>NW_026913510.1:0-1200000 GCF_034315485.1 Pezoporus occidentalis | reverse complement strand
TCAGTGCCTCCAGAAAGGCCAGGTCCGACACCCACTTTCTGATGGTGAATTCATTGATTAGGGAATTCGTCCTCCTGATGCCTCTGGTTGAAGGATGTGCTGTCAGCAGTTTAAGTGACATTTCCTATGGAAATGTAATGGACAGCCCTCTGCAGGGGATGCCTCCAGAGGAATTATCTTTGATTAAGGAGGCTGTTGGCCTGATGAGTCCCTGATTAAAGGCTGCTCATGTTCACTCTACTGCTGCTCCTCAGCAACTTCCTCATCTTTCTAACTGTATACTCATGACTTTTTGAATCCATTTCTTTGTCTTCCTTTTTCTTCCCCGTTTTCCATTAACCTAGAATACCACAATATAGAACAACCCCCTCACTTATCTGCATTAAATGGATCTAGCAAGAGCTTAAGGATCACAGAATGGTGTATAGAAACCTCTATACAAGTACATGTAAGTCCATCATAGAGAAGAACTGTAAAGATTCATTGCCTCACACCATTCCCCTTCCCCACCACCATACTTATCAAGTGCTGCAGATAGGCTGTGATTTGGAATTAAATATCCTCTTGCAAATACCTAAAACCCAAGAATTCTGTAGCAGAACTCCAGTTCTCGGACCCTGGTGGTCCAAATTACACCCTCAAAACCCTTATATTACAGCAAATGTTGCTCTCCCTTCAACTGCCATGGCACAACACAGCACAGTGTGAATAATCACTGGAAGTTTTAACATATTTCGTATCAATCTGCCTCTCTCCTCATTGCATTAGGCAAACTCCATTCAAATACTGTCCCAGCTGGCTCATGGACACTGAAAATCTTGCGACCCACAGAAAAGGATATTTTATTGGAAATACTCAAGTACACTGGACTGTATATAGAACAGATTGCCCAGAGCCCACTCGAGCCTCATCTTGAATGTTTCCAGGGATGGGGCATCTATTACCTCTCTGGGGCAACCTGGGCCAATGTTTCACCACCCTCACCGTAAAAAATATCCCTTCTTTATTCTGAATCTACCCTCCTTCAGTTTAAAAGCATTACCCCTTGTTCTATCACAAGAGGCCCTACTAAAAAGTCTGTCCCCATCTTTGTTATAAGCTCTCTTGTATTGATAGTATTGAAAGGCTGCAACAAGTTCTCCCTTGAGCCTTCTCTTCTCCAGGCTGAACAGCTCCAACTAGGAGAAGTGCTCCAGCCCTCGGAGCATCTTTGTGGCCTCCCCTGGATTTGCTCCTCAGGTCCTCATCCTTCATATATTGGGTCCCCAGAGATGGACACAGTACTGCAGGTGGGGTCTCACCAGAGCAGAGCAGAGGGGAAAATCATCTCCCCTGACCTGCTGGCCACATTCCTTTGGATGTAGCCCAGCTTACAGACGGCTCTCTGGGCTGCAAGCCCAAATCCTTAAGAGCAGAAAGCAAATATCGACTGCAGTCACAGTAAGTTGCAGTGCAACTTCTCCATACTCTGCAATGGAACCGATCACCTGCTCATCATTAGCCATTGTCAAGCCTGTGAGGAGCCCTCAGGGAGCAAGGAATCTGCACAGAGATATCCAGTGGGCTTCTGGAGGTGAGAGGATGCAGGAGTTCAAGTTACTTATGGAGGGTATCCAAGGAGTATACGTTGTAGCTCATGTTTTAGGAATCACCTTGGATTCTGAACTGAATGTAGCTCAAATTAAAAGAAAATCTTCCATACATGAGTTAGAGAGGAAACAACACAAATGTCATTTAATTTCCATGACAAAGTGCTGCCATTATTTCAGTGTGACAGAATGCCACTAAGGGCAATTTCTGAAAATTATTTAAACAATGTAATGACTTAAATGTCAACGTTAGCTAATTATGTTTATGCTAATTGTTAATTAGCTCCATAATGGAGACAGTCTTAATTAACAATAGTTATGTGTGTATATGTGTGCGCTAAAAAGAGTGTGCGTTGGGAGTGAGAGGCTGCAAAAAGATGTTGTAAGTAATTTAATTTCCTGTAATCATAAGTATTTCATTTCAGACATTAACGAGAATTTCTCAATATACTTTAGGAAAGATGTGATTAACGCACAATGTATCTGTGAGCAATCCTTTCTATATAACATCTGTTCGGGCACAATAATAGCAGCATTTTTTTTTTCTTTACTTTCTTTACCTGACTTGTGGAAAGCAGGTTCTGCCTCCGCTTCTGTGACAGGAAAAACATACACTTTGGAAATACTGGCAGGGTTATGACAGAGAGGTCAGCATAACTGAACCTCAGGTTAAAGAAGATCACTAATTTCCAAGATACCAGGAAATTCTTGTTACATATGTCAGAGGAAAATTCATTAAGAGATTGATGCTCTTATCTATGTAGAGTTGACACTTTTATAACAACAAACCTCCTACAGTGTGATCTATTCTAACAACAATGATCTAAATTTAAAAACCAGTAACTTTTCTTTTACTTACCATATAACATGGGAAAAAAACACACTATGACAAAGCCTGAACACTCACAGACCACGGGCTTAGAGCACACACTGATAAAGTATTTAAATGCAGGTTTTGGCTTGAAGCAGATACTTCAGCACTGGTGACACGGTTTAGCGGCGGACTTGGCAGTCCTGGGGTAAAGGTTGGACTTGATCTGAAAGGTCTTTTCTAACCTAGTTGATTCTATTAGAAGACTCTGGTACCCACATCTGCTCTTGCTGTGTACTGCAAACCTGTGTTTTTGACTGGCCTTATGGAGTCAGCAGCTCTTGGCTGCTGTATTGCTCCTCCAAATGAGAGTTAAAATCTTTTCTGAGCTCTTTTGTGGATTTAGTAGGGGAACGCATTCTCCCACAGCCATGAAGCACATGGGGAGGTAAGAGTCCCTGGAACAAATACAGGGTTCAAAGAGTCTATAAGGCTGAGGAAAGCTTGTAGAGCCCAGGTCATCTACACAGATGATCTATTACTACAGCCATGGGTCTCTGGGCCCCTCTTCAACTTCCCTATATGCAGCCCTGAGGAAGTCTCAAGAATTTGGTCTTGAGGAGTTCAAGAATATATATTTACAAGTGCATGACATAAAACTGTGGGAAAAACGAATTCCTATCTAACATGCCAAATTGTCTGCTTTGATGCCTTTATTCTGTAAAGGAGAACACGAACAGATACCGTACTTTTAATAGGCTTAATTAGTATCTGAAAAAATGACTGTTGCCTTAGAAACACAGTTCTGCCCTTCACTTCTGCCATATTTATGCAGTAATGAGTATAAATGCAAGTGATTAAACATAGAAGCCTGCAAAATTACCTTTGTAGTTAGTTGTATATAACATAAAAGCAGCTTTCAGTCGGCGAGACATCAGTTTCTAATTACATTCATAAAAATAAATTGCAAACATCAATTAGTTCTACAATGGCTACCTAAAAGACAACAGACTTCTCTTTCGTAATTGCTTTTCCTACTTCTTAGCCTTTATTCAAGCAGTGGAAGTTATAAGTTTGTATACAAGCTTTTCTAACAGCAACGTCTGTTTGACCCATTGCAAGGAAGTCAATGAGAAAATTGTTTCTGTGTGAGATCAAGGCTGAAAGGTGGGAAGTGAAGAGAAAAGAAGCAAGTGCTGTGGTTCAAATTAAATGTTTCAGTGTAGTTCCCCTTTTTTGTTCTATGTAAGGCAATATCAGCTTTTAAAAATGAAAATCATTTTAGAAGTGAACTTTCAAATTAGGAAGTTCTGTGCAGGGATGGCACATTCTGCCATTGCCAAGACACGGGTGTCAGGAGAAAACTCATGTTGATACTGTTCTGAAAACAGTTCAGTGGCAGCCAGCAGCCTCCACCAATGGAAAAATAGATGTTTCCCGTACCTGTGTGGTATTTCCTCTTCAACACAGCCATTAGTCTATGGATCGGTCTACTCCCAGCTGTAGGTACTCAGCTGTTGAGCAGAAGGAACTCTTTAAGACTAAATCTAAAGGTACCCAATTGATCTGTGGATGGCAAACTCCCTTGGATACTCAGGTGCCTAAGTATAGTTGAGAATTAGGACCTTGATGGCTTCGTTATAGAAATTTCGCCTGTGCAAGGATTGAAACCTACAATGTCTGTTCAGATACTCAACCAACTTCTTCTAGTAAAGTTCCATTATGGTGCATATAGCTATTCTGATTTCTGACCCTTTGGCATCTGGCCCCTAAGTTTGTAGGGAATTTGAAATGCTCATAAGCAATTTTTGTTGTTTAAAATTTCATAGATTTCATAGAATAGAATTTCACAGAGTAATTAGGATCGGAAAGGACCTTAAGATCATCCAGTTCCAACCCCCCCTGCCATGGGCAGGGACACCACACACTAAATCATCTCACCCAAGGCCTCGTCCAACCTGGCCTTGAACACTGCCAGGGATGGAGCATTCACAACCTCCCTGGGCAACCCATTCCAGTGCCTCACCACCCTAACAGGAAAGAATTTCCTCCTTATATCCAATCTAAACTTCCCCTGTTTAAGTTTGAACCCATTACCCCTTGTCCTATCACTACAGTCCCTAATGAAGAGTCCCTCTCCAGCATCCCTATAGGCCCCCTTCAGATACTGGAAGGCTGCTATGAGGTCTCCACGCAGCCTTCTCTTCTCCAGGCTGAACAGCCCCAACTTCCTCAGCCTGTCTTCATACAGGAGGTGCTCCAGTCCCCTGATCATCCTCGTGGCCTCCTCTGGACTTGTTCCAACAGTTCCATGTCCTTTTTATGTTGAGGACACCAGAACTGCACACAATACTCCAGGTGAGGTCTCACAAGAGCAGAGTAGAGGGGCAGGATCACCTCCTTTGACCTGCTGGTCATGCTCCTTTTGATGCAGCCCAGGATACGGGTGGCTTTCTGGTCTGCAAGCACACACTGAAGCCGGCTCATGTTCATTTTCTCATCAACCAACACCCCCAAGCCCTTCTCTGGGGGTGCCGCCACTACACATTTTGTAGATTATAAACTAAACCTCGTTGTAAACAACAATGAAATAAGGACACTTCTCAGTCTCTCTCTGTCTGCCCTGTGTCATCACACCTAGATGCAAGAGTGTAAAAGGACACGCTACACACCCAGTTTGTGCTCTTCCCACAGTGGCTATGCTGGGGAACAGATAACCAGGATGGACTTGCTCTGCTCCATGAATTTCATCAAGAGCTATTGAGCAAATGCTGTGTGTCTGCTCTAGCCCTGCCAGGCTGCTATTATAGACTCCAGGACCTCATTCCCACGCTAAGCAAGCCACAAAGTCATGTCTATGTGAGTTTGGGACTTCAAAGTGAAAGGTAGGTTTGCAAGCAAGTATAGGGTGAGTGTCTGGCTCAGACAGCAGAAGAGACATGAGATCTGGCTTTAAGGCTGGATCTCAGGGTTAGCAGCCATCTGCACAACTCCCTACCAAGGGCAAAACCTGCCTTTACCGCACAGTCCATTCTACCCAGCCCACAGACCAAGCAAATCTCATTCAAGCCAAAGGATTAAGGCAGTACATGGACATATGAAGCAAAGAAGTCCAAATCAGTAAATAAAACATTATGATAATACACCACTAGTATCTAACCATTCTTAGTTTTTCTCAGGAGAGATTTCATTTGCTGCTGTCCTCATGGGGTCTGACACATCTTTTTCTTGCTAGGCAGCTTTATTGCTCCTGGTAGGGGAACACCTTACTTGGGAAGGCAATTAATCCCAGTGGATTTGGGGTTTAGAGCTGAGAATGTACTGGTCCAGATGGCCCTGTACTGATGAGCTCCCTGACTTGCCTTGGGCATGGGTAGAGGTTTTGCAGAAGCCCACCATGAATTGGATGCAAGGGAGCTGCATGTGGGGCAGTAGTGTAATACATGCAACCATGGAGCCTTGTGCACTCTGTACCTGTGGGGCCATTCCAAGGGGTGAGGAAAGGCCAGGTAGAGGCAGAGCATCCTCCCTTCCCCTCTGTAAAGCATTATTGTAGCACAGACTCAGGTGCTATGGAGAGCCCAGGAACCTGGCTTCCACAGCAGGAGAGATGCAGCTGAACAGTCCACTCTGAGCTAAAAGTAGAGGACACAAGTCCTTGTGATGGGACCCATGTTTCTGCCATGCATCACCCAAGCATCACCCACTGGCCACAGCTAATTCAGATTACACAAAGATCCCAGGTTCAGGCTATGGCATTGAATAAGCTCAAAATTCACCTTTTCTAACCCAAGGCCATGTTTGAGCATCAGTTTCTGTGCAGTTATGTGGTAGTAGGTGATGTTGGACAACTGAGTCAAATCTGTTTATGTCCAAGAGCACAATTATATCTGCTGTAGGTGCTGCTGGGGAAGCACAGCACGCACCACTCCAGGTCAGGGCTGCCTATAAGAGCACATGTGCCATCCCATCACTCCCAAAGGAAAATAGAGGCTCCCTGACCTATGCCCACATAATCCAAGCAGCCTTTGCTATTCCAACATATTTAGTCACGACTCAAAGTACCTGGGGCAGGTAGGAGAAATTGGTCTTATTTAGCAAAGCAGACTGTATGTGCTACTTCTCCACATTTATGTGGTTGAGGGAACATATGTCCAAGGAAACAATTTTGTTGTCACTTCCTTTGTACAGTGGTTTCTAAACAAGTGGGTTATTGTTTTATTAAGGACAAGAATTCCCTGATTGATGGCCACATTCACAGGATGACCTTGTCATTGTTTTCTCAAGTACTTGTAATTGTTACAGTGGAGAATATTGGGCTTTAATTATCTGTGCTAAAAACTCATACACTGTGGTTACACTCTGCTGATTGTATTGGATACACTATGATATTTATTTGCCAAAGAGGGAAAAATGGCAATGGCAAGTCAGTCTAAGGACTCTCACAGGAGAAAGTAATGGTGGATATTACAGGTTCCTAAAATACTGTAATAGCATATAGTAATTCAAGCAAGCCTGGTAATCAGTTGGCGCTCAGGTTCAGTACAGATTACCTGCTATTATATCAGGCAGTCTCTCAATCTCAAGAAAATATCTGTTAAGGTATAAACATTTAAGGGAAAGAGGTATAGAATGTAAATACCGTGGATTGCAAATATTGTGACTTCTTCCCTTTATTTGAATGCAATTATTCATTTCACACACCCAGTCAGTAGTTAACATTACAAGGCTTCCGTTGCCATGCATGCTCATTATCAGTAATTTAATTCAGATAGCTTTTCTACAAAGTTCAGTCCCCATGAGGATTTCCCACCAGCAACCTGAGCCCAAATCCTTGAACCAGTCTATTGGCAGCTACAGTGGTGGCAAAGCAAAGAATCGGGGTTCAAAGACACTAAAAACTTACAGTTGTACATGGAGAACATCAGAAAGACTTTGAAGGAAAAAAGAAGTATTTATGTATATTTAAAGTCCTTTCCAACCCTAACTATTCTATGATTCTACGATATATGTGTGTATGTGTAAATCAGGGAGATCTATACCATGCTAGATCACCATTAGTATAACAATACAAAAACCTTAGGGTTTCTGTTGTCAACTTACTATAGAAAATAGCCAGATAGTATACGAAAACGATAATGCTATGTAAAATATGTCATGAAAGTAGAGCTATAAACTATTATCCCTACACGTATATAAGAACAGATTGCTTGGAATGCAAATAGCTCATGCATTTGGGAGTCCCCGAGTGAAAAATACCCAATGACTTTGACAGTATATATACATTTTCCCCATGCTGTGTTGCTTCAAATACAGTCAGCAGAGGCATGAGTATTTGAGAAGACACCACCATGCCATTCTCTGGGAGAGGTGCTTACCTGCAGCATCCTCTCTCTTGCCTTGGACTAAAACACCTTGGTTTGTTTATCCTCAAGAAATGGCAAGAGACCCTCCTACTTTCACTGGCTTTGGAAGAAGGAGAAAAGTGTCAAAGAAAGATTACCTCTCTGAAGTCCCATCCAACCTGGCCTTGAACACTTCAAGGGATGGGGCAGCCACAACTTCTCTGGGCAATCTGTTCCAATGCCTCACCACCCTCACAGCGGTGAGGCATTCGGTTTAAAGCCATTCCCCCTTGTCCTATCACTACTTGCTCTAACAAAAAGACCTTCTCCAACATTATTGTAGACCCCCTAGAAGGTCTTTTTTTTTAGTTCCTCTCCCAAATAAATGTTTTTTATAAAGGCTTATTATTTTTTATAGTATAAACATCAGATTTTATATTTTACAAGCATATTTTAAAGTTTCTTCAGTCCTTAATCCAGGTAAACTTGCATATTACTAAGACTGACTTAAGAGCCATCATTTCAGCATTGTAGTAGAGAAAGAAATATTTGACACACAAAAACACTGATGCAAAATGACTTCATAGAATCGTAGAATAGTTAGGGTTGGAAAGGACCTTAAGATCATCCAGTTCCAACCCCCCTGCCATAGACAGGGACACCTCACACTAAACTGTATCACCCAAGGCTCTCCAACCTGGCCTTGAACACTGCCAGGGGTGGAGCATTCACAGCTTCCCTGGGCAACCCATTCCAGTGCCTCACCATCCTAACAGGAAAGAACTTCTTCCTTATATCCAATCTAAACTTCCCCTGTTTAAGTTTTAACCTGTTAAATAGTTAGAGTTAAGTCACAGTTAACTTGGTTCATAAAACACATTCAATAGTGAGAAGCGATTTGGGAATAATTTCGTTTAACATTAACATAATGTGGCAATACTAAAGAAAGCACGTATTCAAGCCAATTCTTTTCATTTTAATTCTTTCAGTTAAACTGAAAACATATGACAGTGTGAAATGAGCAAAAACACCGCAAGAGATTTGAGCCAAATTCTGACCTAAAGTGCACAGAAAGATGTTGCTTTCATTTTACACACCTACAGATACCAGCCTTCCAACTCTGGAAAGGAAAGAATAGCTGAAAGTCATTTAAAGTGAAAAATGGGCAGAGTCTCTGCCAGTGCACACACTGTGGAGTGATCTGTATTTTTCTACTAATGTGACAGACACTTAAAGGAAAGAAGTGAATTCACAGGTGCAATAAAACAGTGGCCAAGTCTCCCTTACCTTTATTTTATTTCTAGCAACAGTAATAAAATGGCTGTTTATTGAGCTTTTCTTCCCTCTTTCTTCCCTCTTTGTTTCACAACCAAACAAAAATGTTATTTTTTGAGAAAATAAAATAACTTATTTTATTAAATTATTTTTCCTGTGGTTCCACAGCAAATGGTGGCAAGATTTTATATATTAGCTGGTCTGATGACAGCATTTTCTGCTCTGAGAAATGCTTGGATTCACCTACACAGCTGAGGCTTTACTCAAGTATTAAGGAAAAAATAGCTAAGCATGAAAGGTAAAACTGTGGAAACACCATGATCACTGGGCACATGGTAAGGATGATGAGGCTATGTTAGTTTAAAATACCTATAAAGTTTGAAACACCAACAGAATGAATGTAGTGTGTGCCTATGTGTGGGGTATGGGATGATCAACACTTTGCCTTGAAAGTCATCCCAGAGCAGCCAATGATCCTCAGGGCTCCAGCCACTGCAAAGATACAGTGGCAGCCCCTCGGCGTGCCTCATTCATGGTAGAGCCATTCAAGGACAACAAGTGGGGTGTTGGAGGACTCACACCCCTGACATTTGCAGAGTCATTCCAGCAGACACATCCCAGTTCCTTAGACCTCTGTGCACCTTCCTGAGCTGGACCACACAGCCCTGTTGTGCTCAGCACACCCTGACACTGGACAAGTGGTTCTCTCGCACACATGTGCATTCCCATTAACCCAACCTGGTTCTTAGCATGAATCAGCCACGTAAAATTTGACCCATTTCCACAATAACCTCTTCATTTCATCCTTCCCTAGAAGTGTCATCTCGGATATCTGTTTCAATGAAGTTATTGATTTCATATGTTCAACACTTCTGCTACGGTGTTTTAGGTCAGTAGGCCATGTGACCCTGCCTCATCCAATAGCTGTCTGGTCGATAACCTTAAAAAACCTCAGTATTGACTGCTAGAAGAATGATCATGCAAAGAAATGGACCTGACATCAGTCAAATGGATTGTGTTTGGCAACCCACAGGGGTAAAAAGTGAACCTATACTGATAACTGGGTCATCTAATAAAGATACATGTGTCATCAGCTTTAAAGCAATGAAATGAAAACATGACTGAAACAGCCTCTGGGACTGAGCCAGTGCCCTCTAACACCACAATTGCCCTCAGTTTCAGTGAAGCTTAGTACCAGGGTGTAGGACTTGATGGATGAACTAAGAGGCACATGTGTCTGATACGAACCCATCGTCTCTGTACTGCAGTTTGGAAGTAAAAGCAGGTTTAAGGCAAAAAGAAAACGTCAGAACCATCAATTTCTTCAAGGCTTATGCTCTTCACTCAGCCCCCCAAAACACCCAGGAACATGTATGTGCATTTCTATGTTTAAACAGGAAAGTTGGAACCAGGGACCTAGACTGGTTTCTCTGCCTGAAATGCAAAAGGAATAGTGCTTGTTATCTATCACCTGCACCATTTTAATGTGTGCCTTACATCCTGAGGCACCCAAGGCAAATGGAATGAAATGCCCCATGGAAACATTTTCTTCTATGCAATAATTAAGATGCCAGCCTAGAAAACTAACGTAGACAATCAACTTTTGGACAACGAACTAAAAGATGAAAGTTGTAATTCCCAGCCTCATCTATTCTGATCCAGTTTCAAGCCAAGTTTATCACCAGAAATAACAACCAGAATCTGGAAGCTGGGAGTTTTGCTGCTATTCCTGGTTCAGCCGCAGGTACCGATTATTTCATCACCTGTATCTGCAGTTGTTTCAATAGCCAGAAAATGGGGGTCACAACATTTATGAGAACAAACTATTATTACAGGTGAACTTATATATCTATTTATGACTTCTTCTCCTTCAATTTATGATGTGCTTAGCAAAGTAACGCTATATATACAGCTGTTCTTAAATTCCAATCATCCAGTGAGAAAAACACATGAGAAACACAGCTTGCCATGAAGAGATGCTAAGCTTGAGCAAGGGTTCAAGGTTTGACACAGAGCTCTGCTTGGTAAACAATGATGTGTTTTACAGAATGATACTGTTTTCAAAGCAAAGTCCTGTATGCTTCAGTTACAAATAGCTCAGGGTTTAGGTTTATTTGTTATTTCTGTAACTACAATTGCTGTACTGGCTGACTCCTGTTTTTAATGTTCTAGGTATTGATAATTTGCTACAAAGGACAATAAATATTATCCTTTACTGTATTTTTATACGTAGGGATAGGATGGGTTTCTTTGCCATTTCAGACTTTAAGCTCAGCTGTTTTTATGTCTTATCTGCAAATCTTTTCCTTAGTTTTCCTTAATCTTCACAAAATGAAGAGGGTGCTCTTCCATATGTGGCAGTATTATCAGCAACTGATTTACCACACTTTAGGATGTTTTCCATCACATTTAAGATTCCTGGTTGATGCAGTTTAAAAGCCTGTGATCCTGTCGTTCCAGCCATGCAGTTAGCATGTGCCAGGTGCCCCACAGATTTCCCTGCAAAACACACATCATCTTACACTGCTTGGATCCTTTGCAGCAACCAGTCAAACTGCTTGATGAATACTCCAACTGTTCATTGAAATCATTCTGAAGTTATAAATCAGTCTTCAGAATCCAAGGATTCAGTATCCAAGGTGCCTGGCTTAGTTCAGGTTCAAATTTGCATGTTGAATATGCAGCAAGAATAGGAGTCCATAGTTGGATTTGGCTTCCAAATGCCTACAGTAAAAACTGTTTCTCTCTAGCACTGAGGCACACAGCATTTCTGTAGCTTTTTTGCCTCGTGCAGGTTTTTTGTATCTAAGTGCACAGAAAATGGTTGCAAAATGCTCTGGTATACCCACTTTGTTTGGCTATAAATAGGAGAACACACTTTCAATAGGCATTTAGGCAGCCTGAAAGATTACTTTTCCCCCTTCCCCAGTCTGGAACTGAATAGCGAATTACCACATCTCATCTGGGACCGTAGTATTAAGGAGAGGAGTAACTGCGTGCCAGGCATGCCTTAAAACACCCCAACCTGGTTACGAAAGCACATGGGGTAGGGCCTTCAGTATACTTACCTGAATATGCAGGAAGCTTCTCAGTACTGGCAAAACTGGGATTTCAAGTACCAATAAGGTCTTGCAATCAAGCACCAGTCAGTTTTGTATTCCTGATGCAAATCAGCTGATGGAGCTAGCCAGTTGCAGAGCTGCCCTTTGATTAAACTCTCTAGTTCTAAAAGAGTAACCTTTTTATTCTCACTGTGTCTCATATCTCTGTCACCTTCATTTCTAAATGCTTAAATAACAAAATCACAACAGAGTTAGTGCTCACCCATCTGAGATTGTCTTTGACAAGAGTGATGCATAACTGTATGTGCAATCCACGTGCCTCCTCTGTCCCCTCCAAATCAAATTCATCACAAAGACTGTTGCAGGGACTTCAGTGAAGCTCTGAAGCAGGGAGCAGAAGTCTGGGATGTGGTGGAAGGTAATCAGGTTCAAGAAACTGGGACGTGACTCTGGAAACACCTTGGCACCATTTTCGGTAGCATGGAGTATCGGCAACACAAGCAGCCCAGAGCAGTCTGTAGATATGGACAAATTAAGGATGTGGCAGTCTTCATTGAGCTCACCAGGTTTATTTTACTGAACAATTAAGCTAATAGGGTTTGTGTTTTGGCTTTTTGCTTTGCTCTTGAACTGAAAAACTTGGAGGCTCAGTTCCTCCTCCCTCCAACTGCCTGATGCACACTCATGCTTCAAAAGCAATGCCATCATTTGAAAATCACACACAACCATCAAGAGGAGGCAGAGCCATTTTCACTAACCCATCACAACTACCAAGCCAGGCAATATTGTTAACTTCCTGTCTAAATATGAAGGGTAAACCATCTTCTTGTTGATTTACTCCTTTACATATAAGAACAATGAAAGAAAGAGAAGAATCTCTTCCTCCTTGGCAGGTGGAAGAAGGATCTTAATTTGTTCAGAGAGTTGTCCTTGCCTGAGAAGGTGCTATGAGCAGTACCTGCAGAAGTTATGTCTCCAGTGGCAATCTCAGGATTTCACAGGTTTGCCTTCAGTTAGCACCTCGTCACCCTCCTAATGGCCTTAGCTAGGCACTGGCTGGGGGAGAAGGGGGAAATATCCCTCCTCTTTGTTGGATGAAAAGGAGACATAGGCTAGGGCCTATTGCAACGCCAGCTTATTGTTAGCATCTCCTGCAGGCTCTGCTTTGGGTTTCAATTAACAACAGAGAATAGTTGGGAAAATACTGAATCCTATTGAGCAATTTTCCAGAAAAGGCTCTTGTTGCAAGTGGGTTTTTTAATACTTTTGTGGTTTCCAGATCTGAACAAGGACTATCTTATAAATAGAGCACTGAGAAAAGTATGTCCAAGAGAGGCCTATTGAAAATGATGGAATTAAGATGTGACTTGGGAAAAGAAAGGATTAATACCCTGGCTAATCTAAGCATAACTAGAAAATGTGGTTTTCATCATCCTGTATGAAAGGATGTTGTTCAACACACCCTCCTGTAACTAATAAGGGTAGAACTAATTTGATAAATAATACACCCCTAGAAAAAGGATTATTGTAGCAGTAGAAGGAGTGATTTTTATAATCGATGTAAAATAGGTAAAGCCCTGAGTGTCACACCTAGAATATTGGTTAGTAACGCTGAGCGAGAAGAGAGCTTATGATTCACAGGCTCTGACTTGAAGTTCATTTGCAGAGGAGAGAATAAAGCCATTTTATGTGGCTGATACATGCTACACACATAAACACTTTAAGATAGATAAATAGATGTATTTACATATACGTTACAATGCAGTTACTTTTTACTCTTTCACGTGTGTATTTGTGTATTCTGTGTACATTGCTTATATAAACATGTATCTACAGCAAGAAGTATATATAATGCATTCATAGGTGTTGATATTTACACTTGCATGCATGTGTCATTAGTGCATGGATGTTAGCATACATCTCAAATGACTGCACAACTCCAGGCATGGCAAAGGGTCTTTAGATGCGACGACCAATGTCAGGTACTATGCCTGCAAGGAGGAGTTTAGCAGTACCTGGAGGGGCGGGGAAGAACTTCCTGAAGGGTCCCCACATCACAATAACAAGAGAAATTTGCTGCTGAGGCCGGGCAGGGACAGATGTGGGTGACTTATTGGGGTTTATTTGGGATTTTTTTCTTTTTTTTTTTTTAATATTAATTCCTTAATTCAGACCCAAGCTTTTTACCCTTCCGTAGCTTCCCTGGGACTGTAGCATCCCAGTGAGATCCAGGCCTCTGCCACAGGCTATAGGTACCCACACAAAGGGGCGAGGGGAGATGCTATCGTAGGCAGACCCTCTGACTAGGAGATGAGAACAGCAGAGGTGTGTGCACTGAGTCTGCAATAGCCCTTCTCCTTCCCTCTCGTTCTATCTGAAGTCTGTTGTATATTTGTTCCTTCACGGCTCCTCGTCCTTAGATTAGATTTCTCCTTTCTCATTACCAACCTTAATAGACCCTTCAGACCTCATTCCAGCCCCAGATATTATCTGACCCGTATAATTAATTAATTATAGCCCAAATATTATAGATTATTAAAAATAGCATAACTAATAGTGTAATATCTCAAGCTGTCGACTTTAATAGTCAACATTGTCTTGGTCTCTCTTATCAGGCTGGGACACCCGGTGAGAATATTGATTTCTGGTAATTTTAACCATCATCTGCCATCCTGATGGGTAATTGTCAGATTTTCACCAGAGTCAGAGCTCATTTGAAATCGTTAAACCGTCGGCAAGGCTCACAGTTGATCTTAATGTTTCCTTTTTCTCCCCCTTCAATATGTTTCAGCAACAGAGAGGAAAAATAAATAGAAAGAGAAAGAGAGACCAAGCGAGAGCTGCCTGTGTGCCAGCCATCTGATTTCTCTTTTATTTCATCGTTTACACTGAGGTCCCCGAAGGGGCTGCTTGTGCCACCCCCCTGTCTCTTCCATCCTTTCATTAGAAATAATTATTATTATTATTAAAATAACAATAATAAAATAAAGGGGCTGCTTGCTCCCAGGCTGCATCCCTGCTGCCCCGCAAACGGGATGCTGCTGCTCTCGGGGCATCACCGCAGCTCGGGAAATAGGGGGAAGAATAGGAAATGGAGGGATGCAGAGAACCCCGTTCTGCACCCCCACAGCCAAACCTGACCCACACACATATACCCCGAAGCTGCTTCTCTCGCTTGTCTTGGCCGTGCCGGGGGCTGGGGCCGCGGGCGGGGTACCTAGAGGTTGGTACCTGAGATGTTGGGGATGCCCCCTCCTTGCCCCGCATCCCGCATAGGGACTCCAACCTCCTGCCAACAAACCCAGTCGACTTTCACGAAGTACGTGAAGAAAAGCCCCTGCAGAGGCGATCCCAGCCGCGATAAGTGACAACAAGGCACTTCATTAGTATTGCATAGAAACTCCGGGCTCGGGGAGATAAGCGCCCAAATTAGGAGGCGGGAGGAGAAGTGGCTGTCTCAACAGGGGTCCGTCGAGCTGAGGTTTGAAGGGCGATGGGGAACTGTGGGTACCGCTGTCCCGCTCCCCTTGTGACCCTCAGGGGTATCCCTCCGTCCCATGCACCCCCTATCCAGCAGCATCCATCCCTGGCTGCCCCAGGGGCTGCTGCCGGGGGGGGCCGGGAATGAGCCGGCAGGATGGAAGGGAACTGTTTAATAGATCCTCCGAGGATTCCCCTAGAGCATTATTTAAACTTCTAATTATGATTCATGTGTGTGATAATATTAATTTAATAATCAAGGAGCTGTGCAGGAAGCATTAACCTCAATTAAGCTCATTACTACCCTAACCTGGAATCCCCAGGGCTTTTAAATCTTCTACTATGAGGACCTGACACTGCATTGATAGAGGGCGAGATCTGCTTCAGAATCTTCATTTTTTCCCTAAATCATTTGGCTTCGTGGATAGAATTAATTAATTCCCTGATTTTGGCTCGGGGTGGGGGGGGTGTCCCATTTTCCACGGGAGAGCCGAGCATCCCGAGGTGACCGCCTGGCCCCGGTCCTCAGCTCTGTCCTGCGGGGAGAGACCCTCCGGGGGCACCAAATCAGGTTGAGACCGAGAGCGCTGGGCGATGCAGGGGCTGGCCACAGAGCCTAATAATAATATAATATAATAATAATAGTAATAATAATAATAAATAATATAATATCTAGGGAACCCACTCAGAGCAGGAGACAAGTTTTGGAACCCAGCTGCATTTGAAAAGGGAATGGAGAGAGACAAGAAGCCCATGGGAGCTGCGGGACCCCCCAGCTGGGTAGATGCGGGCTCGGTATCGGTGCTGCGCGGAGGGACGCGGAGGCTCCGCGCCTGGTGCAGCCACACCGGAGTGACCTTCTCGACTCAGTGAGGGCTGCTAAATTGCTTTACCGTGGCGGTAAATGCTTTTAATTACCCCGGAGCTTCACACCCGGGGGCCGGGGCGCAATGGTGAACAGTCAAAGTAAAGATTAAGAGGGAAAATAAAATGATCGTTCTTTAATCCGGAGTTCGCTGAAGTCTAATTTGGAATCCGGTATTAACTAATCAAGCCTGAGGCCGAAAACCTCTCCGGTCCTCCCCGCCGGCCTCGGCACAGACCAGCGGGAGCAACCGCGGTCCACAGCGGGGATGGGCAGAGCCCTGTGCGGGTCCCCCCTCTCCCTTACAAAACCAAGGGACCGCATCCCCTCTTTAGACTTCCCAAAGAGACACACCCCCCCCACCCCATTTCCAGGAGCACTCGGTACTCAGCGAGTACCCGGGGGGATCGGGAGATGCTCTGCTCGCCGGTGCCTTCAGGCTTGGTACCTCCCCGCAGGTATCATTCAGCCCAAGTACCGAGATGGGCATCGCCGCGGCGGGCGGCTCTATTTGAGAGAAGGAATCCTTCCCATGGGAGCTTTCCCTGTAGAGGAAAAGGGGCCAAAATACAGGGCACTAGCTCTGCGAGGCGTCGATGCTGCCCTTTGCGGGGGTCCCTGCCACCCACCAGCAGCCCGTCCAGCTGCTCCCGCAAGGCAGCATCTCTCTCCCGGGAAAAGCTGTTGCTTTTCCCTCCTCTGCAAGGAAAAATGGGAAAGATTGTCTTCCTGGAGAGCGAAAAGGGACCGGTCACCCGGCCAGCTCACGGGAGAGATATTACATGTCACAACTCATCTCGGGCCCCGTAATCAGCCCTAACTTTCTGGTGAACAGATAACCAGAGATGGCAGATGGATGGAGATTGCACAAATGAGGCTCTAATTGACAATCAATTGTGATTAGGAGCAATAGAACATCTTTATAACACTCGCTTTAAACCGCCAACAAACAAAAGGGCCAGGCTGCATGGGGATTCAGTCGGGATGGGGGGCGGCAGTGCCTCCCCCCCCCCCCTTCGCCAGCATCCTTAATGCGCCACCGTACCCCGGGGTAGGGCGGATCTGTCGGTGCCCACAGGGCCGGTGGTGCCTGCGAGCACATCAGGGTGCCCAGGAGGTGCCTCTTTTTGTGGGTGCTCCCTGGGGATGTGGCTCCTTTTCCTCCAAGCCCCCAGGAATCTGCGCCAATGTCCCCGTCCGGGCGCTGTGCACACAGATTTAATTCTAATTAGGTTTGGGGGTTTATTTCCTACAATGTAGTGACAAGGGGGATAAAATTTATCGATGCCGCCACCCCCAAAACACACATTCACTCCGAAAAGGGTACAAATGCAGGCGAGTGCCAGAGCCAAGTCATTGGTACCCACCAAAATTCTCATCCACTTTCCCTAAATAATATCCCAGAACTGCGGGCAGAAGTAACGGAAGGGGAAATTACCCTAAAGAAAAGAGAAGAGGGGAAGAGGAGCTGTTACAAACAAACAAACAAGCAGATAGGGGGGGACTTTCGTATGCACATGCAGATTAAAACTTCGTTCCTAGCAGCCCCGTCGGTAAGGTCAGGGAAAGGGGGAGAGGTAATTACCTACACATGATCAGAGATTATACATATACCATTTCAACCCGGGAGGTGATTTATAATTTAAAGATAAAGCATAATAAAGTCATAAAAGGGAAAGGACACTGTTGTGGTGTCTGATTAAAATCTAAGGGCTGGTGTATAATATATGAGCGGGGGCTGTTGTGGGCTCCGGCTCCACGGGACTCCCCTGGGCCCAGCCCGCTGATGGACTAATCATGTCCAAGCCCTACCAAAATTACAAGCTGATTGTTTTACCCATTATTTCTCCCAACTTTTAATTTCTGCTTTCTAAAGGATCATTGCCCGCGGTAATTGCAAAGGACCTGTCCTTGTATGTGTCACCAGCCTCAAAGACGGAAAAAAAAATCTCATTTTCCTTTTATGCTTTCTCTATTTTCCTACATCCCCCCCCCCCCTTTTTTTTTTCCCTTGGCAGCTAATTCAAACCGAGTAGCGACTGGAGCGTCCAAAATAAGAATGAAACGGATATGATCGAAGCACACACGGCTCTACACGAAACGGAAGGAAATGAGGTCGGGGAAGAAATTCGGGGTTTATAATCCGCAGTTAACTTTTATTCCCATCTCCTAATTTCCCGTAACTAAACCCACTGTTAATAAGAGAGTATTTTTTTCCTCTCTTTACCCGAAAGAGGAAGTTGGGGCTGGTCATCGCTTTACTCCCGCATGGGAGGGAACAGACCTTTTCTCACAGTTACTCAGAATTTATTGATCGTGGTGTTTTCTCTTGTGCCGTTTAAACGTATTCATTTTCTTCTGGCACATACGTTTGATATTTAATTGTAATTAATTAGCTAAGGAGGAGAGCGAGAGAGGCAAGGGGGGGAGGGAATTCGCAGACTCCAGCCCCGCTCCAACGGGTAACCCTCAATCCCATCATTTTCTCCTTTTGTTCTAATTAAATAAAACCAGAGGGGAAGGGAAACAGGTGATGGGTGCTGACACTTCTGCACCCCCCATACACACACACATATAATCCCCTTTGGATCATCTAACTCCGCTATTAGGGATGGGAGACCTTAAATTCCCATTTTCTACGTATAATATCTTCTTTATATTGATCCCGCAATTATTTAAAAGAAAGCGTCATCTCCTCCCACTTCTCCAAATAAGGCTATTTAGATGCTTTCCAGATGAGTGGAGGTGTGCTGAAACAGAGCTGACAGCCAAGTATATCACCGCCACCACCATCCTTCACCCGCTCTCCCTCTCTGCCCCCCTCCCCCGGCACACACTTTCACCGTGTCTCTCCTCCAGTGATGAAGATTACAGACTATTACAGGCGAGGGATTAATTTGTAGCCAATTACAACCCAGTGCTAAATATGAATGCATAAATAAGATACAGCCTCGCGCCTGTGTGTACGTGTGAGCGGTGGGGGGGTAGCCTGGTGAGGATGATGAGAAGGAAGAAGGAGCAGCTGAGCGGAGGCTCTGAGCAGAGCATCACCCTGTGACTCCCGGCGGCTCCGGCCGGCTGGACCCCGGGAGCCCGGAGCCCGAGCGGGGCCGGGGAGGAGTTTCCAGCTCAACTTCGCCGGAGGAAAGCGGAGGGGGGCCGAGCAAGGAAGGGGGGGTGGGAAGGAGGGGGGGGGAAGTTGCAGCCGAGAGGGGCTCTGCAAAGAGACATGAATGTGAGCAGAGACAAGGTCGGTGACATCTCCATCCCGGCAGCGGCAGCCGCGGCGGTGACAGCGGCCGGCATCGCCGGGGAGTCCTGCGGCTTGCACGGGGAAGGCATGGACAGCCATGGGGAGCAGCGGCTCTCGGCCGGCGGCGAGCTGCCGCTCTACTCCTGCCCTGGGAACCGGGACAGGCAAGGGGACAGCCAAAGCAACACTCCCGGACAAGAGGGGGCAGTGGCCGCACTGCCTGCGGTGCACAGAACCACCTCCTTCTCCGTGCTCGACATCCTGGACCCTAACAAGTTCAACAGCAAACGGAGGCACTGCGCGGGCTTGTACAAATCGGTGGGGACCGAGTTCACGCTGGGGGCAGAGGATAAGCCCGAGGACTCAGGGACGGAGCTGGCCGAGCAAAAGGCTCTCGCCGAAGATTTCGAGACGTGCAAGAAGCCCGCAGGCCTGATAAGTAAGTGGGGCTGGGGACTCGGAGTCCCCCCGGGACTGGGGTTGCACCCAGCTCTCAGAGGAGGGGGGTTGCATGCTTCTTATTCCCCTCTTCCTCCCCTGGCATCCTTGGGGGCAGCCGGCTCTCGGCGCAGTGCGAACGCTCCTTGCGCTGCTGCTACTTGGTGTAAAGAGGTGGGAAAACTGCGTTTGATGGGGGAGCGGATCGCCCGGGGCTGGCAGCGTGGCACCGGCCGGGCTCCGCTCCCTGAGAGCTGAGCAGGGACACCCCGGCTCCTCGCCCTGTGCACCCCTGCAGCGGCAGGATCAGTCCCGGGGGCCGGGCCGGGTGGGAAGGGGAGTGATCCCTCCGTCCTCATCCTCCTGGGAAAAGGCAGCCCGGGATGCGAGCTCTGGCTCAGGGAAACTCGCAAGCGGCTCGTGGAGCTGAGGCTTTAGGGGACGCGAAACCCGGCCCCGGGGAGGCGAAATCCTCTCCCCGTGTCCCCGCTGTCCCCAGGCACCCAGGACATTCGCGTGTCTCCCCGCCTGGCTCCAGCGCCGCTGCCCCGGTCTCCCTCCCTCCCTCGTTCCCCGTTGCTCTGGGCGACAGATTCAATTTTCTCTCTCCCCTTGGCTTTTTTAGGACAAATCAGACTAATTGTGACAAAATGCTGGTTATCTCTGGAAAAACAATTAAATTCCTTCGATTACATTTAAGGTAAAATGTGCTTAGCAGCGTAAAGAGGCTGGATAATGGGAGAAATCGCCCCAGAGTGGCATGTAGGACTGCCTGGATCGATATCCTATTATCGAATTGTGCATATCTCTTTCAAGCACCTTGCAAACTCTTCCCTAACATCTAAATTATAGGGTCAAAATTCGGATAATTACTCGATTAAAACCTATTACACTTATTAGGGCTCGCTATTGATCGGGAATTGCATTCGACCCAAGCTCTAGATTGCTTTTTTTTTTTTTTCCTGGTCCAAATATCCCAACTTTCTCACCTCTAAACACGGCGATTGTGGGAATAGCGGAGGGTTTCCGGGAAAAGACGGTAGTTGTGGAAAAATACCTATAGCTACTCTGTGTCCTGAGAAGGGAGAGAGAAGCCGGCGAGTAGCGGGGGAATAACTTCTTGGATTGGGAAAAATAAATTCCCTGTGCCCGGGACGGGAAAGGAAAACTCGGAGCTTCCTAATCCCGCCGTAGCACGGCTCGTTTAATTAAAATTAGGCGGGGAATAAGGTCTGGAATCTCCATCCCGAGATGGAGATTTTCTAATCCTCATTTTCTCATCTCTAAAGCAAAAGCGAGAACGGGGCAGTAACAGAATTCGAAGGCGATTTTTAACTGCAGAGCGTGGCTGGGGTAATTATTCGTCTAAACTCATCTGACTTTTTGTCATACTAAATAGATCTGGGCGATCAGAAAGACTGACGAGGGCGGCCTATCGCTAATCTCACACTTTTATCTCCAGACAAGGAGAGAAATGTATTTCTCTCCCCCCTCTTAAAACAAATCTATTCGAAGGCACCACGGCTCGGGGTGCTTCGTCTGCGGACATTGCGCCCTTGGGTGCTACGGCCTTGGTGTGGCAACGGTCACGAACAGAGCTGGGACTGCTCGAAAATCACGACATTTAATTCCTCCCTTTCCCCATCGTCATTAACACTCGCTCAAACAGTGATTTTATTTAGGTGAAGTGCTCCGAAAAGTAGCGCCTGCACCAGGCAAAAGCTGAGGCTCGCCGGCATAAGGGAAGTTCGGAGAGGGTTTGCCACTCACCGCTCCTCAAACTCGTTTAATGTGACAAAACAACGCTTAAAACTCCGTTTAAAAATAACATTTAACGTTTTCCAGAAGCAAAATATCAAATCCAGCGTCGATCCCAGTCGCGGTTGTATTCGCGCTGCTATGCTCTTGTTTAAAGAATGTTTTAGTGGAGATACGGGTGGGATTTCGTGGAGTTCATTGGGGGAAAAAAATAGACTGGCACACGAGCTGTTCTTTGCCTGCTCGAGGTGAGTGGGAGCGACGTGTCGGCTCTATCCCATGCGTGGAGATCCACGCACTTCTTAGGAATTGTTGGTGGAGGAATTGGGCAGCGCCGTTCCCGGGATGTGCTACAGGTTGCGGGTGGCAGCGTGTCGGGTCGGGGAAGCTGCCGGCGCTGAACTGAAAGCTGCCAAGGGCTCCGCATGGACCCCCAGTTATCCAGGGATATTTTATGATGGGATATTTACCGGGTGAAAGGGATTGCAATCAACTTCTCTGCCCCTTTCTCTCCTAGCTAGCAAGGCATACCTGGTGTTAGCCAAAATCAACTCGTTGAACAAAATGCACTCTTTAAAAACACCCCTAATCGCAGAATCACAGAATGCTTTGGGTTGGAAGAGACCTTAAAGATCGTCTTGTTCCGGTATCCTGCCACAGGCAGGGCCACCTTCCACTAGACAAGGTTGTTCATACGGGCTTTAGGGTGTCGGTATTAGGGCACTGACCACGTTTGAGGTGAGGGCTCAGGATTTTGAGGATTAAAATAACCGAATTACGCTGGGGTAAGGGTGGCAAATGAGCGATTCAGTTTCTATTTCGCTACCTCGGTTAACCAAATTAAAGTGGCCCTTCATGGGGGCTTGCCGGGGGTGCTTCCCCGTTGTAGGTGCGAGTGGAGGGAGGTTTAGGGGTGTCTGAAACCTAAAAAAGAGAAAGGATTATATTGGGTTTATAAAGGATTACATTGATGGGCTCCCTCCGTGTCCCTGCAATCTCGGCCCAGCAGCGTGGGGATTTGCATCCCGGTTCCCCCAGAGGAGCCCTGGTCCCGGTGGGGTCAGGAGCCGCCGGCTCTCTGGAAACGGAGATCCGCTTCCAGGCTTCACGGTGACAGAATGGTCAGCAGGAGTCCAACAGCCTTAAATATCGGATAATTACCCTGTTCTCCAATGGAGACTCGTTAATTGGAGCCTAATATAAACCCAAATAAATTAAATGACCGTTAACTAGTTTGTACGTTACACAAAATGAGTTTAATTAAGTTTGTATCTGCTCTGCTAATCAATACAAGAATTTACTCCACTTTAATACTTCCATCTCAGGAGGTGACAAGAGGTCAAACCAGGCGGAGGAAGGGTTAAAAATGCCAGAGTAAAAACCAGTAAATCTCCCATGGATGCAGACATTTCTGTCGCTAAAATTGCTAAAAGCGATGTGACATTTTTGCTGCCCGCTTCCAAAACGCTGCTCGGCCTGAGCGGGGACTTCTCCCGGCAGCAGCTCCGGGGATCCCCCATTGCCTTCCCGAAGGCCTTCCCGGCCTTTGAGGTCCATGCCCTGCCCTGGCCACGTCTCCTGCCCAAGATGAGTGGCTCGGAAGGGGCAGCGCTGGCAAAGTCCCCCCGGGCTGCACAGTCCTTTCCCAGCTGCAGCCCCCGGAACGGCTCCGAGCCCTGTCCCGGCTGTTTCCGAGCCCCTGTACAGCGCAGCCGGATGAACGGCAGCGCAGCAGAGGGGTGCCCGGCCCGGCCGCATCCCCACGGCTTGTCCCGGTGCGGCGAGCATCGCGGCCCTGCTTCCCGAGCATCCCTGTCCCAATAACAGCGGGGTACCGTCGGTTGGGGTCACTCCACGGGGAGGCAGAGGACGGTGGGGAGCGCGGTCGGGACCGGGCGGTGAGTCCTAACCGCAGCTCTCATTGCCCGCAGAGGACGGCGACCTCTACAAGGCCGACGAGTGCGACCTCGACTACAGCAGCCGGCCGAGCCGCAGCCCCGACAGCGAGCTGCCGGACGACGAGGAGCTGTGCAGCGAGGAGAGCGGCAGCACCAGCAGCAGCACCAGCAGCTCGGCGGCACCCGGCGAGGCTGACGCGGGCCACCTCCACGCCGAGGCGGGCGAGGCAGGCGGCGTCCCCCCGCCTCCACCACCGCCACCGCCGCCCCCTCCGCCCCAGCAGCCGGCAGCGGGTCCCGGCGGGACGCAGCAGAGCCAAGCGGCCAAGCCCAAGAGGAAGCGGACGGGCTCGGACTCCAAGTCGGGGAAGCCCCGTCGGGCGCGGACAGCTTTCACCTACGAGCAGCTGGTGGCGCTGGAGAACAAATTCAAGTCCACGCGGTACCTGTCGGTGTGCGAGCGCCTCAACCTGGCGCTGTCCCTCAGCCTCACCGAGACGCAGGTCAAGATCTGGTTCCAGAACCGCCGCACCAAGTGGAAGAAGCAGAACCCGGGGGCCGACACCAGCGCTCCGACGGGCGGCGGCGGGGCGGGCGGCGGGGCGGGCGGAGGGCTGGGCGGTGGGGCGCTGCCCGGCGGGCTCAGCCCGCTCAGCCACTCGCCGCCCATGGGCAACCCGCTCTCCATGCACGGGCCCGGTGGCTACGCCGGACACCCCGCGGGCGGGCTGGTGTGCGCCGCGCAACTGCCCTTCCTGCCCAGCCCCGCCGTCCTCTCGCCCTTCGTCCTGGGCTCGCAGACTTACGGAGCTCCGGCCTTCTACACCCCGCACCTATAAGCCCGACGACGCTTGATCCTTCTCCTCTCCTCCATCCTGCTCTCGGCCATCCCGTCTCCGAGCGGCTTTTCCCTCCGTTCCCGAAAGGTGAAACCAACAGCCGCCCGAAACCGAGGGCGGAGGGGAAGGGGCTCCCCCCCCCCGGGGCTGCTCCACCGGCCGCAGTCGTTTCTACGACCCTTTTTGTACACGGTGTGTCCGGACTGTGCTTCTGAGGGGAAGGGGAGGAAGAGGAGGAAGTGGAAAACCTCCCTTTCCCGTGTACATACACGTAGATGTAAATCCTCGTTACCTGTATTTTTATTTTCCCCGTCCCTCGTTGCTATGTGAGTTTGATTATTTTTATTATTATTATTTATTAATTATTCTTCGTTTTTATTCTGGTCTGGCCACTCGTAAAAGACTTCGAACACAAAAAGGTTACATACCCATTTGACTCTCAGGGTAAACCAGACCTATCGGTCCTGTCCCTCGGCTCCCCCCCCCCCCCCACTCCCCAACTTCCCCACCCGTGACGTCACAGTGACGACAGTTGGGGTTTACATACGTCACTCTTCAGCGAAAGTCGGACCCGGGGAGGGGGCCGCGGGGTTGGTTTTTTCGTTGATCGTTTTTGTATATTTCTGGTTGTTACAACAACAAAAAAAAAAAGATAAAAGAAGAAGTTTTAACTTTATAATTAATGTATAAGGGAATCATGAGCAAGAGATGACCTGGAAGCACTTTGTTTGCTAAATACTTTAAATCAATCAATAAACTTCAAGGAAACGGCCGCTTCCGTGGTGGCGAGTCCCTGGGTTTCGGCTGGTTTGTTTAAGACAACTTGCCTCTGGCAAAGCCCGCTACAGATGTTTGCGCCCTTTTTTCGTTCCGTTTATTTCTTATCCACGAATGAGCTTTATTCTAATACCCCAAGAAAGGTCTTTCCCTTCTTAGTTCCCTTATTCGCGTTGTCTTAACTGACTTTGCCGATCGCTGGTGTGCAATATTAAGAACAACAAAAAATACATCGTTTTTGCCTCGTGAGAGAATCCGAGCTCTCCCGTGTTCCCGCAGCCGCGGAGGCCGGGATTTGGGATTTCTGTACATTTAATAAACCGGCTCTTTCATTCCGATTCTGCCACTTTAAGAATAAAATGGTCTTTCCGTCGCCTTTCCGCTGGTTTTAAACTAGAACCAAAGCCGCCCTTTTTGAATCCTTTCCTTACTTAATTATCTTTTTTCTCTTAACTTCAAAGGAAAAGTCTATCACGGCTGTGAACATCCCGAATGAGCTGCTTCTCTAGCCCGGACCTTTTATCCCGTTTCCACACTTCCTCCGTGATCTCAAAAATCACGATGGGGAAGAGTGAGCTCTCTTTCCACTAGTTCTTAGGTTTGGGGTGTGTGTGTCTTTTGAGGTTTTTTTCCCTTTCCCTCCCTATTTCCTCCCGCCTTCTCCCCCCAGCCCAGGAATTTGCCGACTGCCTTCCCAGGGGTGATTTTAAGAAACTGGCGCTTTACGGACCGATTTTGGGGAGCAAAGAGAGGGGATGAGCGTTTCGCATCCCCCATCCGCACCCGCTCCTCGCATCGCCGACCCCGGTGCCGGGGTGCGGGGTACCGGGGCTCCGCTCTCCCTCAGTTCCCTCCTCCTGGTCCCCTTTCTTCTGCCCCCGGCCTGGGCTGGCTGCGGGGCTCTGCGGGGAAGAGGCACCGCGTCCCGCACACCCGCTGCAGAGAGAAAGGAAGACCCAAAATCTTTCACCCTCCCGTAGAAACACCGTCTGCAGCCACCGCTGCTGTTACAGGCAAGGGGCGAGAGGAGGTGCAGAGCCCCAGGGACGCGAGTTGCGATCGGCTGGGTGGGCGCCTGCGGGGAAGATGCGGGCAGCCCTGCTCCGTTCCGCGTATTCATCTCCTTTCACCTCGAAGCGTGCAAGCGCCAGAAGTCCCCGAGCAGACTCGTTTGTGTCTCTGAAAATGAGAACTTTCACGACAAAAAAAAACGGTTTTCAGGGAAAGTATTTACAAATGGCACCTGCAGTACAGCTCCGCGCAGCTTTCACTGGTAGGAAAAAAGCGGCTCCGCTGGGAAATGGATACTCAAGCGACTATTTCACACTGTAAAACTAAACCGTTGCTGACCGGGTTGGAGCTGGTGCTATGAGCAGCTGAACTCAGCTCAGATGGGACATGACCCAGTTTAATCAAGAGATAATTCAAACACCGGAGCTCAAAACAATTCCCTTCCAGGTGGAGAACAATTCAGCTCCAACAGGGAGCTGCTCAGAGATCCCGAGTAGGTGATTTTCCTACTCCACGTCAGTTAGCATCCCACCAGTGAAACATGTTCATGTATTATTACTCACAGCTGCTGGAGGAAGAAGCCAGCCTGGGATTTCCTAGTCATTAAACTCCAACAAGGCTTTTCACAGTTTATAGCAGTGTGGAAAACAGAGCCACAGGTATCTGTCTCAGAGTAGTTTAGGAAGTTGTTGGTAATCCTGGCTCAAATGTCTCATCCAGAGGTCTGAACTCACAGAAGTCAAGAGCAAAACTGCAGAGCCTCAGCTCTTGTACATGTCCTTCCTGGTGTGCAGAGCATGCAGCAGCACAGAGCATGCCATATCCTCAAGTCCCAGATCCCAGGATACTGCCTGTATACAGAGGCTATTTAGAGCATCAGCACCACAGGGTGAACCCTCAGACGGTGCTCCTTGGTCCATGGTGTTGGACCAGGCTGCACGGTCGCAGACCTGGCATTAAGAAGCTTGATGGTATCAGCTGAGAAACACCCCTGGTCTGAGTGCTCAGCACCCATTGTGTGAAAGCCAAATGCTCTCACTGCCTGAAAGTCCCAGCTCAGACATCCATGCTCCTGCCTGTTGATGCTCTGGCTTTCTAAGAGAACAATACAGGGATTGATGCAGCAAGCTGAGGTTGCCACACTAGATGGACACAGACAGCCTCACAGCTCCCACACTGACATCCCGCCCACCCCCCAGCAAGGCCCAAAAGCTGATTCCCATGTAGTACCTACCTGATGTACCCACTACACTACACCGCACACAATGCTCTCTGCTCCTGCATGGAGGTACCTGGGGGGATGCAGCATGTTTTCAGTGAGTGATCAGTAGGAAACAGAGACCCTGGTACAGCATAAGCAGAACCTACTGTCTGAGGGGAAGACAAGCAGGACGTGTTTGCTCTGATTCATCCTGTGAGTTAGTTATTATTTTTTATATTACTTTACTATTTATTCATAACCTTCAGTGTCAGGGGATTCAGAATGCAGAACACATTCAAGAGAACACTTTACAAAGCATTTGCCAGAGGACAAATTCTCATTGCAGATACACGGAGGAGCACATTCAGAGTCTGAATCAGTGTTTTCACGTGAAGTCTTTGGCACATACCAAAGAAAATCTGGGGCATCAGCATATTTTGAACTAATTCCCATAAAGTCAATGTTAAATCCAAGGGTGCGAGTTTGTATTAGTGAGAAATGATTCCGGATATTAACTGCATCTTAGCATTGTTCACCATATGAATAAATGAGGTAAAAAGAGATGGAAACTTCTGTGCCTCTTTTACTTCACATATTTTAAGTTACACTGAAGTTCACATTCACTGAATAGACAACAATAAATACGTCTTATAATTGCTTATGCAAAACAGTCGATGTTACACCAGATCATTGCAAACTAGTGTTCTATATTATCACCCCCACTCATGCATTTCTTGGAGTTATCTCCAGTTGAGCAGGAATGTAGATTTAGTGAGTTACTTTCTTAGATGAATTCTTTAGGGTTTTCTCACATGTATTGCAGACCTGTTTCAGACTGAACTCACACTCACGTTACCTGTTTCTATTCTTACACTTCATGAGCAAAGCGTTACAAATAAAGTTTTGTCTGCATGAACTCCAATCCATTTCCCCAAAATACAACTTGCCCTTAGTCTTCCATGTTGGCAAATAACGGTTAGCTCCTTTATTACATGTATAAAATTGTCCTGCTCAAACAGAGGTGTATTTAAACTCTCAAAGGAACATTATCTTACAATGTCTGAGCAGTTTTGGTCTTCAGGTTCTGTCTCAAAGAATAAGGAAGCAAAGACAGTAGTCATAAAGCCCTTCTTAAGAGCAAATACAACACGTACAAAGATTTGCCAGACTCTGTGACATAAACCAAGGCATAGATTGGAGTGGACACTGAAGCTGAAGGGGACAGGCAAAGTAAACAAATGGTATCCTAAGTAGTTGGGATCACAAAGTAGGTTTACATAAACCGTATTCTTCTCTATCTGGTGCTTTCCCCCCCCTTTTCTGCCCATAGTGTACTATTCCACACACTCACATTACACAGATGTCTCTGGTGAATGACAGCTGTCACAGTGAAATAACCCTGACAGCAAGAGCTCTTCCTGTTTTCCTGATGCTGTCTGGCAGAGAGGTGGATTCATCATACAGAATAAGCTTCAAATCAGCTTGGGAAGTTCTCACAGCCTCAGAAACCCAGTGCTGCAAAGTCTGCAGTGCCCATTCAGAAGTCCTGGGGATGCTGGAAATCCTATGAATTGACAGGGAAACATCAAGGACACAGAGGGCAACTCATGTTCAGGACCCAAAAGTCTGGCCAAGCAGGGTCAGGCAATACCTGTAGATGATGTACTAATTTAATCTCATTACATGACAAATCTCCATCTGGCTAAAACTAGCTCATTCCCTGCAAAGTGCAAGACCTTTTAAAACACATCCTTTGTATTTTCTTCTCTGTAATGTCACAAACCAGAAACATTTTACGGTGACAGTAAAGGATGACACCACAGCAAAGAGCTGCAAGTCACAGAATATGTGGGATGATCATAGAATCATAGAACAGTTTTGGTTGGAAGGGACCTTCAAAGTTCATCTAGTCCACCCCCCCACTGCAATGAGCAGGGATATCTGCACATCACCACATGATGATGATGGACAGAGATTCACTTCCTTCAGTGAACAGCTGCTTTTTCAGAAGAAGGAAAATAAATCCACTATCCTTAGTACAAATATCTCCATTGTTGCTCATTTTCTTTCCTATTATTCCCCACAAACCACACACAACTTGCCCTGCACGTAAAAGGATTCTTTCCTGTCTTTCCACCCATAACATAGGTAGGATGACCACCTTTATTTCCCCTGCCTTGGTCCCCAGAGGCTGCATGAGAAGCACAAGAGGAAAGCATTTGGATGGGCTGCTGGCAGAGCTTCCCCTCCTTGTGCTGACCAAGAGTTTGTAGGACTGAGCAGAGCTCCGTGACCTGTTAAACATGTTGAGATTTGCAGATAAGAATGATCTGTGGAACTTAGATCAGCAGCACTGCACCTCACAGTGAGGATCTGGAGTGATGTCTGTACAGTGTTTGCGTGGAGCATGCTCTGCAGCACATCCGATCACACTCGTTTCCTGCTTCTGCTTCAGCACTGGGGAAAATAAACACTCACACACATGTGGAAGTGACATCTAATTCCTACCCTGGTCAAAACCTGTGGCAGACTCTCCTCTGGGTGCTGTTAGCCTTCAGCTGCCAAAAATACTATTACAAAAATCCAAAGATATCCCAAAGCAATTTCCAAACAAGCAGAATCATTTATTATGTTTCCATATACCTTATATAGTGCATGAGGATAAGAGTGGCTCCGTAATGGTGTTATAAATATCACAAATTAATGGTGGATGCAATGCCAGCACCTTGTCATTATGCAAATTGGAATGTCGGCAGAAATGGTTATTCAACAATCCCTTTCAAAGTAACCAGATGCCTAATGCTGCTCATTACAGCTAAACTAATTAGCACCACATTTAAACCATTTTAATAAGCTTTCTCCTTAACCCCTTGACAAGAGGGGATTTCTGATGCTACAACCATACGAGCGCTCGGCTGGGCTTGTGCTGAGGGCACTGATAGGCAGAAAAGCAAGAAGTCCACTCAAAATTACAGTATTGAAGTTCCAGACATTTAGGGACAAAGAAGCAGATTGCACTGGAGTAAAGTCTAGTTCAGTTTGCCCAGCCTCAGGTGCAGCCTGTCACTAACACAAAGCATCACTGTGCCCTCCTCCCAACACAGCAGAGCCTGCTCCCTGACCGCTCTCCTGAGCCAGTGCTAAATCTAGGCTCTGTACTACCCAGGCCTAACTAATAGTTAAAGCTCAACAAGGACATGAGTTAATTTCTTCCTCCACTCACTCAGCTTTGAAGGAGAGGAAGAAGAGGGAAAGCACCTCAGAAACATTAACAATTAATAGCTCTCTCCACTTCTTTTCTTTCAAGTCCCACAGATGGAAGGGCAATAATTTGGTCCCTATTTGTCCAGCTGCCAGGCAGACCCAGCTCTCCTCCATATGTATTTTCCAGGGCATGTACTAAGTCTTGGGAACTTTAGCATCTCACCTAGCTGAAGGGGTCCTCAGTGCTGCTGGAAGGGGAAGGTCCAGGCTGGTGTTGATTAGGCTGCTGCTCTGAGGCCTTAACAGGAAAAGGTTTATTATTTTGTTTTCACAAAAGAAAAATGTGTGGGTTTTCTTCTCCAGTAATGTTCACTCTGAGCTCACTGATGCCTTCCCCAACCTGTAAGCTGTTCTGTGTGCCTGATGCACTGTCCATGCAGAATCACTTACAAATCCGGTGTCTGGATTGCTAAAGACAAGCCTCAAGTAAGCTCAGAGAAAATCAAATCACAATGTTATTGTGCAAAAGATGGGTATGGACCCATCCTGCCTCAAGAACTTCAGAGAGGATGTGCTGAAGGATTGTTTTTATTCAGAAACCCTGCTCATATTGTGATGTCACCTATTGCCCATTTACGTCACCAAGTGCTTTGTATTAGAGCCAGTCCCTTGATTCCAACCTTAAACAGCACTACAATCATATGTGCTATAGTCTTTTCTATAGTCTTTTCCTCCCCACATGCAAGTGAGTGCTCAGGTATGAACACCCATGGAGAAGTCTGCTTTCAGTTCCCATTTTACCACCAAAACAGCACTAGTTATAAAAGGATGACTTGGGTGCATCAGCACAGCGAACTGCAGCTCAGAGTTACCACATCCTTTTAGAAACACAGACTATTCATTGAGTAGAAGTATGTTACAGCACAACTGCAAAGGCACTTGAGTTATAAAGGCAAAAGCATACAACAGAAATTATGTGAATGACATATTTATTTATTTCTCCAGAAGCCCTGAGGACAGGAATAGAAAAGTTCCAGTAGAAACATCACACAGTTTAGCAACTAAGATGCTTGCAAAGCTGAGATCTCAGAGACCTCAAACTTGTAAACTGCTGGAAGTGACACACAAAGAGGTGTGACGTTTAAAAACCAGACTGATTTATCTCAAACTTGAAAGGATTTCTATTTAAGAAAAGGAGAAAGTTCTCCAAACGTTCAAATGACGTCTGACCACGTCTAATGAGAATGTTCAAAATGGCAAAATTCAAGACCTGTTGCGTGTATGTACGCTGAGTTACCCTGTAGAGAAATCACTTGATTAAACAAGGCAATAACTAACATGGGAGGTGAAGCACTGGAAGTTCCTCAAGCACTCGATGAAGGGAAGTTACATGCTAGTAAGAGGCAGTGCTACAGAGGATGTGTGTTTAACATGTTCTCCTATGAAAAGCCAATGGTCTTTCTTGCATCAAGGCAGAAAGAGGAATTAAAAAAAATCATATCCAACTGGGTTAATTCTCCACCTTACAATGAAAGTTCTTGCAACAAAACCAGAAAAAAGGAAGTAGAAGGGCTTTAGAAAAGGGCATTGCTAACCTGGACCGAAGTCCATGCACCTGTGTCTGAGACAGCCATCTCCAAGTCGCTTGCTGGGAAACCTTAATTCTGCACAGAACAGTCATTTTAGAAAAACACCTTTTTGCATGTGCTTTTAATAAAGAAAGGGGCAGATCATACAGATCACACAACAGGATCAGGTTTAACTGGTAGATCAGACATTCAGGTCCAGATAGGAGGTTTCAGCTGCTAATTTTAGAACTGATGGGACTGAGTGGCATCATAACTGAGTATTAATAACTAAGCACACCTTTTTCTCATGTATTTCTACCACTTCCTTTTCTGATCTTGGTCTTTGGCCTTTATTTTTATTGTATGTTTTTAATTCCACTAAAGGCCAAAATGGTAACTCCATGGGGTAAAGCACACCTACTGTTTGCTGGAAATTTTCTAGTGCTGACATCTGATGTTCACAGCAAATAAGGGTTAAGTGCCACTGGACAATACAAATTCCCCAGTCTTTTTACAGGGAGAAAACATGTCTTATAAATGAACACCTTCAGTCTGGGCAGGCTCAAGAATCTCTGAAACAGTGGCACAGCAACCTTTGTGGCTCTTTTAAATGTTAATCTCCAAGATCAAAGAGCTTCATTTGGACTGTTCTGGGGTCCCAGAATCCAGTGATCTATTTTACATTCAAATGTGCAGGATGTGGTTGTTGATGGGTTTGTCTTGTTGGGGTCTTTTCGTGCGTGTGTCTTTAATAACAAAATCAGTTTAGCAGTTGATTCAACTGATCTGCTGATGAACTTGGCTTGTCCCCATCTTCAGTTTCACCTGAAGCCTTTATTGTCAAGTTAGCTATGCTGATAGTAAGAGTGGCTTTGCTTCCAGTGCAGTGGACATCTTTTGCTGAAATCAAACTTTGCTCCATTCATTATTTGAAGGCATCAGTTGATTTGGATATTTTTCTGTGTGTGTACACAAGAGGTCTTCAGAGGTAGTCAGGAGCTCCTGTGCTGCGTAATGTAGTGCACTTTCTAGATTATTAGGCTGAGCAAATCGTAGAATCATAGCGTATATGGGTTGGAAGAGACCTTAAAGCTTATTCAGTCCCAACCCCGTGCCATGGTTGGGAGCACCTAGAGCAGGTTGCTCCAAGCCCCGTCCAGCCTGGCCTTGAACACTGCCAGGGATGGGGCAGCCACAGCTTCTCTGGACAAACTGTGCCAGCGCCTCAGCACCCTCACAGGGAAGAATTTTTCCTAGTACCTAACCTAAATGTCCACTTTGTCAGTTTAAAGCCATTCCCTCTTGTTCTGTCACTACATGCCCTTGTAAAAAATCTGCCTCCAGCTTTCTTGTAGGCCCCTTTAGGTACCAAAAGGCTGCTTTGGTAGATGCCTTTCTCTGGTGGAAATCTTGACTGTTTCTAAGGCATCTTTTTTTCTAAGGCATGCAACTGGAGGCAAATTACAACACACATGTTCGTAAAGGAAGTATAAATTACACGAGCCCCTTAGGAAGGAAAAAACTCCAAACATTTCACCCAGAGTATGTACAAGTCATAAAACATGCTCTATTTCATGTATATTTCAAATAATTGAAATAATTGTGGAATGCATTCCATTCTATACTTCCACATCTTTGTCAAAATTCATGTTATTATCAAATAAGTTAAAGTTGAAAGCAAAAGAGATTATCCCAGTAAAACCACACCAAGCACAGTGTTTCAGTACAAATATGAAGATCTATGCTAAAGGTTTTGTGCACTTGCACTCTTGTAATCACCTGAAGGGTAAAGAAGATTAACAATTTAATTCAGTGCATAGTTAAACTGGTTGGCAAACTTCTCGTGCTTCCTTTGGTCCACTCGGTTCATCGCTTTCACCACCCGTTTCATGGCACCTCTGAAAGAGAAACACAAAACAATAAACCCAGTTATGTTGATTCTACACAGTATCAGAGAATGTTTATGAATGGGGGGGAATGAACTATGATTAATCACTCCCAGGCTTCTGAACACTGCGCTGATGAGGCTGAACAAATTTGTCTTGTTAACTAAATTAGCTGCAGCAATACAAATAGTTTAATTCAAGCAATGATTTTATTAACAGGAGTAAACAAATGAAAGTCCTTCAGCCTAATGGCTGTGCATTCCACCCTCTGAGCACTATTTCTGATAGTCACACACAGCAAGTTTGATTTTTCAAAAGCACCTAACTTGCTCTCGGGGTGTGTTTTGGGGGGGAAGATAACTAAAGGTATCTAACAGGACCTAAAAAACCTAAAACCCAGAAACCCTTATGAAATCTGACCTGCAGAATCTAGAATGCTTGCTGGTCAATTCATGTAACTATAACCCATGTAGCAACCTTCCTTTCAGAGGTTACTGAAACCCCATTTCATTAGCTGTGTGCAGAGTAAAATGCGTTTGCTCACACCAGCAGCATCCCCATTCCTAAGCAGCAACTTTTTAGTCCACAAATACAACACTAGTTTAGGAAGACACCAGAGATTGTCATGTATCTCTCTGCAGAGAGATGGATAACTGCTGCAGAACAGCCAAGTGTTTAGAGTTTAGCATTGTAAGGACAGTATGTCCAGTATCTTATCCTTGTATATAAGTGGAATGGGATCTCTGCTGTGTCATGATGGGCAAAAGCATTTTAGCCCTCCACAGTGACTGCTGTGCTTGAAGACAACTCTGTTGTGTTCTTCGGATTCAAAAATGAAATAAAGAAATCAACTTTGGAGCTCTTAAGCTTTCTGATGCTCTTAAATCTGATGAGTGTTGCTGCTCTTTATTTGCTGCCATTGCTGCCTCCCAGTAAAGATGGTGCCAAGAGATTATCTTCTTTTGCAAGTGACTGTTATGCTTTTGAACTGGGAGACTGGAGACACAGACAGTTTTTCCTTACACAAACTTTGAGTGAAGATCGCACAGCTGAGGTGTTGAGGGTGAGGACAATGATGCCTAGACAGCATGTGTAGGAGCAGGAGATTCTCATAACAGGCACAGAGAGAGTAAGTCTATATATCCTTTAACTGGCAAGGCAGAGGAACGTGTTCATAATTCATAATCACGAGGGGTAAGAAAGCAGAAGTCAAAAGAATGCTCTGTTCTGTTTCTGGCCCCACAGAAACTTACAGGAGCTGTTGTGCACATCTGAGTTTATCTTATCTAGGGAATTTTGTCCTTCACTGATTCTAGAGTTCCCAGATTTACAGGTTACTCTGAGTGTCTCTAGCACAAAAGCTCAGAAATCTGAGGCTGCTATTTGCAGGTGTGCTGAGATGTCACCCTGCCTCTGTTTATGAAGAAGGAAACTCTCCTGACACAACCCTGTAAAGACCTGGGTGCCCTGCCAACACAGGAGGTATACCACCTAATAAGGGCTTGGTTTGAGGAACTATGTCTCGTTTAAGAACATGGGCACTGATTGATGTCTCCTTTGATTCCTACACCAAAATGCAGTTGGCAGGTTCCATCACACATGGACGGTTTCAAGCCTAGTGATATTAGGCTCTATCACTTCTGAGGATGCTGAAGGCTGTGCAGAAGACAAGACATTCACCTACTAGTGTGCACCAAGCTCTTTCAGGATCAGGCCCTACAACCGCAGAAGTGGAGCTGGAAGGGTCAATCTCTGAGAAGCAAGCTGATGTCTGTTTTAGCTCTCCGTAACAACTTCATTTCAAAAGCCATTTTGAAACATCTCAAAACAGGGGATACTTCTACATGGTGGGATTAAAGATCTTCTCAGCAGCGACTGTAATGAAAACCAATATTCTGAAAAAATGCCTTGGGAGAGGTATGCTTTTAACAAAATTCTGCCAATGAAGTTACCAGAGTAAGGAAGATGTGGTCATGGGTTTGCACTTCAAATATTGCTAATTGGTAGGAGAAAAGTGAGCCTTTAGCAGTGCAGAGTGGCCTTGACACTTTCACGTCATGTAGGTTTTACATTAGCACCACTGGATTGTGCGATACTGTAAACGAAATGAGATCCCACTTTGATGATCTGTGTGCAATTTCACTTAACTTTATTGGCAGACTAGAGCTTGGGTTTATCACCTATACATTTCAAGTAATTTGGGGTTGTTAGAAGGAGCCAAGGTTATCATCTTATTTAGTGCTGCAAAGCATGAAACCTATTAAAACATGACAGGTTTGATACCCTATGCCCGGCACTAACACACACTCAAAATCATTAGCACAAACCACAATAAACCAAAACCAGCTTTTAAAATTTGTTTTGTGAAAGCTGATATGAAATTCTGATCATTAGAACTGTGTGTCCCTGACTTCTAAGCTAGGTGAGATAAGAATTCCACAGAAAACATGTTATTTCTGTGACTAAGAGCAATGTGGATTTGGCTTGGTTATTATAACCATTACAGCAGAAAAGGGAAAATAGAGTTTAAACAAATATTGTGCCTTGGATGCTGTTCAACTAATCCAGTATGTTTAGGGAATAATCTACCATTAATGATCTTATAATAATAATTTTGCTTTTTTCATTTGAGAACTTTAAACTCTTCACTTTCCTTTGACTACTTGAATTTTATATGTGAAACTCTTTCAATAGCTACATCTGCTTTCCATTTGAGGAAGACCAGAGCATGCTTAGGCAAATTTATGTTGCAGCCACATCTAACCAAGACTAGACATCAGAAATAGCATTACAGAGTGGACACGTGGAGGTAGTATACATTCTAAAACCATAGGCTCCCATTTCTCTCTGAGTTAGAGTGTCTGCTTTAAAGTTAACATATGTCTATGTAAGACAAGGACATGCCTTTGTTCTACATGTCTGAATGCTAATGCCATCCAAACAGGTTCTTCTCAGTCTAAATGTAGGCCAAGAGATACTGTTTTCACATGTGCAGGAAGGAGAGAGATACATACTGAAACAGCACCATGGTGGGAAGAATACTGTGTCCACATGTCTCTGGTACACCGAATAATCATCTCCAGACTCCTACACTGAGAAGAAATCTGCAGTAGGTCCCAGGCCTTGATATTTACAGAGGGCAGCAGGGGTTAAGTGAACAAGGACCATAACACAAGGATCCAAATATTCATGGCAGGGGGATTGGAACTAGATGATCTAAAGGTCCTTTCCAACCCTAACTATATACTATGATTCTTAACCAGCTAAATGCATTCTTGGTATAGGAGGAGAAAACTGTAATGACAATGTGTCCCTGAACAATACAGAGGAAGGGATCACTGTGTGGTGGGAAGGCACTGCATCAGGCCCAGCTAGCAATTTAGTATGTCCAGGAGTGAGAGAAAACACACAGTCAAAACTCTGGGAAGGTCTCTGAGCATAAACTAGAGGTGTGAGGGCAACTGTCAACATGCCAAAATCCAAGGGGTTCTGATAGATCCTTTTATTAACTGAAGTTCTGCTCAGGACAGTTTATCTTAGGCTTTCAAAAGAGAAAAACTTCATTTTCATTCCATTTACACTACTACAGTGCTTCTGATGCTGTAAATTGTGTCACTTTGAACACATCATCTTCTTTCCAGATCCAGTACTACTTGCACACGTAAAGTAGCATCCATCCGATTAATAAATGATCATCCAGAGAAGCTAGTACAGCAATTAAAGATAAAAATTTGTGAAGGATGGAAAAAAAAAAATCATAGGAATACAAATCAGGGGAATTCTGTAAATTAACTGAACATTGTCAAACAAACAACCTTGGTCATCAGTACTGGCTGCTCTTGACCCTCCAGAGATACAGAGGGCATTCCTGCTCTGCAGTTAGTGAAGAAAGTTGTTTAGTAAGTGCATGTTAATGTAGAAACAGAAAGAACCAGTGAAACATAAGGAAATAGCAATTTATCAGGCTTTAGAGAACTAAGTGTCTTACTTATTGAAGACTTCCTTCTCAAGCCTGGAACGAGAAGTGTTAGCCTGCTGCTTCAGGTCTGTCAGATTTGGGTATTTTTTCTTCTTCCCTTTCTTTTTCCCTTCTTTTCCATTAATTTTAGAGGAACCAAGATCCACTCCTGTGGCTGCTTCAATTTCTCTCATGAATTCTGGATCTCGCCACTCTGTTTAAAAGGAAAAGCACACACTTTGAAACTCCAAACCCAGGCAGAATGCAGACTCTTCTAAGGTAAAGGCTTTGTCGCTGCTAGGAGAGGACAGTCACTGTGCTGTAAGTTGCATACACAAAGAAAGACTGGATAAAGCAGTTAGCCAAAATGACAGATGTTGATGAAGCCCTGTGAGTCTGGGATTAGTAACTATTAATAGCTGCTATAGATAAAACCGTTCTGTAGGAAGACTTAAGTTTTTGCAGTACCACAGCAGCAAAATTCCAAGGAAACTATTCCATGCAGGAAAGGTGACACAAACACAGTGATTATTATTTAGAAATGGAACAAAAGGCCAACAGTGTAGCTGAGCACCTTATCTCCAGAGATAAATTCTGAGTAAGCTTTAAAATAAACCTAAGCTAAATAGAATATGTCAACTTTTGAGCAGAGTAGGGTGATGACATTGGAACTCTTCTGCATCAATCATATTTGCTTCTAAACATGAGCTGGTAGCTGACACCTAAATAGCGCTTGTGAGTATGACAACATGACCCTGTTGCCATGAGCCAAATTTTGTATCTGAAAAAGATGTCTAAATCAAGTTTATTCTCTTCACAATAATAAGAGTTAAATTTATCTCATTGAAAACCTGTTTTATGGTTTTATCAAAACTTTAATGCTTCAGAATCCCACTGTACCCTGTAAATGGATTCTGATCAGAGATGCCACCACAGGAAAAACTGTAAGCTCTTTAAGGAAACTGTGGTCTTTCACCTGTAGTAGAGCCTTGCATATCAGAACAAGGTAACACAGTAGAAAGTAAAAATGTGGCCAGAGGATGGATATCTTCAAGGGCAAAGTTAGGAAAATGGCATTTGCATTATAAGGACTTCAAGCATAGGGGTTGGGAAAAAAATGTAGCAAGCACCACTTCAAAGAATAACATGGTTCCAACTCAGCATAACTGTCAGAATTCTGCAATTTAACAACCGATAGCTACCATTCGTTATATAGGTTCTTGTATGTCTATCAGCCTTTTTTGCCTGCAGACATTCTAACACTAATGTCTACTACCCTTATTTAACATCTATGTAGGTATAGAAAAATAAACAGTCCTAAACAACTCTACAATTTCACTTACACACCAAGTGACTGTGTATAAGTCACTGAGTGTGATAAGTATTGCTAACAACATTTCAGGAAGGTCAGAGGCTATGTCCTCACTTAAGAACACAATGTTTAGGAATACCAGAGCAATTTTCCAAGGAAAGGTTAGATCTAACGTGCTATGATATGTGAAAGCAAGGACCGATTAAAATCCAACACACCAAAAGCAAGAGGAAAATGAAGCTGTGCAAGGAACTGAGCAGGAGTATAGAGGGAGAAAATAGAACGCATATAATTGATGGATCATAAGACCTCACAGACTTCTTTTTTTGAAGGAATACAGAACAGCACAATTCAGATACAGGAACGATTAATCCAAGATTAAGGAAAAGTGTCTAAACAGTTTATCTCCCAGTAATAAGAAGGCGTCACAGTTTAGGAACCCCCTGAATGGAGCAATTGTTTAAACACAACGAAAAAATGCCGGCATCCAGTAGAGATGAAATGAGCATTTGAGTAAAATGAAGGAGCAATTTAAAAGCCTTTGAGAAAAATCAATAGAATGCCAGGAAGAGCAGCCTTTTTGAGCATCGATGGGCCCCTAAAGCTCTTCATACATTGTTACTGAGTTTAACAGCAGGGAAAAGAAAATTACACAGTTTGCAAGGGCAGGCGGGAATCAATACCGTAGTTAGTAAAGAGATGCTATTTCACATCTGACTGGCCAGCGGCCTGCCTTCACCAGCCTGTCCTGATACCTGTTTGTTAACAAGTCACTAAGGGCTGAAAAACCAGATACTCTTCAGGGTTGACACAAAAAATAGGCACTTAATTTGCTCCTGTGTGCGAACTATTGGAAAAGGATGAACGCTGCAGATTAGCAGGTCAGCGTAATCCCACCTGATTCATTGTTTCAGGACTGAAAAGCCCAAAACACCATTCTGTGGACATTAGTTAGAGTTTAAAATCTTATACTAAGTTAAAAAATGCTCTTTAATATCAATGGCAGTGTTGTCAAAACATGGGTATTATCACACAAACTGTATTATTTTACAGAATTGTTTTCCACTTCAATTACTCAAGGATGAAAATAAACCTACTATCCAATAGGAAAACTTGTAGGAAGAATTTTGGTGCAATTTAACCTCACCTCATCTTTTAATGTCATCTCAGAATTTTTCAAACTGTTGTCATTGGCAAATGATGTTGTCAATGGTAGCACTTACAGTACAGAGTGGATTCCCACTTGTGTATTTCCCATAGCAGCACTGTTCAGACTTGTTTCAACTCCTTTGTAAATAGAATCCAAACCAAACACATCCCAATGGAAACCAACCAACACCCCCCCTACTCCAAACCACAAGCCCAAACAAACAAAAGGCCATTTTCAAAGGTTGAAGAAAATACTATAAAATAAATATAAAAGTAGTGAGAAACAAAGCAGGGAAAGTGGATAAAAATATTTAGTGACATCTGGTGTATGTGCGTGCATATATATAAATGTGTGTATATGTATATATATATATGTATATCTATATATGGCTTTATAAACCTGCAAGGTTTTGCCCAATAAACTAAGCACTACAGCTTGTCCAGTATCTCCCCAGGCAGATGATCTGGACCTTTGTATAACATCTCAGCTTAACAACGGCACTCAATAATGCAACGCAGCGATGTCAACACTGGTTTGGGACTAACATACACATCTGTGTGGGCCAGAGGTGAGAATCCTCTAACAACACCAAGCTGACACTGTAATAAAAATAAATATTATGTCTAGCCTCAAGCAATGGCAATTTCACAGAAAAAATAAATCAATATTTTTCAGTGCAAGTGATTTTTAGACCAAGAGTATTAGTTTCTAGTTTGAAACTAGTCCCTCAAGAACACCTACTAGCTTAATTTGCTAGTTTAAACTTAGTTTAGGTTTGTCTGGATTGAGAGCAGTTCTCAGAAGGACTTAAGGGTGTTGGCTAATGAGAAGCTCAACGTGAGCCAGCAGTAGGCACTTGCTGCCCAGAAAGCCAACCATGTCAGGGGCTACATCACCAGCAGCATGACCAGCCCATAGAGGAAGGTGATTCTCTCCCCTGACTGCTCTCTTGACAGAGGGACATGGACCTGTTGGAGTGAGTCCAGAGGAGGCCACGAAGATGCTCAGAGGGCTGGAGCACCTCTGCTCTGGAGACAGGCTGAGCTGGACTGGTTCAGCCTGGAGAAGACTCGGGGGAGACCTTAGATCAGCTTCCAGTACCTAAAGTGGGCTACAAGAAAGCTGGGATGGGGCATTTTACAAGGGCATGTAGGGATAGGACAAGGGAGGATGGCTTTAAACTGGCAAAGGGGACATTTAGATTAGATATAAGGAAGTTCTTTAGTGCAAGGGTGGTGAGGCACTGGCACAGGTTGCCCAGAGAAGTTGTGCCCTATCCCTGGCAGTGCTCAAGGCCAGACTGAATGGGGCTTGGAGCAACCTGCTCTAGTGGAAGGTGTCCCTGCCCATGGCAGGGCGTTGGAACTGGATGAGCTTTAAGGTCCCTTCAACCCAAACCAGTCTGTGATTCTATGATAATAACTAAGTTGGGAACTCTCCTATTTGCACAACACCCAAACCACTGCCCTGGTTTCACAATCCAGCTGTGCCCATGCTGTTGCTTGGATGCCAGTTTAGAGCACTTCACTCCACATGGGCAAGAATGGAAACTGCCTGTAAACACAGCACTTCGACACATGCAAACACTAGGAGGGGTTCAGTACCCCCTGCTTTTGGGGGGTGTTGGTAACTGCCAAGCACACTAACTCAAAGACAGCCAGATCAGTATTAAAGGAAACAGGGTGGATGAGTTGCGTATTTAAAAGCACATTGATTTGACATAGACCCTTATGGATAGCAGACCAACAACTGTTCATTATGCACTGAAGGGGTTTCATGGAAGGTTTAGTAAACCTCATATATGACTGTGAAAGTGATGAAATACTGAGAGCTTAAGGGAGAACTAACTCTTTAAAGGGAGCATACTACAAGTTATCAAAATGATAAAGCCTATAGGTAAGTTTAATTAGAATGCAGAACACTCACCTAGAAAAAATAACTTAAAACGGAGAAAACTAAGGTCTTCTGGAGGAAGACAGATTAAATAAAAGCTTTGAAAACAAATCTGTCCCCTCCAATTATACACTATGTCTTTGCTGGATAGATCCCTCTCTCCCATCTTCCTTTGCAGTCCATCAACTTCCAGTAGTTCCCTGGTTGCAATCCCCCTGGCGCTCTATGAAAATCTACCTTCTGTCCATTACTAATGAGGTTTAGTTGGACTATTGCAAAAAAGTCTCTTATTCTCCTTGGAAGTCTTCCTGCCTGCGTATTCATTGCTTGCTGACTTTTTCATTGCCTGTACTCCTTACCTAGCAGTCTAGAGCTTTATCCTGGCTAAAAATGCCCAAATAATCTTGGGGAAGGATGAGCTTTCCCTCCTCACCTGAAAACAGCATAGAGGACACAAGGAGAAGTTCGTTAGTTTTGCTGTCTATCCGCATTGTTTGAAAATGAAATCCAGAGTATTGCACAGTAACACGTAAGCAATTAAATAGCAGAGGTCTGCTTGCTCTTCTCCCCAAGCCCATCACAAATATCATGCCTATTAGAACATCCAGACTAGTTATAATGCCAATAAAGCCCAAGGTGAGGGCTTCCCTTGTTCCAAGTATTTTCCAGTGGTGCTGCACAGATGCATAACATAGCAAGGCTAAGAATTCTTCTAAAACACAAGTAGTAAGTGAGTCGATATAGGAAATAGAGAATATATGAATAGATACAGGAAAAACAAGTTCCCACAGTGTGACAAAAAACCAACTCTGCCAATATCTGTGGTAACACAGTGATCCTGATTATATCAGCATTACATTACATAAATCACAGCTTTTAGGGACCAGCAAGATAAGACAAGTTCTTTTCAGAAGCATGGGAACAAGTCAAGCATTTATCACGAAATAGGTTTAATTGTCCTTAATAAACATGTTCCTTAAGATAAAGGCTATAACTCATCTGTCTGAGAAGTGTTAGGAACATTGTAACTACTGGAAATAAAGAACAAATGCAATGTTAACCTTATTCAGTGTACACATGCATCCATATTTATCACATAAGTAAGAAGCACTGCAAATGACCTGCAAATTAGAATCAACAGGAATTTAAATGAGAGAATATGGTTAGGAGCAAACCAGAAATATGATCCAGTTCTATGGATCTCAGCCTCTGCCTTTACCCACAAAAGTGTCAGCTCTTCATACAGCCTGTCACATTTGATGTCTAAAAAATGTCCTATACAGAGACTGTTGTCCAATGCGTATCTACGCTGTATCTATTCACAGATACAATACATAGACACAATAAATGAAATACACAGATACTATGTAGTTACAATCTACACAATAATTGTATAGATTATGAATAAATTGTAGATACTGTGAATATTGTATATAATATATACACAAACATATAGACAATAAGGATATGAAGCTTCCATTTACAGCTTATCTCCTACCTCTGGCTTAGTATTTTTTGGTTTGTTTTTTTTTTTTTTAAGATGTTATGCAGACACAAACCTGGCTGAGCTGCTTGCTTCTCAAACCACATCTTTTCTTCTCTGGCTCTGTCCTCAGCATTTATGGGAATCCCAGATTCATCCCGAGGAATTATCTTTCCATGGAAAGGACACTTCAGAAAGAAAGGGAGAAAAAAAAAATACCAGCTCCTGAATGGAAAGAATATGCTTACATGTTATACAACATAGTTTAAAGTCAGACTCTGGAATCAAGCAACAAAACCCTCTACTTGATTCTCATTCCCCCTTAGAAAGCATGAAGATCCCATACACACCATGTGATTTAATATATTCATGATCTCAAAGAAATAAGCTCTTTGTGATATGAATATCCAATTTCAAGCAGTTAGGCAGCACATCCTGTCAAGTCACAAGGGCACCAATGCTGCATCATATATTGTTGCTTATGCAATATCCCCATCGTGTAACTATCCCATTTAAAGTATTTTAGTGCATTCAGATCCTTCAATCTCAGATAACAGAGGAAGAACAGGGATATTAGAACAAAGTACTTAAGCAAAGTATTTCTGCTCATAGGGCTCATAATTTAAGGTTGCATAGGATTTAGCTTTCATAAAACCTAATTTGCCCCTCAAACACCCAAGTTTCTAAATACAGTTAATACCAAATGCGCCTTTAAATGAGAAGAACTTTTCAGCAACTGTCTCTGCTTTACTGACAGGTAAATGTCCTCATATATAATATGTAAAAATAAAGTATAAATAAAAATTCCCCAAATATTTGAAAGTTCCTTAAATGTTCACAGCTTCCTTACCACAAGGATTCTTCCCATACGAAACACATATAAATAGTAAATTTAGAATCATAGAATGGTTTGGGTTGGAAAAGACCTTACGATCATCTAACTCCAATCCCCTGGCCATAGGCAGGGAAATTTCTACAGATACAATTTTCTTCTACTGCCTCAAGCTATATTTGCAATGTGAAATCAACATTCATGGACATGTTTTAATGAGATCTTCTCCATATAGCACATATCCTGGAAGTTAGGTAACTTAGTGCCCACCTTAATCCGATCTTGTCTTTCACACAGCCTTCCATCAGGCATCCGTGCTCGACATTTATGTTTCACTGGTTCAAACTTGCCAGCAAATGTGATATATCTAGTTTTTAACATTTCACTTATTTCTTTATTTTCCACCTCTTCCTCTACTTCACTGGGTGCCCAAAATCGATGCTCAGAAGCAAATCTGGGGAAACAACGAATGACAATTATTCACAAAGTTGTAAGAAAGCACATAAAGATGCTGGTATCATCCTGCGGTGAACTTACATGTAAAAGGAAAGGAAGCTTTACCAGTCAGTTGGATAAACCCAGGAATCTAACATTCTTTCTTATGACTCCTATATTATGAAGATGTTTTTCAAATATCACAAAAGCCTGTCTAGTATTGATTTCTTGTCTAACCTACCAACCTATTACGAGGCTTAGCTGTGGCTCATGATCTGACATTCAGCGTCAGTTATCTGATACCCAGTTCCAGTGAATAACTTTGTAATTCTGTAATTAAGATTCTTCATAACAAAATACTTCTGTGATCAAACACAGAAGACAGATTAGGGAGGAAACAGTTTGATCTTAACTTCTCCTGGTAACTGTATTCCTGTAGCAGCAGAGAAGCAGGAGCTGAAATCAGTGTTGCAATATGCCGAGACCAAGGATGAGAGCAAACAAGCAGCTGAACCTTATAAACATTCATTATTCCGGGTTTTCTTATACAGTGTCCATAAGTCTGAGAAACTTACAGGTGTTCCTCTAGGAAATTAAACTAATCCATTGGAAATCTATTTTAAAATTAGATTTCTTTATTTACACAGGTAAATTACATAGGCGAATGGACGATTAGTACCATGACAGTGGATGTGGGAGTGGGAGAGAAGGGGAGCAAGAACCCTTGAGTGATGGAGTATTTTCAAATCTTCTTAATACTAGTCATATAATTTCATTTTAGCCACACTAGGATGCCAATAATGAAAACAGGCAACCCCAGAGAGTGATTACCTGACATTTTAGATGCCAGTCTTAGGATGCAATTCACTGTCCCTCTGATGTTTCTTTCTGCTAATCATGAAAACAAATTAGGGTGACCAGCTTAAGCTTAGATATCTAACTTTGAGACATCTAAACAACAACAATCCCATCCCAAATCTAAGGGAAAATAAGGTCAAGAGTTAAAAATACAGCTAAACTAAGAGAAAAAAATAAAATTCCAGCCTGCATGTGGATATCCCGAGATGACACGTCTTGAGAAGGATATCCTTTAATTCATAAAAGATACTTTACAATCACTTTCTTCCACATAGCTTTTCCACCCAATCCATCTCAGACTTATATGAGAGGAGGAAATTCTTTCCTGTTAGGGTGGTGAGGCACTGGAACAGGTTGCCCAGGGAGGCTGTGAATGCTCCATCCCTGGCGGTGCTTAAGACCAGGTTGGACGAGGCCTTGGGTGATATGATTTAGAGTGAGGTGTCCCTGCCCATGGCAGGGGGGCTGGAACTAGATGATCTTAAGGTCCTTTCCAACCCTAACTATTCTATGATTTCCTCTACCCATATCCAATTCCTCTCACTCATTAATATCTTTGGATACCATCCCTACCTCTGAGACTTCGCCTTCTGTCACAGCCATGCACACATGAACACTGGCTTCACTAATCACAATCTCAATTCCACGAAGCACATAAGCTAATACTTAAAGTGTTACTTTAGTGGGCCTGAAGAGTTTTGATGAATTTTATCTAAGCAAGTTTTCAGCAGCTGATAAGGGAAAAAAAAAAGGTAGAGGAAATGATTTGACCTTTACAACCTACAACATATACAACTGCTGGCTTTACTGGAATAGTTGACCATTTAAAACTATGTAAAGAGATTAGGAGTAGGTTAAAAGAGGGATCAAGCAATTTTGAAGCCATTCTAGGGTTTGCCAAATCTTCAGGAAAATGTTCAGCAAGTCAAGTCCTTGTTGAAGAGATTCATGTTATCCAATAATGCCTTCCTAGAATAGATCTTGTTAGTGCTAGAAGAATTTTAACCTGCTATAAAGTACAAATAGCTTCCTTCTGGTAAATCAGGTGATAAAGGCAAAAGAGATAGAGGCTACTTTAACATTAAGCTTTATAATGTGTTTCCATACTTTTTTTTGTTTAAAATAAAATGTTTTCAATTCTGCAAACTACAGCCTAAACAAAAAAGCTCTAAGAATCTTTATAATACACCAACATGACTTTAGTCAGATGTTTGAATGGTGAAGTATTTTAGCTTCAGGAATTATGTGGCATGAGTGTACAACAGACAGGACTACAAGAATTAAATAGGTTTCTTATTTGTTTAGTTTGAAAACAATTCTGAAAACAACACTGACCGCTGGCTCTGTGTTACTAACCTTACAAACACATTGAGGGGAAAGCATTGCTAAGAAGACACCACACAGGATTTCTACGTGCAAGGTAGCCTTACAGAATCCCTTTGTAAAATTCTGGTGTCCTTTGGTGGTCTGAACTCTGCTCCCCCTCTAAATTATCAAATTACAATTATATGAGAATGAAGCAGCATTTAACAGTCATGCATGCCAATCTTCCCAATTAAGAAAAAGACCTATTTTACATCTTCCTCTCCAAATCTGCATCCTACAAATCCCAAGAAAATCAAGATTAATGTTTTACTCTATATGTCATCAACCACTATTTGGGAAGTGGACTTAAAATAGCCTGATTTCTACACAGATATTCATATATATTGTTTACTACAAGCATAGAACTTACTTTCTCCCAGCATGACTTACAAGCACGTGAGAAAAGAACAAAGCAGTGTGAATTCCCTAAGCGTTCTGCTTTCCTGCTGTTGCAATGTAAGCAACATTGTAAAAAGGCAGAACATGAAAACTTTCAAAACAATGCATGTGACAAGTGAAACCTTTTTGTAAGAGAAATCAGAAGGAAAACAGATAATCAACAGATCATCACCCCACTCACACTCATAGAAATGAGTGTTACTGATCTAGACAAGTAACAGAAGTTTTAATGGAAATTACACAGTTATATATTAGGAGGAATAAAAGACAAGTAGTGGTTAACTGAAATCTAAGACTAAGTTCCTGGAGAAACGCTGCACTCCTTCAACAAATCTGTATCAACTTCATTCCTAAGCTGCTTGGAAGGTTATATCAAAAACTTGAATAATGTAAATGTATGATGCATTTAGGAGGAAGAGTTAAATGAGCTAATTCAAATATCCTAGTCACAGCATTAAGAACTGCTGCACCAGCTAGTTTACTTATGATCCTAATTTAATTCAAGGAGGAGGGCAGATGTGTTTGGAAGGTCCATGCTATCCAAAACAGTCAGTTAGGCTGGCATAGTCTCTACACAGTACAACACTGGTATACACTCTCTTCCCCCCTAAAAAAAGTACTACTAGAGCTTTATACACTCATTTTAACAGTCCTTAAACTAACTTAGTGAGTTCTGTGAGTGAAGGCAAAAGTAGGGAAAAGGGTTTGGTACAAGGTTTTTGTAAAGCCCACAGTTACCTTCTAGGGAAGGCGATAGTTCACCATTTGCCAGCTAAACAAAGCTTTAGAAAATCATCTTCCTGGTAGCTGCATTCTATTAAAATCTAAATTTATTGTGAATGCTGCAATTAAGTCCATGTACTGTTAAATAGGTGAAAGAGAAAGACTCTTCCACTTCAGATTTTAAAAATTCAAATTCCATACACATTCTATATGTGTTGTCTGGTTTTTAGGTTTGATTTTTTCCCCTAGGCATCTTCTAGAGATGGTATGTGTGCATACAGAAAACTTAAAGGATTTGGCCAATGACTTGCTTAATTTCACAATAAATATATTTTATACCCGGGGTCAATGGTATTGTGTGTGCAGAGTTACTTAAATTATCTTTAGTTAGATTGGCATATCTGTAGTTATAGACTAGGAGGTTCAGAAGTGTGCCCTCTATTTTATTGGAAAGCATAAAAATAAAACAGTACAGCACAAGGCAGACAGGCAGTGAAATATGCTTCTGATTTCACTTATGACTTGAATAACTCATTTGCAATGTAAAATAAAGCCTTACTACCTTTTTGGCATTATCACAGACAAATGCTTCTTAGAGCCCTGCTGAAAATCTTAACCATTTTATAAGCTTTGAAGAGCTTACACCCCATGAGACAAAACCCAAAGCTTGGACCGACTGTACTAAAACACTAATATTTTGCTGGCTTTCAGTAATTTAAAAGATAGTCTGTGTTTTATGCAATCAGGTCCAGCAGCAAGGCTTTTCTCTTGCTCCTTTCAGCAAACACTGTGATTATAGACTGGGATTTTTTTTTTGTAAGAAACTAAGGTAAAGTAATACTGCTGAGAATATAAGAGTTTGATTTGCAACCCAGCCAAGTCAATGATTTTTGCCTTATTCAAGCCAGGTATAGTACACACTGATATTAATGTTCTAGCAGACGTAATGGTATTTATACATAGAGGAAGGATTTTGTATCTCAACTTTCATATAAAAATACCAGTGCTGAAAAAGGACTTAAAAACCTGATCGCTAGAAACAAGTTCTGATGTATACCTAACACCTCTTCTCCCAAGCATTGCTAAAGCTTTCCCTAAATCAGCAGTGCTTCAAGTCTAAGAAGCAAAACCTTCCCAGACAAGAATGGAAAGTGAGAGATCCAAATTCACATCCTGTAACTACCACCTATTTCTTGTGTGACTGAACAAGCATATCAATTTCTTCAGTTACCACTCTAAAGGCAGGAAAAATACCCCTGACACCTCCTCAGCCTTTCTCCTACCTTGCCTGCTATTTATTTAGCCTGTAAAGTCTCCATCAGAAGGAATGCCTATCCTGCACTAGCACAGCACTTTGCATAATGAGGTACCAGTTTAAATTGGAGTAAGTGATGCCATGCTGCAGATAACAGACCAACATGAAAAGAGAAGGGGGGGAAAGAAGTGCTTTGAAGCATCAAAGGATATTTAATTAGTATCACATCTTCTCAAAACAAATATCATTTAAAGGTAGAATTTCTGACTTTGTTTACGGATCCTACAACACAAGTGAAAGGAGAAAAGTAATTATCAAAAGAAATGGGAGTCACCCCACGGCATGACCTCTGATTACAAATAAATCTATATATTTGTTTAATTTGTCTTAAAAGAAGAAGAGCATTACTTGAGAATCTTCCCAGCACTTGGCTGATCCTGTCCCCAGTAGTGAAGATCTAATCCAAAAGGCATGAGGGGAGCTTTAGCCCTTTCTTCTTCTAGTTTTCTTCTCTTACTGTCAGGCTCTTCGAAGCCTGCTGGCTCAGTATTTGCAGAGTCACTGGAGAAAATTGATGAAAAGTCAATAGAGAACAGGAACGACCACAACAACTTTTCCTGTTTGCATTAGATTTTCACACCAACACTAATACTATCTTAGATCTAGGACTACAATTGCTTTTACAGAGTTATTCTGTGTTGTCTCTTTTTTTAAGGAAAAAAGGATACAAACTACAACTCCACACACGCTACATACAGCACATTGCACCATGAAGCTTAACTGCACATTCAGCGAGAGCCAGCTAACAGATATTATACCATGGGTGCAGAGACCTAATAGAGACAGTAATGGATCATGCATGCTGTACACCTAACAGATGCCTCCGTAAACTCATGCCCATGTTTGTATGTCATGAGTTTGGGAGTCACACTGATTGCAAAGTCTTTTCTTTTGTTGTCATAATTCCATCTGTCAGGTTTATAATACTTACTGTACAATACCACTACAGAATTCATTAGTCCTCAGAGTACTACTGTGGAGACCTTGGGTAGTCACTGACAAAGCTTCAAATAGTCTGGTTCACCTTACTGAAACATTACATTTTTAAAGTTTAAAAGTCATAATGTACACCTGAATACTCCAAACCCTGGACTTCTAATGAAGCAAACCCCTTTAGCTTGATTACATTCCAGTCTGTCAGGTTTTGGAGGCCAGTGCAGAAATACCTTTTCAGGAACACACCACTAAGTAGATTACTCCAGGCTTATCCCCAAATCACAGATAAATGCTAGACAAGGCTGGAGTTACACCAAGCTTTGAACAGGATTGACAACAAATACATCTTTGGAATCAGTGTAACACATTTCCAGGCAGCACTGACAGCATAAGTCACTAGGAACCAAGAGATGGCTGAAAATACTTTCCAATGTATTATTAAGATATTTCAGTTTAGTTGCAAACCAAAAATTACCTCAATAAATGGGGATTTTTTGTTTGCTTGTTTGGAGAGAAGAGAACACTTTAAATTTTCATAGATGTCACACACACCAAATAAAACCTAAATCAAGTGCATAGTAAATGATTCCTTAAGATCCTGGTGTAATCACTAACAACATCCCAAATATTAAGCAGTGAATGTGTATTTAAGTAACAAATTGTAATGAAATCAAAAGCAAGACATCTTTAACAGCTTGCCTAGTTCATGAGTGCTTTTCTGTGTGCTTCTGTGAGTGATAAATACAAGAGCAAGAGGTTTCTACAAGAATCAAAACAAAGATAACCTGGCATGTGAAGGTGGTAACTTTGGCAGTTTGTCTCTGATAAGTTTCAGTGTGGCAGCTGCACAGGTTGGATCAAGTTCATCTTCATTCCCCTTCAGCTGGGTGCGGGAACTCAGTGGAGCTGGTCCTGTTGATGTCGTCCCCACCAGGGCTTTTGGAGGTGACTGGGGTTCTAGCCCTGCAAAACAACTTGATGTTTAGAGGTAATTCACTCCTCCCAGCTTCAACACTTCACAGTGGGACCAACAGGATGCTGACTACACATTTACTGCTTTCAGCTTGCATTAGACATCAATACCATTCACAGGGAGATACCTCTGCCTATGCATTTTTTTCTATTTTGGAATAGAAACACACTGAGTATCTAACTGCAGCAAACCAACTTTTAAATTTGTATGACATGGTGTGACAACAAAGAATGACGTTACTTCACCTCAGAAGGATTTTAACAATACATGTTTGCTTTAACTGCAATACTGCTTTTAAGTTGCTAGTGTCACTTCCTGGTATGTCATTTCTGCACTCAAGGTTATACCAAGGTAAAATAGAAGAAAGGAACTCTTGGCACTACTGTTAAACACCTAGAGTCCCAAAAGACATCTAAGAGCAGCAAAAAGCAAGAGGGAAGGTATACATCAATATCCTCCTGTGTGCTAAGATCAGTTCTTTGTGGTTTCTCTGCCAAAGTCCTGCTAAAACACTACAGAGGCCACTTCTGGCTGGATCACTGCAACACATGATGGACAATGTCACCTAGCACAGCTGGTGGGGAAGCACACCCAGTGAAACAACAGTGTGTATGAGGCACATCCCTGTTACTTGATCATTCTCAGCTACTATATTGACCCTTCAGAGCCCAGAAAATAAAATAGCTGTGTTTTTTTATCTTCCTGATTTCTTAAGAGGCAACACCACAGAGAATAGTTGAGTTTGGATTTCTAAACATCTGCAAATTATATGTATCTAAGTAGGTCTGCAGAATTAGCTAGAGAACGTTCTTTCCAGATACTAAACCACACAATTTGCTAAGATAATGTATTTAAATGCTGGCAGAAGCCACCAATATATCCACAGAATACACCCAAGAGATAGTAAGTGTCTGAGCTACACCTGAGGAGCAAACCCACTGCAAGGCAGTGCCAGGCACTGATGTCCAGCACCAGCAGCTCAGTAATGGGGCAACTTTAATTACTTTATATGGCCAGATTAGACAGTCAGCATGGACTGTAATGATGCAATTAGACCGGCTGAGCAGTTAGACAGCACATGCCTCTACGCACTGAGCTAGAGAAGCAACTCTATTAGCTGGCAGTAGTAACAAGAACTGTTCAGCCAATGACACCTAAAAATGGAAAGATGTGATCCCTCACACTAATGGAATAGACTGCATGTGCCCCTTTAGAAAGCCTTTTTATAAAGAACTGACTGAAATGCAAGACCCCATCCCTCAAAAAAACACCCCTAAATTAACACAAAGTCACAGTTTCACAAAACTAAACTTTTCAGCAAATTATCACAACCTTCGCATGAAAGCAACCAGTTTACCTAACACATTTTAGCCATTATTTAGTTGTGACTTTTAGTCTCTTGCCTACTTCTAGCCAGCCCTGAAGCTATGCCCTGAAGTATTCTTGCTTTGCTAATTTGTTTGCCTGTCATTACATGTATCACAAGATGTCAACTAGAAAAGGAACAGCTAAGGTGGCATTCCTATAAGTGGGAAATTAGAGGACCTGTAGTGACAAGTAGCTTTAATACACAAAACATTTTCATTTCAGAGAGAACCATATTTTTCACAAAGTTAGAGCAACTTGCCCTGACCACTTTTTCCATCTTACAAGGCCTTCCAGCAATTCATCCTGACCTTGATTTATTTGCACTGCTCACTCCCTGTAACCTATGGGATGCAACCATACAAATGGTATTACCTGACTTCAGTTACAGTTCAAGAAGGTTGCTGACCTTTTAGATCACCCTGTAGGTACATATGGGTCTACATTTTTTAAGTACCCAGGATCAGCTGAGTCCTCTACCTCTCTCTAGTAGGGCATATCCCATTGTCAGAGCAATCCCAGGCACAGCTACAGGTTGGGCAAAGAAGAGATTCAGAGCAGCCCTGCGGAGAAGGACTTGGAGGTGTTGGTTGATGAGAAATGAACATGAACCGGCTTCAGTGTGCGCTTGCAGCCCAGAAAGCCAACCATATCCTGGGCTGCATCAAAAGGAGTGGGACCAGCAGGTCGAAGGAGGTGATCCTGCCCCTCTACTCTGCTCTTGTGAGACCTCACCTGGAGCATTGTGTGCAGTTCTGGTGTCCTCAACATAAAAAGGACATGGAACTGTTGGAACAAGTCCAGAGGAGGCCACGAGGATGATCAGGGGACTGGAGCACCTCCTGTATGAAGACAGGCTGAGGATGTTGGGGCTGTTCAGCCTGGAGAAGAGAAGGCTGTGTGGAGACCTCAGAGCAGCCTTCCGGTATCTGAAGGGGGCCTATAAGGATGCTGGAGAGGGAATCTTTGCTAGGGACTGTGGTAACAGGACAAGGGGTAATGGGTTAAAACTTAAACAGGGGAAGTTTAGATTGGATATAAGGAAGAAATTCTTTACTGTGAGGGTGGTGCGGCACTGGAACGGGTTGCCCAGGGAAGTTGTCCTGGCTGTCCTGGAAAGACTTCAAGTAGCCAACTGTCCACACGCTCACAGGCAGCAAACACTGCAGACTGGACAAAGAGACATTCTCCACAGTCTGAAGGCAGTGTCAAACCCCACTCTCTGAAAAACACTCCAAAACCAAAGCCCGCATTCCTAAAGCAGTGTATCTTGAAAGACACAATTGCTTGAGCTGTCCAATGCTACCTGGGAACTGAAGTTAGCACAGAATCATAGAATCAACTAGGTTGGAAAAGACCTCTAAGATCACCAAGTCCAACCATTATCCCAGGACTGCCAAGACCACCACTAAACCATTAACACTGAGGCCTCGTCTACACAGTTTTTGAATGCTTCCATGCATGGACTGTGATGTGAAGAAGGATCACCCCTTTCTAATTTTTATGTCCTCAGACTGGAGGTTAGAACCTGCCTGCTAGCTGTAGACAGACATGGGCTACCTTGTTGCTGGCTGGTGATGCTGCTACTCCCTTACACAGTCGTGCCCGCATCACATACTTTAATGGAAGGGCTGAACATGCCACATTCACCTTGTTATCTAACTTCTTCCCAAAGTCAACAAGGTTTTAAAGAACATTGTTAAAGAAAATCATTTACAGGACTAATCTGTGCCTAATTTCTAACCCTTAGAAAAGGGTCTCAAAAAAGTGAAACAGAATCAATCCAAAAGATTCTGTGATAGCCACACTTTAGAATCATCAAGACTTAGAAAAGCAAACTTCATTTTATGACAGAAACAGTTTGAACAGGCCCTTTGGCACGAACAATGCTAGCTGAGACAAATATGTGATAGACTACCTGTAATGTAGAATCGCTTAAGACTTTATTTAGCATTTTAAATTGCCATTTGTCTCTCTATTTAACAAGGACAAGAATACCTTTCTAAACAGCACTGTTTAAAGCAACTGTTTTGAGAACACTTGCATGTGTACTCTTTACAACCCATCTTGAAGTCAGAAGGTATCAGGTATGTGTCTCTCACAACACCTCTTCCTCTTCAGAGAGAATACGTGCATGTGCATTACAAGTTCTCAGCAAAACCCTATTTTTTCCTATGATGTTTATGGAAAGCCTGACTGCTTGTTCACTACAGTAGTTTTGTTTGGAGTGGGGGAAGGAGGGGAACAGCAGAGACAAGCAGTCAGCAACACAGAGGAAAGGCAAGAGAGATAAAACGGACAATGTGACATTTAGCTAGATAAAATCGCATCCTGAAGATCAATACAGGAATTCTTAAGAGTTACAAGAACAAAATATTTTCCCATTGATTTCTTATTTCAAGCCATTAACAGAAAAATGGCTAAAGGTAGATACACTACAGCATCAGTAACTGCACCTCTACTGTGGATCTTTCTCAATAATATTTGCTTATAAAATTGGTTTTCACTAACAGGATAAAGACAAGAGTGACTGTGCAGATTGCCCCAGCTCAATGGTATCCAAAGTCAGGGTAGGTTTTTTGTTTTAAGACACAGATGGGATTAAGTGCAGTTGCAAAAGTAAAATCCTTCTTAAGAATTCTGGTGTTCTGTGTGCTTTATTTAACACAGGTACAGTACCTGGGTTCAACTGTTCCAATTGCGGCTTTCAGAAAGAATCATAAAGATGTTCAAATCCCCTTTTTCTGTTTAAATTGACCAAATGGCACCTATTTGCCTGAAGTAATAAAGTAGACTGTGTTCCCAAGATCAATCGATAGAAGGAAAGAGAGAGGCTGGGGTTTCAGCTGAAGTTAGGCTGCTGAATGCTGACATTATTGATTTTAGCTAGTTCAGCTGGCCTTCTAATTAAAATGTAAATTTGAGAAAGAGATTATGTCCTGACAGAAATGGTGGGATTAGGGGGAGATAAAAGCCCCTCTCAGTGAAAATTCAGGGAAAGAGCAAGCCCAGGTTTCCTCAGCTGTGTGGATTTAAACGAAATCTACCCACTTCAGATTCACTAAAGTTTAATTGAAAACATGGAGCTAGAACACAAACAAGTATTACAGATTTCAACTTTCCTGGAAAAAATGAAACAAAAAAAGTCTATTTCCCATTTGTTGAATCTTAGTCAAGCCAAATGTATGTGGTTTGTATTAGTGCAGACACTCTCCAAGGCTGTCAGGGAAATCCAGCAGTTCACGACAGTATTTCCCCACTTACCCTCTACTGTGCTCACAGTGGAAAAAAATACCCTGCATGTTTTTTACTCAGGAAGCACAATAAGATTTAGTGCTAAGTGAACAGAACTTAGAATCACAGAATGGTTTGGGTTGGAAAGGACCTTAAAATCATGCAGTGCCAACCCTCTTCCCATGGGCAGGGACACCTCACACTAATTCGTGTCACCCAAAGGCTCTGTCCAACCTGGCCTTGAATACTGCCAGGGATGGAGCACTTACCACTTCTTTGGGCAACCTGTGCCAGTGTCTCACCACCCTTACAGTAAAGAACTTCTTCCTTATATCTAACCTGAACTTCCCCTGTTTAAGTTTAAACCCAGTACTCCTTGTTCTATCACTACAGTCCCTGATGAAGAGTCCCTCTCAGGCATCCAACTTTGCAAAGCTTCCTTCATACGGACTTGCAGGCCAGAGGGTTCAACTCAACATCTGAGGCATTGCTTTCAAACAGCTTCAGTGCCTCAGCATCAGCTCTGCTATCTCTCTCCAAGCACAAAGTTGTGTGTGAGCAAAATTAACATAGGTGATCATACAGCAGGAAGCATTCACCATGCCTGAAGGTTCTGCTGCTCATAAGGGATGAGATTTGAATTGTATGTCATCCCTGACAGATACCTGATCTTTATGAAGCCATTACAAATTAAAGGAATAGTCACTTGTGGGGTTCTTGTTTGTTGTTTGTTCTTGGTGGGCTTCGTTTGTTCTTGTTTTAATTGGGATCAAGTTTCATCTATATCTACCAAAAAAAATTAGGCTCTTTTCTTGTTAGTATCCCTTCATCTACACAGAATGAGGAGAGAAAAACCCCAAACTGTTAGGAATAAAATCTTAAAAGTATTCATGCAGGGATAACACTGATAAAAATTCTTACTTTTATTGTAGTACAAAACTTCATCTTTAATTTTAGATAGACACAGTTTTTTATCTTACCCTTGACCCCACAAAACTAACTGCTCTCTGCAGATGCTAAGGGAGAATGCTGAAATGCCAGAGGTGGCTTTAGTAAATATTCTCACAGTACACACAAGCTGTGTGTTCACACAAAGCAACTTCTCACATGGACAACTGCACATATTAATATTTGTTTAAATTCCACAACTTTGTAAAACTAGTCTTGACAACTTGGTCTTTTATAACCAGAGGTTTTAAACAACAAAAAAAGATGCCTCCAGTGCCTTTGAATGTAGTTATGCTCACCTACATTTATCTGAACTTTTAGAATTCTACTTTGGAAATTCAAATTAAAGAAGGAGGATAATTATGTTAGCTAACTAGAAGAGTTCATTAACATTACCAAAGAAGTGATAAATACTCAATCCCTGGCAGTGTTCAAGGCCAGGTTAGACAGAGGCTTGGGCGACATGGTCTAGTGTGAAGTGTCCCTGCCCCATGGCAGGGGGGTTGGAACTAGATGATATTAAGGTCCTTTCCAACCTAAACCATTCTACGATTCTATGATTACATTAATACTTTGTTTGGCTTACTCAAATATCAGAATAGGTTATTATTATTTTGTATTACAGAATATGTCATAATATTAACTCTTATTAATCAACCCTATTTATTGTTGTTTTACAATCATAGTAAAGCATCAGAATAAATCAAAGCAGCAGAGTTTAGATTAAAACCTTTCTACACCTTCAACCCTGATCTTTTCAACTTCTTGCTTATTATTTGGCAGTCCATGGCCGTTCATAGTGCCTGTGAGGTACACAACCATCACAAACTATGCAGAGGTATATCAACATCATGTGCAGTCACTATAAATTTCTAAGAACTTTAGTAGGAATCAAATACATCCCATGTCCTGTCAGATTTTCTGGGAACCTTAATTACATAGAAGGAAGTCACCTGAGAGTGAGAAAGGTTTGCAGCTGATTAGATATGCCTGCAGTCAATACTTGTGCATGGATGCAGAAGCATTTTATTGGAAACGCTAATCATATTCTTTTCTGAATGTCAAATTCATAATGATGATTCTATTATATTTCACATTTCCAAGGTAGTTTTAACTGTTGTGTTCCCTGCATGTCTTGATAGATGCCAGTTATGAGAATAAAACTTTTAGAAACAATATGCATGGAAGCCTGCTGCTTAGCTACAGATTAGAGTATATCTAGTCAATACAAACAAGTGCACTTCTCTGAATAAATGCTGCACAAGAAATGACTTTTACTTCAGATCTGAAAATTCAATTGTGCATTATTCTATGCAGTGTTTTATTGTTATTTCTAATACAGGCTTCAGAGGAAATGCAAGAGCTATAAATCTCCCCACCTTTAATGAATAGTTACAAAAGGCAGTTTGTCCATGTTTTTTTTTTCTTTAGAGAGAAACATCTTTTTTAGCTCAGAGAGAGCTGCACTAGAACAGCTTTTTCAGCCTGAAGCACTCCCAATTCTATGTAAAAACCAGGTGGTGACTTCTCTACTCAGGAAATAGCCTGAATTTGTACACCTTACGTGTTCAATGGAGTATAAGCTTTCTTTTCCAGCTACCATGACATTTTGTACTACAAAACCCCATGCTACTTAACACACAGAAAAGACATGATTCAGACACCATCAGCTTAGGAAAGATAGTATGGGAACACCTTTTTTTGAAGGGGGCCTATAAGCATGCTGGAGAGGGACTCTATTAGGGACTGTAGCAATAGGACAAGGTAATGAGTTCAAACTTACACAGGGGAAGTTTGGGTTAGATATAAGGAAGAAGTTCTTTACTGTGAGCGTGGTGAGGCACTGGAATGGGTTGTCCAAAGACATGGTAAATGCTCCATCCCTGGCAGTGCTCAAGGCCAGCTTGGACAGAGCCTTGGGCAAGATGGTCCAATGCGAGTCACCCCTGCCCACAGCAGGGGGGTTGGAACTGGATGAGCTGAAGGCCCTTTCCAACCCAAACCATTCTATGATTCTATCTGACCCACAAAGGCACATTGCTCCATGATGGGAGGAGAGAAGAATTTCTGAAATGGATAAAACTAACCCTTGGGATTTTAGAACTGCAGCTTTGATCCTGATATGAAAGAAATCCCAAGCAGGTTTAAAGATGCAATATGAACCACTGAATTAGCTATCAGGGACCTAAAAGCATTTTGTCTTAAGGCTCAGATGCAAGAGAAATAATCTGCTTAACCAGATTTGAAATAACAGTTTGCGTTCTTGACTGTACAGTCACTTCCCATATAATTTTGCATAAGGATGAAACCTGATAACCAGTAGACTGTTTCCATGCTAATATTCCCAAGTCAGATGGCTTCCTCATGTCACCACTTGTAAAATGGCAACAGCACTTCCCTGTACCTCAACATAGTATTGCGTAAGAAAGGTCATAAATGTATGCACTCAAACACAGACAATTATGAACTGAGAAAGCCCATTAGTAGACAACAGTTGCTAGAGATGGGTGCTCTGAACTAGATCTGGGAATTGTTATGGTTTAAGATGGAAAAATCACACCTCTCAAAATGGATCACCTCCCATGAGGTTCAGAGCTCACTTGCCAACTACATCAAGACCAGCCCCGGCACCAGCTCCAAATTCTGTCTGTGGCATAAGAATGACAACAGAAGCTGCACAGTTCCATCTCTTACCTTATCCACCTTTGACTGTAAGCCACTGCATCCAACAGCTGACCAGCAAAGCCCAGAATGGGGAAAATCTAGTGGAAACAAGATTTTATCCCTCCCTAAAGCTTTCTTTCTTTTAAATGCACAATGCCTCAGTTTTTAACAGATTCGCAATACCAGCTACACAAGGGTACATTCCTCTTCTGTAAATAAAACAACATCCCTGCTGAGAACCAGAGTAACCTTGTGAAAGTTATTTTCACAGCACTGTTTCTTTTTCAGCCCAATATTTCCCTTTAGCAACACAACGTATTTAAAATGGCCCCATGGTACCACAGCATGGCTGGTCTCTTGTCTGCAACAGACATCAGGTGCAAGTGTAAATAAGGATTATACAAATGGGAGGTTGTTAAAAGTCTGGTAATGCTAATTTGGCATGACACCCCTAATGGATTATATCTTCACACTTCACTTATCTAATCACCTAAATTCTTTTAACAAATTTACATTTCATCTTATACATGGAGATTCAAATTGACTTGTTCAATTCTCTCTCCACCCAAACTGTACCGATGTTCACTTCATTTATATATTAAACATCATCATCGATTTTGAAATCATCAACTATATATAGATAATACCAGCTGCACGTGTCTATATACTTATGCATACAAAGCTGCCCCATCTTAAATATCTAATTTGTTGGGGTTTTTTTTTTCACAACCTTTTCAGATCTCAGGAGGACCACAAATACATGTATGTGCTATCAGAAATAGCATTTCAGATGGAACTTTGCTTTGTCAGTAGGATACTTTGATTTTCCTAAGAGAAAGGAAGTGAAAAAAGTGACTTAAAAAAAGAAATAAAAAATAGAAATTTAAATGTCACATTTCAATCCATTTCCAGAGGCCATCCAATATCTGAAGGGAACCTACAAAGATGATGGAGAGGGACTCCTCATCAGGGACTGCAAAGATAGAAAAAAGGGTGATGGGCTCAAACTTAAACAGGGGAAGTTCAGGTTAGATACAAGGAAGAAGATCTTTACAGTGAGCGTGGTGACATGGAACAGGTTGCCCAGAGAAGTGGTAAATGCTCCATCCCTGGCAGTGCTCAAGATTGGACACAGCCTTGGGTGACATGGTCTAGTGTGAGGCATCCCTGCCCATGGCAGTGGGGTTGGAAGTAGATGATCTTAAGGTCATTTCCAACCCTAACTATTCTATGATTCTATGACTTGTACAAAAAGTTAATGTGAAGAGCTGTTCACTTCTCCTGGTTTGTTCAGGAAGTACCTGAAGGGGGCCTATAAGGATGCTGGGGAGGGACTCTTCATTCGGGACTGTAGTGACAGAACAAGGGGTAATGGGTTAAAACTTAAGGAGGGGAAGTTTAGATTGGATATAAGGAAGAAATTCTTTACTGTAAGGGTGGTGAGGCAGTGGAATGGGTTGCCCACGGAAGTTGTGAATGCTCCATCCCTGGTGGTGTTCCAGGCCAGGTTGGACAGACCCTTGGATGGCATGGTTTAGTGTGAGGCATCCCTGCCCATGGCAGGGGGGTTGGAATTAGATGATCTTAAATTCCATTCCAACCCTAAGAGTAGCAAGATTCTAAGAGTAGCAACTCAAGGGAAAAAACACCCCTTTAAACTGTTTACACCTTCCACATAAGATAAAATCTCTTATATGGAAGGTTTAATGTTCCAGTTGGAACATTCCGCTTGCACAGACTTCCATTTTTTTAGCTCAGAGTCCTCATTAACTAGATGTGAACTAAAGAAATGTATCAAAAACCCCATCCGAATTATATAAAACTAAAGTCACTGCTATGATAACCATGCTTGTATATGGAATAAAGAACCATATTTAGAGGTGGTTGCTTAACACATCCAGCTCTTGATAACATGCTACTATGAAATGAATGTATCCTTGTGTGTTTTAATATGATAATTCACTTTTCTAAACAAAATGTGCCAAAGGATGCTTATTTTGGTTTTACTTATTAAAAACATGCAGAACAGAAACTAGCAGGGCAAATTCAAATCTCCATTTTCCTCATGCAGGCCTAAGGTAATTACACAAGAAGCCAGATGACTTATGCAATAGTTACATATTGGCTTCTGAAATAGATTTTGAACTAGTAACTGAACAGCTGGTGCAAGAAAGCACTCAAGTCCACACAGACAGAAAAAAGTCCATGCTTAAAAGGCTGCCTGAATTCTTTTCAGGAATGCTGAATTATTTTCAGACTCTTTCCTGAGCTCGAAGCTCACATAATAACTTTAAATAACAGCAAGCAAAAGATGAATGATTCCAGGAACATCAAGACTGGTTCATTTCTTTCTAAATGCTATTTTTAACAAACACATCAGATAAAGAACATCCAAGTGTGACCATTAGCTCCTTCGTAACTACATGTGTACAAAATGAGAGGTTTTGTTTGCTGATTGATTGGCTTCTCCATTATAATGAATTTTCCTATCAGCAATAGCTTAAATACAAATTGGGAATTTCTTAATTCATTTTATATAGATTTTAAAAACATCCTTGAGGAGATTATATGCTTGTTCTTTTATCCTTTTCGTGAGAAGGAATTCAAATAGCAGTAAAGTACTTTGTTAGTGTGGTACAAAGGGTGATAAGATGTTTTATTTTTTAAGTGTGTCCATGAGGAAGACCAGAGAGGAAAGGGATGAGTACATTTCACTTCCAGGGGAAGGTGACAAGTAGGAACAGAACTTTTGCATGTCAGTATTCATCAGGATGCTGCTAAAGATATGGAAAACAAGTTCCAGTACCTGGAAGTATTGAGGAAATACCAGTTTTAGCACAAGGAATACTGCCAAAGGAAGGGGAAAAAAAAAACCAAAGATGACCCATAGCTATGATCATGACTTACCTCATTTGCTCATTCATTTACTATCACTATCAATGTTTTGGACTCTCATTACCCATGCACACATAAGAAGCTGTTCATAACTGTCTGGAAGGCTGCTACCCCTTTCTTTCATTATATTCCTTTTCTGAAAGTCCTGCTGTTAGCAACAATTAGAACCCAAAAGCCTAAAGATAGTTTCAAGCAACACATACGGTAAGAGAAATGCCAAACCACATTGCAGCTACCTGATGCCTAGGCACTAGCCTAGGCACTAGCCTAATCTCAGTCCTCTATATGACTGATAATTTCCACATGGACGTGTGGAGGAATGGAGACATCTACCTCCAAACAAACTGGTTTCAGTCAGTTGGCCTTGTTGCATGTTCTTAGGTGGGGAACAGAGATATAGAGATAACCAATACAGGGCTTACTTCCCAGGGTGTCCTGGTAGGTTAAGTCTAGGTGGGGTAGATGGACTGCAGCAGTAGTAGGACTTCACACCCGAAGACATCCTTGAACTGACCCCAGCCACTACAGATTATTGTTACTGATCACCTTTCATTGTAGCCAAATTTGATGGCAGAACACAGTAAAAGAATCACCTGAGCTACATCATGTTGGGTTTACACAGGCACAGCCCCTTGTTTCAGCAAAATTAAACATTTGGCTTATACAGGTAATGCCTACAGCCTGACTTTTGATGGAAACTCTGGATATGTTAAAAATGAGCACTAACAGGATTGGAAAAAGGCACAACACAGCACCAGCCTTACACAAATACTCATGGAGAAATGCAGGAGCAAGAAACTTATACAGTGTCCAAAGTTTTGTATGCAGTGGCAGCTGCCCTCTCCTTCTCTACAAGGTACCAAAATCTTCTGTATCTTAATATACACAATGCTATATAAAGGCAAAGCTGCAGACACTTAACAGGTTAGATGGACAAAGGAGAAGGAGTAATGCACTGAAACTGCATTATTCAAGATGAATTTTCCTCAGTAATTTCCCCTCTTGATTTCTCAAAACCACATTATAACTTTATTTAAAAATAGCATCTTTAGAATGCATTAAAAGAAGGCAAGATTATATTTTGTCATCTGGTACATGATCAGTGGCTACAACTCTGCACTTGAAGGCAGAGCTCCATTTAACATCTTGTTACCTAAATACCCCTTCCCTTTTCTTTCTGAGCTGTATGTTGGCCACTCTATGAGAGGAAGTGGCTGCACATCTCAAGTGCTATTAATGCAGGTGACAGTACAAAACCTTATCCCATCTCACCAGACTGTTACCAGTATTTCCAATATTCAGGCTCATTTACAGCTTTATTTGCAATCCCTTCACTCCCACTATGTGTTTAGCACACTTCTAAGCACACGCTGTGCTGCTTCTGGCTCTAAACTACAGTGGAACATGATGGAATGAAATAAGCTTCTCGTCTCAGTTGTTCTTGCTCCTAGAAAGTATTTGTTTATCTGGAGCCAATCGCTGCTCCTGCATCTATGTAATGACTTCCTCATAGCAGGCAGAGATTACCCACACCGCTGATCACTTTATTACTTCAGAATGGCTGTTTATTTATCTTAGTGCAGCAGTAACATGCAGGGATAAAGCTTGTCGCAGCTGGGCAAACTCACCATATTCCTTACGCAGGTGGTCTGGAATGTGGGGCTCATAACCTTCCTTCTCAGGGACCTCCACAAATTCATCTTCATCCTCATCGTCATCATCGTCCAAGGCTTTCATCTAGAGACACGTTGAACATGTGAAGACTGCTTTTTGTTTACTTTCACAGTGAAAATATTTCACAGACATCCTGATTGCCCTACTGAGATGTAAAAAGTATTTCCCTAATTATGTATTTAATCTTTATCCAAGATTAGGCCTTTGCTTAACATTTTATCTCTAAAGCCATACTCTATCCTAAGGGCTTCTTTAAAGCCCCTTTTATCCATTAGAACACATGCAGTTGGTGAAGCCCAAGAAGTGTAAAGCTATAAAACAAGACCATAAACCTTAAAACATCCTCAAGATTTTGACCTAATGAGAAAATTTTAGCCTTACCTCTTCTCCTTCCACTGATTTTACTCATTTATATGCACCCAAATAGTCTGTGGCATGTTAAATAGTACCACAGATTATTTCAGAGCTCAAAACCAGAGCAGGCACACAGAAAGGGAAGTGGATGGACTGGTAAGCAAATACTGACCAAAGAAAGAATATTCAGATCTGTATACTACAGGATTTCACTGTGCTTCTTCACAACAGCACTAAAAATAATTTGATACATTAATTTCTCTACTAATTCAGTCTATCCTAACCATTCATACCATTAGACTGCACCCATTACTATGGTCAATGAGCACTTAGTCTGTGCTGCCTTCTGAAACTGAGTAACTATTACTAGCTGGAAAACAACTAACCAGGGTAATTCATTCAGGTAATTGGCTTCCTATGTATCATTTCAGCTAGCTACTACTACGTTTGTTCCAGCAAGCCTCTACACTTTTATCTAATCTTGTTCTATACCTAAAAATGAATTTTTCTTCTAAACTACACATAAGCTAAAAGAATCTGTGCCACACATGTGTCCTGTACTATCAGAACTTTAAAGTAGCAAATGCCAACTACCCTAAAAAGGCAGCAATGATGCAGGTCTTATGCTTTATTTTCTTTGACCACCTTGAGAGTCACCTAACTCTTAACTACAAGAGAATTAGCACATTATTGTATGTCTACTGTCCACTGTTACAAGCCTAGGAAATAATAAGGGGTATCCACTAAACCCAACCCTACCACAGGCTATCACTTTTTTCAACTGGGCTGCAGCAAGCCAAAGTAATAGATAAAGAATGGCATCATTTTTACTATTTTCAGCAGTGTTCTCTACTTCTCTTCCTGCACCTGACTTAGGCTGATATTCATACCAACTACTCATTGTTACAAGCATTGGAGGATGCTGCAGGTTTTGCCTGCAGCAGAATTTTCCCAATTTAATGCAACCCGCTAATCTCGTGTCACAGCTGAGTTCCTTTAAATCATACATATAGTCTGAAGCCAAAGAACCTAGAAACCAATGTTGGGCTACTGAATGCAGTTAAAAATTTAAAACAAATAATAATGAAAAAAATAATCAGCATTTCTTTTTGGTCAATATTACTTGGAAGCTGGACTGTATTAATTTCTAACAAAGAACATTAACTGATATTAATAGATATTGATACACTTTAACATATAATGAACGGAAGGTGCAAGTCAGAAGTACAATTCTTCGCTTTGTTTAAAAATATGACTTTAAGAAGCTGCAGTTCCAGTGAAAAGATTTACTGTCCTGAGGACAGAGTAGATTTACTACTGCGTTCTTACCAGAGAACACCTCATAGTCTTCATTTTACAATAAAGTCTCAGCATAATTATGTTTGAAGGTACCCAGCTGCCAAAGCCAGGTAACAACACAATGTAGTCTTTCCAGCCCAATTGTCACTACTCTGAGAGCTGCCAACCTTCAGACTAGGCTGGAGGATCCTGCACCCTAGTTTACTTTTTGTTTCCAACTGCCATCACTTTTCCTCATCTGAAAGAAAGCTGCAATACAAGCCCTACCTGGCATGGCTGAGGCAGACGCCTGCTGCAGCACAAACCAAAATAGAGCTACAACGGAAAGAAAGAATTCTACCACCAACCACAAACTTGCAAAGCCACTAGACATGAAAGAACATCTGTGTTAAATTGCAACTTCTGGGAGATCTTCTCAATTGCCTTTAGAAAGAAAAAACAATCAGGTTTTGTAGTCTGCACAACAGAAGAGGGCTAGAGATTGAAGTTAATTTATTTGTATTTCGGTTTCACAATTCTTCTGATGTTGTCATCCCCTTTTTATCTGTTGGGGAAATTTAATTAAATTCAGAAATAATATCCACTACTACTTCTCCAGCTCCAAGCAGGGCAATGTCATATTATCCATTCTCAGGTTCCACTTCACATTTAACAATTTAAAATGATTTCACCAAGCTAAAACTTGTCATGGATGATCTTAGAATCACAGAATGGTTTGGGTTGGAAAGGACCTTAAAATCATGCAGTGCCAACGCTCTTGCCATGGGCAGGGACACCTCACACTAATACATGTCACCCAAAGGCTCTGTCCAACCTGGCTTTGAACACTGCCAGGGATGGAGCATTCACCACTTCTTCGGGCAACCTGTGCCAGTGCCTCACCACCCTCACAGTAAAGAACTTCCCTGTATCTAACCTGAACTTCCCCTGTTTTAGTTCAAACCCAGTACCACTTGTCCTGTCGCTACAGTCCATGATGAAGTCTTACCACTTTGTGCCATAATGTAAAAGCTGACTTTCACATTATAAAACAGGGAAAGTAAGTTTGGTGGATTTCTATTGTCTTTACTGAGAAGAAGTCTGTAAACGAATGAACAGCAACAGGCTTAAGGATCTGAAAAATAAACCACTAAGAAAAATCAGCTCAAACTGATCGTTTAACTTAAATTAACAGATACCTAAAATATCAGTGGGTACAAGTAGTCATGTGCATGACATAGGTGAGAGCACTGGAAAGAGTTCAGAAGGGTTCTACCTTTAATTGCAATTGCTCCTGATCTGTTCACATGTCACTTGGGGCACGTAGCTCTCTGCATTAATACACTAAAATTCAGCAGGCTTCACTAATCCTCAACTTGAAAACTGCCTTAGAAGCAACTCTGCTGTATTACCTGCATGGTCTAAAACTTGAAAGCACGTGAAAAGCCTGAGGGAGAAAAAGCATAATCAGATGCAAATTCACTTTGTTTAGGTACAATCCATGAACTGTGCATTCAAGTACTATAGAAAACATTAATCATAGGAAACTGTAATTTTTGTTATCAGTCTAACACTAATCAAAAGGGAAACCTGTCACTACCACTGACCTGTGAAACGTCCCAATTATACTCTTTGGAAATGACAGGAGCACTTAACTTCCTCACTGAGTAAATGACGACAATCCATCAAGTTGGAATAACAATGAGCCACGGAGCTGAAAATTATTTTTTGTATAGAATCTACCCAGGAATTTATGAAAGGTGAAAAGCAACCCAAGGTTTTAGGGGCATTATGGCTTTCAGCTAGTGCAGCACATATCAAACACTAAACAGAATTTATGTGTTTTAATTTTCTAAAAGGTAGATGTGGACTTGGTGCTACAATGCATAACATATAATGCCAGATTTTAAATATGGGGGTCATTTTCATAAAATATTATGCGGATTGTTCACACCCTTGAATTTCCCTGGGCTCTTCCAGTAAATCTAGATTTCCTGTAGAAAAAATTAACTGCTTAGCTAACTATCGGGAATGAAGCCCCCTTTTCCCTTCAAGCAGACATGAAGTCTTTCTTTTGATGTAATCTTTAACAAGATAACACTCATCTTTTTACTTTAAAATATTCATCACTGGTGGGAATTCAAGAAGTTGCACAGTAGTTGGGGGTAGTTGTATCCCAGTTTGCTTGCTCCCAGCGGTACTTCATCAGAACCACTCATTTATGCTGTTTTGTTCCATTCCCTTTCTACAGAGAGGAGAGCTCATACGTTAACATTATTAGCTAGAAAAATGTTTCTTTTTTTCTTTCCAAATCCACTTTTCAAACATGAAGGAAGCTCCAAAGCAAGTTCTACAGAGGCAGTGTGAGAGCTCAGCCACCCTCTATCTATATTTCTACTGTAGGTGAACTTTTTCAGTCAATTAAAACAATTAAAAAGATCACCAATTCACAATTAAATTAAAGATTTAAGACAACATTTTAGCAAATGATAATCCTTTAGGAATGAGGGGTTAGATACCTGCAAACAAGAAAAATAAGACTAAGGTAAACCCAAGCAATATGCCATTTCTAGTGGACCATACCTGAAGGGAAGTAAAGTATAAGCTCAGGTGATAAATACCACAATGTAAAGCTTTTCTTGTATTGTAGGGAATTAAATACCTCTAAGATAAGTAGTCACTCAAGGGTTTGTTTCTCAATCCCCTGTTAAAGAATGTGGAAAAAAACCTCAGGTCCCATTCTCAAATTCATTCTAATTATCAGGTGATATGAGGGAAATCGCTAACATAGTTTGGCAGCCTTACCAGAGACAGAGGGGGAACCACCTCCTCTCTGTCACTAGAGGATGGCCCACGTGAAGGGACACCAGATTCCCAGACACCAGAAGCTACTTCTTTCACTATCACTGATCCTTAAGTTCCAGGGAGAGGGGAAGTTTTCTGCTCAGTGTTAATCTGCTCTACAATGCTGGCAGTTATTTATCTAAATGAATCATGTGTTTGCAAAACTATGTGTTGGGTTTTTTGTTTGTTGGTTCTTTTGTTTGTTTTAATGTGGTAATTTCCCTAACTAGATATCTCACTGTGAGAGGAAATAGGATTTAGCTACACAGTTTCCAGATTCTTGGGCTAAACTTATTTGTATATGAGAATATAACTTAAAATAAAAGGACAGAAAACATACATGCGTTATTTTCATTGTAATCAGAGTTAGAACATCTCCATTCTCCTGACTTTCATTAAAAACTTACAATACTCCTGACTTTTCCAGCTGGACAAATGTAATCAAACCATTTGTTCCCTAACTCATTAAAAACCCAGATGTTTCTTTATTACTTTCCACCTTGGAGCAACCTGGTCTAGTGGAAGGTGTCCCTACCCATGGCAGGGGGCTGGAACTGGATGAGCTTTGAGCTCCCTTCCAACCCAAACCATTCTGTAACCTTATTAAAAATATTGAAAACAAACATGGGATGCCAATAGGAATGCAATCGTAGCTTTACTTTAGAGTCAACACTCTGAGAGCCTCCAGCTATTAGCATAGCTCAGTGCAACCACAGCTCCAGTTAAATGCCTTGCTTGTCCATCCCAACCAGTAATAAATGCAAAATACCCTCCACAAAATGCACAACACATGAAAAGATGTAAAGAAAACCCTTTGGTTCTCTTTCCAGTTTTACATGAACTGAGCGCAACATTGTGCTAACAGGATTTCAAAACCTGAGTCTCCAAAGAAAACAATACAATGACTGAAATATAAAAGTGTAACCAGTTTATAGGACTAGAGGAACAGCATTTACTAATGATTTTGGAAAAAAGAGGAAGGGAAAAGACAGCATATGAAGAAGTCCTATCTACTTACTAAAACACCACTCGCAAACTACAGCTGGGACCAGCAAATAAATTCTGCATGGTGTAATTAACTTGGTTGCAATCTCAATTACTTTTCAGCCAAGAAATCACTTTTGTTCAGTTTTATGTCTGTTCCTTTTTTTTTTTTTTAGAAGGAAAAAAAAAATGATGTAAGGCATTCTCAGACAAGTGAACTCTAAACTTCATTTGTCTTTCCGCAGGCTTGATGGCTATGCATTTAAAAACCCATTCTATCTTATAAACTAAAAATTAAATGTACTCAGCTGTGATGGTCGTCATTGCATCTGCTATTTATATGCTAATACCCTCCCTGGAAGATCTTGCAAATTATTCCACCATGCCAATATCTCATGTGCATCTACTCAAAGCCAACTAAATATTTTCGAGAGGCAGAAGAGTTTGGTTAGGGAACCAGAATATTTATTGCTGTAGAATCTAGTTAAAGGGGCAACCTTAAGCAAATACATTTTTTATTCGCCTGTAACACAAAATATACTTCAGTCATCTGAAAGGAAATTTGGGGATATTCTATGTAAGTAAATAGCGACTGGGTAAAAAGAATTTCTTCAGCACCAGTAATAAAACCAGAATAGTCAAACAGCGTATCTTACATGTAAGGGCTTTTACAAGTTCCTCCTTTTCCATCCTTTTATATTAGGATGATGTGGAAATAAATGTTGGCATTTTGGCAGATTTCAGACCCAGGCTTGAGTTTTCCTGTGTGCCACACAAGGAAAACAAACTACTAAAAGAGCTGTATTTATAGGGAACTCCCATATAGACCCCCTCCCCTTTGCTCTGTGATTTGAGCATAAATTCAAACCTCAATGACCGCAAATTAGATATGTGGTCCAGGCAAATCACATTTTATGTTAACCAGTAAAAGTATCACTCTTCATTCTATTTGTAGTTGCACAACAGCACATCAGCTACTGGGCCAGGCTGACTTTTATTTAGGAATGCATATTTCACACTTTCATAATTTCCACATGTTAGGAAAAATGCTTAAAGGGTTCCAGCCCAACACTTAGCCTAAGGGTAATGCTGGAGAACCAGCGAGCCTTGGTCCAAATTGCTTTAGCAATATAAACTACCTAATGGACCAGCTTCCCCTTAAAGCAACGTACATTTGCCAGAGTCCGTGAGTATTGCTGGAGTCCTGGAGGTGCAAGCATGAGGCTTACTCAAGACATGTGCCAAAGCCCTTGCCACCCTACCCAGTGACCAACACAACTTGGATACACACACTGGGAGGTCAATAGTGAGGGGGAGCATTGCACAAAATCTATATCACTCCGTGTTACTACCTGCTGCATTTCTGGACCCTGGCAGGCTCCAGGCCCCAGATAAGGTTAGGAGGGATTTTAATAAAAAGCAGCAAAATAATCACCCAAAGAGTCCAGCTGGTCTTAAGGTGCAAGACAATTTAAAACCCTTTGGATCTTCATGAATATTGTTCACAAGAAATTAGTATGTCCAATATATGAAATGGACTAGCATATACATTTACAGTTTTAAAGTACAGCAAACAAAAGGTAGTCTGGAAAACTGGTGCATTTAACAAAAAAACATCTCGGGAAGATATTGCAAGCCAAGTTTAGTACTTGTTTAGCAATAGCCATTCAAGATATACCCTCAGATGTATTTTCATACTTTGCTAGTTGGGCTCCCATCATCCACCAAAATCAACAGATGAAGTTCTCTTGCACAGCTGAATTTTTCTTCATAAAATAAATACCTCATTCAGGGGTGATACAACAGCTTTATTTAAACTACCAAAGATCTCCAAAGTCTAACACCACCTTTCCTGTCCACATATGCCAGGGCACTAAGCCAAAAGTCCGCTACCTTTCATTATTAAAGCAAATAAAGTTCCAACATAAAAACCCAAAATATTCCTACAAATTTCTGCTGGCCATCAGTATTTGATACCTATATTTAATTTGTTTTATTGAAACTGACTGAAGTGTTACTCCCTTAAATATCTTGGTGTAATATATATACAAAAACAAAGGTTACGTCTTACTTTTAGAAATACAGGGATGTACTTCCTCACATAGTTACTGCACATATTCCAGGCACTACATCTTGTTACACAGTAAACAATAACATATTTTATAGTATCTGGTATGATTTCTTCCACCCAGTTTTATAACTCACACTGTTAGAGGACCTGAGCATGTATCACTCCATCAGCCTGAGTCTGATTAAGTAAATTTACTCTGAGTAAAGACTGACCTTCATAATTGGATCTGCATTACCTGAGTTTATTCAGTTACTGAAAGGGACACTCTCACTAGGCATATAATGCTGCTACAAAAACCTCTGGATTAGGTTTAAGTTAGTTCAGGTCCCTGCTGCAACAGGAGGCACTGGGAATCAGTAGGGAGGAACTGACAAGACTATCCCTTTTGATTGCTGCTCATGTTTAGATCATCTTTAAGCCAAAGATGATCACTACCAGAATGTTAAGCTGCTTCCCTGTTCAGCTCCCACAAGCAGTACAATAGCCACCCATGCAAGAACATCCACCTGCTAAGAAACAGTTTTAATAGCTACATAACACACTAAGAAATACTTGGCAGAATTTAATTTTTAATGTTTCAGGAATTGTAGAATACATGAAATAAGTTTAACAAAGGAAGAGGCAAGCATAAAATAGTGTTGCACACATAACTGGGCCTTAAAAACCAAACTTGTTTTCTTCTTAATTCACAGATAACCCACGAGCAAGGAAACTCTGTGAAAGTGCTCACTCAGTTTTTCATTCACCTTGACATAAATGTTTGCAGGTTCAAAGAGTGAGATGTGATGAAGCCAGCAAATCTGCAAGCCAGGTGATATGAAATCATATTTAGAGTCCATGCTCAGACAGGAATGTACCCATAGCAGAGTTCCTGAAATGTTTTACTTTCCCAAAAGCAGTAGGAAACCCCTTATGTTTGTCACTGAAGAAACAAGCAACTGTTGTACAGACACTGTCAAGGTTAAAAGTGCTACCCTAAACAGCCACTATACCTGAACTACCCCTCCATTCTTCCTGGCCTGTTTTCCTGTACACAGCATTCCCTGAAGACCAGACTGAATTCTTTAAAGCCATTGCATAGGGCTGTAGTGAGGTCCAGAACTGGCTATACCCATTTCTGGACCATAAACTGTTTTTCTATGGTCAGTAATTCAAAGGTCAACCAAAAATACCTCTTTCTTAACCCCTCCACAGAGAAGCCTTTAGGTTTTCCAGTGGTTTCCGGCTAGTCCAAGTCATCTACAAAATGATAAACAGTATTCCTATGACCCCTTGAAATATTACAGGCAATGAATGATTCTGAATGATTTTTGTGATTCAGAGGCCTATACATAATAAAAACTACATTTTAGAGCTGGGGGGAAGGGGACATTCTCATTTCCAGTAATTTTCTTTAAAAAATTTTAGGAAATGTGATTTTTATCAAAACTGTGTTACAACAAGACTCCCATTCATTCATGCTAAAAGTCGTATTGTACTTGGTGGATTACCTCCTGTCACTTAAACCAGATCAAACTCGCGCTACTACAACTCTGTATACACCACCAATGCATGTTCCCCTCTCTCATGATATAGTCTGCTCACACATAAACTGTTAAGTCAGGAACTACATTGCAGCTTGCTCCAATGATCACATTTATGAATGAACCTGAACTGCACACTGGTTGAAAATTATTTCAGATGCTGCATTTTAAACAGGTAAATATGCATCTCAATTAAGTAAACCTGATTTATTACAGACAAATCAACAAAATATACGATGCAAGACACATATAACCCTACCTATATTCTTGATTGTGGATTTTAGGCTTAAAGCTATCTTTACAGGTGAATATATTAACTTTAATATTTACTGCACTAATTAAATTTAAATGTGTTAGTCTGTGTTCCAAGAAAAATTTCTTCCTTTTCTATTTTTATAATTCCATATTTAGCAGTGTGCCTTTATAAACCTCAGAAATACATTCAATTCACTCCCATATACTGTTTCCCCTTGTAAGGTATGAGGGATAAAAAGCAGGAAGCAAATTTATATCTACTACTTGCAGAGTACACACTGCTCAGTATTCATAGATGAATCAAGGGAGATGACCCTTGGGCCTGAAAAACTTAAATACTTAACATAAGGGTTAACTTGATGATAGAGACATCCTACTTTATTTTACACTCTATTAGAAGAGCTCCAAATTGCATTGTGCGACCTGCGAATCAGATAGGGATCAGAGGTCGTCACAGTGACAACTTTAAGAATTCATGGCTAGATCTGCATAACAAGATATTTTTAATAACTCTCTAACAGCAGCAGGCTGCATGGCGAGTGAGAGGCATAAAATATACCACAGCCACGTTCAGCTCCAGGAAAAAAACCCAACCCAAACCCACCACACTACCTGATTAGACGACTCTTAAGAGTACCATTTTGAGGGTTAATTTTAGTGTGGTGGTTTATAGCAATCCTACATTCTAATAAGACTTAAGAAACCTGAGAGCTCTTTAGGTGAAAAGTGATTATGGAAGAAACATTTTACAGATAGAAATAATAATCAGATGATAGTTAAAACAGGGGAGGAGAGAAGAGGAAGCATAAGCATCTGTATGACTTCTTTAATATCTTGTGTTCATTTTTACAGTTATGACTGACCTGGCTTTCTGATAAATGTTAGCTAGACAAAACCAGAAATAGTTAAAATGTTGCCTTGGCTGTTACTTTGACCATACAAACACTCACATTACATGCTAATGATGTATAGTCTGATAGAAGACATGTTTAGATGTAATGCACACTAACGACCGACATTAAGTTCAAATCTTAAGCACTTATGGTTTTCAAAGAGCAACTTTGTTAAGAATGAGGGGTTTTGCCTGTGCTGCTTAAAAGCATCACCTTAGGAAATGACTTCTTTTACAAAGGTGTCTCTCTTGCTCCTTGGTCTGAGTATGTTTTAGCAGATGCAGGTTCAGGCATAGGGAGGGATCATTAACGACAATTACTTACCCCCCCCCCGAAATAACTTCTCTAAAAGGAAGAGTTAAAAAAGAAGGATGTGAGCACAAGAAGCTGCTACAGAAAGCAGTCAGCTGGACTAGATATTCTATGGCTACAGAAAGAAGCAGAAAGGGAAAACAATACAGCCCTTGCTTTTGATCTAAAATTCACGTGTGACTTTTTTTAAAGCAGACACTGACTTAACTAAAAGACAGAGTTGAAAAAACAATCAGGTAGAAATAACTCATTCACACTGATAAAATGCCACGCTGCAGTTGAAGATACAGAAAAAATTCAGCAACAGTCTTGCAGCTAAATAAACAGCAGAATTCTTGGCTTAGTTTATTACATATTCAGATTTTAATCTTTTTATATATAAAAATATTTTAAGATTGAATTATAACCAGCAAATATGTCACTTGCAAAAAGAATTTGTAACTATTTTCTGTCATTATTCAGGAAAATCAGACTTATAGTGCAATAAGGTTTAGGGATCAAATCAGGATCAAAAGGACAGCTTTATCCAAGTCTAATTATTAATGGCATGGCATTATTGAATTCACCCAGATGTTTCACAGGATAAAATTAACTACATGCATGAACCAAGATCCAAGTGCATTCTTAGATTTGACAGATGATAAAGAAAGGTGAAACAAAAATTAAAGATTAAAAATCTTTAAATTAAAAACTCAAGATGTAATAGGCGTGTTAAATGATCACTGCTGACAGACAAGTAGTGTCTTTCTCACACCATATTGCCCAGTAGCTTCTCTCTGTTCGAATCTTAGCCAGCCCAATTGGTAAATCTTTTACTTAGCTTCACAAAGGTAATGACAGAAGAGATAAACATACTCTCAGCGTACACAACATGGCTTATGAACTACGTTTCCATTAATGTGAGGATTTCATGTACTATCCTAACGGATAAACTTTTATGGAAATGATGTAAATGAAAGGTAGTGTGCATGACTGAAAATACAGCACACACCTGTCCTCTCACAACTTTAGATACAAATGACCTTGCAGTTTTAAATTAGCTGCAAATCAGACACTAAATAAGAAAAAAAAGCTAGCATTTTAAGACAAGCAGGAAGGTATTAATAAATTAAACTATTTCTCAGCAGCAAAAAATCTTTTTAAGGAACATTTTAGCCATAAGTAAGTTATTCTTAAAAAGGAATTAAACCTCTGGAAAGAGGAATTTCTATTTAAACACCAATCTCAGCCAGTAATTAAAATCGTTCTTCTATAATAATTCACCTAAACGGAGTGAAGGATTAACTCGAAGTGCCTCTGGTGTATTGCTGCTGTAGTGAGTTCCACCTGGAAACACAGATTGAGACGATGGCTGGTTTTGTATAAAGCTGGTGTAGAGAAAAATTGTCGAGCATGCAGTGTGCACTCCCTCTACTGGGCACTGAAATTATCCTGGTTCTTTCAGAGACTGGGCTGTGTCCGAGCCAGCCCGAGCCAGGTACCATGAAATAAAAGCCTTGATACAGCTTCTGCCTTCTTGCCCTAGATTCAGCTAAAACTCAGATTCACAGAAAAAAATGAAATGATGTTGAAATTCCTGTTTACACGCCTAAAATACATTTCCTATCAGAAACCAACACCTGATTTGCACCCCAAACAAGTATTTACTTGCAGTGAATGTAACTTGTGTAAGCACACAAAAACTTATTTGCCTTTGATCAAAACACCCTAACAGCTCAGGAAGAAATGTCTTGAAGACTTCTGATCTGGGGGCAAAGCAATGGGAAGGAGGAAGGCATAGTCTGGGCAGCCGGGCTGAATTACCATTTACAAGATCTGCCACAAGGGATTTGTTTCCAGACAGTCAAATCATAACCTTTGTTGTTGTTTTCCCTCTCCTCCCACAGCTCCAGAGATGCAAGTGCAGAATGGCACTGTGGCCTACTTGCATTAGCAAGGTTTAGGTATTCCATAAAAATGATGGTGTCTTTACAATTAAGGCTTTCTGATGGTTTGAGATGTTCACTATCAGAGGAGAAAAGCAAGAGGTAGTTATACCTTACATCACTCTAACCACTCAGTCCAAGTGTTTCATTGTGTAAAATCCTGTGATTTCTTTCAAGTGACTTGGTGCAAGAGAAGTTCCTACACAAGGGTACTGATGACATGTGGTAAGGGACTCCAGGACCTCCCTTTTAAGTGGCAATTTAAATCTCTGCAGGATTGAGAGGTATAGTACAGTTCATAGTAATAAACCTCCAGTTTCACTGTCTACTACTAAACTCTTCCCTTTATCAACTTTCTCAATCTCAATCTGAGGATGGGCAAAGCCTTTACTCCCCCCCCCCCCATCCCTGGACAGAACAGGGAGAAAGTGCAGAGTAGAACAGGTGAAAAGGGGGGAAATTAGAGACCAGAGAAGGACAAAGGAAAACCAGAAAATCAGAGGACACTGGGCAAGCCCAAGCCATCAGCCAAGTTTCCAAGTCCCTATCATTCTGTTTTATACTTGCTAATAAAACCACTTTCCCCCAGAAGGAAAGGCTTACCTGTGGTGCAGGATCATAATTACACTGGAAATGAGCAAGTACACAAACAATTCACCTTTATGTTCTCCAGCTAACAATAGAGGTATCTCAGACTGCAGCCACTAGCTGCTAGGAAAACTGCTATCTTATCCAAATGTAGAGATGTCACAGACCAACTACAAATCAGACAATTCACATGGGACCACCTACACTCAGCACTTTATTTACATTCTCTCTGCTTACTAAATGCTCCCTTTCATTTCTAGGTGTGCTCATTTCTACATGTGAGCAGGTACAGCACTCACTGACTCCATGTGCTAACTAATAACACCACTGTAATGCACTGAGCTCTGCCTGGACAGGGCGGCTCTGAGCCAGTGCTTTGAAGGACAGACTAAGTACTTCCCTTGGATTTAAAGACAGAGAAGATAGTAAAACTTTGGCATAGCAACTTCAGCTTCAATGACACAAGGATGTACAGACAGAAGCAATAACACAAACATCAATGCTGAATTCAAGAGGAGCTCTGTGTAGTCTTTCATATGCTGACACGTAAAATAGTTGACAGATGGAGATTTAATAATCACTAAGATAGGCTGTTTATTTTGTTCTATCAGACTCATTTTACTGTGGTTTTAACAAACTCATTTGACACATGACTAAAATATAATTAATACAGTTTCCTTCTACAGTACAAAGCTCTCTGTGTGCAGGTTATAAATTTAAAGTAACTAAATTTGGTTTTTTTCCCACTGGAGAAAAACCCTAGGAATAATTATATATTGTTTTCCATGCCTAAGTTAATACTTCAATCCGCACTGCTTCATTTTGAATGTATTTGTGAGCTCTGTTATGTATTTTCCTTTTTTTTTTTCCTTCTAACCACAGAATTTATTAGCTTTCAAACCTCATATAGATAGCATTGATCAATCTCCAGAAATGGTTACAATACCACTTTAAACACTCACACACACACACGCACACAAAAATCCAGGCTTGAATGTCCTTTATATCTTGCAAGAAATATAGCAACCAATATTCCATGCAGAAGTGCAGCAAATGAAGTCCTGTCAAGCAAATGGCAGGAATGACAGCAGATGTCTGGATTCCTTCATAGCTGGTTGCATAAAGGTAGCACACATATTTCACTGGAGAAAAAAAACCCTCTGACAAGACAGCCTTTCAGTACTTTTCATTCACAGCTGGCATTTTTGACTGCTGTGGTATGTCAGTAGGTATTAAGATGATGAACCAGATTAATCTTGATAAAAGCTTCATTTGTACAAAGAAAGCAAAGTCTGCAACACTCAGTCACAGCTAAACAAGGCTACCACAGTTCAGACCAAGGTTTAATGCCCAGATCAAATGTTACAATCCAGTCATAAACCAGACTCTGCTCTGGACCCTGGCCCTAAACACTTATGTCAAGCTATACAGTAATGATGTTTGATTGCAGCCAACAGAAATGACTGTTACGCAGCTCTGCTTTTAGCTACATCAACAAGCCACAGGCTCCTTTTTGGATCTGTTTGAATTATTTGATCTTTCAGCTTCTGTTTATTCACAAGTTCTACCAACTTCCCAAAAAACTATCACAGGTAACTAATCTTTGTGAAATATTTTGACACTTTCAAGCTTTATATAACTAATTCTCTTAAGACATCTTCAATCACATTTCACGCTCACTAGGGAAAGGAAATGCTTCAAAGTAGAGACAGACACTGCTTTCCTGAATTGTGAGACTCTAGCACAGCTTGGCTAGTTGCAAAAGACCATACAGTGTTTACAGAGAGACACACACAAAGGAAGCTGAGGGCTGTTACCCATGTGTAACAGTGTTACACACAAAGAAACTACGAGTAAATACAATCTGAACTTAACCAAAGTGCTGCCTTACATGGCTTTGCACACTCTGCAGGTGTTTAGTGCAACTTCCGTGAATGAAGCTGCAAACAGGTGAATTAGTGTATGTTTCAACAGAACTTGTGTTGAGAAGTCCAGCTTAATGCTTAAGAGAAAGCGAGTTTTTTTTCTACACAAGGCAAGCGTTACCAATAGTCCCCTCTAGAAAAAGTTTTAAGAAACTCACCACTTTTCTTTTTCTTGCTGTAAACGAAATGTTCATTTCCCTGTATTTCTTCATAGCAGTCTCCATTTTATTCTTGAGATCAATGGCACATCTTAGCCGATCATCATTTATTCCTGCTTTGGTAAATAACTGCAAAACAAAAATGAAGCCACTTCTTAATGAAGCCACTTCTTTTCCATCTAGAATATAAAATCTAATAGCAACTACTAATGAAAAAGACCTAACAGCTGGTAAAAACATTTCCTGAGAGTGTCCTTCTATAGGCCAAATTCCATGCACAAGGCTCCTGAGCAGTAGTATCAACTGACAGAAAGGACATACTGTTTTTCTGATAGACATGTCTGACAAAAACAAGCTGTGTTTTAATTTAATCCTTTGTGAAGAACCCCCATTTTACTATATCTTTACAAAACAGTATGACTGTAGGTAGCACATCTAATGCTGAGAGCCTTCAAACAAGTTATGTAGCTCCTGCAGTCTTTTGTCCACCCTTACTGAAACAGAAATCCTCCCTGTTTGCACCAATGTTTCTCTAACCTTCATTTCCTTTTTTGCTCACTCTCAAGACATACTGTACGCCAGTCCTTGCTTTTCCATCTCTTTATAAAAAACAGTAAAAAAAATGGTCTCTATCCCACCTGGATCCAGGACTGCACAGAAGGCCAGAACTTATTTCTGAGAAGTCTGTGAGCATCCATGACATTGTTTATTATAGCAGTATTATCTTCATTCTCATGCACTTTTATATCTGCTCAAAACAGGAAAAAAAGTGTTAGTGCACAATATTTATAGTATCTTTACTCCAGGAGCTAAAAGAAGTAAGTGAAAGAAGTAAACATGAACCTTTCCAAACTATTTCATCACTTCATCACTACAAACATCAGAATGTTTCTCTGTTCAGTATTAATTATTCTACCATTATCCACACATTCAAAAAACATCAGAGGAAAAGATGAAAATCTTTCAGTTCAGTGATGACAGAGTTGTTAAGTCATCACTACTAAGGAATCACCAAATAAACCACAGACAAGTGCTGTCTTACTACTGACATTACAGCTTGTCTTAAGTTCAGGTGAACTGGGCCTTATTTGGTATTGAATATGCAGAAACTATTGCCCAATAGGGACTTAATTGTAAAAGAAACCAAAGTATGCCACCATCCCAGTAAAAATGGTACTTTTTACCAGTTAGCCATTCACAAGTCCTATGGATACATTTCCAATCTGTTGTCTGCAAGCACACAAGTAGGTTCATGCCTTACTGGTTGTTAGCACATGAAATTCTGTTAGGACAGTATTTTAAAGAGACTTCACTTGGCCTGCCAAAACACAACCAGCCTCATTTTTTAAGAGGTAACTCACATTAGCAAAGTTATATTGAAAGAATATATAATATAATGCTTAAAACTTCTAGCAAAACTACTGATTCTTGCAAGTTCCCAACAGCAAGGGAAAAACAAAGAAACACTCAACTGTAAGATTTTTGAATCAGCAGCTTATACCCCAGCTATAGAAAGAAAAAAAGTGAGTAGCGAAGTATATGAGAAAGAAAATTACATATGGAAAACTTTTTAACACAGGAAACTTATAGGTACTATGAAGTGCTGAAACGTGGTTACTATGAAGTGCTGAAAAGTTCAGTCTCAGAAGGTGATTAATCAAATCTGTTAATCGCATACAAGGACACCCAAACCTAAGAATGGTTACCAGATGAACCAGAAATAGGAAAGAACTCCAAAGGAAATCAAAGTGCTGTCTAGAAATTCCATATCAAATTGGTGTCTAGGAACCCCAACATTTAAAAACCTCACAACTGCAAAGCACTTCAGACCTAAGCTGCCTCCAGCTAAAAGTGAAAGATACTCCAGGTACCTGTGGAGACTTCAATGTCTAGAGTATACTTGTGTGAAATAAGCCCATGGTTCCTAACAAAAGTCTCATAATCATCATCATCATCGAGAGCAAGGACACCAGATTGAACTTCTGAGCATGTGCCTTCATCCAAGTCTTTTTGTTCCAGCTTTTCCTGTTTCTCATCTAACTCTGTATCAGTTCTAACACACTGAGAAAGAATGTCCTTGCTGCAGCACGGCTGCTCATCATCCATGCATTCAAGGTAGGACTGGTTCACTTCCATCTGAGAAGACCAGGGGGATACAGGTCTACCCTCATTAGCAGACACTTGTTTGTTGGGTTCCAGTTCTGCGTTGTGCACAGTGAAGTCAAAAGGGTCTGGCAGGAGAAGCCGGAAACAGTTTTCCGTCTCTGTCAGTGTGTCAGCAATCTCTTGGGACATTTCTATCAAGACACAAATGTTTTAGAATATCATTAAATACTCTAAAATGCCCACAATAACTCTAAAGCAGACACAGATCTACAGAACAAATATAACTGCCAAATTTAACTGCCAAAGGGGTAATCCATTTATCCAGTAAACAGGGATAATTCAGCCATACAGGTCTCTCTTTGCTCAAAAATTGTTCTTATAAAAATGACAATACTTTCCTTAAGCAGGAAATGCAGAACCTCCTCAGCAAGGAATTTAGGATCAGTGTTTCCCCTTTCTCTACCCTCTCTAAAATTTCACAATGCGAATATGACACAAGTACTTCATAGAATTTGAAGGAGAACAAGGTTCAATGGGAATATTCTTAGTGATGTTAGTGAGTACCATTCTACGGCCATGATTGTTAGAGCTGCATATAGTTGTAGCCGTGAATATATGCTATTGCTTGATGCTGCCAATGTAAGTGACTTTAAGGAGGTTAAATCTCCTTAAAATTCCACCCTCATGCATGAAAACATTTCCAGCATGCAGAATAAATGCAGACACAACCGGATGCATTACATATACCAGAGTAATTTAATTAAATAACCCTTTGCAACAGCACCATAATATATTTACTATCTCTGTTCTCCTTTCATATTACAGAAATATGTTTGCTATGTACGTATCACCTGAGATACAGCCCTCAGTTACACACATTTTTTAGCAGTGGTATGATACTTCTCATGGATATCCTACACTGCATTCAGGATTCCTGTGCAGACTACTGCCTATGCCTCTGGAACATGAGGACTTCATTGTTGAGAAATCTGTGCCCACTTAATGACACAAACTAAGTCACTAGCTCCAAAAAGTCTCACAATATGCTTGCTTGAGGTTATGCATTCATGCTTTTCCATATTACAGACCAGACCTTTACTTGCTAACTTTTCTTTTTTGTTTTTAAAACTCTTCATACTGCCTGAGCTCACAGGATTGTCACTTGTTTCCCCTGATAACCTTTAGGTGAGAGACTCTAACAAATGTAGTATTCCTGTCCTTAGTGCTCAGCTATCATCGACAGCCATCCTTTTCAACTTGTTTTATATAACCTTAAAAAGGATTGCTTTAAAAACAAACAAAACTCCCAAAGCAATCACTAAAAGAACCAAAGCAACTCACCTTCCATTTCTTTTTCAGCTCTTTTGGCTTTTTCTTTGTAAACATTATCCAATCGTTTTTGCTTCTCCTCTTCCCTCCTCCTTTCAGCAATGGTTCTGGCATGCACATCTTCAAAATCTACCTAAGGAGGAAATGAACAAAGTGTAACATTCCTCACAAGAAATATATAGAAAACCCATTTCCCAAGATGCTTATCTGGGGTGAAAAATCCTCTAACACCAGCAATCAGCCAGAAGCTCAGCAGCACTTCCTTTTATCTCTTCTCCTCCTAGAATCAATAACTACAGTAATTCTGAACAGAGTTTTTATTTCTACTAATAAGGGACTGCTGGGAATCAATGACTTTCAGAAAAGAATCATAAGGCAGAAAACCAAAATGCTTAGATTTCCACAACTAAAATGCAAGAATAAACTACGCTTTGGGAGACACAGGCTTAGAGGCAACAGGCAGGAAGGGACTACAAAGGGTGATCATTCAAATTATATAAAAACATTACAGTAGGTCCACTATTAATAAAGGAAGCTTAGGAAAATATGTAAACACAAGTATACATATCACTTACTGAAGAACTTTGTAAACAAGGAAAATAGAAGAGAACATGTTCAAATTCATTTAAAAAGATCAAATTTTGAATTTACAATTAAATTTGTTGTATTGTGGGATTGAGGGAAAAGGTTATCATTCACTTCCATTTCTTATGGCTAAAATATGAACATAAATCTGAGTGTTTTGCGATATAAATGTTGCTACTGCTGAATAAACCCTACGGTGTGTCATAAGCCTTAAGGTTTTTACAAATAGTATTTATGCAACAATTTAAAGACAAATGTTTTGTCTATAAAAGCCTCTAAGAGCAAAAGGATACTTCAGTTTTCACAGAAACTGGCATGGAGAGCCTCTATCAGTTTAGGAAAAGAGGCAGACTCACCAAGCTCATTTTTAGTGTGAAATGGGTCAGCAGAAGGAAGGTACCAGAATACCTACAGCAGAGCCACCTGCCCACTCTTTCTCCTTCTCTGTCCCAAAAAGACCAGCCACATGCTGCTCCACTGCACTGTTTCACACTTTGGCACTTGTCCAGGTACCCTTCTTACAACACCTGCAAAACTGTCATGGTTTGACACTGATAACCAGAACACACCTCACATACAAGGTATCCACCAACAACCAAATTTACTGCACACAATAAGCTTTGAGTTGTCCAGCACAGGACACAGCAGCCTCTTACAGAAGCCTCCCAAGGTCAGAATAACTCAGGGCCCAAGTTACAGATGTGCACACGGAGTCACCTGCTATCTGGTGTCAGCACTAACTCACTAATTTGGTCAGAAAACATCTAAAACCATTTAGGTGATACAGATTGACATCAGAGTTGTTCTGCCTTCGTATCAGTGCAGGCTGTATGAAACCTTTTACCAGAGGTCTATAATTATGGAACTGGATGTGATGAGGTGCAATTGCTCCTGATTTAAAAGGTGTAAGTAGTGAGCCTAGACACCCATGGCAACTTGAGCAAAAATACTGGCATATGGGAGTAATATTTATGTATTGACCTGTTAAAAATTCTCTTCACTCTGGAATTCCAGTCTGCTCCATAACCCCATCCATGCATTCCTCAGATGCAAAGATACTATAATATGATTCAGTTGCCCTGATGTGCAACTTGTTCTTGAAGTCAAACATTTGTATAGTTACCTACTTGACACCTACTAAGATTAGATCAGTGGGTAGCCCTCCAGGTTTACACCCTAAAGGGGCAGCAGTTGTCATCTGCTGACCAACTACTTATAAGGTGATTCTGGTGGTAATAAAAACCCAAACCAAACAAACGCCAAACCAAAACCACAAACCACACACACAGCTAACACTCCTCTCAAGGTGCCCTATACTACTGTGCCAGTCCTGCAATACAGAACAGCAGATGTACTTTACTACCAGAAAGTACAAATGTCTCCTCAAACCTTTTGGCTGTTTCTTGCACTTCAAGTATTAAGCTGGCAAAAGGCCCATTAGGTCAGTTAGCATATCTAGCTATCCAAGTACAAGAGTCAAACTATGTAAGACTGTTTCTGTCGGCATCAATGTTTCCTGAAGTACTCAAATTCAGCTGCTCTAAAAAAGAGTACATTGAACCTTGCTGGACAGCTTTGTATCACAAATACAGTGAGTGACAACCCAGATGTAACTGGGGAGCAGCCTTTAACCACAGGAGCACAGACATGTCAAACTTCAGCAGGATTGTTGCACACTTATATGTTCAACTTGGTAGAACCGTATTATGTGTTAAAGCTCCATCATTTCAGTCTCCCATTTCTCCTTGTCACTTTCATGCAGTTCTTTGTCAAACAAGACAGACAATAAAGGGGAATTCAAATCACCTTTTGTGAGCAGATATCAAAGATTGTACAGAAGAAGAACACAGTATAATAAACACCTATGGCAAGGGGGTTAGAACTAGTAAAGTCCCCTCCAAACCAAACCATTCTCTGATTCTATGAAATAATAGATGTAGGGCAGACTATTAGCTTAGTATAGAACCAGAACGGAAATACATCATGTATCACCAGGGTTTTTTGAACTCCTGTTAAGAACACTGAACATTTGTCTTTCTGATAAGAGAATCAATGTTTATTGAAAGCCTGATATTATCATAATCTCACCTCAGAAGAGATACATACAAGAATAATATTCCTAACACAATAATTTGAAGCCTAGAAATGACATCTAAAAGTATTTACGAAATTTCCTATTAATAAAGCTGTTGTACACCACAGTAACACATCAGCTGAGGGGGTATAGCGCCTACACTTGGTGTGTTGTACAGCAAAAGGACACTGGAACTGGACAGCTCAGTACAAAAATCAGGCTAGTTTTAACTGACACAGAGAGACTTAACAGCTGGTTATCCTCAGTTTAAGGTACCACCATTATTTCCATTTTACAAAGTGCTCAACTTTGGGGCTTCTGGGAAGAATCAGTGGATGAAAGCCTATTGGTGAGCAATACTTCTTGCCCTCAGAGGAAAGCCTAGTTAAGCCCAGCTCCAAGCACAAGCCTGGGGGTTTTAAAACTTGATGGTACTGCAAGATGACAAAAATTGAGGTTTGTTTTTCAAAGACCATGCTCAACAGGCTATCTCCTAAAGACAATGCTGCTTCCAACATTTTCTTTTCTATTTACTGGTTCCCTCGCTTAAAACACCTCCTCTCAATCACCACCTAAAAACACACTCTGAAATAAAAATGCAGAGTACCTTCTTATTCTGCTTTAAGAAGTGGTATCCCAGAGCAAGCTTCTTGTAGGCCTCCCCATATTTCTCATGCCATTCTTGCACTGACTTAATGGTTTCTTTCCGCAACTTCTGTGCCACCTCTTTGGGTGGCGGAAGAGGCTGCTCATGGTCTATCCCCACTGTGAGCTCCAAGAAATCTTGGAAGCTGGAAATAAGTAGAGTCCGGAACTTATGGGATCTGGAGAACAGCTCCTGCACGATCTGGAATGCCGAGAAGCGTATCTCGGCGTGCTCCTCACGGAGCCGTGTCAGCAGCAGGTGACAGGCATGGCTGATATGTTCATCTGAAGACCTGAGAGACGAAAAACGGGTGGAAGAAAAAGGGAAGGCGTTATCTATATAGAGGTTTAGCACATAAAGACGTAACTTTTAACCAATTCCGCTTAATGTTTTAATGAGCAGCAGTTTCTGTGCTGGCAGCAATCTGTCCCCAGCTCAAAGAGCAGGCCCCAGGGCGGCCCTCGGGGGCCTCCGCCGCTGTGCGGGCGGCTAGAAGCGTCGCTCCCGGCTGAGGCACGGAGACCCGGCTGCCCCCTCACCCCACCTCACCGGGCGGCCGTACTTGCAGATCTTCTTCAGCTCCTTCATCTTGCCCGGCTCCAGCCGCGGCTCCCCCGAGGTAGTCAGCTCCTCCACCAGCTCAGCGAGGCGCAGATCCATCTCTGCCGCCAGCGAGACGTCTACCCTACCGACAACCGCCCCACCGAGCCGCCCAGGCCCGGCGAACACCACCGAGAGCCCGCAACCGGCCTGTCCCGGCCGGCTCCCCGCGACGCCATTGCCCGCCCCTCAGGAGAAGCCCCGCCCCTCGGGGACCGCTCCCCCCCCCGCTGCCCCGCGGCCGGTGGTACCTTCCAACCCCCCCTCCCGCGGCGCCTACCACCGCCCCGCCCCGGCCGCAGCTGCCGGGAACGTCACAGCAACCGGAAGCGCGAATAGGGGAAGGCGGGGAAGTCCTTAAAGGAGCCGCAGCCCGCTTGGCGAGGGGAGGGAGAGAGTGTTAACTCCTTGTTGTCCGCGGGGGAGCACCGGGGAGGGCTGCAGTGCCCTGTACTTATGAACCTGCTCACTGTGTCCCCAGCGAATCGTTCAAACAGGCAGTGAATGAGGCCAGGACACAGCCTGGAAGGAGCAGGGCTGCATGCTGAGTTGCGTGCTGAGGCACTGGGGGGCACATAAGGCACTGAGGAGATGGTGGATACATGGGGGCACTGAGGAGATGGAGGGTACATGAGGAGCTGAGGAGATGGTGGATACATGGGGGCACTGAGGAGATGGAGGGCACATGAGGAGCTGAGGAGATGGTGGATACATGGGGGCACTGAGGAGATGGAGGGCACATGGGGCACTGAGGAGATGGAGGGCACATGAGGAGCTGAGGAGATGGTGGATACATGGGGGCACTGAGGAGATGGAGGGTGTGGGGGTTGGAATGTGTCGAAACTGTCAGAGACCATGGGAAGGAGGAAGTACAGCAGGCAATTAAGAGTGACCCGTCCATGACTGGTACTTGGAAGATGTTGGAACTGGCGAGGAACAAGGACGGCGGAACTGGAAAGAGGATGTCGATAAGAAAATCAGGTAGACCTTTCACCTGATGTAACTGCAAGGCAAGCACAGATGTGCTTGGCTAATTGCTTGGAAGCATATAGATATCGTGTAATCTTTGCAATAAACGATCCAGCTTGCACTCCACCTCTGGGTCCGTGCCTCTGTCCTCACAGGAGGGCACATGGGGCACTGAGGAGATGGAGGAGACATGAGGAGCTGAGATGGAGGGCACATGAGGAGCTGAGGAGGTGGAGGGCACATGAAGAGCTGAGATGGAGGACACATGAGGAGCTGAGGAGGTGGAGGGCACATGAAGAGCTGAGATGTAGGTCACATGAGGAGCTGAGGAGGTGGAGGACACATGAGGAGCTGAGATGGAGGGCACATGAGGAGCTGAGATGGAGGACACATGAGGACCTGAGGAGGTGGAGGACACATGAAGAGCTGAGATGGAGGACACATGAGGAGCTGAGGAGGTGGAGGGCACATGAAGAGCTGAGATGTAGGTCACATGAGGAGCTGAGGAGGTGGAGGACACATGAGGAGCTGAGGAGGTGGAGGACACATGAGGAGCTGAGATGGAGGACACATGAGGAGCTGAGATGGAGGGCACATGAGGAGCTGAGATGGAGGACACATGAGGACCTGAGGAGGTGGAGGACACATGAGGAGCTGAGATGGAGGACACATGAAGAGCTGAGATGGAGGACACATGAGGATCTGAGGAGGTGGAGGACACATGAGGAGCTGAGGAGGTGGAGGACACATGAGGATCTGAGGAGGTGGAGGACACATGAGGAGCTGAGATGGAGGACACATGAGGCACTGAGGAGGGGATGGTGGACACATGAGGCACCGAGGAGATGGAGGGTGAAGCACGGAATCAGACTCTACAACTCAGAGTTATAAAGCAGGTATGTTTGTTAATGCGCTGGGTGCAAGGGGGATCACTCCTCCTAACTTGCACACCAAGGGGTTAAGCAAGCAGATGTTTATTACACACAAACATGCATATTCCTTAGGTTCCTGAGAGAGCTGCAGGGATATTACAATTAGTTTAGGTACTCATTATCATAAGGCTCCTCCCTTTTGGCGCTTGTGCACTGCCATCCGATGGTCGTGGGCAGGGGTCTTCAAGATGAAGTAAGCAGTCTTCCTCACAGTGCACTTTTCACCTTTGGCACAGTTGGATGCCCCAATAATCACAAAACCAGCTGAAACCAGCCACATCTGTAAGTTTCTCATAGCTAGCAAAGATTTAGGACAGTGTGACCTTCGCACAAAGTTTATTGCAAGCAGAACAGGATGGGCAGACAAGGAGTATCCCAAGCTGGCAGATGTTCGGGAGGCACGGTCTCCAAACTAACTGATAATTAGAAGGATCATAAGAAATAATTCACTCATTAGAAGGATGGAAAGAAATCATTCACTCTTGTTAGTAAGACTACTAAATTCTGTTATGACACCACAGACTTACAACACAAACATTGTTCCCTATCTTAGACCTAAGTTAAGTTAAAAATATCTTAACCCGATGTTTTCCGGGCACTTGCTTTCCTTATATCATTAGACTTGCTTTTAAATTTGGGTGCTCAATCAGAAATGTTCTGCAGACCACCCAGCTCTGAAAGTGCTGATTAACCAGTGGGAAAGATGAACCCCTTGCAGGTGCCTGCTTTGAACATCCTAAAGAAGGGAGACATCTAAAATACATATTCCATGGGAAAATTTTGTCAGATGTTTGAAAGGTATTTCCATTTGAATCCACAGTTAAGGCATGTGTTGGAAGTAATGTACATGAGTTAGTGTTGCAGATACCTCTGCTGGTTCCTGTGATAGGGTAAGACATCATTAAATACTTTTCATCAGAAATAAACTCATATGTTTTCAAAACAATTTACTGCAGTAAATTAATACATGCATTTTGCAGCAGTTCCGTTATTTCTGATTCGATACGTGAAATCAGTGGCATCTTACTTTTTAATAATGTTTCTCCTTTTTTCATTGCCTTCCATTGCATAAAATAGATTTCCATGTGAAAGCCACAGAGAGTGGCACAGCTCATCTTTAAAGTTGAGATCAGTTTAATCTTTTAATAGTTCTTTTTCTATTTCTCTTCTTAATTTGATTCAAAGTGCCTGAACAACTGCTTCCTATTAGGTTATTGCTTGCAAAATTAGCATTGCTGTACTATCTAGAAACGTTATTTCAAAATGAGCCTCAAGCAACAGACTTAACATCTACAAAGGCACCAATTTCATATCCATGCATAATATTTAAAGAAATCCCTGCAAGGAGCCATATGGTTTTGCAAAGAATCGGCTGATGAGTGAATGCTGAGTTGTGTAACTCATCCGTGGTAGTCCCTAAGGCAAATCCCAGTGAGAGCTAAGCTATTTAATTTATTATTTTTCTAAATCAAAGACAATTACATGAAATCGTGTTTGCTCAAGTTGCTGATTTTCTTTTCCCCTTCTCCTTTTTAATGAACGTGGTAAATATCCACCATTCAAATATTTCTGTGCTCTCTTCATCTGGACCAAGCTGATGAAAGGCTGAAGAAAGCCAGAACACTGAAGAGTTAATACAGCTGCAGAAGTCACAACCACTTTGCACCAGCATTGATCTTCCCCTGACACGACTGCTGTGGGCTGTTCAGCACCAGGGAACACAGGATGCTGTGGGAGGGGGATGGCAGAACTGAACACCACCTTCTACCCCTTCAGAGCCTCAAGGTTGAATGTTACTATCAGTTTACACCTGGTTTCAGCAAAGCTTGAGCTGCTTCATGTTACATGGATTATGACATGTTGTTAATTCAAGAAGTTGCATTTATTACTCTGTGCTGAGAGATCAGCAAGACCAATGCAGTTAGATGTTGCAAGTTCTCCAAATTGAGTGACACCTTGCAGGAGCAGAGACTACTCCAGAAACACTCTCCTGTCCACCACCTCTCCGTGATACCCAATGCTGTCATCATTGGCAAGAGGCTTTTGCAATGGAAAAGTTCTCCTACAAGATACCTCTAGGTTTGACCAGTTGGTCCATCCAGAGATCACCTCCAATTGGTCCAGTATCTTTGGCCAAATCACAGGCAAAGAAACCCCCAGATTTTGTCCACTGACACAAATTGTTTATCTATGGGAGTTCTTACATTAAAGAGCCATTTGTTCCATCACAAATTTAAAAGGTTCGACTGTTGGCTCAAACCAGGATTGGTTTAGACTCTTGTGTAATGCTAAATTTTCTTGTGTAGTGTATTTATAAAAGAAACATATGCGTAGGAGACAGTTCTACCATCTTCCCAGATGATTCTTTGCCTAGGATTGTTTTCCAGCCTCACAATAAAAGAACATGTCAGGCAGACAGAAACCCCACTGAACTTTGGAGATAGCTGTGTTCAGCTTAATGATATGAAATTAAAGAGGAGGGTTTCTTTTCCTGCCAAGTTGGAACTTGGGCAAAAAAAAGCTACAAACAATTTGGAGTCAAAATAACTTTGGTTTCAGGCCTGAAGATGCAGAAACATGATAAACACTGATATTAAATTGTCACAGAGTTTGTGTCAGTTGGGTTGCAAAGAAAATACTGACCTTCTGTAGGAGATGAATAGATGCTTAACCACTGGTTTGATTCAAGCAGAAGGATGACAGTTATTTGAAAGCTCTGAACTACCTCATAAGGGGTAAGCACTATATTTAAACAGATGTTCTCGAAGGAGAAACAGTCTATTCATTAAACCATCAATAATGCAAGGCCAAAGATACTCAGCGACCTCCTCTAATTATGTGAAATATTGACTGTGACAACACTTCAGCCTACTGTAGCATTTTATAATGCTGTCATAGGAGGAGATGGATGAACCTTCTCTGTACAGTCTAGATCACTAATTAAATAACCATTTGTGAGTTGGATGGAGCGGGAATAGCTGTAGAAGAACCATCGCAAATCAAGGAGCACCTTCCTACATGTAGCTTATATTCATGTCTAGAATGCCTTTTAACAATGATCCTACAGCATTTCCTGAAACTGCAGCCCAGCATTGACACATTGACTGGTGTCAACAAGGGTAAATTCCTTTTCCCTCCATGGAAAGATCTGTGCAGGCTTTAAATGGAACCTAATGAACAGTTTTTTTGTGTTAGACAGTATGTGTCTACATCACAAGTAATATTTCTACATTTAATATTTAATTCTTCTACATGAATGCACCCAAAGAAGATGAAGGCACATCCCATTGCACCGCAAGCAGGTGGATTTGAGGGGCTGGGGGATACCAGCCTCTAAGGTAGGACTCAGGTCAGGTGGTTCAGCAAAGGAGGAGCTTGAAGCTTCTTAACATGAAGAAAAGGAGAGTGCAGAGGAAGAGAAGAGCCCCAAGCTTCTAATTAGAGGAAATGCAGCCCAAATTCTGCTTGAAGACCCTGTGATTCTAAATCATACAGTGACAGAAACGCCACTTCAATGCGTATGCAAATAGGACAGCTTCCAAACATATGATATTAGCAGAAGTTTCTTAAGCAACTTAAGGAGACTGCTGTGGGTGTCACATTGACTCCTAGATGGTATTTTTCTGGAAGCTCTTTCTGCCTGACGTCTGAGCTGTCCCGTCCTTGCAAAGCCACAGCCTGTAATAGAGGTGCGGTTGCTCAAGCTGGTTTCTCCAAATGAGAGACTGCACAGAGCTGTGGCTTCAGAGACCCAAAGGAATTACTTTTTTCTTCTTTTCCCAAGGATGTGGGAAAGAAGAGAAATGCTCTGAAGCTGCTAAAAGCTGTAGCACTGACTACAGTTAAAATAGGAGAGATGAAGTCCATTCCTGATGTGAAATTGTCATTGCTGTTGGACAAGGACAGGCAATGGGTCTGCGTGTATCACACCATTGCACGAACACTGTATGATCAGTGGTTTTCTGTTTCAGATGCCTGTGTCCTGTTTATGCACCAAGCAGCTTGAACCCACAGAGACCCTGTGATCACTCATTCCCAGGAGCAAGTCCTCAGTCACCCATCAAAATCCCCTGTATTCCTGCAGCAGCAGAGAGTGCCCATATGAGCATGTTCTCCACATCAAGGCCTGTTTGGTATTTCCATCATCTTATATGAGCAGTGACCAAAAAGGCCACATGGATCAAAGCAGCTTTTCTAGGGAATTTCTTTTACTGTTATGATAAAGAAATGCTTTGTTTTTATGAAAAGATTATTTGTACAGGTCAGCTTCTGCAGGCAGAAGGAAAGTCCCGGGCTTGAGGAGATTATGAGGTAGTCGGGACAAAAATAGAGTGCAAAGACCACAGTTTGAGAGAGAAGTAAATATTGACATATAACTAAAAGGAAGAAGGACAAGAAGAAGGTGGCAAGTTGTGTACTGTCTGGAACCATTAATTTCTTTATGCTACTAAGGAGGTGTTTTGCACCTCTGTGGCTCAATATACCCCATCCCTGGCAGTGTTCAAGGCCAGGCTGGACGGGGCTTGGAGCAACCTGCTCTAGTGGAAGGTGTCCCTGCCCATGGCAGGGGGTTGGAACTGGATGAGCTTCAAGGTTCCTTCCAACCCAAACCAGCTTGGGATTCTATGTTATGGAAAATACTCATATTTCACATATTAGGACCCCTTTGTGTGCCCTCTGTTTCTGCAGCACCAGCACCCTGACAGTCCCACTGACCAGAATACAGCTCTTCTTTTACACTGTGAGCTACTAAGACTCCTGCAACGTTTCACAAACTTTCAAGCAATTGAATCTCTATACATCATGGAACTGGACTTGTAGGTACAGTCCACACATACAAAGAGTAATGTGATTTTAAGAAGACCATGGCAGGGGGTTGGAACTGGATGAGCTTTAAGGTCCTTTCCAACCCAAACCATGCTGTGACTTTATGGTTCTATGATCTGTGGATAAGAGTGAGTCCACTCTGGAGTGACCCCTTCGACAGGCTCCGGCAGAGGCTTACAGAATTCCAAATATCCAGTTCTGCTCCTGCTCATGTAACTTGAATTCTAGAGAAGTGCTGGGGTGCTTTTTGGTGGTTTTTTGTTTGTTTGTTTGTTTTTTGTTTTTTTTTTGGGGGGTGGTGTTTTCTTTTTCTAAATATAAACACAAAACTGGCAGTCAGTAATTTCCAATGGACAAGATACAAGATATATAGAGATATATATATGTATAGGAATAGCAGAGGAAGCTGCGCTGCCAGCAGTGGTATGAGCTGGGCAACCGTGACAGCCTTCCATCATCTTAAATCACAGAAAATACTCTGTCCTTGCCTTTGTTACTACATTCTTACCTGGCTGCAAAGAGGCCCAGGCACTGGGAACCACTGAGAGCCACAGTGCTCTCCTTCCTGCTTGTTTAGGAAACAAATGTTTTTAAATGTATTTAGAAATGATCCTTTTTTATCTACAGGAAAAAAAAAAAACAAAGCCTAAAGTTTTATCTTTGTAAGGAAAAAGCCCATAACTGATTATTTAAGCTCACGGCGCTATGAGCAGTATAAAGTACTTTGTGTTTCAGATCACAGTAAAAAGGGACTTCAGGACGCGAGCACCCCCTGCTCTGCAGAGCCACTCTGCCTTGGGGCGCAGCCCCCAGCAGATGGCAATGCAGGAAAACCTGTAGCCCGTCCAGCAAGGCAAGAGCAGGGGCCGAGATCACTGTGCCTGGGAGCTAACACCGCCTTAGAAACCCTGCTGGGTATTTTTAACCTGTCCTGCAAGCGAAAGAATCGTTTTCACTGTCAGCAAATTGTTTTCTATTGTTCTTAAAGTGTAGGATTTGAACTTACAGACTATGGCAATTGGTTTGGGGATCCATATCCAAAACCTTAGGGGTGACCTGTGAAGCCTGTAGAATCACAGAATCATTTGGGTTGGAAATGACCTTTAGGATCATTGAATCCAACCTTCAACCCAGCAATGCCAAGTCCACCACTAAACCATCGCACTAAGCGCCACATCTACCTGTCTTTTAAATACCTCCAGGGACAGTGACTCAACCACTGTCCTGGGCAGCCTGTTCAAATGCTTGATGGCCCTTCCAGGGAAGACATTTTTTCCTAATAGCCAATCTAAACCTTTCCTGGTGCATCTTGAGGCCATTTCCTCTCAGCCTGTCCCTTGTTACACAGGAGAAGAGACCCTCCCAGGCCTCACTACAAGCTCCCACCTGCTGTAGGGAGCAACAGGGTCTCCCCTGAGCATCCTTTTCTCCAAAAGATAGCCACATGCCATGGGGTTTTCAGCAATCAGTGGTGGAAATAACAGCTTCTGTATACAGACACACACATACACACACTTACATATAAATGTATGTAAGAATCCACATGAATGTAATTGGGGAAGGATATATTTATCTGTACATATACATACACATACACATACATAACTGTATATATATAGTTATAAAATGTCACTTAACAACTTTGAGTAAAACACGTTCTCCCATATTCCCTTGTTGCATCTTCTATGTGCAAGGCCACCCTATTTCCAGGCCAGGAATAAATCTAGACAGAGTCTTTAACATGACCAGTCTTGCAATGAAATAATCTACGAGATGTTATTTGAAGAAAGGATTCTTGAGTATCACATCAAGGGAACTGCTTTTAATGGCAAGCAAAAAGAGAACACATCTCTCTGAGAAGGCGCTGAAGGTGGAGGTATTTTCCAAGCAGAACAACTCACTGCTTTTCCTGTGCCTGTAGAGGAAAACAGATGTGGTAGAACTCTCAGGAAAACATAAAAGCATTGGAAGTCTCTAGTGGCACACTTTGCCTTTTATCTGAACACCCTCCCACCAAAAGAAAACCAAACCTAAAACGAATAAAACACCCTCTAGAAATAAAATAAAACCCAACAAAAAGCCCCCCAGATCTCTGAAGTGAAGCAAAACAAGCATTGGAAGATGCGTGGGCTGGTGAAGAAATTAATGAAAAAGCTTGATTGTTCAAGTTGCCCCAAAAAGCTGGTGAAAAACCTTCTTTTTCCCATCGTATTAAAACTGAAATGACTGCATCTGGCAGAGAAGTGGCTCTTTCTTGAAAGGCCAACGAGAGTGAACTGAGTTCTCAAAATGCTGCCAGGGGCACTGTAACCACAGGGTGGTTAAAGTGGCTCCAGAGCAAATGATGGGAACACTGTGAAATCCACTCATGTATAAGCACAGCATAAGTTTACTTACTGCAAACAAGGAATCCCAATTATTCACAAGCAATATGATTTCTCTCAGCTCTACATGCTCATAACCACTGCTTGGACTCTGTTTCAAATGGTGCAAGAAAAACCTGTTTGTGGTGCTTAGGAAACAAATGCATATGGTGCAAAAATACACTATATTGTCTCCAAAAGGATCTCAGGTAACCGGCCTCTAAGGGCATGGGAATAGAATCATAGGATGGTTTGAGTTGGAAAGGACCTTAAGATCGTCCACAGTTCCAAACCCCTGCCATGGGCAGGGACACCTCACACTAAACCATGTCACCCAAGGCTCTGTCCAGCCTGGCCTTGAACACCGCCAGGGATGGAGCATTCACAACTTCCTTGGGCAACCCATTCCAGTGCCTCACCACCCTCACAGTAAAGAACTTCCTCCTTACATACTTGAATATTGATCCATGTTTTGGATATACTGCTTACAAAAGCAGCAATTCTCACCGTTTCAGAACCACCAGCTTATTTCAGATATGTCTCTATTATATGGAGTTGTACTGTGGCAACAGCAGGGTTAAACAGTTCCAGAGCGGTAACAAAAAGCTGTAAGTAGTGGAGGTTTATCTATGTATAACATGTGAACAGCGTGGCCAATACTGAAGTACAAGTTTTCATTTTAAAGTATCTATGATGTATAGGAATAAGAATAAAATGCAGAAAAGGAAGAGTTACAATAGTGCCTAAGATAATAAATCAGCTTTGATTAGAGAGGTAACTGGTCCCTAAAATAAAAGGATCTTCAGGGGGCAAATACCATGTATTAAATGATCTTGAGTGTAACAGTGAAAACCACAAGAAACAAAAGATGAATTCAAACTGGAAACCGGGCACATATTTTACCAGTGAGGAAACAGATTCTCTGTCTCATGATGATGTTTCCCTGACAGATGTGCTGTACCCAAACAACGCTGGGTTGTAAACAGCTTTGAGACTCGACATCTGAAATCAGGGCACAGGAGATCAACCACTCCTGTCTCTTTGGAAAGCCTAAAGTGACAGAGGAGAATTGTTACACAAAGCAGAGGGGGCAGGACATGAAAAACCTGGTGATGCCAGCAACAAATGTTGAAGATGGAGCCTTGGCTGCTCCTGCTGTGAAGCTGTCAGTGGATCCGGGAGAGAGGACGGGATGGAGGGAGGGTATTCTGCAGAGAGAGTTTAAGAAAAAGGATGTTGCAGCACTTTGAAGAGTCCTTGAGGTAAAAGCGAGTGTCTAAGAATGCTCCCAATTCCAGGACTCAGATAAGGGCCATCGGAAAGTTCCTCTGATGGTGGAAACTGTAGGAGCAATCCCTCTGCTCACAGCAGGGAAGCTGCCTGGAGCACAGGAATTCGTGAGGCTGCATTTTTAATCTTGGGGATTTTAACAGAGCTGATCCATGGTGTTTTTCCATGGGGTTTGCGTAAAGGTTTGGGATATTCATTGCGCTATGATACTTTATGTTGTAGCCTAGATATTTTAGTCATAGAATCATAGATTCCCAGGTCAGAAGGGACCTCTAGGATCACCTGCTCCAACCTAGGATCACTTAAATCGAGCATGAGACTTTCTGGAGGACCCCAAAACTCTATTTTGCTGCTTTCAAAATGCAACCAGGCCATACTCTTTATTTCAGCTGCTAGAACAATTCTGATGGTTTAATTTTACTTATGGGGTGAAATAATGAAGATAATGATTCATTTTAGACTTGCAGGATCCTAGACAGAGGTGTTATTTTGCAATAATAGCTTTTATTATTATTACAAACCACCACAATAGAAATGTTGGCTTTATTGGCCCAAAAATGGTGCCAGCACTCTGATTTCTTTTCATGCTGTTCTTGGGAATACAAGGTACGGAGGGGAAGAATTAAAACAAATACCTCATTCAGATCAAGATTTAATTCAGCATCTCATCCTCACACACAGAGATCACAGCCTATGTTATTTATGGTTCTCGATGCAATGAACCCAGTCATTATCCCTTGTTAACTGGTGTAGAATAAAAGAGGTATTTCTGGATACAGCAACTGCTAATCCTACTTCAATGAGGAATTCTCTATTTTACCTCCTCAGAGGAGGGCTCCACACAGACAGGGAATGTGTTTTGGCCAAGGGAAGGATAATTTCTCTCTTAGCAGGGCAGGTGACATTCTTCCCAAGCATTACAGAAACTAGACAAGTAAGGTGTGTCTAAGAAGGTCTTTTCTTCACTGAAGAACAAACCAGCAATTCAGCTGTAGCTCCTGCGCTTTCCTCTGTACCTAGTAGTTAAACGGAATGACTGACCGCCCCTATAAACACAGCACCCTCTTTATTCACTGGGTTTTGAAGTAGGATAATGCATCACTGAAGCTCGAGAGCTGGCAATGGATATGACAGTGAAATTCAACGTAAACAGACACACAAAGTGGATCATCAGAGCTTATGTGTGTCTGAGACCAGCATCTGCAGAGTGCTCCTGCAGAAAAACAAAACCCCAACAGATACGCATCAGCAACATCAGCTCCCATCACTGTCTGACCACCTCAGGAGGTGAGATCACAGACTTGTTGGTATTCATCCCATTTAAGGTCCCTTCCAACCCAAAGCAGTCTATGATTCTGATTACAGCACAAAGAGGGGTGATGGCGCACCTGGAGAGAATTAATGTAGACCCCTAAGTAATGCTTAATGACTGCATCCAGGACGACTTGAGCTTTCCTCCCTCATCCCCTTCAATATTTAGTAACACATTTCTATGGTTTGAGTCCTTAAAGCTGCTACTTTAACCAGAGGAGACATCCCCACATGGGGCACACATGTACACACCCAAGAGCTTCCCACAGCTCTGGTCTTGGCTCTTCTGAGTGATTTATCTTGCTGTGGTTTACAAAGAAGGTAGAGGAAATTGTCAACTGATTTTATTATCTGTTTATTTCCTTTTGGGGAACTTGTCTATGGGATCCCTCTTAATCTCCATGGGTGGGGACCAAAATATTGAAGTTAGTTAATGATCTTTTTGTCCTGAAGTGAATGGAGTTTATCATCTTTCTCTCCTCATTCTTCCTTCTGGCTCCGTCAGGAAAAAGCCCTGGCTGGGAACTCAGATGAGCTCCCTGGGAAAATCTGCTCCTCTGCTCTGAGGGGTAGATAAAACATTTCCTTGAGGCATGCACAAAATAAAGCTTAATCTTACGGGATAGGAAATAGGGTCAAAGGAGTAGGTACAGAGGTGGGTTTCAGCCCCTTGAGGATTATTCCCCACTTAACCTGCTTTGGTTTTCCACATTAATTTGAGAATAAAGGAAATGTTTTATCCTGAGCCAGCTGGGCTGGGCAGGGATTTTTGCTGCGCTCCATTGACCATCTCAGTGCTCCCTCTGCTCCAGCTCCAGTGTAAGAGGAACAGACATGAACAAGCAGGACCCTACTCCAGCTTCCAGCCGCTTGGCATGAGGCCCCTTCATAGCCCTCGCTACTTCCTCCTGATGGCAGCACCACACTCGGGTTGCATTTCTCTGTTCCAAGGATGCAGCACATGGGAGGCTCAAAGCCCCCCATGATCACAGTGTAGAATGAGGACACTCTCAGGTTAGGTCCTAAAGAATTGCTGAACGGACTCCAGTGCTGAACCAGTCTTGTTCATTTGTCAGGCCACTCCTCAGGGTTACCTGGGTTTCTGCCTGCGTAATACACCAGCAGTCTTTAGAGATACGCAGAAGCCACTGTGCTGCCTGATGTTGTACACTTCCTAGAATAGGAGGCTGAGCAAATCCCAGCCTGGTTTGTGTTGGAAGGGAGCTTAAAGCTCACCCAGTTCCAACCCCTGCCATGGGCAGGGACCCCTTCCACTAGAGCAGCTTGCTCCAAGCCCCTGTGTCCAACCTGGCCTTGAACACTGCCAGGGATGGGGCAGCCACAGCTTCTCTGGGCACCCTGTGCCAGCGCCTCAGCACCCTCACAGGGAAGAGCTTCTGCCTAAGAGCTCATCTCAGTCTCCCCTCTGGCACGTTAAAGCCATTCCCCTTGGTCTGTCCCTACAGGCCCTTGTCCAAAGCCCCTCTCCAGGTTCCCTGTAGCCCCTTTAGGCACTGGAGCTGCTCTAAGGTCTTCCCGTAGCCGCCTCTTCTCCAAGCTGAACAACCCCAGCTCTCTCAGCCTGGCTCCATAGCAGAGGTGCTCCAGTCCTGATCAGACTTGATCAGTTCATTTGGGCTGGGGTTAATTTGGTGCACTAAACTGGAAAGCATGGAGCAGCTGGGAGAACATGTCACTAAAACCCAGGTTTGCCATTGAAGGTGCAGATTGTACCAAACACCAGAAAGTCAAACCATGGAAAAATCACTCTTCACAGACAGGCAAACAACAGCAAAATAGCCCCAAGGCGGAGTGTACTGGAGAATGCAACCAAGAACTCTGGCCCGAGGGGTACAAAACCGAAGCAGGAAGCCCCAAAGGCCCGTTAGCCTGCTGCCGGGATATGGTGCTCATCCTGCTGCAGACTCCGGGGACACAGCAAGGAGAAACAGCGTTGCTGAGCAGAGCCTGACACCTTGCTACAGGGCAGAACTGATTCAGTCATTTTGCTGTACCAAGTGACCTCCATGTGCTACAGGACACCCAGTGCATAGAACCATAGTGTAGCCTCAAAGCATGCCCTGACAGAAGAGTCTGGTGCATCCCCCAACCCACTCTGCTCAGGCTACCTGATGCAGAAAAGAAGGAAGTCACACTATTACTTCTTTTCCCTCAACAGTGCTCTGATAAGCATGTTCGGTGGCTTCCTTTCCTTGACTACCAACTGGACACAATTTTATTTCTTCCTGTCCTCAATGATCTTTATTTCCTATAAAATTGATCTTATTCATGAGTAAAAAAGGACATGCTTCTATTAAAAAAACCCCAAACCATACCAGCCCGTCACTCTTTACAGCTTCCTGCAAAATGTTTTGCCCGAACATGGTATCAACTTCACTACTTTCCTACCTACAAAATGTGATCACATCTTGAACCCTTCTCAGCCTGGTGGATCATGGAATACTTGAAGCTGAAATAGGTATCAGAGAGACCTGTGGCATCGTGAACGGTTACCAGTGCAAATAGCCACCAGCACGCCTCTCTCCTTTTGCAACACTGGAGAAGCATTTAGGTGTTTGGACCACAACAGACAGGAGAGATGAAAGCAATTCTCAACCTCTCCTGCCCACAATGGCGACAAACTGTTGCCTTCAAAGAGGAACACCACAACCAAAATCCCTAGCCTCAAGTCTCATTTTGTTAGATTGCTTGGCAGGACTGAAAAACCATCACAGTGAAGGACATTGCTCATTTCCAGCTCAGCCAGACCTTGAAAGGAGATAGTTTAGAAATGGAAGAGGTTATGAAGACAGGCTGAGAAAGTTGGGGCTGTTCAGCCTGGAGAAGAGAAGGCTGCGTGGAGACATCAGTGCAGCCTTCCAGTATCTGAAGGGGGCCTGTAGGGATGCTGGGGAGGGACTCTTCATTAGGGACTGTAGTGACAGGACAAGGGGTAATGGGTTAAAACTTAAACAGGGGAAGTTTAGATTGGATATAAGGAGGAAATTCTTTCCTGTGAGGGTGGTGAGGCACTGGAATGGGTTGCCCAGGGAAGCTGTGAATGCTCCATCCCTGGCAGTGTTCAAGACCAGGTTGGACGGGGCCTTGAGTGAGATGGTTTAGTGTGAGGTGTCCCTGCCCATGGCAGGGGGTTGGAACTTGATGATCTTAAGGTCCTTTCCAACCCTAACTGTTCTATGATTCTATGATTAGTTAATGTAGAGCCTAAGCCCTTCGTTGTCCTTTGAGGACACAGATGGATTGGCTTTTGTCTTCCAGCTCGGCACACTGCCAGGGATTTAGATGCTGCAGCTTATCCATAAAAAAGCCAAGGAATCTCAGCTAAAGGAGGCAGCGGTCACTCTGATTGATACAAAACACAGACGTCACTGGTAACACGCCAAGACACGTAACTGGCAGAAGCAGCTTAGTTTCTATCTAGCAGGTCATGGCTGTATTTGCTGAAGTTTCAACAACTGGTTACAGTCAGGTTGTGTGATTCCCCATCCTATGCTTTATGAACTTACCTCTATGCAAGATCTTAGTAGAATGAGACAGGCTTAACAGGATCTCTACCAAACTTCCCACTGTTGAGTAAAGCCTCTGTAACCCTGCCTCACCTTCAGCATTACACAAACCCTACTCTCAAAGTCCTCTTCTTGGCATATCCACAGGTGGAACAGTTATGGAAGGGGTGTTTACAGGCAGTAAGATTGTATTCAGTAGGAGTCACACACCGCCTTTGGTTCAATGTCTGAAACCACCCATGATACAAGGTATGAGCTGACAGCTCTGCTGGGCTGGGAGCTCAAGGCTGTAGAAAGCAGTCAGGGAATGAACTCCAAGCCATAATGAATCTGTTCCTGACACCACTTCCAACACTCATAGAGCTGGAAGGCTTCTAGTCATGGCAAAGTAAACTCAAGGATGAAGCCAGGCTTGAAGAGCATATTCTGGGGGCAGTCCACAGGGGCCAGGCAGGAGGCTGCAACTGCCTGTGTCAAACAGGTCTTGCTGTAGTCAGAACAAGCTGGTTGACTGCAGGTTCCTAAAGCAAGCAGTCCTGGCTAACAAACAGCCAAAGCTCCCCTTTGCTCCTTCTGGAACACCATCTTTGTGACACACCATTGGCGGTTCAGAGCTCAGGCTGGCACCAGTCCCTCTGAAGTGATACTCTCCATAAAGACAACTGCTCTCCTCTCCTCCCTTCCCACATGATTTGTTTTGGGAACGTGGCTTTCTCCACCACTCTGCTTAGGCCACAGAGAGCAAAAAGGGGCTGAAATCTCAGGAAGCCACAGCTCTAACTAGTATTTAAAAGAAACAAAAGCAACAATTTCCATACCCTACAACTGTTGTGCTGTTACCACACATTTCCTCAGGGCTGATAAGAAATCTACGCTTTCCTCTCTGCTTTGGCCTTCTATGTTCTTCTGTGAAGTAAGGAAAACCAACGTTGCCTCCTGAGTTACCCCTGCTGTGAATGGCCTGTCAAAGCAAAACAGATGCTATTGCCCTTGAGTTTAAGCAATGCTGTGCCCCAGGGTGACACCCTCTCCCCTTGTGAGCTGATGAAGCTTCAACTCTTGCTCCAGGAAGAGGGAATCCGACACTGCTTAACTGATAGCCAATTACACCAGCTACTGATGCAAGTTCTCTCATTCTCTGCCAACACCTACTCTTGGCACACTGCTCTTAGTCTAAGGAATCACTAAATCTGTGACTGAAGAAAATGCTAAGGGAGACAAACCCCTCCAGCGGTTAAGTACAGGAAGAAGGTGGTGGCTCTGCAGTGCTCCTGTGATACTGACACTTCAAAACAGGCCTGCTTACTGAAAATGGAGCCTTTTCAGCCATACCTCGCTGGAAATGCCAGTGTACAGTTTCAGAGCAGCTGGTTCGGGAACGGATTGTATCTGATCTCTGTGTGTTGAGCAGGAATAGAGTTATTTGTCAGCATTGTTTAACGCACTGGGTCATGCATCAAAACCTTGCACCTAACACCTCCCACAACATGTTATTATCAGAAAGTCGTTAGGACATTAGGCAAGCTTCTAGAAGTGACAAAAAAAGATGGGTGATTGGGAGCAGACTGTTCATATATGAAAAGTCTAAACCAAATAGAGTTATTTGACTAAAATGCTCAAGAACTGTCTGAAAAGCAAGAACATGTATAGCTGCGGTGGTGTTTTGGTGTGTATCATCACATCCTGTAGAACACTAAGAAACAACACATAGAAGTTGTGCTCCTTTGAAGAAAGACCCTTACAAGAGGGTTGATTTCCCACATTTAAATACAAAGCAGCTTTCTAGTATTTATATAACCAAGGAATGGAAAACAATTTTTATTAACATGTTGTACATTTACAATCTTTTATTAGCTAATCAACATCAACATGCAAAAATAAGCGCTAAATACAAACCTCTACAATATGGTTTTGTTTAAACTACAATGGTTTAATTCTGTTTGAAAAGTCATAAGGATGTGTTCTGTAGTTGTTAAAATTGAACTATTAGTTTCAGTAATGAAGACTATTTAGACCCTAAAATTATGTAATCATCCTGCAAGGCATCTTCAGAAACTTTGCCCAACACTTAAGAATACCAGCTCATTTTCATGTGAGTACATTCTCAAAGCAAGAAATAAGGCAGTAGCACTAATGATTTCATATTGAACCCTATGCACATAACTAAGAACTTTAGAAGGACTTTAACACTATGGTAGACTGGAAAAAGAACATTTAAACAAGCATTGGATTTTGCCTGAAATGTTCTCAGTTCCTCTTGATACTTATGCAACCTCCTTAAAAGATTTGGGTTTGGAAAAAGCCTTTGTACTCCTTCAAAGCTGATCCTCCAGAGAAGCCACTCTTGCGTCAAAGACATCAGTATCTTCCCACAGAAATAAGTTATAGAATTCATGTTCAGGAGAACTTCACGAGAGGATCATAAAGAAGGCAAAGAGGAGCTTCAAGGAGAACATATTGGTAGTACTGAAATCTCTGCTAACAAAAGGGTCTTGGACAATTGTGAAAAAAGAGGGAAGAACAATGGATTTCATTTCAACTCTGTTGTAACCTTTCCCCCAGTGCAAATGTCCATCTTTAAAGAAATTTATCCTTTAAAGAAGATGAAAATACTTTTGAGAAGTCCAATTTTTGACCTTGTTACAAAACCTTAACAATCAAAATTCGTTTTCATTTTTATTCAAGTACAAACTTAAGTCACAATTCCTCTCTTTTTTTTCCTGTTTTGTTTTTAAAGAGTGTTTATTGTTGCTTATTGATCTTTGGTCGCAAGAAACAAGAATGCCACCGACAGGTCTGATCCCCAAGGTGGCAGGTTTTGCTTCTTTGCCACACATTAAGGCCCCCCCCGTACAGGGTATGCCAATATACACTGTGTCAAAATTCCAGCGGCACTTCATCAGGAGTTGTATGGACCTACATGATGTAGACTTTCTCAGCTTGTGAGAAGTTGAAGACTTCTTTGGTTCTTGGGCAAATTACTTTGTCGTCTTGACGAATAGAAAGCAGAGACTGAAAAAGAGTGAAAGGAACAGGTAACAGTCACAGTAATAACTCAAAGCATTATTTAACTCTTGAGTAAAAACTTGTTAAATGAGAAATATGATGTTGTAGGCTGAGGTCAAGATACCTTTGCCCACAAAAGTTACTTATTCTATATACCTTTAAGGTCCCTTCCAACCCAAACCGCTCTGATTCTATGATTATCACTCCCCACAGAGAAAGACTCTCAATACCATTTGATTTCATGCTATAGGCTCATATGTTCAGACATTAGCTTCTGTAAGGAACAATGTAAGCACACAGTCTTTTACAAACTGCTACAAGAAGCTATTTTTCTGCTGTTCATGCAGAAGATCCTTCTGGCTTTCTGACTGCATTTATAAGCTCTCATTCGGATATGGAAAGTTACTCTAACTGAAGTCTAAACCAGCAGCGCCAAGTCACTGGTTTCAACACTTACATTGTATCCATAGACATATCCATTTGGTAACATCATAGGAGGATTGTTCTCATTCATTACATCCCCCGAAATCTTGCAGACTAGTCGGGAGTTGGCACAATGTGCCATAGGCAGGGGCTGAGCCAGCTTGTTCAGGGATTTGCTACACACAGGGCAGTCTGGGTTTTTTGAGCTCCCATCCTCTTTATAACACTGTCTGTTTAACAGCAAGGTAAGGAACAACCAACACAGAATGCTACAATGGTTAATGAGAGGCACTGGAAAAAGTGAACTATGGCAATACAGCCTAGGCTAGAGAATACACAGGACCATTTAACCCAAGTTTAAAGTGTATATATAAGAATCAAGTGCTTCAAGGAACAAAAGTGAGCAACAAGTGTCCGGCACCCTCTACAGGTAAAATTCCTGACTTAGAACACTTCAGTTACACCAGTCATCTACACCAGAGTGTGTAGCAATTCCAACTAAGTTTCAGAAGATGCAGAATGTATTAAAATATTGACATGAACCCAGGGTAAATTTGTGTGTAAGTGCTTAAAATAATAATTCTGCCCCATCTCACTAACCTGTGCAGATACATTCACTAACTTCAGGCATATGGAAATACAACCTACTACGCAAGCACAATGTAAATGTCACCTTAATTTTGGTTTGGGCTTTTCTTAAGCCATTTATTATACTCTCCCCTTAATTAAGTGGAGAGACTAGTTCAGAATCCATTTAAACAACTCAAAAATATTCAAGTGTCACATTTCCTCTTTGAGCTCTCTGAACAGAAGCCATAGAACAAAAAACCCACTATGTTCTTTTGCACTGGACAGTAATACGTGCATTAAAGGATACGGTGTTTTTATAGCTGAAAGGCCTGCCTGGAGTGTTATAGTAAAAACAGAATTGTTTCCCAGCTGATGTAGTCTGTAGTTATCATATCTAAACTGCTGGATCAGCATTCTCCATCGAGCGGGGTCCAAGAGATCCTGTTAAAAAACAACACAACTATAAGTTGTTTTCAATGTAATTGTTCCAAGGGAGAACAGCTTGGGAGTGGTGAATTGTGCCAAACCCACTAGACTGAATCCATCACAAACCAGAAGTATACATACTAATGCATGGAAATGTACTTGTTTCGGAAGTACCTTTTAACATTATTTTACTGGAAACACAGTTTAAATCAAGTATTATTTAAAATAGCTGGTTTACTAGTCAGTCTTCTCTCTGCCATCTACCAAGTATCCTAACTAAGGGATGCAAACCCTGGTAAGGCTATTTCTTGCATTTAGCTTTCTAGAATGCTGGCCTGCTTATAGAGCAACACCAGCATTGTGGAATGTCTCCTCTGTAGCCTCTGAAGCATCAACACTGAGCAGTCAGAAGTGTTTCTTATCTCAAATCAAGCTAATTCTGCAGATACCTCTTTGTAATATCTACTGTTTGCAGAATTCTGTAAGGTAAAAAGCACCACTTCAGCCACCAGCCTGCACGTCTGTCTGCTCTATGACCTTCCCCATCTAAGGCCAGAATGTTCCCGGAGTTCCAGGATGAAGCTTTTGTTCTGACCTCAAGGCAATTCTTGAGAAGGTTGAACAGACAGAGCCTACAACAGAGCCATAATAAAGAGATATAAAGAAAGTACTATTAATGATTGAGAAAAGCCTGTGATTAGGGTCCTAGATGATGGAACACAAAAGTAGCAGCTTACTAAGAGTCCAATTGGAATAATTCCAGCCACAGCTACTTAAACTTGTTCACAGGATAGCAAAAGAAGCTATTTTCTCTTGATGCAACATTAAATATGGTTTCCTTAAAGTACTAAAGGATAGGTAATGAGGTAGAGAAGCTTCTATTCATTGATTATAGGAGACACTTCTTCCCTTGGATTAATAAAAATCAACTAGTTAGAGATACGATCTGACAAACTTGCTCACAGACTTAGAAGTTATTTTACTTAAAGCCATTCTAAGAAGCCATTTATGCACAGAACTCCTAGTCAGCCTAACAAAGGCATTTCCAAACTAGCATGCAGTTTATGTAGGTAACTGAGGACCCAAAACATAACTTCAATAAACTTGAAACATTCAAGTACAATCCATAAAAGTAGCAGGGAATTTGTTCCAATTGTATGGCTGTATGTGAGACAATACTTGCTTTTCTCCTTGACCTCCCTCTGAAACATTCTGTTCATACTTAGAACAGAATACAGGGGTTTTATTTCTGACTATTTCTAATTACTAAAACAAACTCTGTCTTAAACGCAGTCTAACTCATCTATGCTTTATGCTTGTAACTCACATCAGATGTAGAACCCATAATACCAGGATCCTTCCAGGACTCCAGGAATTTCACATTAATTCTGTGGTTTGGTTTTTGTCTGTTTTGTTAAACCATTGATTTCATCATCAATTGTTTAACAAACATTTATACTGGCATTGCCACATATTGGCTTGGCATTTCACAGGATTCTTGTCTACCTTCTGTCTCCAATGCCAAGGTAAAAAAACCCAAGTCAATTGGCACATAACCACAGAACAAAGTCAAAATCCATGGAAACAGTTACGACCTATGAATTTTGCTTGATTCAAGTTTAGATATAGATATTACTGTTAATATCTACATTAATTTGTATAATCCAAATAAATGAGCAAACTTTTAAGCATCAAAAATACTGCTTTCAGAGCATTCAAATCATCTTTCCTTTCTTCATCCCAAAAGAAGTAGAATTAAGGACTGCTGCTAGTGTACGAAGGACACAGCCGAGTATCTTGAACAGAACTGATTTTCTTTGTACTTCCCCATCTTCCACCTCTTACTGTATATTAGTTTATCATGCTTCCAGTCCCACAGATCTTTACTACTGGGCTTGTGGTAAACCTAGGTTGGTGTGTATCTGTGTTACTATTAAGATCCAGCTAAAACACCACAAATACTACCCGGATTGATGTACAGGCAAGGACTGGTTATTACAGTTAAGGACTATTATAAAGGTGGATTTTAGAAAGTACTTGGAACAATAATTTGATCTGTAGATTATCAGTTTATTTTCCTGTCAGGAAAAAGCACTGCAACCTATATTTTATTATTCTGCTGTACCACTGAGTTTCAAACAGAACATTACCTTATAGGGGGAGATATGAGTGTCTGAAGGAAAGGCCAACATTCCCATCACTTGTCGAACCTCATCCAGCTGGCTTCCCTCAGCCTGACTGAAATGCTTTCTTGCATGTCTGAAATACAGAATTTATACCTTTATTAGACAGCCTTGTTCCTAAAGCAAGGAAGTTTACATAATTATGTAAGATTTCAGAGAAAACTCTAGATTCTGCTCTCAATACATGAACTCCAAGAGGTGATGCATTTGAATGGCTTGAAAAAGTACACCCTGCAAATGTGAATACAAGAATGACTGAGAATTCCCAGTTATACACTGTAATTTCTAGAAACCAGAGCTTACTGTAGCATGAAGTCTTACCTCACCTACATCCAGGATGACAGATCTACAATTATTAGAAGAAATGCGTCTGCTTACGCAAGCTCAACGTATCACATTTATTCCTTTGGCATCCACTTCCAAGTGAGAGAAATGCAGTCTGATAATCAGCTATTCCAAACCATTAAACATTAAGAACGTTCAAATATCTACCTTGTTTACACTGACATTTGAGAGAATGTTTACTTTTGAAGGAATGATTTAGTCTTTTCATAGGCTAGAAAGCACTATCACTTTCTGTGCAGACTACAAGGAATTGCAAGGTAATGTGGTTGAAAACACCTTAAGAGTAAATTTTTTTTTGCCAGGGAAATAAAAACCTTAAGTAGAACTTCAGAACAAGCTTTTGTACTTTAAAGCACACTGACTGTAGCACATATACGCAAAGCTTAAAACTTGGAGACTTGAAAGAAGTGACAGAATTCCCAGAAACTTAAAGTAAAAATACAAATTTTCATGGTTTTCAGGAAATTAATACTAAGAAACCAGAGAATTCTCATCAGATTATAAAGATATTCAGCTACTTTAAAACCCTGCCTGGAAGACTCCCCCACCTAGTCTTCAAGATCACCAGTTTTCAAGGTGCAGTTTAAGTGTGCAGGAATACCCTTTAGCCTTTAAACTGGATGATTAGTTCAGCATTTGTGCTGAAGTTCCTGTTTTCAGTGGTGCACAGATATTGCACAGTAGACTGAGCATAGAACTAGTGCTATATTGAACTTCTAGCATTGCTTTAGTGTAGAAAACTCTCGTGATGCTGTATTTTCTCCACAGTTTGCATTATGGGGAAGATACCAAGTTATGTCTTAAGAGCTTTGGTGTTTCTTCTTATAAAGAGTCTTTTTAAACTTACAAATTACTTTTAGGAATATACAGGTTTTTCCAATTGCCCATTTCATGTATTGAATTAAAGAAATAAAGTCATCGCCCCCCCCCCCCAATTCTGTGTTCTACTAAGTACACTTAGGTCATCAATACCATGAGAACAGTCTCTTTAGCAGTGTTTCAGTACTCCTACTTCCTCTCCCACCCAAACCAGGAAACAATGGAAGTTATGTAGGACAGACTGTTTCCACCCAACTTCCTATTTCGGGTGAGCAATTCAGGAATGTAAATATTGTTCCCCAGGTGATTACTGTTATGAGAGCAGAAGTACAAAACCCATGGCCTGAGAGGAGAGACTTGGCAGCCTGGACATACTGGGAGAAAGCTAAAGTAAGTGCTAGTGCAGAGCTGCAGGTGAAAGCAAGAGCTATTTAGAAGAAAGCTGAGGCAAAGCAGAAAGTTCAGACCTACCAGTAAAGCAAAAGGATGGAGAAGAAGAAAAATCAGTTAAGATTAATTATCACTGTGCACTTGTGCTCTGTTATGTTAAAACTAAGCAGATGTTTAGTTCTGCACCAGCCTTGTGGTCCCACTTCCCACCAGGCCTTCACAGTTTGCTCTTAGAGACAGCATTCCAACAATATGACCCACTTTTTTGCAGGAAGACCCTGAGCTGCAACCGGCAAATACTGCCCACACTTACTCCACATGTTCAGGAAGAGCTAGAATCAACATTGATGTTGTGTATGTATGATATATAATCCCTGTGTGCTAACTGTTCAAAGGAGAAACACCCAGAAAGCCAGCGTTTCCATCATTTGTACAGTACGGAACACTGGGATGTGGTGGCCATTTTGGGGTCAGCCAGAAGGAATTAAGTCTTCTAAAGAGACCTTCTGTTAGTCTTCATTTTCTGACTTTCCCTTCCACCTATGCCCCTTAAGACAATAAGCCTATTTTCCCCACAAGGCCTGCCATGCCAGTGTCTGAACTTCATCCTCCGAGTGCCAGCACATATAAATTAATATGCAAGAGTACCCTTAAAAGAGAAGCACGTTCATTAATTCATAGCACTCTGGAGTCATTTTTAGATTGGGAAGCAAGAAACAGCACTATGTGAGTACTGGTGAATGCACAACGTTTAGAGAACACCTTATTTGCCATCATGCCATTATTCATCCATTCTCTTTTCATTCAGCTATTTCCATCACTTTGGGCAAGCGCTGTGTTCTTGGAGGCATGTATGATCCTTAAAATGTTTATTTACCATGTTTTAACCACCATTAGCACACAGTAGTCAGTATGGCCAGAGCCAGGAGACCATCACTAAACCACAGAATTCTTTTGACAGATCAAATTAATAGGCAGAAATAGTTTTTTCTCCAAATCCCAAACCGATTCTGTAAACTCTGTGGGGACAAAGTCCATCATCTTTTGTTTGAAACGGCTGTCCCTCCATGTACCCCATGTGGGTACGGCAGGCATATTGCACTTGACAAATCCAAGAGTGAAAGGATATTTATGAAGACTTGATTTACAGTTCACTGTCTACTAAAGGTACATTAAACTGTTAATAAAGTGTAAGTTGCACTGTATGGTTATAGCTACGTATGCCTGAATGTAAGAATGAACCTATTTATCAGGAAGTAGCAATAACTGAACACAAGTATGAGGTGTTATCAAGAAAGGACTTGTTCTTCTGCTCAGCCTTTTGACTGACTCCAGAATGCCTTTATCTCAGGGACCATTATGACTACCAGAAAAATTTGTACTCAGCGTGCTCAGAAGTTTTCTTTCTATACTCCTGCCAAACCCCATGCCCCAGCCCACAACAAACTGTTTATTCAGCCTTATAGAAGTTTACCAAGATGAACAGACTGTGGCAACCTTTTCTTATCCCCATGCACCATCAGCTATATTTATTCCTTTTGTCCTTTATAACCAAGAACAAGAAGTGCACAGGGTGTTTTGTTAAGCGTTTAGCTAAGAACTCCGTGTATCTCTGGCATCCCATAAAAGCAAAGTAGTAGAATGCTGTCAGATTTCCCAGGATGAAATTAGTGAGAGCCCCGACTGTGTGAAATTAGTGTCATCAGTCATTCATTGTTACTCTAATAAGTATGAGCTTTACAAGAAAGACCTAAGGAGACTGTGGGAGTTAAAACCGAATGATACAAGGCAAAACCTTTGATGCACTGAAGCTTAAGATACTTCTTCTTTGTAGTCAAGGAATAGTTTTCGTACATTCTTGAAACTCGCACTTTCAAGACCACTCTGATGAGCTACCTTAGAGGAAGCTCTGTTTGTACTCCTATTCTAAAATGCTACAGAAATTCAAACGCTCACTTAGCGAGATGTATGCTTTTAAAGCTCACATTAATTCTAACCTAAAAGCAATGTGTCACTTTAGGGGTTCTCAGCAGGCAGCAAGCAAAGCTTTCAAACTTATTTAAACACCAGCTGCGTTTCAACAAAATGTCAGTTCTCTGAGTTCCACTCGTACAGGAAACTACTTGGTAAACAGCCTCTTTCTCTGCTTTCTAATGGATGCCTGACCTATTTATTGCGCCACGGACACAATGCTGAAAGAATCCTGCTGCAGGCACTTAACAGAAGCAAGCTAATAAAAACACAAGTTGCAACAGTTTGCTAGAAGCAATGAGATTTATGCTACACCTTCCCCAAATATATTCCTTTTTCCATTACATATTCATTTTGAAGCAAAGGAGAATAGTAAAATCTAACATTTTAGAGCCGTATTATTTAAGGAAAGTGTTGAGATTTTGAACTCTGAATGTACCTATTTATCAAAACTCACCCTGATAAAAGGAGTGGATTGAGATACAGAACTTCTGTGGCTCCTTTTCATTTTACAAGTCATTATGAAGTCAAGGCAGCATTGTTATGACTGGCAATTTATAATTGCTGAGTACAAGATGTATGTCAACCCTGAATTTCAATAGGTATATGCAATATATATGCTTCACCCCTAACAACATTGAATATCTTATGCCTATTTGCAATGTAGATGGGGCTGTAATTTTTAAACCTCAGAGACCATGACAGCACAAGTTATTCTGCACCAGGAGTGCTTGGTCCTCTTGAGGGTTGACAACTTGCAAATTTTAACAGTTCCAGTGTGGAAAAGGGATCAGAGGGAAACAAATATCCAGTAGCAACAATAAACCTTATCTGCTTTGTCCTAGTTCTCAGCCTATCACCTTATTTCAGCTCTATGTGTGCCCTCTGCTTTCCAACCTACATCAGGAAGCTGCCACTCAAAGAAAACAGTTTTCAGAGCATGGGCTACTCATTGTTAAGACACATGACTGCACATTTGGCAGAGAAGTAAACTTAGCAGAGAATGAGGCTAAAGGCACAAAGGCACAGTATCCGTTGGCTATAAAGAACACTGTGGACTTCAGAAGATAGATAATGTCATTGAGTGCCTTTCATCCTTTTCATAAGTACCTGACAAGTCCTTAGGACTTGAGAACTCCATCAAAGGGTAGCTGCACATCTCTAAAAGCCAGCATGTAGGTGTTTGGGTTTTTAATTATTAACATTAAAATTAGCTACAGTTTATCAGATTGCACATTTGCATTGGCTGGGATCAAACCAATGATTTAGGTCCAAGTAGGGCAAAGTAGGAATGATACAAGTTAGGGAGCAACATATTTGAATGCAATTAGAAATAAGCAACTGAAAATAAGCCGAAAACTTCAGGTGAGTAATTCTGGGAGTGGTGGTAGTATTAGACTGGCCTTTCCACATGCTTCTTTTAACTTCCTTTATTCTTGTTTTAAATAACTCTGGCGCCCATTGTATTCAAGAAAAGTTATGTGGTTTGCCCTGCAAAAGTTTCTACATCTAAAACTTGGGAATGAGCTAGAATGCTTTCAGCCTGTGCTCATGTTATGATAAATTATGTTTTCTATAGCTTTGTGCTCCTGACCAGCACAGAACTTTGCCATAAATACAAGCTCCTTCCTGCTGGTTTCAATTTCTGGAGCACCTACTATGGTTTCTAAAGGCAGGAAGACTTGAAACTCCCTTAACATAAAGATTATCAGAAGTGTTAAGCAGCAACAGTGCGATCACCAGAATGTACCAGCAAAGCTTCAGTTCTGGCTGTAAAGCTTGTCATTTCTCCAGAAATTTAAGTCTTCTTAAAACAGAACCTGCTGTGAGTTCCTCCCTCCCTTGTCCATGTGTAAGCTGCCACCTGCAGCATACTTTGTGGTGCTGGCAAGATCACCGCTTATCAGAATTATCGACACACTTTACAGTCCCACTATCAGAATTCCATTCAGTTCAGCAGAACTGGTTTCCTGTGTTATCCTGCTACATTACTGCAACACCTTAAATCAGGATCACTACCTTTAAAGCATAATACCAGCACATGAAGCAATTTATAAGTATTGCCATAAAGGTTGTCTTGTAGTTGAAGTCAGCCAGTGATGAGGTCTAATTCATACCACCTTGAGAAGAAAGTAAAACTGCTCAAATTAGCCCTCAGTGAACTAGCTCAAAAGAGGTGAAAATGGATATTGAACTCGTTTCTTCATTTTGGTCCAGGGAGAGGGAGTAGTGGGAATAACAGAACACAGCTCGCTGGTCTCACAGACATGACAATAGAGAACTCCATTCAATACAAAAGGTGAACCTGACCTAAAGCACAACTTACAGAACAAAAAGTTTATTGAAGATAGTAAAACAGAAGACGACTCAGTAAAAATTGAAATGTTAAACTTTAGATGGGTGTTTCATTAACCTATTAGTATTTTGCAATTAAAACTTGAGTTCTTATGAGAAGTGAGCTGCTCCTCTTGGAAACTGGATAAGGGTAAATGTGGTCATTACATTGTATGCCACAAGAAAATACCATTATTTTATAAAAGTAAGAAGATACCAAATTTCAATGACAACTAAAGTTTGTCAAAAGGTGCATTTGTGGAATGACACCTGGCCTTAAGAAGAAAATGCAATCCCAGCTTAAATCCAAAGACTGATTACAACACTAGTAAGATCCATTACAGGAGTGGGGCTTCTGGGTGCTGCAACATGTTTCTAATGAAGCATGATACCGTCTTGTTAAGAACATGCTTTGGTAAGCGCCCTGATTTCATACCTCACAGCATCCAGTCTCTTGTTCTGTCGAATGAGTTCGATGAACTCCTGAATCCTTAGGCTGAACTCCAGACAGCTCTGAGAGTAAAGACAAGACAGGGTTTTAGATGGTGCCAAAACTGCACTGCAAAGTATGTTAAATACCACATGTGCACAACAAAAAAAAAAAGAAAGCATTAATAACATGCAACCTTGTTTGCTTGCTTTTAGGCATTCATGCAATTGAAATGCTGTCTCTGTGGAGAAGACATCAGCCCAGAATTCCCTAAAAGCAAACAAAAATCTCCTCTTTCCCTCCTTCAAAACTCCAGTCTTTAGCAGGGATAAACTTTTTCCTAATGACTACAAGCATCGTTACCTGAGATGCAAGTGAGCGTAAGCAACTGGTTTCTTACTTTCTTACAACTTAAAGTAGTAGATTCAACACAAGTTCAGGGCTATGTGATAACTTAAATAAGAGGTCTACCCAAAGACTGCAAGGAAGAAACAAGTCTGAACACTACTTTGAAAGTCCCCAATATTAACAACAGCCAGCACAGAGCTCACATTGCTGCAATCTCCTCCCTCCTTTTCTTCAGAAACTTCTATCCCGCTCTTGTTGGCAAAGATCTAAAAAGCCATGCTGGAAACAAGTCTCAAACAAGAAAACCAAGTGGCATTTACCTGTTTCTTTTGGAAAAAGGTAAAATGTGAAGCCTAATGAAGCTGACAGTGTCCCTTTAAATCAAATTCCATCACCAGTTCACAAAATCTATAAACCAGCTTGGAATATGTGGAATTAAAAAGATTGTCCCCCCCCAAAGAACAAGTTGCTATGCTTCTTTATAGGGACACAGTCAACTCTTTTAATACCTTAAGAAAACAATGACAACCCAAAGTCCTCCGAATCTAGAGAGGAGTTGTATTCCCCGAGTTATCAGGCTCCATTCGGGAAGTGTTTTTTATTTCCCCATGCTTCTAATGAACAGTTGCCTTTTGTTTATTGTCCATCAGCACAGTAATATCAAAATTCCTCAGTGACTTCGACAGGAATTTGAGCAACTCCAAATCTATCAGTTAACTGCTTGGGGGGACTACTGCACACCCTGCAACAAACAGTTTCTTTTCAGATTTGAAATGTAACCCATTTGAACGTAAAAATGATGCATTCTGTGCATAGATGTTAAGATATATACGTTTAAGGAACAGAAAGCAAACTGTTTTCTAGCTATGCATTTTCCTCATGTTTAGGAAAGCCCATGTTTAGCAGAGAATAAGAATTTATTATTTTAAATTTTCAAACAGGACTATCGTAAAATACTGTTACTCAATCTACACAAACCCACACAGAGAATTTTAGTTCAGTTTGTTTCTATGACAAAACCAATCAAGCTTTTAATTGTTAATGATACTAAATCCTAGGGCTTATTATTTCATTAAGATATTTCAACAGCAAAAAACCCCACCGCATCCCAAAACCATCTTCAGAGACTGTGTTTTGTTTTTATAAACCTTGAAGTAAGCTGCAAGCCAATGGCTATATGGGCTCTGCAGACAAGTAACTAAAGAGCCCTAGACAATCAGGTGATGCATACACCTCAACTTCGTGTATCTTCAAACAATTCCACAGCACGTATTCACAGCTTACACAGCTCACATCTGTAGAGACCGTAAGTCTGTAAATGCTCTCCCAGGCCAACATACCATTTAATTTTTAGCTTAGGCTTGCATTAAGGTGGTGGCTGGGATTTTAGAACATTAACACTGATGAGTAGCTAAGCAACCAGAAACAGAAGAATTGTTCATTTGTGTTGCAAAAAAGAAGCATAGTGATTTCTCCTCTTCTAACGCTGATCTCTCACAACTTCAGTTTTGGTTTTCGCTTGGCTTAGGAAAAAAAAAATAAATTAGGGCTTGCAGAAATATTTTTATTGTTTTACAAAAAGAGGGATGGGGAGGATGTTCCTTATTTATTATTCATTGAAGATTTGGTGATGAAAAAGATGTTCAGATTTTCTTTCTTATATTACTTAATATATTAAAGATTACACAAGGGGGATTTTTTAGCAATATAATTATGCAGTAGTTACATACCAATTCTGGTTTTCCTTTAAAGGCTTCCATAACAAGATCATCACTGTCTTTAGAGTAATCACTGGTCGATTTACTTTTGCATCCCATCTTCAGTTCATTCTCATTTTGGCGCCCCTGAGTGACAGAGAATGTCACTCTTTGCTTATTATTAACAGCACTTGAACACTTTTTAGTTAAAGAAAGCGCTTAGCTTAAAAAGATCAGACACAAACGCTGTTGAGGGAGGCAGGGATTTTGGTTAATATCAGTTAAAAACAGATTTCTGCAAGCCCTATGGAAGACTACAGCATGGTTTGAAAGGCACAATTTAAGAGACAAGGGAATTTAAACCCACTACGTCGGAACAAGTAGGCAGCATGTTCAGGTCATGGTATTCAGTGGCTAGAGAAAGACCTACCGTGTTTATTACTTGATTACACTCTGCTGTTATTCTTGGAAAAGCATTTCAGTAATAGTTTCTCACACAAAATTAGTTCTTTCCTCAAGTTCTATTTTCTTATATGCAACACTTAAATACTAAGGCAAAAAACTATATGAAATACCTTTCAATGTTAAGCATGTGGACACTGGTTTACCATTAAATATCTTCATGTATAAGCTGAGTTATATTCTCAGCAGGATGCAAAGAATCATAAATGTAAGTTCACATGCACAAGACACTGCATACTTCAGCATTTACACGTGTAAGTCACACTGAAACCAGCTGAATGTTATTAGTTTATTTGAGCACAATTTGTTGAGACAACACTTGCACCCATAAAATCACCTGCGCCCAGCTTCAGGTTTGGCATTTGCATGAGCTAGTGTAGCTCCATCAACCTATGTCTTCTTAAAAGGAAAGTATTGTACTTACTGTCCTTACTCTTATACAAGGCCTCATTCAAGACCTATAATTTAAACCAAATTGACCACATCAAATATCCAAGTAGTTTAGAAAACACTTAGAAAACAATTTAAGCAAAACATGAACATGTTATATTTTCATACCTTCATTTTTCTAAGCCTGGATTTGTTATCATGACACCAAGCCAAGCAAGTCATCGTCTCTTGTCTTTCCAATGACTCTTCCACTTCTTTAGCAGTCAAAAACATCTCAATATTTACCAAGTCCTTCAAAAACAGAAAGAAAGCAAGTCTTATTAAATTGCACTGATACTTTACACAGCAATCAACTGTTCAACAGAACTAGAATAGAGATACAAAAGACTGAGACCTCTGGCTTTTAGGACAGCTCTTGACAAAACATTGCAGTGTATTTTAAAGACTGCATCTCCATGCACTGAAATATTCCAGAAGTGACATAGCAACAATATTCTTCTGAGTCTATTTATAAAACAGAATGTGAGAAAACAAAGATTAAACCTAGGAGCTCTGCACAAAGTGACCAGATCCCACCATCACTTCTGTGCGGTTCACACACAGGAGTACTGGGTTTCCTCAAAGCTTGGCTGACTACCTCAATCCAACCATGACAATCTCGTAACATTTGCTCAAGCGAGCAAGAACTATATAAAAGAGGAGAATCTAATTCTACTTCACCTAGACATCTACAACTATTGAGTTTTAGTTGAAGTCTAATATTGGAAAAGCGTATGAGATCAGGCTAGGTTTATCAGAACAGAACCAAACAGGCCACATGTATACAAATGCAGCACAAGTTACAGCTTTTACTAAGGACTGCTCTGGTATGCCTTGAAAGTGAGTTTAAAAGGAAAATATTAAGAATATTTAGCTGCATTTTATAGATTGCATGATCATAACAAAACCATGACACCATCAAAAGAATAAAGAGCCTCACACAGCTCTAATGGTGGTGTTATCAAATCCAAGTAAGTCAGAGCTAAGGCAGTTCCAAGTTGATAGAACAAAATTAAAACTGGACTTCCACTGATACTCCCATCCCCTTAAGGATATGAAAAAATACTAATTTTACCAATGTGCTGGCAAAATGGATTGAAAGAACGCCAAGCTTATTCTATAACAGGAATATCTCTCTATATAAAGTTTTTCTACAAGACCATGAGAGTAATCTTCCTTTTTGGTAGTCTGAAGTTTTTCTGATGATATGCTTAAGTGGAAAAAAAGTGCGTTACTCCCCTGTGTGCGATAAGGTGGCCGTATAAAAACCCCTCCTGTCTATATAACTCATCTGTATAAGTAATCTAACATATAATGCAGCCATATTCATTACCTTGCTTGCATATTTTCCTTACAGCTGCTGAATGGAAAGACAATTCAATTTAAGTTAAAAATAATACCACTGCATCTCCTCAAGCCTACTTGAGCTGTATGTCCTCTTGATGAACAGCATTTGTTTTTATACCAAATTAACACAAAAGCATTTTCTTCTACATTAAAACCAGGACTGGATATGGTAGGCAGAAACAAATCACTGGTTTCATCCCATTTGTTAGCTTTTTATAGTTTAAGCTTCATCAGAAAAAAATAAAGCAGCATAAGGCAGCATTTGTTTTAAGTCGATGAGCTGGTGAGAGAAGCCTAACTCCACGCATCTATCAATCAGATGTTAGCATAGCAATCTTCAGTGATGAGCAAAAAGGTTGTAGCTGCTGCTGAGGCAGACAAAACTCTTAAATAAAAAGAGAACCTCTACATTCCTGCTGAAAATTTCAACTAAAAAAAGGTTCTATTTGATGCAGAAATGCAAATTAGATTTGCAGTTGCCAAAAGAAGTCAAAGCTTGGCAGCCGTCTCTATTAAATAGACAAGATGTATCCAGAAAACAGAGGAGAACATTTTTAACTAAAAGAGTTTCTTTCAGAACTAACAATCACATTTGAACTGCACCAATAAATAGGATTTTATTCTCTGTTGACTGGAAAGTTAAGGAACAATATAAAGAAAGCATTAAGAAATCATTTGTAGAGTCAGAAATAGCTTTTGCATTTAATAAAAAATTAGTCAGAAGTCTGAATCATGCACATCAACAGAAGAAAAATACTGACACACATTAGGCAATAGGCATCTAAAAAACCCACACGTGCTCTTATCACCCAAGTTTTTTTGATCTGATCATGCTTTCCTATCTTCCTTTTTCAGTGGTGCCTACTCTTGATGCTTCTCCATGGTATACTGCATTAGCTAGGACTAATGAAATAGAAGAAAGGAGTAACAGGATTATTTGACTTTATGAAAACCAGCACAGCTCTTCTGCACAGCCAGCATTGGAGTACTACTTGTCTACCACATCTTGCATGAATAGGAACCAGTTAACAGCCTCAGAACTATCTACATAGGTCCCAGTCAGAAGAGTCCCTATTAAGACCCTAATGCTGAATAGTTTTCTGAAGGTATTCTGCAATTCAGAGTTGTATAGGCTGTACAGAAATACTGTCTCAGTTCCCAAAACAGCATTAAGATTTAATATGCTGCTATGAAGAGCCTCTCTTATATAATTTGTTTACATATAATATTGAGCAAATGTAAATACACACTTTTAGAGACATATTGCCACCGGTTCTGCAGGTGGAGAAAAAGCTGAAGCAGGGAATCTGTTGCCTGACACAGCATTCAGCAGCATGGCAAACGTTTTCTGACTTGTATATAAATTAAAAAGCAATTCTGAGGTCTTTAATAACCGTCTTTTGCAACACTGTAAAGTCCTGCCTCATTTCACAACTTCAGTTTTCACACTGTAAAAGTGATTGCTATACTTGACTTCCAGTACTGCTGAAGTACAGGAGAACCCTATGCTGCACATGGGAGTGTTTCAGTATTGTTACTGAAACTTTTACCACAGACTTCCCAGCCTCCTGTGCATCGCCATGGATGTTTTGCCTAAGTTACTTTGCCTTAACTTGCTTACCACTGCAGAATACCTGACCCTAGGTAGGAGGGCTGATTAACAACACTTAGGCAGGCTTCTACAGTTGTAATAACAAATAGTTTCAAATGGCTCAAGGAGGAGAACTCTGTCCTTAAGTAATACTGACAATTACCCAGGTAGTAAGAGGGGGCACACAGCATAAGTATTCTTCCTTCTAGTACAAGCAAGGAAGTACCACCTAGACTTTATCATTTCTGCTTAAAAAAAAAGCCTACTGGACTACAGTGAACTAAGCTTCCCTTCTATTCAACAGTCACTAACCAGGTATCAGAAGGCCAACTATTCAAGCACTGGATGAACTTTATCATAAACTAACTATTTAATTACATTACAATGGTGCAAGCCTTAGAGAAAAGCATTTACTATTACAGAAAGCTACTGCACATGAAGGCTGAAGACACTCAAAGGAAATCAGAGTGACTTATTTAAACTAAGAATACATCTATCCATCACTCTGATCTGCCTGATTTACATATATAGAGCTTTTAAAATATCACTGCTGCTTTTAAGCTGCAAGTGCCTCCAGGGAGGGAAGTTACCAACCCTATCATTCTGCACACAACTCCAATTATTGAGGTATAAAATACTACAAAGAATGAGGATTCCTTTATCATGATGATTACTACAGATATACTTCTGAACAACACAGAGTTAGAAGAAAAGTGGTAGTATTTCCACATATTTACAGGGATTCTGTAAATACAAACAAACCAGAGTCTTGCTAAAACCAGCAAGTGCCTACCAAACTTGTTCACCTTTCTTCTTTGGTAGGACTTGTGCAACTCCTGATAAAATGCTCAAGTATTTGGAAGACGTCAAGCAAATTTTATTCCCTCCCTACAAAACTAAATCACATCTCAGTAGTCAAAGTATGATGTCCAAGTTCAGCAACAATAACTTAACCCAAGTGGTTTGGTTTAGTCACATTCTAGAAGTGACCTCTTCAAACATAGAATTTATGAGTGCCCCTGGGATGCCTTCAGAAAGATCCAACTTTCCTTTTAGAAATCAGACATACATAGAAGCATTACATCTGTTTTCTTTTTTGAAGTTAAACATCCTTAAATCGTAACTACACCCCAAGCAAATTGAAGTTTTTCACTTACATTACAATCATTCATTGGTTTCACAGCCATAACTAAAAGACAGCAATACATAGATTAATATGGGAGGTAGAGTTTTATTTCAGAGCAGGTAAAAATTCAAACTTCACTACAAACAGGTTTTAAAGAGTCAACAATGATTTTGTGTCCAAGAGGTAAGAGTGCTTCGATTAGTCTGTTCCCAAATGTAAAAACTCAAACTCTTCAATATTCAGTTTCAGATCTAGATTTGTGGCTTTAAATTCACCAAGACAACCGCTCCTATGTTTTAGCACCAGTTAAACAGCAACTTTGCATTTGATCCTGTCAAAAAATGACTTCAGAATCATGTAATAGTTAGGGTTGGAAAGAACCTTCATATCATCTAACCCCAACCACCTGCCATGGGCAAGGACACCTCGCCCTAGACCACGTCACCCAAGGCTCTGTCCAACCTGGCCTTGAATACTGCCAGGGATGGAGCATTCGCCACTTCTCCGGGCAACCCACTCCAGTGCCTCAGCACTCTCACAGTAAAGAACTTCTTGCTTAAGAAGAATAAAAGCATCATTTCTCTAGTAGCCATACAGCCTTCACTCAAAGTTTATGTAGTGTTCATGCAAGGGGTTTAATTTATGTAACGTATTTTACTGTTTGAAGCAGTCAGGTCAAGTCATTCCTCTCCATCAGCCTCCACTCTGCATATGTATATGTACTTTTTTTTAATGGCATCTCTAGCCACAACTCTGGAAAGCTGTCAAAATTAATGCCTGATAAAATCCCTTATAATTCACATGAACATTTCTGGCTTAAAATATAACCCAGCATATTTCACATATGAAATGTGAATCTAACAAGGCACAGAATCAGAGATGAGTAGCAAAACATGAAATACTTGATACTTTCAAATCCCCCCATGAACTATCCTCAAAACAAGATAATTCATCAAAAAGAAAAATGAGGCTTAAGACAAGCTAAAAAAAAATTACTCAGGTGGAAAAAGGCAGCATTTTGTAGAGAAGAAAGCTTCCTTAGTGGGAAAAACCCCAACAGTAATAAAATTGGTTATTTGTTGTATAAAATAGGTGATTCACAATATCATAAAATGCTGTTTATGTATTTCTGAAGATGTAAATTGTCTATTTTTAATTGCTTACTTACATCAATACAGAACTGAAAATAGGCCAGCATGCCTCAAGCGTTCAGTGGCTTGCTGCCAAGAGTACGTACCAGAGACAGCTTTAATAAGATTGACTATCTATACATATTACATCCGTAAGAGCAGTACCTTCGTATTACAAAAGGCTTTGCTGATGCACTTGGACATCCACTAGCATGGTAAGCATTCATTTAAACTCTTTGTATATAACTACAGTAAACACTGACTTGGACAACTTTAAAACAAATTTAAAAAACACTGTGTTAAGCTTTCAGTGACTACTCGCATACTATATACTGCACACCCCCAATCTGCAACATACCCTTCAATGGAATTTACTTCTATACAAATGGAATAGAAATGTAATAATGAACAGTTACAAACAAAAAGGTCAAATTAATCTTCTATATTAGTTTAAAATTTCCTGTGATCAATAGAGAGTAAATCCAGGGATCATCTAGAAGCCATGCTTACGCTCCATCCCTGACAGTGTTCAAGGCCAGGTTGGAAAGGGCTTGGAGCAAGCTGATGTAGTAGAAGGTGTCCCTGCCCATGGCAGGGGTTTGGAACTGGATGAGCTTTAAGGACCCTTCCAACCCAAACCTTTCTATTATTATCATTACACAGTTGGGGAAGAAGGCAGACTCAAGGAGGTTGACAACAGCACCATCTGGGAAAGCATATTTTTACAGTGGGAAAACAGCAAAAAAAGACATAGAGTTGGCAGGCACAGGAAGACTGGAAAACACCACAGTAACACTGCCTACCTGAAAACGTGCAGGTGAAAAGTCAGCAAAATAGGCTTGGACTGCAGTAAAATGAATTGTCACCCAATTCCCCTACCCCTACACAGGGGAGGAATAAAAAGGTGCTGGTTACAACAGTTCCTTCAAAATCAATGCGAAGTCTCTGTAAACTGCTTGAGATTGAAGGGAAACCCAAATTAAGAAAGCAATGGTATAGGTGGTGACTACAGCAACGCCAGTTACTTAAGATCAGTTAAAGTGAGGCATAACTAACATTGAAGCTTCCTTACTCTGCTCATAAAAAAAAGTCTGAAGTTCATTAAGCTACTATTAAGTATTATAATGCTACACACATTAACAGGATTACAGAGAAAATAAACAGCGTAATTGACAGAATGTCCTACTCAAAAGCCAGCTGCAGAGCTAGCTGTTAGGAAAAAAGCAAAGACAGACAGCCAAACCACAGATTCATCAACAGAAGAGCCAGAAAAGTTATTGTCTACAGAGTAAACACAGTATCCCATGGTGTACACAGCTCAGCTTTCACATGAGAGCATCTTCCATGGCCTCTGTGTAGCACAGATCCTCTGGTTTTACCTGGCTATTTTTAAAGCACCCCAGTATCACAGTATGCTAGAGATTGGAAGGGACCTCAAAAGATCATCTAGTCCAATCCCCCTGCCAGAGCAGGAACACCTAGATAAGGTTACACAGGAATGTGTCCAGGCGGGTTTTGAATGTCTCCAGGGAAGGAGACTCCACAACCTCCCTGGGCAGCCTGTTCCAGTGTTCCGTCACCCTCACTGAGAAGAAGTTTCTTCTCAAGTTTAAGTGGAACCTCGTGTTCCAGTTTGTACCCATTACCCCTTGTCCTATCATTGTTTGCCACTGAGTAGAGCCTGGCTCCGTCCTCGTGGCACTCCCCCTTTATATATTTATAGACACTAATAAGGTCACCCCTCAGTCTCCTCTTCTCCAAACTATAGAGACCCAGCTCCCTCAGTCTTTCCTCATAAGGGAGATGCTCCACTCCCTTAATCATCTTAGTTGCCCTGCGCTGGACTCTCTCCAGCAGCTCCCTGTCCTTCTTGAACTGAGGGGCCCAGAACTGGACACAATATTCCAGATGCAGTCTCACCAGGGCAGAGTAGAGGGGAAGGAGGACCTCTCTCGACCTACTAACCACCCCCCTTCTAATATACCCCAGGATGCCATTGGCCTTCTTGGCCACAAGGGCACAGTGTTGGCTCATGGTCATCCTGTCATCCACTAGGACCCCCAGGTCCCTCTCCCCTACACTGCTCTCTAACAGGTCATTCCCCAACCTATACTGGAACCTGGGGTTGTTCCTGCCCAGATACAGGACTCTACGCTTTCCCTTGTTATATTTCATCAAGTTACTCCCTGCCCACCTCTCCAGCCTGTCCAGGTCTCGCTGGATGGCAGCACAGCCTTCTGGCGTGTCAGCCACTCCTCCCAGCTTAGTGTCATCAGCAAACTTGCTGATAGTACACTCAATTCCCTCATCTAAATCATTGATGAATATATTAAATAATACCGGTCCCAGTACTGACCCTTGAGGCACTCCACTAGTTACAGGCCTCCAACTAGACTCAGCCCCATAGACTACAACTCTCTGGCTTCTCTCCTTCAGCCAGTTCGCAGTCCACCTCACTACCTGATCATCCAGTCCACACTTCCTCAATTTAGCCGTGAGGATACTGTGGGAGACTGTGTCAAATGCTTTGCTGAAGTCAAGGTAGACCACATCCACCGCTCTGCCATCATCCATCCACCGTGTTATTTCCTCATAAAAGGCTAAGAGATTGGTCAAACATGATTTCCCCTTGGTGAAGCCATGTTGACTGCCCCTCATAACCCTCTTATCCTTGATATGCCTTAAGATGGCACCAAGGATAAGGTGTCCCATCACTTTCCCAGGGATGGAGGTGAGGCTGAGTGGTCTATAGTTACCCGGGTCCTCCTTCTTGCCCTTTTTGAAGACTGGAGTGACATTTGCTTTCCTCCAGTCCTCAGGCACCTCTCCCATTTCCCAAGACTTGGTAAAGATGATGGAGAGCGGTCTAGCAATGACTTCCGCCAGTTCCCTCAGCACCCATGGGTGCATCCCATCTGGACCCATGGATTTATGGATGTCCAGATTGCTCAACTGGTCTCTAACCCATTCCTCATCGACTAAGGCAAACCGCTCCGTTGACCTGACTTCATCTAAGGTCTCAGGGCTACAGGGCTCTTCAGGACTGCCTGCAGCAGAGTAGACAGAGACAAAGAAGGCATTCAGTAACTCTGCCATCTCTGTATCTTCTGTCCCCAGGGCACCCATCCCGTTCATCAGTGGGCCTACGTTGCCTCTGGTGTTAGTTTTATCTGCCATGTATGTGAAAAAGCTCTTTTTGCTGTCCTTGACCCTTCTCGCCAGGTTTAATTCTAAGGAGGCCTTAGTCATCCTAGCTGCCTTCCTACATCCTCTAGCAGCAGCCTTATATTCCTCCCAAGTGGCCAGCCCCTCCTTCCATGACCTGTAAACTCTCCTCTTCCACTTGAGGAAGTTACACTGACTGATTATCTGTAAGAACACTCTCTTTAACATGAGACAATACTGGTGGTACTTTTAGTAATTGGTTCTAGCAACTAAATCATGTTCTAATCTTGTGTTTGATTTCAAACTTCAATTTGATTCCAAACTTCAATTTTTTTACTTATGATTCCATGTACTGTTTCATCCCTAAGCCTTTCTGCACTAGACAAAATTCTTTGGTATATGACTTCTGTTCTCATACCAAGCAAAAGCACTCATCCCTTCCATTTTCCAGTCACCTTCTCCCCTCAGTTTTTCCAACAGCTTTTCTAAGGTGTGGTCACCAAAACTATACATATTGTGCTATTGACTGCTCCAGTGCCAAATAAAAAGACACATTTCACCCGCCTCCTGTTACTGATGGCACATAAGTCATTTCAGTTGAGCCCTGCAGTGAGGGCTAGCACTTAGGTTGCTTATTAGCAAGCTGCTTTCCCAGTGCATTCCCTACTCCTGCCTCAGCAATTTTAGTAGCTCAGCAAATGGCTGCATCTTACCCTGCAGTACATTATACTGTACTAAGTACAGTAATAAATGACTACACTGGGGTAGTGCGACAAAGCCTCTAAAGCTAAAGATGCATCACTGGGCAGGAAAAAAAAAGCCTCTAGTTTCAGCTCTACCATCTTCTGTCACAGCCTCTTTGAGGAGAGGAAAGACAACTGATCTTTTGCCAGTAGAGAATGAGCCCTGCAGCTTTTGTCCAAGCAGAATCAGTCTGTTATTAGCAGCTACACACCTTCCCTGACAAAGTTAACTCCTGTCATGTAGCATAGTAGTAAGTGTTAAATGTCAAGTAACGTTTCTGCTTTGAAGGAACGTCTGGCAGGAGGAATGTACTATTGAGAAAAATCTGAGATGCAACTGAAGCCAAACCTATATGTAGGCAATCTACAAGTGATAACACCATTCTCCCTTTACATAACATTTCAACTCTATCTTCCTTGAATCACCGTTTTTCAATATATTAGCTCTGTTACGATACACTGCAGGTAATCCATTTTGTCTAAAAGGACTGAAAAAAAAAAGATATTGAACATCACAGCACACTTCAGGTTGTCGGCTTTTGAAGTGTCAAATGATCTCTAATGAGAAAGTTTGTTATTCTGCATTGATCTTGACTATTCCACATTTACATAATTCTAATTCCCAAAGATGCTCGAGACAAACTGCAGATGTAAGGCTGTTCAAGAATTACAGCACTTTGAAATTCAGATGAACACACCAAACATTCATTATACCAATCTAGGGAAAGTTGCCATGCCTACGGTAGGAACAGCCAAAACACATTTAAAGGAGTTTCGGAGTCACTCATCTATGGCTTAGTGCTGTGAGGTAGCTAGAAACAGTACAAGTTAATATCCTAGCACCTTTAAGTCGTGCCAGTTTAGAAGCTCCTTTATACAGTCTTCTCAAACATCTATGTGGGAACAGCAAGTCCTAAGAAAGGGACACAAATAGACAAAAAGACACCTTTTGCCATTCAGCTGGCATTTAGAAAGTCTTGTCTATGTTCTGCATGACACTAAGGCAAAGAATACAGCCAAGCAGTATGCTGAATATTATTTACCTATTTGAAATTGAAGTGTTATGAATATAAACTTGTCTTGATGAATTAATTTAATACACATTTGTGTGTTTGCCTACAAGCCATTCTTGGACTACATGTCTTAACAAGGAAGACTTCTAAGGGTACACTGCTATGATTGTTCAGAAGCACTTATTCAGCTTTTAAGACCATACAGATTCCTTCATTCAAGCTTATATTCTTCTTAACATTGACATGGATTTCTTACTGAAGTAATCACGTACTACTGAAATCCATCCTGCACAAGTATTGAAAGTTTACGGATCCAATGGTATGTCAAACAAAGCACATGCTTATTTCTTCCATGCATTATACTACTATAGGTCTGCTGTGGTGATAGTCTGTACATTCAAAGTAGAACACAGCTCTAGCAGGGTTAAAATTCAATGGAACATAGATGAGTCTCCAAAAACACAGAAGCAGTATCTTATGTGCACACATCTGCCTGCAGTTGTCAACATACACTGACAAGAGAACACTTTAATCCTGCACATCCCTCAGAGCAATAACACCAGCTCACAAACATAAGACACGTTCAATCCAGAGGGACAGGCAAACACAACCAGCTTCTTCAATATAGTACTTTCCTTAAAAATCCAAGCAGTTATGTGTTCAATACCATCTGCTCTGCTGTCAGCAGCCAGGAGGAGAGCTTCAGAGAGACGTAAGGAAACCTAACCTATCATGTTTTGATTAGAGTAGCATTCTTAGTGAGCATTTTTCATTCACTTTTTGAGTTAAGACTTAATACTGTTCCTGTTTGTGCAGATCACTTTCCATCTCCCATTTTTTGGGACAGTCATCAAGCAGGAATGGTTATTCCAGGAAAAGATGACTTCAAAAATGGTAGCTTTAAGACTTTTGTCCCATAACAGGCAAAGAAATCATTCAGCAGTATTGTACTGAGATTTTAGCTGAAGGGTCCATTTCAGTGTTGAACACTTTCATAAAGCAAGGAAAAAACCTTTAATTTTGGGACTGCGAAAAGGAACAATGACATAGAATAACACAGAGATTGGTTACTTGGTTAAGAGCCATGCAGCTTAAAGAATTCAAGTTTCTCTTATTCCAAAGGAGATCAGGTAAGATTTCATGCCTTTCCACAACAAAATTAAGACAATGGAACACAAATTTGTTACAAGTATCTTTCCAAAGACTCAGGCTAATCCATTCAAAATGCTTTGCAGTTATGAAAACTGAAGCCATATTTATGCAGTAGGAATAAGAGAAAGAATTGGACCAAACTAGACGATAATCAGCTGTGTGACTACTATTCCTTTTATTTATACTAATCAAAATTAATATATATTCACTCTAGCAGTTTGAAAGATAATGAACTATTTTCAGAATGGCTTTGCAGTATTCTCTAGGGAATAACTGTTACTACAGAGTTAGAGGAAAATTGCTCAAGAAGGAAAACCACTGAAAAAATTGAAGCTGTTAACTCCTACTTGAGGAAAAGTTACCATTTTAGGCCTGCTGTCAGTTGATTTAATGCTATTTGAAGTGTCAAGTAAGCCCTTCAGCATGATCACTAAGGCAAGGACATATTTTGTACTAAAATAAGACAATTTACAGCATAAGAGACTGACAGGTTCAGAAGCCGGGCTTGTTTTCAATCATACAGGTAAAAATCACTGTGGGCATTACATAATTAGGCAAAGAACACACCTCAGAAACAGCAAACCAAGCGCTACATGCCTGATTATAGAACTTACCTACAAACAAGAACCAAATTCCTACTGGAACACCATATTTCCAAAGCTAGATTTGCCTATCAATTAATGGCACAGAAATGAGATAGCATTTAATGTAGCAGAACATGGAGTAGCAAAGTTAATTAACAGACAACCCTGCCAGCTAGCTGAATATATGTATCTGCAGATGAAAATACTCATTTTGATACTGGTTTTGCACTCCAGGGTCATAATAGAGTCAAAATAAGACCATTAGTAAATATAACAAGCTGATACTGATGAGCTTAATTTGTAATGCAGTAACAAAAACTTAACACCTAGTTTGTAGCTTCAGCCCAAACTGGTTTTCACATCATTAGGTAGCCAGAAGACATCAAGAGGAAAAAAAAAAAAGAAGTCTACAGTAGAATCCATATTTACTTTGGCACACACATGACATCTCTGTCCTTGACTGTCAGCTCTTATTTTAATATTACTCACATTTTGGTTTACTTTCTCAAGCAGCATTACATTTCTTTAAAGACATATCACACACATTTTATGTCTGTAGTTTATTTTTTATATTGCCCTATAACGTTATGTTTTATATATGCCATATGCCAGAAGTTATTCCTAACCTGAGCTAGTTCATAACTCTTTAAGCTTCCCCACAACTTCTTGCACCCAGTAGTTTTCATTGCTGTTTGCTTCCTAGGTTATAAACAGCTTTTAAGCCCTTACCCTTCTACTAAAAGAATCCAAGAATATCATTCCTGTGAAGGTGGTTAATTTAGAAAGCAGATTAGAATCTCTCACAGCCCATCAATAACTATTAGAACTGGACACTACGGTGTATAGTTGATCTTTGAGCAAACTGCCATGTATTGCTGGCACGCATATGAATGATTTAATGGTTTGGTCACTGAAACTAAATGCTTTCTAAACTGTTTTCACCCATGAAGTAACCTTTGCAGCTCTGCAGCTCTCTTTGCATTCAGAAGCCACGCAAAGAACTTAAAACAAGCAGGCTGAGACTTGCTCCCAGGACTGGTCTAACAGCTACTGGAAGATGCTAACCTAAGATCCACAAGCTGCAACTGAAATAAGAGCAGTTTCCCTCAGCCTCTTCAAATAGTGGCCAAGGGTGCTTTTAGCCACTTAGCCCGCAATCATAGAAACAGAATCACAGAATGGTTGAGATTGGGACCTCCTGAGGTTTTGTAGTCCCCTTGCTCAAAGCAGGCTCATCCACAGCAGGTTACACAGGACCTTTCCCAGTCCAATCTGGGGTTTAAGTATCTCCAAATACAGGAAGGCTTCACGCTCCCAGCGTGTCCACTGGGGAGCCCAGAACTAGATACAGCACTCCAGAAGGGTATCACTGGTTCCAAGCCGAGGGGATGGATAACCACTGCTACTGATGCCCATCCCAGTGCAAGCCAGAGTACTGCTGAGTCTTTGCTGCCACAAGAGAACACTGCTAGGTCACACTCAACTTGTCTACCAGCCAGAGGTGAGGCTGGTGAACAAGTAGAGAAAACCCCCCAACCTTTCTTTCAGGTTCCTACCTAGGTTATAGTGCCTACCCAGTAACAATATAGTCTTGATATATAAGAAAAATGAAAATCAGGCAATAGACATGACCAGGTTCACTATACAGCAATGTGCTTCTGAACCCTGCAGTGGTGGAGACATTTATCAAAATGACAGTTGAGACTACAGTAAACAGAAAGATTAGTTTGGACCAGAGAATACTACCACAGTATTTTGTAATCTGTACAGCAAAGTTACATTACTGAACATTAAGAGGATATTTCAATGCTCATGTCCTTCAGCAAGAAAGGAACAAGAAGAAACACAGAAGTTGTCCTATTACACCAGCAAACACACAGATTCTGCATAATAAGTAAGTCTCATTACCAAACTGTTGTAAAAGCTGTTCACAATGATTATCAACATACAGTAAGGACAACTGAGTACCAAGTTATACCAAGACCGAAGGAAGCCCATCCATCCTTATTTAGCCAAAATGTAAGCTTTAATATTGAGTAAAATGCATAGTGTTAGCAAACTATGTGTTAGCAAAACAAAAAAGAAATATGGCCTCAGTGCATTCAACATGTGCAACACAGTTCTGTGTTGTTCAAGCTACTTTGATGTTATGCAAATAAAAATACTTCAGCTTATTTAACTTCTGCCTTCAAGCCTATTTAAAACTTAAAAACAAAACAACAAAAGTTTCTATTCAGCAAGCAGAATGAAAAGCTTTAAGGCTTTGCAAATGCAACACTCTCTACTGCAAGGTCTTGCAGTGTATCACAACAGACTTCCATGCTCATGTGTAAACCAAAGCTGAGCGTAACAGGCATCACAGAACTTGCTATCAAATGGAAAATACTTCCCTAGTGCTTTTTCAGCAGACCTAGTAGGTAGGGTAGCATGATGATTCAGCAGGAGATTAGCTCCTGCTCCAAACAGAGGGAAACATCTACCAGAAGTGGAAGAGCTGCTGTCCATTCAGCTGCAGTTATCCCAGAGTAATTGTCTTGGTTTTTTGATTTACATGCATGGGCTACCTTCAGTGAGACACAGCAGCCTCTTCAGTGACTTTCTTCAGGACTATTTCCTATCAGCAGTTTGTAACCCACTACTCCCTTCCCTTCAACCTCTACTAGCTGCTTCCTTGGTATTTACTGAAATCTGTGCTGTGTTGAATGGAATCAGAGTAGTAAAGCAGTCAAGAAGTAACAGACACGTGAAATACGCTCCTTGTCCAAGACAGAATGGGTACATATGCTATAGTGTGACATCAGTAACAGAAATATCTTCTCTTGACTAGCCCAGAGAGATGTGTTCAATTATGTCAAAGGCAAATCACAGAAGTTGCAGCTACACTCGCAGCATCTTTATAGAAGAAAGATTTAAACCACAACAGTTTCATGCCTTCTGGAATCAGGAATAACAAAAAAGCTTGAAGATTCAAGGAACAAAAATTTACAATTCAAGACCTTAGAACAAGCTTCCAGTACCCAAAGGGGCCTACAAGAAATCTGGAGAGGGACTTTTGACAAGGGCATGTAGAGACAGGACAAGGGAGAATGGCTTTAAACTGGAAGAGGGGAGATTCAGATTGGATGTTTGGAAAACATTCTCCCCTGTGAGGGTGCTGGTGCTGGCACAGTTTTCCCAGAGAAGCTGTGGCTGCCCCATCCCTGGCAGTGTTCAAGGCCAGGCTGGACAGGGCTTGGAACAACCTGCTCTAATGAAAGTGTCCCTGCCTGTGGCAAGGGGATTGAAACTAGATGAACTTTAAGCTCCCTTCCAACCCAAACCAATCTGCGATTCTATGACTACCAAGGATCAAATAGCAAGTGCTACCTAAAATCAGCAAAACATGATTTATCTAAATAAGCAGCAAATCTTAAAGCATCAGTTTTTGTGTCCTTGTGTCTGACAGGACCACAGTGCAGATTCATTGTTCTGCATAAAGAAGATAAATCAAGGTGCATGAACTCCAAGCACTCCATAAACCATCCCGAGATGGAAGCAAAACCCACCAGATAGCCAGTGATAAGTAAAGTGACAACCACAGAATTGTCAATTGCTAAATAAATCAGCAAGAAGTTTCTATGGATATAGTGGCTACTAAAAAACCTAAACTGAATCAAGATTTATCTTCCAAGGTGTAAGCCAGCTTTCCTCTCGATGCACTAAATAATAGGATGATTTGATAAAACACTTGTTCCTGCAATCAGCATATGCTATTCTGCTCAGTCTGGCCACCTATGCGTATCACCTAAGTGTTACTAGACAGATGGAAAGCTCCACCAACTGCTTAATCAGCAGCCCAAAGGCCTCTAATAAGAAGTTCTGTATGACATTTGAGAGCTACTTGAAGTTTTAATAGGGCAATGTGTTTATCTAAAGCATTCAATTTGTGACTACAAGTTATGCCTTCAATTTCTACTTATTTAATATATTAACATACAATTTATGTCAAGTAAGGAGAACAAAGTTAGGCCTAAAAAGCTTAACTAATAAACATCAGTAATGAGGTCACAATAATATGTAAGTATAGCTGCTACAGGGCTAGCTAAACCAGCTTGTGCTTATTTCCCAACTTCCTCTTTACTGCTGTTTTGTTAGTGAGATAGTGCACATTGCTACCAACCTCAATACCACTTTGTCTCGCTAGTTTTACAGCTGTATTGTAGTAGCCACAGCGTAGAAGATGTTCCACCATCATACGATCCATACGTTTCTTCTTCCACATGTTTGCAGCAGCTGGCTGGTCACTACTGTGCTCCTTCAGATGTTCAATCCTACGTTTGCAAAGTTTTGCACTTTCATCTTCAGCCTGGATTGATTCAACTGCCTAAAGAAAAAGTAACAGGGACAAATAAGAGCTATACATATGCAAGTTGGTTTTAAAGCAAAAGAGAGTAAGAATTGTTTGCAAAGATTCTTTACATACTACACAGTTACTCCCAGTAGCATTGCTTTCATTTAGAAAGACATTTCCTATAGCAGTGCATATATTTCAGTGTGGCTGGTCCAGTTCTGAGACATTCATGCATATTAATAAGTTTTGATTTATTTGACACGGAGTATATACAGTTTTCTTCTTAATGTGCAGTTAGTCTGAAAACAGCAACATATCAACTGCTGTAATAGTCTGCAAAGAGCTTTGTGAAGGTCTGCAGCCATCTGGTCCAAGCAGCTGAAAACCATGAATTTCCACCTCTAACCTATGCATGGCTTCTTCCTCAAGCAGCTGTCCTGCTGAATTAGTTCTGCTGAGGGGTGATGCAGAGTAAACCCACATTACTTCTAATGCACTGGAGCCATTTTAATCAGTCATGCAATAATGAAAATTACATAAACATTTGGCCTCATGGCACTTTTAATTCAAGGATCTTAAGAGTAGTTTTGCAGAAGTTACCAGATTTTACTTCTGTGACTGTGGGAACATGGATCTACTGTTAGAAGCTTTACTTAGGAAAGCAAATTTGTTCAGGGGAAGCAGAACTGACTGTGTTTTAAACCAACTTACTGACATGCTCAGTGCAAAACACACACTTCAAAGTACCTCCACTAAGTAAAAAAAAACCCCAACCCACTCAGGTTCCCTTCAACCTTATAGTTAGTTATACTGCAAATTTTACCAGGCAAGTTTTATGACAGACATACTGTAATTCAAAGCCAGCTGACTCAGTGTACAGCACGTGACAACTGTGGGTCATGCCGGGCTACAGCACACAAGAAAGCTTTGCAGTACTTTTATATGCTGGCAAAGGTAAAAACAAACCAGAAGACAAAGGAAGTTTAGTACCTCTCCCATCTGTGATACATCACTAGTGATGCAATTTCAGGTTAGGCTGCCTTCTGTGTGGTGGCGTTAAACTTGCTGGCTTGTGTTTGAATAACTGCACAGCTGTGGCAAAAGGGAAGTCCATGCAAATTTGCCAACCTGCTTTAGGCAACCCACTCTGCACTCCATGCTGGCACTGGTAATCTTCCCAGTACTCAATTTATTCAACACTATTCAAGCCTACACTATGTGATGTCCTCAACGACATGGAGCTGTTGGAGCAAATCCAAAGGAGGGCCACAAGGATTGTAAGTGGGCTCGAGCACCTCCCATGCAAAAACAGGCTGAGAAAGTTGGGGCTGTTCAGCCTGGAAAACGGAAGCTGTGTGGAGACCTCAGAGCAGCCTTCCAGTATCTGAAGAGGGCTACAGGGATGCTGGAGAGGAGCTCTTCATCAGGGACTGTAGCAATAGGACAAGGGATGAGGGGTTTAAACTTAAACAGGGGAAGTTCAGGTTAGATATAAGGAAGAAGTTCTTTACTGTGAGGGTGTGAGGCACTGAAATGGGTTGCCCAAAGAAGTGGTGAATGCTCCATCCCTGGCAGTGTTCAAGGCCAGGGTGGACAGAGCCTCGGGCGACGTGGTTTAGCGTGAGGTGTCCCTGCCCATGGCAGGGGGGTTGGAACTACAATGACCTTAAAGTCCTTTCCAACCCAAACCATTCTATCATTATGATTTTATCATCCCTGGGTAACAGCCCCAGCTCTGGAAGCACAGGTTGGTTCCATTTGCTTTTACCATGCACACTTATTTACAGACTACTTCTGAAAGGATCATTATTTGAAAAGCAAAGTGAAATAAATGTCAACTTGTGCAAGAAATGCCTACCAAGCATTTGCCACAATTAAGCCTGACTCTGATCTGTCCCTTGATACCAAGTTCAAGTATCTAAACCTTAATCATTACACAAGACAGTACTTTACCAAAATTTATGTAAACAACTATAGCCTGATTTATTTTTATTACTAAAGTCTGAGTTATTTCTATTGCTGAATTTAGCTTTATTTTGTAACATACTGTTTGGAGATCAGTATTTTAAGTTATAAACTGAGTCTTTTCCTATTCAGGAAGCAAACACTCAGGCCAAAACTCACTTTCATTTGTTATGTCTGTAATATCACCAGCTATGAAGGCAACCTCTAGAATTACACAACTAGGAGAACTCAAGGCAGCCAAGCACAAATGTTGAGCCCTTTCATGTTCCAAAGGGTTTTCCCTGTATGGTTTTGTATCTGGACTTACACAGCTATTGCTAGGGTTTTTTTTAATCTTTCTAGTGTATTCAGAAAGGCTACAGAGCCTTTTCAAAACCCTCTGAAGCAAGTCTAGCAGGACTTGCCTGGCTGGGCATTAACAGAACTTGAGGGAACATGCATATTAAACAGGATACAAAAGGGAGAACAAAAATGCCTAGGTTTCCCCAGGATCATTTTCAGAAGCCAAGAAACCTGCTGTGTTGAAAAGCTCTTTTTTAAGAGCAAGTAAGGTGTTAACTAAAGGAACCATCTAATTCTATTATGGCCATCTCAGCAGTTCATCAGATCCTTGTCTACACACGAGGAAACAGAGGCCCCACATGGGTCCAGTGGCCCTAAAGAAAACAATCATTTTGCTCCAGAAAGAGATTACAGAGAAGACAGTTGAAGTTGAGGGTCTGGAGCAGAAACAAGACCTTTTATTTCAGAAGATTTACTGTTAAAATAGGTTTTTTTTTCCTTGCCTTTTGTTTTTTCTGAGCAGCTCTAAGATTCCCCACAGTCTTTCAGGCAGTCAGAAACAAATGAGCAATTACACTAAAATGGAGCCTTGCACCCAAAACATTCAGCAATGCCTTCAGACACACCCCCGCAGTCAGCAAAGATTTAGCAAGTAAATAACTTACTCCTCCACATCATTACTACACACCTACAAGCAAAATCTGACACCTCTTTCAGAAATAGCAGCAATTTCCTTCTGTAAGTAACAGAAGTGAGGAAAACATATCCTTCAAGACCTCTTTAAGTCTCACAAACCCAAGATGAAAACAGCGACTAGATTTATGAAGTCTTTTGCAGATCAGCTTTTCAACACTTCGCTAACCTGTTCAAGCAGAAACCCCCAAATCAACGTACATGACAGCCTTATTTTCATGTTAGAAACCTCCAAGGTATTTTGATGCTTCACTTAATGTAGTCTCAAGATTTATCTCTGCTGGTTATTTAAGTTTTAATGAAATGACACTGCTACTATTTGTTTCAACTATTTATTTTTGGAGAAGCACTGCTCTAAGGCCAGGCAACAGAACTATTTTCATTTTTCTGCAAGATGTGTTTCAACTAAGTGTCTGATTAGTCTCTGGATGAGCAATATTCCCATCCAAAAGAAGCATTCCTCATACTATATAGTTTGTATTTTTAACTCATTCGTCTTAAATGTGGCAAAGGCATAAAGCTACACAAGTGCCTGGAACCTGATGAAATCCACCCACGGGTCATGAAGGAGCTGGCAAATGAAGTTGCTAAGCCACTCTCCATCATATTTGAAAAATCATGGCAGTCAGGTGAAGTTCCCAACAACTGGAAAACAGGAAATACAACCCCCATTTTCAAGAAGAGGAAAATGGATGACACAGGGAACTACAGAGCAGTCAGTCTCACCTTTGTGCCTGGCAAAATCTTGGAGCAGATTCTCCTGGAAGGCATGCTAAGGCACATGAAAATCAACAAGGTGCTTGGTGACAGCCAGCATGGCTTCACTAAGGGGAAATCCTGCCTGACCAATTTGGTGGCCTTCTATGATGGGGCTACAGAACTGATGGACAGGGGTAGAGCAGTTGATGTCATCTACCTGGACTTGTGCAAAGCGTTCGACACTGTTCCACATGACATCCTTGTCTCTAAATTGGAGCAACATCAATTTGATGGATGGACCACTTGGTGGGTAAAGAACTGGCTGGATGGCCACACACAAAGAGTTGTGGTCAATGGCTCAATGTCTGGCTGGAGATCAGTAACGAGTGGTGTCCCTCAGGGATTGGTGCTGGGACCGGTCTTGTTTAACATCTTTGTTGGTGACATGGACAGTGGGATTGAGTGCGCCCTCAGCAAGTTTGCCGATGACACCAAGCTGTGTGGTTCAGTTGATACCCTGGAGGGAAGGAATGCCATCCAGAGGGACCTCAACACACTTGTGAGGTGGGCTGATGCCAACCTCATGAAGTTTAACCAAGGTCCTACACCTGGGTCGGAGCAATCCCAGGCACAGCTGCAGGTTGGGCAGAGAAGAGATTCAGAGCAGCCCTGCAGAGAAGGACTTGGGGGTGTTGGTTGATGAGAAAATGAACATGAGCCGGCTGCAGTGTGCGCTTGCAGCCCAGAAAGCCAACCGTATCCTGGGCTGCATCAAAAGAAGCGTGACCAGCAGGTCAAAGAAGATGATCCTGCCCCAATACTCTGCTCTCGTGAGACCTCACTTGGAATATTGTGTGCAGTTCTGGTGTGCTCAACATAAAAAGGACATGAAACTGTTGGAACAAGTCCAGAGGAGGGCCACAAGGATGATCAGGAGACTGGAGCACCTTCCCTATGAAAATAGGCTGAGAAAGATGGGGCTGTTCAGCCTGGAGAAGGGAAGGCTGCGTGGAGACCTCATAGCAGCCTTCCAGTATCTCAAGCGGGGCTACAGGGATGCTGGGGATGGAGATTGACTATTCATTAGGGAATGTAGTGATAGGAAAAGAGGTAACGGGTTCAAACTTAAACAGGGGAAGTTTAGATTGGATATAAGGATGAAGTTCTTTACTGTAAGGGTGGTGAGGCGCTGGAATGGGTTGCCCAGGGAAGCTGTGAATGCTCCATCCCTGGCGGTGTTCAAGGCCAGGTTGGACAGAGCCTTGTGTATGGTGTCCCTGCCCATGGCAGGGGGGTTGGAACTGGATGATCTTAAGGTCCTTTCCAATCCTAACTATTCTATGATTCTAAGTTCTGGCTGTATTTCATAAAAGTATTCAAGCTTAACAGCTAGAAGCAAGTTATCTTGCTAAACATGAAAATGCTTTTAGTAATATTCGCAAGGAACCTTTCAACTTGCAAGTTTAGTGTTCAAGTAACAATCCAGGACAACTATTACCTTCCTCTGCAAAGAAGCCTCTATTACCCTCCTGCTCCCCATGGGGGTTTAAACATTTTTCAGACTTACTTTCTATCCGTCTTGCTTAACTGATCCATTAATGCAACTGTACAAACCTTTCCATTAGAGAAGCAGGAATTGATACAAATCAATTCTTCTTGCTGCTACTTCTGTGGGTAAAGAAATTCCTTTTCAGGTCTGTAAATACATATGAATTCTACTTCTCTTCTACTTCGTCACAGAACACCAAGTCATGTTTCATAAGTGCAGTGAAGCAAGATACAGTAAGTTCTAACGTTTTGCTGTGCATTCTAATGCCTTTGTTCACAGTGCCAGTAATACCTATGTCTTGAAAAGAAAATCCAAGCAAACAGCATTGCAGAAAATTACTTGGGTTAATTTTGTAAAGACACAGCAATCACAAGGTAGAACACAGCTTACCTTTCGTTTCAGAACACTGAGTTTTTCAACTACTCCATCCAGGAGACTAACGACTGAATCCACAGCAGGACAACTGCTCAGCGTCTTCTCCAGCTCTGCCACCACCATTGTAACGTGGCTGGTCTCTCGGTCAATGTTTTTCTGTGCAGCTCGAAATCGTTTGTTCAGTGTTTCATATGGCACCTAAAGAAACATCAAGTCATTATAACTTCTGTATTAAAATATGTGAGGTCTTCTACAAGTTTAGAGACTGCTGATTTCATCTGATGCACTCAGGACACCTCCGAGGTTGCAGGATACCAGAGGTCATTAATCAAACTTGAGTTCTCTTGTCAAAGCCCTTATTTAAGCCCTCTCAGAAAGCAGACAGCACTTCAAAGATAATGAAAAACCAAACACTGACAGGAAATAAAAGATGGTAGATCCTTCTCTGTTACAGATTTTACCTATCCTGCTTTGACTGCAGCAAGCACTGATGGAAATGGTTCAGGAAGAACCGAAAGCCACAACAAATGCCTATCTAACAAAGAAAAGCAACAAGTTCACTACAACTAGGAGATCACACTTTAAAACATGGCTTTTTAAGTTTACATTTATTTACATTTAAGTTTACATTTATTTCTGTAAGAGAAAGTTAACTGAGTAAGCACAGATAATATACATCAGCTACTGAAATATTTATACATAGTACACCATAGTTATTCAGGAAATCTAATAGGTCTCCTACCTACTTCTGCCCATGAAGGACTACTTATTAATATTAATTCCAGTAGGACTATAACAAGTGCCAAAACAAACTCCATGGAAGCTTTCTTAGTGGGAAAAAAAAAAAACCTGTATAATTAAGTTAGTTAAATTCTTCCAAGGCTCCATTCCTCAGTGTGGAGACTAACCAGTCTTGAAGGTCTCCTGTCCCACTTGTTCCACGCCTTTATGGAACAACCACATCCAAACCGCTACTGATGGGAGTTAGGGACACACGTACAGGAGCAGTCTACAGCCTGGTTGAACTTTTAAGGTAACTGACTGATTTGGGGAAAGCTGACAGTAAACACTGAGCTACTCCCATCATTTTGCCTCCACTGCAGTAACAGCATGAGTAATCCAGACAGGAAGTTCTATTACTTCACAGAAACAGGAATTTTAGAACTAAAACCATTCCGGTGTTATACACTTAATTCACCTATATCTTTTATCTTGAAAAAGTCCACCAGAGGTTCTTTCATACAGTTATGATAGTTTTGATTGCTTTTCCATTAATCAGAGGTATCATTTAGCTAGCAATCACATTACACATATTAAAGGTAAACCAGGAAATGCAAATCAGTGCTCTGTTTAGTACCACATATATGTTTGATTATAGATCTTTCAAGTATAGCACTTCTAATCAATTACATCAGGTTTGCCTCCATTTTCTTTCTTCTAATCACTGGCATACAAGTAAGTATCCCCAGGGTCCACTCTACTTTTAGACTCTATTAGGAGAGAGGTTACTACTAGAGATGCACTTTGAAACAGTTATGCTCAAAGTAAGGAAGATGTGCCAAAGATTCATAGGATCAAGGACTTGCTTTCCAAGACTGTATAACCCACAATAGATTGTTCTTATTTGTAGCAGAAGTACAACACAAGCATTCTTCTGATAAGATATAAAAGGGCTCCTCTTCCTCTCAGAAACACTGAAATGATCTTTTTAATGTTTTTTGGCATCACAAACTAAGACCTAGTCAAATGACAGAACAAGCCCCTACCACAGGAAGTATCACACTAGACCAATTATTTTCCTCATATATCCTTCCCTAAAATCCCAGCCCAAGTCCTGCAACTCAAACCACATAAACCATCACAATACATGAGTCTTCAATACCTAGTTAATTGTCTATATAATAATTTTCTATTCTAACTTCAGCTATTCTTTGCCTTCATTTCCTCATAATGATAGGTTTTAAAGCCCCATAGATAGAATGGGCATTGAGGCAAAGAGGGGGCATTATTTTGAACATGCTTTGAACATGGAAGCCTATTTCCAACTCCAAGACTTGATGCCAGACAGCATCAAGACAACTTCTTCCCTTTTTCTCCACTGCATTTTTCTTAGTATTCATCAGAAAATAAGTTTCCCTCAGCTACTCACATCTACTGAATTTAACTTCTACAGGTACTTTGCAAATCAGCTTTCCATGCCACGCTGAAAAGCTACATCAGTCAGGACCTCCACAGCTATTACTGATTTGAGGTATCTGCTTGACTGCAAAAAGTAGTTTTGTTCAATTTTGAGCAGTCAGTTGAACTGAACTGAGCACAGATCCAGTCAGTTTGAAAAAAAAAAAATTATCTAGGTTTAATCTCCTTTTCCTTGTAGTTTCTTATCTGAACACAAGAGCAGTAACAGTTCCCGTTTCCCATGCTCTGTCTCTTTAGTTTCTGGCAGAGGCTATGATCATATGGCATTTAGAACAATTGCACTTTCAATTTCGACTGCCATCATTATATAGCATTTCTAATGTGTTTAGGTGCAATAGGTTTGAATCTTGTTTTATCTTTATTTTTTTCCCTACTCCCAAAAAACATCTGAATATCCTGTGTGGAAGGGACTAGTAGTTGGTTTACTATATACTTTGAAAGCAAATACAAATAAATATATTACAACTGAAACTGACAGTAAGTTTTTCATAATCTACGTGGGAACTTGTTTCTTACTACAGAGCTATACTATAAGTTATATCCAGGTACAGCTTTCACACTTACCTTACAGGACTAGATCCTACAAGTGCCAAAATTTAGAACATTCCTTACTGAGAAAGCATCTTATCTCAACTCTGCATCTTGAGCAGCTGGCTCTTTTGTTACTAATACAGCTCCTATGCTCCAAGAAACCCCATTTCCCAGCATTAGTTTGATTTACTGCAGAACTCCTCAGGCACTGTACCACTGATTTTTTTTTTTACCCTAACAATGAAAGTAAATGGAAGGAGAACAGAACAATGCTCTAGAAGATGTATTCCTAAAAATTCTTAATTATGGTTCACTTTAATTTTCAGGTACCACAGTACAAAATAGCAAACACCAAACATTTTGGACTAACAGACAGCTGCCACAAGTCTATTAGACACTTTCCACTTTATGTCACTGCCAGTGACATCTCTGTAACCAAACCTGGATTACATGCTTACTCTTCAGGGGCAAGAGTGACCTGCAGAATTCAGCCTAGGGAAGCATTACCTTAAGCTGCTAAGTAGCGACAAAAATTGAAATAAAGCAGCAAGGATCAACCAGAATGTATTGTGTAGAAGCACAATACCAACTTGTTCCATCCACTCGAGCTTGAAAACCACACCTCAGTAGGCTCATACCATAAGCACACAAGAAAATATAAAGGAGAGATGTAAAATATGTGGGCCGCATGTTTAAATTCAGTGTCACTAAATAGATTCTGCTGCTTTTGTTCATCAGCTGCCGAAACAGGATTCAACTTAACCATGTACTAAAGCAGGTCAACCTTAAACCTAAGGAAAAGGAATTTGACTTAAGTTAGAACAGCACATTAAGAGGTGAGCAGAGCTAAGAACGTCAGAAGATGCTTTTTTAGCTCACACTTAGGACTTCAACTGTGATGCTACCTGGCCTTCAGCCCAAACACACTGTTCTTCTAGCCCATGAACAGGAATAAGCTATGAAGGCAACACTGATTAGGTCTAAAACCATGGAGTAGCTAAAACTGCTTAAGCTGTCCAACTGCAGGTAATATTTCTTTCAGTAAGTCACATCAAAATCAACTTGAAATACCCTTATATATAGTGAATTTAATAATGATATTAAATATATTCCCTTCAACATAAATTTTTCAGTAAGCCATTAATTTACTGATACCAATTTCTTAATCTTTCTGAGTACATATTAAAACTAGAAACAGCAAGTATTCAATGCTTGCATATATTCTATCCTGATGGTCTGCAAACTGTATATGCTTCCTGAGTGTTTCTTGAAGATCTACAAAAAAGTTACAGAAATAAAACTAAGTCAATCTTCTACACAGAATCCTACAATGCATACCTACCTTGGTTTTCACATTCAATACCAACATTTTAATGAGATTCTTAAGTTTCCTCTTCTTCTTAAGGATTTTAAAGTGTATCTATGTGTACATTTATGTACATCCATAAATCAAATATATAAAAACAGAAAATCTACTGTAAAAAAGCATGCCTGAGAACACACTTTTAACAACATAGAAAGGGAGAGCAGAATGCAAGTCATTTCCCCCTGCATAGAAGCTCATTAATTATAGTGATCAGAACTTAAAAAAAAAACCCTACTTCAATGGTATTTATGTTGGAGGGAGCCAGACAGCCAGACTGGACTTCTTATGCTGGTTTTAGTGCCTTGAATTCCACTAAGCAGCTTAATGGCATCTTAAGAATGCGGCAAAGTTTCAGCCTCAACACATACTTGCAGCTTCCATGACAGACACCGTCACTCACTCAGCACCTGGGGTTTCTGAGAACTAAGTGAAGACATACAAAGCTAAAGGGTGCTGTGCTTGGGAGAAAATATGAGATAACAGGAGAAATATGAATAGTGGCAAGGTATTCTTCACAAAGGTGCTATAGTCCATCAGCCATAATGGAGGGAAAGCATTCCAAGTCACAGCTAGAAATCCAGCACTTGTTAACATCATGGCCAACATACACATCCACTTTATTCAACTGGAGTTTAGACTCAATTGTAATTACAAGGGCTTCATAGACAGATGAGCAGCATAAGGAAGAGGAAAAGCATCTACAGAATTGAGTTTGTGACCTAGCAACAAAGGACAACAGAAAGTCTCATGTCTAAATGCTGCCTCTGTCTTTAATAGTGAAGTCTTCTACTAAGCCTTCCTGATTACACATGAGCTATTGAGTCTGGAAAGAGATGCACTATTTGCACGAAAACTTTAAAGCAAGCTGAAGACATACAGGTACATGGGACCAGAAAGAATAATGGTTGGTGGTTTAAAAGCTACCCAGTGGCCAATTACAAGCACTGCCTGATTCCTGAGGAATGTTATCAGCTTTAACATACACATCCTCTCCAGCCATCTGCACTATGGAACAGAATATGCAATCAGTAAGCTCACAGAGGACAACACATTGGTGGAATGCTTGATAATTCTGGGTGACAGAGCTGCCATTCAGAAACATTCCAAGAACTTTATGAAACGCAATCAAGGCAAAAACCAGATCCCTGTACTTGGCGCAAAAGTACCCATCCATTAGCACAGACTGTGGAATAAATGGCTAGGACTACTTCTGCAGAAAAAGATGAAGAGGTTCTGATGGACAATAGATTAGACACAAATCAGCAACAGACTCTTGTGGCAATGAAAGTTAATCACATACCAGGCTGCATTAGTGGGCTTAGAGGCAGTGGATTGAGAGGAGCGATTGTTCTCTATGCTCAGCACTCACACTCATCTGGAATACTGAATCTGGTTTTCAGGTCACTTCCCCTGCCCACCAAAGAGATGTTGACAAACTGGAAAGAGTCCAGAAGGCTATTACCACAATGGTTGAGGAGACCAAATCCAAACGAGAGGCTGAAGGGGGGCAGGCTTACAGAAAGGAAGACTACATGGAGCTGGGAGTGGCACAATCTGATAGAAGTCTTCCACTACTTAGAGGTGAAGGTTATAGGTAAGAGCCAGCCAAACTTTTCTCAGAGCAAAAAATAAGGAGACAGAGTTGGCAACTGACAGCAAAGAAAATTCCAGCTGGACATTAGGAAAATATATTTTAAACCAGGAAGGTTGGTAAACACTAGAACAGCAGCCCAGAAAGGTGGTGGAATCTTTACCCTTGGAAACTTTCAGAACTATGCAGAGCTCTGAGCAACTCAGATTAGCTTTGAAATTAGCCCAGCTCAAGCAGAAAGCTAGACTATAGTGTCTGCAGAAGTCCTTCCTTACATTAATTTTAGGATTTCATCTAGAAAGAGACTGGATCAGAGATCCCCACTGCTAATTTTGACACCAAATTCATCTCCATACGAAAATACTAGCCACCATAGCAAGACAAGAAGTCCCTCTTCTGTCACTATCCTTTATCTGAAAACACCCAGAAAGATGACAAGACCTGAAGAAAGGCAAAACCAACGTTACTAATCCCAAACAGTCTCTTTAGACTTCTTGAGCTAGAGATAGGAATTCTATATATCACAGGTGTTTCTCATCCATGAACTCTACTGGTTGCTGTTGACCTGTAGAGTTTCAGCACTGCAGTATCCTGTGGTGAGACATTTCACAGCCTCACACATTATGCGAGAAAACTCTCCTTGGTTTTGACTTGTCAACTGCTGGCCTAATTTGAAACCCTTTATGTTCTTGTCTTTGGAAGCAAAAGAGGGAATATTCATTTTCTTCTGTGCCTCTCATGTCTCTTGAGCCTGAAGAGGCTCTTTCTAAACCATTCTTCAAAGACAACCATTCCAGATCTCTTATGATACTTGCCCTTCTGTAGACATTTTCCAGTTCTGCTATATCCTTCAGCAGGATGAGGGAAGGGAGAAAATACGGGTAACTCATATTACTCGGAAGAAGAAACCACTGTGGATTTTCACTGCTACATAATGAGGCTCTCCATTCTTCCCTTCCATCCTAAATTTGTCAAATTAACCTAATCATTCCCAGAAAAATATTCACTATAACCCCAAAGATCCCACTGAGCAACGATGATCATTTCTAACTCTGCTATCTACATAAAATTAGGACCATTTCTTCTTTCCACCATACCCAAGAACTGTATCACACTATACCTGCCAATATCTAATTTCATCTATTTTAATACTCAGTCTCATTTTTCTCTAACGCTGCACACTTGAGTTATATCTGCAATACCTTATCTTAGTAGCATCACGGAAAGCAGATCATTTCAGGACTCACTATCCCCTCCAGGCTGTACAAACACCTGAATATCAGCAGTACTGACCAGCACAACGCTAATACTAGCCTTCTTCCATTACTGAGGCCAGCTACCAAATCTTGATGTTTGTTTCTTACCTTGCCTTGTTACCCACCCACGTAAGAACTTCTGCCTTCTGGAAAGGGATCTCAAAAATCCATTCAGTAACACCAATAAGCTATGAACTAAATCCACCACCACTTTTTTGCCCTCAACACTCTCTTTGTATGCCATGACTTTTTAGAAGTCATGCTAACTGATGTACATTATTCCCTATTTACTAGTCAGGACAGTACTACTGTACTATTTTATTTATAATAAGCCATTGATTGGGAGGGGAAAAAAAAAATAAATCAACTGCATGTATTAAGAATATCACAAAAATTCTACTTAAGTAGAGGCACTGAAACAGTCTTTTACTTTGTCTTTCTTCCACAGCTATCAAAACAACTTTTCAGGTTATTTCAGCATTTGTCAGAGAGAGGACTGGACTCAGGAAAAATAGATTTTTTTTCCCTAAACCCAATAAGCTTATTTTATAATAAGCGTTACATCCTACATTTCTACTCCTTTAGAGGTGCAGTATGTTGGGCCAAAGTGTGATGCCTACTATGTGAAACTTTGAATACCAGCCTGAGGCTTCCCATCAGGTTTTGTAACTGGTATATAGTTATACTGAAAGACTGAATTCCATATTTCTTTCACAATTAAAATGTTTGTGAAAAACGTAAGCCTTTAACCTCCCCCAGGGTCTAGCCTTACACTAGACCTTTAGCACACCAGTTCTCAAACTGATTTAGTCACATCCTGCAATACAGACTACACTCCTTCTTCACTTCTGCAGATTCAAGCCTAAAGCATCCCAAATAAAACCAGAAACTAAAACCTTAACAACCTCTTTCAGACCACAACATTAATCAAAAATAGTTTCTCCTCCACAGTGACTACATATAAAAAGCATTCAGATGCAGCAGAAAGACTCAGAGCAAAAAACAGTTTGTATGGCTATCATTTTGTTGCTGGAAATGATAGATTAAGAGTGATACTTCAAAAAAAGTCATCACAATTGAAGCAAGAATTATTTAGTAGTGAAAGTAAGACCATGAATCATTCCTCAACCTCCTGTTAACAGGAATTTTCAAAGGGTTATTTTCTGAAAACGGATTTTCACTGAAAACAGTACAGACAACAGAAACAATCATCTCTTACACAGGTTTGTAGTTCTGGAAAACAACATCCAATTTCTCCCTGTACCTGGGAGAAAGAAGTTCATCATGTCTAACTTCTCACAGAAAGACACCTGAGCCTCATAGTCCACATGCCACAGCTTTTATTTTGACCAAGTCTCCCTGTGTCACCACCATTTCCTCAAAATCCCATCTGAGACTTCCTTACAGGAGGTGTGGTAAAGCTGTCAACTTATATTCCTGTGAAGTTGTGGCTGCCCCATCCCTGGCACTGTTCAAGGCTAGGCTGGATGGGGTTTAGAGCAACCTGGTCTAGTGGAAGGTGTCCCTGCCCATGGCAGGGGGTTGGAACTGGATAAGCTTAAGGTCTCTTCCAACCCAAACCACTCTGTGATTTTGTGAGTCTGTGAACTTGACAGCAGTACCAACTCATATGCAGGAAAGTTTTAGCTACATGTCCCAACTTTACCGATGTCTGTGTGAATCATCCTTTAATGCTACAGTCTCCCAGCTGAAAGCAACTCCTTCCCACATAAAGTGTGCATTTGCATTTATTTTAACAAATACCTACATCATGTATCTCTTCAAATGAACGGGATCATGGGCAGGAGGGAATTGGAAATGGATCTTTAAAAAAATCTTTTCAGGTACATAAAGTCAGGCAACTCTAACTACTGAGAAGAATTAAAGAGACGGTTCAAGGAAAATAAATTAGAGTCCTACCAGATTAAGTGGGGGGAACCGTTACAGAACTATGCCCTCCTTTCAAGGGTGAGAAAAATCATGTGCTTCCTTTCCTCAATTGTGTTAACTTATAATACCTGAAAAGCACCAGAGATTTGCATGAATCTACAGGTACCCAAGATAATTCAGTTGAAGACTTTGAGGATAAATAAGCCTTTTCAAATGCCATATATTGTACCCTTATACAAAATTAAGCCCAGCCACAGACAGGTAAGGAAAAGAAAGTGATAAGTACAGTGATGTTTTTGCCTTTGACAAAAACAGAAGCAAAGACAATTTAGTTATACTTTATGCAAAAAGTATAAAGTATACTTTATACGTTATGCAAAAGGAAATATTTTTGCATATACTATATGCAAAAGGAAAGAGGAAGTATGAGAACATGGAAGAAAAACTAAGCACCTCCTAAGTAGTTTTAGTAAACAGTGTCAAGAGAAAAGGTAAACTCAACAAGAAACACCTTTGAGCATTAAGATGTCTCCTTGAGACTAAACTGGATCACCATGATCACCTTCAACAAAACAGAAGAGGACATGTTACGCACGATGCTATTTGAAAAGTGAGGCAGAGTACAACAAACAGTTGCAAATCTGCCCCTCAAACCAATAACAATTAAGCATTTCCATATTGAAATTTTGTATTTTTATACACTATTTCTTCCTCTGTAATTCTTGGATTATTTCAGAACTGAGTCAGTATCATTATTCATCAATGAACTCATCCAAAAATGTAAGATGTGTCACCATTTATTCACAGAATGAATTCTTCTGATGGGTGGCTCTTATCAATCCCTTGAATTAGCATCATTTTCCATGTTCTAGACAAAACCAGAAAAGGAAAAGAAAGTTAAAAGAGAGGAGAAGTAGTATTTTTCAGGGATAAGAGGCTAGATTTGGGTTTAATTAAGTGCAATTATTAATACAAACTCTTGAAAAGAAACAGATCAAACCAGAAAATTTTATAAGCCTAAGTACAGTTGCAAGATCATTTTGACTTAAAACCAGTTCATTTTAAAAACAGTTTCAATGTAGCTTCCCTTAGTTAAAATCAAGTCAGTTTTACAACTTAGGAAGACAATATCACACATTCTAGAGCAGATGTGTCTAGAAAGAAAATAGCAGTATAATATTCAAAGCTGCTACTTCAATACAGGAGAGAATTAGCAGCGAAAACTTGGACTATCCATCTGCCACACACATACTTACTCAACAGAAGTAACTATAATCCTTCCAAATATTATCCTTTTCCACAAACTGCTAGAAACTTCTTACTGAATACATTATGAACTTCTGAACAAGGCTTCCAACTACAGAATTAAGTGCTTTACAAAGCCATTTTACAGTTATATGAAGCTCTCTTGCATCCCTATATAAGCAAATTGAAAGCCATTTTAGAGTCCTGGCTACAGCCACACTGGGGACATCAGAGACCAGGCATTTTGTATGCACTTGCTTACAGCTGCCATCTTGGACTCATGCCTCAGAAGAAATTTCTTCACTCTTCTCCTTTTAGTAGAAATGTAAGAGTACTAATAAAAACCTTAACATTCCTCCCTACCCAGAGCAGCGGTCAAGCTGCTAAGCTAAGGTCACACAGCAGGTTTGTGCCTTGAGCAAGTCCATTTGTTTTGATCCTTCCTTCTTCTCCAAATATTTGTTCATTTTAATCACAGTATCACCTCTTTCATTTAAAGAGGTTAGCGTCCTCCTGTGTGTTTGCACAGTTCAGACACTGTGATACTGGCTGGAGCCTTTAGGCTTGAGATCCCATTTCCAATCAGACCACTCCCAAAATAACTTATTCCAGCTAAAATAACAGCACTTCTCCTAAGACAAATAATTAAGGATTATTGATTCAGCAGACCTGTATCAGCATATATGGATGACTGAAGTTCTACTCAAGATACCTGCTGTACTTTAGTTCTTACAATTGAAGGTAATCAGCAAAGCACTGAAAAAAGCTCAGGTGAATCAGAAGTAGGTCATAAAGCAGTTAAATTACTGGTTATCAAAATAAGGATATCTTTACAAAAACTTGCCTTATTTAAATAAGCAGTAATAGACTGTAAGTGACCAAGTAATATGGCATATTTCACATTCTGAGTTAGAAAATAATTCCTATATAGTGCATCTTCAGGCTGCAAGCTATGGGAGGCCAAGAGAACAATGAAGGCAGTTTAAGTTTACAAGGACTGACAAATTTTGCCAATATGCCCTTCTAGCAAATATCTATCTGCCAAAACAGTACTTTCCTAAATCAGTGGACCCCAAAGGTACACTATTGTGCTGATTCATATAGGAACTACTGCACTGAAAAAACATGGGAAGAGGTTTAGAGAGAGAAAAATTGACAATGGGTGGTCCATGTCATCTAGTGAGAGTTCCAACCCTATCACACAGAGCTATGAAGCATTTTCCTCCTACTACAGTATCTAGCAAATGTTTGAAGTTCATCTTTCCTCACGTTTCCCAGCCCTTGAAAAACACTCGCTAAGCAAAGAACCAAAGTTTTCACAGATATTCTTGCCTTATGTCAACATTTAAAGACCCCATGTTAGCTACCATCCAAGCACATGATTTCTATACCAGAAAACATACACAAACCAAATTCACAAGGGCACTGTCCCGTGAAAACACTACAAATCAAGTTTGCAACTGCAGCTGTGAATTGCAACATCAGATAAGTATTTGCTTTGAAGATAGTAACAGAAAGTCTTCTGTAAAACGTTTGAGAGTATTTCTCTTGAAGTATTTTCCTACAGGCACAATGGAATACTGATGATCAAGCAACATCTCTAGCTTATGGCCACACTGTTCCTTATTGCCTTTTCCTGCCTTCCTTCATCAATCACTTAAAAATGTATTTTATAGGGAGTGGTGCAGAGACCAGTTCCCACAGGAGCCAGCTCCTACTTTAGCTGCTTTCCAATGTCAAACTTCTTCTGAAGTTCCCACAGTATCATATTTTTCTTATACCAGAGTGGTGCACAGAGCCCTGTGCAGAACAACAGCAGCACAGAAGATGTCACACTTGTTTGCTGACATGCACAATGTGTCAAAACAGGAAGTGCATTATTCAGCGGCACATGAATGCTTGGTATGGACATTCAGTGCACACTCAGTGAGTCAGAGCACTCAGCTGGAAGACTGATTTAGTGTGAGATACAAGTGTTCACACTGAGTTAGTACAGAGCTGACTATTACCATTATCCATGTTTAGCTTATCATGTCAACCTTCTACTTGAAGAGTGTTTTAGACGTCAAGTAACAATCTAGAAGTGCCACATACATGTTTTTTGTGCACTGATATACTGACAGTGCATTAGATGTTGGAAGCTCTGTTACTTCTGTCCTCAAGCTCCGCCTGAACCACTTTCACTGAACAACTTTTGCTGCTGTATGTTCAAAGTTTTGACAAAAGTACTATATGGCTCATAATAACACAATCCACAGCTATGCTCAAAACCAACCTACAGTGAAGCATATAAATGGGGGGGGGAATAAAGCAGTGCAACCAATTATACAAAAAATAATCCTGCACCTTTTCTACTTCTGGGAAAAGAAGTTGACCTGAGCTGTTTGACATCTTCATCAGTGACCTAGATAATGGGTCAGAGTGCACCTCCAAAGTTTGCAGATGATACAAAACTGGGAGGAGCTGCTCATGCCAGACAGTTGCACTGCCGTTTGCAGAGGCCTCAACAGGCTGGAGAAGTGGACAAATGAGAACCTTGTGAAATTCAACAATGGGAAATGCCAAGTCTTACAGTTGGGAAGGAGCAACCACATCCACCAGCATGTGCTGGAGACCAACAACCTAGAAAGCAGCTTTGCAGAGTAAGACCTGGGGGTCCTGGTGGACAGGTTGCCCATGAGACAGTGACGTGCCCTTCCACCAAAGAAGGCCAACAGCATATCTGGGAAAACCACAGCCAGCAGGTGAAGGAAGGTGATCTTTCCCCTCTACTCAGCATAAGTTAGACCCATCCAAAGTGCTGTGTCCCGTTCTCAGCCTCCAGTACAAAAGAAACATGGACATACAGGAGTAAGTGCAGCAGAAGGCCACTGAGATAAGTAACAGAGTGAAGCATCTGACATACGAGAGGCTGAGAGCACTGGGGTTGTTTAACTTAGAGAAGAAAAGGCTCAGAAGAAGCCACATCAATTTGTATAAATACCTAATAGGGGGGGAGTAAAGGAGATGCGGCCAGACTGCTCTCAGCAGTAACCAGTAGAAGGACAATAGGCAATGGACATAAATTGAAATACAGAACATTCCATGTAAACAAAAGATTTGGTTTAAATACCATAGCACTAGAGAGGATGGAGTCTCCATCCTGGAGATAATCAAGAACAGCCTGGACATGGCCCTGAGCAAGCTGCTCTAGCTGACCCTGAGGGGAGGCTGTAAGACAAGGCTGTCTCCAGATATCCCTTCTAACCTCAGTTCCTCTGTGATTCCACAGACTCAGGATAGAAATGCATCATATGATCCTATTTTCCTCCCAGTTTCCCTCTTTAACAACCAGGTAAACATGGCATTTACATGAGAAATCAGCATTTTATTAAATCTGCTGCCACCATTTCCCCTGCCACAGCTGCCAGCAAGAGAAGCCAAACAGCAGCTCTGAAAAGGTGCTCAGACATTCTGTGCTTCTACAGCTCTCCTTCTGATCGGCTGTTTCTGAAAGCAGTTGCAGTCCAGCTAACCCTGAACTGTTTGCCAGTGAAGAGCCCAGATAAGAATATTTTCACAAGTGATCATCCCTGCTTTCAGGCCTTCCACTTTCAGGGTCTTACTCCATACAGTTTGCTAGTTCAGTTTAATGATTATTCATACTTCTAACAATATGAATGAATTATCTGGCTTCCTGTCATCACCTGTTTATTAGCGTTTCAGCTAAGAACTACGGTAACAATGTTCGCATTCAGTCATTTTTAAGTTGTCAGCTTTCATGTTACATATTCTCAGATGAGACCAGCACGGTTCTCTATTAGAAGCCTTTTTAATTAAAAAAAGGGAAAAGAGCACTTTAAAGGAAGAATAGCTGGCAACCACTTGTCCTTGAGAAGGGACTGGATTGAGGGAAATCCTCAAGTAGTACTTTGTACACTTAAATAGCTTCCCTAAATGCAGCTGAACAAGTCTATTTACTTCTGCTGAGCTGAACTGTTGAAGAATGGCGGAAGCATTTCCACTCCTGCAGCAACTACAGTTTAGCTATGGAAAAGGGATTACCCTTTGCAGTTTTAAGCAATCTTTTACATGAAAGGCACTCTGTGGAACATACTGCAAATGTAGAACTATTGCACAACTATTATCTAGTGATGTTGGCATGAGGAAGCTTGAGGGAGGAAACAGGAAGGATATAAACACAAGTCTCCAATCTTTTACATTTTACTCACATCAGGAAAAATCACCAGCATCCAGAGCGCCAAGAGAACCATCTGAGCTACTGTGTTGGTGGACAAAATGAAGAAAAAAGTAGAAATTCTATGGATTCATTTCTCACAGTGCTGGAATAAACTGGAAATGAAAACTCACAGAGGCTCAGTTCCACATAAACTTGTAGGCACCTGCCTCCTGATGAACAAAATGGGATTTGATCTCAACTTACTTTGGTAGACTTTAGCCTTAGTGCTCATTTCTCCCTGCTGCTTTTTCACCTCCACCACCAAAAGTGTTTTGATACATGACTCACAGTTAAGAGCATTTAAGAGGACATATTCAAAGATTTGAGCAGACACTGTTCTGACAGGTTTTTTTTAAACAATGAAAAATGCTATTAAAGGTTAGAGGAACAACCCAGAAGTTGAATGGGTGCTGCGAAGAATCAACAAACATTACCTTTGCTAGGAAATTAAGAGTTTCAGCGCAAGGATGTCTCACCCTCGTACTATTTAGCTTCCCAACTTTACAAACAACATTCCATTCTCTCATGTATATTTTTGTTGAGATTTTTCAGGGAAAAAGAATGCTTGTGGAAATAAAAGAATTAGTCCAAAATACTCTCTACCTTTTAAATGCCTGGCACTTTGACAACTCATCTTAAGACATACGCAGCAAAACAAAACCTCACTGATCCTCACTGCCAGTAATTTTTCAGGAATGCAACAAGCAAAGCTGTGATAACAACTGGAATACATCTAAAACACAGTCTTAAAAAGATCTTAACTTTAAATGCCTTCACAGTGTTCTGGCTGTGGAAAGTGCTAGAGTGCTCTTCATAGCTATTTTAAATTTTAAGCTTGATGCTGTCAGCTGCAAAGTACTCCAAGATGACAGAAAGAAGCCTTCAGAAGTAAAATGGGACACTTTGTCCTTCTGTTTCTTGGACCTTAGAATGAAACTAGGAGAGTGGAGAAGGAGGATATACAGAAGAACAACACGGCTAAAAAGCCTGCAAAACAAACACCGCAAAGAGCACACAATGCTCAATGTGTGAAAGTACAGCACGATCTTGGCACAGCAAAGTTTACTTTGCATAAACATCTTCTATAGATAAATGTTGATATGCCAACATGAGAGACATTTAAATAAGCATTTTGCAACAGAGATCCTTCTCCTAGCTGCCTTCCACAGTTATCACTATTTATGTGGTAGACCTACTGCCTACACAAGACTTCAAACAAAGGTTTCCATTGATTCCTAGGAGCATCATCCTTCCAGTTGAACAGTTCTCAGAGGCGATGACCTTAACGCTCAACATCGAGTCCTTCATTTGCTTTACAATACCTAGTTAAAGCCAAAGACCACCTATGCGGTCTTGGGAAACTACCAGCCTCCAGTCAGACCTAGGACCTTAACGAACACCCCATGCTTTTACCAAACTGTAAGTACTCCGCTTATTCGCCTCCACAGGCCTCCAGTCTTTCCCAATGCGTTTGTCCCTCTTTATGTTTTAAGCTCATCTCCATCTTTGGGGGGACCAAGAAGCCAGGGAACCATATTCTACTACCACCTCCACTCCCTCCCCTTTCACACGTCTCCTAACAACGCCACGTAGATTCTGCTGATCATCTGGGATGAGCATTTAAAGAAACCCTCGGTCTTCTCGAGCCATCATCATCACTCACACGCCCCTACACCCTCTCTCCCCCAAGCCCCACTCCCCTCTCACATCACCCCTCGCCACAAGGACCTCACTTCTCCCCCGGCTTTGACCGGCTCCTACAAGCCCTCAACGACCCTTTTTGTGTCCCCAGCGAGGCCGGGGGCCTCCCCTTTCACCTCAGGGCACGGAGACACCCGTGGAGAGCGGCATATTCCAGGCACGTCCCTCTCCCTCAGCGGAGGGGGAGGGGACGGGAGCAACCGTAGCGACAGAAGCCGAGACACCAAGCGGAGGAAATCAGGGACGGGCGGGCAACTACGTGGTGGGAATCCCTCCCCACCCCAACCCCGGAGGCTCCTGAGGCGGGGAGCGGGACGGAAGGGGGGGGGAAGCTAAGGAAGACCAGCTTGCCAAACCCCCATCTCCCTCTTCAGCGCTGCTCCGACGGGACACTAACGGCTTTACCCTCCCTTCCTCCGTGCCAGGGGAGGAGAAGGAGGCTTGGCACCCACCTTGAGAGTGGGATACTCCTGCACCTTCAAAGTCATTGAGAGCTGAGCAGCTGATTCCTGCACCGCCATCTTGGATTGGGCACCGACCTCCTCCCTCCTCCTCCTCCCCCGCCCTCCCCCAGCCCGGACCGACGGAGCTACCTACGGGAGGAGGGAGTGAGTGAGAGTCAGTGAGGCGCAGGCGGCGGGAAGAGGTTTAAATAGCGGACACAGCGTGAGTCCCCTTTCCCTTAGTTCCCTCTCCCCGGTGCCGGGCTCCCCGCCCGTGCTCGCCGCCGCGCTCCCTCAACCGGGGCAGGCAGAGGCGCCCGGTGCCGCATCCCTTCCCCAGCCCACCGCGGAGCCGCTTGCCCTCACTGCTGAGGGGGGGCGGCCCTCAGTCGCCTCACGCCGCCAGGGTGGGGGGAGGCCGCGGCGGGTCCCGCTCTCGGGTGGCCCCGCGCTAAGTTTCCCGAGGTGAGGCGAGGCGAGGCGCGGGGCGGGAGCCGCTCCCTCCCTCCTTCTCTCCTTCAGCAACCGGCCCGGTCTCGCCTTCCCCGCGGGGCAGGGGGGTGGGGAGTGGAAGGGGGTTGGCTCCCGGCCGGCCGTTGAGAAGCGTGCCCGGCAGCTTGTCCCGCCGGCCCAACGTCCGCCTCCCCTTCCCTGGCCGGGAGGGTGCAGCAGCCCTGCAGCTACTTCGGGGAGCGGGGAGAAGACATGAACTCCCACCCCGCTGCCCTCGCCTCCGTGCTGGGCACGGAGCTGCCGCCGCCCCCCGCACTGATCACCCGCCGGTGCCGGCGAGCGCCACGCTTTTAGAGCCGCGGGGTGCAGTTGTTTCTTCTTTCGTTATTTCTTGCGTTGGTCGGGTTTGCCGGTGCCCAGCTGTATCTGGAAGGAGTTGTGGATCTTTCCAGCCGCAAGGGCTTGCTTGTCTTGCTGACCTCTGTTCAGTCCCTGCGAGCGGTCCACGGGAGTTGGTGGGCCGTAAGGTGAAAAGCACTGGTTGAAAGGAGCGGTGATTCCTTTGCTGAGCATACGTGAATGTTTCGGTACTAAAACCAAGAGGGTTGATCCTGCAGACTGTCTCTACTTGTGTGTCTGAGGGAATAAAATCACTTTTTGGAGTGTTAATCCCCGGGCTATTGACATGAAAGCTGGTTTCTTGGGAATGTGTAGAGGGCAGTGTCAACCATAACACATAACCCTCTGAAGGAAGCCCTCTGTGAAGCTTCTCACTGTGCTTTGGGTACCTCAGTCAAACGGGAGGCACTTTGTCAGATCTTTAAGCTCTGAGTTCTGAACCATAACTAAGTGAAAACGTACTGATCGGAAGCTGTGCATGCAGCAATACGAACTTGCCTCTGTTGAATTCAGTGGCAAAAGTTGTTTCTCAATGCAGGTGCTTGCTGTTGTCAGCAGGTATGTTTCAGGTAGTGTGCTGTTGTGGTTTTCAGGCTTTAAAGAGCCCCCCAAACCTGTATCCATTGATGTGGCTTGTTTTCTGTCTTTCCTAAACATTGTGGTTATGTTATTTCTGGTCTGCAGAAGACTGTAGAAAAAAATAAACACAACTATTTGCGGGAAGGTAAAACACAGGTAATACATGTAATGGTTTGAAAGAGCAAGTCCTATTTAACAACTGTGTTTCTTAGAATATTCAGTAACATTATTTATTGCCAATGTGCATGGGCCCTGTTGCAGGGGGAGCATCTGTCCACCACAAAGAGCTGGTGATAAATAAAAGTGTCATGTACTTGAGGGTTAGATTCTCTTCAGTTTTTGACTACAAACTGTTTACTTGTGTTTACTCTGAGCATTCAGTCGGGTACTGAACATCATCAGCAAATGTATGTCTAAACATAATTTGCCAAGCCCAAACCAAGTGCAAAGCCTTTGTTTAAAAAGTATATTAGTAAAACATTTGTGTTAGTTACACCTGGGATTAACATTCATGTCTAGACTTGATCTTGGGGCCAGATTCTGCAAGAGGATTTGTGTAATGAGGATTTTTGACTCCATTAAGGCTCTGTGCAGGGAACGGTTCACCTGAGCTTGTCAAGTAGGGGACTGAAAACTTAGTTGTTGCTGTATTTACAAACATCATTATGTGACATTGTAAATCCTTCCAGTTGCCTCTGTCTTAAATGTTTTGTAAGCTAATATTTGGAAGGAAATATGCTGTTCAGTATTCCATATCATTGATGTTGCAGAACAGCTTGAACATGACAAACTTCATGCCTGTGATGCTTACAGGGACTGAAGAACTGTGATTTCCCATGTAATTTACTAAGTCATGGATGTATTTGTCCACTTATGTTTTGTGTAATCTCTTAACGGTCCTTTGTGACAAAACTAGCTAATTTAATGTGAAACAATTTTGGATACAGGTTATGTGCTCAGACTGTATCTGTCTGTAAACTGCAGAATTATTGGTGAAGGATTGTCAGACATTGGTAGCCAAAGTTAAAGGCTTTGCTTAATGGAACAGATGGCCAAGCAACTATCATGTCAGAGAAAACAGCATGTATTCCGTGTATTCTTAGTTTAACACAAGAGGGAGCATGTCTAATCTTTAACCTTTAAATGCTGCAACTTCAGAGAGGAAGCTTTACGTGCGGAGTGTCGGCTAATTTATGTCTGGGCTCCATGTGCAAATATTGATACAACCTATACATATTTCTGGCATGTTTTCAACTTTAGGTTGCAGCTGTTAATTTATAATACAAATGTTGGTGTGATAAATGTGGAGATAAGAAATAAGCTAATGATATTTTGAGCTTGTTAAATCTGTAGTTTCCTGCTGAATTTAACAAAATATTTATGGTTATTTTGTTGGTTTTTTCAGCTATGGTTATTCATATACTGGGTTTGTACTTTGTTCTTTAATATTAGGTTAATAAATGTCTTCTGCTTAACCTACCATACTAAGTTCTAAAGCTGAGACTTCATTTAATTAAATTTAGTTTAATTACCAAGTCAACTTTGCTTTTACAGTCTTATAAATTCTCCTGTGTTATCCTTAAATAGGAACTACGCATTCGGGTCTACTAAGGGGGTTTGTGTACAGCATCTTGTTTATTTTTCCTTGTCCCCTACTGGTGTAAAAGGAAGAATAAAAATGAGCTTCCGTTTTGTATTTCTCGGCATTGTCCATTTGAATCAGAATCTATTAATGCTTGTCCTCGTGTAGTGTCTTATTAATGGGAAACAGCAATTAGTTAAAATTAAGCAGTGTGTACAGAATACTCCAAACCTTTAGGAGAACATTGCTTATTTGGTGGTATCTTAAAAATGTTTCCAGTAGTCTTCCGCTTTGCTCCAGATTAATGATTAGAGAAGAACATCTGTCTGCCATTAAGCACTGCATGTAGATATTATGTCTTTCAAAAACATAACTGTATGTTATTTGGTGGAGCAAAGCAGAAACCTTAGGGCTCTGCTTCCATGTGCCAAAGAAAACTGCTGTGGATGGAGATTTTTCTATGCTTGCTTCTCTTCCCTCTTTGTGGACATTCTGACCTTTTTGCTGGGATCGCAGAAGTGACTAAGAGTCACCATCATTTCTTGGTTTAGTAGCAGAGACTGGCATAAGACAGTGATACAAAGTCCTGTGTTGGATCAGGTAGGAGAACAGGTTGTGCCACTGGCCAGAAGAGCAGTCTTCCTCTGAGCAGATGGGTGGCGATTGTGCTGTCCATCTTAAAATGGACAAGTAGAAGCCTCCACTATATTCTTCTGGTGACTTAGGATGGTTGTGAAATATTTAGGACCTTACCTTTAATCTATGGTATTTTTTTTTCTGGATAATAGAAGAATTTTTGTTAATTTTTAACTACTACTGTGCACAGCATTGACAGGTTAAGGTGTTCCTATGAAAGCAGCTTGCCTTCAACATCTGCCAGGCAGCTGCCTTTGTATGACAGAAATGCACAATGACCTGTACTAATATTAGATACCTTGAGAGAGGTACTCAGTAACTGTTCTGACTTTTAGAAGATAATGAGGATGAGACAATTCCTACTGGGGAAATTGTTGCTTTACTGAGTTTCATTAGATCTACTAGTTTACTCTCCAGGGAGTCATAAACTGCAAATTCCTGTTGAAATGAGTGCTGTGTGGCCAAGACTGGTGACTGCTGCAGCAGGAGCATCTACAACCAGAGAGTTTATTTGACTTGTGAATGTAAAAGTACTCAGACCTCCAGGTCTCCTGTATAAAGCCTATAGTTAACTTACCCTGTTGCTGTAAAGGTGACCAGCAAACACTGAGTGGTCTAGAGATGCAAAGGACTATGTTGATAGAAAAGTGTTGCTAGAACACTGACTGTATTCTGCCCTCAAATACCAGCCCCAAGACACCTGCAGTCCCATACAGTCCAAGCAAACAGATCAGACCAAGCAGTGGAACGGGGAGCCCAGGAAGTAGTGGAGTCCACATCCCTGGGGGTATTTAAAAGGAATGTAGATGTGGTGCTTAGCGACACGGTTTAGTGGTGGCCTTGACAGCGCTGGGTCAACTGTTGGACTTAATGATCTAAAAGATCTTTTCCAGCCAGAAAGATTCCATGAGTCTTATCCACAGCAACCAAATGTTTGTAATGGATTGCTCTGTTTTAGTGGATGCTACTTGATTTTCTGTACTATGTATGCAACAGTAGTGTGGAGTGAGAAATTCAGAGCAGAGGGATGCGTAACTTGATGAATTGATACATTGAGTTGTAAGGATGGAATGAACTGCCTGTTGTCTTGACTATTCCCTATCAGTCAAAAAGGGGCAAAATTTAGGCTTTGATTTTCTTGCCCAGCAGACTTCAGGCGATTGCACATTTTTGACATTAAATGCCTATTTTTTTACCTTAGAAGAAAGTAGTATTATGACTAGAGTTTTTCTGGTTTTGGTATTGTAACTTTAAGCTTATAACTGAAAAGTGTATTAGTGCATCTGGCTTATGTAAATAGCCTGGAGAAACTGGTGGTTTTATTTCTGTATCTGAAAAGAAATTACCAAGAACGTAAAAAACCCAACACGCAAACAAAAAAGCCTCCCCCCCCAACCAAACCCCAGCGATTAACAGCAGCAGGAGGGAGTGTCCTGGTGTGTCACAGTTTAGAGCATCCTTGTAAAGCCCGAATTGCAGATCAAATGCTTTGTTTCCTTATTTTAGCATGATTATAAGGGCACTTTCCTTATCAGGGGGAAACGTAGATTCGCTCAGCAAGTGAGGTTACAAAGTTACCGTAATGGACTGGAGTTGAGACCTCGGTGGAGGCCATTGTCTGTGCTGAATCAGCTGCGTGAGTGCACGATTTAACATCTCTGCTACTCATCTAGTACCTTTCAGGCAAGAAGTTATTTAGAAATTACTCCTTTTTTACACAAAACGGTTTTTAGGTGTCAAAGTATTTATTAATTTGCTTTTATATTAAAAGGGGGGGGGCAAAATTCACAAGAGAGATCAAATTCTTGTGAAATCTCCTTTTAAAAGAGTATTTGCATAAAAAAAAAGGCATGTGGGACTGAGTGCTAAAGTGCACAGACTCCTGCAACTTTATGAATGGATGCTTTAAAATGCAAAGGGGGGTTGGAGGTTACCTGTGAGCTAATTTTTAGCCATGACCGCTTTTTTTGGGAGGTTATTTTTCTTTCTGAATAACAGCCCCCTGAAAACTGGGGGGGGGGGGTTAGAAAGTGCTGACACAGCCTTAACTCCCGAGCAGTGCCCTGCGTGCTGCTGCAGTAATTGCCCAGGCAGTGCTTGCTGCTTTCCTGCCATTGTGCTTTACATTCCTTTAATTCATTCCGTTTTTAACTTTGGGAAAGTTTGCTATTATTGAAAGCCCCCGGCGGTGTGTGCAAAGCTGGAGGAGTGAGGCTGTCGGAGTAGCATGGACTTGTTCATCTCAGCCTGATCTTGTCAGCAACAGCAAAGCAGAGGGAGAGGAACTCCGGCTGGGGCAGCGCTCCAAAGGTTCGTCTGTTATTTTTATACCTAAATTGCGTCTTAGTAGCAAACTACTCGGTTCTCGGAGCGTTGCCGGCGGTGTGGAGGTGCCGGGGTTGGGGATAGGTGTGCGTTTAGCCGTGGGGTGTGTGTGCGGGAGGGGAGGTTTTGCCTCGGTGTGTGTCGGGGAGAAGGGAGTGTGTGTGTGTGTGTGTATGTGTGTGTGTGTGCTGCGAGCGGGGAAACGCTGAAGAAGAAGAAACCCTGTTGGTTCTCCATGCAAATGACCGCTTTGGTTGTAACAAAAGCCTTGATGTTAGGCTTGGAAAAATGATCTGACAGTGTAACAACCCCAGGCCACTTTCGCCATGTTTTTGTTTATTCATGTTTCATTCCCTTTACCGTTGCTATCGCGCAGATGTTTCCAATTTCACTGCTTTTATTTTGTTGGTTCTTTTAACACCGTTGAGCCTTTTTTGGAGTTAGCAAGAAAATGTGTGAAAGAATGTTAACAAAACAGAGAGGTGTTGCAGATGTTTATACTTTAGTTCTCGCCTTGCGCCTGACGATACTGGCAGAGGGATACAGTGCATATGAAGGAACGTAAGAAGCATCTGTTTTAACTACCGAGCTTGTAATTTCGAAATGTGCCCATTGTAACTTGAATATTAACATAAAGAGATGAAGTGAGCAGGTTCCCGGTACAGTGGGGCCAGTCGAGATCTCATTTGTTTGCTGCTGTTTTGGGAAAAAGAAAAGGGGGATAAAAAAGAAGGCGACTGAGAGCAAGGAGAGGAATATCTGTGACACAACATGTATGCTCCTAGATAAACTCCTGCCATCTCGGAGTGCCTTTAAATATTTGAACAGCTTCTGCTAAGTCAAATAATAATTGGTTACCATGAGAAACAAACAAAAAAAAGTCTAATAGAATAGTTGAGCACACTAATGGCAATCTGAATGTAAAATTGCCTTGGATCGTTCCAAGAATTGAATTAGACAGAAAATCTTTTCAATGACAGACATAGTATCACATTTAAACATTTTAGCTTCTGAGATCCTGGGAAACAACACACACAGTACAGAAATAGCAGAGGTGGATAGTATGTTATCTTACAGTTTCATACACTGAAATGTAATCGTATACTAAGGATATAAAAATCAGTCTGGTTTTAGGATTTTATGCTTGTTGAATGCATTGAGGCATACACAAATAAAATCTGGAATCTTAAAGGACAATGATTCAGTGTCCGGAGCCGTGGTTAAATCAGATGTGGTAACTATGGTGAGAGGTAAAGTTACTTAGCCTCTCACAGACCATGCATATATGGATTTCTTTTCATATAATGGAGATTAAGGAGAAAAGGATTAGAAAATCTGAAATTTTGAGCAGGAGACCTGTAGCCTTGCTCTGGGAATTAACCCTGAGGAGGCATTTAGAACAGGGGCAGGGTGGGAGTAAACACTCTCTTGTAGTATATATTGATGATAATTCTAGAAAGGAATCTTTCTGGTTGGGAACATCAACAGCAGCTCATGCATACAGGAATGAAATCAATCCTCTCCATATTAAAATAATCCTCCTACTCCAACACAACAAAACCAGAACCCAGCATAGATTTTTACATTACTGAGTGACGATGTAAAATCAGGTAAAGTCTGATGTTCTGAATTCACTCATTTTAGGCTCTCACAGGAGTAAGCAATATTGATTTATTTGGATTGTACAGCATTCCTATTTTTAAGCATGCATATGATATGTAGTCAGGATGTATTTTTTTATTACCTTCAAAAATGGTGGTCAGGTGAAGTGGAAAAGAAAATCAGAGCTTGGTGCTCTGGCTGGTGAGTACTGGGGGAGTTTGAAAAACAGCCAGAGAGACTTTGACCATGTTTCTGAATTTCTTTGAGTTCAGAGGGTTCAGTGTTAACATGGGCTTTTAATGGAAGAGCTTCAAATTGTGCTGATCACCTCAGAGGGGTATGGGAAGGATTGTCATGCTTGCATGTAAGTGTCATGTGTTTTGAGAGAACCACCAGAGATACTGATTAGTGATCAGTTATTTGGAATACTTGAGGCTTAAGAAACAGGAAGGGGAGAGGTCAGGTTTAATTTCCATTATAGAGGGACCATTTCCCTATAAAAGTGAATAGTACATTCAGTATGACAGAGACATCTTAAGGGTATGAGGCATGTTCAGGTTGTTAGTAATATAGGTTAGAAAGTACTGGGGTTTTGGCAATGTATTAGAAATATGTTTAATAAGATATTTAAAAGTTGAGTTCCTTCCCTGCTCCCCACCCAACGTAGTGGTTGAAAACTATTTATGGGAAGAGTTCAGAGGAAATGCTAGTTCAGCATAGTCTAGATACTTGGTGTTACAAGTTTTAAGGTACTTATGGGTTTACTAGGAAATGCTCTTAGCTTTTTTTGGGTCATAAGCCCACACTTCCCTTTTTCAAGTATTCCAAGAGTGTGTTATCAGATCTGTGTTCAGGAGACTGCATTTGCTGCAGTGGTGCCACAGTGTGGGCTAAACCTGTGAGTAGAATGTATGGTTTTGGACTTCAGGCAAAATGTCAAATGGTAAGCCCAACAGCAGCATCATTTGTATTTGTTACAAATTGTTTTCATGATAGAAATGATCAACTCAACATTTATTGATTTTTTTTTTTTTTTTTTTTTTTTTTGACTCTCGAGAAGTATCAAAAGCTCACAAATTTTATTCTGTCCTAATAATAAGAAGAGGAAAAGGAATTCCATTGCTGCTGTTAGTGGACAATGTTTTGCTTTTATTCCTATTGTTGCAGTCGAAATTTGTGTGGAATTGAACATTCTTATTGCATTGATAATGGCTTATTATTTCAGATGAAAATTTTTATTCTTATAAAGATTGCCATTTTAGTTTGAAGCAGAAAGCTTCCATAAACTAGAGCAAAATTCAGATCTATCTACTGATGTGTGAAAATTTATGTCATTGTTCAATGGATTTCAGAATTGTTTGATCGTCCCCCGTTATTAGGATATACTATATTTAAGAGTGATATAACTGATATTTCAGACACAGGACACTGTACAACCTAATGGACAGGAATAGTGGCATCAGAGCAAATAGTGTTTTCCTTGCTTTGCTATTGGATTAGGGCAAGTCAATTCACCTTTCTGTTTTCCACCTATGGAAAGGGTATAATGGTAATTCCTTTTTAAAGTGCTTCAATATCTACTGTTGAAATTTTGAGACAAGCAATATTTTGGCTTACAGCAGCACACATGACCAATGAATGGTGAAATCTTATATAATATTTGTATCAAAAGCATTAAAAAAATGAAATCACAACTGATTTGATAATAAAATGTTTCCAGAAAAAAGCTCTGGGGTATCACTATTGTGGTATTTCCAGACTGTTGCTGCTAATGTAGAAGTTTTTTGGGTAGCTGAGTATCAGGTGGCTGGTTAGTACCTTGGTATGGAGTACTGATGGATTATCAATCTCTTTTAAAATTTATAACAGAAGATGGGCCTTCATTGACTTGTTCAGCTGTTCTATCGGGCTTCAGCCAAGAGTGTAGTGTTAGCAGCATTTTAGGATGTTGGAAAAAGAAAAGAACCCTTCATTTCCCCAGTGAGACTATTTACATTGGTATCAAAGAACCTCTGACCTTCTCGATTAAATTGGTAGATTATAAACCCAAGAAATCTCAAACAGCTGAAGAGTTTCACTTATTTACCTCAGCAGACCCAGTGACACTTACGGGCTTTCAGGATTAAAATCTCCTGTATTTATCTTGTTCTTTTTGCTCTCGGTTGTGTAAATTCTCCAGTGCAATGCAAAGTTGGAATGCACTGGGACAGGTTGCCCAAAGAAGTGGTGAATGCTCCATCCCTGGCAGTGTTCAAGGCCGGGTTCGACAGAGCCTTGTGTGACATCGTCTGGTGTGAGGTGTCCTTCCCCATGGCAGGGGGGTTGGAATTGGATGATCTTAAGGTCCTTTCCAACCCTAACTGTTCTGTGATTCTATGGAAGTCTGAAGTGTTCTGAGATCTGAGAGATGATCCCTTTGCATATTGTATGAAGCTGTGTAAGTTAGTTTTGAGTGCAGTGTCAGGTATATGGGATAGTTTCATGCTGAGAAAGTGTGAAACAAAGTTGAGAAGGAATTAGAGTGGATTGTCAGCCCGTACAGGTTATTATTCATCATGGTTCACAATAAGGCTTATGATTTGTGACTTGCCAAGGACTGATCAGTTCAATCAGTTGCCAGAAAGAAGCAGTTCCATATTAATTTTGACAGGAAAATTTAAGAAGTCCTAACTTGAAGTACAAATTGTATCTTAATTTTCTACAGTTTCGCTTGTATAAGACCCTGCTCCAATTATCTTTGTCTTGGTAGATGGCAGAGTCGGTATTTTATTACTGGAAGTGGCTGTTTGCTGGTTTCTGGTTCTGGTATAGTTGAAACAGCCCCAAATGCTTTTAAGAACACACTTTTATTTTGTTGTTCAATGAATAAGATTTTATTCTAAAACAAATTTTACAATCTGAAAAAGAAATTTCTCCCAGCAGTTTTCCATTTGACAGGAATATTTTTCTTCATCTGGAGAACAAGCCAATATGGCTTAGTTTGTAAAATTTGTTTATGCAATGGTATTTTCTGTCTACACAGTGCCTGGAATATGTCTTAGCACATAAATAATAGGATAAATAAAAGTTTCTTGTATCAAAACAGCATTTGTTTGTATTTCTCAGCAAGAAATGTGTGTGTGGAGAAGGATTCTTTTAGCTTTGAGAAGCTGAGTGCATGCTCTGTCTAGTAAATTATGTCATTTGTTAGATTAGTAAATCTCAGACTATCAGCTACATGACAGTTTCCCTTTAGAGCAGTAAAGATTAGGTGGGGTTTCTGTGGAAATCGTTACAACTTACACTATGTTGTTATTGTGTTTCTCTACCTTAGATAACTGTGCTTGGATTTCCTAGAGGAAAAGAAGAATGGTGTAAACTGCTAATACCTGTGCAAATATAATTTCTATGTTTTGCACAGAAATAATGTTTGTTTGAAAGTGTTTGAATACCATTTTTTTGTAGATCTTTCATTATTTCCCTGCTTTGCTTTCTGATATGCCTCCAAATGGCGTGGCGTTTTCTTATATATTCTCTTACACCATAAAATGAGTGTGCTGTCTTCTTTTTTGTACTTTGTTTATGCTGCACTGTGGCAGGCAAGTAGAGATAGAAGTTGGCATTTAAACAATACATTGTTCTAAGTACTCTTAGGCATACTGTGTTTTTGAACATCCACTCTTCTTTCACCCTCCATTTCTGCAGTGAGAGTGATATCACTGTCACAGTCATTCTGACTTTTCCATGTCAGTGATGTGAATTTGATCTAATGCAGTTGTTATATTGTCCCTCAGGCACAAACAGATCCAAGAAACAAAGTCCAATATATCCTTCAATGTGAGTTGAGAGAGAGGGTAACCAGTGGAGTTCAGAACGTGCGACAGAGTCAAAGAGATCTGTTACACTTAGGTTGTTGTGCATGGGTTGATGTGTTTCCCTAAATGCTGGCACGGAAATTAAAGATCCTGTTTACTTTTAGGGTCAAAGTATCTGGGAAAGATTCTCTGGAGAAGCAATTGCTGTTTCCCATTCTACTCAATAACTGTGGGATAGGAAATTGATTTTGCAGATTTTTACCTCCTGGGAAAATCAGCTTGAAGAAAGTAAAGGTTGTGATAGAGTCATTGCACCATAAAAGTTAAGCAGATGAAATCCTTTAATCTATACAAGATATACTGTATTACTTTCAGCCCTACATTTTTATGCTGCTGAAGATGTCAAAGCCAAGGTGGTGCGTTCACCCCTGTAGATGCAGTTTAACTTTTCTGATCCTGATGTGACTATAGCAAAATAAATACACATGACTGTGTATCAAGGTTTCTGAACCTTGTTGATACTTGCTTTGAATAAAACTTAATTAAGTGTAGGTCACACTGCTTTTGACTTGAGCATCTTGCCTGCCAAGTTCAGGGAGGACTTAACCTGTGGAAGGGCTTAAAACCAGGATGTATGTGTATGGAAAAGATTACCTGCTTCTGCTGTGACTGGGGGAACTGATCTAAACCTGGAGAAGATAAGAAATTAGCAGTAGAGTGCACAAGTTGTAAGAACATATAGTTTCAAGTTTCTAATTAGTGTTGTGCAGCAAAATTAGTAGATCCATAGATAAATATGGCAGATACTTTAAGCACTCTTTAGTGACATTCTGACTTTTGGATGCTTGAATTTCATACGAAGTTTTGGTTGTGCTTGACTACATCTTTACCTCTGTTCCTCCTTATTTTCAGTGTTTATGGTTGGTTGATAGTGTTTTGCCTTGCAGTAGTGTGTTCTAAATGTATATATCTAACTTTATTTTTTGGGTTTTGAGGCCATTGTTGATGCCTGCAAGTCACAAGTTTCCCAGAAATGCCAGTAAGTTTTTGTGTTCCTTTGGGTGTGTTTCTAGATGGAGCAGTAAAGGCACAGCAGTGTGATCTTGAGGTACTTTGTAGATTGTGATTATCCTGATCTGTCTTCAGAGAAGCAGATAGTCTGTTAGCAAGCCTAAAGATGTAAGCAGGTGTTTTCTAGGTGTATATAGGACAATGTGCTAAACTGACCTTCTCCTAGCATAAGAGACCTCACTTGGAGTTGAGACCTCACCTGGAGTATTGTGTGCAGTTCTGGTGTCCTCAACATAAAAAGGACATGGAACTGTTGGAACAAGTCCAGAGGAGGCCATGAGGATGATCAGGGGACTGGAGCACCTCCTGTATGAAGACAGGCTGAGAAAGTTGGGGCTGTTCAGCCTGGAGAAGAGAAGGCTGTGTGGAGACCTCATAGCAGCCTTCCAGTATCTGAAGGGGGCCTATAGGAATGCTGGGGAGAGACTCTTCATTAGGGACTGTAGTGACAGGACAAGGGGTAACGGGTTCAAGTTTAAACAGGGGAAGTTTAGATTGGATATAAGGAGGAAGTTCTTTACTGTGAGGGTGGTGAGGCACTGGAATGGGTTGCCCAGGGAAGTTGTGAATGCTCCATCCCTGGCAGTGTTCCAGGCCAGGTTGAACAGAGCCTTGGTTGACAAGATTTAGTGTGAGATGTCCCTGCCCATGGCAGGGGGGGATTTTAACTGGATGATCTTAAGGTCCTTTCCAGTCCTAACTATTCTATGATTCTATGATTCTGTGATATGGGCAGTATATTCTAGTGAAAGTTGAGTACAGCCTTGAAAGTTCCTTAGTGAGTTTGTTTGCTTATGTCTCAAGAAAACAGCTTTCTGTCAGATGTTTTCTATCCCAGTCCTTTTATTTTGTCGGCAGTTTCCCACCTTCATAGTATTGATGAATCAGAATATTGTCAGCTGGAGATCCTCAAATTATATTGATAAGGGTAGAGTTCAAAGGCTTTTCTAGTGTTTTGAGAAGAGGCAATGACATTCTGACACTTGACAGTGTCATAATTGGAGATGAATCATAGAATCATAAATAGCTAGGGTCTTACTGTTCCACATCCGAATCATTTCTTCTCAAACATTAACTTGTTTAATATCCAGTGGCAATTTAACTCTTCCTTGGAGTATCACTCCTTCATGATATATTTAATAGCTTTGTGTTCTAGAAAGTGAGGGGTTTTGCATAGTCTTAACTGTAATGTTCAGGCTGGGATAACACTGCATCCTGAAAGGTGTTCTCTTAATTTCATCATTTGGCTTTAAACTTTTAATTACTAAAATTACTAAAACATGTTACTGTTTGCCATCTTTGTGAATGGATTCACAGGGGACTTTTTTAGAGGTATAGACATTAATTTCTAAGAGTATTCCTGCTGTAATTTCAGCATTCTTTCCTAAATTCATAATTGGTGTCAAATTGGTCTTGGTTGGCAGTAATCAAGTTTGTGTAGTTCTAGAAGTTCCTGTGTGTATGTGTTGAAGTCTGTGATGCTGGTGTGTACCCAGAGCTGCTATGAAGGTGATTTTTGAGCCAACAGTTATTTATTCTAAGTATAGGAAGTATTTTATGCTAGTAGGCTGTTACCCAGTGCTAATTAAAACTGACAGTCACTATCATTGCAAATGGTAACCATTGAATATGCAGTAAAAACATCCAAGGCAGCATATTAACTGCAAAGTGGCTAAAAATATGCAGTGCAGATATTAATTTGTCCTAGCATCTTGAGAAGTTTGCCTACAGTAAGGAGCTATCTGGTGATGTGGTTTTTCTCTTCAATTAGTTTTTTTGCTATTAGCAATCTGTGAATGTGCTTTGGAGTCTTGAAATGAAAGGCATGATGTAAACAAGAGGTATTATAAAGATCAGATAATTTTAATATGATTTTTAAAGAGGTATTTGTAAAGTTCTGTCTTAGATTTGGTGCACTTTGATAGTAAAAATATTTCATCAGCTTGGCATTGCAATAGAATTTTAATTTAGAGAGAGTGGCATGCCCAGCTACTTGTCAAAAGAATCCATTTCTCTTTCTGGTAATGGCTGCATTATTTAGTTTCACTGCTGTGAAAGTTTGACACAGTTTGCAGCCTCATTCTGTGTTGTTTCAAATTGGTGTTCACATTGATGTCAAGACTGAGAATAAAAATAGGTCTTATAAAAAGAGTAGGTTAAGGCACTAGGTTATAATTCAACGTTCCCTTTTTGTTATTTGTTCAACATCTGGGTACATACCTCTGTATAGGATAGTTAACTCAAGATTAAATTAAAACTAAATTTAGTTTAAATTCTAAATGAAATGAAATATTGGCACATTAAGTATCACTGTACAGTACCGAAGAAATAGTCTAATATGTGTGTGCTCATTCTGTAAGGAAGAATATAGTTCATAAAACCAATATGAGTAATGAAAGTGATATGTATATATATATATATGCACACACAAAATGAGTAAATACGGAGTTTTAACAGATAAGTGATGTATCAAAGAAGGTGGTTTCCAGCAATATTTTCTTGTCAGATATGGCGTACCCCTTAGGATTTACGGGTGCAGCTTGTCAGCAGAATAAACAAACATCCTGTCCCTCTTTAGTCTTGCTATCAAAGTAAGTAACATCATATTCAACCAAAAATGTTTTACTTTGTCAAAGACAAACATGCTGTGGCAATTTGCTGCCACACATCCTAGAGCAGACCTTGTGCTGAAGATTTCCCCTCTTCAGCATTGACTCTTGAGTAATTAGGAAGGTTATGCTAAGTAAGCATCAGGGGGAATTTCTGCTACAGTTCTCGTGTGGGAAAAGAATTTGTCATATTGCCAATTGCAAAACCCGGATCCAACAAGAATCTGCAATTTGAATTGTCAGGCTTAAAGCTTCCATTGTTTGAGTTTTCACAGATCCTGGGACAGTCCAGAAAAGGCCTTGAGAGCTTTCTGTTTTCAGAAGTGTGTGCTAAATGCTGTGCGAGGTTAATCTGTGCAGAATATACATTTAGCCTGATTACAATGCCTTATTAAACACAGATATAGACCAGTTTTCTCTTCTTTGGACACTAACACAATCTGAACAAAAAAGTGCATCCCTGAAGAGTCTGACAGTGTGAAACAGGAAACAGAAGATGGATTCCCACCAGCAGGAGTTAATTTCTTGTGACCATGAATAGAAAGCTGTGCAAGCCTGACATGTGCTGCAGGACTCTAGTGACACTTGCTTGGATGTACAGCAAATGAGCTGATGGGTAGCGAGAGGCTGGTTTTCAAGGGCTCTTATAGCCTGAAAGAGTGCAGGTAATGTTATGATAGGCTGTAGTCTCAAAAATACCTACCTTTTTGTCATACTGGTAAGAATGAAGAAAGAAGATTTAGCCTTGTCAATGTCTGTACCCTGTAGAGGCTTAGAGAGGAATGCTTCAGTATCTCTAGAAGCTCCTTCAGAGCAAACAGTATTCAGTAGCAAGTTGTGTCCTGGTGGCACCTGGTGATCTATATGTTCCTACCTCTTCTCCAGAGAAAACATCTGGCATCTTTTCACCAACTGCTTTTAGTGCTACAACTCTAACCATTAGCGTCTGTCTTCTCCCTTCCATGTGGTGTGTGAATGGATTGCTTGCTAAGACCTCAGCATATTTAAACAGAGCAGAAAATTCACTAAGTCTGGAAATACAGTTATGTATTCAAATAGTGAGAGTTGGTGCAACATGCTCTCCTGTTTAGTGATGGTTATCTGATATTTGGAAGAAGTCCCTTAACTGGTGAGGGTGTGATAGTCATTTAGATTATAGAGCAGGAGGGATTGTGAAAGTGCCACCTTATTTTTGTGGCTACTGTTTGTCAAACTGGGCATGATTTTCTTTTGCTGTTCTTTTGACTGTGGGGTTACTATTGCAGGAAGATTTGAAATAAACTACTAATTACTTGTATTTGCTTATTTTTGTTTTCTAAACCTAGGCCTATAGAGAATAAAACCTTCATGATAGACATTGAAAAAATACGTGTTGTAAGATCAATAATGCAATAAAGTGTGCTGGACTCCATCATGTTTAATCTGTGATGTTACAACATGTGTCTCACAGTTTGATGTTAAAGAAAATATTTGGTGTTGACCCAAACATGTATTTTTTTTTACTATGTTCTTAGTTTAGGAGTGGAGGGATAAGGAAAGGAGACAGAAAGAAGACTGAATTGAGTCAATTTTGTTAACCCTACTACAAACTTCACAAGTGAAAGCAGAAAAAACCTAAAGGATGCCATCAGTTTTCAATTCTCTATGTTTCAAATGTAGACCGTCTTCACTGTGGGTCATTGCATCCATGTGGATTTTGTGTTAAGGATTATGCTATATTCAAAGTATGAAGCAATGTAACTTGTTGCTTTAAGTATTTCAGTAAGTTCTGAGAGGGGTGGAGGGGAAAAGGAATTTGTTCCCTCCCCCCCCCCCCCCCCCCCGGTTTTGGAGGATGAGGTTTGTACTTGATTTTATAACATTGAAGCAACCATTATGTTTAGTTCTAATTCCAGATCAAATTTAGGAAGATGGAAGATGGTTGTGGGCATGCGCTTTAGAGAGATGTATGCTTCTGTGGGGAAAATGCTTCTTTGGCGAGGAGTTGATGCTGGAGATCCCTGGATTTTTCTTTGGTCATTGAAAAAAAGATCACATAAACCCACAGATGTTACACAAGTTTGTGTTAAAACAGGGCTTGGGTCTCCTGGCGGAAGTGGTTGCTGCTATTATGAGGCATACACCATATATTCAAGATGGCAGTAAGAGGAAGTATAACTTAAAGATGTAGTTTTCTCTTGTGGATTCAGTTTAACATCTAAAACTGTTGTTGTATCTGATGCTGATTGAGGTGTGGGTTAATTTAACAGTCACGTTTCTAGCTTTCAGTATAGTTTTCTGTAGTTTTAATGGGTTTGAATTACAGTTGATGAGCTACAAAGGTGATGTAGACCTGAAAAGTAAGGCAATAACTGCTGCCTCTGTCTTACCTCTTAGTCAGCTTTACAGCACAATAAAGCACTGCCAAGCAATATAAAATGTTGTTATCATCTGTTTGGTATTAAAGCATCTCACTGGTACTGTAATGGCTCCTTTCTCATCAAGTTGAACATGGTTTCTTTGTTGTACTTCCATTGGAATCAGGGGATAATCTCAGTGATCTAGAAACATTGTGTTAAGTCATGGTATGGCTAAACGATCACTAGGACAAAATTAAGACAATGCCTTTAGGATTCCTTTGTATTCCTTCTTAGTGTAATGTTACTAGATTTTTGGTTTCTAAAGAACCAGAAATAATTGCGCTCTTTGTGATCTGATGTGTTTCCTGGTATTGCCTATTAGTGTCCAAAAATACAGGCCTGAATATTGGTGAGAAATCAACTGAGGTGTTTTTAATAGAAGTCTGGCTGACATAAAGTCCTTTTCTCAACTAGAACAGGTAATAATCAGACCTGTGATAATTAGACCAACAGGAATTAGAGCTTTTATTTAGAGACCAGATTGTTAATTTTGATGACCTAAGGTTTGGAAATTAGCTACAAAAAGAGTTTTCAGTTTTGGTTTAAAGAAACTTCGTAGCTTTTTCTGTATAATGGAGTACTGGAAGAATTATCTTCTAACAGCTGCGTTCAGCTTTTATTTGGGATGTGTTTTTGTAATACAGCATGTTTAATGTTGAGACAAAATAAAGAACATTAATCTGTCATGAAGAAATGTCTTTCTGTGGCATAACAAACTACTGTGGCTGGTGAGAGGGATGTATGGGCTCCACACCAGACGTGAGCTATGGAACTGAAGCAGTAAAGGTGGTTGCTCACTTCTGGCAAACTGTTGATAGTTATTTTTTTTCCCTCAATATAAATACTTCAAACTTCCCATCCCTGGCAGTGCTTAAGGCCAGGTTGGACGGGGCTTGGAGCAGCCCAGCCTAGTGGAAGGTGTCCCTCCCCATGGCAGGCGTGGGAACTGGATGGGCTTTAAGGTCCCTTCCAATCCAAGCCATTCTATGATACTTTAGGATAAGGTGAGCAGTGAAAGTAAGAGTGCTTGCCAGTGTGATAGTTGTATGAGGAAAAATACACTTGTCACTTTGTGCTTTAATCAGTGAAAGTTTCTGATAAAACTGTGACATATTATTTCACCTGTGGTGATGTTGAGGTTGGCTAAAAAACTGAGACCAAGGAAACCCTTTAATCTCTCACATTCAGCTTTATAAAGTGTTTGTTTGGTGTGGGGTTGTTTTAGGATTCTGTCGAGAGTTTATTTTTTGGTTCATTGTACTTAATTTTCCTCTGGATTTCATTGCAAATAGCAAGATATTAAATTGTATTACATGTTATTAAATTTTAAATTAAACTGTATTAAATTCTCATCTAGACCTAAGTCTTGGAAAACCTGATTTGAATGGGGAATAAAAGGACTAAGAGTTTAATCTGAAGAGATTGTTACTAAGGGTAGACATAACAGCTGTCAGGTGTGCAAGATGTTTTTGTAGACTTATGGTGGATAGTACAAGAAATAATGAACTTGGATCACAGCAGGAGAGGGTTGGGCAGGTTGAACTTTATTAAAATCAAACCAAGAGATTTGTTTTAAGCATAATGACATAAACTCTGGGATCAGCTGCCTGGGAAGCCTACACAGTCTCTGTTATCTGAGAGCTTTAGCTCTAGTTTAGGCAACTTCCGTCAGGAATGAGAGAAGTGTATATGATCTGGGCTTGGGAAAGGAGGGGGCCAGGTAACCTTTTGAGCTCTCTCTTCCAGTTTCCTTTTTGGTGAACCTAAGATAGAATAGGGCAACCATGAAAAGCTTCAGTACCTCTCACTCTTTTTTAATTGTGTTTTTTAATGAAGGGAATATAACTTTAAGTCAACATTGTTTGTTTGCTTGGCACATGTACTTCTGGGTGGTTAACTGTCAGCAATAACTAGCATGTTTAACTGCTTTTCAGTATGAAGCTGTGAGTACTATATGCTACCAGTTAGTTTGCTAAGATTCAAGCTGTCTATTCATTTCAAAGCGTTCTTTAATACTTTCAACTGGATGCAAGGCCGTTAGTATGCAGCTGTTTAGGAGTGCCAGTCAATGGGTTGGTGTGATCTGTGTTCTGTTTTTTCTTGCTTTTGAAAAATCTCTCTTTAGAACGTGCCAGCTTTTCCCACTCTGCTGTTCGGCTTTAAAGATATTAGACACAGCTCTGAAGCGTTTTCATCCTGTGGGTTTTTTTAATCTGGTGTGGCTTGCTATTTTATGAACTCTCGAAGTGCATTTGTGTAAATGCTTATTCAGCCCTCATGAGTTTATTCATGACTATGTTGCTGAAGCGTTTGGGAGTTCATTGTCTTCATGCTTCCACATGAATGAAGATGCTTTCTGTGAAAGTGGAGTTTTTAAAGAATTTTCTTCCGAATTTCCAAAGCTATTGACCTCCTGTTATGTAATTGTGCAATTACTACTTATGCAGTGAGAGCTTGGCATTTGCATGCTGCCTTCTTAGGGCCGCAAGCACTGATTTAGGTGGCTCGGGAGAGGTGGGTGGGAATTCAGGTGCACAGACCAGGTTCCAGGCTTGCTGTTTGCACCCTTTCATGTTGTGCACATCTGGAAGTGTTTGAGAGTCCCTTGGGTTTTATTTTTTCAGGGTTTCCCCACTCCCATCCTCCAAAAGATGAGAGATTCAATGAGAAAATCTTAGTGTCCTCCCAGCACAGTCTTAGTCACACGTATGACCAAGTGAAAATCTGGAGGAGAATGTCTGTATTTACTGTCCCACCTGAAACCTGTGTCCCAAAATTTGATTATTAGATTTATCTGTAAGGACAATTCTGTCTACAATTTTAGGGCTGATAATCTCATGGTGTCTGGACAGACAACCCAAAGTTATGCTGGAGAAACAATAACTTTTATTCCTCATGGCCTGAGTGTTTTGTGAGATGTAGTTAACCTGGATTTTGAGAGGCCCACCTGCAGGAATAGTCTGATGAAATTTGTCAAATGGACTTTTAATTAAAGCAGGCACCCACTAATGACTGGTTTTTTTGTATTTAAGGTTTTATCTACTGCAAATTTGTACTCAGAGGACTGGCTTTAACAGCAGATTTGACTCAGAAGTGTCTGGATGAAAATCGCTCACTTGCTATTTAAAAGAAAAATCAGACTTTTGATGTGGAATTTGGAATTTGAATGTTGGACTGTCCATTTTGAGCTGTTCATTAATCCAAAGGTTTAATAAGGCTATTTCCCGGACCATTTCCAGTAGCTGATTGGCAGCTACATTCTCATGTTTTACTGTAGGAATGAATGTCTTTTGTACTCCAGCCTGGCTCTTTTTGTCTGCCTTTTTCTCAGGGTGAGATTCTTTAAAACATCCTTTTGGATGAAGAGCTGTCTGCTTTCTGTTGCTGAAATAGCCCATGGAAACATGGCAGTACTTCATGTGGTTCCAAAAACGAAAGCAAGGCGATGTGGAATGTGCTACGTTAGCATGGCAGGGACTGGGATTTGTTTAGTTGTTCTTATATTAAAACTGATTTATGCCCACAGAAGCTACTAAAGCTTCCAAGATTCCTCTTTTTCCCCCCTACCTCTTACTTTGAAATTTCCATAGAGGAAAGCGTGTTTCTAGATAACCTAAACAGATGGAACCACTTACCCAAGAAATTTTAAAGATAAATCAGTGGAGTGCCTGGTATCTTCTCTTACAATCATGTGGGTTTTCTTAACAGTCTCTTCAAGTTCAGAAAGGAATCTGAGCTTTTTATCTTGTATTCTGTTGAGGGTTAATGTGTCCTGTTGATCTAGTTTGTTACTACAGACTATTCTCCGCATCAATCTAAGTGGTACTGTTGCTTGGAAAGAGTTCCCATTAAGTCCATTACACTGTGTTTTGCATTCTTTTCTGGCTTGTTCCAGACAATGGCTCTGTGTTGTAGTAGTAAATTTGTGCTGTTCAGTAACACGAGCTAGAAAAACAAAATAGGTAACAGAAATTCTTGTGCTACTTTTGAAGCAGCTTAACCCTTAGTAAATCATGTTAGGTTACCGGAATGATGTCTGGAAATAACTTCAGTCGAAATAGTGTGCAGGTGGTAGTACTTTATTGTTTACTTTGTTTTTTACATTTTATGTTGCAGTTGAACCTCTTTAGTATATTAAAAATGAACCAAGAATATATATCTGTAGTAGCTAAATTTTAAATTATAGCTTATATCACTACAGTTCTGGAGAAGAGAATTTGCAGGCTGTTTTCTAAATGTTCTTGCATGTTGTAATTTAAAATAATGAGTATCTCATTGTGTTACTAGAATTACTCATAAATTTATGTTGCTTGTTTTTCATTCTCAGTATGTACATTGCTACAGGGAAATTTCAGGACAAAGTATGCTGAGTCTCAGAAATGTTTATTAAGTTCTTCTTTCTGTGATTAAAATTTGTCTAATTCCCAAGTGCTTTAAATTCAAGTTTGAACATATATTTTAATAAATATCTTTTAATTTTTTTGAATAAATGAAGAGTATTTTAAATAGTATACCAGACCTTTTTGTAGTTTAAGCATTTGTAGTATGGAAGCATTTGATGCTAAGAAGCCTTAAGAATTAGTTATCGTAGTTTTGGTTGGAAGGGATCTTAAAGCTCATCCAGTTTCAACCCCTGCCTTGGGCAGGGGCACCTTCCACTAGACGATGTTGCTCCAAGCCCCTTCCAACCTGGCCTTGAGCGCTGCCAGGGATGGGGCAGCCACAGTTTCTCTGGGCAACCTGAGCCAGTGCCTCACCCTCATAGTGAAGAATGATCCAGACTTTGTGTGTCTGTTTGGATTTCACTGTCATATCCATTGCCAGCTCTCCAGCTCCAGTGGTGCATTATCCTACTTCAAAACCCAGTGAATAAAAGGGGTGCTGTGTTAACAGGAGTTGCTGTTTTTAAAGAGCAGAGGACAGGAGGAATCTAAAAGAATGCTTTCATTTGTTTTGAACTTGGATATTTGAACGTATAAAATGGTAACACTTTTATGGGAGGATTATACTTTTTTGTCGAAAAAAGAATTTAGATAATAGAACCCAAGTATTCTAAACTCTGTCAAGCATTTTCATACTTTTTTAGTCTTCTGGGAAACAGAGTTGTAGGAGCTCTGAAGAATGGGAATTGATCTTTCATTGGTGACTAGTAAAAGAGAAGGTTAGAGTCAAATCAGCACAATTAGGAGTAAAAAGTAGAATAAACCGATTTGTGGCACTTTGTGATATGTGGCTTCTGAAAGTCTCTATATGAAAAGCATTTGGATGTTTAAAAGTGTAAAAAGTTGGCTACCAACTTGTGTGTTTCAGTATTTCTGATACTTGGGTTACTGTTTGATTGCTGATTATTTTAATTACAGGCCAGTAGAGTGACAATAAACTGCCAAAAATTGTGCAGACTTGAATGCTGTTTACTGATTGCCAGACATCAGCACAGGAGCTGATCTGATTTACAGTACCAGAGGTTGAACAAAGGGATGGAAACAGAAGACTAGAATTCTTTCCAGTATTTCAAACAAACCTCTTTTGTTTGTAATTTAGCTCAGTCAGGGGTTTTGCTGTTTAAAAACCAAGTAAATGAAAAAGCCTCAATTTGATTTAAAAAGAAATTTTGCAACTTGGTTGTAAATCTTGCCTGTAAGATTGTTGGAACAAGCAGTTGCCGACGACCAAATCCATCATGACCATACTAACCATGTGTTAATTTTCTATTAATGTGGGATGCTGCAAATAAATAAAATAAAAGCAAACATTTTAAAAAGACAAAAATCAGCATTCAAATGAAAATGCACGTGGAATTAGAAATATCTCCAGAATATTTTCAAGACTTCCATGGAGAAGGTATTTCTCCATCTCAGAATGGGGTAAGGAGAATGAGGTGTATCTGCAACTTAGAAGTGGTTGAAAGAGGAAACTTGTTCAGACAGCAGAATAAAGAGCTTTCCAGTGCTTGTGAGAAATTCGGGATGATTGCTTTTGGAATTCTGTCTGGCTATTAATTTATTGGAATTTGCCCCAAGCACAAGTTAGTTTGATCAAAGCCTGACAAAAGCACTGCATGCAAATACAAACCTCAAGTCAGTGAAGACATTCTGACTGTGAACCTGCAGCCGGTTAAAATAACGTTGCTGTCAAAATAAGAACAAGGGAGCTGAAAATAACAATAACGTTTGGACTGTTGAATCTTGGAGTTACTTAATCCTTCCCATTCCCAAAGAGAAGGTCACATATTGAATCGAGATGAGAGGAAAAGAAATACACAGTGTCAGGACTAACAAAACGCTGTTCTTAACACTTCATATATGCAAATGGAATTTGATGTTCTTTCTCTCCTTATTCTCCATTGAAGTATAATTCCTTTTGGCTGTATAAACTTTACTAATGAAGTAAACTGTGCTTAAAATGTGGCTGGTCTGGGTTTTTTTTTGTTGATTTTAATTAAAAACCCACCCCAACATTACAGTGCTGTGTTCCACCAAGCATTCCTGCCAACAGTTGCATCGGCATAGCTGGGAGTATTTATGGAGAGGAGCCCTAAGGCCTGGTCTTGTTGCCCAGAGACAATTTATATCTGTTTGTTTTGTGCTCTCAGTCCAAAGTTGTCACTGTCCGTGTAGCATAGATACTATGGCAAATATAAAACTTTTCACTATCAGTAATATTGTGGGTGACAAAGTTTTTATTCCTTCATTTGAAAACAAGGGTGCTGGGGGGCTCGGCGAGCCCATAGTACATATTGAGATAAGTTGTGAGGTTTCCAAACTAAAACCCTCAGAACTTGGTGAATGTTAGTATTTTGCTAAAATAAACTGGATCTGCTGTTCACTACTATGGCACCTGTTATTCCTTATCTGTATATTCTGTTGTCAACAGGATTTCCGCCTTAGTGTGCGAGAGGTGTCATTTGTGTGCTTCATTTCTGTGCAGCCTATTTGTGGAAGTCCAGCAGTCTGGTATGTAGAAGGGTCAGTGCAAAACTACAGTAAAATAAGTTACAACTTAAAAGGTCTTTCATCTTGTGTTGCAAGAACCAGGATGTGTATGGTTTTCCAAGAAGTAGGCTCTCCTCATGGATAGGTATCTTCCTTAGGAATGCAGCAATGAGGGGTAATAGTGTTCAATATCAGAAAATCTGTTTCCTGAGGAAGCGAGATGGGTTTTCTTCCTTTTCCTGGTGCAGTGCTGGAAAGGTTTGTGACTGCTGGCTTTTCCCTGAGGTATTTGCCAGCTTTGGCAGTCTGTTCTTGAGCCATTGCAGTCCGAATTGCGAGGAAGCTAGTCAGTCTGCTGGGTGTGATGCGTGACCTGATACAAGAGATGATTGCCTCCAAGAAGGGAAATCCCATTCCTTGTCCTGTATCACTGTAGCTGTATCACTTTTCTTCCTTTGCATCAAATCTTCTGCTTGCCCGACTGTTTGACAAACCAGTTTAGCTCACTATGTCAGCAGAAGCTAATAATTTGTTGTGGTTATCTTAGTTTAATCTTTGTTCTTTGGGATATAGTGATTTGCTGAATAGTCAAATACCAGACTGTACAAGTGCAGAGTGGAATCTCATATCAGGAAGAATGGTGGGGAGAGGAATGAAGATTGCCTTCTTTTAACAGCGGCAAGGTATTAGGTCAGCTTATCAGCTGACTGACCATACCTTTGGAATGGTGTGGTGTGCTTTAATGCATGGCTTGAATATTTGACTTGATGAATTGCTGCTCGATATTATGTCCTTTGAGAAATCGGGTCTAGGAATCTGACATTAGCCATCTAAAGTCATTTAATACCTGCCCATGGCAGGGGGGTTGGAACTAAAGACGATCTTAAGGTCCTTTCCAACCCTAGCTATTCTATGATTCTATGAATACCTTGGATCTTAACCTTTTTGTGCCTTAGTTTCTTTATTTTGCAGATTGGAAAATACTCCTCCTTCACCATACACATTCTATGAAAGTAGAGGAATGTGTCAGTATTTGCGTGCTACAGTGGAAATGCCAAAGAAAAGCACACTAAGAACTTCTTCAGAGCAGGATTTGAATAGTGTAGAATTAACAAATCTTTGCTGAGCAAGGCAGGATCTCTCTCATGATGTTTCTTCATGTTTAAAAAATGCAGAGCATGTTACTTTCTAATTTTAGTGGTTCCTACTTTGGTGTGCCTGATGTTGCACCCTTAATCATGTTCATTTAATCTGATTTAATTGTGTTAGGTAAGTTTTCTGTGCAATAAAACATAATTGAAAAGACACACTAAGAACAAGCCTTAAAACCAGAATCTTGGATACATGTACTAACCATGTTATTTTTACTAGTCAGTAAATCAGTTCAATCGAGTTTTAATAAAAGCTATGCAAGATACTGCCTTTTCTTTGGTTATTACGTCTTTATTCATTCTTTAGTCACTTTTATCACTTACCTCCTTAATACACAGGTGCTAAATATGAGTGTTTTCAAAAATACTAAACAATATAAGCCTAGAATTAAAGTAACTGAAATAATAATAAACAGTGGTAAAATGATTGATTTCAAATAGAATTTCCATCACCAGGAACCTATCTCTTGGTTGCTTATAAATTGGTGTAAGAAGTTGTTGCCGGGTTTTGTACTTGATGACAAAATTATGGAAGTAGAAAAAAAGAATTAAAACCACACTCAACCTTTGTGAATTTCCTCTCCCATCACTGTAGTTTTGGATTCTCATGCTCTTACGCCCAGTCCTGTCTGCCTCTTCTCTGTTCTGGGATTGCTGGAACAACTGCCTAGATGTGTCCATCTCATGGCCAGTCCCTTGTGCAAGCATCGTGCGTTGGATTTCCAGCCATGGGAAAGGCAGAGGTATTCAGAGCTATTGCTGCTGACTAGACATTTTGCCGACTAGTGTTCTCTGGAAAAGTCTTTGGGAAGTTTCCAGTCCGGTTGTTTGTTGAAAATTAACCCTAAACCAGTTTGGGTATTTTGGCCAAACTGCCCACAGTAAAAGTACTGCAAGTCTATCAATAAATAGTTTAAAAATTGTAACTTCCTACTTAGACCCGATTAAACACATTTTCTATTGCAAACATTGGGTATTAAAAAAATCTCATTTGAGCTCCTGACTTTCTATAGTGTGTAACTACAGTAACTGGAGACTATCAAGAGACAGTAATAAAGAGAGGATTATAGCCAGAGGAAACAAATGCTCCATCTCAATGCTGGTTTTTCAACAATCTGAAGACAAACCTGGGTTTTCAGAGCGCAGAGATCTGGACACTGGCACATGATGCTGAGAGGTTACATTTAATTTTTATTCACTGGAGAAATTGTAATTCACAACTGAGACTTGTCCAAAGTCCAGCTTCCTTTTCTTTTTTCCATGGATAACATAACAGAAGGACTGATCCGGTAATTCAGGCGTAACAGACGGCAGAATTTCAGGAATGGAATGAAAATTAAAGTGGGATTTTAAGCTAGGTATAATGAATATCTGAAGATTTTGCTGAGAGAAAATAGTTCGAAGTGCTTCAAGGGTCACTGTTGGCCACATTTAAGAGTTTGCTTTTTCAAGCTTTTTATGGTCATATGATGATTATTCTATATTGGTGTTTTGTGGGGTGAAACTGTTGCTTTGTGCTCTGATCCTTACTTCGATAACACATCATTTGGGGGAGAATGAGACAGTGATGTGCCTCGCCTACTGAGAGGAAGAAAGCTCTCTACCTTTAAATCACCTCTGATATCAAGGAGTTACAATACCATACTGTAAATAGAAGTACAATAGAGAATAATGGAGTAGAATAGTAGAGTAGAATAACAAAGCCCATGTTTACATGGGGAATACTTTGAAATAGCAGACCTTGACTAGCAATCCCAATTATGTTCTGCACAGCTGTTCCCATTCCAGAAAAAGAATGTCTTGTTTTGACTTGACTTCATGCACTTCAGTGGGGAGTCTTATTTATAGATCAAAAGTATTTGTATGGATCTAATCAGGAATGATACAGATTAATGTCTCATCGTAAACAAGTGCAAAGACTCGTAAAGTTTCTCTAATATTCCCTTTGCCAAGTTAGACAAGTAGTTTACAGCTACTACACATGGCACAGAGATTTGCGCCACTCTTGCTCCAGTGTGCTGCGAGCGGTTGTTTCCCATTTCTAGCAGGTGGCAACATGTATTTGTTTACTGGCTTAGTGGGATGCTTTTATGAGAAGTGTTTCTGTAGCCTGAGAATAGGGCAGTAGGAATGCTGGCTTACAGTAATTGTGTCTCGTGAAGCTGTAGGATGAGCGCTGCCTCCTTACCTTTCACAGTATAATCATCTTGAAGAACCTGCTTTGGAAGCTGAACTTACAAATTTGCCTGGTTTTTGAATGTCCTGAGTGCTTTCTGCAAACTGCTGCAATGATTTCAAAAGCAGATAACTAAACCTGAGCTCTGTCTCAGCTGGGTGTCCTTTTCCTTAACAGAATAGTCTCTCACACTTTCTCTCCCACCCCTTTCAGCTTTCAGTTCTTACTGGTGCCATGCTGCACATGTAGTCAGATAAATAACCTATTCTAGACTTGCTTTGCCCAGAACACTTTTGGTAGGTGAGAGATTTGGGTTTTAATCCTTCAGCTGAAGTAAAGCATTTGGGGACCCTGTATATAAAATGTGGATGGTGCTAAATCTTCCTCTGCCTTTTTCCTTGGGGAGCATCTGGTTTTGTAGTTGGTCTCTGAGGGTGCCTATTAACCACTTGGGCATTGAGGTACTGTAGATGTCGTTTGGGTTGGTACAAGGTTCTGAACCACTGTAACTAAGTGGATTTCTTGATGTTTATATGGGAGCTTTTCCCAAGTGGAAGGGAGACATCTTGCAGCAGCAAGCTCAGAGGTGCTTGTTTGAAAATGCCACAGGAGTGTTGGTGGAGTCTGTCTTCACGGGGTTGGGAAGATGCAAGTCAATTCCTTTTTGCTGGGTGAGAGGCAGTAGTCTTCAGAGTGTGGTCTAAGTTTGTGTTCACTGCAGTGAAGTGATGGCTCACAGGAGAAAAGGGATGGAATATTCAAAAGGTAAGCCAGGTGAATTTTATAGTGGCATGCTGGAGGCTCCAAGAGGGGAAAAAATCTGTATTTTGAGGTCAGAGAAAAACCCACACAATAAAATAATTGAAGCGTCTTTTAGTAACTGCCTGGACTAGAATTTTAGTTACGTGTGAATTGCAAAGCTTTGCATCAGCAATATTTAGATGTAGCTTGAATGTTAGCACCTGGAGAGGCCTGAATCTAAAACTGGCTCCAGTGTTACAAGCCTAAGTCATAAACATGACGTTGATGATGTCTGCTGTGACCAAGACTTAATTTTGTCTTTCCTACCACAGATGCATACTGCTGTTCAGCTAAAATAAAAGAAAAACCCTTCAGCCAAGGTTTGTCCTCAAGAGACTGAGATCTTTTGCTGTGCCACAAGCCGATAAATCAATTGATCTAAGGTCAACCTTTCAGTTAATGCTGAACATTTCTCACAGACAGAAGCTTTTGGGGGAGGATAAAGAGGCAAATTTGCAGTTCCTTCTTCTGCTTGGACATAGCAACTGTCGCAGACATTCCTTTCACCCAACAGCAATATTGCTTTAGATTTAGGGAGATGGTACTGTACCAATTGCTTAACAGCTGAAATCTGGAGGCATTTTTCTTAGGAGCAGTACTTGACTCAGTTAACAAGTCTAGTTTTAGCAGAAGTTAATTTACTTGCATGAGAAATTATCTTAACAGTAGATAAATTTGATTTGGAATTTGACTTCTCTTTGCTAATAGAGAGAACATTGCTGAAGGAAAATGTCTTGTTAAGGTATGAAAGGATTCTTGCAAATGGTTCTTACAGATTAGAATCACAAACCTGTGGAGTGTATGAGACCTCTGTAGCATATCTCATCCAAAGCAGAGCTGTTGACAGCACAAAGTCATGCTGGCTCTGGTGTTGTCTACCTCATTTTGGAGACTTCCAGGGCCCAGTTTATACCATCTCTCTGGGCAACATATTCACTGCTGCATTGCTGCCCTCTGAGGAGAAAAGCCTGAGGCTGATTTAAACCTTGCAAGCTGCAGCTTTTCTTTGGATGCCTGTTCTCTGCTGCTGAGAGGAGTTTGGCTCCATGACAGTTGTTCCCCAAGCTGACTCGCATTCGTGTTGCACCCACAGCAGTGTTCTGCAGGACCTTTTCAGCAGTGCTGCAGTCTGTTACCAGTATGTAGGGTCCTTTCTGGCCCAGCTGTGCTGTTTTTTTTTCCTCATGGGTACTCATCTGTTGGCCCAGTCCTCTGCTTTAACAAGGTTCCTTTGAATTGCATCTCTACTGCTTGGCCAATCAATCTCTTCTTTCCAAGCTTGATGTTGTCACTGTATTTGCTGTAATGCATTCTATCTCCAGTTTACTGATAAAGGTATCAAACAATAATAACTCCTGGGGTTGCTTGGCTTATTACATGCCACCAGCCAAGCCACTGATTTAATCTCACTGGGTTTAGTGATGCAGTCAGCTTACAACCATCTAAACCCTTGATGCAGCTCGTGCTTCCTCACCTTCCAAATGAGGCTGCTGTGAGATGTGGTGTTTGTCCAAACCAGAGTCTTCTGCCGTAAAAGGGGACTAGAGTTGGTCAGGCGTGCCTTGTCGTTGGTGAATCCATGTTGACTGTACATAAATACCTTCTCCTTCATGTGTTTTTCTGCTTCATGCATTAATGTGGGATGATTGTCATATTAGTAAATGCTAAAAATAATCAGCGCATGTATGTATGATCTCTGTGATATTAAATCTCTTCCTGCACCAGTTCCCCTTCAGTACAAAGAAGCATGTTTTTACTTGGATTTTGTAGGGGAGATAAAATAAATAACATAGAACATATTTTTCTTTGTTTGTATAATAAATCAAAATGTTCATACAAACTAAACTGTAACTGGTACAAGCAGAATTCATACAGTAAGCCGAAATGTCACACAGAGCACTGCATGTCAGTACTGAATAGCTTCAGTACCCTTGTGGTGTAGCTTGTGATGGTTTCCAAAAGCTTTCCTGCAAAAAAGCCTCCAACAAAACAAAGAATTGACTCTTAACTTTGCATCCTCAGGATTTGGAAGATTTGGATGCATAAAATATGTATTAATGTGTGGGGGAACACTTTTGTAGAGCTTAAAAATCTGGCTTGGCTGCCTATTGTCTTATTCCTACTAAAGCAACCTTGAAAATGAGAGGAAAGCAGGAATTACATGGGAAGAGAAAGAACAGAGTTTGCCTCTAGCAAAACCTGTTTACAGTAACAGCTGCTCTCAGAGGAACTGCAGGATGTTCATAAAATAGTTTATTTTTAATCTGTATAGATGGTAAAGAATCAAATTAATTGACTTGTCTATATAGGAACCAAGTGTTAATGTTCTGATAAACAACTGCATTTTTCCAGTTGAGGGTTTTTGGCTAGTTTATGAATGCATTTGAAGAATGAAATGGAGCAATAGCTAACAGAATTAGGAAGGGATTTCCCATGTAGTTACAGGGAGGAAGGTTTATTTTTTCTGTTGTCTCATAGGCAGACATTTAGCTTTTGGGGGCATTTTTATGTTCCATCTCATTTTTCATGCCTTACAGGACAGAAGGTGAGGTGTCACTGATGCAAAGTCAATTAAAGTTTACTAATTTTGATTTTTATAAAAATTCTTTTTTTTTTTTAAAGTCTACTTTCCATATTTTTTCTGCATGATTTGTATATTATGCCTATCTTGGATAAATGCCATCAGCCAAAAGCTAAATCATAAACAAGGATATAAAGCTTTTTATAATTTGGGTAGTCAGTGTTGAAGCACTGGCTTAGATATGTTATGACCCATCCCTGTCAGTGTTCAAGGCCAGGCTGGACAGGGCTTGGAGCAAGCTGTGCTAGTGGAAGGTGTCCCTGCCCATGGGGTTGCAACTGGATGGATTTTAAGGTCCCTTCCAACCCAAACCAGTCTGGGATTCTATGACTGTGCTTCAGATCAGGACAGAAAAATAAGCAGAATCGAGTAAGTCTGGTTCTTTGAACTATATGAAATGCTGAAGTTTAGCTAAAAGCGTATCTAGTGTAAAAACAAAAAACCCAAGCAGCCACAAAAATCCCAAACAACAATCAAAGGAACATGTGAAGACCTCCTGGACACTGCAGTAGATGGATGGTGTCCCAGTGGTTATGTATGTCTCTTGAATTTTCAATTCCAGCCTTTACGCTGCTGGTACATTCATACAAGCTGTTGTATTGCATCAGTCTTTGCCCACTATTTTAAACTCAATAAAGCTGCACTACTTTGTCATGACACAGCCTAATATCTGAGAAGACAAGGTAAAAAACAGCTCAAGTTTTGGTTGTGTTTTCTTCCATTTTGTGTCATCTGAACTTAGTGATGTGCAGCATGATAAAATTTTGCTTGTATTCATGCTGTTTATTTGCCATTAGAGATTGAATTTGTGAATCCTGAGTCTTTTCCCAGCTATTGAATATGATGAGCCAATGCTTGAATATACATTTAAAGCACTTCATTTTACCCAGAAAACTCCAAAGAGGTTTCAGGCAAACATACCACATATTAGGAGGATTTGCACATTCTGTTCCTGGTGACCTTTTACACTATGTTTTCACAGTTGCAATTAAAGATGGCTTCATTTGTCCCTCGCTGTGTTTGAGAGTGCTTCATTCCAGTTTCTGAGCCGTTGCTGGACAAAGTTTATCCGTAGAAGGTTGAGGTGTATTCTTCACGAAGAACATGTAGTACTGAGTTAAGTTTGGGCTTTGCCTGAAAATGTGAGACTTTATTTTTTAGCCAAAGTCTCACTCACTTTGTCAGGATTGAGCACCTAATCTGGTAAATTGTGGGGTTTTTAAATCTCCTGCCATGGATGGAATGTTCCAGGGGTGCGTTTATCCTATTACCTTACAAGAAAGAGACATGTCAACATCAGGCTTTGTTCTTCACCCTGAACACTGAATCTGATGCTTTCTACAAATGTTATTTTATTACACATTGCTATTATATGGTGCAATGATGTGTGCTGACTGCTGTCTTTTAGAGCCTGTATATTTTTAGGTATATACACAGAAAAACAACGTAGATGTTCCACGTCCTTTACTTCTCAAATGTGGTCTAAAAGCACATAAAACAAAAAGTATGTGGATTCAGTTCTTTAACAGCTATTTAAATGAAGTTGTGACAAACTGCATATGAAATATAAATAACATTCTGAAGTGGGGTAATAAGGTGTAGTTCTCATGTATCTCCTCCAGAGCCCTATGCTGAAAATGAAATGGCTTAATCCACTGTGACTTAAAATACTTATAAAATATACAATAAAAGTAAGGTATAAAGGTATTTGTTGTGTTTTATGTTATATTTAATGCTGTATTGGTTTTGGTGCTGCAATACTTTCCATTTTCTCTAATAAATTCAGAATGTACATTCAGGGCTATATTGCATATTTGTTGCTTCTGCTTATGACCCTTTTACTATGAGAGTCAATGAAATGAATCACTTGCAGAAGACACCCTAGTGACAAGTTCTCTATTAAGATGACTTAACAGGTCTTTCATGTGTCCTGGTTGTACAATAAGGACAAGTCTAAAGTTGTCTTGGGTGGAATTTCTGGATGCAAAGGGTGTCTGAAATGTCATTGGTAATTATTTTCTTGTGAATTGAAGGATTTAGTGTGTTGTAACAATGAAAGAGAGAAAAATAGTTGGAACGAGTCTAATAAACACAGAATTGATGCCTGTAACAGAAGCATGTGGATTAAATTAGCTGTATCTTCAAACTGGTAGTAGATCATTAGGTGCGTATATACAGCTACTGGTTTCCAGAGCTGAGTTACTTGTACTCATGTGTCAAAAATTGTGTTTGAAATGGACGCTATTAATCCATTAAGTTTTTCGTCAATGATCTACACCCATAATAATTTTCTTCTGGGTTTTTCCTAACTGCACTGTTCTATAAATTTCCTGAATACCTGAATATCTCACTTCCCCCAAACACATAATGGCTTAGTGTCTGCAGTATTTCCTCATCGGAATAATCCATCCTCATAAAGTAATTTAATTGGAGTTGATTGAATGGGTCACAGAAGTTAGCCATTGCCTTTAAAAGGCCTTAATCTTAGAATTGCCTTGTTTTCTTTTCTTGCAGCGCTCACCAAATACAGATCCTGGTTTATATTTGGACAAGGGGGAGCTAAAAATATGTGCTAGAAATGCTTGAATCAGTAACTGTTATAGCTGGGGTTTGAGGGGGCGAAGCGGAGGGGGGTAGGAAAAACTTATCTCTCCATGTTGAGATACAGCTTACTTTGCTAAAAAGGAAGCACCACAGGCATTTCTGAAGTGCAGTGCAGTTATGAACAATATGCAGCATTATTACAGTGTAGTTTAGGTTGGGAAGTAATGAAGAAAATGCCATTTTACAGCGTTTCACAGTTACAACTGATGCTTTCAGTTCTTTGTAGCTGAGAGGAACGGGATGGATGGGAAGAAAGATATAACAAAAGGTAAAAATGAAATGTTACTTTTTCTCTGAAATGGAATAAAAAAAATCACTGAAAATGTTTAAAGTACATTTCTGAGGCCTTTCCTGGAAAAACCTGCTCCAGCAGGCACAAGTCTGTGACATGTTTGTCAACAGAAGACAGCTGAGTTAGTGTGGCTGTCACTACAAGAGAAGACACTGTATATTTTGTGTTCAAGAAGAAATACTGGCCTTAGGAACAACTGTGGGAGGATTGATATCAAACAGTAGGGGCCTTTTTAAACTGCTTTAGTCTGTATCTCTTTGGTATGTTGAGAGTTTATGCTGTGGCAGAGCAAAGTTCTAATCATTGCAGAAGTAGCAAACTGAGGTTTTAAACTGGTGGCCTCCAAGTTTTTTTCATGACGTGCAGATTCAGTTTCCCATGTTGGCAATGTGAATATTATTAGACTAATATTTGAACATAAATGTTTCCTTAGGGGTTTTTAATGTATCACATAATAGGTGACTACAGTTCAGAGTTTCACCATCTTTAAAAACACAATTTGAAATGTCTCTCTAGGGATACTTATACTGAATAAAATATCTTTGCTGCTTTTATGTAAATGCATATAAAGGAAAGAAGTAAAAACTTCATGTCTGACTTTGTGATCAGATGAGCTCAAAATATATCCTAGTAGCTAGGCCCTGATACAATGGTTATATATTTTATTATATGTTTGATGTCTTAGGCCTTTATAAAAGGCCTAGTTTTATTTTTATCTGTATAAGTGGAGACCTCATAGCACTCTTCCAGTATCTGAAGGGGGCCTATAGGGATGCTGGGGATGGACTCTTCGTTAGGGACTGTAGTGACAGGACAAGGGGTAACAGGTTAAAACTTAAACGGGGAAGTTTAGATTGGATATAAGGAGGAAATTCTTTCCTGTGAGGGTGGTGAGGCACTGGAATAGGTTGTCCAGGGAGGTTGTGAATGCTCCATCCCTGGCAGTGTTCAAGGCCAGGCTGGACAGAGCCTTGGGCAAGATGGTTTAGTGTGAGGTGTCCCTGCCCATGGCAGGGGGTTGGAACTGAATGATCTTAAGGTCCTTTCCAACCCTAACCACTCTGTTCTATTCTAGCCTAGTCTAGTCTACTGTAGTCTAGTCTATTCTATTCAAAGTCTCTTTAGGGATTTTAGTGTCTGACTCAAGGGCTGGGGAAAAAAGATTCGTGTTCAGAATCTTACTATCAAACTGGGGTAAATGCATTAGGAGGAGACATCAAGGTGTCACGGACCAGAGGAAGGCTGGTTATCTCATGCCTCAGAGCTCTTTTTACTGGCTGATGTATAACCATGGAGTTCTGAAGTGCCTGTACTTGTGTCTTTTTTTATTCTCCTCTGAGTTTTTATTTCAGACTAAAAACTTTAAATCATTTGGATAGTAATTTGACTGTAAATTATTCTAAATCTGAGGCCCATGGGCCCAGACACTTGAATCTCATTTTGTTAGGTACGGCGCTCCATTTATGCTTGTGCAATAAATGGGAGATCACCTGAAAATCATCTATAACTAAACATACCAGAATGGAAATTTGCTTCATTGCTGCTAGAAGGAGGAAGGAAATTGCTCTCAGAATGGTGATTTTTCATAAATGAGCAAAGTTGGTTTTTCCTTACACATTGCATTGTGAGGTTTCATGTAGATTTTAGCACTGGAAACAGTGCAAGTAATTTCAGGTTTCTGGTTTGGTTATTTTTTTATTTTTCCTTTTTCAAAGGTGGGAATATTTGATCTTTTGTTGGTTACAATTTGGGATACCAATAAAATATGTCTTTGTCATGCTTCTGGAAAAATGTGCAGTTTGCCCTGTGACCCGTTCATGTTCGCACCTTAAGTTTATGAGGCTGCTGTTGAGCAGATGTATGGCAGGCTATTTTTGGGGAGGCAAAGTGTTACTGGTTTCAGTGGGCTGAAGATGATTGTTTCAGCATGACTGCAGATTTGCTACAAGCAGAATAGCACCATGACATCCCCTTGCTTTGCCTTCCCTCTTCAACTCGTGAGCTCTCTTTCCTGTACTGCCTGCCTAGAGCTCCATCCTCTCAAGCCTCTACTTTGCACAGAAAGGGCTGCCATTGCTTATTTCTAAAGCAGCTCTGTTCTTTGATGGCTTCCTAGCAGGTCTGGATCAAGGTGTACACTATTTTTCCACTGCCTTGCTTTCTTTGAATTTGGCTTTGTTTAGTCCTGTGGAGACCTCAGCTGCCCCACGTGCTGGAACCATCCTCTGGTGGGGCTCTAGCAGAGCTGGCATCAAGCAGTTCCTGAGTTCTTTGGCAGCAGGTTGGCAGGAGACATTACACAGTTTTCTGTGAAATAGTATTACTTGAATATTGTTATTAAAGCTCTTATTTACTAACAAGCACATGCTTTACGTTTCTGTGTATTATGGTTGCACAAACTGGGAGATAATACTTTTCGTTACCCTCACAAGGAATGGGAGGTAGGTGCGCAAGGCACGTGTGTTGCTACGATGGCAGATGCTGGGAGGAAATCTGTCATAAATACTTAGAAAAGCCCTGAACAAGTCAACTCTGAACAAGCCAAACCATAACATTCCCTGTGATTATCTGGACAGATTGAGCTGTTTTTTTTTGTCTCTTCTGTTAAGAGTATTTTTCAGTGTTCTGACTGTCCCAAGTGTATTTTCTGATGAACCTTCTGTTTCAGTGGTCTTACTGAGGCATAGGCTGGAGGTCTCTACTTACATAGCAATGATGATTCCACTGCTTACAAATTTTCTTTTCTGTGTTTTCTACATGTAATGGTCATACACTAAGGGATTGCATTTTGTACACAGTAAAGCTATATTAAAATGTAATTGTTGTTTTATCAGTAATAAGTAGGTCAGTGCACTTAAAATCTTGACGCACTGTCTACATTTCAAGAGGTCTGCTCACTGTCTGTGTCTAATGTCCTGTTCAAGCAGCTGAGAAAAAATAAGGTAGTTTTCATACAATTTTCAGGGGGAAAAAGCAGATTCAACCTCTTTAAAAGTGTAAAAAGGTTCCCTTGGTAGATCTGTGGGAACAAAAATTATCAGTGTGCTCTGAAAACTGTTCCATGACCATAGATTTCTGAATTTCATTCCCAGATCATTAGCCTGGGGCATACAAGATATTTGGAGAGGGAATTTTAACAGGGAGAGTAGGCATAGGACAAGGGGGAATGGTTTTAAACTGAAAGAGGGGAGATTTAGATTAGATATTAGGACGAAATTCTTTACTATGACAGTGCTGAGGCACTGGCACAGGGTGCCCAGAGAAGCTGTGGCTGCCCCATCCCTGGCAGTGTTCAAGGCCAAGTTGGACACAGGGGCTTGGAACAACCTGCTCTAGTGGAAGGGGTCCCTGCCAATGGCAGGAGGTGGGAACTCACAAGCTTTAAGCTCCCTTCCAACCCAAACCATTCTGTGACTTCAGTTAGGTTATAGTTAGAGCTTACAAATGTATTTGAGATATGATGACATAGAAATATTGTCATAACATCAAAAAATGAAGAATTCTAAAACTGGTCCATGCCCCTCTGGAAAGCAGGGCAGATCTTAAGTAATAGTTCATACTAGGACATACAAAACTTTGTATGTTATTTTGCAACATGAAGGCACATTACTGAGATGGCTTTCTGGAGTTCTCATGGTGTTTGCCAAAATGACAAGGTTATAGTCAGCTTAATTCCAGATGTTGCCTAAGCCAGTTGTAGCTTGTATTAAGTTACATCTGTCTGGGCTGTGCACTAGTCGTCCTGCAACTTCTAGTCAGCCAGCAAGCAGTCCAACCTGTAGCAATGAATGGGCAATTGTTTAATAGCTAAAAACTCGGTTCTGTTTTGTTGGAAAGACTGTGTGTCACAGGGCAGGGCTTTGGAGCCATTTTGCTTTATATTTATCTGCTAATTAATTCTTACAGTTCCTCTATGGTTATCTCAGGTGCAATCTTAGAGCAGTAAAGCCACTCTGCTTTTAAATGTTTGTTAGGTATCATTTTTATTGTTAACGATTGTAATAACACTGCTTGGGATACATTGATTGCCAAGCTTCTTTTAGGTCTTGAAACCATGAGAGATGCTTTTTTGTACATTTGTTGCTGTATGAGAATATAATATATTTGAGGATTAAAACAAATGTGGTCTGCAGAGGAGGGGAGGCTGCTGGTTTGTAGCTGTAGGAAATTCTGTTTTCTGATCCGTGTACTTATTTAGAATCTATACAATGGATGTTGTTTATTGCTGCTTTTAGAACAAAGGAGCTTTGTGTGAACTTTGCTTTACTACTTCAGTAAAAAGGTGGGAGCAGATGAATGAAATGAATGCCAGCATTTTCTGATTGTGATTTTTGTAACTGGCTGTTCCAAGTTATTTTGGGACTGTGAATTGCTCATTCTAATTTAGCTTTCAGAGTAAGCAGCAGGTATGATAAGTTCAAATCTGACACACAGATCCCTCTTTTAGCAAATACTTTAAGAGGAGAAAAGCCTTCCGTGCTTTAGATTCCAGTATTCAGTAAGAACCAATATTCCATATCCCCTGTAATTCTTTAAATCTGTTTTTCCATATTTATTAGTTTCTTCCTGAAGTTTTTCTAAACCAGCTGTGTTTATCCTGATTATTTGCTCTTTGCTGTTTTCATCTTCTGAATGTTGACAGTTGACTTCAGATATAAGCTTGTTTGGAAGTGTCATTTCTACTGAATCATTTCAGGTATGTTGTATTTTCAAGAAGGTTTTGAGAAGTGATTTCCAAAACCAGTAACAAGAACAGCTGTAGTCTTTAAAGCTGTAAACAGAAAAGGTTTTTTTAAGGGCTAGAGTTTGATGGAAAGCCAAGCAAAATGCACAAACTAACACTTGATGTAATACAGATGGTGTAAATTTCTCAACCGTGTAGGGTCTAGATTTCTCATCCTTGTAGTTAATTCACTTTCAGCTGTTGAAACCTCTGAGAAATTAATCTTTAACTTCTCTGTTTCATGATCCCATAGTTTAACGTTGATAAAATAGCGTTAGACTGAGAACTGCCTAGATTGATTGCTGCCCATTTAATAACATAGGATTTTTTATAGTTGCAGATATGTTTCATGTGGATGCTTTTCCTTTTGTCCATTTAAAAACTTGAAAGCAGTTAATGATTTTACTGTAGGAAAGTCCTTTTCTGAAATTTGTTTTATATATATATTTGTTATTTGCCTTTGGTTTGAATTTCAGTTTTGCGGTGGAACTGGAGAACTTCTCCATGAATTCTGTATTCATATTTAAGCCTTTCTCTTAAGAGATGCTGACCTCAGATTTCCATAATGGCTGTCTAGGTGTGTTGAAGCATTAATTTCTGGTTTATAACTACACTGCCTAGTACTAAAGCGATTAATAATTGTTCTTCGGTTCATTTCTGGAAGCTATAGCTCTGTTCCTGAAAACAAACTTGGCTGAAAAAACAAAGCTTTTAAGGGAATTGCTTACAGAAGGAAAGCAATACTGTAAGTAGCACAAATTGAATATGGACATGAAAAGCAGGCATGTAAGTTCTTGCTTTTGTTTTCAGATACTTCAGCTTCTGTCCTGTCTTTGAGTAGCAGGTGTAAATCTCGAATCTGTACACATTTGAATGAACATAGGAATTAACTGGTCTCATGTCAAAATGAGAATGCCTCTGGATTTAAATACCTGTAAGATTCTTAAAAGTGCTTATTGCATAAACAGAGTAGGAAACTTCTGATGAACATATTTGAAGATTTAGACCCTTTAAGCACATAAATACATATAAATGGAAACCTAGCTTATTAGATTAACATATTAACAGCTGATCAATACTAAGTATCGTCAGTCTGCTTTTAGATCAGGGCAAACAAAGTGTGTTAGACAAAAACCTTATTTCCATTACTTCTCAAATTTTAACTGAATATTCCATCATACAGGTCATACGTTGTCAGTTTTAACTGCTTTTTCAAGTGATGTTTGATTGACATGTGACTATTATCCTTATTGCTGCCTGGCATCATCCACAAAGCAGGATGTGTACACAAGCAGGATGTGATCTGAGCAAAGGCAGTGTGAAAAATTGGAATAGGAATATTTTATAATGCAATTAAATGCTAACCTTTTTTCACTTTGTACATATTACCTTTGTTATATGCATCTTACTCAAGTTTTATTGGCAAATCGGATTTCAAAAATAATTTGGTTTAAAACGATCAATTTTAGCATGTGGGCATAATTTTTTACAGTTGAGAGATGATTACCTATTCCACCCTTCCATTATCTTCAGCTGATAACTTCTGTTACTGCAAAACTCAGGTATAGCTGGAGTGTTACTTCTAGAAATGTTACGTAAGGGGAGAGAATAGCCATATAGTGTTAGTTTAAAAGTTTTACTTCAACCCCCCCTTTGTTTTGCATAGAGTGTTAGTTACATCTAATGGAAGTCAAGGTTGAAAGGGATTATATGTTGAAAATACACTTTTAATAATGTAATCTCCAGTTCACAGCATTGTCTTTAATTTTCACCTGCAGTATTGAATCATTCTTGCTCCGGGTGTTCACTTATCTATCATGATAACATGTTGCATATAGAAATAAATCCTGCTGCAATATGCTTTTGTTTTAGTCAATCATCCGGGAAGCTGAGTACCAAAGACTTAAATTTTTTTAAAGAAAACATTAAAATATCAATAGCTGCTGTTGCTTTTGGGATGCTGAAAGATGCGTTTCGCTTAATATTATCTATTTAACTTTGATGGAATGACAATCGAGAAGGAAGTTTCTTTGTAATGGAGGTGCCCAACAATAGTACTTATAATTGGTTTTAGACAGGGCTTTTAGTGTATAATAGAGGTCAGATATTGATCTCAGTAAAATAAAACTTTCTATGGGGATCATTAAATCATTTATTCTGTGCTGGCATCGGTGTAAGTTATTACTTAACTTGTCATTGTTACAGCCAAAATTTCCTTTGAAATCATTTACTGCTCTATGGGATTTTTAACTCTGCTAATTAATATGATTATTGGTTACTTCCTAGTAATTAAGTATCTAGTATGACTTTGGGGATCTCATGCCTTTGTCTATTAATCTGTCATTTATAGTAATAATATCCAAGATGTCAGTATCAATTCAACCTGTGTGGAGTCAGTATTATTAATTTATGCTATAGCTATTTCAGTCCTTAGGATATGCGGTAGTAAGTATCCTAACTCCTACAATCAAAAAGTGCACAAGGGCTCTGTAGGCACCCATTTGTTTTAAGGATTTTAGGATGTTTTATTGATACTTAATATTCTGTTGTTTATTTCTATATTGGTTTTTAATAAGCAACAGAATAGTAAGAACTAGAATGGAATGAGTGATTTGCTTCTGGAGCAGTGACAGATGCTTTGCAGCTTTCTGAACCTGTTGTATTTCTGCCATGCACTCCTCCAGTTTAACACACTGGAACAAACAACCTATTACAAATGGCAGCCTAAGGTCTGACCAGTACCACTTCTAGAAGTGCATAGGTAGCTTGTGTTGTAACATTGGGTACAGATAGAAATCGAAATGGCAGTGTTCAAGGCCAGATTGGACAGAGCCTTGGGTGACATGGTTTAGTGTGAGGTGTCCCTGCCCATGGCAGGGGTTGGAGCTGGCTGATCTTAAGGTCCTTTCCATCCCTAACTATTCTATGATTCTATGTGTCAAGAAGGGTTTATTTTAAAAGGGCATTTATTTTCAGAAGTCGATTGTTGTACTTATAAAAATGTTTTCTTCAAACTGCCAAGAAGCGACACTTCCAAATAAAGTGAAAAACTCACTGAGCCTTAGCTCAGAAGGTTAAAGCTTGCTGTGGTAGCCCTATACGGAAGTCAGATATCCCTGATATGTAAGAGTAAAACCAGTGCTCCATGGTATTGGGTCTTCAGTTGTAAAGCAAACAAATTATAGAAGTTAGTGGATGTCCAAGCTTGCTATTTCCATTTCATTCAAATGCATGTTCTGGCTGCTGCTAAATCTGTCATGGCAGAGTAATAGTTGAAAATCTCCTACTCCTGTAAAATTCTGTTTCTTTTTGTTCGAAGAAGTAATTGTATGTTACATTCGAAGGTATAGTACCAAGGGAATGTACATGTAATTGCAGGTGAAAGCTTATTTAGTGGTAAATTTTTTGGGAGTTCTAAAATAACTATTTTTAGAGTTTATAAATACCCAGTCATATAATTGCCAACCCTTATGTGTTCTTCCATATAAATTTCAAAACATCAGATAACAAACTGATGCTTCAAGGGGGAACAACTTTTAGCTACAAGTTGGTTGAGGAGTTGCTCCCAGTGGAACTGATAGGGAAATCTTCTCATCACCAGTGCCAATGTAGACTAGTTTAGATGAAGTGATTTTGGGGGGTGTATTCCGCACAGAGGACGTGGCAAGGGGAAGAAATAACTCCAATTTCTGTGGGGTAAGATAGGGATTTTTTTTTGCTGTGTAGCTATTACTTGCTGTTGGATTTTTCTCCGTTGTAGGATAATTGGTCATATTTTAGGATGATACTGGACTTAATGAAAAAGTGAGATTAATTTTATCTCTTTCAGGCATTTCATTTTTCCTTAGTCGATTCCAGTGTAATAATCTGTTTGCATGTAACAGATTTAAATGCTAGATACTTTTGAAGTCCGTTGCATGGCAGTCCTTCAGCCTTGTTAGGACGGTTCCCAAGTCAGGATGTGGGAGAGTTCGACAGGAACCTTTCTCTGGGTCTGAGCAGCTCTGAGCATCTTGGGACAACTTGCGGTGAGCTTGAAGTTGGAGAAGATCAGATGTTCTGTTTTCTGCTGCAAAAGGGAGGAGATATGGAGAGATCCAGCACTATCACACAGGGAGGCAAGCCCTGTCTGAAGGAGGATGACAAACTCAGCTTGGCAATACAATGATGAGTGAACTCCCAACAAACTCTGATCTGTGGTGGAGAATCTCTTCTGCAAAGCTGCCTCTTGGCAGCCCTCCTCTGACTTGCTTTCTAAACCCAGAGTGTACCCTCTGGAAGAAAGATGCTGAGCATCTGAGCTCTTAGCATCTCAAACTATAAAATATATCTGCATTTGAGGTATGCACTTGCATAGTGCCACTGTTTACCCAGGCAAGATCTGGATCTTATTAAAACAACTGGGAGCAGAGTTTTTGTTTTCAACCTTGATTTTCATTGATCAATCAGAATGGAAATCCTTGCACAAATGCAGAAGCTTTATCAAATCTTGAGCCATGTATTTTCTTCTTTGTTGTTTGCCTGGTGGGCATTTTACGGTGAAATAATAGTTTAAAATTAAGGTCCTTAATTAACAAGTAAAGAACTGACCCAACGCCAGCAGCAACTGAATCACTAATATTTGAGGCCATCTGTTGTAGAATTGTCAGATAATGTGGAATTTGACATTTTACTCCTTATATACAGCTAATTTTCATGTCGATCTTGACACAGAGAAGCTTAACAATCTCAATCCAGATATGCCACACTGTTAGAGAAAACAAAAGCACAAAAAATACTTCTGGTCTATTTTAAGACTTGATTTTTCAGAGGACAGTTCTTCATTTGTTTTTGTACTGTAATATAATTGCAAATATACTTGTCTTGCAGGATTGTTGAACTCCTGATGTTATGTATTCAAGCAAAAGACATTTACATTTTCAAATCTAATTATGTATAGAGAGAGCTGTTCTTCAATTACATTGAAAATATTCAGGAAAAGGTTGCAGGGTCTTTGTCTTTTGTGGGCAGGTTATCTACTTGTGGAGAAATAATGCCAGCAGTCAAAGTAAGGTTAACATTTACCTATCCTTGATAGAAATTAGTGCCCCCAGTTCCCGTGTTCTTCCATATATGCAGATTTCATAACTATTAACCAGTTTTACCGAGTTTAATATCCCTTTGTATGCAGTAAATTAAAACATAAAGATCACAGTGTTTATTGTAAGATGTACTCTGCATTCCTGGTTCTTTACATATGAATATCCTGTCGTCAGGTTGTAGACCACTGTTTGCTTTTGGGTTTAAGAGGGTTTTAAAAGCAAGAGACTTATTTTGTTGGTGACTTGCTTTGTTTGTTATCTCAGTGAAAAATAGTAATTGATCAAAATACAGATAATATTGTGATCAGGTGAATGAAGTGGCAGAGGGATGTGAGCATGCCGAGATGGACTGGAAACAAGCAGCTTAATGATATCAATGGTGAGAACTGTTATTTTATGAAATTACTAGTTCATAAAACTGCACAGATGTTGTGCTAAAATCATGCTCAACAGTGTTGCAAACTAAATCCATTAGGAAGTGGTAGAACAATGCGTCATTCAGTCCTTACTTCTGGGGAGGCAAAAATGGAAGTGCATCAGTTTTCAGCCGCTCAGCTAACGGAAAAATAAGGTTGTGGCTGCATAAAGATGTAAACCTTTAGTTTGTTGCTTACAGTTAAGTATATTTTGTTACCAGCCTCTTAATTGCAGTAAATAAGATGGTGAGAAAGCTAGTGAGGCGATTTGTCTAGTGTTCCTTTCTGAAACACCTCTAAATGTGCACTTTCAAAGATGACTTTCAAAGAAAATTCAAATGGTGGTATTGCTACCCTTGACGTTGTAGGATTTATTGACAGTTATTTCACTTCTTGCTTCTAGCAGCTAAAAAGCAGAATATTTCAGTGAAAGACTCTGAGGACTAAGCTTTTAGTCTGTTGTTTTTATGTTTTATTTAAAGCTCTTTTTCTTGAGTCAGGAGATCTCTTACAGGATTTTTTTCGGCATTACTGCAGTTCTAACCATACTCCAGGTATGGTTTCGGGACGTTGCTACAGCCTCTCTTCAGCCATGGATTCCTGTTACAACATTCTTAACACTTGGTCTGGTGGCTGTTGACCTCTTATGTATTTGAGTTGCCCATATTCTTTTGCCCAAATGACAGTTCATGAAAGGTGCAGTTGGGCAACTGCCAAGATGGCAGATACTCTTCCCCACATATAGAGTAAGTCAGCACTTCATGCAATGTAGAATATATTTTCAGAGTTAGAAAGTAACTATTTCCTTCTTCCTTTACACCATTACAATTAATTACTGTACAGACTGGGAAGGAAAATGTTTTGTTTCTCGGTAAGAGTGTAATTCTAGCATCTCCTCGTGTTTGCTTTAGAGGGAGCATCGGGATTTTCTCCTCTGAAGTTTGTTTTTGGGCTGCTTTTGGGCTTTGTCTCCTTTGTTTTCTGATGACAAGACAACATCATCTGTCTAATTGTGTTCTAGTATTAAGCTCTGAAACAGTTCTGAGTGTTTTATTGGGGATGCTAAGGCTGTGAAAGTGAAGAAGAGGCAATCTGTATTTGAAATCTGATACTTGAAAGGAGACCTAGAGCTTACTCAGTTCTTGCACCTCCTTACAGAGAGCTGAGTCAATAACCCTGGCGGTCTGCTGGGATGTGGAGCTTTGTTTTTCTGACAGCTCAGCTAAAAACCATGGTGGAGCAAGGAGAGTTATAAGCAGCCTGCAGTGTTCAGGAGTCATCTTCAGGAGGAGATGGCTCCTGAAGATTGTAGTGACTCCAGGAAGTTGTAGTGAGAAGAAGAGAGGACTGCAAGTATTGCGAAGCTCCAAAACCAAGGAAAATGTGATACTGAGGTTTCCCAGCTATGAGAACAGAATCCAAGAGCAGGGCTTTTTTGCAGCAATTCTTGCAGATCTTCTGGTGAACACCCATTACGAGTAGTATTTTTGGAGCAGTTGGCCTACAGAGGAGTTATGAATAACCTGGACTATTAATAATCAAAAGTAGCACATTGGATTTTTCATGGAAGAATTCTCTGTTTTCTCCTCCTGGATGCAATACTGCCGAGCTCTGTTTTCTCCAGGTGCTCTGATTCCAACCAACCATCATTCATTTGATATTATTGGAGGAGCTCATAGTACACCTGAAATCAATGGGAAGTTCATCTAATTTATGTCAGTTTTTGTCTAGACCTTTTTGAAAGTCAGCATTGTGGCAGAATGTGCCTTGGAAAGCAGCACAGGGCACTAGTGAGGGGTCTGCTGGTGGGCGGTGAGTGGATGTCTCTTCTTTGTGGCAGCGTGGAATTCTCATTGGCAAAACGTCATTCTCCTGTTTGACAGGACCCCAATACACTAAAATGGTTCAAGAATGTCTTGAAGCAGCGTATTCAGTACAGAGTGGCACAGTGTGCAACCACCACATCTCCTTTATGAGTCCTACGAGGAATAACTCTTACTTCAGTTACAGTCATCTGCCTCGTAAGTGGTCAAAGGGTTTGAGGATGAGAGCTAGTGCTTTGGGTGCTGGACATAATGTGCCATGTTACTTCTCTTGTCTCGTATGTTCAACTTTAATCTGGAATTAAGGAACACTTCCTGTAAACTACTTTGTCCATGGCTAGCTTTCAGTCTTTTTACACATTTTAAGTTTCTGCTTAGTTTTTGAGAGGCTATTAATGTTCATGCCTTTGGCCTTATCTTCAAGATGTAAAATGTTATGAACTTCAGGTAGTTTAAAAGTTTTTGGATAAAACTTGCCCTCTTCAGTAACAGGAGCATTTTAATTAATCAAGAAGAACTAACCTTCAAGTTAATATGGGCTGGAAATTTGATTTCCTAGCGTAGTGTGGGACTGAAATGAATTTCCATTAAGGACTGTTACGGTCTTATCGCTTTCCAGACCAGCTGCCAAGTGCGCTTCTTGCTTGATCTTTCTTCTGTAACAAGATACAAAACAGCATATATGTTCAAATAAGGAAACTAAAAATAGCAGGCTGCACATGCAGCTCTCTTCCTAGATATGAGAGGGAATAAACTGTGAAAATTTATAGTTACATTGGTTATACTGCAGAAAGATACAGAGATACTGTGATAAATGTAGTTGCACTAAAACCTTTTTGGAATAAAACACAATAGCTTGTTGCATTTGGACTGACTTACTGTGCCAGGTTTGTGGTGTTTATAATGTGGGGATCTTGCATCCTGGAGTCAGCATGGAGAAGCTTTCTAAGCTGTCTAACACCTACCTAGTGATTTCAGTGTATAAAAACATAATTGGGTGGTTTTCCTTTTCTGCAGATTTCTATATTCTTTTACAGTAAAAGTAAAGTAGTTTTGCATTCAGGTACATCTCAAAAGCTGAGCAAGCTGCCGCTTGAGAGCTCTTGAGCGTGACGTTTGAATGTAGAGATAAAGGACATGATTCCCAATTCTTTAATGTGCTTTCTCTTGAGACTCTATCTCATCACTGTGGGTGAACAGAAGAGGGAGAAATCCGGTTTAAAATCTGTACCCCCCTATATCTTTCTGGAAAGCAAGTTTTGCAGAACTCCATAGCGGAGCAGCCTTGTAGCTGCCTCTAGTTCTCCCCTCTGCCTTCCCCCTACTGAATAAAAGTAAGAGCAGATGAGCATAAATGCTGAATATCAACAAAACATAATCAATGTATTAGTGTATGCTAGTGCTGGCTACAAGATATTATATCATACACAATTGTCAGTCACTCAGGTGCATGAGACTGTTTAATTGTACTTTTAATTCTTTGTTTCCCCACACTTAATTGCATTAAAGGATATTATATCCTAGCCACTAGCATTAATCTTCTACATAGTTCCTGTAATTGCAATGGAGATAGCTTATAAAATTTATCCACATGTGAAAACGCTTTACATTTTACTGTGATTGAGATAGGAGTGTGGCTGGCTGGGAATTTCTTAACGGAATGTCATGTCAGGAGATGCGGATTGACACCAAAATGTGAGGAAATGAATTGCCGGTTACACAGTTTCTCTAGTTGAGTATGAAAGTTGACTGTGGGAAGATGGTCAGTGATGCCTTTGAGGCTAGATAGCTGCTTCCAGGAGCCCTATGGTGAATGAGCCACAGTGGGAAATAATCTGGCAATTATACTTTTAGATATTCTTGCAGTATTCAGTAGTATTTTCTGTTTTACCAGATAGGTGTTCTGATAGTTGGGGAGGGGATATAGCCACAGTTTACAGCATTTGCCAACTGGTTTTGAGCTGTAAAATTCATGCTGTTTTGTGGTTGTACATCCATGGATCATTGGAAGTGTTCAAGGCCAGGTCTGATGAGGCTTTGAGCAACCCGATGTAGTGGAAGGCATCCTTGACAATGACAGGGTGTTGGACTAGATGATCTTGAAAGCACCCATCAAACCCAAACCGTTCTATGGTTTAGAGGACTGTAGGTGAAAGTGCAAAGCTGGACAAAGATGGCTTGAATAAAAACATAAAGGGTAATACTTTTAAAGTAAATAGCACTCGGCTTGTTTGGTCTCTTGTTTTGTATTGCCTGATCTCCAAGTTGTTATTGCTTGGTAAGGAAGGAAAACACTTTGCCAATATCTACTGTTATACTTTATATATGTATATTCTTAGTGTAGCTATATCTGCTTATTAAAGAAATTTAGCTTTTCTGACCCCACAAACTTCCAAAGGATTTATGTGAAATATATTTCTACTAATAATAAAAATGTCAGAGAAATGAAGAAATGCTGCATTGTTCATGGTCATGCATGAACTGCACAATTTAGTACCTTTTTAATGTTGATTTCTGGTAAATGCAGAGTAAATGCTCTTGATATTTACTGGTTTACTCTTACTAGGTGGCAGAAATCGTCTTGTCATTAAACTGGGAGGAGGTAGTGGTCCAGCATTTCTACTGCATTTAAAAATCTCAAACTCATGTCTTTTCTTACATGGCTATGTACAGTTTTTAAGAAATACATTTATGTGCTACTATAAAAATGGAGTTTTACCAGGACACCTAAGGAAGCAATAGATAAATACCCTGAACAGGTATTGTTTATTCTGACTCGAGTGAGTTGCTGAGGTGTTAAGAGTAGGAGCTATAGTAGCAAAACTTTATCCTTGGTGTTTTCTTTTTTCACCCAGAGCAGAACTGGAACACATTCTCTGGAAGTCTGATCATTCAAAGCATCTTCTTTTTCTTTCTTCTTCTAGTAATTGAGTAAAAACACTGGTATCTGCAGTAGTTAGTTGGTTAAACAGTTAAAATTGTGTTCCTAAGGTCTCTAAATGTGCATCCTGATCAACACAAAGTATTACAAGATGAATTTATACTTGTCTTAAAAATGCTTTCCATGAAGGATGTCATGTGTACCCAGCCTAGTGCTGTAGTACTGCACAGTGTGAAATCAGGAAAGTTAACTTTTTGTATGAGAAGTTTATATGATAAGGTTTGTAAACAGTATAAAAGAAAAGCCTGTTGTGGTGATACTGATACTGTGGTTGGTTTGTTGCTGCCACAGAGCAGTAATATGGGCAAACTGAAAGGATGGCCAAGAACCATATTTACCTTATATGAATAAAGTTATATCAGAAAAACACTTCTTAGGAATAAAAGCAATTTTGAAGAAATGAGGCACGATCATATCATTTAAATATTGCACAAACAGTTTACTGCTCAAGTGGAAAGTACAGCTATTCAATCTCAAAAAGATATTTTCCCAGTACTTAACATGCTTTCTTACAGCAGCATGTGTGCACATATGCAGCATACAGGGCCTTTTGGTGCAGAGCAAAAACCAACATAGGTCCCACAGCTCTTTTTCTAGACTTAATTAGCCTTAACTAACTTCCTAACCTAAATGTCTTCAGGCATTTCTCATTCACTTTCAGAATATAGCTTCTTTCTTTTCTCCTCACTCTTTCTTTGCCAGTGAACAAGCATATGCTATTTTAATCAGTAGTTTTAATAGTAAAGCACAGGTCTTTGGACATTGCTGGGCTGCTTCTAATAGTAGGAGATCTGTGACAGAGAGGACCAGTTTCACGTGCGGAGTCCATGTGCCTGGCATTTTGATGTGCGTTTGTGTCTTGGAGAAAAAAAGAAAAGGGTCAATAAATCAATAAAAGGTTAAAAGTAATCTTTTCTCCCTGCTGGTTTGAATCCTTTCTAGCAATGGAGATTCATGAAATGCAGCAGTAATTGTTTCCTTTCCTAGAGAATTCATTAACCGAGGCATTAGCCTTTTTATTGTCATGAGTGATGACTAATTCTTTGCATCCTGTTATGCTTTCTCAGGTGCATTAAAATATTAAATACATATTATTAATTTTGAGTTTCCTCATTCAAGTAATGAAAATCCCGTGTTTTGAATTATTTTCTGTAGAGACAGTTCAGTTTCACTGCTGTTGCCCCTCAAAATCCCAAATCTTTTGTTTCTTTCATTTACACAGTTACTGTCTCTTACGCCCAACTTTCCAAAAGGGAAGGAGGTTTTCAGCTCTTCAGCCTGTTCAGAAAAAAATGAGTGGAGGTTGATCTTCATAGACTCATGGAATGGTTTGTGTTGGAAGGGAGCTTAAAGCTCCTCCAGTTCCAACCCCTGCCACAGGCAGGGACACCTTCCACTAGAGCAGCTTGCTCCAAGCCCCTGTGTCCAACCTGGCCTTGAACACTGCCAGGGATGGGGCAGCCACAGCTTCTCTGGGCACCCTGTGCCAGCGCCTCAGCGCCATCAAAGGGAAGAGCTTCTTCCCATCACTTGTCCTGTCTCTCCATGTCCTTGTAAAAAGCCCTTCTCCAGCTTTGTCAGCCCCTGCAAGTACTGGAAGGCTACTTTAAGGTCTCCATGGATCCTTCTCTTCTCCAGGCTGAACAAGTATAACTCTTTCAGCCTGTCTTCATAGGAGAGGTGCTCCAGCTCTCTGAGCATCTTCAAGGCCTCTGGACTCTTTCTAAGAATTCCACATCCTCCTTATGTTGGTAATCCCAGAGCTGGATGCAGTACTTGTGTTTGGGATTGCCCTGATCCAGGTTTAGGACCCTGCACTTGACCTTGTTAAACTTCATGAGGTTCACACAGGCCCACCTTCTGAGCATGTCAAGGTCCCTCTGGATCCCATCCTTTCCCTCCAGCATGTCAACTGTACCGCAGAGCTTGGTGCTGAGGGTGCGCTCAGTCCCACTGTCCGTGTTGCTGGCAAGGATGTTAAACAGCGCTGGTCCCTATACCGATCTCTAAGGAACATCATCTTGTTTCAAAGTTGTTTTCTCTCATTTCAGACTTCAGAAAATAGGGAAGTGATTACAAATACTGTTTGCTGAGTAGCATAGCTTGTGGGACTACTCAGTGAGTGACTGTTTCCTGACGCTGAGGATGTCTTTTTAATTTCACTTAAACTGTAGGTGTCTCGTGTAGCCAGTAATAATTTTCTAGTCCTAGTCTGAGCTTCTGAATGAAGTTTTATGCATGACCTAGAAATCCGAGTTAGCAGAGTTGCTTCCCATCACTCTGTAGTCATACACATCTGTAGTGACACATTTTCAGCAGTGAGTAATTTGTTGGCTTGTGGACAGATGCATAATTGAGAGAGAATGCTGCTGAGGAAAGAAAAGCATGGGGAAAAAAAACCTTATGGTGAAGACAAGCATCTTGTAAAATACAATGACAGAATTGCTATCTCAGCCTCTTCTGCTTTTGTTTTTACCACATCCCCTGTCAAAACCACCATTTTATAATCTTGTGCCATAACGATAAGGGATTATGATTATGGAATTAATTACACTATATTTTGGAAAACATTTGATAAATTCTATTAAGAACACAGAATAGGACAAAAAAGTTATTCACAGGATTAAAAAATTGTGGGCAATAGGTCAACCCCCCATAAGCTTTGTTTTTAATGGCGTGCTGGCAAAAGGCATTCTTGGCCTTATTTTGAAGATTTTTATTAACAGGAACAAACCCTTCACTGATAAATATAGTAAAAACTGCTGATGTGATCAAAAAAAGAGATGGAAGTGCTGCAGAGCAATCAAGTTTGCGTTGATAAGCTGTACCTATCAACTTGTGTTCAAATTTGAGGTCATAAATACAGAGTGAGAGAGTGTTTGCTGTACTTACAGGGTACTTTAGGCTTACCCCATCCTAAAAAGAAGTGGCTTTGCACTGGTGGTGAATAAACTGAACCAAGTGCAAAGTCTTTTCATCATAGATGTGGTCCCAGAATGTATCCAAGGACTGTGAAGGAGAGTAGTAAAGGTTCTCCTGTATTGGATATCAGTGTAACTGCTCCTCCAAGGCTTTGTTGTGTTCTAGACTCACAGAGCAGTACTTTAGTGACTTGCTGTTGAATTTAATACTGCAAAGGTTTGATGCAATTTAGAATGAGAAACATGACTTTCTAGGAGAGGATAAATGAGCTTGGTCTCTTCCGCAAATAGAATCATAGTATAGTTAGGGTTGGAAAGGACCTTAAGATCATCCAGTTCCAACCCCCCTGCCATGGGCAGGGACACCTCACACTTAATCATGCAACCCAAGGTTCTGTCCGGCCTGGACTTGAACACTGCCAGGGATGGAGCATTCACAACTTCCCTGGGCAACCCATTCCAGTGCCTCACCACCCTTACAGTAAAGAATCAATCAAGGTACAACTTTGTGGTACCTTGAGGGTATGAAAATAAATCTGTGACTGGAAGTTTAAGCTAAACCTATAGTTAAGCAAAACCAGTTAGTAGCAAAGGTTTCTGGAAGAGCTCACCATGTAGCATGGTGGCGTTTATGGCACTGGCAGCTCTTTAGTTATGATCATTTTCAAGGTGTCTCCTATCATCTCTATTGGTGAGACTGTCAGTTTGATGATTCCAGTATCTTTTAGACATGCTATTACTCATTCCAGTTTATTTTGTGTTAGGATGTTTTTTGTGCATTCCTGTGAGCTGTGGACCTCACTTTCTGCATGGCTGGACCAGTCCATTTTGTACCATACCTCTGCATTTCCCAAGAATGTAAGGTGTTGCCCACATATCACAAGGGACTGCAGGTCTATTTGTCCTGTGTCCTGTCTCCAAGAGTAGCTGCTAGTGGATGTTTGAGGCAAGCATTGTGTTTGTTACTGCTCTCGCTGTTCATGAAGCATGTAATTTCGTGGCAACTGTTGGGTGCTGAGCTAAACGGACATGTGGTCCGCATAACGTAATGCAGCAGTTTCTACGTATGAGAACAAAGCAAGCATGCACTGATGGTTTTCTTGCCTTTAGATTTACCAGTATGGATTTCTAAGCAGGGTTTGCATTGTGGACATTATTATCAGTTACCACTGATGTGTTTTCTATAAACTTGTCTAATTCCTTGTAAGACCTTACTAATTCCAAGTTTTGGCATCCACAATACCTGTGACACCAGATGTTACAATTTAATTAGATCCTTGGTGACAGAGCTTCCTGTTGTTTTTAATATGCTGGCTTACTATTTCACTGTCTGCTCCCTAGACGTTGAGTTGAGACGTGGTGCATATTTCATATGCATTTGTTGTGTTCTCCACAGTCGTGTCTTCTTCAGGCTGGGGAGTACCAGTACATTAATTCTTCTTTTGCAGCAAGCTATTCCAGGCCTTGAACCAGGTAATGCCATTAGAATGGTTGGGGTTTTAGTCCTGTTCTAAATAGTATCTAACCTTCTTTTTGGCATCTAATTTGGTAATCACTTCACTTTTGTGATTAATTTATTGATCTTGAAGCTCCCTGTACGGTTTCTCTTAGACTGTACTGACATCTAATGGTAAGGCAAAGTGGCTTAACCACATTTAATGGTAAGATAAATTGTCTGACAGGCAAATATAATTATGTATTTTCTTCTCAATTCAGTATTAATTTTTGTTAGACAAGATGGAATAACTTCAATTTTTGCACAGAAAGTTTGATCTAGTACTTTTCTGGCAATTAATCTCTTTTTGTTCTGCTCTTTGGGTCACAATTATTTCTAAATGTAGTTTAAATCTTTGCAAGAGTAGTTTTGAGTGCAGTGAAAGTGATGTGATGGTTTTACTCTGCAGGAGATTTTAGTATAAGTCACAGTATATCCAGAAAAGGATAGCAGCAGGAGGTAAAATGTAAAAACTGATGCTGTCCTATGGAACTTCAGAATAGGATGATCCAGTGTACTACTGCTGTTAACACTAGAAATGTTCAACTACAGATTGTGCACCTCTTTCAAGTAGAGTGTTCCTCTCACATCATCAACTTTACTTTTCAAATTCTCAGAGTTAGAGCCATCTCTTTATAAGGCCTGTAGGGACAGGCCAAGGGGAATGGCTTTAACCTGCCAGAGGGGAGACTGAGATGAGCTCTTAGGCAAAAGCTCTTCCCTGTGAGGGTGCTGAGGCACTGGCACAGGGTGCCCAGAGAAGCTGTGGCTGCCCCATCCCTGGCAGTGTTCAAGGCCAGGTTGGACACAGGTGCTTGGAGCAAGCTGCTCTAGTGGAAGGTGTCCCTGCCCATGGCAGGGGTTGGAACTGGGTAAGCTTTAAAGCATCTTCCAAACCAAACCATTCTGTGATTCCATGAACTCCTGCCACAGCCTTAGCCATGTAACAGCATCTTTGCTTTTGTTGGAGCATTAAGCTAATTTCTCTGGACTTGGCATTTTTACATGTCATTTTACTCTGTGCTGTTTATCAAATTGATACTGTTTTCTCTTTTGCCAAATACAAGGTACTTTGTTTTGTACTACCGAAATATTTTGAAATTCAGATAAATGTCCATTTCTCAGTAATATCTCAGCAGTAGCAAGAGTCTAAGTTGTCTTCAGTGTATGTTGTAGCCTGTCCTTTTCCTGAAAAAGGGGAAAACCTGAAACTTGAAACATAACTTTAAAGGGACATAAGTAATTATTGTAGAGTGAATAATTCTTATCTGTGGGGTGTGCATTGAGTTAGGTTTGCAGAAAAGCTTACTATTTCATGCTTTGGGAAGAGTGAAATCCATAAAAATGGATGTAAGAATTCCAGAATATGTGGGTTAAATTCATACTCTGGTGTTCTGCTTTTAGGAGCACAAGCTGGGGAACCAGTTGTGGCACAGAATATCTCAGATGCTAGAAATATCTGCCATTCAGCCATGAAGCTGGTGTGCATCCTGCGAGTCCTTCTGGTCATATTCAAACATCAGTGGGTGAGGAGAGGAGAAACAACAACAGAGAAAACCCTCAAAACTGTTTTGTTTCTCACCTGCTCAGGTGAGCAATGTGAGGTCACATTGGGCATGCATTGGTGGTCATACAGTTGCAACACTAGTCACTGCAGAAGGCAGCCTTCTGCTTGGTGAGCAGCACTGTCCAGCTCACTGATGAGTGTGGCTGTTTTATCATGAAATCTTAGGTGTGGTTGACTTAGATATACCAAAGAAATATTTCATGGTGAGAGTGGTGAGAAACTGGAACAGTTGCCTAGAGAACCTGTGGATACTCCATCATTTGAAGTGTTCAAGGTCAGGTTGGATGGCACTTTGAGCTACCTGGTCTTGTGGAAGGTGTCCGTGGCCATGGCAGGGGGTTTGACCTACATGATCTATTTACTATCCGAAGCAAAATGTTTACTTCAAAATGTATGATAGTTTAGGGTAATTAACATATCTATAAGAGAAACACCCATTTTAATTCTATTACTGCTTTCAGGGCTGTGCAGAATAGACTTACAGGCTATTCAAGGCTTGTGAGTTGTCATTGAAAATAGAGATCTTCTTCATTTGGGTGGGAGAGAAGAAGCAGCAAAGCATTAGTCTGGGTTGTCTTGGAAATTTATTCAGTTTTTGAAGTAGTCAAAACCTGATGGCCATGGAATATAGAATATACAAACTTACCATAGCCTTATAGTGTACTTTTTGAAAGTTAACAGTAGAAAGAAAAATATTTCAGCAACTCAGTATAGTTTCCTGCCAAGGACCATATATCAGAAAAATTAAATTAAATGAATGTTGAGATTCCCAAGGGTGACATGGAACTTAATAACCCTATTCTTGATACGTTAATGATCTATCAGTCTATTCTGTGACTTTCATTTCTGGTTTTGATTTCTTACACCTCATCATCTGATTTGGGATAGCATACAAATTGTTTCATGCAACAGAAGCTGACTGTGGTAGACATCAGCCATTTGCTGTTCCTAGCTGTATAGGTAAAAATCTGTGCTCAGAAGAGTTTATACTCAAACCTCTTTGCAAGTGGGCTAACTAATCTGAGGTGATGCATGAGAGGCTTTACTATTTTTGGGATAAGTTTTCCTCACCTGGTCAGATCATGGAAGCATGCTTCGGTTGACACAAAATTCTCACATTAAACTGATGCAAAGGAAATGGTCCTGCACTGCACACTGCAACCTTTTGGGTTTGAGGGGAGTTCTTCCCTGATGGTAAGGGCTTTGTCTCAACCTACCAGTATGTGTATGATTAGCCTACTGTTTGACTTCAATAAAAATTAATTTCTTCATTTTCTTCCTTGTCATCCTCTTTATCTGATAATGAGTTTTGAATGGACCTTCCTTCAGATCTTCTCTCTTGCAGCTTCCTCCATTATCCGTGTTACCTGCTGTCTGAAAACTGGAATCCAGATTGACTTATTTAACATTCCTGTTTTAGCCAGTACGATTTGCTTGCTGTCCTGTAAAATGCTGGAGATTCCCTTTTTATGAAGTCTTGAAAAGAGTAAAGCTCTTCCTTTCTCGAGAAAGAGCTAAATGTTCCAGACTGCAATACCCAGAGGCATATTATCTTTAAAAGGATTTTCAAACGCTGGAATCATTTGCTTAACTGAAAGAAAAACCTCTTATATTGTTTTCAACGGTGTATATTTTAATCTAAAATTTGTACTGCTCAAAAGGGTTCTGTACGTTGATGGTTTCTCAGGTGGCTTTGTAGCTAATACTTGACATATAGAATAAGCAGTGCGTATTCTTATATCACTTGGATTCTCACTTTGTCTTAAAATATCAAATTGCAGAAGTCTGATCTTAAATACTATTTGGTATTTTTGTTCTGATTTTAATTCGTTAGGCAGTGTGCGTGTATTTTTAGTGAATTTCTCAAATACAATTATTCATGTTGTGGTTTAGTAATTGTAGTAACTAATGCTCCTGTAATTATAAGGCTTTTGTTTTGCTGGGAAGTGCTTCCCGTATCATCATCTTCTCTTTGTGTCGGAACACGAAGTATAATAAAACTGCATGAGGGTTAAATTTAGAACTGTGTTAACATGTTAATTCAATTTTTTTCTCAGAAATGCTTTTTTAAACTTGCAGCGAATTCCTGTGAATAAAAAATACTATCAAATTATGTTGAAAAGAAAAAGCCCTCGATTTATATTATATGCTTTGAAGCTACTGTAGACAGATAGAAAACATCTGGTGACACTTTCAGTGGTAGGTCAGTAGTTACAGATGGTCTGGTTTTTACAACTGTCATCCAGCCTTGTATGGAGAATGCCTACAGTGGAAAAATCTGATGCTGAATGAATAAACAAAGAGCACAAGGAGGCCAGCAGGCATATATGTTTCTAGGAGATGGGAAATGAAATGAGCTATAAAAATTTAAACCAACACTAGTATTTAAAATGTTCATTATGTTCTGGTTTCTGTTTCTTGTTCTCCAGATCTTTTAATATGACTATTGAAGGAAGAAGATTACAAAACAGGAATGATAAGCAAATAAATTAAAGACTAGTTTAGGATTGATCTTCTGCACAGGTTAGGGGTGTTGACTAAGCAAAGGCAGGCAGCTGTATAGCAGGCTTTGAAGGTTTGAAAATACATACTAGATTTGATGCAGTGTTTGTGCAGTCTTATAACAGAGCCACAATCAATACTGAATGTTGTATTTCATAAGAATAATTGATATTAGGAAATGTAACAGAAAATTTCTGACAGGGCAACATTCAGTTTGCTTCTTAAAGAGAAAAAACTGGTCTTCTCTTTTCTTCATCAACTTCTGGCACTCATGGTGGGATGTTACATTCAGCTGGGATCAGACAGTGTACAGAACAGCAGAAGAATCTTGAAATTGAGGGTAAAGAGGTATGGAGGGAAAGTGAAGAGGAGGATGGGACTGAATAAAGTGTTAAAAGCATGATGAATGTTGCACGTTAGCTCAATTTTTAAATGAAAATAAACACAAGGAACTTTGTTAAAAGTCCAAATGCACCCAGCAGGATTGTGCTGGTAAGGACACCCATTTTAATGCAAATGTGCTCTTCTTGATATTCAAAGTATTTATCATTGCATTAGGAGTGCATGAATCTTCATAATATGTTGATGGAATTTGCCTCTAGTTTTGGTTTTAGAAAAGTTTAGCCTCTAGACAGAAACAAGCAGAATTCTAGGTTCAGTCACTTGTAATGCTGTTTAATGCTATCCACTGATGTTGAAAGCTGTTGGGCGGGAATAAAAGGAAACAGGGAAGTGGATTATTTGGCTTGTTGTCACGTGCACTGTACAGAGTTCTTGGAGCTTGTTTCTCTAAGCCTACTGGGGTATTTAAGTGCAGATAACAGTGTTGTTCTGACTATGCTTTATAGAGGCCCTGTATACTTAGTTATGCCCCGTCCACTTGCTCGTGTGTATTTTATAATCTACTGCTGTGCTTAGAATCTGCATCTCAGTGGTTTGGCTTAAAATGCAGACTGCTTGTTGCAATGCCCTTACGCTGTCTTGCTCAGCTACATGGGATCTGAAAAGTGCTTAGCTGTATTTTCTGCCAAAGAGCTTGCCTAGTCATGCATAAACCTACTTTAAATGCCATTTGGTTGATATAGATGTTGGCGTTGTGTTGTCACTGTGATGCATTTCCTCGGGTCTGTGCTCTCTGAGTTATTTCCTTCAACTTCCAAGTACCAGACTCTGCTTTACTTTATTATTGGCAGCTTAGAAGTTAAGAATGAGTATTTTTCTCTGACTGTGAGTGTTCTGATGGAAAAGTTCCAGTTTCATTCCAGGTGGCCACATTTCTGTTGCTTTATGGGAATCGTGTACCTGTGCCTGCCCAAGATACATTCTTCAGCTGATGGTGTGTTGAGTGAAAGGGCCAATATCTGAAAGCCAAGAGGCAGAAAGGTCTTGGAGCGTTTCTTACACTGGCGTGTCTGAGCTGTGCTGTGCACTTTGCATCTTTATCTGTTTAGAAGGCAGTTTGCTTTGAAATATGGGTTCCCTAGTGTGATTTAAAAACCTTTATGTCTTTTCTTCACAGTTTCAATTACATGTAGAACCTCTTTCTAGAAAGAGGTAGGGGGGAAAAAGTATTTTAAGAAGTTTATCTTCCTGTTCACAGGTGCAAATAAGTTTATAAAAGACAGTAAGCATTTCTGACTTGTGGCTGGCTGGAGAAGACCATCACCAAGCTGTGTGGAGACGTTCTTTGAGCTTCTACTCTTATGTCTCTAATGGACAAACACAAAGTGAAGCGACAACGTCTGGATCGCATATTTGAAGGTTAGACATTTCAATTTCTGTTAACTGCATTAATTTTGTGGATTATTGATATTTCTGAAGACTTGGAACTCTTGGTCGTTCAGTGTATTTTTAATTGAGTTGCAGTTCCTGTTGAGATTATATTAACTGTGCAGAAATGCTAGTTTTGGGTGAAAACAGATCTAGACAAATAAAAGCATCTAGTGTGTGAACTCTGTGCTATTCTACAATGTTCTACCCAAATATTGTGAAATATTGTGGGTTTACATAAAATAACAATCACAAAAGGATAAAATGAGCATGTAATGCTCTCTAGAGAATTTTGCTACGGGATTGCTTTATATAGATTTATTTAGCAGCTTGTATCTGATCCTAGGAAGGAAGCAAAAGTCAAATGAAAACAAAACCCCCAAACTTTAACAAGTATTGATAAAAATAGGCAGAAATCTAGTACCAGGAGTGTAATCATTTGGGTCAGTGATTTTACATAAGTCACAAATGACCCAGTTGTATATTTCTGGCTTTCTTTGTTCATTTGGTTTTAGAGTTGATATGAAAGCAGGTCGAGGGACAAGGAGTACTATATTTAAGAACACACGGTAGGATTTGGGCTAAATGAATTTCTATATTAAAATGTTAGCTTCTCCTTGAAAGGGAAGGGAATAGTTAATAGTTCACTAACTCATTTTGATATGATGGGAAAAGTGTACGGGCTTCTGGGCGCATTGTCTCTGCATCACGGCTAATACCGAAGCAGTGAACTGCAGTTAAAACATTTGCTCTTCCACGAATTGGTCTTGAGACTCTTTTTTTTTTGCAGCAGCTGTGTTGGTGAAAGCTGTCCCTGGCAGCTGATTCCTGTCCTTGTTTCCCCCCCTTTCTTTGTGCCAGTATGAGTGTAACCGTGTAATGAGCTAGATCGAGAAGATGACTCAGGCTAAAAAGGAACGTTTTTGTTGGTATATTTTCCACTTAGGTAAATTCCTCCCTGTACAGCTGACAAAGCAGTTGCATTGAAGGGGGCAGTTGGAAAGGATCAGTGAGGGGCACTGGGGCCATTTACCCTGACAGAGCCAGAGAAAGAGACATTTCACCGAAGTATCAAAGGGTGCAGTTTCACATTGGCTTTAGATGATTAATCTCCTTGTCGCTTCTTAAACTGGCCAAACCTGCCCATGATTGCCAAGTCCAAACTGTCATTGTGTCCCACCTAGACTGGTTGGCCAAGCTGAGCTCTCTGGAGACCAAATCCTGCTCAGAGAAATGAGGAACTGGCTTCTGAGGACAGGAAATTTGGGAAGGCTGCCACTCTTTCTGGGCAGCTCTGGGGTTGGATCAGCTGGAAGTGACCTAGGAGTGGTGCAGTGCATGGTTGCCTTCTCTGGTGTCAGTCTCACGTCCTCATGCTGTGACCCCTCAGTAAGACATGCACAATGTTAACTCTGTTTTTTGCCTTTGTTAGTCGGCTGAATTGCAAAACTGTGAGGACAGAAACCTGTTCCTTTTGATGGCAGCAGCTATTAGATCAGCTCAACCCAGTTGGTAGCATTTCAGCCTCCTTTTGTGCTTATTTTGTTGATCAACAGGACACCTTAAGAGGAAAATAGAGTTTGTGATGGTGTGGCAAGGAATGTTGTCAGGGACAGCCCAGTAGCCACTGTGACTGTTTAAAATAGCAGTGGCATCCCCCAGGCTTTGTGTTCACATCTAATCAGTGTCTTTTGTCTGACTTGTTTTTCCCAGCCCTGCACACTTCACTGGGTCCTATGGTAAAATCTGTGTGGCCATGCAGGGCAGGGAATTGATCCAGTTGAAAAATAACATAAAAAAGTTGTTTTAGTTACCTCTGCTTCCTAATCCCATTTACCCTGTGCTAGACAAACAGCTGTGTTGGAAGAATAGTGGGAAGACCAGGCAGAAGATGATCAAGAGGAGGGGTGGGGGGGAGAAACGATGGATATGGAAAAATGCTTGAAATTTTAGGGTTATGGTAATCCAGATTGGCTCTTTAAAGTGTCCAGGCTGTTTTCTGCTCTTGAGTGTCTGTGTGTTCAAATGTCCAAATGTTCTTTGAGGTTTGTAAACACATCTTTGGCTGATGGTTTTAAATCGCTATCCTTGCAAGTGCATAAAGTGGGATGAAGATTAGGAGTCGGTTTGTTTCAAAAAGGTTTTTCTCTACATGTGGTCCTGTTCATGTTTAAAAATCAAGTATGCAGAGTTGTTTGCTGATATATTCTATTCTATGATTCTATTCTATGATTCTGTATGTGCCTTCAGTAACACAGCCTGAGTGTTTTATGTTTGAGAAATACAGGTAACGTTTTACCAAGCTCAGGAATTATAATGAACTCAATAGCTATTGAAGATGGTTTATCTTCTGTCAGCTATTTTGTTTGCCTGCTGTTTATATCTTTCTTCTCTTAACCTTTTCCCTCCAAAGATGCATTTTCTTTCTATTGGAAGTTCCACTTAAAACCAGGCTATTGCTAACTGCTACTATTACTAATACCTATGTTTTCATAAATTGTTTAGCATAACTTGTGATGGGCAGACATTAATACATTATTATACCCATAAAGGGGCACGGATGCCATGCTGGTGGTGACATAGAGCATTACATTATTGCTTGTAGCCCTGTTTGAGGAGGGGATGATAATGAGCTGAAATTCACTTTCTGAAAAATGAGGGGTATGAGCCTGATTCCCAAAAGTGAAATGCTCATGGTGGGAGCATGTGCACAGCTTTTTCTGTGGAGTTCGTGGATTACACAAATGCTCTTCTAAGTTGGATAACTGTGCTTGCATGCTGTTACTGAGTTGAACTGTTTTCCTGTGGCTTGAGGTAATTTGCACACTTGCTTATAGTAACTAAGCGTGCAAATTAAGCAGCAAATTCAAGAGGCATCACTGAATTTACTATTACCTTGTGAGTAATAGTAGTATGGTAGTAATACTACTGAATTTCAGTTGATACTCAATGCAGTAGCAATGCTGTTACTTCAGGAGAGGTCAGTTGTCTTTTAATGTAGCCAAGTAATTTTGTCCCTAAGGTACCTATGATTCCCTTCAGTGATTTCTTAAATATGAAACCGAATATTTGCTTTTAATCCTCAGGCTGTTTGCCATTATATTTTTATGCATGTTTCAATGGTCTGCTGTGGAAGATTGTCCCTTGAAAAAGGCAGATACTGAATTCTGGCTTCTAACTTCCCCCAGTAGCTGTGAATTAGACTTGGGCATGAAGACATGAGTCTAGTTATTCTGAGATGCTAATATTAAACTCACTTCACCATTTGTGATATAACATTCAGGATTCTTCCCTTGAAGATAAATAACATCAAGGCATGTGAAAGATTAATTAGTTACTGATTATATTGTTCTTTGTCCCCCTCTCCGGTGATGCTGGTGATTGCAAAGCGTAATTATAGGAGTATACATTTGGCAGAACAGTTGGAAATGTCACAGTGCAATAATAAAATGTGTTCATTTTGTGGGTAATTTGAAAAATTCTAAATGTTTTTGCCATTTTGAGAAGTTGTTATCTCTAATTAAGGTATTATTGTACTTTATATTGTAACAACACTGTAAACAATGCTGTGTATTTGCTTATATTCTAGAAATCTTTAATTAAATGTGTGTATGTTTTACTGACCGTTGCTTGGAAGTTACCTTGGGGATGTCCGACCTCTGCTGACTTTGCTGGGAGCTAATAGATGAATGGGATTGATGAATATAGTGAATTTTCTTTAAATACATCACACTGTATAATATATAGTGTTCAGTCAGACACTGCTTTTGGTGGGTTTCCAAGCTTTAGGAAAGTCTATAAAGGGGAGACCTCAGGGACATTGGTGTAACTGGGAGGAGGAAAGGGGTGTCTCCTTTCGCTTTTTGTGCTTGTTTGTGCGGGTATTGGGGATTACACTACAGCACAATGCTGGAAATGTAACTGCCAAATTGTGAGAGTGGCTTTTCCAGTTTGATTGCTTGAAACCAGAAATTTCTTTCCAGAGCCCCTCATGTAATATTCATAGCAAAGACTGTAGTGTATGCAAGTACAAGTCTGTGAAGACCCAATATGACCCCAGACAGATGTTGTATTTTTGTCTAGCTCTTGTTTTGAGGAAGAAAAAAGCATCTTGGCACACCTCAGAGCTTCTCAACAACCATTTCAGGATGCAGCAGTGGTATTCATCTTAAGGTTATTCCTCATACACAGGTTGCCGCCTCCTTTTTGAAAGTGCCCAGAAGGAAACTTCAGATGTACTTTAGCTATTTTAAGAGCGCTGCTTAGTTACCTAAGAAGAGTTGGTTGGGATCATAGACTGGAAAAGAAAGTGCATATTAATAGGGTGATTGTCTGAAATTCCAGGTAAAATCTCTCATCTTTTGCTTTTATGAAGGGCGGCCTTTCTTTGGGAAGGTCCGGTCACTGGCAAATACCCAAGTGGAAGCCTCTTTGAAGGACAGTAAAAGTCCACGATAAAGGAATAGTTTCTTTTCAACAACATGGTCTAGGCTTTGTTTCCCTGTAAGAAAACATCTGTGTTTTTAAAGCTTCTATTTTTTCTGCTTCTGGTGCTATACAGCATGAGATTTAATAAGATGAATCTTCAGTGCATAGCTGATGCGGTATATTGATGGTTCCAGGAGGACTGCAGAGAAACAAGCAGATATGAATTGAATTTTTCTTCTTTCCAAATTTATGAAGAAATCTTGAGATACAAAGTGACTTAGTTTAAAAAAACACATCCTCTTACCTTATTTTTTTGTCCTTGTGCATGTAATGGAGAGCTTGGTTCCTTAACTTGTGGAAAGTACCAGATTGACAAATACCAAGTGTTTCATGACCACTGATGGAACTTGGGTCAACTGTGATTTGACCCATTGCTGGTTTGAAATTAGGCGGTTAGGACGAGTTTTCTGCATATTAATGGGGGAGATGGCCTACTTTGGCAATGCTTGGGCTTTCTCTGAGTGGAAACAAAGGATTTTTACTGAAGTTGGTATGTACCTTGTAAGGTGATCTGTAACTAAAAGGAAGGAGGAGTAAATGCTTCCAGGCAGCGAGTGGGTTTAGCTCTTTCTTAGGTAAGTGGCACTTGCAGATGTCAAGTTCTTTGGAAAATGAGCTATCAGTTTTCTTAAGCGATGTCCAAATTTGAGAATGGTCATGGCTGTCTCACTTGATGCAGGTATCACGGAAAGAAAGGAAACAATAAAACGTGCAGACAGTTGTAAATCACACAGTACTTTATAGAGTTGTCTTTGCGCATACTGATCTTAGTAGCAGGCATACTCAATATGCCAAGATGCTTCTTGAAAAGAGATTAATGGGGCTGCAGAGTTGCTTGGTGTCTTTTTGACAGGCTTTAGAAGGAGGCTTATTGAAGGATTAGGGCAGCAGAGGGAGCTAAAAGATTCCTAATATTTTATCATTTGTTGTTTCCTAAGTGAAAGTTGCCTCTTCATAAAGTACTGATTAACGTTCACAAAATTGTGCTTTTCTAATCTTAAGTGCCTTTAGTGAATGAGTAAGGATTTTGAACTGGAGAAAATTCCTTTTCTTCCTAGCGATCCAGTATAAGCTGGGAATCAGGTAGTAAAAGCTACCAAAATCTTTCTGCAGGAGCAGCCATCAAATCTTTCAACTGTAACAAATCAAAGTGTTTAAGCAAGCACAGTTTTCTATGAATAACCCAAGTAAATCAAGTTACTTGCAGATACAAGTGTCTTAATGTCAAAAAGCGTAGGTTCTTGTGTTGTGTCCAAGGGGGTTTTAACTATTCGATGCTTTTTTTCTGTTTTTTGCCTGTAAGAATTCTGAAAATATTTTTATGAGCTTGAAATACAGAGAATTAGGGTAAATACTGAATCTCTTTTATAAGAACTGTCTTCAAAGAACAGGGAGGCTGTTCTGAGGGCTAAGATGACTTTGAAATAGTAAAATGAAAATGATGCTGCCATGAGTCGTACAGTAACAAGATCATGTGCCACTTACCACACAGTAAGGAAAGTTATCTGTATTTGGAACATGTTTACCCTGATGCCAAACCATCCTTTATCTCATTATAATTGTAGGTGAAATGCTTATTCACAGGCTTATGTTTGGATTTTGGTTTTGCCCTTAATATTCAGTATTTATGGTGTAAGGTGGTTTTGGCTTTCTTTTGTACTGCTGCAGTAACCTGCTTTTGTAATTTGAATCTTCATTATGTGCTACCTAAACAGCTTCTGAATTTGCATGCACTTAAGCTACTACAATGTTCCAGAGGTATTACTAGTAACAATGCAAGCTCTATGGAAAGAAAATTAGCTTAAAAGCCCATTTTGCCCTAAATGATGCTGAACAGTAGCTGCTAATGAAAAGCATTATTTTAACAAGAAAACTGGGAGGAAAAAAACCCACTGAGAAAAGAATCTCAAAGAGAGTTTAAAATTTTGCTGAAACATTCAGGTCACTGATTTAAGTTACTAATACCTTAAAGAAAAGCTGGTTTTGTGGTGTCCAGAACTCCAGATTTTACCTATATAGTTGTATTTTCATTGGTGTATTGGAATAAAATAATAATGCAGACAGCAGTTACAGCCAGCTGTGATTTATCAAGAACACTACATCTTACTGCTATAATAAAGTCAAAATAGTTATATTTAATGTGTCAAACCCAGTTAAATACAGTAAAGAGTACAGCCTGACATGGGGTTTGCAGGGTTGTAGTGATTGTGTTTGCAATATCATATGCATATATTTGAATCAGAGTCCAGTACTTAGCCACACCTCACCCACACCTAGTTCCTGAGTAACCATCAGAGAATTAAAAAAACCCTTTTGGACTAGATATTTACCTTTTATACAGTGCAGATGAGTGCCTGGTAAAACCTTTAAAAGCTTTAGAAGTTTTAAGTACTTGGTGGTAATAGATGCTTAGTTCTGCCTGGCGTCAGGGAAGATGCTCTGGAAGCCCTGGATTCAGGCATTGCTTTACATTTGGGCTCTGGAAAACTGAACTGTACAAGGATTAAGTGTCTAGGTAAACATATTGAAAAATTTAAATAGTCATCTAATTAGAGCAGACCTGTTCAGCTTTCATAGAGGCAGATCCCATCCCTAGGGAAGTGCTGTCTGAGATGCAAAGAAGGTTTTTATTTTGTTTCCTCCCTTGCTGCAGTCAGGATGGGAGTGTGGCGATGCAAGTGGAAACAAGAACATAAAAGTGGAGTCTTCTAGTACTGAATCCTCGCTCCATGAGGTCAGTACTGAACTCGAAGGCTGCTCCTGCTTAAACAGGAGGAATTGCATGGAGGCTTTGCCAGGGGAAGAATATCTTGCAGAGAATCTGTTCTCCTTAGAAAAGTCGTTGCGGTGTGATGGACACGTCATTTGGAGCAAAGAAACCTGTGTTTTATCTCTTTCTAAGTCAGATATCAGCTCAGAAAGCAACTTGCCTCTCCACCTCTGTGCCTTTTCTTTGACAGAAAACAGTCAGTGGAAGACTTAAGTAGTTGCTGTGATATAAATAACAGCAGGCTGCTGTAATAGGCTTGGAATCCCTTTACAAAATGAGGCTTTGCCAAGTGTGAAAGCACATGGCATTTGCAGCAGGTAAAAGCGCACCCATGGGTGCCACTGTAGATGCAGTACTGCAGTGGTTCATCACCCTGCTCACATGTTTAAATAAGAAGGTTCCTTCTTCCTTCCTTTCCTGTGAGAATTAAATTTAAATTGCTTGGGACTTTGTGTAGATGTGTTTGTTTTCTAAGCCAGAAATTAGCTGTTCAGAATTACTCATGTTTCCCTTTTCCTGATGTTTCTTTGTGAAAGTATCATCCTATGCACTGCATTTTCAGACCTCTCATTCTGCCAATTAAATGGTGGAGACACACCAAAAAACCCAGTAAAAATTACAGGCAATAGCAGTAGGACAGCAAAAGCTGAAGAGGAAACACTGTTTGTTCTTTTGATCCTACCTCTATGTGTCAGAAAGTTTCCTCGTATGCTAGATGATGACACTCAAATACAATTAAGAGTATGACTCCTCTTAATAGGTGATTAAGAATAATTATAAGTATTAATTAAATACACGGTAAATGTCTCTGTTTGTCAAGGATTGTACATTTGAAGAAATAGGTTTATTAAATGCTAATAAAACTTTTTCCCAGGCAGTTTTATCACTGTTTTGTTCCCTGCTATTCATTTCTTACTTGGGTTGTTTTTTTCTGGGTACCAAATTCCCCTTAGGAAGGTGTTATTTGGCTTCCACAACATCTGCCAGTCATTTTTTGTTGATGTTAGTTTATCTACCATGCAGATGGTCATGTTTGCCTGTTTGTGTAGTGCACAACTAACCCCTGTGCTTGTCCCCCCAGTGCTGCTCTGCGCATATGCAGGCACCATCAATTTATCAAACTCAAATAATTTAGTAACAGTTCTTCTTGCAATAAACAAAAGCAGCTGTGCTCGAGCTATCCTTATATGCATGAATGCATAGATTGTAAAGGGCTCTTCTAACAAACAAGATAAAAGTTTGGGATTTCAAACTGGAATTTAGGGCATGTAAGTCAGAACGACTAGACGCTGATGTTTAGAAACAATATAATAATGCAGAGAATGAATTAGTTACCATAGTAACTGCTTTGTTTTAATAATTTGGTGGGGCAGTGAATAGAAGGAGCTCAGAAAGAAGTAGTAGGAATCTTAATTGCATGTTGTGCAACGTGAGTGGCTTTGTTCATTAATATTGAAATTAATTTGATTTTATAACAGATTGAAGATTGAGTGTGTAAGTTTTACTTTGGAAGGGCAATAAGAATGATTTACAGGGGGTTTTTATTCTTAGTTATTCTCCCTCCTGGGAAAAAATAAAATATGATCACATTTTACATTTGGTTATGGCAAACACAGGTTATCGATTTCTTAACAATAAAACATGCTCAATATGTTGCATTGTAAGTGTGACTTCAGTCTACGTGCTGTGATTTGTTGCTTGGCAGTTGTTGGCCGCCTAGCAACATGCTTCAGTCCAGATCTGCAAAAGGAGATAGACACCCAAAGTTATGAGTTACTAGGAAGGTGGGTGTCTCAGTACTTTAAAACCCATCTCATCAGCACCTTGAAATCCCTTTATGCTGTATGGATCTAGTTTAAGTACCCTCCACACTTTAAGACCATCTTCTTTTGAGCAGTTTAGGACAAGGCAGGATCTTCAAAGAGAATTAGTTCTTCTGGAGGCAGAAGCACAGCAAGCTGTCCTCTTGTGAGCACCACTTACAGCACTCATCAGCGGGACCCTATTTTGCAGGAAGATCACAGGCACGATGGTGCTTTAGTCAAGAAATTCATGTGCAGTGCCTTCAGTTCCAGCATCTGTCTTAAAGCATCAGCCGGCTGGGTCTGAGGTGCCTGTGTGCTGCTGAGTCAGTCCATGTCTGGGACCGGCTGGTGTTGTGGAAGGGATTACTGCTGATGTCCGTCCTACGCAGCCTTTCACAAAGCAGGGCCTCTAATTCAAGTCTGTCTTCTCATCTGGATGCCTTTATTTTTGTTTTCTTTCCTCCTCCTTAATGAAACTTGCAGGAATTTAATTCTTCTGACGAAGAAAGTTCCTGCAAGAAATCCTGGTAGCTTTTGGATGAAATTTGCTACTGAGTTAAGGATTTAATTAAGGAGGGCCCAGCAGGTAGACGGACAGACGCAATTGCATCAGCCTGGTTTCGTTTGAAAACCTGTCTAAAAAGTGCTCAGATATTACATACAGAAACAAGACGTGCTACCTGGTCACTCCTTGGCCAAGGAAGTGCCTATCACCGGACTCAAATGGTGTTCCCTCCCTAGTGGGGAAGTCTTGCAGTTGTTTCTGCAAAGCAGCCCCACTTTTAACAGCAGCTCTTTAGTAGGTACGAGTCTCCCTGGACATAGGGAAACTTTGTGTTCTTGATCATCATCATAGAAGCATTGAATAGTTTGGGTTAGAAAGGACCTTAAGATTATCCAGTTCCAACCCCCCTGCCATGGGCAGGGACACCTCACCCTAGACCATGTTGCCCAAGGCTCTGTCCAGCCTGGCCTTGAACACTGCCAGGGATGGAGCATTCACAACTTCCTTGGGCAGCCCATTCCAGTGCCTCACCACCCTAACAGGAAAGAACTTCTTCCTTATATCCAATCTAAACTTCCCCTGTTTAAGTTTTAACCCATTATCACTTGTCCTGTCACTACAGTCCCTAATGAAGAGTCCCTCCCCAGCATCCCTATAGCTCCCCTTCAGATACTGGAATGCTGCTATGAGGTCTCCATGCAGCCTCTTTTTGAGGGAGATTCATTACCCTTTCTGTGTGCTTTGTGGCTATCTATGTACCAGGTAATGCAAGATCAATTCATTGTACCAGAAAGAAAAGGGATAACTGACTCAGTAATGAGTGCTTTCACTTGGGAAGGGAAATTCAAGGTTCTCTTCCCTGTTTCTAGTACTTTTGTGTATATAACTTTCTGGATAGAAACTTCAAACACTGGAATGTTTCTTTTCTCAGAGGGGCAACCCCATCACTGGACTGTTCCCTTCTTCCTGCCCTCTATTCCCATAGGAAACTTGCCTGATAAAGCATTACTAAACCCAGTGTATCATACCTCCAGACCCATGTTTTCTTCATTCTTCCCTTATCTCGTAGCAGTATCTTAATAAAATTAAATTGCAATGTCTTGGAAATAGTCCCTGGCTTGCTTTGAACTCTTCTTGGGTCCTAAGCCTTCACTGGAGTTCTGAAATGCTTGTTAATATAATCTTAAAGTTTACAAAATCCTTTCCTGTTTAATTTTTGAATGAGAGTCTCTGAAGCTTCCCAGAAGTAAAAGTAGAAGGGTGTTCATTCCAGAGGTGAAAGCATCCAATGAAGAGTTTTTTAGTCAGTTGCTTCCTTTTATCTGTGTTAACCAGGAATCAGTGGTTATTTTATAGGTTCCTTAAGATTACAGTAACCAACAAATGCATGGGTGCATCCTGGTATTAGTTAGTGAAAGGAACTTTAGAGCAGCTCCTTAAAGGCCTTGGTGTATGAACATAACAGCATGAGTGCATCTGGTGATGAAGAAAGATGAGTGTGCTCTTGCAGTTAGATGTGGTCTTTAGCTGCCTCTTTTACTGCAATTCCAAGGCTCCTTTTCTGTGTTTTTCTGGTTCTCTTTTCTGATGAAAGAAAATAATTTCTATGTAATTCCTTGTTTTATAAACATGCTTAAAATATTCTTTGTGCTATATTCATGTTGCTTGGTGACATACAAGTGGATTTCCACTGGAAATCACATTAAATGTTTATTTCTTAATTTATTATTCAGCTCTCACTTGTTCTGATTTTTAATGCATTAGTCCTTTATGAATGGAAGCTCTTGCAGTTATTTCTTAAAATCATAGTTTTCTACATATTGCAAAGCACTTAACTGTTTATGGAGTGGTCAGTTACAGTCTTTATAGATGAAGAAGACGTGAAGGCTTTTGCAAGTAGTGGTGTTGACATGATTTAGCTGGGAAAATACTAAGTAGTATTCTGAAAGAACCACCTCTACTGAGATTGACTTATGTCTACAAAAGCAAGTCTGGAGGTCGCTCCATCTCTTCCTGCCTGTGCCCGAGTAACTGGAGCAAACCCATGCTACAGGCAGGTATTCAGTCTTTGCTTCTGAGTTCCACATAGAAAGCACTCCTGCCCTCAAGCTGTGGGTGCCTCCTTTTACAAAGGAAATATCCGGGGTTTCCATGTCAGCTCCACTGCTTGTCAAAGGCTTGTCAGTTGCAAGCTGTAGCCTTCCTGAGTCATGAAGTGCTCCAGAGTCATAGAATCATATAGAATGGTTTGGGTTGGAAGGGACCTTAAAGCTCATCCAGTTCCAACCCCCTGCTATGGGCAGGGACACCTTCCACTAGAACAGGTTGCTCAAAGTCCCATCCAACCTGGCACGATTGACTTGTGTCTCATTTACATGGTATGATTATCTAATTGGAAACCATATTTGCTAAGCAAAGACTGTTGGATTGTTCCAGATAGAAACCTTGTGTGCAGTTTTAAAAGTTCTCTTTTAAATGGTTTACAGGCAAGTTTATCCTTTTGTGTTGATAAAATTTGACCGAAGACTTTCAGGTATGAATGTAGAGTTCACAGGAAGAAAAAGTACGTTAACCTCCTTCTACGCAAGTAACTTATGAATGCTTGATTTAGCAGGAAAGGTTTGTACTAGTAATTGTGATAATGAGCCAATGGATGCACGTTTTGAGTCCAAAAATGGGGTATTGCGTTAAGAAAGCTTGTTTGAACATGCAGTTACGGTAATCCTGCTACCTGCTTCCTTAGTCTTGGAGTTGCTGTGACCTGATTTGCTTCAAGTTTGTTTCTGTTCGTGGCTTTTTGTCCCTTTCCTTGTGCGGTGTTCTGGTCTAGGTACAGTTTGTACCTGTTCCCCTTTCCGTTTTTACTTCATGCCTGAGTCCTGCAGAGCTTGTTCTTACATCAAGGCTGGCACTCTGGTTCCTGGAATTCATCTCCTGTTTACAACACTTCTGCAGGTCAGAACTGCCAGGAAATACAGAAATTAAAGTTTTATCAGTGTCTCTTTGTAAGGGGCATAGAGGTCTACTTTCTGTTGAAGATCTCATTTACTTTAATCCTGTGCTGTAATTGAGCTACATACATCTGCCATAATAGAAGGCTGATTTATTAGTAGCAGTTAATTTAAAGGCTGCTGGATACTTCCCCTTCTGCAGCGTGAGCTTTTTGTGTCTTTCAGAAGTTTTCAAATGTAGCTGAAGCATGGGACAGATCCTGGCTTAGGTTGCCCCTGTTTTCATAAAGCTTGAATTCTCTTTTAGATAAACACGTTATAAAATAGTAGAAGCAGAGTTCTCACAATGAACAATTCCATAAGTCTATAAATTCACATTTAACTTAGATGGGATACTTTACTATATGAAAGGTTAAATTGATCTAAAAAAGTTAGCAGGAAAAAACTGCTAAAACTTCAGATTTGAAGTAAATGTATTGAGTGTTGGAAACTTGTAGAGAAGTAATTCCATGCAGACATCGTGTGGCTCTGAAGGACAGAGCACAGGCAGGGAAAGCTAAAATTATATGCGAAAGCAAGTTCAAGCTATCATCATATCCTTGACATTACTCATATAATCTGTATTGTAGATTGGCAGTAACACCTGGCTATTTAGCCTAATCATCCAAAACCTGATGAAATTGTTCTCCCTATTGATATGTGCATAATATTTTTGGTGTTTTCTATTAATGATCCATTTCCCTTTTTATTGGTAACTTTTTAATTACATTATGTCCTTCTGGTAGCATTAAAGGATTATGGGGTGAGATAATAAAAACTTATTTGCTATAACAGTATCAGTTTGATAAAGGGAATTAATTCCCCCCCCTCCAAAGCAATATTCAGCTACTGATGACCATTCAAGAAACAGAGAAGTGCTGACATTATCATTCTTCACTGTGAGGCCCTGGCACAGATTGCTCATAGACGCTGTGGCTGCCCCATCTCTGGCAGTGTTCAAGGTCAGGTTGGACGGGGCTTGGAGCAACCTGCTGTAGTGGAAGGTGTCCCTGCCCATGGCAGGGGGTTGGAGCTGGATGAGCTTTAAGGTCCTTTCCAACCCAAACCATTCTGTGATTCTATTCTTGTCAATCTTTTGTCTTTTATGACACGAGGGCTTTGAACCAGGTACTTCAAGCAGTGTTCAGCTGTACCTGCTCCATTGTCAGATGTGATCTATGATGCTAATTTTGGTTTCAAATATGTTGTCCACAAATAGTAAAGTATTAAAAAAAGATTTTGAATGTTTAGCTCAAATCAGAGACGATGATCTAGTTTTATTTTACTTGCTGGAAGTTTTTTTGTTAGATCTCTACAGAAAGCAACAGGAATCTAGAGCCCTGTCATTCTAGGGTTATTTAAGAATAATATTGATCATATGATGTTATTGGCAAGTATAGAGAATCAGCGTAGCTGCTACTGAGACAAAAATATATCTAGACTTGAGGTTTCAGCAGTTAGTAAGGTTATTTTAAGGTACAATCACCATTTGAAGGTGTTCCATTAATGCCCAAGATTAGCATTTTTTAAATGGCAGAAAATTTGCTAGAAGCCTTCAGTGTACGCAGGATGGGATGTTTCCAGAGCTCGGTTTCTGTGGAGCTGAGGAATAATCCTCCTCAGATTGTATTTAGGGTTTTTGTTTCAAACAACAGGACAATCCGTCTTCTCTAAACATATTTAACTGATTGGACGTGAAGTGGAGGGGAAACTTAAGATTTCATGATAAACCAGGATGTCATTCACTGAATTCAGCATGGGTCAGTTCAGAAGTGACAGTGGGAAGAGCCTTTAGTAGAGTTACAGAGGTTTTTATAAAATGCCTGCATCCCCATCATGGTGACCTACAAAATATCATGGATGTTTTGTGTAGCTGTCAGCTAGATCATGTAATTAGGAAACTAAATCTCCTTTCAGATATTTTCTTCTAGTTCTCATTTTCATATGCTTGTTTTACTGTGTTTCAAAATAAGGGAAAACCATACTAACTTGTTTGGGGGACACAGCAGTGCCCATGGTATTTTAATGAAATCACAGATTGCTGACAGTATATTGATTATTGATCTTGTGGCTGGAACCTAGATTGAGGCCGTTGGCTTGTCTGTGTTCTGGCCTCTTCAGAGTTTGCTACCAGCCAAATGAAGGAAACAAGAATTAAAACAGCAAGCGCGGTTTGAAGATAAGAACCTGTAACAGAATGAAGTTATGCACTCGGGATGTCTTGGGTTTGCTGATTTGATTTGATGGTGCTTCAGATACCCAAGCTACGTGTGGCAGCTTGTAAAGACCAGGGAGGTTGGTAAGGGCTGTTGCAGTTGAAAGTAGGTGCCTTTAGGGAGCAGTTCAGGACTTGACAGGAGTTTCTGATGTTCTCCATGGACTGTATATAAATCCAACTGGCAAGCAGGGGTAGGGAGCAATAACATTTCTCACTGCAAAAGTCTTGATGAGCGATGCTTGAAAAAGTACCTGACTCAGCATTGCACTCTACGCTATTGACAGTCAGAACGTCAAGTCCCTCTCTGGGAATAAGCGAAGATTTTAACCTACTTTCATTCAAGTGCAGCAGTTAAAATGTTCTCCTCAGCCTTAGGTGAGAAAGCAGCGCTTTTGCTTCCTGCAGTGTCCTCACCTGTTATCTTTGCAAATCTGTTTCCATTCTCTGTGTGATAACCAGTGGGCATCAAGTGAGACTGCCGCACATAGGTGTAGAAAGCATTTCTTCACACATCACGCACTCCTTACTGCAGGGTGTTGTAGGTTACTGATGTTTCGTGAAGGTTGAAAAAGTGAATAGGAACATCTGGAAGAAAAATGCACTGTGTTTGCTGGAACACTTCTGATTCGTACATCCTTGTACTGCAGATCACTGGCTCTGGAGAGGAATTACTAGTCTTGCTCTTTTTTCCTGTTCTTTTGTTTTGCTGTTTTTTAACTCAGTCCAGAAGCAGGAAAAATCCATTATTGAGCAAGGTGGACCTTTGGTTTGAATCCATCACAAGCTTTTCTTGCACCCTTGGTTGTAGAAGGCTACTGTTCTCTTTGCCCAGACTTAGTAAAACTTTGGAGGGTCCTTGTCCTGTTCTTTGAGGTTCCCAGCATCATTAGCCTCATTATTAGGATCAAAAATTGAAGTAACACTGCTCAGTTGCAGTGCATCGGTATAGTAACCCAGCATATCAATGTCTGGGACCTCAGGTACATGCTGCTGTGTGTTTCTAATACTTCCCATTAGGTCTGCCAGTGCAATAAATAAGAATAGGTTTACAGCTTTAGGTATCTGTCTATTTAGAGATGTTGTAAGAAATAAAAGTTTTAGAGGCTTCCTTTAAATTTCCTTATTTTTTTGCCTAACTCTGAATGGCTGAAGAGTTTAAAGAAAGAGAAGCAGGATACCTTAAAATAAAGAAGAACAAGTAGTAGTCCTCCGTGTATTAGGTACCTGTGGTGATGCACAACATGTAACAAATCTATGATCAGATCTGTGCAGGTGGTGCGGTATGTGATTAAAGATCTGGGAAATCAAAACAAGGTGGGCTTACAGTCCTTGTGGAAGTGGTTTCCCACTGTAGTTGTTTCCTTACCTGTGAAATGATGATAAGACTTACGCTGAGGCGTAACTCATTATTGGTTTTACAGCAAGGTGAAAAGGATACATATAGTGAAAAAAATCCCAACAAACTATTATAGAATAATGCTACTTAGTATTTAATAATTTGCCTATCCAAGCAACTGTCTTTATTAAGGAATAATTGAAACATATTTCCAGAAAAAATGTGAAAGAAAATAATAGCATTATCAAGGTAAAAAGCTGTAACACGTAATTATTATACACTTACTTCATGATTCAGCAGTTGAGCTGTTTTTGTGCATGTAAATGATTTTCACTTAATGGATTATTGCAGCACTTGTGAGCAGGCAGCGCAGGACTCTCCGAAGGACGTACCTTGAGGACACTGCAGCAGCAATATTTTGCTGTGTCACTAGATTTTATCATGCGTAAAGGACAGATTCTTCCATACTCGGGAGTTTTCGGATGGAAACCACTGGCACATTTCTGACTGATGTCAGATGTGCTAGCAGCGTAGAGTAATTCAAGAAGTTCTTAAAACCAAATTGGTTCTATTAGTACAGGTTTATTGTCCTTTTATTTAAATATTGCCTCATCGAGTGTCTAACTATAACAGCAGTTATATAAACTACATCAAGAAAATGAGGAAACTTATGACTACTTCTTACAAGAATTTTATGACTGGTATCTTTCATATTTTGAAGCTGAAGTAATAAAAATATAAGTGGATCTGAGTTTATTGTTAGTGCTCTATAGTTGTCAACTGCCATTACTAAACAAATAGTAAAAATACTCTGTTGATTTTATTGCTTTAGTAATGCAGTTACTTTACCAGACTTCTCCAAGATTTTTAACGTGTTTGAGAGTGAGTATGTAGAGGTAATGATTCAGGTTCAGACTTCGTCCAGTGTGCCTCATGGATGATCTTCTTGAACAGCCAGAGATTTAGGTACTGGATAAGGGAGGTGTGGTTTCATCAGGCTGAGATTTATCTCTGGAAAAGAATTAAAAATGTAATTAACAATAAATTGCATTGAACTGAGGATCATACCCTAAAATAAGGGCTGTGATGCAAATGTTAACTAAGTCATCTACAAAAAAACGTGGTGATGCATCGTTTCTAGAACAGTCTTGGAGATGGTCTCAATTACAACTCTGTGCCTGTGCCAAGGATTCTTTACATCCCTAAACATGTGAAATCAGCATGATAGTCCTGTAGGCTGCACAGTACAGTACTGTGGTAGCTTTTGGGAGGTTTTTGGAAGAGCATTTTTCTACTGCACTGATGACATTAAGAGAAATATCCAGTAAACTCGTGGCATTTCTGACTCAACCTTTAATGTCAGTCCAAGAAGTAATAGAGCTACAGAGAGATATGAAGATGCATAGAATGAGGCTGGTATAATTGTTTTCTTTGGCCTTCCCCCAGACATCTATGTGATAAAAGGAAACTTTCTGTTGAACTTAGGAGTCAAGGAAATCAAAACAAACATGCCTGCATGAAAGAACCTAGTCCTCAGCTGTAACTTTCTGGTTTCTTGAAATGGAATCTCTCAAGCTGTTGAAATGTAACTAACACTAATGCAAAATTTTGGGGTTTGACAAGATGCTGCACTATCAAAACTGTGTTGCCATTGTCACTCCTGTTGATGGCGACTGATCATGCTGCTGGCAGTTTTTCAGTGAGGAGACACTAGTTTAGCAACCATGGAGGTGGAACAACCTTTTCACTATAATGCGTAGAAGAAGGTTTGACACTTTCTGCAGAGATTTGCTGTATAAACTACTTACTTCTGGTTTGAATTCAGAGTGTTATACCTGAGTGTAGCAGTGATATGATGAGACACAGTTAAGCTAGCTTGCTATTGAGTGGAAGAAGAAAAGTGGTCTATGAAGTGACTGGGATGACATGATCTGGAAGTATCTGTCATTTCCAGTCAAATATAAAGGAACTTCTAGGTTGAGTAAGGTACCTCGTTCAGGTTCTTCAGGTGGTGGGAAGGATCTGAGCATAAGAAGGGCTCAGACTAACTTCTTTGGATCTGAATTTTAAATGAGAGAGCAGTTTCTTCCTCCTACTATCAGAATCCACTTGATCATCTCAACTAATTTTACCAAAATCCTGGTTACTTGTGCTTCTTCACACACTATGGTAACTTTGAGTTACATGTTGCATCAGTTTGCTTGCAAAGTAAAGCAAGATAAAAGCAAGAGTTCTTGTGCCTTGAATGAGGAAATCAGTACTTACTTTGATTACAAAGGCATGCCGTCTGCAAAGAAAGAGGACGCTGTTTTCCTTGAGAGTGTAAAAAACAGTGCAGTGTGAATGCCCACTTGCATCACTTGTACAAGGTACAGTAAAAGGCATCCCAGATGCCTTCAGTTTTCCAGGTAGATGCTTGATTTATAAAACTGTCACAAAATGGAAAACATTGGTACCAAAAATTTGCTGTTTTAAAGGTACATGTGGACAAATGTGCAGAAACAATTCTTTGAAGCTTCAGCCTTTACTTAGGTCCTCATCTCAGGGACCTGCCTGACCAGATTCCAGAGCTGCATATCTCCTCTTATCATTTCTTCTGTGTGTGTTATGTTTTATATATATTTTCACCTGGATCTATCACTGAAGCAGAATGTCTGCTCTGAGCAAGCACTTTGGATTCTATCTCCAAACACTGCTTTAATGTCGTTTGCTGTGATGGAGTGCTGTGTAGAGTCTTAACCTCAGCTGGCGAATACAACAGATGGGTCTCACCGTGCTTTTTTGGCAAGGAGTAGCATGAAAATAGAAATAAACCTTATTACATACATGCTTCTCAGCATGATGCATGTAATTTGCAATAAATATCACTAAAAAAGTACAAAACTTATTGCCAGTTAACCATTAATCAGGAAAGAAAAAGTTTAATAGAATGAGCCTGAAAGCAAATGCATCTTAACCTTCACATTAAAAACTTGTAGTAGGGTGTTTTTCTTCTTGTATGTAGACATGCACACAGACAGTATATCTCAAAGTTCTGTCATGAAAGATGCAGTTAAATGTTTTTCCAGAAATAGCAGATAGATTGTGTGAGCAATATAACAAATATGTAACATATAACAGACTAAAGGAACTAATAGAATTAGAAGGCAAAATGGCACATCCATCATTTTACTGTCTTCAACCAGGCCTATTTTCTCAAATTACCAGTTAACATTTTAATCTGAAATCTGCCATTATGTGAAAATCACGTAGGCCTGTTGGATATTGTGTACTCAGGAAAACTGTAACATGTTTTCTGAGCTTCAGATGATAAAGCTTTTGGCAAGGCATTCAAGGTGATAAACACTGATCAATCTATAAAATACGTGCAGCTGAAATGGAGATGATAGAGGTTGTCTTTGGTTGCCCATCTGGGATAGGAGTCATGAGTATGTTGGTATCTGCTGTGTATCCCCTTATATCAGAAAAGGAGAGGGAAAGTTTCACTGATACAGCTGTCTGTGGGGTTTGTGGAGGTCATAGATGGGGATGTGTTTATGCAGTGCTAACAGCAAGATTTTCATAACTGTTCATTCAGCCTATTGTTCAGCTCAATTCTGCAACTAGTTTCTGTATGTTAGTATGCCAAGTGATTTATATATATATAAAAAAATCTTATCAACTAATGTAAAAGCTTAAAAATACCTTTAAATTTAGAGATTAGTGGCTGCTCAACAACTTTGAATGAGGCTAGATTTCTGGACTGTGTGAGATGCTTCATTCTGTAGGATAATGCACTGCAATATGCACAGGATAACGTGCGGTTCCCGTACATCCATTTTCCTAACAGCAATTTCTTGTTCACCTCTGAAGAAACTTCTTCAAATCTCTTCTTCAAGGAGACACCAATCTCAGTGCCATCTAGAGTATGTGATAAAATTCAAGACCTTCCATGTTTATATATGGGAGGCAATAGAGATTCAGAGATCCTGGTTGCTCTGTATTCCCCAATGGCTGATGACCTTCCCTGACCCACTGTAGACTCATCAGCCATGTCAACTGCTCCCTAAAGCCCTAGCACTGTCTCTTTAGGTAACTGGATACGTGTTCTAGTCTGAAGGAAAAGTGGATGTCAACAGTTCACCCTTCCTATTCAAAGCTTTCATTGTTTCACTGTTACGTGCTTTTAACAGTATAGAAGAAAGCAGTCAAGATTCAGTGGTAGTGTTTCATATAATCCAAAGGCAAATGAACCCCATCATTCTTCCTATCAGTTCTACTCGATAGCAGATTTTACATTCACATGCAACACCTTCAATTCAATTATATAGTTCTGATACTGGTTGGGTGTTAATATCAAAAGAAATGTCTCTGTTCAAAGCCCGAGTAAATCAATAAAACTTTTGAGAAACATAACAAAACAGAATGAAAGGATGTTTTCCACATGTGTTATACTCCACAGCTCTCAGTAACTGCAGTTTCTGGTTTTCTTGAGTCTCAGAAAGCTTAAAGCATGTGAGACTAAGTTGGCTTCCAGAGGGGACACTCACCCTTGTCTCCCGTCATGCTTGAAGCACTATGCTCCTTAGAGACACCCATCTCTGTTCTCGCTACAGACTTCCCTGACCAGGAAACAGGGGAACCCCAAAATAGCAGTAGCTAATTTAATGCAATCTCCATTTACTTCTATTTTTCTAATTCAGCAGTAGCATTTTGTGCTTTTGTGTAAGCAATGGGCAGTGAGGGTCTGTTGCTGCTCTTCAACTTTAGTAAGACCAGAAAATTTTAGGTAAAGGAGGGGGTTTTTAATGAGTAGGTTTCTCCAGTTTTTCCTTGACAGTCCCTTTGAAAATTGTTTTGTCATGGCTAGAACAGGTTGGCTTACCTATTTTTATTGAGGCTCCTGCTGTTCTCTTACACAGAGACGCTATTTGTATTGTCTTTTTTTGACATGAAATACGTCTTATTTATTTCTTTAAGAGCTAGACTGTAACATGGTTCAAGTTCAGTGGGGGAAAAAGGTGAAGGAAAATAAACACTTGTGCAAAATATGCGTTTGCTTGCACTAAGTGGTCCCAAACTCTTTAATTACTCAGAGATTAGAAAGAACTGTTACAAATAGTTTTGCAAGGTCAGTTTTTGTAAGCTTTCAGGTTCTTTACTCCACTTCTTACACGCTGTAGCCGTGGGTGAGAGCTCTGCTGCTGGCCTCTGCCTGGTAGGGATCCTGTTGCTTGCTGATCCTGTAGGTCCTCTGAAGTTGAATGTCAGGTTTGCCACTTCTTGAAGAAGTTGTCATAAACATTTTTGTGCCTCTACTTTTATGTTAAAGAGTATAAAGCAAGCTTAAAGAAAAAGTTCTTCTTTTTTCCCCCTTTCTGTTAAGGTGTTTATCCCTTCCTAAAGTATCACTTTATGAATATGTGTAGATCCTTTTTATCCCAGATTCATAGTGAGTCCATATATATTATGGAATTATATTCCATATAATATTTCATATTAATTCCCCAATTCTAAATTGCATTAAAGACATTTCTAGGCCGCTATTGCCATTGTAACAATACCTACCTAATTAATAAAAACCCACAGATAGGTATAGTAAACCTCAAATCTTTTCATGTCGCACCCCTTTTGCCTCATGCTCTTTTCTGCTCTTCCATGCCTTTTGGTTGCCTCTTCAAGTATATAAAATCTGTTCTCTATCCTTGTAAAATCCCATTTCTGTAAGATGTTACACGCGCTACTGAGCCATTTCATACAGATATCTCTTGCTTTTATTTCCTGATGTTGTAACTTGATATTTTACTCTTCCCCACAAAAGCCCAGTGGACCAAAAGGACAATTTGGTGTTTTCAACTACAGCCACATTTAAAGAAGGAGTTTACCACTCTGGTGATGGGATTGCCTTGTGGGGGGTTGTGGAAAGTGTCAGATTAAAAATATCATGTGCTCAGCAAATGGAACAACTGAGTTTGAAAATGAGAACTTGATTAGAAGTGGGTTGAGGAAAATGAGGGGAGTAGCTTAACTTCTGAGGTGTCTTAGTGCCTCTTGATTTTGATTTGACTGATGGTCTAAAATCAAATGATGTCATTCTAATGATATCTTGTGTCTGAAATATTATAGTGATATGACAAGATTTTTCCTTTCTCATTGCAACCATTGCACCTATTTAATAAATACAAGACTTGAGTCTTTCTAGACAGGATCCCGAAATTATTTAGGCACAATATTCATAGCATTTAATAATAGAAATAAATTTTAGTATATTAATGCTATCCAGTAATCACTGACGTCAATACTGCTGTTGCTTATGGACACTTGAAGTGTTTATAGTAGGAAGTACATTAGACAGTGCTGGATTTGAGAAGAGATAAGGCTGAATTTCCTATCAAGTTACTGTGGATGTCAGTTTTGGAAGGCATCTGGTACAGTAGGGTGGTCTGCATGGATTTTTCTGCTCAAAATGAAGTAATTTCAGTGAAGATTAACTTTTATTCTTGCCTCATTATCCTGCTGCTTGTCATTAATCCTTCATCTTTTTAATTTTGTGCATGTCTTATTGTAAAAACTGTTTTTTTTTTGTCTCTTGCTTTTTTATTCTAACATACTAAGCACTTAATGTATAATAATATATATTATATATTTATTACATTTTTACATATATAAATATATATTACATATCATATAGAACAATATATACTATTATATATAGTAGTATATAATTATATAATATCAAAATATACAATGCATTATATCTATTATATATTAGATTAACATATATTTAATATATATTAATATATCGGGTGCGTCAGAGTATCATAGGGTTCAGTCTTCGTTACAGCTATAAATAGCTGTTTAAATGTCTACGTAGGGCATTTAGTTAAGTGTTCCCTGTGCAGTTTGTGTGTGCGGAGACTGAGGCAAGCGTTGTGGACCCTTTCAATGGACTAAAATATTTCTGCTCACTTCTTCACTAGCGCTTAACAATAATAATACTTCCTAGTGCCACCCAGAAAGCTCTGGGTGCCTCAGACAAGAGATGCTACAAACTGACAAAATACTGTTGGATGCATTTATTTGCTTTGTTACTTTGTCTTCAAGTGTTCAGGTGATTGAAAAAATAAGGATGTTTGCTTAGTTCGTGTTTCTTCTAGAAACTACTGAAGTTTCTAGTTCAAACAAGATGAAACTGGTTTCTTCTTGAATGGCTGTTGCTGTACAACCCATGTTAAGTGTTGCTCATGCCAAGGACTGCTGTGATGATCTTTTCTACCTTGTTAAGGTACTCCCAGTTTTTCTTTTTTTCAAACTCTATAGAGATTCTCTTCTGTGGTTAAATAAAAAGTAACCTTCTTCAGATAATTGGGGTCCTACAAGTCTTTGGGGTACAGTGGAAGCTGCTCTTCCTCATCCGTCAATCATATGTTAGTTCAGGTGACTGAGAAGGAGACACGTGCATCGGGAGCAGGGCTTTACAGCTGGACTTAAGTTAAAGCACTTCTGGTTTTCCATTGTCCCAAAAGTGTGTCCAAAACACAGTTAGTAACTTTAAAAGAAGGTGTCCAAGCCTGACCGTAGGGCAATATATAGGTTATGTGCACCGTATTTAAAATACGTACAGATTCCCTGATAGTCACTCCAGTCACTGTCACCGTGTTATTTCACTGTAAATAACATACCGGGTACTCTGTAAGTAGATGGTTCTAGTGGCATTTTCTTTTGGAGAAGAATTAAGGATATACGCTCCTTTTACAGCAAGTGACCTGGACCACATGTGCTGAATGCTCTGGAGGACTTGTTACAGCCACTCTGGCTTCATCTGCCATCTTCTCATTAGATTAATGGTGAAAAAAGATGAATACAGCTAGCTGTTGAGCTTTATCTCCTTTTCCAAAGGTAGTAAAATGCTTAGTGCGTAGTGTATAGAATTTAGGTGATGTGGAACATCTTTAATGTTCCTACAAGCTAAAGGTAAATTCATGTAGAAATGACCTTGGGCCTTAAGTGTGTGGCTAAATGAAATGTATTCACACTCCAATACATTTTAGCAAAGAACTGAAGTTGGATGCTTCAGAGTATCATAGAGTTCAGTATTCGTTACAGTATCAGTTGCTGCTTTTTGTGGAATTAGACGTCTCCTCTTCACAGAAAGAACCATCAAGTAGAGGGAAACACTCCGGTTTGAAGCCTTGGTATTGCCAGCGCTTCTAAAAATGGTTAAGCCTATTTATCTTCTTTTTTTTTTTTTTTTTTTTTTGGCAGAACCATTTTTAGAGCTTCTGAAGGCTATTAAACACTTACAGAGAGGCACACAGGAACAGACAATCTTAAAAATAAAATTTAAGCTGTTGTTTCTGATTTTACCCATCAAAACTCTATTCTTAGCCATGTTGCAAGATGGGCTGCGCAGAGAAGCCTTACTGTAGCGAGAATGGGAGTGCGAAACGCAGCGAAGGATGTTAATTGCTGCATATTTTACCTAGCTTTATATCTTCAGTTGGTGGATTGTGTTCTGTATTTCAGACAGCTTTGAAAACAAACACATCCCTTTCATTGAAAAATAGGTTTATATTATCCAAACTGAAGAGTATTAACATTCCAGATAGACTAAATATTCTGTGTTCTGTGTTATCTGTGATCCAAAGAGCTTACGAAGGACTAGAGGAAAAAAAAGTAGCAAAAAAGTCTATCTGCTTTTGTTAAAGGAACATTAATTAATAAATATATATAACCCCCCCTCCAACCCCTTCCTTATGTATGGAGAGCTGCCATGCGGAGGTAGGCAAGTGGAATGAGGTGTGTTGACCTCTGTGAGCAAATGGCAAAGCTCAGAAGTGTTTTCAATGGAGGTGTTCATGCTTAACACCATTCAGGTTTTTTAATCCACTGGTAGTTTCTGTCAGAGTCAAAACAATAGCTGAAACCCAAACAGTGTCAGCTCCGCAGTCAGTTTATTATGGGATTATGATAGATCTGAAATGTTATCTTAAGACTACTATTAACTGTTAATTGAATTTGATTCTACTTAGTTTTAATATAAACACTTTTCTGCTAAGTGTTTCGCAGAACAAAGGGAAAAGTGTGTTTGTATACATGCACACAGAGGCAGTTTTAGTGATGTCTGAGCTAACGCTACATCAAGGGGAAACAGCTGTGATTTAATGAACCCACAGCTAACAGAAGTTCATAACTAGGACTTTGTTCCTGATGTTGTTGGAAGGGTTTAAGAAAAGCCGTCTCACCCTGCACACATGGCTTCAGAATTTAACAGCTGAAGTAGGTCGTGCCAGGAAGGGAGGGTTGTGTCTGCAAAGCGTCAGAGCTGGGTCTTCGCGTTCTGTGTAACTGCGTAATTAAAACACAGCATTTGGTTGAACACGCCTCGGCAGAGGTCCTGCAGCTACCTGACATCTCTGTGCAGAAATCCCACCCTTTCGGTGATAGGTATGTGTGCGTGCTGGAGATCAAGCCAAGGATCTTCCCCTTGGGACAGACCAAGGTTCATCATGCCGTGACCGCATGCATAGCATGGGTCCAGCACCTCCGGAGTGGCCTTGAACTGCTTTAATGACACTAAGATTTAATGATATCACTTGATCGTTCTAGGGATGGGGAGGCAAGTACAGGCAAAGACTCTGGTTTGATGCCTTTTACTGGCAGTGGTTCTAAAAATGGTTAAACCTACTTAATTTCATTTTTCTGGCAGAACCATTGTTTTTGTGGCTTTGAAGATTCCACCGTGCCAAGGACAGCCATGTGATGTGTGGCACAGCCTCTTGCACCTCCTCCTCAGAGGCTTCACTCTTCATCTCTAAACCAACATTGTGTTTTGAAATCCACACATTATCTCTTGCTCCAGACCCCCCTGAACACAACTAGAAACTGAAAAAGCTTCAGCTCAGCCCCCAGCTCTTATAAGTGTGAATTTTGTAGAATACTAAGGAGCTTATTGTGCATTAATTCAAGACTCATAAAAATTAGTATTTACTGCTACCAAGAATTACAGGCTTCTACCTTAGGAGCTACCAGAAGTGAAAAGACAAGCTAAGGTTTGGGTTTTGCCTGCCTTTTGAAGGTCAGTGGGACCTTGGTATTGGAGTAAAGCATCCACAAAGTGTGAGCGTGACTCCAACCACAGTGGCATATTCCTTGGTACACATGCAGTGTTGTTAAAGACCTGGAGCCAGAACATGTTACTCATGACCATCGGATGAATAATGATGTTGCAGTAGATACGGTCTTCATATAAGCAACCATCGGAACACTTTAATTCTATGTATCTTAACTCTTAGCCTAAAGATGAACCAGAAAGCAGGCAGGCTGGTTGCAGCTGGAAAACGTGGCTAAAGAAGATCTTTTTCTTCCAGCATAAATTCACTGGCATCAAGTGTTATTCAAAATGAAATAATATTTTTCTAAAAGGTGTGGTGTGCAATAGAGGTTACCAGTGGAGTATGGAGCCTGACTGCTTAATGTGGATCAACTGGCATCAGTAGAGGGGCAGGGCTAATGACAAAATTGGGAGGCATCCTAAATATAGAAGAGAATCAGGATATTGTACAGAAATAACTGAGATGACATTGAAAACCGGGCTAATAGAAGTGGAATCAAATTCCAAATGCATAATCGAAGGTCATATCTTCTAAGTGAGTAATAGCAGAGTTCTGTAAAATAGGAACTTGCAACAAGATCCTCATTATAGATAAATAGCACGTGGTTGATCATGGGATGTGCTTTAGCAGTCCCTGCAATATGCATAAAAACAAGTGAACGGAATTTTCTGCTCTGTCAGTGTGAGTTTATCATTTCTGAACAGTTTTAACAAGTAAGGTGAAGAGACTGTTATGTAAGAGAGACATGAGAAGTATAGAGCATTCATCCTTGGAGAGATACAGTATTTAGCAAAAGGAAAAGAACTGAAAGCCAGTGGCTGCAGAAGGAAAAGATGGTACCAACAAACACTGAATGAACTGAGGCTGAATGCTGGAAGAGGATTCCTGATGGGCAGAGCACCCCAACTCCACTATAGCTTTCCAAAGAGAGAGGTGGCAAAAAGATGCAGGGATTTCCTTAATGAGGGAGTTCATGAAAGGAATTATTTTGCTTAGTTCCTAAAACATCCCAAGGGAATGCCTTCTCAGATCTGTGCTTCCAAGAAATGCGTTAATGCCAGTAGCACTCTTAATGCTCTGGTTAAGCTATTTTCTTTCTGGGAAAAGTGTGGATGTTCGCTGCTATGCTCAAGATAATCTACTCTTGGAGTAAAAGCCCATTGTGAGAACTGTTGCGATACGAGTATCTTGATATATAGGCTAAATGTGTAATGTTAAGAGAAGAATATATTTAGCTAATGGATTAAATATGTCACCACAATAACATGTACAAAAGTCCTTCAGAAGGAGCTCAAAAAAACCCCAAAGTCCAGGGAGGAAAATTTAGGAGGAAGTAGCTGGGTTACAGATACTCATTTCTAAATGATTACCCTATTAGTTGCTGATCTGAGGAAGCTGATACATTCTCAAAAGCCTACTTTAGATTTTAGTACAGTATCAACTGTTTTCTTCAGTTCCTTATGGTCTCAAGATTACACCCATGAAACATCAGCTATGTTTACCAAAATATTTTCAAATGTAGATGAGGGTTGCAACACGGGGAGATAGTTCAAGGAAGGAAGCGTGTCTCTGGTGTTGACAGCTTTGCAGAATGATGTGAATGTGCATGCACAATGTTCAGAATCTTTATTGTAAGTAAAAAGAAGAAAAAAAAAGAAAAGATCTTTACTCTTCCAAAAAAAGAAACCCACCCAAACCCCCAACCCTATCATTATGACAGATTTGGACTTAAAAATAGCATTTGTTCTTGTGCTGTAAATCGGAAAGTATCGAGGCTTTCCATGGTTGCAACATATTCTATCACCATTGAAAACCAGTGTGGAAAAAACAACTGTATTGGGTTGCCATCTTTTTGTTTCTGTGCGGAGCGTAAATATCTGGGAATCGAGGGGGTTTAAGCCCTATAATAGTGGAAGGAATAAGAAAAGCTTAAACAACAACAAAATTAAAACTATCCGAGTTCATTGTTGTATAACATTCACTGCATAATGAATGCTGCAAATTTGACATTTTAATCATAGAATCAGAGCATGGTTTGGGTTGGAACCCCCCTGCCACAAGCAGGGACACCTTCCACTCGAGCAGGTTGCTCCAAGCCCCATCCAACCTGGCTTTGAACACCGCCAGGGATAGGGCAGCCACAGCTTCTCTGGGCACCCTGTGCCAGTGCCTCAGGACCCTCACAGGGAAGAGCTTCTAATAGCTAATCTAAATCTACCCTTTCTCAGTTCAGAGCCATTTCCCAATGTCTTATCCCCACATGCCCTTGTCAAAAAGTCCTCTCCAGCTTTCTTGTTGGCCCCTTTAGGTGCAAATAAATGAGTAAAAGAAATGTTCAGACTGCTGAAAATACAGCAGTTGCTTCAGCCCTCCCCAAACCTGCCCCAAACCTCCTGCACAACCTCCCTTCTCTCACCTAACATGTTCTGGCATGGAAACAGCCAAATGTAAAGCAATGCAGGCAGGACTAGAGGCTCTGAAGAGCTAAGGGAGTGAAGACAATGCCCTTAAAGCAGTGCTTCTGTTAAAGATCTGCAGTGTTATCCCATGTCTTGGATGAATATCTGGGTAATTGGATGTATGAACAAGAGAAATGCAGCAACCTGTTTGAGTGGCAGGCCTTTGCAGCATGGTAGAGATTTAGCAGACGTGTTGGTTCCTTAGAGAAGCAATGGTCTACTAAGTCCTCTGGTGAAGAGGAAGGTGCTTGCTTTGGGTCAGAACAGTAGTGCAGGACTAGTCAGATTTGAATTTGCTTTTCATTGAGTGATTTAAGATATTCAGTAATTGTAGTTTCCAAGAAAATAATGAGGTAACTTGGTCTTGAAGTACTTAAAAAATGATTCTTGAATGGGATCAGACCAGAAGTGCCACCTGTGCCAGTGTCCTGTATCCCACGGCAGCCAAGAACAGGCCAACTCTGTTTAGTATTTCTAATACTTCCAGCCTTCAGATATTTTCAGAATATGGAGTTCTGAACCTGATGCAGCTTCTGTGTTGTACTCAGTGATATATAAATATATATATATATATATATATATATATAAAAATACAATATCTTTCCCTGGAAGCCTGGTTGATGCTCCTTTTGACTCCTTTGAACTTAGGTCTTTGCACTCTAGCCTAGGAAGGTTTCTAAGACAACGCACCAGGATCGAGTGATTGGTACCACGCAGATAGACAGCAGTAGTGAGCATTTTTGACCAGGCTTACAGATATTTAGGCTAGAAACCCTGTCATTCTGGGTGATATGGTAAAGATGTCCTGGTGGTTTTGATTATGATAGTTAACATTATGCACGCAGCTACATTTTAAGACTAAGTACGCGCATGTGTGCAGTCTTAATATCAAGGATAAATTTGTGTAATTATAGCTCATAATTTGTCTACGTTGCAGCTATTTTTGAAAGTTAAATAATTGCTATCAGAGGGAGTGGTAATTTATGGCAAGAGAAAACGCTCTCGCCTCATCTTATCTGGAGGGTGGTGGGTGTAATCCTGAAGCTGGTCCTGTTTGCTGCTTCCCTAAAATATGCTTTGCTGCTCTCTGTAGTCACGTTCTGGTGACTGAAGAGATTCATGGCAGTGTGGGTATTTTCTTAGTAAATGAAATTATCATAGTGCAGAGCATTTGTAAAAGATTTAAGTAAGTGGGAATATTTGGGTACATTTTCCAAATATTTCCAGATACTTCATTCTGAAAGAAAATAACGTTTCATAATATATTCTCAGTTGCTAATAATATGCTAGAGAATAGAGATGCTCCTTTTTAACTGATCTAGGTTGCCATAGTTAGGAGAAGACAGCAGCTCATTGAAGTAGTAAGCCATTTTTAAGGAGCAGTGCCTGTTTATTAACTCAACAATGTTGTATAAATGATGAGCTTGAAATGTGGGCATGGCCTTTGAGAAGCTGAATGTCATGAGAAAGAGCTGATAGAATTATAACTTCAAATACATTCCTGTTTGTGTTTAATGTATTATTAAATGTCATTTGTTTAAAAAAGGAATTCAATTCATAATGGATCTAGTATAAACAAATCATGTTTTTATATTACTTAGGCTCTGTTTGATTTTTGTTCCATGACAGCATTTCAGAATTAAGGTTCTATTATTTATTAGCTAGAAAGAAGGATGGGGAATACCTTGTATCATGTGTTTAGCTCTGAAATCCATGGAAGTTCAGAAAGTGGATTTAAAATACTCACTGACTCTCTGCAAGTATGAAGGTATGCTTCCAGGAAATGCTGGATGTTTTACTATGAAAGAAATACTTGGAAGATCTGTCAAGACCTCACCCATGGGAAGATTGCCCAAGAGCACCATGAATGTAGCATTGTTGAGGATTAAAGCTAATTTTAGGACAGCCTTCTTATGCTGTTGGTATGGTGTAGTCAGGGTGCAGAGACTGAGTAGTGCAGAGACTGAGTAGTACAGAGTTTCGGGAACTTGCAATTGCAAACTGTAGTAAACAGGATCTCAGTATTTTAAATTCTTCATTCCAGATCTGTTTCAAAGTTGTATAGCAACAACCTAACCAGGATAAGGGAGACTGAGGATGTGCCTAAGTGTTCTCTTCCCAGAAGTAAAGCCTTTGCCGTAAAGAGATGCTCCATTTTCCTTCCTGGGGAAAGAATGACTTCTCCAGCACCTGTACATGAATTTGGAAAAGCCCCCCTTGATGTATTTCTCAGCAGTGGAAAATACCCTTGCAGGAAAATGCTTTACCACATGTGTAGCTTCAGTCCTTCAAGTCCAATGGGATTCATTGTATTCCGAAGTTCAAGCTCATACTTAAAAGTTATTGAGCAGACACAAAATTTTGATGAGCAGTGTCAGTCTATCAGGTTAGACACTTGTCTTCTCCTTTAAAGTAAATTTTCCATCATCCTAAACGTACTAGAAATCTCTGTGTACTCCAGTAACGGTGATTGCTGAAGTCTGACTAGTTAAGGAATTAATTTGCTGTAAATATTCCCCTATGTAGGTAATCTGGTTTTATTACTTTTAACACCAAAATCAGCAGCATACTGGAAGGAATACATTACAAAGCAAGGAGAAGTCTAGAAAGTAATTATTATGGATATGGCAGTGAATTCTCTATCCACCACTTCAATGATGGGTTTTTTTTCCTCCTTTTTGTTACTTTCAGCTATGCTTTATAAAACATGTTTATAGACTATGTCAGCAATGTTCTTCCTCAGTTGCTGTTGCAAAGACTATTTTCGCAGTTTATCACAAAATGCCAGATTTGCTCAGCATGTAATTTAATCTTATGCTTGGAAGCATCCCCATTACTTGGTTATCATGAAATTATTCTTTAATAAAAATGTATGCTTTGTGATCTATATTTTATTAATTTGGTGAGTCGGTTTATCGATTGTTGCAGATGCCATGAATGTATAATTTGTCACAGTTATCAGTTGCCTGTCAGCACTTCATAGCACCACAGAGTTCTTGGCTCTTGTGGGCACCTTAGAAATAAGCCTTTCTTGATCTGGGAGAGAAAAGCTTTCTTCTGTAAATTATCATCAAGACTTGGGTTGATATTGGGTTTATCACTTCACGTCATGTATTATCCTGTATTAGCCAAACGGTGTGACCGAATTAATAACGTGGCCTGTTCAGGCAAGAGTGTTCAGCAAATACAATTTAGTGATTCTAAATGCTGGGGATGAGGTCAGGAGCACAGCATTACAAATGGGAGGCATGGGTTTTCTCACTGTTTTAGTTCACTCTAAAGAGTAGGAATTATTGGGGTCATGAAACTGAAAAAAACAAAATATCCAAGTTTTTTTTTTATCCCCTCTTTTACAGTGTATGTTTTTCTGCTGTAATATATGGCAGTCATGGGTTTTGTTGATTGAAAAGCTTATTTTTGGGGCAGTGGAATCATAGGATCACAGACTGGTTTGTGTTGGAAGGAACCTTAAAGCTCATCCAGTTCTAAACCCCTGCCACAGGCAGGGACACCTTCCACTAGAGCAGCTTGCTCCAAGCCCCCTCCAACCTGGCCTTGAACACTGCCAGGGATGGGGCAGCCACAGCTTCTCTGGGCACCCTGTGCCAGTGCCTCAGCACCCTCCCAGGGAAGAGCTTCTGCCTAAGAGCTCATCTCAGTCTCCCCTCTGGCAGGTTAAAGCCATTCCCCTTGTCCTTTGTCTTCCTGCTCCCATATGAAGTCCCTTTCCAGATTTACTGTCACCCCCTTTAGGTACTGGAAGACTGGTATATGGTCTCCCCAATGTCTTATCCAGGCTGAATAATTAATGAATCTCAGTTTTTTAAAAATAAAAATTATTATTTTTTTTTTAAATAAGACTACACATGCAATAATTTATATGTATGTTTAGTAAAGCAGATACTAATTTCCAGAATGGTTGTACTTAAGAAGCTTTACCTTGCTAAGAGTTTTGCAGTGCTCATGCACCTTTGCGTGCTGCAGTGGTATGGCTCAAACACCTGCTGGTTTCGGTTTGGTATTGTTAAAGGCTGGGTTCTGCAGCCTGACAGCTTGTTCTGGTCACACACTTTGTGTATGGTGTTATTAAATCCCAGTGGCTGAACAAACACTCTTGGAGCCTCAGGTTTCACCTGGTCGGAGGAGTTTTCAACTCATATTTTCCTGGGCTTGGCAGTGGTCAGCGTGAGGTTATTCTTTGACACTTGACAGAACAAGTTAAGGAGCACTTCAGGTGCTGCTGGAGTTTTTGGTGTGTATAATGTACATTGGGGGTACTTGAAATGTATCAGGGAAAAGGCTCTCCACAAAACAGAAGGGGGGGGGGGGAAGGGGATAAAAAAGGAGAAAAAAATAAGGAAAAAATTGAGTGAAACAGTAAAAGGGAAAAAAAGGTGGAAAAGGTGAACCCGGGGTTTGCGGAGGCGAAGCCCGGCCCCATCCCTTCGCCGCTCCCGCAGCACGTTCCCCACCTCCGCGCCGCCCCGCCGGCGGCCGGGTAATGAGCCGCGCTGTGGTTGGCGGAGGGCTGGCGGCGGGCAGCCGCTATTGGCTGCGGGCAGGCGGCTCCCTTCCGCGATTGGCTGCGGGCGGGCTCCTCTCCGCCCCGATTGGCCGCGCCCGCCTGCCCCGTATTTTCAGCGGCGGCGGCGGCGGCGGCGGTGGCTGGCGGGTTCCGGTGGGCGCCGGCGCGGGGATGCAAGGTGGGTGCAGCGGCGGCCGTGCCCCGTCCTGCGGCCGCGTCTCTTGGTTTATCGCTTGGGTTTAGTGGTTATTTAACGGTGTACGTGGTTTTATCGCCCCTCTCTCTCCGGCTGCGCCCCCGCGGTGCGGCCGGTGCCGGGGAACGCCACGTCCTGCGGGCAGCGCAGCCCCGGAGCCTTGGTGCCGGAGGTGTTTGTGTGCATGTGTCCCTGCGCTGCTGCGCCAGACGCGCCGTTCCCTAGGAGTTTGCCCCGGTAGCGCTGCCGGGACGGGCTTAAAATGCGGGGTGCGGTGAGGATGGAGTCGGCGGTTTTATCGGTAACCGCGCCGGCAGCACCGGTTCGGAGAACTTCGCGAAGGCAGAGGCCGCGCTGCGGGAGCCTCGGGTCTGAAAATCGGGCGTGAATAGCGGAAAGTATGTGGGAATCGGCTGGGGAGGTCGTTGCATCCCTGCTGGAAACGCTGGGTTCTCCCCGTGAGTTATTCCTGGGGCTCTGCTAAATATTAAGTTTCTGTTTCCCCTTGTAAGTAATAGGAGATTGATGCCGTTGTGGTTGCTCTCTGAACACGTTCGGTTTGGTTTCAACTTAAAATCATAAATGTGAAGTTAAGCATGCTTCATTTTTATCCTGCTTTGGAATTCCTTGGCACAGTTCAGGGGCAAATTTGGGTCCACATTATTTTGTAACATATCTAATTTCATCCTTTCTCTGTCAGTCAACTGTATTATTTCTTCTGTGTGTTTCACCTCATACCAAAACCCCATTCCCCTTCCTAAGTTCTCAGTTTCTAGTAGATTTCATGGCAAAAGTTATTTCGGATTGAGGTTCGTTTTAAGACAGAAAAATCTGATTTCACAACTTTCTCTGTGGCATTTTCTCAGAGGAACACTGCAGTTACGAGTGGGTTCCACTCTTCTTGTGCCATCTAGAAAATTCAATACACTGTATAGCATCCCCAGCTGGATGGAGGTAGTGCTTGGAACTGTTGTGTTTCAAACTAGCATGTTATCACCATATCACAATAATTTCTGTGATAGAAGTGTCATTTTAGATACAAATATGTGATTTGAGCAGGTTAAAAATCAGTGCCTATTGAATGTTCCTATGGAATAAAATTGTCACTGAACCTTTAAGGTACTGTATTAGAAATCTCGGGGGAAGTCAGTGGTGCTGTTAGTGCGATGCTGTTAACCCCTTGCTGTGTCTTTCAGAGAAGGGATGCCTGTGGGTCCAGGTCTGTTGCTAGGCCTAAAAACTGGGTATTTTTGTTGCTACCCCGAAGCCCTAGGAAGCAGTAGAGGTTTGTCTGGGGAATGATGGAAGAATTTCAGTCTAGCTTTACCTACTATGAGCAGCCCTGGTTCGGGAAGCAGAGGATCTCTGCTGCTGTGGGTTTATATGTCCTCATCTCTCACCCATGGGGGCAAAAGCAGCCTGAGTGCCCACAGGGACCATGCCAGCGTGATCCCTGTTGTGAAACCCAAGGTGAATGGGAATGGTACCTGTTGCACCACCAGTGATTTGTCAGCTCCTAGGAGAAACCTGCAGGTGTATGATCATCTACCCAAATCACTTAGATCCTCTAAAATTATAGATGTCTAGGGAGTTTAAATTGAATTTAACAATGTATTACATTCAAATGGTCGTGGAGGCTTGTGTATATGAGAAATACAGACAACTAGACATAAAGGTGTTTTTTTATTATAAAATGAATATTATTTATACAAGCTCTATGTGCTTTTAAAATGAAGCCAGGTCCCGTTCAGTAATTACTGTTTAAAACCATCCATGTGTTCCTTTTATTGTAATTTCCATGTTGCATATAAACTTCTTCAGAGTATCTTGAGAAAGCAGGCAAAATAATGTCTGTGCTTAGTTGATATCGACCGAGAGCTCTTTAGCCTAAATAGCAAACTGATTTCTAAGAGCGTGTACACAAGCTGCAGCCAGGCTGGCAGGCGTTGCCTGCTTGTGGTGGTAACAGAAGTATGAAAGATGACGTGAGTACTGCAGGGCTGGATTACCCCTCCACGCCTCCTGCTTGTGTCTCACCCAGGCAGGTGAGAGCGAGCAGATGGAATCTTTTCTTTCCCTTTGGCACAGCACCGGCTCGCTTCTCTGGTACCGCCGGACCCAGTGGTTCCATGGAGCTGGAGAAAAAAACCCTTGGTGTTTCATACTCTTGCACTTAAATTGGTAAATGTTATTAGTAAGTGCCCATAGTTACCTAAAGGAGATGTATGTTGTAAAAGACAGTATTTCCATATATAAAGAAATAACAGCCTTAATAAGTATTTTTCTAAATAACCAAGCATTAAAAAATAAATATAGTAAAATCAGGCTAGAAAAAGTAAAACTCAGGATTTTTTGTGATTAGTTTCTTTTCCTAAGTGTGTGAGCTAGATGACAATTTAGACTCCAGTATACGCAAGCAGAGTCATGTGGATACAGTGAATCTGCGCACAGGTTACTGAAGGATCAGCATCAGTAAATGCATAAATCGTAGATCTGTTAGAAAGCAGTCTCTTACTCACCTATGTGTCTAACTCAAAGGATCAGAGTTTTAGCAGGTATCATTTTGTTGTTTTCTTGATGATTTTTGTTCTAGTCCATTATCATGAATTTGTTGGATGGAGAAAAAATGTTTCCTTAGTAAAGTGTGAGGGTTTATTGACTCTTAAGGCTGTAGTTTCTGTCTGATGGCAGTATGACTTGCAGTAGCACTTTTCCCTGATAGCAGTAATGTTTATTTTGAAAGTATCATTTTCATCTTTAAACACATGCAGCATTAGATTGGAAAAGTTCTAATGACAATTGCATGGCGTGTTTGTTTTCAGATGGTTACGTTGAATGATGGCAGAGAAATTAATTTGTACTTTTCTAAAGATCTGCGATTCCTATATCTGTTATTTAATAGAGCTGTAATGTTATCAGTGAGCGCTGCCAGTTCAGTATAAAGTGCAATGTGTAACGTTTTCTGGTGGTAGAGTTGCTCTAAGTGGAGAAATAATTTAAGCGGTACAAGGGTTTTTATAGCCCTCTTGTCACAATTAACTGTGTTTATGAAATATGAATTTACACAACATCTGCCTTTTGGGGCTGGCATTCCCATTGGAGCCTGCTCGCTTCGCAAACCAGCACTGTTGTGTCTAAAGCAGCATGGCAAGGCAGGACGGACTGAGCCTGTGTGGTATTTGGACAACCAGGACAGAGAAGTTACTTACTTGATGTACATTTGGGGAAGCTTGTGCAGGAAATGCAGATGGTTTTAAGTCTTAAAACCTTCTTTCGGTTTCATTCTAGGAGGCAGACTTACTTAGGCGCTGCAAGATCCTTTGGCCTGTAACTGGTTCATCCCCTTTTCACTCCCTGTGGTTCCTGCTTGTCCCCCTAATTTCTGAGCTAGGGCATAAGCAAAAAGGGTAGCACATGTGGCATGCCAGTGGGGTGGGATTTGGGGTCTGGCACACACCACTGCAGCTTGTCATCAGTGATGGGCTGTCTCCTGGAGACCCCTCCTCCTCTATGGGCCTATAAATGGTCAACGCCTTGATGGAGACAGAAGGGAAAAACTGGCGTTTTATATGGTTACACCTACCCAATTTGTCTCGTCATGGTCCACTGTGTCTGTTACTGCTTTATTTTCCTCCAGCACTTGGTGTTCTGCCTCACACCTCTCCTGGCAAAGCTCAAGCATCATCATTAATGTTCAACTGGTAAAATTTTTGTAAGCATCACAGCAAAGGCGAGCTTACAGGAGGACAAAGTAGCTTGAAAGATACCAGTGTTCCTCCTCAGTAAGGGGTAGCTTGTGGGAAAGATCTGGAGGTGCTTTAGGAAAGATGCAGTTTCCCGTCATGGGCTACCTTGGAGCACAGGTAGTGTTTTGTCCCAGTGAAGAATGGGCACAATGGTAAGAGGCAGTGAAAAACCTTAAAAACAATTGTGTACCACCTCTCCCACTTTTCATATATCACTGCTCTTGACTAGTAAACATTTCAGGTCTAGCACTGTCCCTCAGAGCAGAAGCTGTGTAATGTGTAAGGTTTCAACCTAGCTGGCATGTCAGGATATGCAATATTCAGTACATGGAAATTGCTCTGAGACGTTCACAGTAAGTGCTGTTGGCACAACATCCTGCAGATTTTGAGGCACGATACGAGTACTCAGACTAGAGGTTGTACGACTTGGGAAGCCTGGTGTGACGGTTCACTTGGGCTGCTATTTTTGCCATCATTATTCATGGCAAAATAATTGAGGCTGTTCATGCAAGCAAGCTGTGTTGTCGTGAAGAATAGCAGCAGACTGTGCCGTGTGTTACCTTCACATCTGAATTTTAGAAGATGAAGTAAAAATAACCTCAAGTGTTATACCGAGGGGAAACCATGCAGCAAAACCTCCGTGTTCTCGCACAGATATTTAGTCCAGCCTCTGCTGCTGCCTCCTGAGGCTTTACTGCTAATTGTTCTCTTACTGGTTTTTGCAAATTGTTATGGTTGCTAAGTCAGAGTGAAAAATTATGTGCAACAGGTAGTTGTTATAGTGGAGATCAATTGTATTATCTCGGTGCTAGTTTAATCTGATGAAGGAAGGAGTCCAAACTAGGTAATTATCTCTTTGGGTTATCCTATAAAATAGGAATAACCATCATCATAAAAGGTGCTTCAAGACTTACTAAATATTTCTAAAGCACTTAAGAATCATGATTTAAAAAATAATTGCCTAGTAAATTGTCTACTTAATAAAATGGAAAAAATAAAAGATCTAGGGTATATTAGACTTCATAATCGCTTAAATAGATGCACGTAGTTTATTTACCTGCTCAGTGACAACTAACAACCATTGAACACAAATAGTTCTGGAGGAGAACTGTATTTGCAAACCGCAGTTATTTAAATGAAGGTTTCCAGTTCACCAGTTTAAGTTACTTTTACGTGTATGATTTAGGCTTTGATTTAAATCATACTTTGTACTGTTAATGTTCAAAATATATCATCAACACTGAAGCTGTGAACACAAAAGACGTTCTTGGCAAGACTTGCAGGATGTAATGTCAGTATATTTCTCTGGAATACTAAAAATTTAGAAAACAAAACCTTCTTCTCAGCACTTGCAGTGTTTCATATCTGAGGCAAGAAAACAAAACAAGCTGCAAAAGACTGGATTTCAGTCAGAGGAATGGGTGGCTCTTACAGGGCCTTAATACAGGAAGGAGAGGGCAGGGTAGAGGTACTGCAAGCACGTGGCTTTGGGATCATGTTGGAGGAATACTTACAAAGATTTTTCTTGAATAAATAGCATCTTTTCATCAAGTAGGAAAGGACTGGTATTATTTGCCATTGCTTTTGTTGATTTGGAGTAATACCAAGAAAGAAACTTGTTCTGCGTTACCAGCAGGAACAGTGCGGAGTCGAAAGGACTTCTGCAGCTTTTTATTCATGTATTGTTCTGCCTAGCAATTAGATAAACAAATATTTTTAGATTGTCTTTACATTTGACAGATTGGCTTTTGTTTTTCTCTCTGTTTGGGGAAAAAAAAGCCCAAACAACCACCAAGAAGCTGAAATTGTTTTCAGTCAGTAGGGAAGTTTAGACCAAAGTTCCTGGAATTTGTGACTTATTCTTTTGTTACCACAGCTAGGAATACGAAGGGCAAGGTATGTTCCTTGGGTGGAAATTGTGTGTAAATGTGCAAACCAGCCCTCCTTCTGAGCAGTTTTATGTGGAGCCCAGTGCTGTGTGGTCCCTGGGATGTAGGAGCTCTAGGGGATGCTCAGGGAAGCACGTTGCAAATGTGGTGTACTTACCTCTTCTGTTTGATCCCTCTTGGGTGGTGAAAGGGAATGGACTGCTTGATCTTTCCATGGGACCCGTATATGCTCAAGGATTTCCCAGAATTGAATGCTTGTGAAATTAGGAGGACAGGAATGTCTCTGGCCAGAGATTTACTAACCCTTCGTTTGCCTTCAGGAAAGGTTGCAAACAGGGATCTAATTTGCACATGTTAGGAAATGGCTTTAAATAATTTCAGCTCCAAATAATGATGCTTTAAATTGTGATTTGCGTTTTTATCTTTAAGGAGTAAATACCAAATTGCATATGCAGGTACTCTTAACTAGTTATGTAAGAACTAAAACCACATCATTAAATCACTGTTAAAACTAAACGAGAGAAAAACAGTCTAGTACTTTACCACCATTTGGTGTATGGATACCTGAGTTAGGTTGTTAATATTTCAAACTGCTGTAATGTTTCTGAACTGTTGAATTGCTGTTTGAGTGATCCACATTATAACTGTAGGTTTGTACCTTCCCATTTCCATTCTTACTCAGGATACCTTTAAATAGAACCTCTGAGTTGTTGCTGTGATATATATCGGTACTGCACTTAAGAAACCAAGATCAATAATCCATCTATTGATGGGGATAGAAAATATTAATTTAATAGTATTAAGTATTATTTATTAAAAATAAAATACAGCAAAAATCCATTATTTGCTGCAGAAATGGCGTTTGGCTCATTTTGTACCCACTTCAGTGGCCAGAATGTCAGTGGAGGCTTTGTTTAAATGTTGTTCTCTGTTTCCCCCCCTCTCACCCACACATACACCTGTTCATCGAGCCTTTTGGGTTTATTTAGTTGGGCTTTATGGCTTGCTCCCCACTCCTTCGTTCAGTTAACTGCTTGTTGTCAGCAGTTCTGGCACATCTCCTTGTTTTCTGTAGGCTGCCCGTGGAAAAAAGGCTCGTTACCAATGGCAAAGAGTTAATGTGGCTCGGAGTTAGATTAACTGTTGCAGTAGCTCATGATAAACATCTGTTGCAGTACTCCCAGATGAGAACATTGCTTTCAAGAGTATTTACTGCACATTTTGAACCCGTGCACTTTGCTCGGGGTTTAATTTTTTTCCCTTCCAATTACTAAATTCTTTCGAAAGGACATAAATCCAAAGAGTCGCTCTTGGAGGCTGTGTTTATTTCACGTTGCAGAGAAGGAAATGTGATTATTGTGTTGCTGTTCGTATGCTTGAGCCCCCAAATAGTTCTGAGTGGAGTGAAAAGCATGTGCATTCCTTAATGAAAACCAACTGTGGACGCTGGCTCCTGGGAGCACTGTCATGTGTGTCAGTGCCCTGCCCGCAAGCAGCCGGTGGAGCCTTCGGATCCCTGCCTTCTGGAGTGTCCTCCTGCTCTGCATTGGGCAAGATAGGGCTGGTGGCGAGGGAGCAGAGTTAGAGTTGGGCCTGGAACTGAAGGCTGGGTGAATGGTTGGAAGGGTCTGCCCAATGGGACTTGGGACTTTGCCATTGAGGAAACCTTCTCCTATTTCCTGGAAATATATTTATACATATGACTATGATTATTATTATTTTTTAACTTTTTTTAAAGTTTTTAATTTCTGGATTCAGGTTACCTATAAGGAAGAAGTTCTTTACTGTGAGGGTGGTGAGGCATTTGAACAGGTTGGCAAGAGAAGTGGTAACTGCTCCATCCCTGGCAGTGTTCAAGGCCAGGTTGGACAGAGCATTGGGTGACATGATCGAGTGTGAGGTGTCCCTGCCCATGGCAGGGAGTTGGAACTGGATGATCTTAAGGTCCTTTCCAACCCAAACCATACTATGATTCTATAGATTTAGTGGATCAAATAATGATAGTTTCTCCTGTTAGCTCTTCCAGAAATTACTTCTTGCCGTAGCTGAGGATCAGGAGCAGGCAAGCAAAGCAAGCTTTGGTAGCTTTTCCCAAAACATCAACCACCTTCTCCCCTACCTAAACCACAAAACCTGACTATTCTTGGTGTCTCTTGGAAAATAATGTTGGAAAACAGCATGAAATATCTTAAATGGTGCCTGTTTCCTGACAAATCGTTTTTGTTCCTTATGCTAGTAAGGATGATGCTAATAAGAATAAACTCATGTTCAAAGCATTTTAACCTATATTTCTCAGCAGGTGAAAAGCATTTTGTGCTATATTTCTTATGCTCAATGTTTCCTATCACTATCAAAGAAAATACCTGAATACTTTACATATGTGCTTGTCGTCACCAGAATTAACTCTTTTTGAACAGTAGTCTCATGAATGTAGATGATGAAGTGGGGGACTTCCATATAACAAAGCTGCTTGTAGTTAAAATGCAAGAGTCTGTAACTTTAGTTCTCGTTGTTTTTCTTAGGTCTGGCAGAAGCATTTGTTTTAGCAATAAATCTGTAAGAACAGCTGCACCAATTCAGATCAAGCATGTTTAATTCAGTATCCAGTCTCTGATGGCTATCAGCAGCAGGTATCCGGGGAAGGAGATAAGAACAGTGATAAAGTGGTAAAAACTAAAGTGGGATTTCTTAGTTTACCAGTTCTGTGGTAGTACCAGGATTTTCAGAATTTGCTTCCTGATCATAATGCTAAAGTGATGTATGTGCAGTACATAACAGGCTCAGCATTGAGAGCGACAGGAGGATAAAAGAGAAAAAATCCCTATGAAAAGTGATAGTATGTGAGAGAAATAATGGGATAGACTGGGAAAGGGGAGGAAATGAGGGCTATAATCACTGCATAGTATAAAGAAATGGCAGAAAATCTTGGTTTGTTACCCAAGAGGTGAGGGCCTCCTGCATTGGAGCTTGCTGAGAGACCTTGCTCTGATGGGTTTTCAGCCTTCACCTGTGTTTCATCATTTAGGCATGGGGAAGAGTAGGACATGACCAGGACATGGAGCAATAGTTGGTCTCAGCCTGGTTCAAGGCCACCTAAGTTGGTGGAGGGCAGATGACTAAAGTGTGAGAGGAGAAACACATGGCAAAGGGGAGCAGGAGTGATGGGAGCGTCAAAGAAACCTGTAGAAGCTCTGGATTATTCTCTGACTATAAATACCTACCTATTCAACTTAATGAATAAGATTGTCTGTGTAGGAAATATCTTGTACAGTTAGCACTGAATCCCTTGTATCATTGCTGTACTTTTCCCAGGCTCCAAGACACCCAGGTTTTATTTTTAGTGCTACCCTGGGTTCTGTTTTATGGCAAACCTGCTCCAGCTTGCTGCAATCATTATTGCTAAGGCCATCTAAATAGCAACTCCAAAATACTGAAAGCAATGTAAATAGTAATAAATTATTTTGTCTTTGTGTGGCTTAAAAGGTACATCTAGGATGGACTTGTTCTTGGGTCATGTTTTTAATGCTATAGAGCAAAAACATGATGAGCTTTTACATTATTGGCATACAGCTGTAATGGTACTGTACTTTAAATAACAGACATGAAGGCGTTGTGACTAGGATATTGTTGCTTTAGCATTCACTTAAAAGTAGATTTTTTAGGGAGCTTTTACAAAGGTGTGTGGAAAACTGTTATTGACTGTACAGTGAATTCAAGAATAATACTGCTGAGGAGGTGGCACAGCGATCTGCTCACCAAAGTCATACTTGCAGCCTTACTGCAAGTTAGTATCAAACTTGAAAAATTTGAGTTTTATTATATATATCAGGATGAAGAGAAGATGTTGCATTTGAGTACAAAAGGGTAAAAACCATCTTGAATTTAAACACAGTAAATCCTATGAGCAATGGAGTTTGGTACAACCAGAAAAAAAGGGGTGCTTATGGTGACCCTATAGAAAGGATGGTTTCATCTGTAGTTGAAGACCAAGTAAAGGAAATTTTTCAGCTTGCAGACAAGATGGGTACAAGATGAAAAAATACAGACTGGGCATTACTAAGTTGGTATTTTGATATATATGTATTTAAATAAATAAGACCAGGTTGGATGGGGCTTGGAGCAATGTGTTCTAGTGGAAGGTGTCCATGCCTATGGCAGGGGGCTGGAACTGGATGAGCTTTAAGGTCCCTTCCAACCTAAACCAGTCTGGGATTCTATGATATTCTAAATTAATACTGTCGGTAGTATAGTGTATTTATAATATTAGAACAAAGTTTCATGCAGTTAAGGGAGAACAATTCAGAAACAGCCTCACAATATAGGAACTAGAATGACTAAGAAACGCCATGCGTTTCAGGATGGAGCTTCGTTTACCTTTTTAAGAGGATTATAGGAAATTGATCCTTTGAGTTCCTCACAAGGCTTTTCCCAGCCTGGCATTCTCAAATCCAAGGAGCCTGGGATGTGGGGCTGGTTGTGTCAAGCACATACTGTGGAAGGTGCTTTGATTTACGTCCCATTGTTACTGTGGCAGCAGTGGACAGGAGGAGTGCAGGAATGAGCTGTGCTCTCTCCCTCTGTCGAAGCAGTTTAGCTTTTCCACTGGTTATCTATGCTCCTCAAGAACCTGAGTCTTTGTACACTATTAGTAAACAAAATGATGGTAAATAAATTGAAATGCAACTTCCGCAGTTTCCACTGTGGAAAACAGCAGCTCTAGCGGGGTGTATATAAAATAAAGTGCAATAATCTGGCGTGTACTTCTTGCTGTTACTATGTAGCTTTGTATTGAAAGGTTTATAAAACTAAGGTGTCAGTGTTTTGTCTTTCTCTCCCCTCATTGACACAGTGTTTCTTCTGGGCTTTTAAAGAAGTCATACAACTCCCTTAGAATAAACGAACAGTCCCCAGCTTCAGTCAGGATGCGTTCTTAAACCACACAGAGGGATTTTTTTAATGGATGGTTTTGTATTTTCTCTTCTGATCCAAAATCCTTTCTAAACCTCCCAATGGTTTCATTGGCATGGGAAGGTAATGTATGCGCTGTGCCTCTGCAGTATGTATTTAACATAAAAGAGAATTAACCCTTGAATTTCAACCTTCACATGAAAAAATTTACTTTTCCTATATCATATAGGGCCATAGAATGGTTTGGGTTGGAAGGGATCTTAACGCTTACCTGGTTCCAGCCCCCTGCCATGGGCAGGGACACCTTCCACTAGAGCAGGTTGCTCCAAGCCCCATCCAGCCAGGCCTTGAACACTGCCAGGGATGGATTCCAGGGATACCCTCATAGATTGACTTGACTTTCAAAAGAAGATTCCTTGGAATCAGAGAGGAATCTGACAGCACATTTGCACATCAGTTTGCAGTAACTTTTTACACTCAGACTTTATTGCCTTCTGTAATTTTGTTGTGGTTTCTTTAGTAAACAGAAATAATCCCACACTTCTCTGTCTTAAGTGCCTCTTGTACTGCATTGTTAATGGGCCTGTTAGTATTGTTAAAGTATTAACAGAATAATTGCTGTGTTCTAACTGTATTGAGTCTAAAAAAGCATTCTCATAGAATATTAATGAGAGCCTTTTTACATGTATGAATTATTGTTCTTAGGACGGAAAATTAAACTATGAAGAAAAGAAAGTACCATTCTGGAGGAACATAATAGTAAAAATCAATAAGCCTTCGATTTAGTTTCTAACTCCATTGCTCCTCCTCTCTTCACCCCATTTATGCTTCCTGTGTGTATCTCAGGAACCTGCCCTGGTACCTGGGCAGGACAGAGGGGCTGGGTGCCAAGTGGCAGTTTTAACAATGAACGTTCTTTTTCTGTTTGTCTCAGCCTTAAATTAACCTTATTTAGTCTTAAAAGCTGTGACCATGGAGCTAATATTTTATGCAGCATTGAGAGGAACTGGAAGCGCTTTTCATTGCTATGCAAAATGCAGCTGGGGAATGGTGCAGAATTAACAAGACGGAGCTGTGCTGTTGGGAGCGCGGGCAGTGGTTTATTTTCATTTCTGTCATTAAATATCTTATTACCAGCTCTTTGTTTTTTCTTTCCTCTCTCCTGCAGTGCTAAAAAGGGTGATTACTACGTGGTGGGAATTGTACAACTGCTGGAAACTACCTTAAATAAGTGACCTTCGGGTGACCTCTGCAACTGCCGGTGTTTTTTCAGGGCTAAGTTAGTACCTCTGCGATCCTCTTTCTTCCATCACATCTTATTCCATGTTGATACCGAGTGGCTGCCTTGCAAGTGAGATCCAAATATAGGAATATTAAGGCAAACAGTCTCTTGTAAATATAAAGGCATCGGTGCATAGTAAAGCTGCAGAAGTGATTCCTGGGACTGGCTTGAGCATTAAAACTTTGCAGTGTCTGAAGTGTACTATAATTTCCCGACTGTTTTTGGTAGCAGTTATTTCTAAATAGGCAAATGAGCCGCCGTTGCAGTTCTTGGCTTTTTGCAGACCCGTTGATCTGAATGAGAAACACGGCGCAAGCTTTGGTTTGTGAGATTTCAAATGAGCTTCAGTTTATAGTCTAAAACGTGTAATTTCTTTTCGCGTCTCATGCGGCAGCTCCTTGTCATCCTTTACTCTCCCCCGTCCGACATCAGTTCTCCCTTGTCCATTTAAAACAAACTTGAAAAACTGCAGCTTTATACTTTATATTATTCTTCTACCCCGGAGCTGTTTTTAGTGTCTTTATTGCAAGTAGACAGATGGTGATATTTGGTTTCCTGTCAGTTTTAATGAATATAGATAGGAGTGATAAGAACATTTGCTTCGTTTAGCAAACTTCCTTTTCTGGCTTTTAATTAATGAAGTGCTCATTGGTGTGCCGCTGCTTTTGTACAGTTCAATCTTTTATACAATTCAACTTGTGTCGGAGAATAAAATAGAGGATGCAGATAACTTCTCTCGGTATCCTTTAAAGTTTGCTTACACAGATAGTGCAGACATCAGAAATGTAGCGTGCTTATATGAGCTGTCACAACAGCACTTGGTGTTTTGGTGATACTTCCCTTTCATGAAAAGAACCCAAAGGAAGTGGCCTGTGTTTGGTGTTCACCTTGGGTAAGGTTCAGCTCGGCTTTGGAGCACGTTGCTTCTAACGCAGCTGCTTAAATAGATTAAGGTCTACAGCAAAATAATTGATGAAATAGAAAAGAATTCCTTGGCTTATCAAGCTGCTTTTTTCTTTCGCTGCATTTTGTCCTGCTTTGGAGAGAACTGGAACATTAATCCTGATATTGATTTTCTTTGCAAATAGTTTGATTTCTGTGTTAGCTTAGCGCAGACATCATTTTAGATTCTTGTAAACTGGTTTAGAGTCCATTGTTCTTAAGATCTTTCTCCAATGTTTAACACTAAGATTTTTTGCCTTTCTTTTTGTGTATATTGTGGGTTTAATACCAATTCAGTAGCGGTGCGTGTAGCCCAAATAAGTAATTTCTGCCTTGCCACAGCAGTTTGCATTCTTTAATGGTAAAAGTAACCATGTCTGTGTGCATAAAAATATTTGAGTGAGTAAAGCCTGAATACTGCCTGTAGGTATAAAATCTTGGCTTTAGCTTTGTAGCTGTAATAGGTTAAGAACCTCGATGGAGAGAGTGATTTGGGGTGAAGGATAAGAGGGTGACCATCGGGAAGATGATTTTCTTTAAGCATCTGATTATAGCTCATTCTGAAGAAGCTGATTTTAAACTTTCTTGTAGCTTTGTACCCGTTTCTCTAGTTAGAAAATGCACTTGGTTTTGTACTTCTTTTCAGAACTTTGTTTTGTTGTAACCTTATAAGGATAGGATTTGGTTCCCTGATGGCAAATCTGTGCAGGGAAAAAAAGGGGATTTATTTTAGCAAGCTGTTTTAAAATACTCCAACAAGCCTGACAGGAGGCAGAAATAGTTATTTTATATTATTTCTCTCTGAAAATGTCACTAAGTGCAAGCCTTGTTCCTCTGAAAAACTTTTATCTCAGTAAAAGATGCCTCTAATTTCCATGAGTTAAAAACAAACAGGAAATGTTTTCACCGATGCATTTGGTTGGCGAAGGCAAATAATAGGTGCTTTTGCTGGATTTATTGCATGAACGGTATTACCCCTGCAAACAAACTGTGGCTGAGGTTCCGAGCGTGTCCTTCCTTCCTGAATGTCACCAATGAGGAAACAAAATCACAAAAGGCTGCCCCAGACACAGCTTATGTTTAAATAAAAAATCACTTTCTGTACTTGTGTTCAGCGTTGGTAAGTTAACAGTTCTCATTCCCGTGTTGCTGTGTGCAAGGGTGATGAGGAAGGACCTGCTGGCCATTATAGAGAGAAATGAACATCTTTGTTGGCAGCTCTAGCACGGTGCCTTCTGCTTGGGTACCTGGAAAGTTGTTTGTGTGCTACAGGGACAAACCCTGTGTTTCAGCTCACGGACATGTTTGGGTACCCTGTGTTAAGAAGGTTTCTTCTTCTGAAGCAGAAGTTAACCTTGTGCCAGGATAGCAGTGCCGAATGCAGGGTCAGTTTGTCCCTCATTATTGTCCTTGCAAAAATCAGTGTAATCGTGGAGCCTTAGGATTTTTAGACAAGAACATTTTAACGTTGTTAGTTACAATATTCGAGTTGTGCTTTTATTTCCTGCTGGTTTCTTGCCATCCTTCAGGAAACAGCACCGCGCATCTTCCCTTTTACAATAAAAGGATGTTTTCTGATGTATGTAAACTGGTATGCACAGCTGTATTAGCTATAGGTATTTGTGAACTTTATATGAAATCCATGCTTGAATGTATGTGAAAAATAAGCAGATTTGATTCAGACTGAATAAAACCTCTTCCCTCTCAGAGGAGACCATAGTCTATAGGGTTTATTTTTCTCAGCATTTGCTTCTTATTCTCCAGATGTAGTTGCATGTTGCTCCTTTTTCAATATTTGCCAGAATCTCCAGCAGTTCTTACTCTGTATCTCCTTCAGTCATGAGCCAGAAGGAAAAAGAAAGTCATCTCTGGAAAAGAAAACCCACAGGGCTTCATTCCCTTCCCACGCCCCATCATTTTCTCTCCACAATTTTGAAGATGTGAAGCAATTTAGATCAGCGTTCTCCATCGTTCCTTTTTCCTAACCTGATTCCTCTTCTTGCAGAGAGAAAGAAAAAGGAAGATGCAGAAGAGAAGTTGAAGAAGGAAGGAAAGAGGAAAAAATAGTGGAGAAAATCAGAACAGAGTTGACTTTTCTAAGAGGAATTATCCAGGAAGCAAAATGTGCAGCTTCCCTCTTCTTTTTCTTTTTTTTCCCTGTTTTTAGCCCATCCCAGATACTGCTATTTGGAGATAAGTGGGTCAAGCAAAAGGGCATAAATAATAGTGATTTCACAGTTGCTGTGGGTATGGGAGAGTGCAGCAGGAAGGGTGGATTCAAGGAAATGTTGGCAGGCTCTCAACGGGAAGCTCCTAGCTGAGCCACGGGTTGCTGTGCCCATCTTCTGCCACAAGACTTTGGGCTGTGCCAACCAGGTGGGAGCGGGATTAAAGTGGAAATAGAGCAGATGGTGAAGTGCAGCACATCTAGACTTACTGAATTTACTATGGGACAGTATGTATTTGTGGGAGCAGCTGGGGGAAGGGTGGATCAACCTGCTGAGCAGCATCATAGGGAAACAACCAGTAAAGTACCCTGATCAGGGACATTAGAAAATGGGGCATAATTTTTATATGTCAAAGATCCTGAGCTTATTAGCAAGGAATGTTTCTTCTGGCCCACATGTGCCTCCCATTTTTATTACCCTCAAGTGCTTCGTTTCCTCTGGCTGGTGGTCACATATCATCAACGAGGCATATGTGGGATACCCCTTCTTCTTACAAGGCCAACAATCTCTGCATTTCTGCTGAGGGCTGAAATCAAGTTTAACATCTGAAAATAAGGAGAAGGAGATAATACACCCAGGTGCAGTTTGAGGATGCTGCTGCAGAGGAACTGCTTCCCAAAAAGTGAGCTATAAACCCTATAGTGACATTGCTGTCATAGAGGATGAAAGCACACTCTACTTAGTTGTTTGCATCAGCTTTCTGCGAAGTTTAACTTGTATTTGCTTTTATTCTTCTTTTCCTGGTGGATCAAGGTTACTGTGAACAACTGTACTGCATTGTGGTTAGGGGATAGTGCTCTGGCTTTTGATGCTCCTGAAGCCCCATCAGTTCATTCTGAGACCTGGCACCCTATCTTCTAAGCAAGTGGAGCCTCCTGGCTTCCAACGGACTCTGTGCTTGGATTACGTACCCCCAGCATCACCTGCTTGTGTTGCCACCAGTGCCTTTTTGGTTCTTTTTCAGCTCGAGAACATACTGCAAGAAAAGCTTTTATCTTGTTGGAAACGCCTGAACAGGAGCTTTTTACATCCTTATGACTCATTCAACTCAACCTTGGAAATCTGGAGCAGCATGTCCTGGTTGCTGCAGTAGAGGCTCATAGAGATTTACTTCATCCAGCTGGGACCTTTCAGGGCTGTGTGGAGACCACTGAACCGCGTCCCTTGCTGGAGATGGGTTGTTTGCGGGTGTGGGTGATGTCCTTGCAGAAGAAGGGCAGTGTATGGGGTGGCCTTTCCCTGATATGGAGGAGGAGCATGGCACCTTGGGAAGATGATTTTTCCTTGCCTCCAGGAACATAATACATTCATGCGTTTAGATCTGTAAATCTGCTTGCGGGTACTAACATATTGCAGAGTAGCTGGCTGCATAAATCTCTTGCTGTTGAATGCAGAGGATCAGGTAGAAGAGTCTGAGGGCTTGGGTTGTTTTCTTGCGATCAAGTCTGTTTTCCAGATTTTAGGACATTCTTCATCCTGCTGATTCTCCATATGGGTCTAACAGTGTTATTGCACCTTTGTCCTTCTCATGGAAAATAAAAAGATGATTCTGTGGCTTTACTCGTGATATATTATGATTAAGTAACTTGAGATCTTTCCTCTCATAATTTGAAATACTTTGGGATTATTGTTTACCCCCAACTTCTGGAAGGATTTTGAAGGAAAAAACCTCATTTCTTTAAAGGCAGCAGCTCAGTCATCAGCAGGTCTGTTCTGAGAACAAGAGTGTGCATGCCCATACAGGGGCACGTTTGATTGTCTGATAGGCACAAAAGACCTTCTTGCTTAATACTGGAGACCTATATATTCCATTCTTTGAAAAACAACATCTGAAAACGGCTTTATTATCAAAGACAAACTTTGGAACATTTTGATTTTTCTAAATTATGGTATGAGGACAAAGGAGATGAATTGGAGCTTTGCAGTTTCTCCCTGCTTTATACAAAACATTTGTGCATCTGCATTTTTTTCCCATATGTTGAAAGTGCCATATGGAGAGGTCACTCTGCGTTTCAGCTTGCAGATGAAATAGGCTGGGAGTAGGAAATCACTCTAAAGCAAATGGTTTTTCAGCAAAAAAAACCATCCCAGAAGTGCATTTGTCACTTGGTGGACATTTATGCTGTTGACTAATAATAATGAGTTGTGGTATTGTAACAAAGAGACATTGGTGTGGGACTTTTTGTGAAGGGGAAAAAAGATTACATACTTTGGAATAATGCTGTCTATAAAAGCCAGAAAGCTTGAAGGCAAATAGAGCAAGCTGCTAAACGGTGCAGTGTATTTTTAGTAGACAGAAAATGTTGGTGAGCAACTGTAATTACATCTTTTCCATGCAGTGGGGAAAAAAGGCCTGAGTCGTGCCTGCGTTGATAAGGCCAGTTAAATTTCAGGGGTTTAAAGAGAGAGAAATGAAAAGAGTAAGGGAAGAAACCAGCCAAGGAACCGTATTTGGCTTGGTGGAGGAACCTGGTTGGAATAAAGGCCATTGGGAAAACATAAGGTAGATGACTTCAAGGTCATAAGAATGAATTGTGTTCCTCATCAGTTTTATTCCTTTACTTTGCAAAGTAAAAGTTGCACAACTTGCATGTAGCCAAAAATTTCCAGGAAGAGCAGGAAACAGATTTCTGATGATGCTCTGCTGTGGCCTGATGGCATTATCTGCTGAGAGGAATAATTGGAGACTGCTGAAGTCTCAGGGGAAGGACGGAGAGCGAAGTGATGGTTCTGCTGTAGTCCTATTGAATGCACATTCTGTACCTCTGCAGAAATCACTATTAGTTTCATCTTGAGGAGTTTGAGCTGTCAGCATAAAGGTGGTGGAGTTTGCTCACATCAAGGAACAGGATGGGCAGAGAAAAAGCAGGATGTCAATATCTGAACCTCAGTGGGTGTTGGAGGAGAAGGAGTCGTTTCTGGAAAGGGAGGGATATCAGAAATAAAATAGAAATAGGAAGGGTTAGCCTTGGGAAAGTCAAGGCTGAAAGAAACCAGAAGAGGTTAATGATGTGAAAGGGCACAAGAAATTGGAAGAGGAGGCGGCTGTGGCAGATGTTTTGGATGAGGAGTTCTGCACTAATCACCATTTGCCAAGAAAAGGTGGCAGAAGCTGGAATATAGGGCTGGGAATCAAAGTCTGTTCTTCCTTAAAAAGATTTCTCCTGGTTATTTCCTCCCCCCCAACTTGTGCAGGCTGAAAATAGACCTTTATGTAACAATAAAAGAGATGAAGTTTATTTCTTCAAAGAGATGTTTAATGCTAACACGTCGGGACACTGTTTTCATTTTGTTTCTGTTCCTTTCCTCCAACCAAGAGAAGGCACATGAAATTTATCGTTAAATCAGAGTGACAAAAAGGTTTTCTCAGCAATTCCACGCTGTATTATATCTCTTGCACTCCAGTCGTCACAATATGTTGTTCACATTATGAGCCCATGCTTCTGGAAACCGTGTCACTTCCTTTTTATCACAGGATTTTCAAATTGAGTATATCTGCTCCATGTGATTTCAAAGTGGAGAAAGAGACTTCTTAGGGCATGTTCTAGCCTTTCTATTTCAGTAACAAAGATCTGCAACTTAGTGGTAGAAGGCAAATGACTCATTTTGTCAGGAAAATGCCACTTTTCTATGTGGTTGTCAGGGCACGTCTAAAGCAAATATATAAAGATTAAAAGCAATCGTCTTATGTAAATGTTCAGCAGACTATGGGAAGCAGATACTGGATCAACAGTCAAGAAACTTTGGATGGGTTGCAATAAATATCTTGTCCCATATCTTTACGAAGTGGTGTGGGCTTGTAAATTGTGGGGCTGGTTGTGAGGAAAGCTCTGAATGTCAGTGATTTTGATGGGGATTTGGGTACCAATAAATGAAGTTTTGTCTGGGCTTCCATGGCTTAAAGAAGCATTGTGCAACCGCAGTGTAACTTTCTTCAAGCAAACCAGGTTGCAGTGAGAGGGAATATCGCCTTTGCTATGAGGGTGGTGGGGCACTGGCATAGGGAGTCCAGAGAAGCTGTGGCTGCCCCATCCCTGGCAGTGTTCAAGGCCAGGTTGAATGGGGCTTGGAGCAACCTACACTAGTAGAAGGTGTCCCTGCCCGTGGCAGGGGGCTGGAACTGGGTGAGCTTTAATGTCCCTTCCACTCAAACCATTCTGAGATTCTATCATTTGAATCCTAGTGATTTGAGGAGCTGTGGAAATGCCTTGGAAAGTCACTGCAGTTTATCAGCAATGTTATTGTGGTGGATAAAATATGGGGGTTGCTTTATGCTTCCCTCATGAGTCAGGAAAACCCCTGCAAGAGGCAGGGGAATAGCAACTGCATTTTAAATCTTAACCATTGTTCCCTTTTAATTTGGTTCTGCGCCTTTCTAATTAAAAATGAGGTCTATATAAATCTGTATTATATAAACATTTTATATATGTAAATTAGGTGAAGATAACAAATGCTCTTGGAATTGTACATTCTTCATGCCAAGATGTGTTCATTGATAAGCTGTAGATAAATAATTTTTGCAAAGATGTATTAGAAATATTTTCATGAACCTTTTCACCCCAGTTTTGGTGCTTTTCCAGAAAGGCGTCATTGCTTCTTTCATTCATCATTTAGTGTGATTATCTGTTGTTGTCAACAAGGGTTCTGACAGAAGGTTGTCCTGCTGTGAAAGGCTTTTTAGCTGGTGGTGGTAGGAGTTTCCTGCTGCTGGTCCTTCAGGCTGCAAGAGGGGACCAAGGCACTGAACTCCCACCCGCTTACAGTAGAAAGAACCTGATGGGAGCCTTTGAATGGAGGTCATTGAGCACTTTCTTGGATGTAGGTCCACTCTTTGGAAATAACTGTTTATATGTGGAAACGGCAGTTGTCTTCCTTCCCGCTTGGTCCAGTGTTAACCCTTCGCACTCATCCAGCAGCTTCAGCATGGCTGGTCCACCAGGCCCTTAGAAATTTTGATATTCATTTTTGCAGACCATATAAGAGAAAAGAAAAACCAGTACAGGTTCTCCATGGTACAGTTCTGCCTTTCTTTAACACCAGAAATGCACAGCTCAAGACAAGTACTGTTAAGTCAATACACTTTTTCTTCGGCTAGCTTTGTCACAGCACTGGTTTAGGTTTTGGGGGTGAGGATGCCAAGCCCTGTAGAGGAATGCAGCATTTTTTGCCCAGCTCCCCATTTAATTTATTAGGTCTTCTTGCAAATCTGTGTTTGTCTGATCCAGCTGGATAGTGCGATGCTTTATCAGCAGTTTGCTACCTTTTTCCTCCTGTCTAACCCCAGCACTTCCTGGATGCCTCAAGGAAGTTTCATCCAACTGGTAAAACCTCCCATGCTAAAGAGACATTGATCTATGCTGATTTATTTACACACTGTAAATGGATTCACGTGTCTTGACTGTTTTGGTCATTAACTGTTAATAAACCTTGACCACAGCTTGGATTTGGCCTTGTAGCTGCTTGTGTTGCAGCATCTATCACCGGTGGTACTACAGGTTCATGGCATTCCCTGGACTTCTTGACCAGTATGGTCATTTCCCAAATCATCAGAAATGAGCAGTGTACAGATTGCGTTTCGGAGCCCTGTTTTGAGAAGGAGGTTGGGTTGAACCAGATATCTCCTGCATTCTTTTCCAGCTGAAGTTGTTATACACATTTCATCCTAAAAATACCTGATTTCTATTAATCTCTTAGACGTTCTATATGTTTTGCGCAGTGGGTTAGTTTCTAGAGGACATATAACTTGGGTGACTTTACTTGATAGTAGGTGTGATTTTTGGAGCAGTAATGCCTAGGAAGGGTAGGAAGAAAGCTGTTTTGAGTTGTTACCTTATTTTTGAGTATGCCTGATTCCAGGGAGGTAGAGAAATCCACATCTGTATTTGTCCTTTTCACGAGGGAAATGGAAAATCTGTTTTTATGGTAAATTTTAAAGGAAGGTATTTAGAGGCAAAGAAAAAAAGATTAATCCAAGAAATTGCAGATCCTGTTACTTTTGTTGGGTGTTTTAAGCTTGACCTAGTTTTGAATATCTTTGCAGCTTGAAGTAAAAAAAAAAGGGGGGGGGGGAAATGAAAAAGAGAGGAAAAAACCTCCTATTAAGAATTTAATTCTGGAGACATTCCAGCATGGACTACTATTTCACATACATATTTAATATTCTTAATTCATATTGAGGGTAAAAAGAGCACTGTTCTAATGTTACATATGACTTAGATTAAATATGCTGCTTCAACTGAGCTCTCTAAAGGACACGGAAGTGTTTATAAGTTTATTTTTATGCTCAGTTGTTACTAAAGCTAGTTAAGGGGGTTGAAAAATGTCTCATTTGCAACTGTTTTTCTTCCTATTGCCAAATATTGTCATTCCCTCTTCTCCTCCCCTTGCCTCCAGGTTTTGAAAGGCACCAAAATTAACATGCCTGTCCCTATTAATTATGTTTCCTATTTACACGGTGCGATACAATGACAAAACGAGTTTCCTCATGTGAATATTATTGTGTCTTTCTTTTCCTCCACCAGGTCTGAACCCATTTTAGTGTTTTGATTTATATTTTTAATTAGCATGGTGGGATCTGGGGAATAAAGAGGCCAAAGATAATTGCAGGGGGTGCGAAGTCTTCCTCCTCTTTGGAACGACTGGTTTGGCCACAGGAGCGTGAATGGTGCATCGGTGGGAGTCACTGGTTGAGAGAGGTGTTCTTAAAATGACATTATAGCTGCAACTCGGACACATATTGTCAGTAGTGCTTGGTTTAACTCCCAGGTTGAGCTTCAGAAGGTTTTGAGTCATTTTTTCTCCATGGTGTAAATTATTTTCTGCTGATTACAGCTTCTTTTTGCCTCTGCTACTGGTTTTCTTGCCACGTGTTAAATAATGGTGGGGGTTGAAACTCTAGAAACAAAATTAACAGTAGGCTACATAGATTTATAGTATATAAATCAAACTGCAGGCTCTTTTTATAGGATTATTTTTAATGAGGATAATAGTGTTGATTTAACAACCTAGGTTTCTCGATGACATTTGACTTGATACCATGCAGCATTTTAATTGGAAAACTAGAATGATACAAAATGAACACTGTAAAGATTAACTGGATTAAGGGCAGTTTGAACCGGAGTCCTGTAGAGAATCATTTTTTTGTCTAAATCCCTGTTGACATTTTTATCCATGATATGGAAAGAAACTGTAAAGATGTTATTGGTGATGTTTGTAGTTGAGCAAAAGACGGAAATTACTGAAGAGAAGGACCCATAGGCATGGATAGCTCTGGATCATCTGGTTTAGTGGGGTTAATTCAATATATTATTTAATATCATAGAGTCACAGACTGGTTTGTGTTAGAATGGACCTTAAAGCTCGCCCAGTTCCAGCCCCCTGCCACAGGCAGGGACACTTTCCACTGGAGCAGCTTGCTCCAAGCCCCTGTGTCCAACCTGGCCTTGAACACTGCCAGGGATGGGGCAGCCACAGCTTCTCTGGGCACCCTGTGCCAGCGCCTCAGCACCCTCACAGGGAAGAGCTTCTGCCTAATATCTGCTCTGAATCTACCTTCTGTCAGTTTAAAGGCATTCCCCCTTGTTCTGGAACTACATGCCCTTGTTAAAAAGGGCCTACAAGAATCTGGAGGGGGACTTTTAGGTATTGGAGGACTGCTGTAAGGTCTCTATATGTTATAACTAAGATGGTGTGTTGTTTTGACAAGCAGTGACTCTAAATTTAGGATGGCTTGGCAGATGAATATGAGCTTCTGGACTTTCTTTGCAGAGCTCTGGCCAAAATGAACCTAAATTGCTTCTGTTTTTCTAGTGGAGCCAAGGGGGCGTGGGGTGGTGTCCTTCCATCAGGTGGGAAAGGTTTTGGAGGAGATGCAGAAGAATGATATAAAGGCCTGGGAAACGTCATCTGAGACAGAAGAGAGAAACTTTGGTACTCCAAGAGGAAACAAAAAAGGCAAAAGTATCATAAGCTAGGTACAAGGTGGTAATTTTTAACCCTAAGATTAAACCCTCAGTTTATCAGTGCGAGGGGGTGTGCAGGGGATGTCTGATGCAGTGAGAGCAGTGAGTTGAGTGTGCAGGAGTTTGGGGATGGAGCCAGACGTTACTGAGCAGCAGAAAGCAAAGATCCCATCATCTGCAGCTCCCTGAAAAGGAGCTCTCAGTGACAGGAGCCATCATCCTGTGGGTTCTGCATGGAAAAGAATGGGAATGCTTTAATGTGAAGTTAAAATGGAAACAGGAAGGATGAGGAAGGGTGAGCTGTGTTGGTGGCAAGTGGGAGAAGAGGGCTGGTGGAGATGTTCTGTTCTTTTCTGACTCCGTCTTGAAGGAGAGCGCTTGATGCCTCAAGGAAAAAGAAGCAGTCAAAAGCCGAGAAACATCGTGTACATTTTAAACAGTGACACTTCCTAGGTGTGAGGGAAACCCACAAACGTTACCAGCAGTGCTTGTAACTGAAATCCCCACTGCATTTTAGAATACAACACGAGAAAAGCAATCGGCCAGGTGTAATTGTGTGGCCTCCTGAACCTGACTTTGGGAAACTTCGTGACCATTGCCCGAAAACTGGCTGTTCTTACCCGAAATTGCAGCAGCTGGATACAGCCTCCTCTGCCAGTGCTGAGACTGCTTAATTGTGGAAAGCAACTGCATTCAGCTGCCCAGGGGTTGGGGTGAGGAAGGCTCCATTACGGCATCTTCACATTTGCAGGGAGTTAAGGAAACCCGATGGGAACTGATGAGCTGCATTCCCACAGCCGGTCCTTCCCCTGAGGTCGGCAGCAGCATGGGTGGTTTGGCATGCGAGTGAGATGATTATTATTGCTTTAAAGCTGATATTAAATCAGAGATTGTACAGGGGCTTCTGCCAACCCAAACAAAAACATTCACAATCTGAGCGGGGCCCTTCAGGGGTGCGTCAGAAATGAAAGTTTCCGAAATTACTCAAGTATACATGAAACAGCTGGAACTGCTTCGGGTGATGTTCCTGGTGTTGGGAGGTAATGCTATAAAAATCAAATCTGTTTACTAGTTTCTTAATCTTTCTGCAAGGGTTTTTACCAGGGCTCTTTAATGAGCAGTTTGCATTCAAAGAGCCATCCTTCTGTAAATAATATCTATCGCGGCTTTAATGCCTCTGTGGCGTATATTGCTGTAAACAAGGCTGAAATTAGAGATGGAATCTTCTCCTGAAAATTAAAGCCCAATTAATTTCAATTGGAAGGAAACAAGCACTTCAGAGAACTGTATTTTAAGATGAAGCTTTCATTATTGTTTAAAAGCTCGAGGATATCCTGCTTAAAAGAAGTTGGGAGTTCGCTGGCACTCACCCACTTTCTGTTACCTCCCTTGTGCCGGGGAGTTCGGTCTTGGTTCTGGTGCAGTCTCAATCCCTTTTGTTTCTAAGGGATTTTTTGCATAGCAAAAGGAGTCCTCAGCCTTTCTATTGGTTAAATGCAGTGGTGATACAGAACAATGACAGGAGCATCACAGGCAGGTGTCACCTCTGGATCAGATCACACCGTTTTCAGAGAAGAAATAGGCTGGTTTTCATTAGACCTCACTTTAGACAGCGCTCTCCAAAGCAGACACATCAGAAAATCAGTGTAAGCATTTTTAGTGGAAGCACCATAAAGTTTGTAGTTAATATTTTAGAAGCATGATTGATACTCGGCATTCGCCGCAAGTCTGTACGGCCCAGGCAAAGATTGTTTTTCACTTCATGAAGGGAAACGCCATTCACCCGTTTCCTGAAAGCACCTTTTGTAGGTACATTTTAAATAATTGGAAAGCAAGAAACACAATTTTTCTCTTGTTATGGATTTCCTAAAATACCTCTTGTAAGCTATTTCTTGTTGTCTTGAGGGAGGAGGCAGTAGCGGAGTTGCCATGGCGATGTGATTTCGGTTCCATCACCAGTCAATACAGCAGTGCTATGTTCTACACTTGGCCCATCTGTTCCCCTTGTGGAGACCCCATTCAGCTGGAGGCTGCTTTTGTGTTCACAAAGTGGGGCAATAAGTGACCTTTTATTATAGGTGCAATGGCTGTGTGGGTGAAAAATAACTTACTTTGGATGTGGATGCTTTCTTTACAATGAGGGGGGAATATATATGCATTTAAATTTAAAATAAAATTACAGAAAGCTTTACAGATTTAATGATTTCTCCTTTTTTCAGGAATAATCTGCGAGTCCAGTTCAGAATTGCAAAGTGCCCATTGAGCCCAGTGCTGGAATAAGCAAATACATTCTGTATTGTAGCACTGCGTTTAACTAGAGCTGTCTTAAAGAATGCCAGGTCATGAGATTGCTTTTAGTTGCCAGTGCTACTCATAACTGACCCTTCCCAAAATGGGAATAAGGCTTTTCCTACCAATTAAAACCTGAACAGTAGCACCATTCATGACTTTCAGTGTTCCCAGAGGGTTTAGCTTGGGAAGGTGAGAAGCACCCCATGGGGACGGAGGCATGGCTGGCTGCGGAGTGCTCAGCCCTCCCTCCCGGAAGGAAAATCAATCGCCCTTTGCAGGGGTTTTGCAGCCTTGACCCTGGGCACATCCCAGTTTCTGCCTTTTGGGGAAAGACTTGTTTTTCTCTGTGCTAAAACGCGCTGTGCTCCTTCCCTAATTTCCCAGAAAGGGAAGCAATGCATAGGGATGCTTTTTCCTCCCTGCATTTGATACCATCGTATGGTAAACATTAAGGTCTTTGGTTTTTCTACTTTGGAAAAACAAAAAGTAGTTTATTTTATTAAACTTGGAGCAGTAAGAGTGTGCGCAGTAGTGGTGCTATGGCAGACACAGTGCAAAACAAGCCGAACAACTGGCAAACATTTAATCAAAGGAAAAATAAAACTTGAATTGAGGCAGACCTTAAAACCATTAAATATGCAATACAGAAAAATGTCTTTAAAATCATTCAACTTGCTGCAGGTGAAGAGAAAAAAAGGATTTCCCTGTCATTTCTCCATCTTTTATGTCTTTTTGCCTATTTACTTTATAGCTGCAGAGATTGAACCTGAGTTTTCTGAATCTATTTGGGTTGCAGCATGGAGGAGCATGAGCTAGTCTCATTTTCTGTAGGTTTGGGTTTGGAACATGGTAGTAGCACTTCAGCAAAGGATGAACTGGTTGCTTTGGGCAACATTATCTCTAGTGTTCACATGGATTGTCGTTGACTTCTGTCTTTCATCTGGGCGCAGATCCCTTTCAGGTCAGTGGGGATGAGTGCTAGTGTACTGCTGCATTGATAGTGACCCGTGCAGGACTCTGAGACTTATGTGAGGGTCTTGGAAATGAGCTACATGGGGATGAAGATTGAAAGGGAATGGCTGTTATTTGTTATGAAGCGTTAATCAGGAATCATAAGCACTATCTCCATTCTTTAATTTTCTGATTTATAGTAACAGAATCTGCATAAACAGAGCGTTATGGTGTAGCAGCTTTACTCGTCTAATTGAGCCTCCTGCTCATAAAAGGTAATTAAATACAGACTGTGGTAACAGTAATTAATGAATATGGGTGGAACATCAACTGCAGTGGATCCATAACCACTTGTGTCTGTGGTTTCACAGGTCACTGGTGAACACAGATGCTGATGTAGATGTAGAGCTGCCAAGGAGGTGCCAGCCCCTTCTCGCTGTCGTACTGTGTGTCTGCTCTAGGTGTAGAGGTGTTTTGACTCTGTAATATATGAGAGTTGTATTACAAAGCAGATGTGCTTAGTAACTTTGATTTTTACCTATCTGAGCTTTAAATCTTCAGAGAATAGAGAATTCTGGAGACACAGTGTAACTCGGTTCCTTTGGAGGTATCTTCAAATGTAGCTGACTTAAGTTCCAAACCCCATAACTTTCCTGCAAAGCAAAAATGATGGTTACACTAAGCCCTGTCATGGTGGTTTGTTAATTCATTTGGAAGTTAATAAAAACCCATGATGTTTTAGTTGGATGTGTAGTACTCTTTGTTAATGCCTCATTGGTTTTGGCCTGGGTGAAGCAAAACTTGGGTAGTGAGGTTTGGAACTGATTCATCTCTCATGTTAATGTTTTAATCTTTTTAGCATTTTATGTATTAATGTTTTAATCTTTTTTTTTTTGTTTAACAGCTATGTTGTCACAAATCTGAGTTGTCTAAAAGTCTTCCAACCCACTGGTGAAGTAATGACTGTGTTAATAACGCATCAAGGAACTAGTAGTGTTCAAGGCCAGGCTGGACAGAGCCTTGGATGACATGGTCTGGGGTGAGTTGACCTTGCCTCATGGCAGGGACTTGGAACTAAATGATCTTAAGGTCCTTTCCAATCCAAACCATGATGCAGTGTGTAGAGCAGAGGCATTTTCAGAAGGAAAGCCAGCAGTGGAATTAAACTGCAAAGCTTTAGCCTGTACAGCACTCATTGATCCTATTAACTGGACTCTTATACAAGAGACCTCAATTGTATTAATGAAAAATACAGTAACCCCACAAGGAAATACTGTATTTTTTAAGACAGGTGTTTAGGCACATGCTTCAGTATGACTAAATGTGGACCAAAATGGCTGAATCATAGAATCATAGAATAGTTAGGGTTGGAAAGGATCTTAAGATCATCTAATTCCACCCCCCCTGCCATGGGCAGGGGCACCTCACACTAGACCATGTCACCGAAGGCTCTGTCTGATCTGGCCTTGAACACCACCAGGGACGGAGCATTCATAACTTCCTTGGGCAACTGTAGAAATGAGCTCTTTGAACATCCCTTTGAGTATATTTTCTGTCACTTCTCAGGGTGTCGTGGTTTAAACAAAGCCATAAATCACGCAGTCGCTCTCTCACTCCCCCCTCCTTTTCCCTCCCCCTACTCCCGGAGGGACTGAGAGGAGAATCGAAAAGAATGCAACTCCCCTGGGTTGAGATAAGAACAGTTTAGTAACTAAGGTATAACACAGATCAGTGCTGCTACCACCAATGATAATAATGATAAAGGGAATAACAAGGGAAGAGAACACAACATCTCAGCACCAGCTGACCGATCACTCGCCCCCCCCAAGCCCGACCAAGCACTGACCGATACCTCATCCAACCCCGCAGTCCACCAGCCCTTCCGGCTAACTCCCAGTTATATCCTGGGCATGACGTGCTGTGGTATGGAATACCTCTTTGGTCAGTTTGGGTCAGGTGTCCTGTCTCTGCTTCCTCCCGGCTTCCCCTCCTCCCTGGTAGAGGCATGAGGCTCACAAAGTCCTTGGTCAGAGTAAACATGACTTAACAACAACTAAAACCATCTGTGTTATCAGTGCTGTTCCCAGGATGAAAGTCAAAACCACTGTGCTGCACCAGCTACTAAGAAGGAGAAAAACTGACTGCTACTGCTGAACCCAGGTTACATGGTCAAGGTGTAGTTGTTAACCATTCCAGGTGTTTTGTCTACTGTTGACATTTCTGTTTGCACATTGTCATTCTCAAGAGTGAGAGCTATTTGGCAGTATTATTGAGTAGTTGAGCAGATAATCATTTATTATTGAGATGCATTTATAAAAACATTTGTTTTCTAATTTTGCATGTTGCTGCAAGAGTAGCCTGCTACAGATACATCGAGTATCTCTGAGATAACTCTAGATGTTGCTGTTCAGTGATTGCTGTGTGGCATGAGCTGCCAGCTTCAGCATCCCAACCAGATGTGCCATGATTGTGCTGGTAGCTGGTGCTTGTGAGGGGAGAGGTGACCATCATGTGGTGTCTGTCACCTCTTCAGGGACCTGAGTGGCAGTCTGGGTGACAAGTGCTGCCACCATGGTGGCATTTAGACCACCTTGACTTGGCAAACGTTTTTGACTGGTTGCCACTGTTTTATGTAATACTGTTAATTTCCAGATTGTTTCTTTGTAAGAAGCAATAATTCATTCAAAACATAGAAACATTATTTTCTTCTTACGGCTGTGAATTCCTAACCATCTCCAACTGCTGCTCAAGAGCTGTTTGCCAATGGCTCCTTTGTTCATATAAAAATCTGTAGGTGTTAAAATCACTTCAGCAAAACCCAATTTCAGTTAGTCTCTGCTTTGTTACCTGTTAGCGCTGTTGGGGGGGAGGTCAGCAAGAGAAACCAGACGTTTTTAGCTTTGCCACTGGGTACTGGTAAAGACATTGTTGATGGGACTCATTAAGAGGATGAACGTGGAGAAACAAAGGCTTCATTGACCTGACTTCTGTGCAGGGGATCTCCCATGACTTGTATATAGCTGTTTATACAAGGAAAGAAATCATCCAGCCTGGCTTCTCTATGGAGGGAGCACAGGGAATATATGTTAAATCATTTTCCTACTTAAGTTCATGACATAGTATTTCAGTTCAGATGAACTCCGCGGTCTGTTGCGAGCAGGAGTGGAGATCACAGAACTATTTCTAGATGATAGTTTGATTCAATTAGAAAATCAGGTTGCTGAATGGCATTAGTACAGCACTTACAGAGTTTATAAAATATGAATTATAGATCAGATGGGGGATTATATTTGGAAATATGCACTTACGCCTTGTGTACTGTGGCAGTAAATACTTCATGAATGCAAGGGTTTCAAATTAAATGGCTGGTAATAGAAATGCTATTCTGTAACACCAGTTCTTCCCATTGAATTCAAAGTGAAAGACTTCCAAATACCTTCTAGTTCTACACGTTATCAACTAAAAATAGTCTTTGTTAAGCAAACAGACAAGAGACTCTTAAATACTCTGCTAAAACTCTTAAATAATTCCCTTAGACATTGCAGGTACTTTCTCAACCATCCTCCTTTGCATGTTACAGATGTTTGTTTTACAGTTTGTTATTCTAGATTTTTACAAATGTCAGGGCTCTGTATACGAATTGCTGGATTTCATAGAATTTACTTCAGTGTTGTTAACAAGGGTTTGGATTTTGTATGTTCCCCTCCAGTTTTGGGGAAGCTGCCATTTCTACTCTCAGTTTTGCCTGAGTTTTCTACCGTTCCATCTGAAAACCTGAAGCTGTGAGAGTGAGCTATAGGGCAATACAAATGTCTGATGGGGATTCCACTTTTGATGGTGAAGCAAGCCCAGATGCAGCTGAAGTTTGCCTGAAAAAGTTTGAATGCAGAGGTTTATCTGGCTGGAGATCTCCATAGCACAAGAAGATACTGTGTCAGGTTACTGGGACTGGTGTGGGAGAGTTATGGTGGGTATCTCTGTGTGATGTTTGTTAGATGTGTTCTGCAGCTCCCATAAACATACAGAGCTGGTTTTAAATACAATAGCTTTAAACAGTTTTGAATAAAATAGTTTAAATGCTGCAGCCCTTCCAACAGCAGCTCTGAGTTCAGTCTGAGGGATCTGCTTCTGCATTAACCCAGCTCCTTGGGTAGGTCCAGCATTACTGCTGCCCTCCCTGAAAATGCTGTTGCATGTACCCAGGCTAATTCATGTGTGTCCCACATACATGAAGAGAGTATCCATAAATCAGGAATGGATTAGGAGTGTTAATCCTGTTAACATTAGCGTGTCGGTTGTTCATGTAAAATGAGCATCATGGGCAAAAGAAAAAGATATTGAGCTTATATACATATATATATATATATATATATATAATATATGCATATAAGTGCACACACAGACATAAAAATAAATATATATGAATATATAGCCATTTTATACATATATGCATGTATATTTATGTAATATGCAGCCATTTTAGCATAGGAAACAAGAAATTACTTTGCTTTCAGAGCATCAATTATTACAAGTGAAATAGCCCTCTGCAGCTGAATTGCTGCTTTGATTGTTGCTTGATGTGGAAGATAAACTGTATTAATCAACGTTTTATTCAGTTACTTGTAAGTTGTGATGAAATTGTGTGATACCAGGTTTTAAAGGTGGGAACTTCAGTTTGAAGTGTTTTCAAGAGATGTTTTTTTCGTTATAGTTAAAAGTGCTTTTGTTCCCAGTCATCTCATTTAAAGGAACAGTCATGCAATTAGTCATCTAATCTAAAGGAATAACAGCTCAGATAATAAGAAAAGTCTGCTTATTGCAAAGTTTATAGTTGAATACTGGTGAGTTTTCCCAACTTCATTGTTTTTTCCTGCTTCAATATTAGACCTGAATGGGGAGTCAATAGCAGAATATAGGAGCAGGCCGGAGGATCCAAGTGGAGCGGTACAAGATGCTGATGTTTTTTTATGTATATATATTCTCGTAAGGTACCAGTTGTGGTACTATAATTCTTTTGTATATTTTAGGAAAACTTGTTTTAAAACTGATATTTGCACATGTGGAATCTCTTCTGCACCTTGAATAAAGGTGGGCTAGGGGAGGAGGTTCTTTTCTTGAAAGACCTCATAGCAGCATTCCAGTGTCTGAAGGGGGCTACAATGATGCTGGAGAGGGACTCTTCATCAGGGACTGTAGTGATAGGACAAGGAGTGACAGGTTCAAACTTAAACAGGGAAGTTCTGGTTAGATGTAAGGAAGAACTTCTTTACTGTGAGAGTGGTGAGGCACTGGCACAGGGTGCCCTAAGTTGTGAATGCTCCATCCCTGGCAGTGTTCAAGGCCAGGTAGGACAGAGCCTTGGGTGACATGGTTTAGTGCGAGGTGTCCCTGCCCATGGCAGGGGGTTGGAACTGGATGATCTTAAGGTCCTTTCGAACCCAAACCATTCTGTGATTCGGTGTTTCAGAATTTCATATGTGCTATCTTGTAATTTGTGAAAATACTCAGGGTCTCTGGACTTAATTCCTGACCAGGTTCTTCATTCCTGTACTTACCGCTTTCCTTTTAAACCCATGGAGAGCTGTATATATTATATACGTCCCCTTCTTCAGTCATCGCAGCCCCTGCAAACAGAATTAAGAAGCCTCAGAAGGACGCAGCAAAAATGAAGGAAAGCTGATTTTCCAGAGCTCTCCTCACACCTCTTTTTGCCACCAGAGCAGTATGTCCCTGCGTTGGACTGGACAAGGCTTTTTCTGCTGGGTTTCCCCTTTCCTGTGGGGTGCTGGCATCTTCTCCAGTCACCTCTGACAAGTACTTGGGCATTCCTAATTTCCCACAGATGCTTGCCACTTAATGTATTATTCCTATTTTAGGTGTCATCCTAAGTTATATGTTATTATAGGTAACTCTTCAACAGCTTGGGTCAACACTGTATCAATGACCAGCAAAATCACTGATGTTGTGTATTTATATTTGTTAATTTAAAATATTTATAATTTTTAATATTTATTACATTGTTATTACAAAATACCAACTAGAAGCTGAATTTTAACTCCAGGTGATTACACGTTTCTCACCACTTGGGTGGTGCGTGGAGGAGAGGGATGATGTTAAACACTGAGCATCTCACACTGTGGGAAGCAAGTGAAGCTGCAGGAGCCGGTTCGATGCTCTGTGTCCAGCTGACCCACGGGTTGCTGTAGATTTCTCCTTGGTTATGGCTACCATCTGAATTTATGGAGGGATAGGTCATATATACCTGCTCATGTTAGCCCAGACTGTGACTGGCTCAATAGGTTGCTCACAAAGGTGGACATGAGGAAAAAGCATTTTCTATACCTGTAATTAGCATTTTTGACACCTACAACCTCTGAAATCTGGTTAATCAGGATCTAGTCTGGTTTATTAAGCTGCTTCTGGCTTTTTTGTGTCCGTTAAGCACTTAGGTGCCCGGCACCAGTGTGTGAGCTGCAGCCTCTCTGATTAACCATCCTGGATGTGAACTCTGGGGGTTTAATTATCTTCCTATAACCCAGCATGCTGTTACCTTTTTAGAAACACATGTTCAGTTCTTATGCAGATGCTGTTCTTAAAGTCTAGATGAAAACATCTTGGGGGGGGGGAAGAGGGAAGAAGTTTCTTATAGCTATATATAGTGATCTGTGATTTCCTGGGGGACCGGCGGCAGTAAATCAAGCTCTGTCAGTCAGGCTTGCATCCCTCCTGCCGCTCGCAGTTCTCGTGAGAAAGTTGAAAGATTCGTGAATTAAATTACACTTAATTGGTAATGAACTTGAATTCATTCAGTTGGTTCCAGTTTCTTCTGCTGCTTGGAAAATGATTTCAAATCAAGGGTGCAGATGCCAGCAGAGATCACGATGTCTCGTAGAGCACTGAAGCAGGGATGTTGGATGATGCTTTTAACGGATGTTTGAAGGATTCGGTGGAATTTTGTGGAATGGATGAAAGTACTTGCATGTTTTCCCTCCGTGACTCACAAAGCCAGTGTAGACTGAAAGCTGGTTTTACATCTCCATGTTTACATATAGAGGCCAGCAGATTGTAATTCTTCCTAGTACCTGCTTGTGGCTTAATATCTCTTTTTTGTATTGCTTCTTATTTCTGGTCAAGAAAATTGGGGCAAAAAATAGTAATTTGTGTGTCTTAGTTGCTAAACTTTTTTATTAATCATCTCTAAGCTTAGAAAGTTGGGGCTGCTCAGCCTGGAGAAGGTTGAGTGGAGACCACATAGCAGCCTTCCAGTATCTGAAGGGGGGGCTATAGGGATGCTGGGGAGGGACTCTTTCTCTAGGGACTGTAGTGATAGGATAAGGGGTAATGGATTCAAACTTAAACAGGGGAAGTTTAGAATGGATATAAGGAAGAAGTTCTTTACTGTGAGGGTGGTGAGGCACTGGCACAGGGTGCCCTAAGTTGTGAACGCACCATATCTGGCAGTGTTCAAGGCCAGGTTGGACAGAGCCTTGGGTGACATAGTCTAGGGTGAGGTGTCCCTGCCTGTGGCAGGGGGTTGGAACTGGATGATCTTAAGGTCCTTTCCAACCCTAACTATTCCATGACTCTTCTATGATTCTGTGCTAAGGCACTGTTTTTTCTCAAAGTGAATATTATTTATCAACTGCGATGTAACAGGTTTTGCAGAAGGAGATGGCCATAATGTGTCTGTTTACCATTCACAAAACTTACACGTGCATTTGCAAATCTCAGCTGTGTAAGAACAATCTGGGGTAGGATCTACCAGCATAAAAACATCACATCTGCAGAAGTTTTCTGTCTTGCAGGTACAGGTTTCTTTCCTGAATTGAAGCTTCAGAAGTGAAATGGGAAAATCTGGGAAATGGTTTGGGTATTTGGGGCATCAGGAGTCTATCTTGTGAGTTAATCCTCCCCAGCATCCATGGATGCATGGATCTCTTTATGGATCTGTATGAATTGTGTGCCCTTCCAAAAGAAGTGAAACTTCTTGGAAGTGTGAAGTTTCAGCCAGGTGTTGAGCATGGCAGTGAAGTTGTTCAGGTGTATGTGGAGAGCTGCTCCTCTAATGGTCCTCACTGGAGATCATGAAAGAAAATCAAATTCATATATAAGTCCTGTCTCCTATTTGAAGTGGGTTTTTCATTACTTACCTCCTGTTTGTTTGAGGTGGACCCATAAGCTTTCACGGAGGGGGGAAGCTGATAGAGCACTTGGAGCTCACATGTTGCAGTCACTGGAAATCGTACTTGCTTGGGTTTATGCTACTCCTTCTTCTAGGGTTTTAATTGTTAAATACCACCTTTGTTCTTATTTTCTGTTATGAAAAATTCACTTTATATCGTGAAAGGTGCAAGTTTTGAAGCTTTGAATTGTGGGTTACCAAATATTGAAGATTTTTTAAAAGCAAAGAAGAACACAGTAACCAGGCCCTCTTCCCAGCAGCTGTGCTTTCTATTAACTTCTTTAGGGGCCAACTCAAACATAACAGCAAATCAATAATTACTGTTTAATTATGCGTTGGTAATAATACAGTTGCTAGACTGTAGAGGCTAATGTTAACCTTTGTCCTTGCTGGAATTGTATTGCTTATGTGGTACAGGTAACAACTGAGTGAGTTATTTGTTAAAAGATGAGGTTTGATGGCCAGAATCAAGAGAAAGCTTTGGATAAAAGGTGAGGTGGTAAATTCAGAGATCCCACGTCATGTTGTATACATAGAACCCTAGAATGGTTTGTATTGGAAGGGACCTTAAAGCTCATCCGGTTCCATCCCCCTGCCATGGACAGGGACACCTTCCACTAGGGTGGTTTGTGCCAAACCCCGTCCAACCTGACCTTGAGCACTGCCAGGGATGGGGCAGCCCCAGCTTCTCTGGACACCCTTTGCCAGTGCCTCAGCACCCCACAGGGAAGAACTTCCCTCATCAGGGAAGCCTAATGTCTAATCTAAATCTACCTTCTTCCAGTTTAAAGCCATTCCCCTTGTCCTATCACTGCGTGCCTTTATATCAAACAATTAATAAATGCTGTGATTAAAAAGTCACCTATTTAGAAAGAATATCCTAGTTGCCCTGCAGCTGGATAAATAGTATAAAGCTCATGCAGCTGCTGAATCAAGTTACTTTAGACTTTTTGAAATAGAGCTGGAGACTTTGTGTAGTTCAGCATCAATGCTTGAGAAGTGAGTGGTGATGAATGGGGGTTTATGTGCTTTCAGAGCAGGGTTTTGAAGAATTTTTTGGGTTTCTGTGATTGTTATTCCTGAAAGCTTTTGATAGAAAAAGCATCTTGACTTCTTGATGCTTTGCCAGAAGCCTGTGCAAGTAGTGATCAGTTTACTTAGGGAGGGGGTAAATTTGGGAGCCCTTTTGGGGCCCTTTTTCATCTTCATCACTATCCCTGCTAAAAGGAGGTTTTAATGATATAAAATGATATCTTTTTCACATTCTTGTTCTGAATGGGAGTCTCTAAAATACAATTTGGATTTCCTCTTGAATGACTTTTCTACCAAACATGCCCTTTCAGGCTCAAAACCACCACATGCACCCTAAGAACTTGACCAACCATTTTTGGTAGTGAGATGATGGTGTGGCTGCAGTTGCACTGGTCTTTTTAGAGCTGCAGCTTTACTGATGCAATAATAGACTTCTGCTCTGTCAGCACCAGCCAGGCATTCGATGCTGTCCTGGCTTCATAACTTGATCTTTTCTGCTACCTCTCTGTGTTTAATAGGGCTACGTTTTAATTTCGGTTGGGTTTTTTCTTTATTTGATGATACATAAATTCCCATCTTGTTTTATCTTCTTGTTATGCATCAGGTTTATTACTGCATACATCAAAAACCATTTACTGAGCAAGCAGGGAAACTTATGCTGAAGATGATGCTTTTTCCAGAGAAGCAACTTCCAACTAAATCAGTAGTCAGTCTGTGCCAGTGATGCTGGATGGGGTTTGGGGCTTTTGGGGAAGTCAGAGGAGTATTCAGGAGTGGGGGAAGGAACACTTTCTAAGGAATATTTCCAGATGACATTCTAAAGGAGAGTAAATTTTGGTGCAGATTCAACGTTGGCTTCAGGTGATTCCTGGGGATATGCTTTCACGTTGAGTAAAGAACAGGCTTGGCTAGTGAAGTAAACCAGTATATATTAAATGTAAAAAACAGAATGTCGGTGCTAAGTTAGGGTTGAGAAATGAAACAGATAAAAACTCATGGCATCTAAGGCTACATTAACTAAAACATTAGCATGACTAGTTGGTGTTTATTTAGAAGTAAATATAGTGTGTTAAAATTGAGTGAATGCAGACAATATTGCTAATAATACACTACATGCATAAAATGAGCTGGAGTTAATCTTGGACTAAGAGCCTGCTGCCATGTAGGGTTTGCATTTTAGATATTGCCTTTTGGGTGCATGCAATTGATAAAACTTTTAAATCCTTCTTTCTACTTCATCCTGTTTTTCCTGTAAAGCCGATTCAGAGTATACAAATGCACATTGGTTCTAATTACAAGAAAATCAGTAATTATTATTACTATCCATCAGAGCCCATCAGTACATGCCACAGGAGGCTCCACTTCAGTACTGGTGATTAGAAATTCTTCATTTCCTTTGCTGTTACAAAGCTTCCCTGGGTTTATTTCCAACTTTCAGCACCTCTTTCCCAAATGCGTTTTCATCTTTAGCACTGGCTGCATTAAAGAAAAAGGGAAATGAAGGCTTTTTAGAAAAATAAGCTTGCAAGAAGCGTGAAACATAAACACGATAATTTAACCGAGGAAGGACCTGGCAAAGGCTTCCCTGGCTGCTTATGTTGCAGATGGCTTTTTGTTGAAAGCACTGTGAAATACTACACAAAAGCTGTTTTGAACTTTACGTGTAATCAGGCCAAGCATCTCCAGATCATAGAATCATAGAATAGTTAGGGTTGGAAAGCACCTTAAGATCATCCAGTTCCAACCCCCTGCCATGGGCAGGGACACCTCACACTAAACCATGTCACCCAAGGCTCTGTCCAACCTGGCCTTTGAACACTGCCAGGGATGGAGCATTCACAACCTCCCTGGGCAACCCATTCCAGTGCCTCACCACCCTCACAGTAAAGAACTTCTTCCTTATATCCAATCTAAACTTCCCCTGTTTAAGTTTGAACCCGTTACCCCTTGCGATCAGCCTTTTTTTTTTTTTTAGCAAGTTCTGTCAAACCCAATGCAATGGTTTTGTTGGGTTTTTTGTTTCCGTTGAGCCACCTTTTAATGCTGTAAGCAGTCCCATTGCAACTTTAAAAGGTGGTTGCTTCTGCTGAAGCTGCCTGTCCTCACAGTCCGCAGCTCATCTTGCCTGTATGCCCCAGGGATGCGCTATAAGGAGGCATTGGGTGGATGATGGTGGCTTCAGAAGACTGGGCCGTCATGCTGCAGAAGTCACAGTCTTGAGAGCATCTTCTGGAGTAGGAGCTCTGGGCAGTATATTAAGAGTAGGCACCTCTCCTGCTCCCAGCAGGATGAAGGACAGTGAAAATAAACTCAATATTAGGTACGACAGTTGTTTCCAAGAGGCCAATTTGCAAATCCTGGGAAAAATAGATGCCCTCAAAGCAGTTTTAAAGTTGTATCTTGTTTAATGCCTGTCTTCTGCACAAAAATAAGGTCCAGCTTTCTGGCTGAGCTTGTACTTGCTGTTCGTGTACATCTCAAAGTTGATATACGTGATACCCAGCAGAACTTAACTGCTTGTGTAGTAGTGGCTTGAGGAGCTGGGACCTTCTCTGTTTCTTACATCTATCAAACAGAATCATGTTGGTGTGTTGTAAATCAAAACTGTGTTAAAGCAGCAATTTTTCTGTTCATCAGGGAGGAATTCAAATTCTGAAGTTAATCAGAGTTAAACTGTTGGAAGCCCAAAGTGGGGTTGTTCATTTACCTTCATCTGTAAATGAATCCTCCCGAAGGAAAGCAACCCAGACTTCACCAGGATGTTAATAACTTGTTACAGGAGCCTGCCCCAGGACAGCTCCTAGGCAGCAGTTATCCAGGGAGCTGTGTTGTAGGTGAGGTTATCATTTTTGCCTAAAAAACTTCCTCTTGCACTTCAAAATCTGGTATTTTCCTAAATGGATGAGGCTATTTCTGCTTCCAGAGTATATGATGAATGGAAGGCTGATGGCGAAACTGTGCTCCCATCCACTGTGACCCCCAGCAATGCAGCTGGGTTTGCAATATATGCCTCTCTTATAAGGATGCTGTCTGTGAGAACTGAGACTGGGATGAGAATGGTGAATTATTAAGAGGAAGTTGGCAATAGAGGAACAAGTTCTGTGCTCTATGGGAGCACAGCAGTCCTTTCCTTACCTTTATAATGTAGCTGTTTCCCTAAAACACATTATTTATGTGCAGCTGTGTGAGACAGTGAACAGGGTTGTGTAGCAAGTGAAAGCAAAAGCTTGTCTGTGGAAGGTGCATGGCTTAGAGCATCATGTTGCTGTCAGTAGCTGCACTGTCGGGTGTCTGCTCTTCCAGTTGTCCCATAAGTGGGTTAAAAAAGGGGAAGAAAAGCTGTATTTGGGTGCTGCCTGTCACTTGTAGCTGAGGGTTTGGCAAATTAAGATTCTTCTTTTCTTTTACTCTTAAAAAGTCATTTAAAACAATGTAGTCGAAACTGAGGAGTGGCTTTGTCAGAGGGTTGTGTCCCCTGAGGCTCTGTTTCCTCTCCATCCCCACTGCTCTGCTCCATGTGGGCTATGCAGCAGGCTGGGTGCTGCAGCTGCAGCCAGCTGTGCTGTACAGCTCCATGGCCAAAATGTTTGCCCCCATTGTTTGTGCTGATGTTATGGCCTATTCAAACAAGGCAGAGCTTTGGCCTCACAAAACCTCCTGTATCTCACATGAGGGTTTTGTTTTTTTTCGATGAATGTTAAAATTTTCCAAGCAGAAAGAGTTGTTCATTTTTTTTTAGTATTATTATGTTTTCTTTTCGTTTTTAAAGTGTTCACACTGGAGGAATTACAATATCCTCTATCATTGCTCAAATATTCACAGCATGACCCTGATGGACAGTGAAAGAGGCTGGCAGATTGGGCTGGCAGTCTCTGAACTGGTGGTGTGATGCCTGTACCTTTCGTAGAAGTGATGAGGTTAAGGGGCATTGCTGGGCACCCCTGTATCTTTGGGTTAATGCAACCCCCCCGTATTGTCTGTAGATAAGATGTCTTGATGTGAAGCTCATGTGAATAGTCAGTAATGTAAAAATCACAGGTAAACGGTAGCGATGTGGAATGACAATAAAAATGAGTTAGTTGCGTGCCAGATGTAACAGTGGTTGGAGCTGTTGCAAAGATGTCAGCCTGGGGCTCACAGGAAAATAACAAGATAAAATTAATCAGGTTGCCCAGAGAAGCTGTGGCTGCTCCATCCCTGGCAGTGTTCAAAGTCAGGTTGGACAGGGCTTGGCACAACCTGCGCCAGTGGAAGGTGTCCTTGCCTGTGGCAGGGGGTTGGGACTGGATAAGCTTTAAGGTCCCTTCCAATCCAAACCATTCTATCATCAAAAAAACAAAGTGCATCCATCCCTTTGAAGTTCCCCTTTGAGGTGGTTATATATAATTCATTGTTTTTTGTAAACCTCTGTCAGATCCCACAGGTCCTAAGCAGAGTAGCACAGCACAGGTTTGTCACATCTCTTTCACCACTTGCTTCATCTCCGGATGTACCATCCAACAGGATGCAGGTAGCAGGGGACTGTTGTAATGCAAACAAGTGCTTTGCTGCTACGGCCTTAGGTCATCTGAAAATCTTATCAGATTAAGGTGTCATAAACATTGCTTGAGATGGAAGTGATGGCATAAGGAATATGTTAGTTATCACTTTGACATTTATGAAAGTCTGGAACTGTTGCATTATGGGATTGAAATACGGTATTAATCACTTTTCATTCTTGGTACAGAATTTAGCAGGCAGATTTCTTACTTGCTTAATAAACAAGGCTTTAGCTTGAATGTTTTTCAGTTGTCTCCCCTTGTTTGTCTCAACGATAATTGTTTTTATCACAGTGGTACACATCCGACAAAAACCCAAGGCGCTCTGTCTTATCGGTGATATTAGTCTGGCATTGTCTTCATTGCCTTTATTAAAACCTTCTTTGTCCTATTGTTGCTAAGTGATCTATCCATCTTAATATTTTCCCAGTGTCTAAGCTACTGTCTGTTAATGGCATCCTAATGCATTCTGAATTGACATATTTCACATCATTTAAACTCCGCTTACCTATTTGTCATGCAGAGGTCATAACTTAGTAAGTGAAAGTCACTTGAAGGATTCTTCTTTGCTGTTTCTCTAATTTCCCATTGCCATGCTGTAAGGAAATTACAGCTCTTCCACTCACTTATTGTACAGTTGTGATAAAGGCTCTTCCTTGCCCTGGCATCTGATATGCAGAGGAGCCTTGTACGTTTGCTTTCTCTCCTATTTGTGTCCGCCTGACATGATATTAAAAACTGGGAAGCGGGATGTTTTGTACAGCCGTTCCTGGCCCTGGGAGGAACAAAGATGACCTGGCTGATGTGGCATCCATCCTCCAGCACTGAGACTATCAAGTCGGTGCTTGCTGGGGCTGGGATTACGTGTCACTCAATCTTGTCAAAAATTCTATGAATATTCAATGAGGATTTTAATGTATTGTCATCAAGGAAGCACTTTCTATGTAGTCATATTAAGCACGTTGTCATCTCTGCAGTTTAAATACATTGTTTTGCCCATGAAGTGACCTTAGGCAATTTTTAAATGGTCTCGTTGTTTTTCTTTTTCCATTTGCCTTATACCAAATAAATTAGTTTTACCTAATAGGAATGAACCTAATACGGATCTCAGACATTTGTATAGGGAGAAGCCCATTCTAATAAATAATCAGGGCATTATTCTACATATACCAGGATTTCTCTTTCCCGCTTATGCTTACACAAAAGGTTGGAGATATGGCCAGGTGTGTTGCAGTCAAGTTGTTCTCTAACTGAGGTTTCGTAATGAGTTCAATTTTCAAAGGGAAGCCTGTTAATTTAGCACCATACTTCCAGTGCTGCTACTGTTTAAATCGCTGTGTGCTTCATCGCTGTATGTTTAGGTGTCGTTTAAGCTTCATTGCCCAGGCGAGCTTCTCGTTTGCATAGATGGTGTATGAGCATATTTTGTTGTATACAGGTTACTGGGGGAAATCCAGCTGGGTGCTAGTGAAGTATAGACTTTGAAGTTGATTTTCCTGTGGACTTTCTAAACCGCAGAAGTTTCTAAGCGCGTACATAGATGAGAATGTGAGCATTGTTTTTTCAAGAGAAAATTGGTGCTTGTAACGCTGTGATCATTTGTTTTTGCAGTGTGCCCTGAATTACTTGGTTTTCTTCTGAAATCTGGACAAACTATTTCAGGATATACTGATTGTGGCTTTTAAAACTGAAATGTCAACAGCAAAGCCATGTTAGTCATGCCAGAGGTTGTACTGGAAACAACAGATACACTGTTGGATGAACTGGGACGTTGGGACGTTTGATGTGCAGTGAAATCAAGGGAGAAAGCATTAGGGTATGAAAACCCTTTGTTAAAGAGCTATTCATTAGAAAACCTGAAAATCCTGAAAAATGCTACAAAGTCTATTTTGCTTTAAAACGATCTGAGAAGGTGACTACCTATTAACTCAGTTAAACTGCATTTTGGGGTGGGAAGAGAACAGTGTATTCATCGCTCCAAACAGCGTATTCATACCTCTGGGGCAATGCTTTAAAAGTGAACTGGAAAATTCCAGTACTTTTTATGTTTGTGTGAGAACATGAAAGTATCTGATTTTTCAAAGAATGGATTATGGTCACTTCCAGGCCCAAGCAGTAGTCACTTTCGAGTAATGCAGTCAGTGCTTCTAAGGATACCAAGGCATCTTTTAAAAGTGATTGTGTTCCTGCACTGAGTATCCCAATACCGGAGGAGAAGCTTTTGCCAGTTTTGTAAGGTGGCATTCACAGCCTTCAGCTTTGCAGCTAGACTTGAGAAAACTTTCCTTTGTGCCTTCCCAGGATTGTTTCCTCTCTTCTGTAAAAGCTATCAAAGTAACTTACTGATAAGAACCTTCCAGACGTTTATTTTACTGAAGTTACTTCATGCGTCAGTTATGCTTGTGAGCAGTAATGCTCTTTGGTCATATCCTGTGTGCATGGATAAATATACTGAACATAGGATAAAACTGAACTCAAGTTTCTGAATGGATATATCCATTTACTTCTAAAGACAGGCTGTGAGGTATGTTTTATTCAAAGACACAAAGATGTCATTTGTAAATAAACAGGTTATCCTTGTTGGAAAAGCATATGTTTTGTTCTATAAAACCAGGAATGATTGATTAAAATCATCGTTATCATTTCTTGTTAATATTTGGACTGGACTATAGGAGAAGAAAGATCAGAAGAACCTTGTGTGCTTTCATACAAGTCAATCCATGGCGTCACTGATATTTTCTATACATTATCTAGATCTTCAGACACAGGGGCCTGCTCTCAGCAGTGAGGTGTTGGACATGGTGAGGTTGGTTAGGTGAGGTATCCACCTCACCTGGTCCTTATCCAAAGTCAATAGGTGTTGAGTCCTTCCTAACTACACTTAGTGCTGCTCTATGAACGTAGGAGAAGATGAGTATTTTTGGTGGGTTTGGCCCACTCCAGATGAAGGTTAGTTCAGTTGTGTGGGGAGCAAGAGAATTTTAGACCTTGTTTGCACCAGAAACTAAGATCTGTGGGGCAGCATGCCTGGAGGGTGGGAAGAGCTGGGGCAGGGATGGGGTGATGCAGACCCAAGTGGTATATCCAACCTCAACTCATGCATTACTGTCAACCATAGGGTACAGCTTTTCTCCCATACTGCGGACGTGAGAGACATGAAAAGGGTTGGGCTTTTGTAGTGGAAAATACAAAGTTTCTCTTGCTGTGATCATTTTCATAAATAAGTAAAGGGCTGGATTTTCTAACTGCATCACATCCCCATTTGATCGTGCTCTTAAGAACTTCAAAGAAGCTTCATGCACGGGTGCAATCGTGTGCAGGGCCCTGGGTTGTGGCAGTTCCAGTGACTTTCCATCATTTCAGTGGGTCTTCTCCAGTGAGCTGTTCTGCAGTTGGAAGTGGATTAAAGCAAAATGGAGAAAATTGTTCAGTTTGATCATTGCCAAATGAAAAGGGAAGGACATCACACACCCCAAATTCCTGTTAGAGGGTATTTGCAGTATAAGGCAATATGAGGGTTTTTTAAGCTTCATGTTTTCAGCTGTGTTTTTTCATGTTTCCAAAGCCCTATGGTAAAGTCAAAGCAGACTACCGCAGAATTAACAAATAGGGCTCTGGTACGCCTGCAGGGCTCTGGATATACATACAAAGTAGTAATCCTGTCTGAAGTGATTTCTTCTGAGTCGCTTAGAAAGTCTTTTGACGACTCCGTGTGTTTAAAAAGCATTTATTGTTGTGGTCAGAAGAAATGATATTTTTCTCATGATTTCCACTGAGAAAAGACTCTGTGGTTTTCTGCTGTTTGTAACGTCTGGCAAAGTCCACAAGCAATTAGTACTGAGGCCCAGGAGAAGGAGTCGTGCTTCATGGCTTTGCTTTGTTTCCCCTGAAATGTGTGTTAGATGTCAGTCCTGCAGAAAGGCAATTCGCGGTGTTTTGCATGCTGAGCAAGCTCGCTCGCGTGGTTTGAAGCTGGTTATTTTACACAGTTGCACTTGGGTAATAAATGAGTGCAGAAGTATTTGCAGGGGAGAGGGAAAAAAAATCCTTATTTGTACAAAGGACTTGTCACTGATTAATAAAGAATCTATATGCATTACTCTTAAGCCCTTAGCTAATTGCTGTCTCAGTGACTTCTCAAAGTCGTACATCTGTAACACCATCAGCTGAAACTCTTGGAGAAGTATTTTAGGGGTGTACATAAATAAAAGTACTGAAGAATTGGCAAGCGGCAGGTATGTGGTGTTTGATTCTAAAGGTATGACAAGTCCTGTGGGGGTTTTATTTTACCACATGGGGAACTGAGGAACGGAAGAAAGACATAAACCAGTTTAATGAAGACTTGAATGTCACTCCTGCTTCTGATACCTGCTTTTGAAGTCGGCATTGGTCATCCTTTCCTCCTTTCCCTCTGTCTGCCTGTGCAGAGGTGCTGGGGGTCCTCTGCTGTCCTGTGACTACAGGAAAGATCAAACCAAACCCATACATTTATTTCCTCCCCTGTAAATACTCATTATTTAATGTCCTGTGCACACCTATAGCTGCACGACGAGGTGCTGTGAGAACACTTACATGGATGGAACCAGTTTTGTTCCTTAACAATAGGCAGCAGAAGGAGGTGAATTCTGCTGTTGTGCTGTCGCATCTGCACTCTCTTATCTTGCCAAACAACTCAGTTTTGACTGTTATTCAATATACTCCTCTGGAACATTGTTCTGTTTGCAGTGTTCTTGCGTGACCTAAAATGAATAATGTGGGAGCTGTCAGAGTGTAAAATCAGGCACACTATAAAAAACCTGTGGAAGAAAGATTTGTTAAGGTCAGGTAATATTTTCTTCTCTACTGGCTTTAAAAAATAAAATCAAGGGGGCTTTGTCTCTTCAGAAATCACACTAAGCTGACTATAGGTACACAATTATGGTTTACCTACATGTACATCCACTGTTATTATTTAGCTGCCACATAGATAGGTGTGTGGTGCCTTATGGTGTATATATATATATACTTTAAGATCTGAGTTGTGCAGCCATCTAACAGTGTGATCTGAAATATGGAATGTTTGGGTTTGCTTCCCAAAACCATGTCATTACTGTGCTTTGCATGCTGGTTGGCAGCTTCCTCATCTCAAACTGCTCCATTAGGTGTTCCCCTGCCACTGAGAAAGGCATCAACTAATACGATCTGAATGAAAAATTAGAAGCTTCATCTTTTTGCTGTATTTGAATATAAAAACGTTATGAGTGGCAGTGCCATGTCAAACCAAAGTACTGAGTGATTCAGCTCTGTCTCTGAGAAGGATCAGATACTAATGGAGGAATTTTTGAGCCTGTTGTGATTTATTCCACAAGCCCCAGATTTCAAGGAGACCTGACTTTGGAATAATATTGAGCTTGATATCATAAAACTTTTACTATCTTAAGTTCCCTATTGCAAAATGGGTTTTATATCCTCTCTTCGTTCCTTTTTATATTCCTTTTCTTTATCCTTACTATAAAAAGAAGAAAATTTGAGCCAAAAAGTTATCAGCAGGGCAAATAATTTATTTCTTCCTCAGTGCCAGAGTGAATAGTATTTAAGAAATGTATGCATTTCTACTGTGCATCTCAACCTCCTCAAGTCTGTGCCATAAGCTCCAAGTGGCAGGAGGGTACAACATACTTGACCTCTGCTCACCCAGGGCTGCAGGTTGCTCCATTAATGTGCTAATGGTACTTCTGGCTTGCTCCAAGCCCAAAGGTGAGGTACTCTCAGTCACCTAAACACACTGCATGTGTTCCCGGGTTAATCCAGCTCTGAGTGTGGGATAGTGTTAAATCGTAGCCTAGAAATTACTGAGTTGTTCAACAGATCTGTCTCAATGCTGGTGTTAACGTGGAGAAAGTTGCTTTAGGAGCTGGTGGCATCTAGAGGTTTCTCAAAGGGGTAACTTTGGTGTTACCCTGAGGTAGTGGATGGGCTAAGGACCTCTTTAGGTCCCATCCAGTCCTAGTTTTGAATGATTCCCCCTGTGGGAGTAATAAAAAAAAAACTGGAAAATCCCTTTTTCTTAATAGAATTTGATTTATTAAACAAGTACCTGTATCCATTGAAGTCTGTATATGGATAATCTATTTGTACACAGACTTACTGTGATTTTAATATGTAAGAAAATCCTCTCACTTCTCATTTTGCATGATGCCATCAAGAAATAAAGGAATTTGTACTCTGAAAACTCTTCATACTCGTAATAAGATTTCTCTGTTGCTTCAATGTGTAAGTGACAAAACCGGCTTTTAGGCTCACAGTGTGGAGGGGGGGAAAGAGCCCAAAAGCCAGAATAAACTCATTTAAGTAAAAGACAACGAGGGATATATCTGTAAATGCAAACGCAATAAAGGATCATCGAATAAGAAGTTCATGAGGTAGACCCTGATAAATAGTTGTTCACTCCTTATCCTCATTTTTCAGTGGTACTGTGGTTGTGGTGGGTGTAGAACACATTGCGTGCTGTTGCGGAGCCAGCAGATGGAGCAAAAGAGCATGATAAATAGATGGATAAAAATACACTGGATGCACTCACTCGGAGCTGGGGGAAGGGAATTGTCTTCAACCTTTTTTTTCGCTCAGTATTTGCCCAGCACCATGGTTTCCCATCTGTTTAATCCAGCTCCCACTCCTGCCTGTAGCAGTGTGCATCACTTGCTCTAACTTCGCACGTAATGACTGATTCACCTCAGAAGAACCCAGGTTGACTCCACTTCTTCATGCCGGCTGACGGAAGTTTTTGGTAGTGTACTTCTGTATGAAGATGCCCATGGGGAAGTCCAGCCTGGAGAAGAAAAGGCTCAGGGGAGACCTTATAACGGTCTTCCAGTACCTAAAGGGGGCCTACAAGAAATCTGCAGAGACTTTTTACAAGGGCCTATAGGGGCAGGGCAAGGAGCAATGGCTTTAAATTGACAGAGAGGAGATTGAGATGAGCTCTTAGGCAGAAGCTCTTCCCTGTGAGGGTGCTGAGGCACAGGGCGCTCAGAGAAGCTGTGGCTGCCCCATCCCTGGCAGTGTTCAAGGCCAGGTTGGACACAGCGGCTTGGAGCAAGCTGCTCTAGTGGAAGGTGTCCCTGCCTGTGGCAGGGGTTGGAACTGGATGAGCTTTAAAGTCCATTCCAAACACAAAGCTATTCCGTGATTTAGTCTTCTCTTCCAGAAAAGTTTGGCTTTCAGATAATTTGGAGTATAAATCATTGTCCTGCGAGTGTCTCAGCTGATGAATTCAAGATGATAGCTGTAATTTTTTTGTCTTCTTTTTCATTATGCTGCAAGAAGACTTCAACCACACGGCCAGCATGAGCTTAAACTGATATCCAACTCCTTTCTGCTTATGCATGCTCTGGGATAACCATTGTACTGCATTGTAAAGCTGCTTTGGGGTTTGGGAAGGATGTGGAAGGCAAGCACCTTCCCACCCCTAATAGCAGGGGAGCCTCACTGGGCACTCTGCAATGGGACTTCATTGTTACACCCCTTGAATATGAAAATACTACATTGCAGTTGAGTTCTGGTGGGACCCAGGTTCGATGTTTCACCCACTAAGGTGAAATTAGGTTGTTGAGTTGGTCACCCTGGAATAAATCAGGATAAAGGGTTGCTGCTGAGGATAGCAGGGTGCTGCTAACAGGATTAGCAACAAAATCAAGACTTTTCTTGGTAGGAGGAATGAATTTTCGTTCTAAAGCGCGGGTTAAATTGTAACTCTGTTCTGGTAGGTCAGTGGTAACCGTTTGGGGGTTTTTGACAGCTCTGTAATCACACATTTTGCAATGAAAGGACTATTTAATTGAAATACTGATACCATTTTTAGTGGAATAGAATGGTTTGATCAGAAAAAGAAATACATATTTACATATGGGAATGAAAGCTACCTGTCCTTGTGCATCAGAATGGGAGGCTTGCTGGGATCTTGTATATAGTTTGAGCCTGCTTCAGAGACAACGTCACTGCTTGGTATTTCAGTGCTGCTAACCTGGGAGCAGTTCTGTGTGCGTACACGTATGTTGTACTATAATTTGCTGAAGGCAGGTGGCTGCACACGGATGCGCGGAGGACTTTCTACCCATAAGCCCTGACAAACACTGCTTTCTTCTGTGGCTGTGAATTCAGTTATTCTCTTGTTACGCAACACAAAGACATCACTGAAACAACTGCTGAAATGAGAGGGCAGTTTTTAGTCACACTTAGCATACTTATTTTGGACACCGATCAGTTCTATATGCATGTACAGCCTTACCAAGAGTGTCACCGTCCTCATGAGCTCATATGAGACCTCTTACTCTAACTCAATCAGAGAGGACTTCTTGTGTTGTGACTGGTGCTTTATTGTACCAACAGCAAATTCTAGTAGGCTGAGATAGAATTTAATAAAGATCCTGGGCTGTATCAAAAGGATGGTGACCAGCAGGTCGAAGGAGCTGAGCCTGCCCTCTACTCTGCTCTTGTGAAACCTCACCTGGAGTATTGTGTGCAGTTCTGGTGTCCTCAGCATAAAAAGGACATGGAACTGTTGGAGCGAGGCCACGAGGATGATCAAGGGCCTGGAGCACCTCCCGTATGAAGACAGGCTGAGGAAGTTGGGGCTGTTCAGCCTGGAGAAGAGAAGGCTGCATGGAGACCTCATAGCAGCCTTCCAGTATCTGAAGGGGGCCTATAGGGATGCTGGGGAGGGGCTCTTCATTAGGGACTGTAGTGACAGGACAAGGGGTAACGGGTTAAAACTTAAACAGGGGAAGTTCAGGTTGGAACTAAGGAAGAAGTTCTTTACTGTGAGGGTGGTGAGGCACTGGAATGGGTTGCCCATTGAAGCTGTGAATGCTCCATCCCTGGCAGTGTTCAAGACCAGGTTGGACAGAGCCTTGGGTGACATGGTTTAGTGTGAGGTGTCCCTGCCCATGGCAGGGGGGTTAGAACTGGATGATCTTTAGGTCCTTTCCAACCCTAACTATTCTATGATTCTATGATCCTCTGGAGACTGGGAAATTTGTCCAAGTCTTGCTTTTCAGGCTTTTTTTTTTTTTCCCTATGTTCTCTGTTTCTGCTAATTTATCTTTGCATTTTTGGGGCTTCTTTTAACAAGAAGTGCTCCCCTTTGTTCTGTGCACCATTTGGTACCTCAGCAGCAGTCTCCCTCCCTACCTAAAAAGAGAAAACAGTTACTTAATTTACACATGGGTTTTGTGACAAGTATTTTTTGCTGACTTAGCAAAGTGCCATGGCAGTCACTTACAAAAGCCAGTGCAAAATCCTGCTGTGTAAAACGATACCTCCTATCTTCAAGTTAATATTTGTGTTTTGTCCTCGTTAGTAAGATGAGATGGCTGTTCCCTTGCAATTTATAATAGCAATCGCATCCCCTTGGCTTAAATGAGGGTCTCCCACAATGCTTTAATTTCTCCTGGCCTTTCTTATATCACTGTGTGTTATCTGCGTGGAATTAGTAGCACATTGGAGCCACAGCGATGACTATAACCACCTGCTTTTGCAGGTGAAGTAGACTGGTTGAGTTATTTTCTCAGTGAGACAGAAATAGTGTTGGGAAAGAAGCCAGCGCCTGAAATGCTCCATTTTGTGTTGCCTTGGCTGATAGACCTTGTATTGGTATCTGCAATAAAACTGTTGTGAAGAAATGATTGCTGAAGAATGTGTTAACTTCTGACTGTGCCAGACCGAGTTAAAAATGCACGCAGCATCCTCTGCTACATGTCCTCTTTTGGAAACTGCTTGGGCAGAGGGCTGGAAGCAGAAGACAGAAGCTGGTTGATGGAGTTATGGCCCCTATAATGATGGAGGTAGGATTACCACCCAGCCAGACTGTGGCTTGGCAGCATGGCAGGATGTGGATGCACCCTCACTGTCCATGCAGGTATGGGTGCGGATCTGTGCTGTCTTCTTGCTGGTCCTGAGGATAGTAATAAAAAGTGAGGTTTTCAGCTCAGAAACTGTAAAAGAGCAGCTTGGTTGTGTCCATTGGGCCACAGTATATGAGGACTTCAGTTTAGAGGTGTATATGGAAGCCAGAGTGATAGATGTACCTCTATCTTGTGTTCTCAACCAAAGTGGAGGTCTTCTGGCTTGGAAAAGATGAAAAGCAACTTGTAGAAGAGTATTGGGAATGAGCAGCCTCCAAACGAGCAAAACCAGACTGAGCAGGGAAATCAAGAGCAAGAAAAGAAAAAGGGGCATCTTAGAGGTGGAGTGATTAAGGAGAGATTAACCAAAAGTCAAGTGGATTTAATTTTGCAAAAGACAATTTAAATGATAGCTAGAGGTTAATAAAAGAAAATCCAGAAAGTAGAAGTGTCACCACCTTAGTTCTGGAAGCTAAGATTAAATACAACTGATTATACCCAATTTACCTCTTTCATTTCCCAAAAGGGTAATGACGGAGAAGATGGTTTATGGCAGTGAGGATAAGAAAAGCAGCAGTTACTGACTGGAAAATAGTTTGTGTACAACCCAGGTTTTAAGAGAAGCTTGCTAAAAGGGTGGCCAACCTATTAGTCACACCTTGCTTATATCCTTTGGAAAGTGGTTTGAGGAAATAAACAGCTTTTGATCTAGTAGGTAGAAATGGTATGAAGTACAGTCTGAGTTTACTAAATATAAGTAACTGATGCTTCAGCTCAGTCTGGGCTTCAGTGAAGTGCGTCATAAGCATCACTTAGGAAATTGTTAGTGAAACCGGAGACCATGAAAATTGTTGAAAAAATGGAGAGTGTATAAAGAATAGAGGACTTGCTGTAAAGAAAAGTAAGCCAGGAAGAGCCTTGTTAGGGATATGAGAATTAGTCTTGGTGTGTGTTTTATCTTAGAGTTTAATAAATGATTGTTCAGGAAGATTAGTCAAATGCTGTATGCTGAGAATGTGAAGTAGCGTAGAATTACCGGTGTGTAGTAAATCATCAGAATACCTGGAAGGAAGTTGATAAGGATGGGTAAAATGCAAATGGTATTAAATTTCAGACCATGAACTGCAAGGATATGCACTGAAAAATTACTAATATATCTATATTTAAAGATAAGCTTCCCAACTTATATTATTCCACAGTTTGAAATGATGAAGGCAGAGAAAATACTGGCTGTGGCAGACAGCTATACTAGCTTAACTGCAGGCCAGTAGTGAAGTGTAGCCATGAGAAAGGTCAAGTGTAAGACCACGTAAGAAACTCCTACTAAGGAGAGGGAAATCATAATGTCACTGAATAAGGCTTTTGTTTTCATCTCAGACCCTGTGTGTTACTCTTGTCATCACATTCACAAATGGAGAATTCATACTGGGACGGGGCAGGGGAGATCTATTAACGTGATGGAGGAAGCCATGGGCGTGAGTGTTCCGAGAAGGTCAGACAGAGTGGCTGGCAGCATAGCAAAATGTGGGCTGAGAGCGTGTATATGTTTGCTGTCTGCAAGAATACCAGAAAATTAAGGAAGTCGGGAGTGTGAGGAGTTACTTCAGCTGAATACCAGCATTAGCATGAGAAATCAAGTGATGTAAACTGACAATTACTGCTTTTAGGCCTGATGCTGGGAGGCTCCTGACCATGAGTGATTGCTCTGACAGACACAGTGGGTTTGGCCACGGAGCTGGCTTTAAAGTGATCTGTTTTAATTTTAAAAGGGTTTGTATGAACTAAGTGTGAACAGTCGTTCAAAACTGGAGTCAGCGCCTCAAAAGGTCCTTTTCAGGCTTATGTGCCTCCATTCCCAATAGTATCTGAATTACATTATAACTTGGACTGAGTTAATATAAACCTTTATGCATTTATTTATCCCCTTTCTGGAATTTGCTGAACTGACTGGAACAAACGGAGAATAAAAACCAAACAACATTTCAGAGTTCAGCCGCCCATTACTAAGTATGGTAATGCGACATTATAAGGTAGTCATACATTTTGCAAAGGAATTGTGCTTTCATGCTTCTTCGAGCAGAGTTTCAGGTTGTCTTTGCCTTCAGGATATGGGATTTTTTTGTTGTTCTTGTTATTTTTTAAGCCCTAAACAAAATGGGAGAAATCAGCACTCTGTCTTAGGGTATGTCTGTGCAGCTGTGCAAAAAGAGATAATGGTGTATTCAGCTTTTGGCTAAGATTCAGTACTTTTCATCTGTCATCAGAGGTTGACACAGTAATGCAAAGCGATACTGGAAAAGTATTATTCTGCTACAGTGACAGAACCATTAAAATCAATAAAATAGGGTTTTTTTGTAATCCCTATTACAGTAAAAGAATTAACATGCCCGTTAGTTGTATGAAAGCAGGAAATGATCTGGTTGTGAGCTTGTTTGCGGTGTGTTTGGTTTTAGAAGGCTTTGCCTTTCTTCTGAGGAACAGTATATCCTGCTGAGGGCTCTGAGGTCTTAAAAACATCAATATTAAGTTAAAAATCCATCTATTTTGGGAAGTGTGGAGGTTATGATATTGTAAATCCCTTAAACATATACCGGTTATAAAGAGTACATTGACCGCTGTGCTCTATGGTTTATGTAGTCATGGATGAATATCAAGTTAAAATCCACGGAGATACACATCCATGAGCAAAATGATTGCTGGATCGAGCTGTTAGAGGGTTGCTAACTAACTCTTTGCCAACTGTAAGGCATCCCAGTGTGGGTTTGGTACTTTTTTTAACCAGTTCTATTTTTCATAGCTTTATCATTGAAATGTGGAAACTGGGTTCAAGCTGAAAATCTGGTTTTTAACAATCATTTTTTCTCTTTATTCGTAAAAGACCCCCCCTTCTTTTTTCAGCTTTTACCAGAGCTAGATGTACGTTGTGTTTTCATTGGCCTGTAATCTGTTTTACCTGCTGTGAACCTATTTGTGGGAATAATTTATAGTTGCTTCATATCGTAGCTTGGTTTTAACAAAGAAAGTCGTTTTATTTAAACCAGACTTAGTAAAATCACAGGGTTAGATACCTGATCGCTTCCAAAGGCTGGGTTTAATTAGCTTGCTTGAGATTACAGAGGAAATCTCTGGCATGAAAGAGAATTCCCAACTTCTTATCTTTTCCACGAGGTTATGAAAATATTTTGTTACAGTCCTTCAAACACAAGTCTGTATTGAACTGAGACAATACGACATTTATTACCAAAGCAATTCAGGCTGCTGAACTGTGGTTTCCAGAGGTGAAAGGCTGATACATTAACCCGCTGATCTGCAAGTGTATGACAGTTGGTGACAAATGTTATGTATCATTCTCCTCCAAACAGCGTGGCAGAGAGCATGATAAAATGGAGTGGAAGCAAATGCTAATGTTAGCTGAGCCTTTTTAGCAGAAAGTGTATTTTTTTATGGCAGGAGGCACACAAAGAGCCAGTTGTGGGGGGGGGGGTTGGTGATTTTCTGAAGAAATCCGGAGGTCTGAACCATCAGTTATCCCAACCTATCTTAGTTAGCCTGGCTTTTATTCCAGAAGAAATGTGTCAGTTTAAAGCAACAGACGTCTGAAGAATGGCTCATTGATCGCAGAGTCTTTCAATGGCCATTCTGTTTGCCTCCCAGCACTTCCCCAAAGCCATTTGTTTAGTTTGTAAAATAAATGGTCTCTAGGAAATCAGCTTTCTCTTCCTAGGGCATGGTGCCTTCGTGCCCTGGCACTGAAAGCTGCTCTGCGTAACTGAGGCTTCATATTGGCTGCACTTGTCTGCTGGACATTGGCAGGGTTTTCACTAGCCATAACCATTGTAGCCCCATCTGTATTTTGACTGTGCTTTTATCTCCCATCCAACACCTTGGGGCAAACGCATCCATCCTTTGATTAGCTCTTAGGGGAGATGGATATAACATCAGAGCTTATAATATATGAACTTCTGAAACTGTCTGCAGTCCTTTTTTCATATGGAAATACTGTAAGTAACTTCAGAGAGATGGTTAGTCATGCACCCAAGTGTATTTTGTCATAATTTCCAGTTTCATACCCTTTTCCTTACCTTCTCTGTGATGCTTTCCTGTTTATTAGATTTAGATGACAACTCTGATGAACATAACTTTGCTGGCGATGGATGCAGGAGATACTTAGTAACTAGTTATCTGACAGCACATTGCTGGATAGAAGTCACCTCTGTGATAACACTGGAAAAATAAAGGAAGTGAGTAGAAAATTAGTTCTGGTAGGGGAGAGCTGTCCTCTTTCTTCAGAGCCAGTAACAGTTGTAAAACCTCAGTGTTTCTTCCCCCTTCACAGTAAAGGAAGTTCCTCCCCCCTTATTTCAGGGGATTATGCTTCAGAACAGTTGTGTTTTATTTCGGCTGGATGGATACGGAGCACAGAATTCCTCTTCCTATCTCTGACCAGGTGTACTCCTCCACTAATACCTTATGACCACTGCTCTTCCAAGAGCTGCTGGGCTTCTTGGTCAATGAACTCAAGATTCCTGTTAAATCACAGTCTATGTATTGCAGAGTTTCTTCTCTACTTGTATCTTCACAGACATGCTTGAAGCTAGCTCAGATATTATGGTTGTTAATGACCATGCTTCATTAGTAAAATAAGACTTCTTTCCCCTGGAACAGTGCTGCTAAATATATATATAAAATATTATACGTACATTATTACTGTAATATATAATATTTCATAACATATAAAAAGAGCTGATGCTTGCTTTGTTCTTTGAAGGATGTGCTTATCGTGAAAGATGTGACTTGTTTTGGGCTAGGACATTTAAAAGCTTGTTGGCATATCGCTCACATTTCTGGAATCTCAAAAGAGGAAGCAATTTAGATATTAATCTTGGTTCAGTTCTTTACGTAGAGAATACCCAGAAAGGCAGGTTTGCGCAGAACATCCTTCTTTCTTTAGCACTTCCTCTAACATCATCTCAAGGCCACAGACAGGTTTCCTAGAGTTGATAGAAATGAGATATTCTCCTCTTTTCCCAGTTCTTTTCATTCTGCCCTTCCGTGTCTGCCCTCAGTGCCCTCTCAGCAGAAGAAGACAGTACATAATTTCTTAGCTTCAGAAATGGACCAGAAGTGCTTTTGAAGGATGTTATAGTCTTTATTGGTTGCCCAGGGAAAATAACAGCTGGTACTCAGTTTCTTCTAAAGAAACTGAAGATCAGATGGTGTTATAAGACCTGGCTTTTGTTCTGGAGCCCAGGACTTGCAGGTCATTCTTGATTTTCTCAATACCTGCTTCCACAGAGCTGTTTGCTCTCCTTGTAGCTCCTGAAGGACAGTTCCTCCAAGTGTAGGTATCTGATATTTATGTGTCAACAACACAGTACCAGGCAGAGTTGGCAGGTCTGAGCATGAGAGATTCTGCACTGGTTAGGAAAAGATAAATCGGAATGTGGTTGGTGTAAATGCACATGTAGTAAGGGGCAGAGGGTTTAAAGGGGTGAGTTATGGGCATCGCTAAAAGCATTAATGCTGAGTCTTGGAAAGGATTGTACTTGAAGATGTAACTGCTTCATGGGTGCCCGTTTAGAGTAGAACAGACTAGAATTTATAGTTAAATAACTGAATAATTGCACATTGTGTGCAAATGAAGATTTTCCGAGTGCTAAACCCCTTGGATTTCATGGCATGAGGAGGGCTGTCAGTGCCAGTCAGAAATAAAGACATTTTTCCTTACTTGCAGAAAATTTCCTTTTCAAACATCAGGTGCTTGGCCAAATTCCAGCGGTAGGATGTGGATGAGATTGACCAATTTTCAGCTGATAAATCTTCTGATTCCATTTTTACTGAGTTCTCAAAATTGTGATGATTTGCTATCTGTGGGCTGCAGAGTGGCTCTCGGGGACTGGAACATTGCCTGACTTACGCCGAGTCAGACGAAATTATTCTTAAAGCAATTCAATTTTAAAAATGATAATTCATCTGAATATGAGCTGGGAAAATTAGACCGTGGCGTATTGCGGACAACGTGAGCTGTGCTGCTGAGGGATCGATCCCGTTAGCCAAGAGGAAGAACTAGGAAATCTCTCCTGAAGGGTTCAGCGTAAGAAATGGAGATAATGATATAAGAAATTGGAGACTGGGGCATTTGATTTGATACGGTTTTATATGTATGGTTTTCACCTGTACGGATGTGTTTAATTCAGGCATTTTAATGACACATTTTACAAGTATTATGAGGATGTGTCAGTCTCTAGGTTTACAGGAAAGATGGGAATGAGTTGGTCTTTCTAAGGCAAAAGTGTATTTTACAGTCAACATTATTAAAAACAGCTAATTTGCCTGGACTGAAGAAGCCAAACATTTGGATGGGCTTTGTACATGGTTGTATGAACAGCAGATGATAAATAATATGTTTTTCATCCATATGCTGGTAGCACAGGTAATGCTGCTCTGTGTCTCTAATATAATCTCATATAAAGTTGTCCTGCCTTCATCTTTTCTAATTGGCAGTCATTTTTGTGTTTGGGGAGGGGAGGGATAAGAGGTGGGAGAATGAAAGCAGAAGCGGATGAGTCTGAAAGAAAAGTCAGCCTTTCTCTTTCTAGGAAAGTGGCTTTCTAGTAATAATGGGAAAAGTATGTAAGTTTTCTATGCTAGTATGTTTTCTATGTTTGTCTAGTTAAATAACCACATATGCTATAGATGCCATTTTCACTGGATTTATCACATACTTAAATGATGTTATCTTGATGTGTTAAATAATGATTCTGATTTCAATTGACTGTATAGAGAAGTACGTAGTTATAAATCTCCCAACTTTAATATAAGAGGTTTAAAACTATTATTCCTATTACTCCTGTCAAAACTCTTAACACAAGCAGGAGATACACAGGAGGAGGAAGCAGGGACAGGCCGCTTGGGATGTTGCCAGAGTATATGCACAAATATGACAAGGAGACCCAAGGTCCATTTGGAATTGTATCCGGGTAAGGATGGCAAGGACAAGAAGTGCTTCTTCAAATACATCAATAATAAGAGAAAAACTAGGGAAAATATGGGCCCACTGCTGAATGGGTTAATGATATATAGTACTGGTTTATGTGCCCAGAACCCTTAGGGATGTAATTGATTCAATGCCAGCACGTGTTTCGGTGTTGTCCATTCTGGTTCAGTTGCTCTGACTTACATCCTTCAGCTCTATTTCCAGGGCCATATTTTAAGAGGGGTTTTTGTGCAAGGGGTAATCAAGCCCATTGGGAGTAGTTAGGTGCAGTATAAATACCAAAATGATGAAGTCTGCAGAGTTTTGTGGTCAGAAGATTTCTGCAGTCAGCTAAATGAAATGCCGCAAAAGATACGTGCGGCTCAGCGGCTGTACCAGGTATATACACACTGAGAACAGACACTGACAAAAACAAGGTCCAAAATCACACATGGGAGTTGCCTGGCCATGTATAGGTGCCTGCAATGTATATATCTGATGCAGCCACCCTGAATGCCTGCATAGTCTGTGCAAGTGGCCTTGAGGTCACTGCTTGTCTCAGTCTGCATCTGGAAGTCACTCAGCAAATAACTTGGTCCCCCAAAATGCCCATTTCTGTCCATACAGTACCTAAAGGCTTACAGCAACAGCAGCCAGGGCTGATGCTTACATCGATACCCCTGCAGTAGATAGGTCCATTGAATACATATACCTGCTTCTATAATGAAAAGAACATTTATGGGCATACAGTGAGATCCATTTATTGCATTATTCCAATACTTTATTAAATTTAAATTAAAACAGATCTCCTACAATTTGAACTTTTAACGGAGTAGTTATTGTCATTCTGCTGTAACTGCTCTTTAATGTCATTTGAATAACAATCGGAAAGGGGAAAACAAAATCTATGTGCAATTAAACAGCTGCAGCTGCACCAAACACAAGTGTGTGAAAGTTTCCAAATAGGAACTTTCATTTGGCAGTGATTTTGGCAAATAATTGTCCTTTTAGTGCAGCTCCACATCTGGGTGTAGTTTAAAAGTTTTGTTACCTCTTAGATAATTAGCTGTCTAGCTTTCAGTGTGGTTTAATGTGGTAAAGGACCCCAGTATAAAAGATTCCAGCTTTAAAAATAGCGAACTGTGTTGTAGTCTTGTTAAATTTATGTGCATTTCCACAGTTAGCCATCACTAATGGGTATGAAAATATCTAAGCTGAGCTCCGTATAAAAGAGCACTTCAAGTAGTAGTGTACCAGAAAATACTTGGGGGAAAAGCAGTATACACACACATCCTTCCCACTGTTGGCTAGAGAAAACGTGTTATTATTTGAATTGTCATTGAATCCCGGTGTAATGTGCAAGTGCACAGTTTTACTTGGAAGAAATACGGTGTGATTCTCCAGAGATGGATGCTTTTCGCTTAAAGGAAGCAAGCTGCAGTGAGCTGGGGTGTGTGGCTTTGTGAGTCCCATGTGTGCCACAGCCCCTCTTAAAAGCGTTGATTTCTAAAATATGAACTTTGACTTTTAATCTGCCATTTTTATAGAGACTTTTTACAAGTCTCAGTAAATACATGGCTGAGCAGAGCTGTTGTTCCATCAAATCCTTCCATACTAGGAGCAGGGGGGTGATCTAATGAACCTACAGCATAAACCAGATGAAATAAATGAGTTACACAGCGAGTGGTGAACATGTAGACCTTGCTGCCTTGGGAAATTGTGGAGGTAGATTGCATCTGCCAGACAGACAGAAAAATGGACAGGACAAACTTTTGGACATCTGATCCATGGACACTGAGAGCAGTAGGTGGGAATGTATCCCATAACAGCCCCAAATGCAGTGGTGATGGATGGAGGGCAGTCGTGGCAGTGGACTGCAGCAAGCTGTATTGTGAGCATGGATCTAATTTCCCAGTCTAGTCCTTTCTGTACATTAACAAACGTGTTTCAATGCTGTGTATATGCATGTTTTAAAATACCCAGTATCAGTGATGTGACCATTTAAATACATAGGGAATATGTAACTTGAGGTGCTAGTCCCAGACTTCGCCTCTTAACCTAATCAAAACATCTCAATACTTCAGCCTCTAAACCTTTTATTGTAAACATCTTTTGACTTTAATAGCTTGCTCTAAGAACACCTGTGACAAAAACACTGGGTTTTAGGCTTTTTATATCCAGCATTCATCCTTCTTGGCGGTGCACAACCCTTCTCTGATGCTTTCTGGCTCTGAGTGCAGGGTGAGGAGGCAAAGCTCTACATGAAAGATGGGCTCAGGTCTGCAGGTAAAAATGAGTAAAATCTCTGTCAAGGGTTAAAAATTGACCTTTCCACCAAACCTAGGTCTAACTGTTGAGAACTGTTAAATCTCTTTGAATACTTTGTAAAACAAATAAGCAGCTACGCAAGCTACACAGCCATCTCCAGGCAGGCCTTCTTTCTCTTTGGACGTTTACTGTGGTCTGGCCAGAAAGTTTTGGAAGAGAATTGTCTTAATCTGTTTTTATATGCACATTACTGCCAGGTGAAGAGATTGTTGTCTTGGGCTGTGGTTCTTTTAAGCCCAAGAGTAAAAAATGACTGAAGTCGGCCTTTCAGGCTATATGATTTTTATCTGCGTACAGTCCTGCTCCAGAAAACTGTTTTAAGCTCAATTAGTTTCACCATTATTTAACCTCTTGTTCACATGTGTGGTAATGAACAGAAAGAAAATGCAGGCTCTGGTGAGAGTCTTGTAAGAGGTGAATAATTCAACTTGCAAAAATCAGTTGTAACTTGATTTCCTGGCCTCAGATGTGCTTCATCTGTGCAATTAAAGCACCTCCCAGTCTGTCCTCCTGATTCCCAGATAACATTTAAACTTTATTTCTGGCCTAACTGTACATATTTCCAGAACGAATCACTTCTTGCTAGCCAAGGTAATTTTTCCTTACTGAAATACTATACTTGCTTGAAAAGGGCTCCGTCTGAAGAATCTGAAGGCCTTTTTGGGTTTTATATGAAGGTAATTGGCGCTGCATTTTCTTCTCATGCTTTTGAAGGATCATTGGGGTACCAGGAGTGTTCAAATGCAGGTCAAGAAGCACAACTGAAAAATACTTTGAAGTATACTTTTATACTGTTGGGTTTTTAACAACTAATTTATCTTCCCCGTAGATGCTTTCATAGCTTTAATTTCTGTACTTAATGGCTTGATGCTTAATTTTAATCTATTTAGCTAAAAGTATTTTGCTACGCTTTCTGTTTAGACTTACAGTACATAAAATTATGTAGTTAAGTTAATTTTCAATGTATTTTACTATTCCCCAAAAGGTTGAGATGTACTATTACATACGCACGTAACAGAGTCATTTCATGACTCCATTGCACAAAGCAGATAGTTTTGCGATGGATTTATTGTTTCATTTGAGTCATTTTGGGCAAGAGTCCCATAGATTTTTATTTGATGTATTTTTGATTTAAAAAATGTCTCGGATTAAATAGGAGAAGTTGTTATATATTAATACATTTTTAAAGTATTACACTACTCTTAAATCACATTCTTTCTCACACACATGTTACATAGACTTTGTAATGGCAAAAAATGGAGAAGAGCTTATAGGTTTGAGGAGTAAAAAATTGCCAGCATTTATCTGCATGTGACAGAGAGAAAAATTAATCAAGGGCAACGAAAAAAGTGGCAGTGTATGGTAATATTTTTATCATCCCCAAAGTCAGTAGATTTCCTTCATTTGGAGCTGGAAGTGTAACGTATTCTGGTTTTCTTCAGCTATACTAAAAGACTGATTTACTTCAGCCTTCCTAATGCAGCTCTTCAGAGACATTATCGTTCCCCATCAGCTGAAGTGAGCTTTCATAAATTACAAAAGGCGAAACAGGAGGTTTAGGCTTCTAACATGCAGCTCCGCTTTTCTCTCTTGTTACAACGCTAAGCAGGCAGCAGCCCTGATGTGCTTCGAGTCTGATGTTCATAGTGTTTGTGCATAAAAGACTGTTCTTAAATGTTTAATGTTCATCTTTATATACTGCCATCCTGTTTTATTTGCTTTGGTCAGGCTGCAGATGAATTTGTGTTTAATAAAATAGAGGCCATTTTTTCCTCCTATTTTTTCTTCTTTGGTATAAATTGTGGCAACTTAATTTTGCACTTTTTCCTTCTCTGTATATGCACAGGTCTAGTATACTTACTGAGAGAGAACCATAGCATGCAGTGCTTTTGGTTTACCAAGCTAGAAGCAGGAAGCTGATTTTTCCGGGTTGGTTTTCAGCTGTGCAGTTGTGTTTCTGATGCATACTTCTACCAAGATCACTTGGAAGCCCACTCAACTGCCAGTGCTCTTCCAAGTCCTCCCCTTCCCCTTCTCAAGCTGGTACTAGGAACAGCAGTGCCATAACCTGTGGTGTTCCCTCTCTTGAAGACTTTGCAGTGAAATGCCTTGCAGAGGTCCAAGCCGCCTCTGTCAGCACACAGCATCTTTAGGACTCTGGGTTGTGCATATAAGCTCAATGAGCTCATAGAGGAATTGCTGTGTGTCATAAGAGGGCTCCCTGCTACTGACCGCCCACCCAGAGAAAAAGGAAACTAAAATCATCTGAACCAGAAGAACTTTTAAGATTTCTGCCTTTTTCTCTTGGCCTGGTGTGCTTGACAATGTAAATGCCTCTGTTGATTATTGTGTGAGTGGTGCCATGGGTGACTGAAGGGTTAAGGATAAGAAATGCAGAAGAAATGTCATTGCTGTTTTAGGAAAGTACTTTTCCTTTTCAGATGATTGGGGAAAAGGTATGAAGAAAAACATAAAAAAATAGTCTTATTGTTGGCTTCCAAAACCACAGGTCCAGTGGTTTGGTCTTTGGGTTTTGCACAAGTGTCCTCAGGGTCTGGGGTAGGAAAGGAGAAGGAATTCTGTGCACAGGTAAGTGGGATGCCTAGAAACATCAGTTTGTAACTACCAGTTTGAGGGGTCAGATTTCTAACTGTGCTGCTGTAAGAAGCTGACTGGCTTTATATTATTGGTTTGGCTGGTGATGGATTTGTTGACGTCAGCCAAGTCACTTCAACTGGCTGTGCCTTTATTTCTGTCTTATCTACTTCATCTCTAATGAGAGACGTTTGCTCATTCTGAGTTCATGCCATGGGGCTGTGATTTCATCTGGCACGTTCAGATGTTACTAGAATAGGGATAATAATAGGTTGTTTGGAAAATTTTTAAGATACCCTATTTCCTAGCGGGTTGATTCTCCAGCAATAAATACAGGTTTCCAAGTTAATTTCGGTTCTGTTGCAGTGTAAGTGCCTTCCACTACATGCAGAAGCTTCAGTTCTCTTAAATGTAGCATTTGTACACATATCTACCTTCCAGAAACCTGTGTGTGCACATTTTTTATTGGATGAGCTTTGGCTCAGAAATGAATCACCCCATCACTGTGCATGTGAGATGGAATGTATTTATGAAACTAAGAAATGCTGCATCTCATTTGGAGCCTGTTCACCTTTGCTGTCGCTTCAACTGCGAAGTCTAGTTTACACGTACTTTTTTCCCTGTTGGCAGGGTAGTGGTTGAGTCTTGCATGCATTTACTGCAAGAAACTTTAGAAGCTGTTGAGTTTTCCCATTACTAAATATAGTACTCACTCTCTTTACTGCTGTTCAGAATATTGAACAAAAAGGAAAGTTGGTTTTAGTGGTGTTCAGTGTTTTATGCTCTCCATGAAAAGGAAGTAAGTTTTAGTCGTACCTTAATATTGATGTGAAAGTAGAGCTCCATAATGTGACAACTAAAACATAGTTCATTATTTTATATACAAAATGCCTCCTACTTCATTAAAGACAGTATTGACGGAGAGCAGAACTTGATTTCATTGTTGTACACTTGTAAATCTTCAAACTGTTGTTGTAAGAGCATAATGTAAAACTGTCATAAACTAGTATAAAGAACATGTGAAAAGGATATAAATCTAGTTTGTGATTAAGCACCTACTAATATTGTATCCCTCTAAACATAGTGGACCAACATCAGGACTTCAGCAACAATGTTGAATAATGTTGGGGTTTGGACTAGATCATCTTAAGGTCCTTTCCAACCCTAACTATTCTGTGATTGTGTGCTAATCATTAAATGTATTCGCAAAGGCAGTAAATGTGTTTGTTTGTGCTTATAGCAGTTTCAACATATGAATTTTCCATTTATCCTATTAAATAGAATAGCATCTGCTTTTAAGAGAAGTTGTTCTTAACAGGAAAACTAAAATAAAAGGGGAGAAATGTGGAATTGCAGCAGCATTTTATTTTTTACTGTAATTTTCCCTATAATCAAATAAGCTCCAAGTACCAGGACATGCATCTCATTTGTCACAATGCCCAAGTTGTTCGTCATCACCCACCTCAAATAAGCCAGTCTGTCTACTGCATTATGTTAACTACTCACTTGGTCAGGAGAGAACCTTCTTGTTGCAGACAGATGGTGAAGAGATAGTAGGAATTAAAGAAGTAAAACAAAACCCTGTGAAAACTTGTTATTTGTAAGTACATACTGGGGTTTGTTCCAGAGGTCATCTGGTTTCTTGCAGTTGCTGACTCAATACAAAAAGAAAATGGATTTTGTCTATTCCACTTGACTTGCATCAGACGATACCTGCAGTGCCAATTTTCAGTCTGTTTTCTTTTGGTTTCAGCAAAAGAAAGAAGGATGATTCCAGCTGCTCTGTCATTATGTAACAAAATAAAATAACATTAAAAAAGGGTTGCCTAGAAAAACAACCCCCATTCTCCCCAAACTGGCTCGTATTCTGCTGTCAAAGTATAATAACCCTGCTCGTGTCCACGTGCTGATGAAGCACCTGAAGAAATATGCTTTCACATAAAAGACCACTTGAAAAATGTTGTTGTCTTGCCAAGTTCTTTTAAAGATTGTATTCAGAGTCATGCTGACTATTGGCAGTGTGGAAACTGGGCACCGAGGTGAACAGAAATGGCTTTTGGAGGCAGAGTGATGGGGACACACTGTACTGTTTGCAGAAAGCTTCAAGAATAGGTTTATAAAGGTGATGGTATTGAGTATTTTATAAATCATTCCTCATTATAGTGTCTCAGCCTCAGGCAGAGCCATCTTCCCTTTACAGTGGATCAGAAGCCATTCTTGTGGCTGTTACGATCACGGAATGGTTTGGGTCAGAAGGGACCTTAAAGATTATCTGGTCCAACCCCGCTGCCACAGGCAGGGACACCTTCCACTAGACTAGGTCGCTTAAAGCTCTGTCCAGCCTGCCCTTGAACACTTGTTCACTGGTAATTAAAGTGAAGAGATGCCTTCAGCACTGATCCTTTCCCCCCTAAATCTTTATGGCAGTGTGTTCCTACTGCAGCAGCGTTTTTGTTTCCCTTCCTTTTTCTTCCTTCAACATCTGAAGATCGTCGTTTCTGCGTTTTGTGGTTTATGGGTTTTAAAAATACTTGTGTATTGGGGTTACAGCATTCTTCATCAGTACCAAAGTCTTGATGGAAGGGTTTTATGGATCTTACATTGCACTCAAACAGTCAACCCCAAACTTAAGATTTGTGTTCACTTTTTGACGCCATTGGTTTTGGTTCTTGTTAAAGCTAACCTAGCTCAGGTCCAGTCAGTCAGTTTGGTAGTGCTTTGGGGCAGCCCATCTGGGGACATCATTCAGATGTCGGTGTGTTTGGGGAGTGCAGTGCAGGCAGCCAGGCAATGTGTAACAAGTTCTGCTTTGCATTACTTCAATCTTGCAGATACAGGAAAAGAAAATCCATGACAAAACCACTTTACACCTTTAGGACTTTTAACTCTGGCAAGGAAACCATTGTTTTTTTTATTACTGAATTAGTTTCTTTTCACATAGATACTTTGCGTCAAAGTAGTTAAATATTTGGAATATGTACAAATTCCAGTGATTGTTTTTTATTTTCTATATAACACACAAAATCCCATTTTTAAATAATTGGTCAAGTGAATGTTCAATATTTAATTTCTAATTTTAATAAGTATTTTAAAATACCTGTTATCTACATTCCATTGATGTTATTTACCCCATAGTTTTTGACCTTCGCTCATCTTTTTTATTTAATAGAAAGAATTTCGTCTCTGATGCTGTCAGTGTTATTTCCTTGAAGTTTTTCTTTATCATTTCAATTTTTGGATTGATGGATCAATGGACCGTGTAGGCCTTTAGAGGAAGTAAAAACTCAAATGGGTAGGAGTAGCGTTAAAAACGTAATTAGGCGGAAAAGACATTTGGTACCTTTGGGTAGGATGTGTTTGTAACGAGGAATTCTAATGCTTATTTCTGTCAAAGAAAAAGTACATAGTTCTGTGTAACTGGGTCAGTACTGACCCCCTCAACCCCTGCTTCCAGTTGAACTCTACCATTTGAATATTACTTAGTGTTCCTTCAGTATTCCTCGGTCTGTTTCTGTGTTTGGATGAAAATATTCCAGCACCTTGTATGCCTCTCGTGTTCCCCAGTCTGGGAAAAACTGGCATCCCGGCCAGAGGAGATTCAGGGTTTGAATGTTTTAGATACGTATTTAAATATTTCATGGTAGTGTTGTAGAGATTAATTGTGTTTTTACTTTCCACCTACATTTTGTATTGCACCAGCACAAGCAGTGCTGCACTGAAGCTGGGTACTTCCAGAAGCTAGTAAGAAATGTGTTGAAAGATCTGCTGAGTTCCATTTTTCCAAACGACACAGTGCTGATATCCAGTACGATTTCTGAAGGCTCAGAAGTGTAATATTTGTTTTGCAAACACTGTTTTCTTCCTTTTGTATGTGCTTGATTTTCCCTTGGTTATGTTGGGAACGGAAACAAAGATAGAAGCGGCGATTATGTTGCCTCTTGCAAATGTCTTTAGTAAATAATTTAGGGAAAGGATTACTTCTCTGCATTGGACTAGAGAACAACTTAGTAAGATTGACTGTATTTTAATCATCACATTTGTCCTTTCAGTTATTAGAAGTATTTTGTTATATGGTTATAAAGGCTAGCAATTAAAATGTAATGCTTCTGTCTCCTGCAAGGGTGATAAACACCTATTTAAACACCCTTGAGACGACCGGGCTGCATCCGTTGAATTTGTGTTTTGGTACCCAAACGCTGAGTTTGTTTTTGATGTTTCAGAGACACAAATATCTGAATACATATTTTCTGTGGCTTGTTTCACCTCATCCGCTTGTTTCACCTCATCCGTTAGACACTGGATGTGGCCCGTGCTGTCACATCTAGTCCAGTGTTTCATTGTCAGCAGGAGGAGCTGCTTCCTCCCTTTAGGATTTGAGAGGTACCTTTTGGCCATTACTGTTCTGTGTTTATTTAATGTCTAAACCATGAGGAACACTTTTTATTTTGCTTTATACTTAAATTACAAAGCTTTTAAGGATCCTCTCCTTTCCCAATTTCCTTCCACAGCATTCAACGCCGTGGTTTTCAGGTCTGGTTTTGGGGAGTGTTATATTCTGTGCCTGTACATAAACAATAAGTCAATACATAAATTATAGTTACATACCTGCATATACCTTCTGACCAAATCACTCCCCTTTTAAGCTGCAAACATGCCAGTTATTGAGCAGAAAGCAAATATTTACTTCCCGGAGATGTTTTTAATCAAATGACACAGTTGTATTGCACTTCCCTTTAGTTTGGACATGAAATGGTCATTCACAGGAAGAAATCTCCTTGTTCAAAACCAGGCAGAAAACTCAAGTAAATCTGGTGACCCAAGGGTATATTGTTTTCAGACTGGTCTGTGTTGACATAAAATCTGTTTGTTTTCTTTGCAGCCTTTAGTGTCAAAATATTTGTGCTGTTGAAGCGAAGGCAGCAATGACAAAAATTCTGTTGTCAAGTTCATATTGTAAATGTGAGGATGGAAATGTGTGTTATTTTCAGGGAATGAATAAACTTCGTTTATGTAGGCTTAAATACAATTGTACAAACCCAAGATGTAGCACGTTTTCAGGACCTTCAGCTTCTCCTTCCTATCTGGGATGTGTTGTTGCTATGTCCCAACCTTGGCCTTGCCTCTCTGTGTGGTTTCTATGGGGAAGCATACCAATATCCCTTTGTAAATTGGCTGTTCTCCACTGGGTTAATGGAGATGTCCTGTTGGAACGGGTGGTGCCCTGCATGACCTCATATCAGTCTTGGAACTAAGCAGTGGGGATGAGATGCACCACTACTAGGTTTAGGGTCATAGATCCCCATTAGCCATGCATTTTGCGCATAAGACATTTAGGGAATATTTTTCTATGCTGAAAGCTTTTTCTGCTCCATTTTCTTGAGAGCAACGTTACAAAGTTAGGGATACATTTAAAAAGCAGGAGGTGGGAGGACAGAAAAGTTTGAAGTTGAGTTGTCTGGATGACGTTCAGTTTGAAATGTGGAAGCAGTGGTTTGCAGCAGATCAGTGTGAGCATCTCCCAGTGTTACCGACAGCTGCCAAAGGATGGAGGAGAGAAGAGTGAGCAGGATGACATGGTCCTGAGCTCTGGAAATGCTCCTTTACTGATCAAAGTCCAGGTTTTGTTATTAGCATACACTTCAAAGCTTGAAGGGTGTTTTGGTGAGAGGACTGTGGTGCTTTCTTCATCATTATGTTGGGGATAGGGAACTCTGTGTGGGTTTTCCAGGGTTACTGTGATGTCTATGACTGTAACTCATGAATTTGTTATATAAATTAACACTTAAAGAAAAAAAGAAGGGTGATCAAATTGCAGAGTAAGTAGAAGGCATAAATCTGTGTGTGTCTGTAGAAGCTGTCAGGAGGATTTTCAGATTCAGCTTTCAGTCTGGTACCACAGGCGATCGGTACAAATGAAATTAGCGCAATAACGTCTTGAGGGTTCAACAGATCTTGCATCAGAAGTAGGACATAGAAGCGTTACCTTCTGCAGGATGATTATTTTTTCCCCTCTTGTACCATCTCACAGAGATGTCAAAATTTGCAGTTAGCTCACTGTAACTATTGAAGTTAAGAGGAGCAAACTGTTAGTATTTCAACGTGGGAAATACAAGGGAGGAGTTTGAGGGTAAGGGCAGACCACCAGAGGTTGCCCGGGGAGGATGGCTCAGCTCACCCACTTCTCTTGCAAAGCAGCCAGTAACACCCTGCGCAAGGCTGTGCTAAAAGGCACAAAGGGGAAGTTCTCCTCCTTCAGATGTTTTCCTCTGAAACCTAAATAAATCAACGTTACTACAAGTTACAGGTGACGTGATTTCAGGTACAAGCCCCACCTTGGCACAGTGCTTGTTTCAAATGTGCACTGAATCGAGTACATTTCCCTACTCAATTCAGTGGTTTATGTCAGAAATCTGACCTCTTTTGGGTTGCACTCCTGTGCTTTGGTCCATGTGGTTTGAGATGATGAACATCAAAATCACTTATGTGAAATGTACTTTTAAAAAATTATCTTAAATTGGTGATTAGGAATGAAAAGGCCATCAGCTGACATCAGTCTAATAATATTTTATGCATTAATTATGAACCAATGCTTGTTCATCTGGCCACAGTTTTCATCTCTAGGGCAGTTTATTTGCCATTAAATAAAACAAAATGTGACAAAAGTCAGTTTGTCATCAGTGAGACTTGATGGAGTTTTAAATTATCTTATTTAAATTATCTTTCATAGGAACATTGAGCAGGCTGAACTATATTGAAATCACAAGGTTTGTCCTTAGACCATCCAGAAAATAGGTTATTTGCTGAAAAAAAAAATATCACCGTATTCTCTTTTCAGTAATGGGGAATGCAAGAAAGATAAAGTTGCTTCCATCATCAAATTTTCGAGTACAATTACGTAGCTGTGCTTGTACAATTAGTACTAAAATGCCATAGATATAAACGGACCTGTAATCACGCTTACAGAAATGTACCAAAGTATGACATTTCTATGGCTGAGAAGACTCTCTTCTGTGGAAGAGAAGACTTTAGGAAACCTTGCTTAATCTGCTTAGGTTTTTTAATTGCCCAAATTACACCTAAAAAATAAAAATGGGTATTTCTTCTGAACAGTCACCTTGTTCTTAAATTCTTATCTGAACAAGAATTTAAGACTTTAAAGAAGAATTAGATAAGAATTTAAGAAGAGGCCTAGGCAACAGTTAAATTAGATTTTAGAAGCCACACTCTTCTTAAGAACTATTATTTTGCTCCCAGTAGGCTTTTAAATGCTATTCACATGCTGCCATCCAAGTTCCATTCTAGATGTCAGCGTTTCCTAAGTTAGGCTTTGTTTAAAAAGGAAAAAAAATCTCTGCTTTTTGAATGAAACATGGAAGCAAATCATGAGATGAAATTGCTCAGGAAATGATATGTGTAAATTGGATCTGTGGAGTCCTTGAACAGCCTCCAGTAAACTTGGAAGTCTGGCATCGTATGGGTGGAAGCAGGGAGAGGCCATAGAGGAGGAGTTTCAATACTGCCCTGGAACGCAGGGATGGTGTTAGGGAAATCAGAGCTCAAGCTGAGACTTGAGTGTCAAGGTTTCTGCCAGTGCATTGGTAGAACGGAGACTGGGGATGTGTTTCTGGAGACACAAAGCAGAAGGAATTGACTGGGAACAGTCAGCATGAATTTAGCACAGATAAATCCTGCCTGTCTGAGCAGATTCACTTCAGTGAACTCCTGGCTGGATTTGGGGATGAGGGGAGAACAGTGGCCATCGTTTCCCTCGGCTTTAATAAGGCTGTCAGCACACCCCCACAGTGCTAGTCAAGTTGAGAGGTTGTGGTGGGATGGTTGTAATCTGATGGGCACAGAGGGGTAAAGCTCTGGTTGGATGTTGAGGCACGGGGGTTGTGTTTAGTGGTGTCTACCTGGAGACAGCAGCAAGTGGAGGATTGCAGGGACTGTGTTAGGAGACCGTACTTACTTAACAGTAATAGATGAAGGCACCTAGTGATATTGGAGTTGAACTGCAGCTTTTGACTATAACCAGTAAAAAAATGAGGCAAGTGCATGGACCTTGACAACCCTTCCCTGATCATAGAATCATGATAGGTTTGGGTTGGAAGGAAGCTTAAAGCTCACCCAGTTCCAACCCCCTGCCATGGGTAGAGACACCTTCCACTAGAGCAGGTTGCTCAAAGCCCCATCCAGCCTGGCCTTGCTGGATCAAAGGCAGAAGTTAAATCCAGTGGCAGGTCGACTGCAGGAGCACCAAGCTCTGGAGCTCAGAGGACTCTCCTGGACGGGATGACTCCATTGCAAAAACCATCCCCTTCTGCTTTCTGAGACCTGTATATGCTGCCTGCCTGATGCCAGCAAAATAACAACTTCTTATCCCACAAATACCTGTTTATAGCTGGTGTTCAGTTTTCCTATTGCCCTGCCTATACCTAATCTGTAACAGGAGAGAAAGTTTAGGTGAAAGACTGTCTGTGGCAAAAGATGACTCTTATTATCTATAGTTCCTTAAAAATCAGAATGAGTTACAAGAGACAGTTGATTTTAAGGCAGGCAATATCCAGGACGGTGTACAGTACTGATTTAAGCATTTATTTTATGATGGCATGTGTTATTCCTTTGGCTGCAGCAAGCATGTTAATAAAATATGGATTTATTTTACTGAAAAATCTTTCAAGTTTTGAATACAGCTGTGAGCTGAAGTTTATTTTGGCACACTGAACTGTACTGTCTTCTACAGTTATTAAATGTTAATTGAATCCTTCTAGACTTTCAGTGCAACCACCTGAAAACTGCTGTCTGGAAAACAGGGATCTTTGTTTCATGTTCGTAATTATTTTCGAGCTCTGGGAAGCAGAAATTACCTTGTGTTAGTTGTTCTTTTGTGTAGTGAATACGTACAAATTTAACCTGAAACTTCAGTCTCGGGGTCTTGTATACTTGAATGGGAAGATTTCATTGATTTAAATAACATCAAGGCTTGGTCTATAAAGACAGAAAAACTGCTTCTTAGTTTTCCCAATAAATTGGAAAACAGAAAAATGCTGTTTTCAAGCTAAATTGATTGTGGATACTAAAGACCAGTACATAGTTTACACTTACTTCATGTGCCATAATTATTGCAGAAGTGATTAGTGTATGTTTCAGGTCCCAGAAAAGGATGCGTTATCTTTTTCCTCCACGCACTGTTTTATGCAATTAATAGCAGCTCTGTGGGGAGTGATGAGGAGTTAGCTCTGTGGCAGACTGGTTTAAGTAGGATTTGGGGGATGTGTGTGTGTGTGTACCTCAGTGGTGGGATGTCCGTGGCACGTGAAGTTAAATACACATACATCTTTACTGGAAAAAGCCAAAATGAAGGATGAGAAGAGCAGACAGGCAGATGGAGGCACTGACATGTCTTATTAATGAACACAGTTGTGATTGGAGTACAGTTACACAGATTGCTCAAAGCCAGGAGCTGCGATAGCCATCTCATAGGGAAGCAGCGTTGTCTTACACCCGCTGTGTTTAATTCTTCTGTCCAACCTATCATCAATAAAATAAATGTATAAACCAGACTGAGGTTGACAGTCTTTTCTTATTGTAACAACAGTAGCTTTTTTTTTAGCGGTGGAAATGTTTCATTAACAGGTTAATAGAATTCTTATTGATCTTAATTTCTCCTTTACATACTCCATGTCTCCAGATGACTCTTCAGACTAGGGGACAGTGCAAACTGTAGGTTAGCTAGTCAACTTCTATAGGTTGTTTTAAGGTATTTATCTGTAGGGTAACACCATCTAATCTTCATCTGTCTACTTTGAAATACAATGGTGACATATCGCTGACACAAGAGATCAGTACCGCAGGTGAATGTATACCTGCATACGTCTCATTAGGTGTACTGAAAGTGACTCTTCAGTTGTAGGGGGATGTCTAAAAACTTCATGGATTTGCTCTGACAGCAAACATGAGTGTTCAGTAAGCAAATACTATACATATTTTAAAGATGAAGAACCTGGACACATAGAAGGGAAGTGGTTTTGGATGACAGGATCAAGAACTGATTGTACTTTTCATGAATCTTGGCTTCTGCCTTAATCCTTCTGATTTCTCCCAGTTACAAGACGCCTCAGCTCCCTTACAAAAGCTCTTGCCAGCACGATTCCTCTAAGCTCCATCTTGCGCAACCTTTTGCAAACTGAATGGAAAAGATTGTTCTGTGTCATCAATTAAGATGTCAGCAGCTTAAATACCAAAAACTGATGGGCAGCATCCAGTTCTACTTGTCAGATACAAGAATAGTGTTGCAGTGCATGGTACAGAACATGCTTAATGAAGCACTTACTGAGCTAAACCAGAGCAGGGTGGCAGTAGCAATGGTACTTAAGAAGTGCACATTGCCACCTCATTATCTCTTGCTGAAAACACTTCTACCTGCAGTATCCCCTATGTATGGTGATGAAGGTGCTGCAGAAACTATCTTGTTGCAGACTATGATGAGAGTACTTGGTACAGTGATCTGTTGTTTCACTGCCAGTCTCTGAACATCCCTGCCTCGGTGCACTGTGGTAGACAAGTGCATGAACCCCAGTAAAGTTATTTAATGACAGTAAAAACAACTTGTTATGAATTTAGTACTGAAGGTCCTTGATTTCAGTGTTTGTGGGGCTTCTCACAGAAGTCCAGTTGAAGTCTACTCTCTTGGCAGTGCTCTCAGTAGGATCATCGTGAGCTGTCTCCCAGAATTTAGCTGGTTTATGATAAGACATTCCTCTTCATCACAACTTCTCAGTAGTAATTGCTTCCTGTTAATGGATATCATGAGCAGAGAGAGATTTATGTCAGTAGATGATTCTCAGTGAAAGAAATCATCTGTTCATTCCTGCAGGGAGCAGAGTAGTGACCCACAATTAGTGATCTTTATGTTCTTGGAGCTGTAACTCCCCAGAGTGTGGGATCAGGGGGGAATCTCCAGGTTACCTTGAGCCTCTTTGTATCACATGTATCCCTGATACAGTTCAGCCGCAGACTTCTTATTAGCCTGATCTTTCAGAAAGGCATTTGAAGTATTAAGAAGATGAAGACAACCACCATAACCCCTGATAGTATAGTCAATAACATCCATTTAAAAAAAGAAGCTAGAAAGTACAGATTCTAAGCTGCTCATTCTTATGTCTTCCTCTAAGATTAAGCAGTCCTTGTGTCTGGTATTCCATCCTACAAAGTGTAATCGTGTTATCTCTCTACTTTTTTGTTGGCAATCTGAATACATTGTGTTCTTCAAGGCATTTTTCTTTAGCAGTGAGCTTTTCATTTTGCATCCTTTCAAACATACTGAATATGGACACTAGAGCTGGTGTCCATATCTCCCCTGGTCACGGTACCGTTCTTGGAGCTCACACAGAGTTGCTCATTACTTTTAATGCTCTAGTTCCCTACGCTGTCAGTGTGACAGTAGTCTTTTTCTAATGGCAAAGCTTTCCATCTTGGTTTTATTAAAGCATGTTTTGTTTCTGTGATCTTCATTTATCTGTGATCCAAAACGACCGTGTGCTTGCACTGTTGCTATTATTTTTTAGACAGTTATTACTGTTTTTTGTGATGTTCACAGTCATTTTGGCAAAGATTTTCTATCTGTGTCCACATCACTGGTGGAGATGATGACAGATACCCATTAGGAAGATCTCTACTGAGACAGTTTTGCATTGACAAATGTGTCCTAAGCGAACCAATTCATAATCCTTTTATTGTGTGTTTGTTTTAATCGGTTCTGCGTAGCACTGACTTTTCTAAGGGGAACGTTAGTAGTGCTAACACAGACACCCTGCAAAGCTCTTATTTATTGCATCTTCATGGTTGCCTTAGGTGAACTTGTTAGAAGTTTATGAATCCTGGGGATGAATGAAATATAAGAATCAAGACAGTTATTTTCTAGTTAAAATAATTTACTGTTTGGTAGAAATAATCCATAAAGTGTAGGTACACAGTGCCTGGATTTCACCAGTAGTTCATTTTTGTTCTGCTGCATTCTTGTTGGCCAAATCAAGAAGTTTAGAACTGAATTCATACCACATCTGCCCAATGGCCCGTGAATTTCTGCAGTTGTACTTTATTCATTAATTGAGACCATAATCCAGTGCTAGGAAAGAGATACATATAAAAAGAATTTACTAAATACCCATAAAATAGCCTTCCAGTAGAGAAAATGGACTTGAAATCTCTATTGGTATTTGGCTCACTCCTTTGAGTATGAAAGTGCATGCAGAACTGCACAAAATTGGAATTATTTTTCCTAATGCATCTGTGTGGGTGTTCTCAGTTTCCGTAGAGAAGAGGTTGTACATTCCCCGCTGTAACTCCATGTGTAGTAAGTGGAATATGTAGTACAACTTGTTTGTGTCGGAATGAAGTAAAATTATACTGCGATATTCTTCTGTTTCTGGTAGTATAAGCTGCTCAGAATTCTCTTTTGCAATTATGTTGATTATTTCAGTTCTTTGGATGTCCTTGTGAGAGTGATACGCTGTTCTTCCCAGCTAAAATTATTTAGCTGATTCTTTCCTCAGTTAATGTAGGGGGAGAAAATCAATGGAAAAGATAATATTTTAGCATTAGTTGATCCTAGGGTCTTGTTTGATTCCAGCTAGCAGGCTAAGTAGCAAATGCTCTTAGCAATTGTTTCTCTTAGTGGAATTTTGAATGCACCAGGAGAAATCTTGATCCATGGAGACAGTACAGTAATTCACATTGACATATTTTCCCCATTTGCCACAGGGCAAGTGGAACTATTAATGCTCCTGTACAAAACCTTTTCCTCCTCTTCTCTGTTTTTAAGAGCAGAACAGACACAGTGTTGATCGTCACAGTGGATTATATGTAAAAATTTTAGACTACCCTGCAGCCATCAAAGGGAAAAGGATTCAGAAAATTTATTATCAATGTTATCTTCGCTTTATTTCTCAAATAGAAACCCCTGTGCAATAAGTACATGTATTTATTTACATTGTGGGGTTTTGTAGTGTTTGGGAGGTTTCAGTGGTTGTTTTAAGCAAAAAGGCATCTCTGGGGTCAGGGAGCAGGCAGCAGTGATTGTAAAATAAGCTGTTTGAATACTGCATGCACACATGAACTGATTCTAACAGAAGAATCTTCTCTGAATCCATTCTGTGCCTCACAACGTACGGTCAGCGCCCAACGGAGACAGCCGTTCCAATCATGTATACACAAGGAAGAGTTGTTATCCATTGTAGTATTTTGCCTGCAGCTTTGAGAGACCCAATTTTATCTTCCCTTAAGCAGCAGAAACGATGTCAGCATCAGCGTGGTACTTCTTTTCTTTGGCTGTTTCAAGAACTGAGGAATTGAACTGTTTTGTAAAATGTGTATAAATTTAAGCAGTTTCACTCAGTGCAGTAAAACTGCTTTTGCAATTAGATTTAACCGTGAGTTCTTGAAAACCTGGTTGGTTAGATGTTCAGGAAGTAAGAGACAGTTGCCTGCTAATAATGCCAGAAATCACAATTACACTGTGAGGAGGAGTAATGATAGATGACCAAATATGCATCTTCTCAATGGCTGTCCTGTTGGCCATTATGTTACGAAAATCTGTGTGTGCTATTAGATTAAAAGTTGACTAGAACAAATTTCTACATGCATTAGCAAACAGATTCTTTGGTGTCCTTTCCATCCTCCCCCCCCCCCTCCCCCTTTTGTTTTTAGGAGAGTGCTTAGGTCAGAAATGAGATGAGTTTGATGACCTCAGCCTGTGGCCTCACAGACATCTGTCTACATCTCAAACCATCCATAGATTTTAGTACAATTGGAAATCCCTTGTCAGGAAAGATCCAGAGAAAACTTAACTGTGGTTGTGATTGTAAAAACCCTAGAAACAAACCAAAAAGGCATCTCTTCCCTCTCAGTTCATGATACTTAGTGAAGGTTACAGTTGTAGTGCTTGAAAGGAAGAACATTCAGAATACTTACAGAACCAAGGTAAGGTGGAGTTCTATTCTCCTTGCACTATTTATTATCGACATGAATTATTGTTCATTCCTCTCTTGCGATAATGTTTGCTGATGTGGGTTTCTCTGTAATGTTAATCATATAGGTGCATTCTCTGGGAAAAAACACAAATAACCTTTCTGGGTCACAAGTCTCACAAGCCACTTTAGCTGGAGATGAGCACAGTACAACAATCCACAAAGTATTCTCATTTGTTTCCAGGTCTTTCAGGAAAAGCTAATTAATTATTTATACACTATCTATATATATTTACTTATTATCCAACCCTAACTATTCTGTGATTCTATGATTATTACAGCTCAGTTGTCTTTTTAGCCTGTGCTAGTTAATTTAAAGTACATTTTTCCTAAGGTAACTTCATCATCCCTGATACAACTTGCACGGTTCATAAGGCGTATTGAATCATTTTAATTAAGAACCTGATCTGTTTGCATGGGTGTATTTTCCTTTTTGTGGATGTCTGCTGAACTTTACTCTGCCCATAGTGATGTACAAGCCTGTACCGTGACCATTCTTTCAGATACATGAAGTAATACAAATTAATAAAAGATTATTCTGATATCAATGACTCTTCTGTTTGCCATAGGAATAAATAGGACCCAAATAAAAATTGAGAATTTGAAGCAAGGGAAAAGAAATTGTTGTTGGAAAAGGACCTGGGGATGCTGATTGATGGCTGGCTGAAGATGAGCTGGGGTGAGGCCATTGAATGCTGTGTTCAGTTCCAGGCCCCTCACTACAAGAGAGACATTGAGGTGCTGGAGTGGAGAGAAGCCAGTGGAGCTGGTGCAGGACCTTGAGCACAAATCTGATGAGGAACAGCTGAGGGACCTGGGGTTGTTCAGCCTGGGGAAAAGGAGGCTCAGGAGGGACCTTATCTCTCTCTATAACTGCCTGACAGGAGGTTGTAGTGAGGTGGGGGTTGGCCTTTTCTCCCAAGCAGCAAGTGATAGGACAAGAGGTAATGGCCTCAAGCTGCACCAGGGAAGTTTTAGATTGGATATTAGGAACAATTTCTTCCTCAAAAGGGTTGTCAGGAGTTGGAACAGGCTGCCCAGGGAAGTGGTGGAGTCGTCGTCCCTGGAGGTATTTAAAAGATGTCTAGATGAGGTCCTTAGTGGCATGGTTTAGTGGTGAACTTAGAAGTGCTGGGTTAATGGTTGGACTCGATAACCTTAAAGGTCTTTTCAATCTAAACAATTCTATGATTCTGTGTCATAGCTCATGATGAGCTCTTTGTGGGCTTTCCACAAAGTCACCATGAATCACAAATACTGCACATGTATCAGCCTGACCACCTTGGCAACGCCTGCCTGGCATAAGAGTTACTATCTTTAAAATTGCACTGATGATTCTGCTGTCAAGAGTAGGGGTCCTTGTGAGATGATGGAGTTCCCAAGAGACAATTGTAGGACCGCAATTGTGCTGCACTGTGATACAAATTGAACAAAACATCTCTGTCAGATGGCGTTTTCCTGGGTAGAGGAGTTGAACCATTCCAAAGGCGACAGTTTAGCAAACGTTTCCATGATACATATTCTCTCTGCAGCATTTTCTTCATGCAATATTATAAGACTTCTGGAAAGTTTATCCAATAATCTTTAAATAATACAATCCTATCATAAGGCACAGTGCTGCCTTAGTCTGTAAATCAGGGTATTTGCCAATAAATACCAGTTCAAGTAGCAGTAAATCTGCTGATACTGATTATCACCTATTTGAATCGACTTTTCTTCTATAGTGAAATTGTATGTTGTATTTATATAAGTACTATGATCTGGCAATCTTTGCTAGGATTTGCTTCTCTCTTTATATTTTACAGCAATATGAAGGGAGCTGTTTTAATATAGTTCAATACTTTTCATATCACTGTGTAAGTTGCCTTGTAAACCAATGTCCTTTGGAATTTGAATTGTATCTCAGGAGCCTTGCAAAGGGATAAGGATTTCTTGCAGTTTACTTTTCAGCTATTGAGTTTTAAGCCTTGAGAATTGGAAGTAAAAAAGTTGCACAAGAGTCTGTTTTGGTTTTGTAAACGAAAAAAAGCTGTACCTCCCAATAAAATGTTTGTTAGAAAAGTACACACATGCTAGGAGAGGTGTAGAATTATTAGTACGTTGCTAGATCTATAAGTGGAGAACATGAAATGTGTTTCTGTGGCTAATGGGTTATGTGTTTTATGCTTGAAACCTTGCTAGTTTCTTTTTACTGTTCGAAAATCATTGACCAGTCACTGTTATGGATTGCCTCGCCCATGTATTGTTCCATATGTTGTAACTATGCAATTGATTTTCACTGCCCATCTCTTTGCTACTGTTTTCCTCCACTCTTAATTTTCCTGTTTTTCTTAGAGTACAAAGGGCTGTTCATTGAGATTATTTCTGTTTTTACATACTCAATGGGACGGTTTTCTTATTTTGTTTACAAATGTCTGGATATACTGCTTTTAAAATGACATTAAAACGAGATAAAATATCCAGTTAGAGCTTACACTTTTCATTGTAGTCCATTAAATTCTCTAATAGTTATCTGGAGGCAGACTTTATTATGTTCAAACAACAGTGTTCAGGTTTTTTGATGTGCAGATGTTTTCTGTAGTTTGTTACACCTGCTGTGCAAAGTGTGAGCTACTGAAGGTGTCGGAAGTGCTTGACTGATGGTGTACAGATGCTGAGTAGTGTTATGGTGTGTGGTATTATCAGACTGGTATGTGGATGTGATCAGTCAGTGAAAAGCAAGGTGCTGCCAGAGAGATGGTGTGTGTCTCAGGAGCTGGCGTGATGGTTCACTAGAGGTCACTTTTTGCTCGATAATGAACTGTTCCCTTATCTTGGTGTGAGGTGATAGTGGAGTTCTGGTAGTGCAGTATTTCATGAGGGTACAAAGAGTGTTCAATTTGGAAGAGGATGAAATTCACGACTGATAACTTGTAATCATCCAAAGTAAATTTGACAAAGCAAGAGAATTCATTTCATGTAAAAAATGTGTATAATCCAGTGCATGGTTGTGCTTAAAGTCCATGACAGCAAATAGACATTTTCAAGTAACAGGCGTCGTTTTACTTTTTGCATCCTTTTGTATCCTTGCTATTTGTTTCAGACCAATAAGCCTCATGGTTAGTTTGAGAAAAGTGTCTCTAGATAAATGCTTAGGAAGATGTTGTTTTGATTTCATACCTTTGTTTTTCCTGAAAGGGTCCTCAGTTTTGTGGTACGTGTTTCAAACAAGGCAATATGACGTTCTCTGTGCTGCCTAGTGCATGAATGACATTTGTAAGTGTGAATATAATTGTTTGAGAACTTTAAAATGATTTCTGATGCATCTGTAGTTTTTTTCCTTGGCTACCTGTGCATCTTTGACAAAAAAAAAGTGTGTTACAAGGGAACTGAAGATGAGGTGGAGGATAATAGTGTGCAAATGACACTGAAGCACAGAGACCACTAACTTAGGGCCGGTCGAAATCGCAGTGAACACGCAGCATCTCCTAGAGATGCCCTTGCTGCTGATTTATAATGGTGCCAGGTCCAAAATAATTAATGCCACTTCTGAGCAGATAATCACCTCACGTTTGGAGTAACATGGCAAATCTGAACTGCTTATGGCTTCAAAGCTAGACCAGAGACAAAGCTTGCAGCCTAAGCACCTCTCTCGTCTGGAATTGTGGTAGGCAGGGTGCTGCCCTTGAATCCATGTAGGCCAAAGTACCTCTTGCACATCGTATCTGAATTTGATTTTCTACATCTGTTAAGTTTCTGAGCACACCAAGACTGAAGACATACCCACAATAGAAAGTTCACTAAGGACATGCACTGGTTCTCCTGAGGCTACTGGATGGTTAAGTATTCTCTGTATTGCCTATGAAATTACTACCACCAAACAGGTTACTGAATCTACTACAAGCTTGCAGGTTTTGATCCCTTCAGTTGGCCTTAATATGTAGATCTGCTTCTTTGCATACAGAATGCAGCATCACAAATAGAGTATCTGTTTCTCATTATAATTTTAAAGAGACAATCAGATGGCAGAACTCTTCTGTATGGGTCTGAGACAACTGCCCTTAACCATCTAAAATATAATACTTTGCTTCATGAACAGCCCCAGACTGATTTAAAACTTGAGAAGTAAATTACTACTCAGTAGTAACCTGCTACAATCCAGTTCTTTGAAAGTAAATGCAGAATGTTGTTGTTCTGGTTCATTACGTTGAAAGTATATTGCACTATAATTGTTAATGGAATTTTTTAGTGTAATATATTCCAGATGCCTTCTTTAACACCCTGGGAGACAGCAGGATCACTGGTCTCACTCGCCTATTGAGGGGCTGTCCACTGTCCATAGAATTTTGTTGGTGGCTAAAGTTAAACTTTTAGGGACTGGTAGGAGCCTCAGTGCAGTATCTCTGCAACTTAGTTTGTATGGGCTCCAAAGTCTCAGACAGGTGAGAAGGAGAAAATCTTCCCCTGGGTTACTAAGCCACTTTTTGTTCTTTCATGTTAATTGGCTGTTCGTTCCTGGGAACACAGATTGCGCTCCTTCTCCTTTACCTCATCCAATGTCAAATCCCCAAAGAAGCCCTGCCAAGGGAGCGAGCCATATGGGGCAGGTTGCAGTTGTTCCTTCAGGTCTGGATTTATTCCACTGTGAACAGATGGACAATGGCTGACATCCACTAATGGTTCTCGATAGGCTTCTTCTGCTGTTCATCTCTGTCTTCCTTTTCTCTTCAGCCACAGCACAGACCTTCCTGGAAATGGTCTGTTAACTCCTGACTAGTCAGAAAATGATACTTCTCATTTAGCAATAACCAGAAAGTGCAAAGGATTTAATTCCACCCTGGTTCTTGTGTTTTTAGCACATGTATGAAGAGGGTGAGATCAAGAAGAAAATCCCTTCGCCACTTAATACAGATAACATCAGACGAGAGAAGGGTTTTGTGTTCACTGGTTTGAAGGGAATTTGTTCTTCCATTCATTTAGCACGCTGCAAAGCTTTTTCACTTCTGTACGGCTGGTATTTCCAGCACAGAGCTAGTATAGCCATTCCATTTTGAGAAGGGAGCAATGCACATTTGGCATTTCAAAAATGACTGAATGTCTGACACAGCTGAACTTCTTGTTCATTAAGCAGAACTTTAAGCTATGACTTTGATTCTTCAGCAGACTTTTGTTTTAACGGTAGATGAAGGTCCTCTATTTTATTTCACACTTGCAATTACCACCATTTCTTAAAGATGAAGTGTCTCCTTTTTGTCAATTATTCTTTTTTCCATTTCCCCCTCACAACCTGCTGAAGATGTTTCTGCAAAATAGCTTTCTCTTTTACATCACCCAGAAAGCCTTAACTTCCTACAGCAGGAAGTTTCACACAGAGGAAGTTACACCTAGAAAAAAACAAAAAGCAGCTGTAATTAAAACATGCAATTGCAACGTGAAAGTAGACTGATGTCTGTGCGTGTGTTTCATAAACAAATGCTTTTCAGGATCTGAGTGAAAGAAGTAAGGAAACATTTAAATCCAAACAAAGTCTTCTTTCCAGATTTTTAATAAATTGAATTGAGGTATTTTTATTAGACATTTTATAGATCTCTTTTTAGGATAAAGTTTAAGTGTTGGTTCTGCTTTATCCAACCATTGTTTTGTTCTGACACAAATCCGGTTTAGGATCTCCTAATAGCATCTCCAGGATTTACTGTTGACAAAAGTTCAGATACTGCATTGAAATATAATCTTGTTTTTTGATTAAAAATGCATAAAGGTTTTAAAACGATGGTTTTAGAAACTGTTATGATGGATGACGCATGTTTGATAATGAAGCAAAAACATGCCTCAAAGAGCCAGCATGCGCAGCTGTGGCAAGCTAAAGAAAATCTGTAAGTACACAATCACAGTATCTAGAAGTAAAAATATTGTCAAACCTCATTATTCACTTCAGAGTGCATTCGACATGTATCTTTGCTCCTTGCTTAGACACTGCAACAGTAAAACTTCCTCTTTCAGTATCTTCAAAGCCACATCTGCTAAAGATATAGTACCCTAATGTATCTAATTTGTGAAAGCCCAAGGTCATGCCCTTATGCTTAGACATTCTGGGGGGAATAAAACTTGTACTTAAATTATACATATGGCTGTTAACAGATACACTTAAAACAATGTATTTACTCTTCAGCACATGTGCTCCTCCAGCTGACTCTTAGGAAGCCAAGAAACAGTTTGGGGGCTTCAAAAACGCCGTAATCCTTAGCGCAAAACACACAAGACACTCAGCTGTGTCACATTGCTGTTAAAAAATAAAATTAGCTGCAGTGACAGCAGTGCCAAAATGTGGTAAGAGGATGGGGAGTGTTAGGCTTTGTGGAAGATTTACTTATGTTATAGCTGTACAAGCCATGGTCTAAACGATACGACGATCAGTGAATGTTTGGTGACCTGGAGGCAAACTGGAGAACATAGGAAGTAAAATGGATGGGGCAGAGGAAAGCTTGGCTGGAGTCCTCTGGTGTGCTCCTGGATTTCCCCATGTCCAGTTGAAAACTAGGCCACTGACAGCCGTGCAGGAGAGGACTGAACTGTAGGTGAAAGCAAGCTTGATTTTCTTAAACATAAAGAGCATTGCATTGTGTTCTGAAGGAAAATGTCAATTGCTGCTGGGTTATTTCATTCTCTTTTTCCATCCTGAGAGTCTCTAAAGTTCATTCTCTAGAGCAGGTGCCTTGTGGCAGCTGTCAGAGAAGGGTGGAGAGACCTTTCCATAGGGGAGACAGGGTCAGATAACCTCTCTCCTTCAGCGGGTGCAAATCAGCTCTCTGCTACTGAAAGTAGTGCAGTCAGATGAGGATCCAGCCCATGATGTTTTCACAGGAAAGATGAGTTTGTGATGCATGCATGTGTGCTGAGAGGGAAGCAAGTCCGGCACTACCTCCAGTGTGCATATTTGTTAAGTCTATGTACAATCAGAAAGGAAAAAGAGCAAGCATATGAATCCCTTCATGAAATAGCGTGGAGAATACCAAACTGCAGTATTAATAACCTCCTGTTACTGAATACTCCATCTGTTCATCATGCCAACTTATCCTCACTTAGAGCACTCCCCTTGTCATAATATTTTGTACCACACTCCCCTCCCTCCTCGAGGCAGCAGTTCCAGTTTAGAACTAAACATTTGCCCAGTCATGTAACCCCACCGAGGACATGGTCTTGTTGCCTCTATCTGCTTATGTTTCTCTATAAAAGAAATGTATCTGAACTCTTCATTCCAATGCTGAGTTTTCATTTTCTACTATTAGGTTGTTGTTTTTTTTTTTTCCCCAGAGATACTTCCATATCCATATTGGTATTCACAGACGTTTCATTTGCAGTTTGAGCGTGTTCTACACCTAATGCTCATTCCTGCTGATACTTTGCCACATGGCAACTTCAGCAGTGAAGAAAAAAAACACCCCATGATTTTCTTCTTACAGCTTTGATATGTATGTATTTTTATATTTGCTAACATCTATAAATGGCAATAAAGTGGTTAACCACTTTAAAGTGATTAAAACCAAATTTGTTTATTTATACAACCCCCACATGAGGCGCTTGGCTAGATGCTGCCCTAGTGATGCACAGTGAGAATCTTGAGAAACTGTGTTGTTTGAGGGATGTCTGAGACGTCTGCACAGAGCCACAAAAGGCTTTCCCATGAAAGCAGGAGGAAAATGAAGTTAAATCAGAGGCTGCATAAAACTGGTCTTGGGAGTTACCTCTTGATTCTGCGGAATAACCCCATGAAATGGACAGTAACTGGAGAATGATGGGGAAAAACAAGTTATTAGGGAGCTGGGCGAGGTTGCTAAAGGCTGCCTATGAGCTAAAACCCTTTACTTGTGCCCTGGATTCCAGAAATCCACACAATGTGGGAGGCTGAAACCATACTTTATATATAACCTTTGGGTTCAAATATTCCCCTCTCAAACAAACAAGCAAAGAAAATCCCTCCAAAAAGCACAGGAAAATTTATATAAGAAGCACAGAAGAGATTATCTGCTCCCTAGTATAGAGCATGTCACTTATCAAAGTGAATTGCTAATGTTTGCTGCCTGAGAGTCCCTATAATTATTTGTATTCTCTAATACACTTCTCACCTATATTTGAAGTGTTGCAATCCTGCAGAATTAGGAAAACCCCTTAAATCTTCATCTCTACCCCTCCCTTTCTGTGTGCTTCTTATGTTTAAACATCACCCACGGTCCCGGAGTGCAGCGTCGGCAGAATTAACTCTCAGATCACCCACAAAGTGATTAAAACCGTGCGAGAGGAGGCACTGAGAGTTTGCGCAGGGATCTTGGCTTGGCATGGCATGAGGCGGCGGGACGGACAGATGTACACCGGGACAGATGTACACCGAGCTCGCTGCCTCTCGGCCAGGACACCCCAAACTCCGGCTCAGTGGCCGGCTTGCCCTCTCCTCCAGGCCGGTAAGAGCTTTATTTCCCTCTGCATCACCGCTGAGCTCAGAAAATAAGAGTAATATTTTTATCAGAGGCTGGCCTGTCGTGGCCATCGGCAATCATTATCAGGGGGGGTATCAGGCCCCTTGGCACCCCTGAGGTACTGCTGTGGAGCGCAGGCTTTGGGGCCGTTTGCGGCGTGACCGCTGATAGAAACCGAGCGTTTTATTACCGGATAAAGCAAAAAAAAAAAAAGAAAAAAAAAAGGTGTTTTCGCTCGCGGGTTTCGCCTGTGGGGAGAGGACGGAGCGAGCGAACACCCTGTGTGCCTCCAGCCGCCGCTCCGCTGCGGGGAGGGGACGGTGGTGGCTGTGCGAGAGGTGGAGGAGTTTCCCGGCTGGCCGGACCAGGAGCTGTGGGCGCTGAGCAGCGGGGCAGGACCGCGGCGCGGCGCGGTGCGGTGCGGTGCGGTACGGAGCGGGGCCATGGCGGCGGAGCGGCCCCGCCACCCTCACCCGGGCGGGGCGAGGCGGGGCCGCGTCAGCTGACACAGCCGGGCGCGGGGGCGCCGCCGCGCTGACTGCGGTTGTCGTCCGCCGCCGGCGCCGCTGTTGGGGCGAGTTGGCGAATGGCGGGCTCTCGGGGGCACCCCCGTGTGGTAGCTCGGAGCGGGGGAAGGCGGAGGGGGCATCGCTGGGGTTTGGGTCAGTGACTTCTGGTTTTGACCCAAATCTCAGTGTCGGTTCCATTTTGGGCAGCGCGGAGATGGACTGGTGGATTTGTGCTTATTTTCCTGTCAGTGCATGCGGGCTCCTGAGCCCCGGGTCCACAGCAGCGGCCGCTCCTCTGGTGGCTCATCGCCCACCTTCCATCTCCTCAGAAGGGCGCCTGCAGGCTCCAGCTGCCTCCTCTGAGGGTCCACCCTGCGCTGGGCGTTGGTCTGTGGCACAATTAGCATAAATATGGTGTTAATTGCGATTAATTTGGTACTGCTGCATGGTACCGTGGCAGCAGAATGGGCCCTTTCTGTAGCTGGTGGTTTCTGGGGGAGCAGGTACAGGAGCTCATCCTGGGGACACAAAAATGGGAGAGGGGATGGGAGCTGTATGGGGATGCCCGGGGTTCACTGTGGTGGCCTCAGAGCAGCAATGAAGCAAAGAGGAGATAGCCGGGTAGTAAAGCAGCGGAGCTTTATCATTTACGCACCAAGGGTGAGGGTTGAAGAGGGTTTGGTGCAAGTTTCCCCACACTTTGGGTTTAGTGGGAACGTGTGAGGGTATCCCCAGTGGGAAAGAACATCAGAGTGGAAGGTGTCGCTGCCCATGGCAGGGGGTTGGGACTGGATGAGCTTTAAGGTCCCTTCAACCCAAACCATTCCATGATCCTGTGATGATTTTTGCCGCTTTTCATCTAAACCTGGCCCCGCTGGCGGCAGTGCCTACCCCAGCCCTGCTGCTTCCCTGTGGGATCACAGGGATGGTTTGGTGGCCGTGGACCAGGCACAGGGGCTCCGACTGGAGGCACTAATCCCCGTTTACACTCACTAGGAGCAAAATTGGAGTGTTCTGATTTTAGAGAGTTGGTTTTGTGTGTGTGTGTTTAAAAAATTAACAGAAGCAAGAAAAGGGAGAAAAGCCTTAGACAAGTCACAAAAAACAGTGAAGCACCAAAAGTGCACATCTTTTGGGATGCCAGGCAGGATGTCAAATGCAGGTGATCTTCCCACCTTGGGGAAGTTTAATGGAAACAAAACCCCCAAACCGGCCGCATTATGTCCTAAAACCAACCGGGAGTTTTCGCTGCGCCGAGCGAACGAAGCGGGACTCTGGGAAGCCCGCTCGCGCCCGCCCCGCTCTCATTCTGTCTCCGATGCCTGCCTAGAACCAAGAGATCGAGCCCGCGGAGAAGAAGAAGGAGGAGGAGGAGGTGGCGGCGGTCGCTCCCCGCCCTGAGGGCGGGCGGGCCGCGCGGGTGCGCGCGGGCGGGCATGCGCGCGGCGGCGGTGGCGCGCGCGCGCCTCAGCGCCTCAGTGGAGGGGTCGCCCGCGGAGCAGCCGCCATATGCCGCGGCGGGCCGCGCTTCCATCGCCAGCCTCGGCGTCGCGGAGCGGCGGTGCCCCTCCGGCCTCCTCCCCGCGGCGGGCGCGGACGTAGCGCTTCAATGGGAAGTTCTCACTTACTAAACAAGGGCTTGCCTCTAGGTAACCGAGCTCGCGGCGCGGCGGCCTGGTCGCGGCGGTGGGGATGGGAATGGGGGGATGTAAGGCGGCGATCGGCCCCCGCCGCTACCTGCAGCAGTGGTAGCAGCAGCAGCAGCAGCAGCAGCAGCACTGGGCTTTGTGTGCCCGGCCCCGGCGGGAGCGGGGCTCCCCTGACGGCCGCATCGCCGGCGCAACTTTGCCCTGGGAGCTGCTGGCGGTCGCTGGGGTGTTTGAATAAAAGCATAAAGAGGAATAAAAATTAGAGGCGAAGAGGGGGGCGCAGCCCAGCGACTGGAATTCGGCTGCAAGGATAATTCCTCATTCAATAAAAAAGTGAAACGGCGCTAAAACTGCACCAGGAATGTGAATTTAGGGGCTCTTCCCCACCCCGGTCCCGTTCGCTCTTGGGCTGAGCGGTGCTCTGGCTTTTAGCTGCAGAGAAATGCTGGTAAAGTGCCACAGAGGGGGAAAAAAAAGCTGTGCTAATATTTCAGTAAACAGGAAGTTTAAAAGCGGCGTCTTATTGCTGTAAAAAGTGCTTAAGGCCTGGCTGTTGAAATGATTTTGCTAAATCTGCGGACGGGTTATGTATCAGAGAGGTAAGGCTCTCCTTGTGAATTTGGTTTTCTTTCTTTTTCCTTTCTTTTAACCGTGCGCTAGCAAATGCATTTGTGGATTGCTGCTGGTTTTTAAGGTAACATGAATAATATGCATGGGGTGATGTTACAGGTATGCCTCTAGAATCGCTTAGTGTAAATTGTCATGTTAATCCGAAGGTGCTTATTTTTTTGTTGTTCCCCCAGACATAAGGAGACAGAATGTCGATTGTGTTTATAAACATGATCATTTGTAAGCAAATGATACCAAGAAGAAGGCTGCAAAGCAGAGAATAAGCCTGTTTGCCATGTAGATGCAAGTCAGGCTGCTCTGCTGCTTTGTTTTTCTCTAAAATAATTAAATTCCAAAGTCAGGATTTCAGTCATAGTGCCCATCTGGGCAGAATAATGTCAGAAAACACTGTTATTGGGGGTGTTGTTTTAAGATTTCACCTGTTGTAACTTAATTTAACAATTTAATATCCCCTTATATTTTAATAACTGTTGTCCTTAGCAGGAAGAATGTTTGCTTTTAGACCATGACGGAGCAGCTAAAGATAATCATCCCTTTAGCCTCGTTGAAAATAATGAGGCCTAATAAACTGAAGTGAATGTCTACTTCTTTTCCCAGAATATTAAAATTAACTATCATATTTGCCATGCACATACGTGTTTCAAGAGCAGCGCACTGATTCCTTCTCCTGGGTCTTAGGAGATGTAAATGTTCTTATTTAGCATTCGAGCCCCTTGGCAAGTAGCATGATGCCCTTATTAAAATATTTGAAACCTCATTATTGTGTCCCACTAGGAGGGGAACAAGAAAATACAAGGAAAAATGAAATATATTTAAATAATTTCTGTTGTAGATTGAAAGCCCATTGAGTAATGCTTGAAAATTCTGTATATTTTATACATCAAAAGGGTTAAAATGCGCACTATAAAGTAGACCATGCTAGTAGAGAGATAATTGTCCAGTGCATCTCTTTGTTCTGTGTTCTTATCTCTTTTATCTATTTTTAGCCATGTGTTGGTGAAGCAGGCATGTGAAATTAGCAGCCCAAGCTGCTAACTTTAGTATCTTCTATAACGTTGCTTTTAATCGACCCCAAAGGCAGCAAGATTTCAGTATTGGGATTCCTTAACGTTTGTCAAATAATACCCTCTTTGGTTTATTATGCAGACCATCTTGAGGGTAAGCCAGGGACAGGATACTGTGTCCAGTTGTAATTCACTAGTGTTTCTCAAACCAAAATGAAACAAACAGCCCTCTGCCCCCAACCTGCCATGGTTTTCCAGTCTGAACAAGAAATAGATGTTTACGGGGTGTCTGTGATTCATAAACCAATGAGCGAAAATGAGAAGGTTCAGCTGTTCCTTCATTTTTGTCGTTAATTTGAGAACATTTGGGATGTGAATGGAGTTTCTCTGCATTTGTTTGATGGCATTGAGGGCATGAATTGTTGCAGAGTCAGTAGCATATTCTCTGTCCTTCTGCAAACATCCCCTAACTCCCCAAATTAATGTAGATCCTCTATTTCTTCATCAAGGGATGAGTTATTTGCCAGTTCAGTAATGGAATAAAATAGTAAAAATCCGAAGATTTGCTATAGTCGTGCTCAGTAGAAGGGTTTAGTCAATGAAACTGCTGTTTTGAAATGAAACTACTACAGTCACCTCTGTGAATTTTTCAGTTCAGTTGTCATATGTAGTTAAGGAGTAGCAGACGCAGGCAGCTTTTGAGCACAAGTATACTACATGTAATAACCTCCTCATCGTAAATATTGTACATGCTCTGATCCTTTATCATCATGTGGAGTTCCTGATAGCGTGACAAAACAAATTACAAGTGCCCCTACATTTGTCAGTTTGGTTAGCTCTTGACTTGTCCTTATGCATAATAAAGATAAATAGCATCTGCCCTTTGTTAAAAATGTGTGGCGATGCTTGAATTTACTAATCTCTCTGGTTCTAAGAGTTATTGTTTTATTTACAATGTAAACAGACTGAGCAGTACTTGGCCAAAAGTGTGATCCCAGAGATTAGCATTGGGCTGGATACTGCAAAGTGTTATCATACAGATGCAGCAGTGCACTCGCCAACGTGTTGAAACATAAAGTCAGTCCCTTTGTATCATAAGAACATCTACTGTGGGTCGGTGGCTAGTCTGGATAGTCCCTTTTGGGGAGAAAAGTGACATTAGCCCAGAGTAGCAGTTCACATAAGCACCATAAGAATGGAGTTAAAAAATAAAAAGCCTATTTTACCAGAAAACAGTTTGAACAGCAGATAAGTGTGTGGAAAGGCACAGATTTAAATGACTCCTAAGTAAAGACGCTGAGAAGCAGCATAATCTTTAATTTGTTAATTAATACATGTGAAATACAACCCTCGAAACCATGCAAATATTGTGGACTGCAATTGCTTGTTGCCATTTTGTCTTTCCTAACCTGCCATGCCTTTGTAATAACTATGTTTCTTGAGGCTTATCTGCAGGGCTTGGCTACTTGTGTGTTAGAGACCTGCCTTTAAGAGTGGTATTTAGGTTTTCACCTCCCAGGCCAGCTGGGAACATTGATGAGGTGATACTCTCCAGCATGTGTCAAGCTTTCAAATCCCATAGCAGTTGGCAGTATATAGCAACACAGCAGCCTCATCTGAGGCTCCCTAACCTTCTGGCCCCATAATTATTTATTTAGTGAGAGAGTAGAGATGGAGTTACACTTTTAATACATGTCCTAAAATTTAAGGTGAGGATAAAAGTTGTAGTACATGGCCCTTTAGCCTTAGTTCCTCTGCCACACATGCTTTCTCATTCCCAGACAGCATAACAGTGGATTTACAATTCGGGAAGGCAGAAGTTCCCAGCTGTGTTTTTTGGGTCTCTTTTCTCCTCTACTGCCTTGAGAGGAGACATGATGATTCATTTATATCTGTGTATTGATCAGGAAAAGATAGGGAACATACATCGCAGATAAATCTAAAATTAACATTTCCTGCTGCAATACAACCCTTTGCTCCCTCACCAGCATTCATCTGGGAGATCTGGGAGAAGTGTAGCAGCGCTTCCAGTTGTGGTGGGCATTTCAGGATCTCTGAGCTGTGGTTATGATAGGATCTTTTCCAATGCACAGTAATCCTCAGCCCACCTCCCCAAGTGATTAATGTGCTCAGAAGTGTTTTGGGAATCTGGTAGCATCAAAGTGTTGGCTGGCTGAAACTGATGTATGCCCTTATGCAATGGTATTGCGGGGAGAGGGAAGGGGATTAAGTGTCTCAAATGGTTTATGATGTGAAAAAGGGTGCTGGGAGTCCCTGGATTAGACTTTCTTTAGGTGCTTGTGGGACCTCATCCTTTGATGTTTGGCCTCATTTTGATGGTTGAAATGAGTAAAAACCTTCACATTGGTTTTGAACCTGACTGGTCCCGTTCCTCGAGGAATGTGTGGAAGTCCCTGGACTTGTCTAATGTGTGCTGCCTCGTAGCTGCTGTCTGCGTCCTCCCGGCTGGGGACAGGGAGTATCTGGAGCACAAAGTGTCTCAGCCGCACCCTCAGGCTCTCCCTGCCAGCAGCGCTGGAGCTGGCTTAGCTGGCAGAGGGGCAATGACGCAAAGCCAGGCCTTCACCTCTTTAGTGCTGCAAAAGTAATGAAATAATAATGGGAAAAAAAGTTCACATGGTAAAATTCCAAATAAAAAAGAAATCACTCAAAAGAAACCTCTCCTGAAAAACCTGTGTATTAGATGAATAGGTTAATTATTTTTTGATGTGCAAAACGTAACGTGCTTGTGTTTGCTATAGCAGAACAAGAATTTAATTTTTGAGGAAGACGATTATAAATTAACTTCTCTTTTATGAAATATTTTTGTCATTTCATCTCAGACATATCATCTTTCCTGTATCATTATTTCATTTACTAATTACCCAGTTTGTCTCTAATCAACATAATTGAAAATTGACATTGTTTGATTTTTTTCTCCATTTGAATTAAACATTGCTAATGCTACAGCATATTTTGTGTTGGTATTTATATATATAAGGAAGACGTTCTTTACTGTGAGGGTGGTGAGGCACTGAAATGGGTTGCCCAGAGAAGTGGTAAATGCTCCATCCCTGGCAGTATTCAAGGCCAGGTTGGACAGAGCCTTGGGTGACATGGTTCAGTGTGAGGTGTCCCTGCCCATGGCAGGGGGGTTGGAAATGGGTGATCTTAAGGTCCTTTCCAACCCAAGCCATTCTGTGATTGATTTATTTTGGATGTTGCTCATCTCTGCATTTTTATCTTTCACACCTGCCTTTCTCAAGTTGCCTTTGGGGGGCCTTCCTTGCAGTAACTGCCAGGGTAGTCAGCCAAGAGGGAGTCTCCATGGAGAGCAGCAAAAGCTGGCCTTGGGGCTGGGGACGATTGCTCAGAGTAATCCCAGAGTTGAGGTTTCAACAGAAAGCTTTGATTTCTGGTGCACGCAAAGCCTTTGTAGTTTTGGTATTAAATCACAAGCTAATGCGATTATATAATTTTGCTTTACATGAAGTATTTTAAGGCTTATTGTGATAGTTCTATTTACAGGTCAGTGGCTGTCCCTTATCTGCGCCCAAATCACTTCCAGGGAGTTGTGTCACCACCGGCAGAGTTACATAAGTGTGCAGTGAAGGTTGCTCGCGCTTTTTGATGCTGTGTGTGTGCCAGCACCCATGAGGTTGCTCCTCTTCTCCTTTTAGTCTTTCTAGGGGAGCTTAGATGCCACCTCACAAAAAAAAAAAAAAAGAAGGAAGCAGAGAAACACTTCTTATGTGAGTCACAATTTCAAATTCCTTATGTGGATGTGCACTAATGGTCTTCCCAAACAGACCTTAGGATATTTTTTTGATAAATTCCATCTTCTGCTGTTGTACATGGATACACCGTGTGGTAAGAGTGGTGAGAGGTCCGTCCCACTGGGGTGTGCTTGGAGCTTTGCTTGGAACATGACAAGAGCATAACTGTTCTGCTGCCTTTTAAAGCAAGCATTGCTTTTGCCACTTTCTGTGCTTGGTTGACACATGACCTTCAGAAGTGAGAAATGTCTGTAGCTGGGAAACCACCACAGGCAGCACAGTGCTCTGCACATCTACCTAAACATGTCTGGGCTTGTGCCAAAGGGATGAAGAGATGTCCTGCTTATCCATGTTGGACAGTGTTGTAGTTTAACCCCAGCTGGCAACTAACTGCAGGTCAAAGTAGATAGTGGTTAAGGAAACGTGAGTTCTGAAGGCCGCAAAAGAGTGGTCCTGCTTTCTGTTGTGCCATGTCAGAGCCTCTGAAAGTCAGGCTGACTGCGGTTGCTGCTGCCATGTGGCAGGTTGTTCTTCTCTCCCACCCTCCAAATATGATCAATAGGAATTAGCCCATGGCTGCTGTCTGATGGCAGCAGGAATGGCAATTTGAACGCTTCCAAGTCTTTTTCTGCAGATTCTCATCCAGCTCTATTCCTTCCCTGTGGAGGAGCATGCACTGAGTGCAGTAAAGCTCTGTACCTGTCCAAGCAGAGGATGGCAGTGTGCTGTCCTGAAAGATGCTCGGCCAGTACAGTGCTGACTCAGAGCTCAGGAGAAAGCCAGGAGAGAAGCAGCACTGCTGGGTGTTCTCATCATCTACCACACGTACATTTTTTTTCACTCTGCAGAATGTCATTGTAACCCCTGGATGAGTCAGAACTTGGGAGAATGAGCCAGAAAGGAGCTACAGGGAGATGAGTGCTCTCCAGTTGGATCGGGCTGATCTGCAGGAGGGTTTGCAGGAAGGGAGTGCTGCCCCAGGCAGCTGTTAGTCATACCTACAGCCAGGGAGAGGTGCTGCTAGGGGCTGACAGACAGCAGTGACTTTGCTATTAGTGCAGATCCCAGTATCTTTATTTTATAATTTCAGAATTTCTGTTGGCTTCTGTAGGATTTTTACCTGAATATGGATGTTTCAGAATGAGCTCCCTATTTTACACCAGACTATCCAAAATGACTGTTGCTTCTTGCATATTTGCAGCATGGCACTCTCAATCCCACACAGAAAACATATGGCTTAGCAGAAACAATGATGTGGAGCACTTCATCAAAATTCCCAGATGAGTCAAATTTCATTAGGTGGTTGCAGCCAGTTTGTCTCTTGCTGAGTGCGTAGCTTTAGTCTTTGCAGAGTCATGCAGGACAAAAGTGTTTTGCAGAGATAACCACAAGCCAGTTTCCAAACTCTTCAACTGATACTTAAATATTTCTTCTCTTTAATGTGTTGTACCAGATATGTTAAACTGTTTATTTTCAACCAGATAATGAGCGTTTTCACATTTGTGGTCTACCAACCATCTTAATGCGTGTCTAGTGCTTCACTGAACAGTATTAATGTGTATCCCAACCCTTCTGATGTTGTTGATTTTCCCGTCTGTATAATCAGCGTTACTGAGAAGTGATCTTCAGTAATTCCCTGTTGTGTGTGTATGTTCCCGTGCTGACTGGAACTGGCTAGCTAAGTCTTTATCTTCATTTCTTGACTAAGAAAGGTTATAAAAATACCAACCAGAGCCACTGCAGCATTTTAGGTATTTTTTGCGTCCTCTTCAAACTCTTTCTTGTGTCCTTAAAGTCTGCCTCTGATAGTTGTGCCCCTTTCCTAGACTGCCTTGTGCCAGGATTATTTTCTTTCATTTCCTCTACCATCTTTTGCTGTTGAAGTCTTCATTTTGTTTGGTTTGTATAAGCTTTTGGGATCCTTTAAGATAAAAAAAATGTAATATCAATTTTCAGTACCTCTATAAACAAGTTACTCGCACCTAGAGGACTTACTGCCTTCACCCTCAATCAGGTTCTGTAGTTAATACTGCAGTTGCTTTATTCTTTGGTTCTGTCATGTTTCCGTTGATTTTTCAGCTCCTGCAAGACTGTCAAAGCCTATCTGACTTGTGCTGAATGTGCAGGTAGTTCTTAATGTGGATACTTCTCTTGTTATCCTGAAGTGGCTTCCTACATCTGTTCGACTTGAGATTCGTGGTCAGCAGTTTAGCCACCAAAGCACTACTCCTTTGTGAACTTTGAACTCAGCACAACCGGGCAGCAGACTTTTTCTTTATTTTTACAAGCAAAAGCACCATCCAAGAACCTAACCTTTTATCTGCGTGGAGCTGGATGTATTTTAGCCACGCCAGTCTAGATAAAAAGAATGTCTTGCATTTTTTAAAAGCTTGTGGGAGGAGGCTCACAATAGAGGCTCCATTGTACTGTTAGTACTGAGCATACAGGAAATCACAAATTAGCTATGACGAGAGTATTGCAGGGGAGTTTTAAGTTTACTTAATTCCCATAGTATTGTATGGTTTGGAAAGGGTTTCACAATACATTGCCTTTTGGGTTTGGTTGTGTATGTTGTTTGTATTTGGCAGTCCTCAGTTGGAGGCTTTTTCTTGCCATGTCTTTGTTCAAAAGGTCTCATGTTTTGAATCCTGGAATCCAGATGACTTTCCTTCTTACTGTAAATACAGAGGCATACAAATACACTTGGTATTTATCTCGTGACCACCCTGCAGCCATCTAAAATTTAAATCTAGCATTATGTATTCAGCAGTGAGAACTATCTCCTTGGAGCAAGCAATAAAAAGAAGGATTTTAAGTAGGAATTTGGAGAACAGTAAGCTTCAGGCACAACTCTTACTTTCCTAACAGGATTTTGATCCTTCAGGATGTCGAGTTGCTCAGCTTCCAGTTGATACGGAGGGGAATTGGAGTGGGCTCACAAATCTGTGGGATCCTGGCTGCATCCTGCATGCTAAGCCCAAACTATTACAGGATCAACCTTTTGTTAAAATATTGTCCAAAGATTGGCTTGGCTCAGTACTTGCAGTGGAGGAACAAGTTCTGTCACTCAGTTGAAAGAACTAGGATTATGAGGACTCTCCAAATCATGAATCTTTTTTTCTTAGTCCTGGGAATAAAGTGCAGAACAGTATGTTGCATTGAGTTGGTAATTTTGAACCTTGAGGTACTGTGAATTTTAACTTTGCATTTGTTTTCGTGACTTTGCTGGCGTCTTCCCTCTGGACTTGTTTTTAAGCCTGTTAAATTCTGCAGCATTGTGGCATTCTTTATAAAAATACATTAAAAAACCTAATCTGTTCACAAATACAGAAATAGAAAATACTCTTCTACCCACAGAGTCAAAGGAGGAGTGTGGGGAAACCCCAGCAAATGTCCATCTGTCCCCCCCCCCCCCAAACCAGCAAGAAATAGAAATGAAAGTTTGGGTGGGGTTGTGTTTGTGTTCGACTGTCCTGAGTATCCTACCTTAAAGAAATGGTAGCTGTTGAAATGCCCTAAAGATTTATGGGCGGGAGGTGGTGGTTTTTTTTTAGGGGGGAGCGGAGATACAGGAAAAAATGCTGTCAAAAATCGTCTCATTCTCTCAGAGTTTTTCAAAGAGAATTTGTAAAAATTAGTTTTCATTTTACAAGACTAACTCTAAAAAGACTATTAAGCTGTGCCTAGTATAAATAGTAAGTAACTTGTCTGTTAATTCTAATATTTCTTTGATCACAGAAGTGCCCAGTGAAAGAAGCAGTCCATGAATAAGCCATATGATACCTGGGAAACTGCTCACATTTAATTAAGGACAATTTTAAATCGAGTTAGTTCAGCTAGTGCAGGCCTGTTTGAGCTCCTGTTGAAGTATAAACTAGGCTTATTTCACATTTGCATTAAGATAATTAGGAATCAGCAAACCCAAATCAAAATAGGGTACTTTGCTGTGACTTCATATTGGGCATTTGTGTTCTTGTTTACCGACTAGAGCGTTAATACAATTTTCTTGTGTGAGATTCATGCTTCTATAAAGGGAACTTCTCTGAACACCTATGTTAGGAAATGAATATCCTACATGAGAGCTGAATCACCTTCTTGAAGTTCTCTTTTTTGTTTTACTCTTTTAGTTATACAAGACATTTCTCATTGCTAAAAATCTTAGATAAGTACTGAAATGATGCAGAGCTGGCCTTCAGGGTAAACTTGGTGTAATTATTGAGAGGAGAATTGGAAGAGAGAGGGGAGCCGAGACAGCAGTGCTGGCACACATCTTAAGTGGTAGTGGAATTGCAGATGATCTTGGTAGTCTTCTCACACTTGTGGATATCCTCAGGAGTAACATGGGATAATTCACTTAATTTTCCTGTGCTCAGTTCCACCTTGCATTCAGTGCTAGTGACCTTACCTGGGGAAGCACCCTGGGATCTGTTGGAAACTGCACCACATTAGAGTGGGATTCTCTTGTTAATGGTGCTCTGAGTAGATGCTTGGTGGAGTCTGTGTCTTGTATCACAGGGAAATGGTTTGGGAGGCAGCGTGCTTTCGGTTCTGAACTGAATTAAGGTAAGTGCACTCAATAAAAGGACAGCCCGTGCCCTGATTGAACACAACAGCAATGTATGAAACATTCTGCTGTGATTCAAGGGCTTCCTTTTTTTCAAATAGCGATGTACTTTTCACCATTTAAGCTCTTCAAACAGCAAAAAAAACCCCAGCCTACTCCTGTATATCTGAATCAGGAAGTTGTATTTCAGGAATTAGCTTGACAGGACATGCATGAAAACAAACCAGCAAAATACTGGGAAGTGATGAGGCTGCAGCTCCATGTGCAGTGCACTGAAATATGGGGATGTTGTGCCCTGAATGTTCTTGCTCCTGCTGACACGAAGGCTTGGAGCAGAGGCATGATTGCGAGTTGTTTTTACTTAACAGTTGAACTTTGGAAGAGGAGAAGTAAGGGATAATTTCTTTCAGTTTGAGTTTACGCGTTGTACAACTATTAAAAACTTCAAGATGACTGTTAAGTAAAGACAGCTACTTGAAGTGCCAGATGGAAAAGAGCAAGAAAAATGCCTTCTGCTTAAAACAGAAAGGGGATTTTTGCTCGTTTCATTTTGGGGTCTTCTGCAGTCTACACAGTTGCATGCTCGGCTTCTGTTTAGTATCTTTATCAGTGATCTGGACGAGGGGATCAAGTGTACCCTCAGTAAGTTTGCAGATAACACCAGGTTGGGCAGGAGTGTTGATCTGATGAGGGGTAGGAAGACCCTGCAGAGTGATCTGGACAGGTTGGACTGATGGGCTGAAGCCAACTGTTTGAGGCTTAGCAAGACAAAGTGGGCACTTTGGGCTACAACAACCCCATGCAACGCTCCAGGCTTGCGGAAGAGTGTCTGGAAAGCTGCTGGTGGAAAAGAACCTGGTGGTCGTGACTGACAGAGCTGAACATGAATGAGCAACTTGTGCCCAGGCAGCCAAGAAGGCCAACAGCATCCTGGCTTGCATCAGAAATAGTGTAGCCGGCAGGGCCAGGGCAGCGATCATCCCCCTGCAGTGGGCATTGGTGAGGCTGCTCCTCGAATCCTGTGTTCAGTTTTGGGTGCCTTGATGTAAGAATGACATTTGAGGTGCTGGAGAGGAGCCAGAGAAGGGCAGTGGAGCTGTGAAGGGTCTGGAGCACAAGTGTGATGAGGAATGGCTGAGGGAAATGGGGGTGATTAGTCTGGAGAAGAGAAGGCTCAGATGGGACCTTATTGCTCTCTAGAACTACCTGAAAGGAGGTTATATCAAGGTGGGGGTCAGTCTGTTCTCTCAAATAATGAGTAATAGGACAAGAGGAAATGGCCTCAAGTTGTGTCGGGGGAGGATTAGGTTGGATATTAGGAACAAATTTCTTCCCTAAAAAGGTTGTCAAGCACTGGAACAGGCTGAATAGGCAGTGATTGAGTCACTGTCCCTAGAGGTATTTGAAACACTTGTAGATCTGGTGCTCAGGGATATGGTTTAGTGGTGGACTTGGCAGTGTGGGGTTAACAGTTGGAGTCGGTGATCTGAAAGGTCTTTTCCAATCTAAACCATTCTCCAATTCTGTGATTCTTCTGTTGCTGTTTCCATCATGGGACCCATTCAGGTATTAGATGCAGAGCAAGATGGGTTTCTCTTGTGTTAATGGTATGACAGAATGCAGGCTTCAAACAACATTTATCATATCACAGCATCGGTCTGCATTGCTGAACTTGGGCCTACACTGTCTTCCTACTCACAGTAAGTGCTGTCACGGGCACTGCAGACATTTCTGCTTTTCTGGAAATGCACTGGCTTTTTCAGGCTGTCACAGTTTGTGAGATATGATACTGGATGTTTGGTTTGGATGCAAGACTCCTCCTTGATTCATTCCTTTGCAAAGCAGTCAGTCATCTTATTCATCTTATTATATCCGTTTTATATGGAATGTAGTTCAAGGCCAATGTTAGTTTATAGATAAGTTGGAATAATGGGAAAATGTGAAAAATGTGGAGTATTCTTCAGTTGGCTAAAATTTTAAAAGGGTGTTTTTTCCTGCCAGCATCTGGAAGTCAGCCAGGTGAAAGTTAACATTCCCACAATACCTTTTCTGTGGAATAATGGGCAAGTTCAGGGCAGCATTCTTTCTTTCATTTATGTAAACAGGGTGTGCTGGCCAAGGCTATGGGAGAAGTGCTGCTGAATATGAAATTGTTGCTGTTTGCTCTCCCAGTTGTTGCTCTCTTCAGAATGATTTATGTATTTATTTATTCTCCTGTTTAAATAACATGGATCTTCTGCTCTGTTCCCATTTAGGATCTTGCCTGAGGCAGCACTGTACAAAAAATCATTGTGCTCTACAGATGATTTTATACATGGCAGTGAAGAGGTTTAGCAAGTACAGAACAACCCGAAGCTTCCATAAAGTAAAAGGTGTTTGTAGAACAGCGGGGTCCCATTGACAACAGATGAAAAGAGGTGGAGGGCTGAGAAGCTGAACTGACCTTTCATCTCTCTTAGCTTTGCAAGCCCTGGTTCTTCCAAAACATAGCAGGGATAAATTGTCAGGGAAGCGTGGAGCTGGGTGTGCAGGCACTGCCTGCTGGCTGGCTGGCTGGCAGCTTTCAGTTGCTACTGCTCTGAGTAGGGGTGATTTTGATATTTTTAAAGATTGATAGGAATTTATTAAAATACATTTTTCCCTGTCAGAATTCATATCTTTGTACTTCCAGAGTCGCAGAACAGTTTACGTACCGCAAAGGTTATTGCAAAGTACATAACTGCATGTAGAGTTTTATATTCATTGTATCGTAAGTGTATGTGTAGTTTTTCTTTATACTGATATTTTTTTTTATTTTTTTTTTTTTGAGGATCCTAAGCAGGAATTTAGTGTGTGCTGCCTCAGAATAATAGTTTATACAGTGGAGAACTCTGCAGAAACTGTTGCCTCTCCACCCAGATGAATTATCATTTTTCAGCTTCTACACAAACTGCAGTAATGCTGCCTCAGTGAGCTCTGGAAAGGTTGGGGAAAGGTGGTCAGAAACACAAGGAATTTCTGAGATGCTAAATGTTTACAGCACCCATCACGTCTAAAAAATTCAGTTGTTAGCAAATTCTGAACTGACAGAGGAAGAAAGTGTGGTGAAACCCATGGTCTTCCATGCTATCCGATTGAGCTGGAATGTGGCCATCTAAGTATCCCTTTCATCCACTGGGGTCACTGAGGTCCCTACACAGACTGAAGGTTCATTTACAAGAACCTAAAAATCATTTAATGTAAACTTTTCATTTTTCCATGCACTGTGTAGACCCATTGTCCCTTAATCTGTGTGTTTGCATAAATATGAAGTCAGCAGGATGGGTACAAGCGCTTGTAATTTTCTGGTTGTGCACAATGCAGTAAAACAGTAAAATCCAAATGCTCTAAAATGCATTAATAGTGGGTTTTCCAACTTCCAGTTCTGAGACCATAGTTTTTCATCTGTTTTATACCTCTAATTGACTTTTAACATGTTTTCTAAACAGAACTAAATAGAAAGAAAGGCACTGTTGCTTACTTGATAAAGACGTATTAAGAAACGGAAATCTATTGTCCTGTCTTCAGTTTGTATTAATTTAGAGCACAGGGTTTATGGACCTTTTAGTTGGAGGTTATTTATTTCTCTAGGTTATAAAGAACAAATATTTCAACTGCTGGTTTTATTGCATGTAAATGTCAGTATCTTGGAACTGGCTATATTTAGATCTGCAGCATTCTTTACTGTTCAACATTTCTAAGCTCCCTTTCTTGAAATAAGTCTTTGGTCTTTCCACATACAGATGCATACATGTGTGGACCATATATGCCATGATGTTGCATATGAACTTCTGATTTTGTTGCTGTACTGCAGAATGGGGTGGCATCTCTTCATCAGTTGTGAAGTTACTCATACACATACAAACTGTTAATTACCTCAGATCTCTACGCGCGCAGGGTTATGTGAGCCGCTTCTGTGCAGGTACATACTTGCTCATTCCTCATGCCTTGCTTTGCAGGCAGCTCTGCTGGCTGGTGGCAGAACCCCACAACAACCCAGTGTGAACAAGGAACAAAGCAAGACCTTCTTAGATAAAGTCACATAATAAAACCCTAATGAAAGATGTGCCCTGAATAGTAACTTGTGCTTTCAGTTCTGCCAACTGTGAAACCTCCCTAAGAATTGCTACTGTTGTAGAGTGTTCCCTCCTTCCTAATAGAGGTGTTCTGTGTGCCGTTTTTCTTGTTGACTAGAGAATGACAGCTTTTAGAAGTATTGTAATGATGAAGTGCCATTAGCTGTAAACCATTCACATCTTAAATTGCATCCTTTGTTGTGTTCTGTGCTATTCTTTTAAAATAGTTGGGTAGGGTCAGGATCTTGATTTCCAGCACTTCTGCTTTCTTTTTATTTTCTTGTTTTGTAGGTTTTTCAGGGTTTTTTGTGGAATTATATGTATTTCTGCCATCAGTTGGCATGGAAACATGGCTCCTTTATAGGCCAGTTGCTTTTAGCATTAATTTGCAGGTACTTGGTTTTGAATGTGAAAATGGAAACCATTTATGTTCTTCATCATTCCCCATCATTAATAGTTGCATGCTTTCCAACGCAACATAAATTATCTTTCCTTCTGTCTTAGAGGGTAAAATGTACTCTTTTTAGGAGGAAGAGAAATAATATTCTGCTGTACTGTATTAAAAACCCAGTACTTTATATAAAAATTATTTTTATACTTATAACTTGGTAGAATCAGTGAAACAAAGGCTAACACCAAATCTTAGTTAAAGCCCAGAAAGTATGTAACACTTCTAAATAATGCAAAGTCACACCACTCAGGTGTTTTGGTTTTTTTGTTTGTCGTGGTTTAAACCCAGTCAGCCACACGGTTTCTACTACATATTGATGTTTCCCTTCCTTTTTTCACTTGGAGTGTCCTGTTTTCTTGGAGGGGATTGTTGAATTTTACTTGGAAAAGGTTAGAGATTTACTTTGTTCAGCACTCACAATAGGGGTGGGAATACTTTCATTGGTATTTTGTGACTTTAATTAGTGGAGTTTTCAGTTTCTGAAATACCTCAATACTGGCAAAAGTGAACATGAAGACTATAACTCCTGCAGCAGTATTCCTGGTGACATGATGGTACATGATGCTGAAGGGAGTGCTGCTTGGAGAAAAGCAAGTTGCACTATTGCATGTCTTCATCGTGAAGAATAGACTGTTAGTGTTTGTTCACATTTATAGGCATTTGAAACTGTATCTGAATGCATACTGTTTTAAGTATAGATAACTAAATATCTAATTTAAGACCTGGTATAAGCAGGTGCAGACTGTCTGCTTTCAATATTGCTGCTTTCAAGTTGGGATGAGATTTAATCTTATTCTAATTCCCGACAGCTACAGACCATTGTCTGAAGAGCTTTATACAGACAGGATATGCTGAATAAAAATAAGATTTGAATTCATTTACTTTGGCTCATACTCCCCCATCCCATTCCAGACTTCAAACACGTTGTTTCACTAACCATTTCATAGGGAGCATGCAAACCAAATTCAATTGATACTGCTCCTGTTTTACATCTTTAATAAACACTTGGTTCATCTGGCCTGAATGGGTGTAGTGCTGCACTGCTGCTTCTTTATTCCCTAAGTTAAAGTACACATAGTTCCATTGAAAAAAAAACATAAGTCCCTACAGGATTTGACAAATTACAATGAAAAAACCCTACAGATCTGCAGATGAGGAATACATTGTTCATGCCACTAGTCCTGTTTTGTGAATTTCATGGTATTACACAGCAACTGTATGGCTGATTCCCTCTGGACAGTTTATACACAAAGTATCAGGGAACAAAACAAACAAACCCCCATAGGTGTAAATCCCACATTTTCACATTTAATACATTTTTTCATATAACTGCGGTAGAGGAAGAAATAGTTTGCTTCATACCAAACCCTTCTACCAAAGCTGTTCAGCACCTTCTTGTAGTGGTTTTCTCGGAGGCTGAGAAAGAGAATTCAGTACAGAAGATGAGAGCTTTTTGTCTTGCTTGCAGCAATTTACAGATCTGATTTTTACTAACCATGGCACAGCTGTGAAGAGAAGTTAGGGCCCTGCTGCTTCCTGTGTGACAGTATCTCATCGTAGGCACAGAATAAAACCATTTCTCCTCTCTTCCCCCACTTCCCCTCCATTTTCTCATAAACAAATGGGTCTGTTCTCAGGAAGAGTGAAAAATAAATGGGTCCCACCCTTTTATCACCTTGATGTACTTGTCAGAGAAACTGGAGATAAGATGGACTTCTGTGGCTGTTCTAAACCAGGTTTTTTTTTCCCCTCCCCATCCTTCACTGAAATGATAAATGTCACTCCTGGTCCAGGAAGGGCAGGACTGAGAACCACACTGAGGGGAAAAAAAAACACTGTTAATTGACTTAATCCCTGTACTGAATTGTAACTTCTGTGGCTTAGATTGGCCTTTTCTTTCATTTTCTCTCTGGAACTAAATTTTCAGTAATCAGCATAGCTTCTTTGTACAGACCTTTAAGTTTTTAACCACATTGTTGTCTGTGGTTGGGGTCCTGCAGCACTCACCCATGGTAAATGTAAGTTCATGCAGCACTTGCTAGTTTAGTTTTGTGATAAGGTGGCCCCCAAAGTTCGGGACAGAGCAAGTAAGTTAAGATGCTGTTGCATGATCCGTGCTTTCTTACAGTGATAGAAGAGTCTCTCATTAATTTATCCACAGGTTGGGTATGGTACTCACTGAAAGCAGAGGCTTCCTTTCTGTTGGGAAGCTCTCACACATTCTGCTATGGGGGCTTGCAGGCCTTCTGGAGAATCAAGCTACTAATTGTGTTGTTCTTGAAGTATTTTTGACTTAAAAGTTTAATCACGTTTATATGAAATAGGTAACATGCTTTAAGGAACATATATGGTCCTTCTTAAGTTTAGTGTTTTATATAAGTGTCCCGGAAAATACCTGTAGAGCAAGTATGAAAAGAAATGTATCAGAACATAGGCAGGTATTAAAAGTGTCACTACAAGTTTATATCCTTAAAGGAAAAAAATGACTAAAACTTCCATTAGCTGTGTAGTTTTCACTAACTCCATTTGGTTTTGGCAGTCATTTGGCTGCAGTGAGGTTGTGGTAGGCATTGCATGAAGTTATAAAACAGCGAAGTTAGTTGTCTGCAAGGTAATGATGCAATAAAAAGTGTCTTAATGATACTTTGTTAAGTTGATATGTTGCAGTGTACTGCAAGGTCATTTTGTAGTCACTAGCGTTCAGAACCTGGAAAGCAGATTTCTGATGAAAATACTGCTGGAAAGCCTGGATGTGGATTCTTAACTCCAATTCGGCTCCAAAAAGCCCCCGAGGGTCACATTTCACAATGTGTTTTGGTGTAGACTGTACAATAAGTGATGCTAATCACTTTCCCAAAAATATGGACATATAAGTGGAGTTGCCTCTTAAAGCATTTACCTCTTTGCCCAGCACCAGCTCATTCACTGTTTGCATGTACCTTATTTTAATCCGGTTTACAGTGCAGACTTGATAAGTGACCCTCATCTGGGCTACTCATGGATGTAGAATTTTCACTATAGAGAGTTATTTTCCAGATTTCAATTGCTCTTAGCACTTGTTTCTTGTCTTCCTTTTGTAACTGGGGTGAGAGTTCTGATCCAGGAGGGGCAGAAAAAATGAGTCTGAATAAAATACTGTCAAATCTACAGTTTGCTCTGAAATAACAGTTGTGCTATCAAAGTAGCTGATAAGGACAGAGGGAGCGGTAGTAACCAAAGTTAGGGATCAGAAGTAATGACTTCTGGGTTTGTTGTTTTTTTTTTAAACTTTCACAGTAATACACCTGCCCTAATTTGGTTTGCTTTCCATCCAGCAAATAGGGAAGATAATGTGCTATGAAGACCTGTCGCTCTGTTGTTTCTCAATCTGGAGAGCAAGGGTTAGCTTTGTTTTCTCCCATGACAGTCTGGAAAAACAGTCATAATGCTGTCTTGGTTTCTGGGTTATCCCATAGCTGTGTCTTACACCAGGCAAGCACTAAGCTGTCATTCCCTCCCATTTCTTCAGAAATTACAGCCAGCAGGAAGCAGTTAAGCTTGCTTTCCAGTGTTTCTCTAATCTGTGTCCATTTTGAGTTTCAAGATCAGCCCTGAATTTACTTTCATGAAGTCGGCGATCCTTTGATTACTGTTGGATGATAAAATTCCAAGTCACTTGAGTGTTTCCTGTGACTAGGCTCCTTTTAGAACAGCAATGCTCCTGCATGCCTTTCAGCACGCTGCTGTTTATCCTGCTACTGACATCCCTCCTGTTTCTAGTCTCAGAAAACCAGAGAGTAAGGTTTCTTATTTGGGAAACTATTGCATCTAATACATTGGTCTGGTTTCCACTAAATTGCTTCTCAGTCTGTTGTCAGTATAGATTTTGTTTTGAAAGGAAGTTGCTGGGGTCCATTCTCTGTAACTGTCCATTTCTCAAAAGCTGTAACGCTGCAGAAGTCTGAGGCTGTCAGTGCGAGGGGGGGAGATGACATTTGGGTGACGCACATATGTGCCGTGGGCAGATCTTGTAAATGTCTCTGCCTGCAGACTGGGGGACACAGGAGCTGTAACGAGTCTATTATCTTTTTTAAGCTAAAGCATACATGGAAAAGGCTAGAATAAAACTACAGACTGGCTTCTTAACTGGGAAATGCAGTAGTGAATTCCTTTTCCAAAATACACCGCTTCATCAAACCGAGAATATACAGCTGGGAGAGAGAACCTGGTAAGAAATCTTGCCTGGGTGAAGAATGAAAGGTACCCTTTTGCCTTAAGATTTTTCACTCTTAATAATGGATTCTATAATTCCTTTTGTAATGCTTTCTTGCAACTGATGTTTTTAGCACACATAAATGTTTTATGGAATTTACAGAGATAGAACATGATTTGTGCCCTCTATAATTAACAACAGACAAAGCACTTTTGTGCATTGACTAGACCCTTTTCAAGTTGAACATGGTTAAAGTACAGAGCCTAGAAGAAATAGAATAAAGCCTGCTGAAAAAAATGCAAATATGGGTCATTTTTAAACACTTCTGACTTTTCACTAGTTCAGTGGAAACAACTTCAAGCATTCCAAACCCTTCTCTAAACCCCTTTAGTATGTGGTATGTGTGGGAAGAAATATTTTGCTTCTCATCAAGTCATGGGAATAACTCTCAATTTTAACTCTGTTTTTCAGTGAAGCTTTAACTGTGATACTGGGACCACAGCCTTTGTAACTGAAACTCAAAACTCTGCTTGAAGAGAAGCTCAGTTGAACAGCTCTCTTACATCATACACTTTTATTATATTATGATTAAATGTAACACGATAACATAAACCCAGCTTTTGCCTTAAACTGCATGTTTTATTTGGCACTGCCACTGTTGTTACTGGCTCGTTCTCAGTGAGCTTGTCATTTTTATACATCCTGTTTGCTTACCTTCAAAATGACCATCTTTTCAGAAAATCCTATTTATTTAAGCTTGGTTCAACTGCTGAGGACCCTGGATGGGAGGTGCAGGACTTTGATTTCACCATGCTCCAGACTCTCTCAGTTTTACAACAAAACTGTTCTCTGGTTTGTAATCATCATCAACCATTTTCTTAATTGGCAGAGGACAGCAGAGGTCAGTGGCTGTGGGAGGAAACAAGAAGGCAGGCAGAAAAAAGAGCTTTAAAGGAGCCCTTTGCAGTGGTTCAGTGTTTGTCAGAGTTGCTTTGGTTTTCAGAAGAACATAATGGAGTGTAACTCATGAGGGCGTTTATGAACCTTATTTACCAGAAACCTTAATACTGTGTTGAGTTGACCCTTTCTAATTACACTGGTCTTAAAAGTCTGGTCTCTCTATGTATATATTTGGGGTTTAAGCAGTGTTTTAGCTGGATATCTTAGAGGAAGTTTCTAGGTCACCTCCTTTCTTCCCGTCCGTAAACAAGAGAGTTACAGTATTTTCCCCCCTGCCCACTCTGTAAGGGTTGCTGACACATAGAGCACCAGGATGTTCAGTTGAGAGGATGGTGAATCACATTAGATGCTTTCCTAAAATAATAAGTTACAAAGCAAATGAAGAAGACAGTGTTCTATATGTAAAATACTTCCGTACTGTTATTTTTAGTGTCATTTGAGTGTGTTCTTCTGACCTTAAAAAAAATGAAACCATGTGAAACTGATTTTGTTATCCAAGGCCCCACACTTGCTTATCTTCAGACTTTTTGATAAGGAAAATAAGGAGTGCCCCAGGTAATAGTTTAACGTTCTTGGGTCGAAGTACAGGTGTGCTGTTAGAGAAATATCTTTCTGTGTTTGGGATCAGAATAAAGGAAGCCTTTGATGTTGGCTTCGTTCAGGTTATTGGGTTTCTTTCTCTGAGACAGCATCCTGTGCAGCGTCTGTAAATATGAGAAAGGAAGCACAGAGGGTAGCCATTAGGCCAGGCTACATTCAGAAATCATGTTCTGTAATAGATCCTTGGCAGTGTCTTTAAAACATTATGTGAAATTAATACTCTGAAAGCAGTTGTATTCATAGTGCTAGAAAGTGGTGTTTTTTCCCAAAGCATACACAGCTCGAGCAGTGGTTGAAAACAAAACCCAACCCTCCAAACCTGATGCAATAAAATAACTTGCTGTAGGAGAAACGTTTTTGGAGGAGAGTAAAAAGTTAGTTTTCTTCTTTTTTCCTTAGTCGTTCAGATCCATATTTTACAGGCAAATAAAGAGTCGTTCCTTGAAGGCTTTACATTTTAAATTAACATTATGTGGCTGTTCAGCTTTATCAAAATCACAGGCAAGATGCCAGTTCTGATAATATGATATAAAAAAGTAATGCTTGCATGCTTCTCTATATTGAATACATCGGTAAAAGAGTGAGGGTAAGGGCCACGGATGTATTTTTCACTTCATATTTATTCTGAAGTGCTGTACTTTGAAGCCCTGTTTAGCCATTCCATTCTGGGCTTGTGTTCTGTATCTGAAGTATTGTCCTCAAAATCTCCAGGACCGCTTCTTCCGTGGAAAGTGTTTTAGTAAGTCTTGGCATGATCTATATTGTTACTGGAATGGCTTGGGGAGTTAATCATTCTGCTCCTATTGCAATTGTTGAAGCAGATTGTTTTTCCAGTTCCTGTCAGCAGGAGTTTTCTGGCTTGTTTTTTTTTCTTTTAAAGTCACACCCACCAACCTATAAACTTTATGGGCTGAAATACAAGCTCGGTTGTATTTTAAACTACACTTTAGGGTGTGTGCGAAGGTGGATTCTTCCCTCAGTTGCCATTATGCGCCTACTGCGTAGTCACAGTCTTGGGAGAAGATGGAAGTGGATGTGTATGTACCCTGACACACACCCAGCACATGGTGCGTTGTGAGAATGTCTTTGGTGCAGGCTTGATTCATGCATTTCAGTTCTGTATTTTAGAGATACTGCCCCATCAGTAACTGGGAAATCAATGTCCAGAGTTAGTTATGGTCAAATGGGGCTGGAGTGTCATCATTCTCAACCTCTTTGATTCTTTGTTCGTAGGTACTGTCCTGAGCTTCACTGCAGTGATTCCTCTAAGTTACCAAGTAGTTTGTGGCTTGTGTGGGCAGAGGCACTTCGAAGGCACCATAAAACTCATAGGATAAGTAACAAACCCTGGCAGCCTTAGGCAGCACTTCTCTGAAGCTGGGATTAATGGGAGTGTACTCTGCTAGGGCAGCTCCAACATCAGTGATTTATTTATGCATTCCTCCCCCTTTTTACATATTACTTAATAAAGCTAAAAATACTTGTAACAGTGAAGTATTTATGTGGACAGGCACTGAAATGCTCTGCATCCAGGGAAAGCTCAGTCCTTTAAGCTGTTTTGCCTTTCTCTAGGGTTAGCTGTCATCTATCTTGAAACCAGCTTGTGTTCATCTTGTTACTTGAAAACAGCGTTTCTGCAACATTGTTGTTTGTGTATGTTTTATTGCTGACGCTTAGGCTTTCTCAGTTTAGTACTTGATATAGTTGTTACTGAATATTGTCATTTGGTTTGCTTTTTAAATGGTGATAGACAATTAAAGCATTTTACAGTAATGCATTCTGCTATTACCGCTTGTTCTTTGACATAAATAGGTGTGATTCATTGTTTTCAGTTTTATTTTGAAAAGTGTTAGTTACAGTCAGTCCTAGCATGCTCTGAATATGTAATTTGAGTAGTTTTTTTGACAGATGTGAAATACTTGCAGTTTTCATGTGGATATTTGAAGTACATGGGTAGTAATAGAAAATGTTGCCAGATGATTTTTGTTTCCCCTTAACAGAACTTCATTTCTGATCATATGCTTTCAAGATGTGCCTTGTGGGACCTTTGTTTTTTGTACCCTGACAAGCATTTAGGATTTTGTGTGTGCACTGACAGATGTTAGACAAATAACAGCAGTATTAGTAGATGTTTAAGAAACAGTGCTATGGGATCACTATCTAAAAACACAACAGAAACCTACATCCTCAAAGTTGTCAGGCTCATACCTGAGAATTCAAGTTTACTTGCTGCATGAATATGGCAAAGTAATGAATTATTCACTCTCAGGTTCCAGTAGCATCAGACAAAGGTGGGATTTTTATAATTGGAAATCATTTGGTTTGTTTTGATTGAACCAAAAGGAAAATTCAAGTAGGGTAATAGTCTCAAAATACTCTATGTTGAGGCGTTTGTGTTGTATGCTGTAGCAATTGCTTGGATACCCAGGCTCAGTCCTCACAGGTGGTAAAATAGTAAGGGTATGTATGTGTAAATCTAAGTATCTTGGCAGTCTATGGACAAGGGTGGGAATTAGAATCATAGAATCATACAATTACATTCCAGTGGTGCTGGGTTTATATTTTCTGTAAGGGAATGAGCTGTGAATGTCCTGGAGAGTGGCTGGGTGTATTTCAGTGGTCACAGTTAGCAGGAGGATATAATGGGTGTGCCTGTTCTGCACATCTTTGGGTCAACACAGTGCCGGAAACCACTTATATTTTTCTTGGTCTCTTGCAAATTAAAAAGAAAAGAAGGAAGATGACTTGTTTTTACTGAGTTTGGGTAAATAAAAAGCATAGACCGCAACAGTATTCATCAGCTGTGCTCTTCCTGTAAAGTTCTAGTTTGCTTAGCATTAACCTCTGAGCCCTGGAGACCTTGACAGAAACAGAACATATGCTTGAAATAAAGCTTATGCTTAGTTTTCTCCTGTATGTATATTGTTAAGTCCATATCTTGTTCTTCTGAAAATCAGTTTGGGATGTGTTCCCGTTCATTTCAAGACTTGCAGCGCATTCCTAAAATCTTTGGAAACAAAGAAAGTAAGTTGAATCTGCACAGTAATTCAGGCTTCTGAGGGCAGTGTCACCTTTTTGTACCTGCCCCTTGTTGGTGTTCTTTACTGAAAAATACTCTCCCTTTTCTCTCCATCCCCCATCCCAAATCATGGGAGATTGCATCCTGCTTGTGTTGAAGGTGGTAGCAAAAGCTGTTGGCTCTGATTCTGGCGGAATCAGGAGATTTTTGCAGTGCATATTCAGCATCTAAATATGCTGAATACCGATAAAGCGAAAGCTGGTAAACACTCCTTTTTTTTTTTTCTTGCATCCATTTTACTGTTCCATGTACCTGCATTGATTTTGAAGTTTTTCTGCTTGACTGCTTTTAGAGTTTTGCTCTGCCTTGAATCTTAAGTGTTGCTTGAATCTAAGTGTGCACAAAACAATGAGGCTACCAAAAGGAAGTCAGGTATTTCAGTGTGCATGAGGTGTCAGAAACCTTCAGATAGGTTTCTGAAGTACGGCATTTCTAGGAATTTGACTAGTGCATATTGGCAAATCTAATTTGTAACAGCTTCTGTGTTCATGTTATGAGTGGGATATTTTTTGTTTGTTTTGACAACTCGTGCTTTACTTGAATTAATATTAGCATTTATTTTTAAAAAACATGGAAATTTGTTGGAGGGCTTATGGTAAATCAGTGACAGCTCTCACCGAATTTACAGCCTAGGTAGGAACAGAAAGAAAAGGTAAATGCCACAGGGGATTAGTGTCATGTTAGGTGCACTAGGTTGTAAGGGAGTGAATGCCCAACCTGTCATTTTCAGGTCTTGTGTTTGTAAATATTGATTAGATTCTTCAGTAGTTTGCATTCTGTTAGGAACTTAAATCACTTCCATGTTTTACACTGCATAAAGGAGGCTTGGTTGGACAGGCTCTTTTAAACAGGCATTGTCAAGGGAGGTTTTCCTGCTTATTTAATCTTTGCACTTCTAAGAATCCCCACAGATGTCCTTTGCTGGGGGTGCTGTCCCCCATTTCGTGTGCATATGGGTTTCTGGTTACAGGGTTGCTGATGAGTGTTGTTGATGAGAGTTTTTGGCATTGATGTATTTTTCAGAAAAAAAAGAATTGAAGCATTTGTTTTGAAAAAAGAAAAACATTTAAAGAATTACATGGACTTTGCAAACAGATTTAAGAAAATGAAAGGTAGGTCAAATTTTGGGCCTACAAACATGACAGCGTCCTGTACTTTTAACATGTATGCCTTATGTGAGACATTCCTCATCCTAATCATTCATCATAGAATCATAGAATAGTTGGGGCTGGAAAGGATCTTAACATCTTCCAGTTCCAACCTCCCTGCTGTGGGCAGGAACACCTCACACTAAACCATGTCACCCGAGTCTCTGTCCAACCTGTCCTTGCACACTGCCAGGGATGGAGCGTTCACAGCTTCTTTGGGCAGCCTGTTCCAGTGCCTCACCATCCTTACAGTAAAGAACTTCTTTCTTATATCTAATCTCAACTTCCCATTTAAACTTATTGCCCCTTGTCCTGTCACTGCAGTCCGTAATGAAGAGTCCCTCCCCACCATCCTTATAAGCCCCCTTCAGATACTGGAAGGCTGCTGTGAGGTCTCCTCACAGCCTTTTCTTCTCCAGGCTGAACAGCCCCAAGTCAGACAACTGTGCAAATGACATTGTTAACAGTGATTAATCTTAACAGCTTATCTTGCTGTATTTTGGTATGTTTTCTAATGCCAACAAATGGTGACAGCCTAGTTGTAGATCTCTGCTGTTTATGCAAGGTGATCACTTTAGTTACTGTCAGTTTGTAACATAAAAGATTGTTTTAGGGCAGGTTTAAAATACAATATGACAGGGGGAGCTTTCTTATTATCCAGCTGTGATTATGCCTCATTGTATTGACTTCAACTTTTCCCCTTTGGAGTGTAGAGCATGAAGATGCACCTATATTTCAGGAGCAATAGGAGGTGCAGGTAGAAACTAGCCCACTTAGGGTGGTTGTTTCCAGTTTCAAAGAACGTATCTCATGCTAAGCTTGGTTTGGTAATTTGTTAAATCCATGCTGCCAGAGCTACAGAGGTAATAATTCACAGTCCTTCCTCTCCAGTTACAAAGCTGGATGATAAATTTGTTAATCCTTTTGTTGTGAGAGCCATAGACAGTCAAAATGCTTGTTCACGGGGTTGGCCTCCTGTTGGGTTCTGCGCCTGAAAACTGCCTTTTCAGCTTCCAGGATTTTTTTCCATAAAAGCTGGACTAGAATCAGGTTTTGGTATTTCTGTTCCTAAGAGCAGCTGGTCCAAACTGCAGCTCTCTGTCCTGATAGCTGCATGGTGAATCACTGCTGTGTGCAGACAGCTGCCCTGTCTGTGCACATTTATACCTGGTGTTACTTCAGAAGGATGCCAGCAGTCACTGGGACTGTAGTTGTTACTGGGGCAAGAGCTTCACCACCAGATGATACCCATAATGTGAGGTGGAGGGGGAAACCTCCAAACTGGATTAGAGCTCTCAGGGAAGCTTTGTTGTTTTTCTTAAATACATTTAGATAACGTTAAGGGCCTGACTTAGACCCAGCAAATTCAGAGTTAAGGCTTCTCACTCCATCTCCCGTACTCGCAGGAGCACTTGGCTCTCCAGCATAGGTGGTGTTGGAGGTGACATGTTATCCTCAGATCCCTGCTCACCTAGGCAATGCGCCGAGCAGTGCTGACTGTTCAGGTACATCTGTTTACAATACACCTGCTGTCCTGAGCACATTGTGTCTTAACACTCCACTGCTTTCCCTGGAATGTTAATGGCCAGTGGCAGCACAGCACGTGTGGTGGAAAGCCAGCAGCAACAGGGGGAAGGGTCCAGATGCAGTGAGAAGCTTTACCTTTGAGTTGCCTGGCTTCTGTGAGCACAAGTCAGACCCTTAATGTTGTTTTAATGTATTGTTTGTGTTTAATTTTTAGTAAAAATTTGAACGCCACCCAGGCTACAGAGGTTGCAGTGGATAAGAAGTTTAAAAGCTTTGGTTCAAGATTACAGGAGGCTGCAAGAAAAATTAAAGACATGGAAATGAGGATGGAATGACAGGCTGCTATTTTGCCTCAGAATACTGAAGATTGTAAAGCATTGAGAAATCGAATTCATGACCCTGGCGATCAAGCTCAGATTAAGAAATGTCAGGTTGGTAGGGGTTCCTGAAAGTCTCAAGTTAGGATAAAACTGAGATTGTTTTCCTGTAACAAAGGTTCTAGGATGTGGGGGTGGATGGTATAATCTTTATCTCTGTTAAGCGAAATGCTATACTGTGCACTTAAATAAGCCAGCTAAGTGAAATTACTCTTTTTAATTAGTTTCACATTTGTGGTGTTTAGTGTCACTTTTGACCTGCTTGCAGTTATTTCTCTTCGGCACCCAGTTGCATGATCTACTGTTAATGTGGGTGTGGAAAATACTGCTCTTAAATACACATTGCTTTATCCTGCCACTCCAAGGGTCTGCCGCAAAGCCAAACAGCATGACATTGCTAGATAAGAAACTTGCAGAATGTATCCACATGGTGGAAGAAGTAGTTTTTTGTTCAAAGGGTTCTGATTCATAGCGGAGCTGTGCCTTTCCAAATGCAGACTTTAAATAGTGTCTGCCACTGTGGTGAAGTTACTGTGAGTTTACTTAAGTGTTGAGTTATTGTCTGAGATTCAGTGATACGGTATTTAGGCAGAAGGATTGTGCAACAGGAAGTCTATGCTCAAGTTCAGAGAGGATTTTGGCAAGCAAAGGTTTGTAAGGTTTTCGTGGCCAAGGTCACTGGATATATTTGAATTCTGGGGACTTTATTAAAAGCCAGATTCTCTGGGGGAGGGTTTATGCTGCCAGTTGTTTTTCTGACTCTTGTTTCTATGTTTTGGGGCTCAGTCTGACATGCTGCTTAGCGCCAGCATGAGCTGGGGCACCACTTAGCACCAACTTGAGACACGAGTAGCTTTGTGGAGATTGAGAGAGATACTAAGCCAAGGGGAGAATCAGACCACAGCTATATGTATTTTAGAGAAATCATTATTTTAATAGGTTGTGTTTTGTGGTCCTCTATTCCATGGTTTTCTGCGAGAGCTCTAGCCAGAATAGTGTTTCTTAAAAGTGCCAGTTTTTAATCTCATTGTTATGTTTGGGCTATAAGCGCTCTTCTGTAGACAGAGGCCCTTCAGCTATAGCTGTAAGGGGATCATCTGTGCCCTATTTTTCCTCATTCGTCTTCAACATATTCAGTATCAAAGTTCTCTTTTTCTGATTCTATTTTAGCTAGCCTTCAAACTTGTTGCAATCCTGGCTTTGCTGGACTGACAGTTTAGATGATGACCATAACATTTCAGTTATAAAATGAGCACAATTATTCTGTGCAATATGAGTAGGGCTGGCAATGTCATTTTTACATTTTGCTTTGAGACATAATTGCATTTTATTAATGCTATTACATACGCTATTTTGAGGGAAACATGAACAAGTCTATAACATGCTTTATTTTAGGGTGTTTCTAAGTAAATTTAATGTGGGGTTTTATAATTAAGTTCCCATTAAAGGATAGTAATTCTCTGGATAACTATGTAGCTTTCCATTGTCTATTCATGTAGCGTTTGTGTCCTGTACCACATTATTAGTGTGCGGTTCATTTCCTAAAAATGACTGTATGAAGGTTATGTGGCTGTTGCTGGTTCAAACAAGTAACAATAGTTAAGTTAGCAAGATGCGCAGCTTTAAAAAGCCTTCCATTTTGGTGGCTGGATATTATTGACAGAACCTGTGTACCAGAAGTATTTGTGAGCATGTCTGTGGCAGTAGAGGTTTGTAATTGATGGTTTTACAACAGAAAACAGTTTTCAAGGATTTTGTGCCAATGGGAAACTTTGCTGGTGAATACTTTTCACATCTGAATGCTTCTCTGCTGTGGTGGGAGTCCTGCAGAGTCAGTCCTTCGGCATCATCAGTTGTCAGGGAGACACTGGGACTAGGGACAGAACGGAACCAAATGTAGTGACTCTTCTTCTGTCTTCAAGTATAAAAACTCTTTGAATTGGTAAAGAACTTAAATGCTGGATTGTAGTAGGACTGTCTGATCATCCCGACTTTATTAGGGGTGGACATGAAAGTTTTGGGGTCAGGCTGGACAGTTGAGAGAGACTATGAGGGTCCCAGTGGGGAACTAACACACTCCTTCTGTCGACTTGTGCAAATCTCTTTTCCCAGCAGCTGCTTTTCTTCACCAGGTATCTTGTACAGCTGGGATTATGAATTTTCCATATACTTAAAATGCAAATGAGAATCTTTCAGGGCTTGCTTTTTGACACAGGTCAGGACTTAAGATGAAGGGTTTGCTTGTAGAAGGTAGCAGGGGAACCTCAGTCTTGTGTGTTAATGTTGAACTAACTTGTATTACCAAGCAATAAGCAATGTCTTCAAATTCACACTGCAACAAAAATATGTTGTTGGAATTTGCATACTAAAAATACATAGCCTGCTTCACTTTGCGGTGTTTAAAACTGCTTACTTTAAAAGAGGAAAAAAGTCATGTACTTTATTCTTGGTTTTGCTTTTCCTTATCTCTTCAGGAAGTCCCTTTTTTTCCACCCACGCTCAACTACTTTTGTGCAAATGTAATGGTTTAATATTATTCCCTTGAGTACTTTTGTATATTTATAGCATCTATACTGGTAAAAAGATGCTCTCTAAATACCTTGTTATAAGGCTTACTTTTCATTTTAAGACTCCATAAAGGAGGCTATAAAAGAAGTCTGCAATTTCAGCTGGTTTTCCTTCTTTCAGATATTTAACCAGTATTTCTTTGTCACTCTACACTGTTCAGGCATGATGTTGATTTAGGGAGAGACATGTTAAGAGTCCTCTGCGGTGGATTCAGTATGATGTGTTTGTTTGACTAAGCTATACAAAATTGTTTTGGAAACCCATTAAGTCTAAGCAGACCTGCACAGGTCAGCAGTTAGCCTGTCCACTTGGACACTGGATCTTCAGTAAATTAAGCATTTTGCTGTTGCAGGCTTTTTTTTTGTTTTTCCAGTTAAATTTTCGTCTCAGCAGATCATCATCATATATGTAAATTGAATATACAAATCCTCACTGAGTTGCTTGTGATATTCCATAAGCCATACTCTTGCAAGCCTGGACAAGATATTTCTCACTCTGTCTAGAGCTAACAAAAGGTGTGGAATGCAATCAAAACATAAACCTTGGATAAGATCACACAGACACTTCTTAATAGTGCAATAAGGCTGTATCTTTAAAAACAAATATTCCCTTGGTTTTATCCATCCTCTGTTGTTCAACCTCCTGGACCTCCATGGCATTTGTTTCGTAGGTCTTCTTGGGTTTGGTTGATTGCTGACTGTAAACTTGTTCCTGTTTTACTAGCTTCAGTTCTTCAAATCTTTTTCTGCCATCAGAATAAACAGACTAGGTATAACCTATGTTTTCTTTATTATGTTTTCATGACTTGAATAACAAGTCTTCTCTGTTCCTTTGTAGGCATTCGACCTCCGATCATGAATGGGCCCATGCACCCGCGCCCTTTGGTAGCATTGCTGGATGGCAGGGATTGTACAGTAGAAATGCCTATTCTGAAGGATGTAGCCACAGTGGCATTTTGTGATGCTCAGTCTACACAAGAAATTCATGAAAAGGTAATATTTAGAGGTATAATTGAGATGTTTTAGAAAATGCATGTATTTTAATTCTTATGAATAGGTACAGTGTTGTGTTAACTAAGACTGTGTTTAGCTATTGCATTTTAGTGAATGGTTGATTACCTTGAGTTACTGGTCATTTCTGGTAAGTGGAGAAGCATGATGATGAATCAAAGATGAAAATGGTTGTGTTGAACTTTCCTTTTGTGTAATATATCTTTGGTTGGATGTCGTCCATATGTTTACGTACTGACTTAGAGTTGTAGAGAATTACCACTGGGAAAATTATATTGTTACGTGATATTTTGCAATGCTTCTTGGAAACACTGTTGCTCAGGCTTCGGCTGAAAAGCTAAATCCCAGTGTTGGACTGGTTGTGTGAGAAACTTTCAGACTTCTTTGTCTAGCCACGGAATTGTGCAAATCGGGTTACGAGGCCTTGTGCGCTGAGAATTGACACTGCAGGAGAGTTTCAAAACAAATGCTAGCCCCAAATTTATTTAGAAAATTAATTATAAATGTATTCTAACTGTATGTTATTCCAGAGTTTCCCCTTCACCCTTCAAGATGGTTTGGGAGCTGTAAAACAACTGGTGGCTCTTATTGTTGTCAAAGGTTTTCCCACTCATAGAGGGGTACCCATTTTTCCTGACTGTAGTTGAGGGAACCGGCTGGCCCATACACCTACGTTTGCTCTTCAGGGACTTCTTTGAGCGTGAAGGCCTCATGTCTACCCCAAATCCATGCTGCCTTTCAGACAGCAATAGCACCTTTTCACATCCATATTTACATAGAGGTAGAATTGCTTTCAGTGAACTTGTTGGCTAACAGAGTAAGCCTCAAATGCCAAATACTCCTTCACCTGATAAAGCCTGAAACCAAACCTTACAGCTTCTGTGGAGGTAATAGATGTGACAACAGAGGAGGAGCCCAGTGCTGAGGAAGGCAATCAGGGGACTCTTCAACAGGGATTTGTTTTCTTCTTCAGCAGAGTTCTAGGATAGACAAGTGCAGATATGAGTCTTAACTTAATGGCTTGTTAGGTAAGTGTCTGTATCCACGTTGTACATATGGTACTGCGGACTGCTTGAGTATGACTTGGGTGTTAAGGAGTTGTGTCAGCTGAACCGAATTGCCCCAGTGTTCCTCTACAGATACCTCGTTAGACTTGTCCTCCACTAATTATAGCAGCGCTTGGGTCTGTGACAGGTTTTCAGAAGCTTTTTGCTATTTTAAGTTCATAAGTGGTTTAATTGTTTATTTACTTTTCATGTTCTTGTAATATATGGCATTGTTAAACATGTTAAAGTCTCTGTATGTGATGAAAGATTTAATCTTTTCTTTGATGGCTTTCTTACAAAGCCAGCTATTTGAAAATAATACTAATACCAACTTCCCTTCTGCTATCAGGTGAATAAATCTCATTTTCTGTAGCCCATTTCATGTTAGTGTCTTCCTGGTGAGAATCCATCAACTGACTATTCATCTTGTCGTTTCTTAAGAAAAATATTTTTATTCTGGGGAAAAAAAAAAAACAACCAACCGAACATTTTTATTGTTAAAACTTTTAAAGTTTTAACAATAGTTAAAGTTTAACAATAGTTAAAGTTTTAAAGTAAGTGGTGGGGTTTGCTTTTTTTCCCTCTGTTGTTTTTTTTTCTTCTTTTTTAAACACTAAAGACAGGCTGAGAAAGTTGGGGCTGTTCAGCCTGGAGAAGAGAAGGCTGAGTGGAGACCTCAGAGCAGCCTTCCAGTATCTGAAGGGGGCCTATAGAGATGCTGGGGAGGGACTCTTCATTAGGGAGTGTAACAGTAGGACAAAGGGTGATGAGTTCGAACTGAAACAGTGGAAGTTCAGGTTAAATCTAAGGAAGAAGTTCTTTACTGTGAGGGTGGTGAGGGACTGGAACGGGTTGCCCAGAGAAGTGTTAAATGCTTCATCCCTGGCAGTGTTCAAGACCATGTTGGACAGAGCCTTGGGTGACATAGTTTAGTGTGAGGTGTCCTGCCTGTGGCAGGGGGGTTGGAACTGACTGATCTTAAAGTCATTTCCAACCTAAGCCATTCTGTAAAGGTTTTATGCTATATCAACACAGCAGACTAGAACTGCTGATTCTCATGGTTCAGGCAAACACAAGAGAGGAGTCCCTTTTCCTGAAGCCCTGTCTTTAGTTCCTTGATGGATCTCTCTGTAGACTGTCAGGTTTGCTGTCTCACCCTGCTGTCTCCATCTCCGCACAGGAATTGCCTGTCATCAGAGCAGTAGTCAGGAATGGTATTTAAGGTTGATGTCTGCTGTATCAGTACTAGCTTGAAATCACTTCCTTGATTTGCTCAGCTGTGTTTTAGATAGAATAAAATTCTAATGTGAATAGAAAAATGGGAAAATTGCTCCTACTAGGAAATAACCAGCATTTCATACGCCCTTTTCCTCAGTTCATTAGTTGTTTGTCACAGGATAGTTAGAACTATTAATTTTAGATGATACTTGAATTATGGAGCTAAATACAAAGTTGGAAATACTGTAGTTCTGATCTCATGTTTTTCTTTCAATGTATTTATACTGTCATACACAAGACCATCTTTACAGTTGGGTGGTCAATGGGATAGCATCAAACCTTGAACTTCTAATTTGTTGTGACTGTTTTGAAACAGTAAGTTTTTACCAAAACCTAGTGCTAATTCCGATCTCCTCGTCAACATCTGTTGAAAACAAGACCAGTGCTTTTGCTGTGCAGCTAGCTTAGACTATTCAATATTGTGGTAGTGAATGAGCCTAATAGTAACTAACCTGAGAACAAATGCAAAGCAGTGAAACCTTCCTTGACTTCACTGGTTGTTGGAAGTGCAAAGATATGGATACTGGAAGGTTTGTGTGACTTTTCTTTCTTTGTTGTATTAAAAGATTATTTTTTAAGGTTCAAAGACAATAATAATCTAAGTATAATACTTAATTTCTAAATTTAGAGAAATATTCAGTCCAAGCTTTTTTAATCTCAATACCATTTTATCTATGTTTTGAGAATTAAAATGTAATATAATGCTTTATTTCTATGTATTTCTTTTTAATGATGTTGAAAAGTGCATTGATCTTACTCATTTCCTATCTCACACCACTGTCAGAAGTTTAATACACGAAATAATAGCTGGATTCCATTTGCAAGGTCTAAATAACACATGGAGAATAAGTTATATAAATGCTGTTTCACTTTTTTTACTACGTAATGCCAGGTTGCTCTTCAGGTGAACACTAACATGGGCAACTGTGCCACCTCTGTAGCTTTGTGCTTTGCTTACTGAAATAAACAGCATTTACTTCTCATGCATCAAGACTGGGGAATTACTGTATGACACAAATGCCTGCCTTAGGAACACTCAATATTTTCCTGTTACCAGGGGTGTGGTAGGTGAATTCAGATCTTGAGACTGAAAGTCAGTGTGTGTCTCTCAGACTGTAGCTTTAGTAAAACATATAGGTAAGTAGTAACCTATTGTTGATCTTCACGAGAGTGTTGTAGTTAGTGAATTGTACTAAAGCTTGCATCCTTTGCTTTTTATTATACCAAATAATAAATTCTCAGAATGCTCAGTAATATATCTGGAAACTATACTTTCACTAGCTGCCAGTGCATTGCCGTTATACAGAGTTTAACTGGTCCAAAGGGTGATGCAGTCTTAAAATGTTTGGATTTGCAAAGTACACAAACTGATCTGCCAGGTAATAAATTTCTGTAAGAAAAATCACAAACCTTTATTTATTATCATGGAATCATACAATAGGGTTGGAAAGGACCTTAAAATCATCCAGTTCCACCCCCCCTGTCGTGGGCAGGGACACCTTACACTAAATCATGTCACCCAAGGCTCTGTCCGACCTGTCCTTGAACACCGCCAGGGATGGAGCATTTACCACTTCTTTGGGCAACCCATTCCAGTGCCTCACCACCCTAACAGGAAAGAAACTCTTCCTTATATCCAATCTAAACTTCCCCTGTTTAAGTTTTAACCCATTACCCTTTGTCCTATTGCTACAGTCCTAATGAAGAGTCACTCCCCAGCATCCTTATAGGCCCCCTTCAGATACTGGAAGGCTGCTATGAGGTCTCCATGCAGCCTTCTCCTCTCCAGGCTGAACAGCCCCAACTTCCTCAGCCTGTCTTCATACAGGAGGTGCTCCAGTCCCCTGATCATCTTCGTGGCCTCCTCTGGACTTGTTCCAACAGTTCCATGTCCTTTTTATGTTGAGGACACCAGAACTGCACACAATACTCCAAGTGAGGTCTCACAAGAGCAGAGTAGAGGGGCAGGATCACCTCCTTCGACCTGCTGGTCACGCTCCTTTTGATGCAGCCCAGGATACGGTTGCTTTCTGGGCTGCGAGCGCACACTGAAGCCAACTCATGTTCATTTTCTCATCGACCAACACCACCAGTCCTTTTTCTTACTGTGTTACTTTAATGTAAACTGAGAGATCAGTTCCTGAAGTTGTGGAGCACTTTTCAGAGCTCTGTGTGAAAAGTTTTCTTCTGTTGTCAAAAAGGGCTATTTTCTACACATCTTTAGAGTTACAGTAGAGAAATACCTGTGTATTAGTAGTGCTTGTGTAGTACCTTATTTTGGAGATATATATGTATATATAGTGCTTGTATAATACCTTATATTTAAAAAATATAAAATTGTTTTTGGGAAAGGTTTCAAAACTAGAAATTAATAATAATAAAAGCTAATACTACATATTTAAAGCAGTATATAAGATGTTCATGTATTTATGAATGTCCATTCCTGGCCATACTAAACAATGTTGTCCTGTTAATTAAAATACAGATTTTGATAATGGATGTTAATTTGCAAAAGCCTGTTCCCCATTGTGGAAGAAGAGATGACTGAAAAGGTTTAGTCTTGAGAAGAGCTTGCTGAAAGCAGAAGGTGAAATTTAGTTTTTCTTCCACATATTTCTTGTCTTTAAGAAGAGATGCTGAATGTGACAGGGTAGAAGATACATTTAGACAGCCTGTAGTTGCAGGAGGCAGGGCAGAGACGGGGCAATTCAGGATGGGGTTTGAAAGAGGTGATTGACATTGATACACCTACATGGTTGGCTGTAGAGGAATGTAGTGGGAAAAAAAGACATGTATTAAGAATCGAATGAGGAGGAAAGTAGTGAAAGACTGCGAAAGGATGGCTGGGAAAGTAAGAACTGATGTAAACTCAGCTTGTGCAAGTGTGGAGCCTTCATCACAGGCATGTGAGGAGATGGCATTGGAGGAGTGATCATTTTAGAATCCCAAGAAGGGATTTCTGCTGCTCATGAAAAGGTTTCAGGGGCAGGTGATGTTTTGAAATACTGGTTTCTAAGATGGCCAGGGAACAGAGGAAGTAGAGTGGGAAAGGGGAATCTGTAGTGGTTTATGAGAGAGCAAAGCACAAGCTAGATAATTTTTCATAGAGAAATAAGGAGGCTGAGAGATAGTAACACATACAGAAAGGAGGAAAGGAAATGAGGATTTGAATGCCATTTCTCTTTTGGGTCAAAAGCAGCAAACACTGTTATGCGTTAGCATGTGTGCTAATTAAAGAAGGTTTACTCCAAATTGGGTGAAGCCTGAGTTGCAGTTCTGTAGCAGTTCCCTTATGCCAGAGTTCATTTGTCATTCTCTTTTTATGGCTGAGGAAGTATGGAAAATAAGCAACTTGTTTAAAGGCAGAAGTGAATGATAATGTGTATTAGAACTTGCTTCATCTCAGGTCAAAGCGTTCATTTCCCATGCTGCTGCTTTGGAGGACAGGTTGGATGGAGAAGGTGTATTTCCTTCCTTTTGAAAATCAGGCTTACAGTGCTTGAGTGAACACTGACATTTACTGAGTACAACCCAAGGGTTTGAAGTAACTGTAGTTAGAGGACATTTGTAACCCTTCTTCAGAAATGACTTGTGTAAGGTTTTACTGGTTATATTATCTTTCCCTCACCCACCTTAGAAAAAGCAGCTTGTTTTCAAGCCAGTCTGAAGGGCTGCAACAGACATGTTTATGCTTTGCTTCCAAGTACTGTTATGTTTGTGAGACTGTATCATGGGATAACTCGGTTCACTGGATCTTATCAGGAAACTTAATGTCATTTAGGGTAAAATGTACTTTAAGATTTTGGTGGTTAAATTTCTTTCTTAGAGATTGCATTACTGTCAATAACAGTTACTCATTGTGTTTAAACTGCTTTTTGTTTTACGATTGATCCGTGTGTAAATCAGTCTTCTCAGTAACTTTCAAATGTACATGGTATTTTGGTTTGTTCTGCCAAAAATACAGGTGCTCATCCAAAATAATGTTTAAAAACGATTAGCTTGCTTCCATTCTCATTCCAGGTTGATTTGCTCTCACTGCCTCGTGCCCTTTTGTCTCTCCCTGTCTTTTCCTCTCCAATCCCTCTTTCAGTGCCATTCACATTTTCCTGGCTTCTTGGCAGTCTACCCAAGCACTTCTGATTTCTGCAGTATTGCTCTTTCTACTTCTCTACCTTTGAAGGCATCACAGTCTCAAGCACACCCTTGACATCTTTGTGTTGCCTAAGGTCTTTGGAGTTCAAAGCCTTTACTCTTTGGGCTTCCTGACTTCTACTGTGCACTGTGTAGCTCCAAAGGTGTAAATACAACTGTAATATGCAAGATCTGGTAATAGACTCAACCGAGCAGAGAGAAAATAAAGTGATTCTTGCAAACCTAAATGAAAAAGAAGCTCAGCTGATTAGGAATGATCTTTAAACAAATCTTACATTCTCAAAGAATACAGATTGAAAGGGAGCTACCTTGTTCTGAACAGTAGCGTATACTTGGGAGTAAGTTGTCACCTCGGACCTGATCCAGAAAGGCTGGTAAGAAGTCAAGGGTTTGTTTGAAGCTGTGTACATTTTCTCATTCTCTTTTTTCCTGTAATTATGTGGTTTCCTACATCTTGTCTCAAATCAGCTAGAAGAAGAAAAGGGTGTGTTTTTGGCTGGATTTACTGCTTCATGTAGATACCCCGTTCACCAGAACATTAAAGAGAATAAATAGGTTACTTGGTTGGAAGTGGGGAAAATTGTCTTGTAAGCCTGTGCTTCAGCCTGACAAGTGATTAAGTAAGACTGTATCATATCCCTTGACTCCTGTTATAACAAGCAGAAGATAATCTTCACAGGGATACTACGTTTCCATATTTTTAGTTTAAGTTAAAAACAATTAAAAGCTGAACTTCCTATTGCGTGGTGTAGGGCTTGGAATTATTCAGTCATGCTTTTACAGAGGAATTAAATGTACAAACAGCTCCAGTCATTACAGCTTTATCTGAGACTGTTTCAAAGAAGAGCTGAAGAGCTTTCATAATGCAACAAATGTTTTGAAACTGATTACAAACAAATCAAGAATGGTGCTCTTGTTCAGCTGAGACTTTGATTTGTTTCTATTATATCAGTGGCTAAATAAGATAATTCTTCCAGCTTCAGATCCTTCTTTGTTTAGGAGTAAAGCTGCAATCTTGCGTTGTACCATCAAGTGCTGTTTATGTTCATCATGCAGTTGCAGCATTTTAGTTCTTCTATCAAAATTAAATTCTCAAAGGGTATAGATTGAAAGGAAGCTCCCTTGTTCTGAACAGTAATGTATACTTGGGAGTATGTTGTCACCTCAGACCCGATCCAGACCCTTGTAAATATATGGAAACTGAATGAGCCTTGGATCAGATTCTTTCTGAAAGACTTTGAAAAAATTAAGACAAAGGAAATCCTAAAAACTTTTGTTATAGCTCATTATACAGTGAAGTAGTTAACACAGAGCTATCGCAGTAAGGATGTATACAAAATCAGTATTTGTGTTCAATGACCCTTGTGCCAACATCTGTTCGATTTGCCTGTGGCACTATTACAGGTCAAGTGCAGCATTACAGGAAGGGGCAGGCTGCCAGTGCCTCCTCTGAACATGTACCCTTTAAAAAGCAGAATGAAAGTGCTGCTTTACCCAGCAAGCAGCATATATCAATTTTACAGACAGATTAGATTCTAATACAGTTGGTTATCAAATTCCTTTTCCTTTCATTTCCAAATAGCAGGTTCTACTAAGGGCCATTTGGGCTTGAAAATTGCTGGTGATGATTAACAGTTTTTTTGGGACAGAGTTGTGTGGGTTGATGCATTGTCATCAGTGACTTTCATGCCATAACGATCCTTTGGTCTAGCTGTTCAATCCATCAGATAGACTTGAACTGAAATGGAACACAGATCAGTCTTACTAATAGAACAGACAAGGTAACACACAGAAGGCCTGTTAAATATTTTTGATTAAAATCTTTTATTTAGTAAAAGTGTTTTCAGGGCCTATAGTCTCAAATTGACTGCTGGCATTAAACTGCAGATAAATCCTGGGTTTGAAAGACTGGCTTCAATACAGTTTTTAAAAGGAAGCTTGCTATAGACTATGCATGTTATTTCTGAAGTTGTGTGTTTGTATGTATATGTATATATTTTTCAATAGTAGCTTATTTCTAGTCCTTTTAAATATATGTATCATCTATATATGTATGTAGTATATACAGTGTGTCAATATACAGGGATTTAGAGTGTTTTCAGGAGCTTTCAAGTAAGTTTTACTTATGTTTATATGAAATATTTATATTTGTATATATTTGTAGAATATAAATTTAAGTATTATTTAGTGTCTGCACTAAGACACTAAAGATACAAGACAGTATCTTGGCTGAATAAAGTGCATATCATGAAGTGCATAGGTTACTGTCAGCACTGTGGGCCGTAGAAACCTAACATCGAGCTGATAGTCTTGTAAAGTGAAATAGGAACTCATAAAAATCAACACAAACCATCAGAGGTTTGGAGACCTACTAAACAGCATGTGAGCACACTGGCTTTTCTTTTGAGTTTTAATGGCATTAGTTTCATGTGGACCCTTTGTTATGTTGTAGTGAGGCTTTGAGAGCAGCTACAGTTTGGCTGCAGCTTTTCCCTTGTTGATCACAAGTTTGATGTGCAGCTGCTTCTTGTAAGTGAAATATTGCAGGGGGCTACTCCATTTAGATATAGGGTTTTTTTTACCCAAATGTGCAAAATATCTTTGGTGCTTTGGTGACACTGCAACATACTTTTTGGAGATGACATATAGATTCCAAGTCCAAAACATGCAGTTGCTAGAACCAGGTGAAATATTGTGATCACGTTCTAGTGATGATTTTCTAGAAGTATTTTTTCCTTAAATTATGATACCTTGTTATATTCAAGATGTAATTTATGTTCTGTCTCTGCATTGAAGGAATTCGGCAGTTTACATACCAGGTTATGTTTCTGTGTTCTAGATTTGATCCATATGCTTCTGAGTTCAGTTTCTCATAGTAAAATCACAGAATGGTTTGGGTTGGAAGGGACCTTAAGGGTCATCTAGTAGAAATCTAGTTTCACTACTAGAAATCTAGTGGTGTGTCTTTAGATGACCAAAGAGGAGGCCTTGCTGTTATGATATGTTTATGCTTTTTTTGTAAAAATAAGATGTTCTTCCCCAAATTATACAAGGCAGTGGTGTGTTGCAGTGGTGACTATGCCGTGTTTTGGCTGAAATAACCTGGTGCTGAAATGAGGTAAGAAAAAACAGATAGGAAGATGTTTAAAAAGGATTTCAACCTTCAGTATTCAGTCCTTGAGATACGTTGAATTCTTTGAAATAGAGATGTGTCATATGGTCTCTTAAGAGCCTTGGTCTCATATGTTTACTGCAGTGTCATATGGTCTCTTAAGAGCCTTGGAGACCTAGCATGGTGTGAAAGCAGAGTAGTCATTTTGAGGTTGAACAGCAGCAAGACCTGTCTTGTGGAAAGGATGTCAGCTCACTGCGGAGCGTATGAAAAAGACTTTCAACAAGCAGTGTGCTGTAGCTTCACCTGGAAGTAAGTCTGAAGGAACCGAAATGATGCAGATGGGTCACAGAAGGCAGCCAAGTCATGTCCTCTGTTTAAACTTTTATCTTGGATTCTTTCATCCACAAAAGCACAGTTGTAGTTGGATGAAAGCAGGAATGGCCGTTGAAGGCACACAGCAAACTCTGCTTCTTCCCTATCACGTTTTGCCTGTGGCCTTTCCTGGCGAGAGATCATGAAGGGGTATTGTCTGACTGCCACAGATCTGGGCTCATCTGAACTTTGTGTTGCTTGTTAAATATGTTGTCTCACTCAAACTGATGTGAGTTGGCATCCTTGCAATAAAATTGTACTATTGGTGAATGTTGTATCAGTCAAGTTACGGAAAACGATGGAAAAACCCCACATATACTCCCTGTTTCTCTCATGAATCCACCACTGGGTGTGCTTCTGTAAGTGATCAGTAAATGACTCCTATGCACAGTTATTTCTTCTCTAGAGATTATTCAATTTTCCAGAAGTGTTCACATTTATGCTGGATTTCAGTTTCATGTGTTATACTTGGATTTAGGTCAAGTTTTGATTTTACTCGTTGACAAGCTTGTCAAACTTCACTGTGTGCATTTGGTATATGTAATGGCTTAGAATATCATATGTACAAATAATTCCGCAATACAGGAACTTTCACTATTTGCTTTTTAAATCTGTAAGTGGCATTGAGAAACATTCAGCATTGATGAATGTTTCTAACTTCACATTTTCAGCTGTTATTTTCTGCCTTTTTGGCATGCTTAAATCTCATGGCCAGTTGCAAAAAAACAAGTAGAATTTAATTCTCAAATTAATGTAAAATAATACACAGTTGCAGAATATGACATTTTTGGCAGTGGATTTCCTTGATGACTTGTGCGTAATCCTAGGAGAGCCTCAAACACTGAAAGGACAATCTAAAAGATTTGTCATTTACATCTGTTTGTTCCATATCCCACATGATGGGTAAATAACTGCGTGTGGAAATGGCTATTGCCAGTGTTAAGCCATAGTTGAGAAATGTTTTTTCCTTTAATTGAGCGCATTCACAACCCTTCCAGTACTTTCCTGTTTCCTCCTAGTGCCAAGCCATAACCTAGATGGGCTCAAAATGTAGTGTAATGGGTCCAGACTGGTGCTCTTAGAGTCCAAATTTGACTGGCTGAGTTAATAAAATATGTATGATTATGAAGTGAAAAGCTGCTTCCCAAATGAAACACTCTGATTTTAAAACACAAATGTCTGAGCCACTTCAGCTGTCTTTAGCTGTTGTTGAATGCAGTCCTCAAAACAGTTCTCTGTTTTACACACACAAAACCATACGCACCGCTGGGCTTTTCCAGCCTGGAAGAGGAGAGTCTGGCTGTCATAGGAGCCTTAGGTGTGTTCTTGTAAGCTCTAAGCTACTTCAGTTTTTGCTTCAGACACCTACGTAGAAGATATTATCTCCTACATCACAGACATTCTAGAGCAACTTTGGAGGGACAGGAGGAGATGTATGTGATAAAATAGAGTGGAGGACATGGCAAAGTGGAGAGAACCAGGATGTCATAAGGAACTTGAGGACCTAGAGGCTTGAAGTAACACGTGCTGTGGCTTGGAGAAAGAAGTCCTACAAAAAAATTGGGAAGTGTGAAACACATGCTTCAGGGAGAAGGATCTGGATTTGTGTGTTGGTCAAAGGATGTGATGATGGCTGTGCAGAAACGTCACAAATCATGTTGAGACTTCATTAGAATGAGGTTTCGAGTACGTACACTGCTGCTGACCATGCTAGTGTTGGTGTAAGTCTGTGGAGGGAGATCTTAGTAGCACAGAGGGTGCAGTTGTGTGTCACCCACTGAAGAATTGAGATTAGACTTGTATGAGCACAGGGGGGAAGTGTTAAATTTAATCCGAGGGGTAGAAGGGCATCATCCTAGGCAGGAGTGGAAGGACTAGGCTTTATGAAGTCTAGTCAAAAAGGTGCTGAGAGGGCTATGATCGTTGTCTATAAATACATCTGGATTGTAAACACCAAGGAGAAAAAGCACAATTTAAGCAAATGGCCAGCACTGGTGCCAGAACAAATGGATGCAAGCTGGACTGTGACTACATTGAGACTGGAAATGAGAAGAAATTTTCATATAATTTGAACTGTGAGATTTTGAAACAATTTTGTTTTGGGAATTAATGGGAAAAAAACACCTGAGGGCATTTTGGTTTTTAAGAGGGAGTGTTTCTTGTGCAGGCTGCCTCAGGCATGGGCTTTGGCTTGGTCCATACCAACTGTAATGTTGCTGTAGAAGCAAAACCAATAAACTGGTTTGGGTTTTTTTAACCCTGTGTAACAGCTCAAGGAAACACGTTCTGATGAGTGCAGTCTCTCTGACTGGTGGCTGCTAGATGTAATCTCTAAAGGACTTGTTTGTACCATTAAAATCCAGGAGGCTTTTGTGTGTAATCATTTATAAAATCAGAGCTGTTCTTTGAATTACGTTGTAGCCACATTCTTTAAAGATGTGCGATTTCTCTCTTTCTTTTTTTCTTTTCCAAGTTCTTTTCCAAGTAAGTCCAGATTCTGCTTAAAGGATTCTGGTCTTTATCTGACTTAAAACTGGGGTTTTAACCAATCCAGGAACACCTGTTGAAATAGCATAACTCATTTGGTAAGGTGTTCAGTAAAAAGCAGTTTTCTTTCATAGTCCGAGTTGGTTTTTATTTTCTTTAAAGATTTTTCTTCCTGTATTTTAATTTCAAAAATTAGTGCTGCAGATCTTAGCTTCCACCAATTTCAGTGCTCGGATGAGCTGAAAGGGCTCAGATGCCAGAATCTGTATATGTACCAGACCCAAAAGTCTATTCAATAGAGAAATTCAGAGCCTCTGCAGAACTTTGTGAAGCGCATCATAGGAGCCTCTTGAAGTTGTTATAGCTAGCTTAAATATTGAAACGATTTGTGCATGGGTTTCATCTCATAGAATGAAGAGGATACTGGGTACTGCAGTGAAGGTAGACATTTAGAGAAGTGAAATTCTCCAATTTGCATATATTTAGATTAGATATTAGAGGAAATTGTTCACTATGAGGGTGGTGAAGCCCTGGCACAGGTTGCCCAGTGCCCATCCCTGGCAGTATTCAAGGCCAGGTTGGATGGGGCTTGGAGCAAGCTGCTGCAGTGGAAAGTCCCCCTGCCTGTGGCAGGGGGTTGGAACTGGATGATCTCTAAAGGCCCCTACCAGCCCAAACCATTCTGTGGTTTCAGACCTTTCAGATCCTCTCTATACTTGCTTTTTTAGCATGGTCTCTCTATTTCTCTTTTTTCTTTCTTTCTCTTTTGCAACGTTTTTGCTTTGCTACAGTTTCTCATTTCTTAGGGGTGCTTTTTTCTCTTGTTAATGTCTAGTTTGACACCCCAGTTATACCAATTTATATGACATCCAGTTTCCCATTAGCTGTAGTACAAGAAAGTAAAGGGACAAACACTTTGTTCTTATGTATGAATTCACAGATTTCAGTCTCTGTTGTCTAAGGGTTCTGTAATGACTGCTTCATGTTTTCTATTCAGGTATCAAGTGGTTTAATAGCACGGTGAATGCCTGTACCACTGTGTGTATGGTAAAGAGATACTGTTCTGTGACTGCATTCAAAACAGAATGTCAGCTGCCTAAGCGTAAAATGCTTGCTACCATGTTGTATTTTCCTCTGCATGTGCAGATGCAATCCAGTGATGCTTGTACTTAGGGATCAGTAATGCAGAGCATCTCCTGTGAAGTGAGAAGAGTTTTCCCTCTTAATAAGAACACAAATACTGGCCACTTAGTTCTTCTAAAGCTAATCTCATCAGGCTAGAACAGATACATCAGATGGAGAAGTCTAACAAGAGACTGGAAGATAATTGGAGAAATAACCTTTAAAATGAAAGACCTGGTTTTAATGCTTTTACAGTCTTTTTATACCTGAAAATATGTATATGTGATAAAGAGGAGATCCTAAGAAAGAAAACAAATAAGTGTTTTTTCTTCCATTTTATTTATAGGTACTAAATGAAGCAGTGGGTGCACTGATGTATCACACTATAACTTTAACACGAGAAGACCTGGAGAAATTTAAAGCACTTCGAATAATTGTCCGAATTGGCAGTGGTTTTGATAATATTGACATCAAATCTGCTGGAGATTTAGGTATGACTGTTAAAGACATTATTTTACATGTTATGCTTGCCTCCAGAAATCTGATAGCGTCTGAGTCTTTGCATTAATGTTTTCTGTATATTTTATGCTAACATAGTATGTAAGCTGTATAATTTTCTCATCAAAGTGTTGCAAAATCATTATGGAGATACTAGCATTAGTTAATTAAGTGATAATATTAACAGCTTTGCGACAGGATGGCAATCAGCCTGTTCAATATAAACTCAAGTAGTATGGGAATAATTTTTCAGCTCTATCTTTTTCACCCTGGTTGTATATTTTAACTACATATGCTGTAATCTAATCACAAAATACAGTTCCCTCAGCATGGCATACTACTACTACTGTTTGAATAAAAAATGAGGGTCATTATCAGCTGTCTGAGACTTATTTATGATGCATGAGATTGAGTACGAAACCACTCCATAAAGTAGAAATATTGATTTTATAGGAGAATTAGTTGTTGCTACCTCAGAATGAATTCAGATACTGGAGCTTTGAGGAGATGGTGCTTGGTGTTTCACTGTAAAAAAGCAACAATCTGATTTGTACTTTTCTTACTTAAGGTAAACCATCTCTTAGCTATAGTCTCCAGGTCAGACTACCACTATGTTTTCTTTGTTTCTTTTCTAAGGTTGAGGTGACCAAGTATGTTTCCCATTATGCTCTGGGAAGATATTGGAGGTATTTATTTCAATGGGACAGTGGGTAGTCCTAATAATAACGTTGTTATAGTGAGGAGATGTAGTACGATCTGTTTATCAGTAAATGATAGTAAAATAATCAGCTGGTTTTAATGGTTGTGTAGTTTGCTCAGCATGCAGAGGCTAACAACTTCTTTGTGAGTTTCTATGAAGAACAGACCAAGTCCAAAAGTCTGCAAGGCTGTGTTCCTGCATACTGTAAATAGTGCCACAGTTAGACATGTGCATTGTGAGCTCTAGAAAACACATATATACATAGAGATTGGCCTGGGGTAAAATCCTAGATCAAAAGCCAAAATCTAGGTACATATCAAAGGCCCTGACCAGCCCGATTTATGTGGAGCATCTCTTGTAAGAGGAAAAGCTTTGCAGGTTTGTGGGCTTGTTTCTGCAAGTTTCCATGCTGGACTGTAACCCAAGCTTATAATTCAAATGCATCCACATAAGGCTTCAAGCCAGAGTACAGCAGATTTGGGAAATTCTCATTTGTCTGAAATGCTAAATGGCCACATTCCTAATGATTCAGTTCCTATGTTGCGATTAGACTGAGTTATGCAGTTGGAATCCATCTTGATTGTGCATTCCAGTATTTATGAAAAATAATTGTCCTCTATCAGAAGCCAGCAAATGCTGGAATTTTTACAGTGTAAAAGGTCTCATTTTAATAGTTAGGGTGAAATGCTTGGAATTAAACAGTAACTCACCTCAAGAGGGACAAATCACTTTCCATTTGTTGAACCTAATGCAAATAATATGCATCTCAAGGAGGTAATATGAGAGTTAATTGCTCCTTTAAAAAGCTTTGATTCACTTTTGAAATACAGTGTATAGACCACAAAGTCTGACACATTCCTGAGCTTCCATAGTAACTTTTTGAGTTATTTGTCATAGAGCTGCCTCACGGGGTTGTTACCAACTTTTGCTGTGAAGTATTAGTCTCATGTTAGTGCTTTTACTCTTCTTAAAATGCATGAAAACATATTTCTTGGATAAAAACTTTACGATCTGGTCTGCTTTTTCTCCACTTTATTAATTGTTGACTGGAAAGTATGTACAAGTTGTGAGTGTAGCTGGATGCGAATGAAGTGGGAGTCAGGGTGATGCCCACTGGCTCCTGCATTTTCCAGCATTTCAGCACTGAACCTCTGCACAAGATCACTGAAAGTGGTGTGAAAAGGGGAAAGGGAAGGGACCATAGGAGTGATGGACATGCGATAGGAGTGTGCTGTCCTTTCCCCTGTGAAATGTCTTTTCATATCCTTGCCCCTCTTTTGATACTCTCTTTGGTTTACCATGCTTCTGCCTTTCAGAAGTAAGCTGGTTTTAAAGCTAGGGGCCAGAGGGAAAAAGAAATTCCTACGGTTTAGGAGAGAAATTACTTGACTTTTGTTCCTCAAGTCTCGTAAGAAAACCTGTTAGGGAGGAAGGTGTCCAGTGAATTCAGTTATTTATTTCCCTTCCCAAATATGTAATATAACTCTTTAAGCTCTCTTTAAAGCATTATTTTGTTGATGCCAGCTATCAGGAGACATGCTTATTAAATTTGTTTTGCCATCTAAAACCTGCATTTTTCCTCCATGGAAAAGACTTTTTGTATAAACAAATGCAGCTGTTTCATACAATGCACTTAAAGGGTTGCTACTCTTCAGTCTTGCACTTTTCCCCCCACTCGTGGTTTTTTCCCTGGTCAAAGAAAAACTGGTGAGTTTTCATGCTACCATTGATGTTAGCACGATGGCAAGATTAATATTCCATCAAATGATGCTGGTTTGTCTTGGTTTCTAAGTCTAAGAGCAGTGACTCAGCAGACACTGTATCTCCACAGCAGAGGAAAGAAAAACAGTTCTGCATGTTCTGCATGTTGTTTTTTACCGATGTAAAGCAAGCTGTAAAAAAGTACTGGGCAGCAGACTGAAGGCATTTGAATGTAAAACATAGATAAATATGGTATGAGCTTATTATTTGTCAGATTACTGTTATTATTATTATTGAAGAGAACGTGTTCTTCCTTGCTTCATAAGCTATACTGGCGTTAGCAGAAGACTCATTGAATATTTATTTATGTAAAAACCCGAACAACTAGAAAGTGAAAACTGTATTAGGGTGTTTTTTAGGATACAAAACACTTTTTTTCTCCACCATGAAATTACACTGCTTGTGATCTCAGTCAGCAGAACTGAGAGACAAACATTTGTGGGAGCTGCTGATTAGAGAGAGAACATGTAGGAAATAGAGTAAAGAGAAAGAAGTCAGAAAGGACACAAACTCTGAAGTAACCATTTTGCTTAAGTGCCCTGTATTGAGTACTGGAAGGTAAAAAGCAGAATGGTGTAACTTGCATGCAGGTACAATCCTGATGTGTTTTTTGAAATGAAAAATACTTGAGTGCCTAATGACAGTTAGGTGGATTATCTCCTTAATTTGAGAGACCGGGAAAGGACCTGGATTCTGTTTGGTGTGATTGTGCAAACCCGTTTCCAACACAAAACAAATTGTCCCTCCCTGTGTCATGATTACCCATACGTGAATTGGAAATACTAAGAGTCATCCTGTGAGGTCTTTATAAGAATAGCTGTCATGATGATTTTATATTCTTTAGAACTTGTATAGATACTTAAGGTGTCTTGTATAGTTAGATACTGTAACAATGACCGTTAACCTCACTTTTGAGCGCAAGGCAGACTTCTCTTTGCTGTCCAAAACACCTAATTCAGTGTGCATGTAAAACACCAAGACTTGCATTGTAAACTTGTCTGACATCTTTAGTATTGCCTTTTGTGGTTTCAGTGGTCTGCTTAGTGTTTGCCTTAGTTTGAAAACACAAGAAATAGTAATAGAAAAATCAGAAAAAAAATATGTTTGTGTGTATTTGTCAACTGTTATGTCAAGTATTCTGTCTGCCATTACAGTCAGAAACCTAGTATTTGGGCAAAATTAAATCTGTAAATTTAAATCTCATACTTCTGAATTTGCTGTTCAATATGAAAAAGTAAGGAATGTTTGGCAACTGGTATCCTTTTCCCCCACTCTTTGCAGGGATCGCAGTGTGTAATGTGCCAGCTGCCTCTGTAGAAGAAACAGCAGATTCTACCATGTGCCACATTCTGAACCTGTACAGGCGAACCACCTGGCTACACCAGGCCTTGCGAGAAGGCACGAGAGTACAGAGCGTTGAACAGATTCGGGAAGTGGCTTCTGGAGCTGCCAGGATCAGAGGGGAGACCTTGGGCATTATTGGATTAGGTAAGTTGGCTTGAGTGGTGGTTTAATACTCCTCACCTTTCACTGCTTTAAACAAAATGAAGAAGATTTGAGCTATAAAAACTGAACACTTAGTTCATTCATTTCCATGTCAGCCATTCCTGGAGTTTATATATCTCAAATATATGTCCCTTAGACATCATTTCCCTCAGAAAAACTGAACTTAGTTGCTGATAATCTCTAAGTAATTCTTTGAATTTCCATACAGCTTTCTGTTGTTGTATTCGCTGATGTGAGGCACACTTGTTTAAGAGGAGACACCATCAATTCCCTTTTCCAGGACAAGGATCCTGCTGCTTCAGCCTGGTGTCACTGGTGTCAATGTATATGTTTTATTTCTAGTCTGCTGTCATATCTGGTTTTGTTTCTGCTTTTTTCCTTATACTGTTTTTAACATATCTGAAAAGCCTTTGCTGCAGTAACAGCCTGCAGAGCAGTTCTTTCATGTGTGTGGTTGAGCTGCATCTGAAATTGTATTTCAGCTCGAATGAGAGGAAAAAAATATGCAAGAAAGTTTGAAATGTTTCCAGACCTAATAAAATCACCTACTTACCTCTCTGAATGGCCCTAAATGTGTTTCAGCATCTAACAGATGGACAGGCTTACTTGAGATGAATTAATTACTGTCTGTTTCAGAAGTAGGGAAGAAAAACAAGCAAGTCAGTTTCTATATAAAAATTATTCAGTCATGTGCTTGTCTTACCAGAGATCTGATAGACTGTGGATGTAATTGCTGTGGTATTCATCCACAGGAATTAATAATACAACTTTGACAACAAGGCATCACACTTAAATGACTTTTCCAGTTACACGTTGCTGTCAAATAACTCAAGCTACAAACTCTTTACTTGTGGAAGCTGAAAATAGACTGGAGTTACATAGTACTCATTTAAATGAGTATGCAACACACCAGAAACATCTTCACAGTCAAAAGAATTGCCTTCAAAATATGACTTTCAAGAAGTTAGTCACGAAGTTGCTTTCTCAAATCTATACCCGTGTAATTATGCACCTCATTGAAACACACAGTGATCATTGCACTCACAGTCATAGCATCTGTACATAAATAATAGACAATCACCTGCAGTGTTTAAAAATGGAAATGCATACCTCTTTTTTGAAGCCCAAACCTTGGCTCACATCCTCTGTGCACATTTGCTGGAGGTGGCTGTCCTGTTGGCATTCCTTCTTTTTTTTCCCATATTGCACAGATTCCAGACTGAGATTAGAAAAAAATATCATTGGTTATTGATTTCCTTAAGTGAATTTTGTGTGTGTTGCTTTTCAGTGACTGACTGAAAACTACAGAGAAATTAAGGGATAATCAGATTGCCAATATGTGCATAAAGCGACATAAAATGCTAGGTTTGGGGTTTAGTTTTAAAAAGCAAGCTCTTTGGGTGCATCATTAAATATAAATCATGTTTTAAGTATATTAAAAGGCTAGAAAAATCTGATTGTAAAGGTGCACATCTGTCACAGTTATTAACCGTTTTATCTAGCCATTTACTGTTTCTATGTCTCTTCCTACACTAGAATATTAATAATTTCAGGGAAAATTAAGTTTTAAAGTCAGTTTGGAAAACTTCCACTGTTTCTTTTTGTGCATGCATGTGAATAGGCACAACATTTTAATACTGACCTGTTCTCACAAACTGCTATATGTTAATGAAGGACAAGAATGTGGACTTAGAAGATACAGAAGTAGAGCTGTACTAGGCTTTACGTTTGAGCACTTCAGGCACTTGGACTGTGATACACTCTTTTCTATTATAGATCATTGCAAGAGGCTTCCTGTCTCTAGTTTCAGACTAAAATGTGTATTTACAACCACCTTCAAAAGGCTGTTGCCCTTAGGTCATATTTCTCTACTAGAGGCCTCTTCCTATGTCTGTCGTTTTGCCTCAGTTTATTACTTTGTTATTTAGACATGTCAACGTCAGAAGTGATGCACCACTGAGAGGCTGAGAAGTGAATGTATTGCACACAAAATTAATGATTCTCGTCATCTCTTACTAAGGCCCTTTCTCTAGTTCTCGGCAGCGTCGCTGTTTCTGTGCTTTCTCGTTAATGTGTGTCTGAGATCATCTCGTATCTCAACCACAGCTACGTTTCTCTATTTTTGTCTTGAAATCGTGGTCTCTTCAGCAGTGGGTTGCTTAAATTTATCACTTTGCTGCTGTAAATGCTAACTCCAGACCTTCTTCACGTCTGTTCCTGGGCTTTTCTCTCATTTTGCCAAAGAGAAACACTCTAGCTCTTGCCTGTCTCTGTGCTAGGGAAGGACATAGTCATTCCCTCCAAACCTTCAGCTACTCACTTCCTTATCCACTGGTCTAGCCAAGTTTCATGACTCACTTGCCTTCTTCTTGCCATCACCCACTCTCTTTTCTTTGCCTTCTCGCATGCATATTCCTGCTTTGACACTTGGTCTGTCCTGCTTAATCCTATTACTCTATGCTTCTCTTTTAAAGTTAACCCCATCTCTCGTCCTCTGCTTATGTTGAGCTTGAAGATAAGCAGAGACTCAACAACATAATACCTCCTTCATCTGCTTGTAGGATACCATCCATCATTGTTTTGTTGTTTGGTTAGCCTCTGAGCTCCTTAGGGCAGAGCCTGTGTTTCTTTCTGTCATTATGAAGTGTGTGATTCTTTGAGCCTTACATAAATAATAATATCACATCATTGAACGGCTGTCTTTGTCACTTTAAATCTTTATTACTATCCAGTGTCCTATATTTCAAGTGATGCATCGCAAGTGTGGATAATAAGCCCTGCATTGAGGGGGGGGGAAGCTACCTTTTCACCTTATATCTAGATATTTAGTGTTTTTCTTTCAAAAGGAGAATATTTATGAGCAGCCTGTAAGAACCTGGATGATAGGTACCTGGAACTGGTTCTTCTGTAATGATGATTTTATAGCAGTGAAGGCACTGAAGTCACACTCCCTTCCTTTTCCTTCCCAGTTACAAATGCTGGTGACTAATAGCTAATGCATTTCCTCACTCAAGAGAGGTGAAATTCCTCCAAGTACATCTGTCTCCACAGTGCAACGAATGTCATTGCTCAGTTTGTCTTTCCTCACCTGCTCTGTTCCCTCAATAGTCCCACGTTAAACTAGATGTTGGACAAAATACCAGTCTGCATTTTCAGGCAATATTAAGGCTTGAGAGTTGGGTGGTATTACTATGCAATAAATGATGTACTCTTAGCGGTCTCACTAGCTCTGTTAATGTGCTCAGCAGGAAATACAGCAAAATTGCTCTCTCCACATTTCAGAGTTCTCCAAGAGGGAGGAAAAATTACCCAGATTCTCCATTACTGTTGCATAGGCAGGAAAGAGCTGCTAAGTGAAAGCACTTTTTCCTTCCATGGAAGTGTGCAGGCAGGTCATCAGCATTTCCACAGTATCAAGGGAATTTTGTGGAACTTTGTAATACCAGCATGAGATGCACATTCTTTGACAAAGAGCGGAGCAGGGGTCATTTTCAGCTGCAGCTACTGTACTGTCACCCTCAAATCAGGTCATTGGCAAGGTGAGGGTCAGAGGCACCTACAAACAGTTAGACTTGGGGCAGATGGGTTGGATTGTTACAGGAGACCCAGGCATTTTTCAGTCTCTCTTCACACTTCTGTGATTGGAATGATGCATGGGCTTTGCTAGGACTTTGTGGCTTTGAAGCCTGTGCTTGTGTTCCTGTCTGCTTCTTTTTCCAGTTGTTTGCCATATTTTCTACATTCTTCCCACACTGCAGACTAAAAAATTAAATTAATGTTGTAAACTTCAGAATTTACATTTGCTGGAAGCAGCCATGACTGTTCATAGCAATTGTAAGTGCTTGTAAGACAGACTTGTCCTGCAGGTGGGATGCTTTGTGTGCTGTTCTGTTGTTCTTGATGTGCTGAGGTAGCTTTTGAGCCCTTCTTAATGCCTGAGAGAGTTCTGTAGCTTTTCAGGAAAGGAAAAAAAAGTGTTGTAGGTTCGTGGTTGTCCTGTCTTGTCTGACTGTAGTTTAAAGAGGAATAGGCAAATAACACGTGCCCACCTATGTATTTTTATGATGACTACGACCAAATATGAATTGCCAGTTGCAGAAGAGTTTTATCCCATAAAGTAATTGTAATAGGACAGTTCTGGCATGTGGTTTCTGAGTGTTTCAGAAGGAAAGCTTGTGCAACTAAAGTCTTTGCTTTATTAGCCTGGTTGCAATGAATAGAAAGTGTAACTTTAACTGGAGAGTCTGTTGTAAGAGATTTCACTGTTGTGAATCTCCTCAGGTATTAGTGTTGTAAAGAGTGTAAAGAAGAACAGACAACAGTGTTGCATGTGAAAAATGAATGGAGCTGCAGTAAAAGCTATATGTTTTGTTTTATAAAACAGTTTACAGTTGTGTGATTGATTCCTTGAGCTGTGAACATGCCAAAAGTCTGGAAAGTAATACAGTGTTTGTGCTGAAAATGGTCTCATTCAAGTTTATAAAAACCAGGTTGGAAAGCAAACAAATAAACACAAGTATTGAAATAAAAGATTTTGAAGAGTATTTTAACTTGGTGTCCTCAAAGAAAGCAGAGAGCCCCCATCAGATTGACATACTGCTTAATATTCCAAGCACATTAGTCAGTAAGCACTGCAGAACTGCTGTGTTCAGGTTAAATGATCAACAAAAAACCTTTCTTCCCGTGGTTTCTTAAGTGTATTCAAGGAGAAACTGAAAACCAGAGGGAAATCCCTTCAAGCACAATTGGAAAGAGATGGGATTTCCCTCTCTTGATTCAATTTTGAACAAATGTGGATGTTATAAAAGAAAGCTTGTTGACTTTTTATTTTTCAAGTGAGATGTGATTATTATGCTGTGTTGAATTATGCTTTTGAAGTGTCTTTATCTAACGTTTGTAATACTCTAAACTGAGTATCTAGTGTGTAGACTTCTGACCTGAAAAGTATGTTAGCTCTAGTTCTTCAGTACCCTTGCTCACTGGATGTACTCACTTTTCCTGCCCTCTGTGTTTTACTGGTAGTCAAGGGAATATACACACCTCCTGATGGCATGTGGTATTGAGTCATGCCCATACAGCAGTTTCAGGCACAACTCTGAAATATGACAGTAAGGAAAGTGGAACAGAGGAAAACAAAGGCCAATGTGAATAGCAAATGATACCCCACTACTGTTCAACTAGGAGCCATATGAGGGACTGTATTTATTCATCATTTAGGTAGATGGATACAGTATTTTTTAAAGCCTTAGATGACAGGATTCTTGTAGGCATTTTAATGCTGAAAGGGTGTTACTCAAAATGAAAGAAAATATTAGTTCAGAAAGGAGATTGCACACATTGAGAATGGTTGAGCTTCAGATTAAACAAATTCTCTTTTATTGCATCCATTTTTGAGGATTAATTTTATAGCTTTTTATTAAAGCCAGCTGGTCTGACATGGTAAGGATAAGTCCTTGGCAGGCTGGGTTCACAAGCAGTAGTGTTTTACCATAAACAGGCCCAGCAGGCAAGCCCTTGTATTACACAGATTATTGCAGATTACGTGTCATCTTCTGGCATTTCACATCTCCAGTTGCAGAAGGTGCTTTGTTTTGAACAGGGTAGTGTGAAACAGCCCAGATGTAATGTTTCTGATTTCACTGATGATTTCAAGTGGGATGGGAGCCACCTCATTTTTATCATCTTCCAGTTACTGTGCAAAACAGTATGGTTTGGTACCAGCATTTGCAGTGGGAAGGAGGAGGCTACCTTACACCAGCTGTTTCACATCTGTTCTCATTGCATGTTTATCTTGTTCCAGGGCGTGTTGGGCAAGCAGTAGCGCTACGTGCCAAAGCCTTTGGCTTCAGTGTGCTTTTCTATGACCCATACCTCTCAGATGGCATGGAGCGTGCTCTGGGACTGCAGCGGGTGAGCACTTTGCAGGACCTGCTGTTCCACAGTGACTGTGTTACCCTGCACTGCAACTTGAATGAACACAATCATCATCTTATCAATGACTTCACCATAAAGCAGGTAATAATCTCTGTGGGCGCCCTCTGTACCAGTGCTGGTTGCTGACACTGTGTAGAATTTATTTGCTTAAACAGGCAGATAGTAATTTGAAAGAAATTTCTTTCCCTTTTGCTGCTCAGATCAAGCAGGTTTATAACAGATGAGGGAATAGATGGTGGCTCATTTATTGTTGCTTTTATTGTCTTTTTTGCTTAGTAACATCGCGTTGTGGAAATAATTTGCTCTTCTTAATGTTGCTCAGATTGCATTTATGTAAAAGCACTTTTTCCATGTCTTGTAGTAGCTACTTCTTTTACCTTTTACAGGTAGCAATTCTGCCTTTCACTCATGATCCTCAGTTTGAGTTCTTAGATGCAATTTAAAGATTATGACTAAATGGCTCCCCCCTGTGCTCAGTCCTGATGCTCACAGAGCACTTCATGGATGGATTGCATTTGCAGCATTGCATTACTTGGAAAGATAATGTTTCTTGGAATTAGTACTAATCTCTCTCCCAAGTTTTAGGTAATAGTAAAATAATTTCAAAACCTAGATGTAGTAACTGCTGCATTATTGCCTAATTTCGTAGTAAGCTTTTTCATTAAATGTCTAGCTTCTGACTCCAGTCTCAGTGTAGGTAACAAATACAGTGCTGAGATGTCAGAATGTAGATATATATAGTGTATAGGAAAGAAACTCTTAAGATACAGTAGTTGATCTTGCTGTTGTTTATGTATGCAGTATTTGTATGTGTTGGTAACAGTGACAGTTGCACTCTTGCAGTAAAATCATTGCTTAGCTTCTGACAAATAGTTTGTACTTACTGTTCTTGAACTTAAGACAACTGAAGCAGTTACTGAACATGTTCCACAGTTATGTAGGATCATGGCATAAAACTGTTAATATAACACATTTCTTGATTGAGAGTTTAGGGATTTCGCAGGTCCATCCCAACATAAAATCAGGGTTTGAGTTTTAAAATATTAAGAAGTTTAATATACAGATCTCTAAGAGAACTGAGTTTTGTCACCCTGCCCTGAACACTTTTCTTTGTTGTGTGCTCAAGTACATTTAATGGTTATTACATGGTTAGATGTCTTTGCAAGCAGACATCTAGGGCCAAACAGAGCCACCTTGCATTCAGAGGAGCTGTCTGGAAGCTTAGCAGTGGTTGCTCATTATACAGCCAACTGTGAAACTTGGGCCAGTGGATCACAGGAAGTTTTTGAGTGGATGTGGATAAGCACGATGAGCTTTGTAGAGGGCTCAGTGCGTTAATCAGTGAAACAGACAAAACCTGTTAAGACTGAGAGATACCATCTGAAATTCAATGCGTATCATACAGTCTGTACCAGAAGGGATGTCTTAAGCATTTATGTTGCTATCTGTTATCCTTTGTGATTAAAGCAAGGTTTAAAATGTTAGGAGATAGTTCTTGCTTTGGATAAAAGTTGGGTGACGCAGTCTGTATTATAGCAACTGGCATGAAAACCACTGAATTATAACACCTCTGACTGCTTAGTTTGTGTAGAGCAGATCTTCTGTATTTGCATGAAAAAATGCAGAGTAGCTTTTTTAGGCTGACAGGTGTGAATTTAAACAGTATTCCATGCTGCTTTCATCCAATATTTCATGCTCATGTAATAACCAATTTTGAAACAAAGTGGAGAGAAGTATGATGCATCTCATTTCACTACAGTCTCACCATGAGTTTTGTTTAGAGTCTGAAATTACATAACCTTAAAATGTCTTTGAAAGTTTGGTGTCGGTCTTGTCTTCCAGTAGCTTTTCCCTTTAATTAGTCAGCATCCTGTCTAGCCGTGCTGCTTGGCCTTGTAGCCCCAGAGTAGCTCAGAGAAGTGCTTCAGGCTTGTGTTTATTGAACCCATGGTAATCAAGTGCTCTGAAGAGGAGCAGAGGTCAGTTTTAGTTTTACAGATTTAAGAAAAAGACTGCAGTTTGAACACAATATGTTATTAAAGCAGCGATGCAAGTTTAGCGTAGGTGAATTAACAGCCATCAGCAGTTCTGGCCAGTTCTTTCAAGCTTCCACTTATTGTTAAGGGTCAGCTCTAGCTGCATCCACCCTTAAAGTCTATCATGAGTCACCCAATTCATTCCCATTAGAATGTATGTATGCAGCTATGCTCTGTTTGATTTGGACTTGCCTTCAGAGTTTTGTAAATAGTCCTAAAATGAAAACTCAAGTGAGGTTATTAAGACTGGACAGAAAAGTTTAGCAGGTTTCACCTTGATTAAAAGTTTCAAGTCCTTCAAAGGGCGTATAAATACACTCAGCTATACTTAAATCTTCCATTTGCGGGAGCACAGAAATAGCAAGTGTGTATGAGCTCCCACCAGCCTGTATGGCATGTCTGCACAGCGGGTGTGATTGTCACTTGGGTGAGCCCTCCTGTGCTAGTGCTGATCTAGTTCTCACAGCTGACTTAAGTAGTGGAGATGCAGTGATGGTTCCCATCAGGAACGTCTTGTTACTAGACCAACTTAAGATCATGCCCCCATTTCTTCATTGTTCTACTTCCCAAGTTAATGAACATAAAACTGAAAGAAGTATCCCTTAGTTCTGCTCCTGGAAGTGGACTTTAGGTTTGCTATACAGTCTAATAGAGGGTTCTCCTGTAAGCCCTAAGAGCCTGCAAATGGAGAGAGGCAGGGCCACGCTAAACCTAGTGAGTAAAATATGATGGTTTTTTTTTCTAATCACCTTACTGTGAGCATATACATGTTAATTGTTTAATATTTCCTATGATCTCGTGTAAAAAAAAATCTCGCAGCTGACTTTAATCCAAACCTTTTTCATGAATTTGGCATTTCGAATCAGTCTTTCAGAGCGAGGATCCATTTACATAAGCTTTAGTCTGATGTGTAGGTTTCAAGTAGTTGACTCAATGTCAAAATGTTTCGGGTTTCCTGTTCTTATGGTGAAAGATGGTGTCAGTACAAAATGAGATTTTTATCATTCATCTTCACCATGGTTCCCGCTCATCATATGCTTACATCCATGCACAGAAACGCTTCTGCGATCAGAAGCTCTGTTTGAGACAGCTGGTGAAAGACACAAAGTATTAGGGTGGCTGGCAGCAGGAGGTAGTAACTTACTTTATTTCTGTCCCATCTCTCTTATTTAAACTGCCACTTTGTTTTCAAGTTGTGGATATATTATGGTGTAAATTCTTGTAGTTCTCCCCACATAGCATCATCGATAATGCTAATCTGCACAATGCACAGCGCAGCTTCTCTCCTGGGCACACAGTGTTCTCAACCAAATTCATTTTCATGCCTTTTAATTGAATAATATGAGAATTCTTTAGACCTTTATTTGAAAAGCCTCACAGGGAGGAGGAAGCCGAAGTAACAAAAATAAATAAAACATAGATCTGCAGTGTTTTGCCAACTAAAGGGAAAAGTGTTTGAAAATCCAAAACCATTGATTTTTCTGAAAAATTCATATAGGGTTTTATTTGTGTTGGGAGTTGCAAGCTGAATACCACAGAATATGACTTTGTTTAAATGTGCTGTAGTTTCTGTCTCATGCAATTTCACAGTGAAATCAAAAGGCATAAAATGATCTGTCACTTTCATATGCACAGTGGTATCTTTTGATCATGTTACTGCACAATATCTGAAACAACGCTTCTATTAAAAGACACTGCTTACAAGAAACAAGGTTATTAAGTGCTGTGAAATAGCATTTTATGTTAGAAGCATCAGATTTTGTGGTACTTTTCAATGGAAAGGGAAGACAACTGTTACAGGTTAAACCAGCTGAATAGCCTTTGTTGTAATGGATGCTTCTTTTGAGTAAAAAAAAATAATGCCACAACGATTTTATTTCATTTATTTTTATTTCATCATTCTTGTTTTTAACTTTCCCTAGATGAGACAAGGGGCTTTCCTGGTCAACACAGCTCGAGGTGGGTTAGTAGACGAAAAAGCACTTGCACAGGCCCTGAAGGAAGGAAGGATACGAGGGGCAGCCTTAGATGTACATGAGTCAGAACCATTCAGGTGCTTTTCCTTTTCTTTTCTTTTTATTTTGTTCACTTTCTTATTTTTAAGTCTTAGTGCATGATACAATCAACAGCAACAAGTAAACTGAGTTTTCCCTTCATTTGATAGCTAAATACTCCTTAGTAAAGCAACATGAATCTGTGCAGCACTGGACATGCAAATGTAGATGGAGCTTTTGTATGTGATCAGAAGTGAAAAAAGTGACATCCAAGATTTAATTCCTTTCCTTAAAAATAAATAAATGAAAATCCAGTGGGTTTATTTAGCAGAAATAGCAGGAACTTGGGCTCAGATCCTCGACATGACTTTGTGTTATGCCTCTGAGGGGAGTCCTCTTTTGTCATTGATAGAGCTCTGGAGGCAGCTAACACTGATGTCTGAACACTCTTTCAGAGGCAGAGTTGAGATGTGGTGTGAGAAATAACTACTTTATGACACCTTTCTGGAGGAAAAGACATGCTTTTGTCCAGATTCCCTCTGCAGGAAAGCCATACATGGCAAAAAAAAAGTTAAGAGAAAGATGTTCAGATTGCAGGTTTTGTTTTGGTTTACCTTTTATCAGGGGAGCTGTAACTCTGCTGTCATTAGCAGAGCTGGTAGCAGAACCCTTAGTTTTTGGATGACACTGAGAAGTCCAGCATTTTAGGCAGAAATATACCACCCTCCAAAGTGGTGTTGGTCTTACAGTATCAGCAACAGAAATGTGCCTGTTTGATACGTCCTTGAGTCTTGAAACTGACTTGTGAGTTATGAGACTGCTGTAGCTTGGTGCTTGCATGCGACAAGCCTTTTGTAGTTGTTCAGTCTGGGCAGAGAGAAATGTTAATTTTAACTGGAACAATCCACAGAAGTTTTTTGAAGAGGAACAGATTCAGGACTTGAGGGCAGGTTATGAGGAGTGGAGAGAGGACAGTCCCTTCTATTAGGGCAACATGCTTTAAAAAAACAGAATAGCATCCTTTTAGGTAGAATTTTGATATCTACTGAGACACAGTGCCGCATCACAAATATTTAATTTTATTTATGCATACCCTGCCTTCATTTACTTCAGAATGTAGTCATTACAATGCAGTAGTGCTGTGCAAAGCCATAGTCTAACAGCTCAAGGGACTTTCAGCCACATACATTCTTACCAATTCAGATCTCTGATCCGCACAAGCAGAACGTTGCAGCTATAGGAAGCCCCATTTACTGCATGGAGATGCCATCTGCAGAGATTCAGTTGCAGGATTACAGCCACAATTTCCTTTGGCTTCAGTGCTGCATGTCTATCTGGTCGCAGCATGCAACTCTGTATTCAAGAGTTTTGCCAGATACTCTGATGTTTATTGAGCTACAGATGAAATCTATCATTTTATGAATCATGACCAACTCTGGAAGCACGCTTTTGTCTTAAAATATTTGTTCTTCTGTTGTTACAGTTGACTGTAAAGATTATTAAAACTGGAAATAAACAGGAGGAGCAAGTTTCCATTATTTTCAGTTTCTTTACTGTGTATCTGTAATGGCACTTTTACACAGATTCATTGCTTTCCCTGAAAACTAATCTGTAAAGTGAATTTCCTTCTTTTTCTGTGGAGCTTCTATAAAGGAGCAGGAAAGAAAAAATAGTTGAAAGTAACTATCCAAGTGGATCTTAGGAGAACAGAGCAACTGTGCTGAAATGGACAAATGGAGTGGCATCCTGAATTGATTTCGGGTCTTGCTTTATGCATATTTCTGTATCAGAACTGGAGTGGCAGTGGCTGTAGATAGCAGTAAGTGCATTGGACAGAAGCTAATGTTGCTGCTATACTTAGGTTGTACCCTTTGAGTCTATGAGAGGTGATTATTCCTTATTTATAACATGAATAGTGTATTAAATTAACTGACTTAAAACCAAACCCAACAAAGAATAGAAATGCAGTTCTTTTCTGTTGTAGAAATTAATCTCTGTATGTACAAATCTGTCTGGATCCTTCCTCTTATCCCCCCATTTTTTTTTTTGTCATTTGATCTTGTTTTAAATCTTCATTTAGCTTTAGTCAGGGCCCCTTGAAGGATGCACCAAACCTGATCTGTACGCCGCATGCAGCCTGGTATAGTGAACAAGCCTCAATTGAGATGCGGGAGGAAGCAGCACGGGAGATCCGAAGGGCGATCACAGGTACTAACTCACCTTATTGGCTCTTTCAGTGTGTGTTTATTTTTAACAAACTTCCTCATTCCTGAAGGGTACTGAAATGAACCAGCCTTAGGGATTTTTTTACCACTTACAGTGTTTGGAATGTAAAAATGAGCAGGTATACCAAGTCTGTTCTCAGAACTGGAGCAGATTATTTTGGAGGTTCATTGCAGTTGCAAAGAGAAGGCAGGCACTGTAAAACAAGTACTTTTTCCATGTAACAGAAATGTACTTATACATGAAAAATCCACTTTTGGGGTTGTTTCTTGTTACATGTAAATATTAGCTATTGATGGGTTTGACCACAAGTCATCCAGGTCTTGCTGGTATATTTCATAGGTTTTCCTATATGCCCTCTTAGACTTGTCATGAACAGTTCTGTCTCCTTTACTCTTTCTTTTTGGCTTTTTTGTATTTTCTAAAGTTCATTCAGATTTGCTTTGGAGGACAGTCTGGAATGTCAGTGTTTTTAAGGCTGTAATGTTCAGAGATAAAGCATCTAGAGCTTCATGCTGTTTCCACTAATGCTTATATCTCGACAACATGTTCTCTATGCCAAAGAAAAGTTTTCAGTGTTTCGTTGGGAGGGTACTCTGGTTTGGATGTTCTTCTCTTTAAAGCATTGCTAAAGACGTCTGGCATTTTAAAGGGCAGAGTCCCTTTGTTATATAACTACCATGTAATTGTAAACTGTTCACATAAGAGAAAACAGTTATGTCTTGAATATGCACTGCTAATAAATAAAATGAGAAGAGTGAGCCATTTGGCATTGGTTTGAATCCCTTGTAGCCTAAAATAAAAGGAAGGATTTTCATACTGGAAAATGAGTCATTAAGCACTAATGTTCTCTCTTTAGTAGGACTTTGCTGTTTCCCCCTTGGCAATATACACTGAATGCTCTGCAGACATGAAGGGCCATCTGTGTCACCTTGAGAGTAGTTTGGTGCCAGCACATTGCTCTGCTATACAAAAAGCACTAACAGTAGCCTTTCCTTGTGCCTAAAGAGGCTGGGCAGTTTTGTTTTATGTATAGCCTGTGCAGAAAGAAGACTTTTCCAACCCTAACCATTCTATGATTCTCCTCTGGATGGTAATTAAAGGCACCTCTTAAGCTCCAGATCTGAATAGCCCTTTACAGGACTATTTGTCTCTGGTTTAGAGGTAACCTAAAGAGCCCAACCATCCCTTTGCTGGAACTGGTCCTTGCGCTTATACTTCAGAAGTGCTCTAGTCATGCATTTATTAAATTGTTGTGTAACTATCACCAGTGCCCCATTAGCTCTGGGAAAGATTGCACAGACCAGCAAACGATACATACTTGGGTGATGATTGATGTGCAAACAAGCATTAATAGGCTACAATCTGAAAACTGAATAAGAGTCAGCTATATGGAGCTAGTTTTATGTGAAGTACTGCGCAATAGCCCAAACATATGTGCCTAGGAAGGCAGTTGTATTTTCCTTAAGCGTGTGATTGTGCTATCAGCAATCTGTATCACTGATTTGTATTGAAGCTGTCAGCACTTCAGTGTTTGCACATGGTTTGTAATAAGATCAAACTGAGACCAACATTAGGGAGGCGAGAATTACGTTGAATTACGGTGAAACAAATGTAGGAAAGATACAGGAAGTATGGGATGAAGCTGGACATGTGAAAGCCATAGGGAGGACAGAAGAGAGAGAGCGTAGAGGGAGAAACTAATTGAAAAAAGGTGTATAGTGAAGGAAAGCAGGCTATGGCTATCATCTGATGATACAGATATTAAGTGTTATATTACGATATTCTACTGTTACCAAAAAGTCAATTATATTCTGATGTATAAAATAAAAATAATAAGCAGAGATTGAATATCTTTAAATACATTTTTGAACATGAAAACATTCAAAGTATTAAATAAGGAGAACCACTGAAAACAGTAATGGAAGAAATGGGAAAACAAGCATGGCGAAAGACTGTTATTAGGAGGAGACTAGTAGGACATGCCTACAGAAGTAAGCAAAATGAAGAATAGGAGGGGCAAGGTGGAAGATGTGAATGGAGTTTAAAAATACTTGGGTAAACAGCAGCAAAAGAAAGGTAGTATTTAAATTTATGGATGATTTTGGCAGAAGTTTAGCTGGATGTGTATTGCAGCTACATTTAGAAGAAGATTTCTAATCAGGATAACGGTAGGAATTCACCTATAATGAAGCATGTACCTCATCTTGCCTGATACTGAGCTAAGAAGCCTGTGCATAGAAGTGGGAAGCTTCAGTGGCATAAGCATAAGTCATGGAGTAACAAGTATTTGATGGTATCCACTAGACAAAAAGCAATTTTGTGAAGAGGCTTTTTTAGAGCCCCATTATGGCCAGGCTGATGGATAGAAAGAGCAGGCAAAGAGTAGCAAAGTTCTCTGTCAAATTTCCAGTAAGAAGTTGAAGACAAAAAGCCTGAATTCCTTAAGGATGGGGCATGGTTAGTTTTTGAAAGCATTTATGGAGTACTGTTGCCAACAGAAGCAGAGGTGGAGCTTATTTCTACATCTGTGCAGTGAGATTAAACTTTAAAAGACACTTTAAAACAGATGTCAGAACACAACCCTCTGTTCATCTCCCATTGAAATAGGTGGAAGTACTCCTGTTGCCGTGAAGAAAATGTGTGTCATATCTACTCAGGTTTTTCAGGGCTGGGGATAGCTCTACAAAGGCTTGTTCAGTATGTGCTGAATCAGGATGACAGATTTTCCAGTGTCTTAACACTTCATTTATACTTCAGAGGTTAAGCAGAAGTGTTGAAGAAACAGAGAATAGTCTAGCATAGTTTCGGTTTTTTGCTGGAATGAAATAGATGGTTGAGGATTAAAACGCTGTAGTAAATAAATGTGAAGAGCAATTGACATGAAGAAGGGAAATATCAGGGAGTACAGGAAAAAAGTCAGTCATATTAGGTTTAAGGCAAAATTCCATTCAGTATCCTGCATTCTTCAATCATAGAATCTCAGAATCATAGAATCGTTAGGGTTGGAAAGGACCTTAACTTCATCCAGTCCCAACCCCCTGCCGTGGGCAGGCACACGTTGCCCTAGATCATGTCACCCAAGGCTCTGTCCAACCTGGCCTTGAACACTGGCACAGAGGGAGCATTTACCATGTCTTTGGGCAGCTTGTTCAGTGCCTCAGTAAGTGTTTCTTATCACTGTTACATACTGAGTGAAAAGGAGGAAAGTGAAGTTAAAGACAGAGCAGGAGGGTACATTACTAAATTTTAATGGCTGTCATGCTCTATATTCAAGTTTTATCTTTGAAAACATAAATCTTTGATTATGGTTTTACTGAGACCCTGTATACAAAAAGAAAAGGAGAAATAAAAATCACACAGAGCATTTTAACCATTATTAACTAAGTCCCAGACAAAGGGGACCAATGAGGATCAAAAATAAGCTCTTAGTGCAATTGTATGTGTTGATTTAAATATGTAAATATTTATGAATATTTTAACATAGACACATTCAGAGCATAAGGCATACAATTTTATGGTTTTTTATTTCCTCTCCCTCGCTTCATCCTAGGTCGTATTCCCGACAGTCTGAAAAACTGTGTTAACAAAGATCACTTGACTGCAGCTACACATTGGGCCAGCATGGATCCCGGAGTTGTTCATCCAGAGCTTAATGGTGCTGCATACAGGTAAGCAGGCTGCAGGTGTAAAAGAAAGAACCTCCTTAATTCAGAGGTAGGTTTTGAAGAATAAATAAAAGACCTTCCTGTTAATAAAGGAAATGGTTTTGGATTAGGCTTCAGCTATATTGTTTTCGTAACTGTTGCATTCAGGAGAATTGATCTCATTTTGCTGGTTGAAGTCAGGCAGTGCACAACTATGTTTCCTTTTCTCATCTTTATTTTGTGTGGTTAGTAATAGCTGAAAAATACAGTTTTTTGTATATTCACTTAAAACTGTTCCGGTCATTTCCAGTGAGTGCAGTGGAAGTTTATGTTCCTTTTGCTGAAGGTAGTGATGCAGCAGGAGGTTACAAAAAGGCTTTCAATAATAAACTATTGTTACGTGGTTTTGTTGGCTCCAGACACAAGAGAGAACAACTAACTCATTAGTGAATAAAGTGCATTAGCCTGTGGTGATTATGAAAAGATGCTTAAAACAGTGCTTTCTAAGTTACATGTTTAATTTTTAAGCAAAAGCATTTCAGGGGCTCGATCTGTGTATTCTCAATCAACTGTGAAAGCAGCTCTTAATAATTAATAGAAAAGGGCAATATTTTACATCTAATATGTGTGGTCCTTAGTTACTTTGTTTGCTTGAGTCTTTCCTGACCTTTTATCCCTAGCAGCTGTTCCAGCAGCAGATTTTTCCTAGTAGCCAGCTTCATGCAGTTTTTATTTATGAAAAATGTCTGCAATTTTTATCTTTCACTATGGTATTTACTCATAAGTAGGATGAAAGTAGCTGAAAAAGCTACAAACAGCTGCTTCCTTCAGTGCCCTGAGGGAAGGAACAGTGCAGTCCTTTGATGATTTTTTTTATGCCTCTTTGTCCTAATCTCTCCACTGTCCTTCTTCATACATCTTTGTCCTTCTTTAGGAGAGCTACTGCATACCTTCAGTAGATACAGGAGGGGGGTTTTGTGTTACCCCGTTTGGGAACCCAGCAGTGCACTGCTGAGAAGTGAAGCAAAGCTCTTGTGTCTCAGTCTCATCTGTCTGACAGTCTCATCTGAAAGCGATGGAGAGATGATGGGGGGGAGCATCATCACCCCCTGCCATAATCTCCTTATCAGTAGCCAGAAGTGCACCAAAGGGAAGGAATAACTGATTTGGCCAACATGTGTGTATTTCACATCATGGCAGGATGTTTACTTCTGGAAAAAGTGCCAGGCCAGTAGCCCTAAATACCTGAAGAAGGATGTTCTTACTTACTTAAATGAAAGCTACAGGCACATGTGTTCTTCTCCACACAGCGTGTGGCTTTGTTGACTTCAGTTTGGAGTACATAGGTATAGCTGAATGCAGTTGAGATTTAAAGGCAGGTATTGCTGAACTGGGGGTAGTAACTCCAACCCTGTCGTGGCAGTTGTTGGCAGGGCTGCATGCCCAAATAAAAGGCAGTTGTTTGTTCTCATTTGGGGGGGGGTTATAAGTCCAGCAGAAGCAAGCTTCACAGCTAGAAATTGATTTTAACTTAGGAATGGTTAATGATTTGCATGGTAAAGACCATATGTATTTAATTTAAGCAGGATAAACGTAGAGTGGAACGCCTTTTTTTTAGGCATTGTTTTGGTCAGTTTTTTCAATAGAGAAAATCATAAATTCTGACTTCATAGTTGTTTTAAATGCAAAGTAAAACTATTTTTTTTGGCATTTGTACAGAGTAGTCATACAACAAATAATAAAAGCTGTTTTTTGGAGGGGTGGTAGAATAGTGTTTAAGTATGGGTGAAGGCATTTATTTTTTCATGTAGTATAAAATATGCAGAACTTGAAGCTTAGGCTATGAAGAAACTGGCTTCTGTAGCAATTGCTGATGGTTAATTCCTGCCTGGATTAAGTACAGAATTTGAGTTGATGGTTCAAAACATATTTTTTTATCCTTTGTTTCCAGTCTCAGATTATGTTCATCTTACTGAGCTCTGGAGTCTCTCACAGGCAGTATGGTGTTTCAGATGTGGTAATAACTGTATCATAGTCATGTAATTGCATTAGAAGATAAGACCTGGGATAATAATTTATATGGTAAAAAATGCAAATAGCTCTTTCGGTGAACTTAAACTGATGAGGGTATTTTATTCTAGGTGTATCATTCACTTGTATTTTGATGTAGGACAGGACACTTAAATTATCAGATATTATCACAAGCGAAGAACATGGAGCATTCATCAGCAGAATATAATCTGGATCATCTGAATATCATTGTATTCTGTGGAAAACAAAAGCATTTACTGTGTGAAATGCAAGACACCCTATCAACACAAAAGGTCAGGCGAATGGGACCTGTCCCATGAGTAAACATTAATGATATTCCTGAGAAGGAGCTATTTGTAGTAGTCTCAGTGAAGCAGCGTAATACACCCTGGCTTTGTGTTCTTACTGTGTATTTGTTACTGAGCTGCCTGGTAAATAACCCCATGCTATTTCCTGCGTCACAGAGCATGCAGGTTACAGGCAAAGTGAAATTTGACAGCCAGCAAACAGTGATTGTGCAGTTTATAGACACGTTGACGTATCTTTCTGCCTTCTAACAGGTAGAAGATGAGAATATTAGGTACTGAAGAGGTGCTTGGATGAGAATAGTCAGATGTTGGTAATTTGGGAGTTATTTCATGTAGTGTGTTTCACTGATGATTTTCAGTCTGTAACGTAAGATACAGCACGCACTTCAAGCTGGTTTGGGACAGACTCAGTTTCTTGCATAGAGCTTAATGTAGTTCATGGTGCTTCTGTAGTTTAAACAAATACAGGAGATTAACATAGAAACTGGTTACCTTTTAGGTGTAATTAAGAGGGCTACTGCATTTTTCTTCCTACATTAAGAAGAATGTGTGGGGGAAGGCAAAGTGTGAAGTAGTAGTGGAGGAGGTGAAACTGATCTCTCACTTCTGATTTCACAAAAATTTAATGCAGTGGATATTTTACCTGGGAAACATTTCAACTTCCTGCTGCCAGAGGAGGAAGATTGGGAGCAACTTTATGAAGTGCTGGAGGGAATCTGTTTGCTGGTTAAGAATAGAAAAGCAATAAATAGCAGCTTAAAGAAAGGCTCTGTAGGATAGAAATGCCCACGTGTAGAGGCTGCTGAGTTTATACTTCTTCCTTTCAGAGACAGGATTTAAACAAAACTGATGATTAAATTAAAAAGGGACAAAAATTATGAAATGAGAATGGCAAATAGGATTAAGAGTTGTCAAGCAAAATACAGTGTCTGCAGGGGGTATGTTATCTGTAATTTGGCTGCTGCCACTGTGTAGCTTTAGGACAAGGAAAATGTAGGGCTTTTTCAGTGTTACTGAAGGTCTGTAGGAAGCCTGTGTCTGAAGAGAGATGCTGGCAAATAGAATCAAAATTACTATAACTTGGTGTGCAAGGGGAATAGTTTTATATACAGAAGGAATATTTGGAGTCAAAGGAGAATTACAGATGTGTAGTTTGAACCGGTTAATGTGCTTACAAGGTAACTGTTAATGCTCCTGATTCAGCACTGTCCATTTTCATGAGGGAAGGTTCTGACTTCTTTCTGAAGAAAAGGCAGTTGCAAAACTTGCTCTCTCCTTGATTCCTCCGAGCTCCAGTGTGCTGATGCTCAGGAGTATGTTGTTAGAAAGCAGAGATTCTGTATTGGAAACAGTTGCTGTGTTGGGCTTTTACATGGAGGTTTTTTCCATGTTGTGTTGCTTTTTTTTGCAGAGTACCTAGGCTTACAGATAAGCTGTTTCAAACTTAAATATGGATAAATAACACCCAGTCTGAAAGTTTTCCTAGGAATTGAGGCAAATTTGATTAATAAGATTCAAATTGAGATACTGAAACAAGCAACTAATTCCATTAGCAACCGCAAATTAATTCTGAGGAACCTCTCTGGAGGAGGAAATAGCATAGGAAGCCCTGTGAACTTGTATACACTTGGAAACAAAGTTATCTGGCCTACAGGTGGTGATATCACATACTGGTTATCCATCCCAGGATACAGTGAGTGTTACGATCTGTAGGAGTCTCTCCCAGGTTGTCCAGGCTAGTGTCTGATGTCTTCTTCATCCCTGTGCAGTGGTGGATAGCCGTGATGTTTCTGTGGTGGAAACAAAAAAGAACAAGTAAATGCGCTTTCATCTCGCTTTCTTTCTCCTCTGAGTTTTGCGTAAGTTCTGTTTTTCTGTCAGTTGGAGGGAACTTGGGATGAGCAGCACAAACATCCATTACTTTAGAAAAGATGCTGCTGAAATGGAGTGAAATTCCCTGGCGCATTCAGTGTTCAACTCTGATGAGGTGAAAATCCACAGCAGAGTAATGTGGTGTTTAAAAAAGCTCCCATTTAGTCCTCTGTAAATCCTAGGGTAGCAGATGCCACAGTTGAGTAAGTGGTAGGTTTGTGTATTTAGGCTTTTAAATGGATAACACTCATTAGGATGCTTGGATGAGCACAATATAGCAGGAGAGAACAAGAGGTGAGTGTGTGGCTTTATGATAGGGAAGGGGAGGCAAAGGGCCAGTATTGAGTGGCCAGCATGAGGTAACTCGCAAACAGGTATTGAAGTACTTAACTGAAGAGAAAACATATTCTTATTAAAAGTGTTCATGGGTAGTTGTTGTTATAAACATCACTGTTAAATACCAGAGTTCATCAATTACATTTGAACTTCAGGATTGAAACAGTAGATTTGCAAAGTTTATTTTAGCCTAGTAATATCAGAGCCATCATAAAATCGAGCTGAATCAGAGGGTGGGTTTTATTCTTGAATTCATTACTAAGGCCTCAGTGTTCTTCCAGATATAAGTAAGAAATCTTTAAAACCATCCGTAGTTTTTGTGTTGGCATCTCTCTCTTACTTGCAGTCTACTTAAAGCACTTGTCCTTTATATAACTAGAACTGATTCTCTTTCAGACAAGTACAGTGGCAAGTCTGATGCTGAGTAACTTTTGTTACTCGGATGCAGTAGGCTTTAATTGTGTGGGTATTATTGCTCTTTTGGGGAGCCATCAGAGTGCTACGACTGCAAGATTGGTTTAAAGAAATAAGATTTTCAAACCACAGCAATGGAATTGTATAATTCTACAAGAGAATGGACCTGCAGGTCAACTTGAAGAGGAGTTATGGAGAACAGATAGGTATTGCATTTACCCAGCCTGAATTATTTCCTGTTGCGATATGTTTTGAGTGGAGCAGTACTTCCAGGTTGTTTCTTTTGTTATGTTGTCACTCGTGCTGTTAAGTTTGAAGTCTGAAGATAGACTCTAGGAAACCTTTATTTCTCGTTCGGGTAAGATACAGCATCTTTCGCTTTACTCATCAGCATCTGTGTATGCTGTCTCATCTGGAGCTTAACCAGCTATCTTTCTTACTGGTCTGAAAACAAAAGAAGCATCTCTATAGCTCTAGAAGGAGGCAAGGTGGGCTTTCCAGTCAGTTATCTCTTGGGTTTCATGTATGTTCTCATCTTCTTCTTTCAGCAGGTATCCCCCAGGTGTTGTAAGCGTGGCTTCAACTGGCATACCTGCAGCAGTAGAAGGAATAGTCCCCAACCCTATGTCTTTATCACACGGCCTCCCTGCTGTAGCCCACCCGCCCCATGCTCCTTCCCCCGGCCAAACTGTCAAACCAGAAGCTGATAGAGACCACCCAAGCGACCAATTGTAGCCTACGAAAACAGCATTCCCAACATCAGAGGTTTCAACTTCAGCGTGTGGAAAACAAACAAAAACAAAACCCTGGATTTTGATTAAAGGCAAAACCATGAACTTACAGGAGGAGACGATTATTGGTTTAGAAACTGGTCCAATATACAGTATAAAAGGAAAAGGTGGGAGACAAAAAAGAAGATTTGGAAACATTTTTTCCTCCGTATAAATTGTAGTTTGTCCCTGTCCAGTGGACTGATTCACTGTTTCTGTGTCCTATGGGTTCTTTGTTAAGCAAGAGAAGTTAGTAGTTAATTATACCATGAATGTACTTGTCTGTGTACAGTTTTTAGAACATTAAAAAGGGTTTGTTTGCTTAGCTGTCAACAAGGAAAAACATAAGGGAGGCATTCAGCAAACCAATTTTGAGATTAAAAATCCTTTCTTTTATATTTTCAAACATGCCCCAAAATGAGGCAGTTGGCAAACTTCTCAGGACAATGAATTTTTCCCATTTTTCTTTCTACGCCACACAGTGCATTGTTTTTTCTACCTGCTTGTCTTATTTTTTAGAATGATTTAGTAAACAAAAAGAAAACAGTTTTCTCCTCATTTTGGCATGAATTCCCTTATTTCCAAATGAAGAAAACCTTGCAAAAGAGATTTTGAGGAAAACAAAAGGTTTTGTATAAACGAGCATTGTGCTTTTTGTCACCAGTTAAGGTATATATTATTGGTGGGATGCGAAAAAGGCACTAGACTACTGAAAAGTAGCAGCATTTCATTGCCTACATTGATTCCTTCCTGGTAATGTGGTAGGCTAGCAATATTTTTTGGTTAAAATCATGTTTGTGACTGTAACCATTTGTATGAATTATTTTAAAGAAATAAAAAACCCAGACAAATATCATATGTGTAAAAATTTTTATTTCTAGTAACTGTTTTATTCAACTTTTATTAGGTTTCTTAGCTGTAATTTTTAAACCGATGCTGTCAAGTATTTCATTTCTAGCTTTACTTTGCTCTCTGTTGTTTGTAATAACTGTCTTGGAAGCTTGAAAAAAATAAAAGCAAAAAAAATAATTCTTTCCATACCATTTTTCCCTTTACATTTCGTAAATGTTGATCTTTTTTCCTGTGTTTCTAATGGAGTTTGAAATTAAGATGGATTTTGATTTGTTACACCGGCATCATCAGCTGCAATATGGTAACAGCGTTTATGCCACCACTGTGGGCAGAGCAGAGGAGGTACAACAGCAACACAACAATAATAATAATAATAATAAATGTCTTTTGCCGAAGTCCAACATGAGAAGTGTCCATTGTTTTATTTGCTTTGGTGATGATGGAAGCGTGCAGCAGGACGTAATCGTGTTTGCTATATTTGAAGGAGTTTGTTTCTTTGAGCACAGGCAGAAGTTAGATGTTAGCTGGATGCTGATTCCTGTGCTCCTTCATCCCTACACAGCTTAGAAAAGCGAGACAAAAGCTTAGCTGCTGCAGAATGGGAGAAAGTGAACCTGGACATAAACCTCCTCAGTGGTCTCTTGTTCATTATTAGTCTGAACTAGTATTAAGGTTAGTGAGCTATTTTTATGGGATCTATGAAAACTTACTGTCCTGCATTCCCACAGGTCTACAGAGCAGCCTCTGTGTCTGCTAGGAAAATATGAGAAGGTGGCAAATCATGACAGGCTGAAGCTTGTGGGACTGTACCCAAGGAGCACTGTATAAAGTGGGGGTTTGTCTCCATGGAGGAGTGGAAGGTTTTTGCCTGGAACATTTAAAGCCCCAAATGTCATCCATTACATTTTTAGTGTTGGTAAACCCATTCCTGTTCCTTCCATGAAAGAAACCAGAAAACGGCCCTAAAGCTGCAAGTTATCCCAGCAAAGACTCTTCCAACAGCTTTGTAGCCAAAAACTTGCAAAATGCCAAATGTGGTCTGCTGCAGCTGAAGTAGGATTTTGTGTATCATTGGTAATTCATGTTGTAAGATGCTGCTTTGTCAGGCTGAAGATGCTTCTTCAACGTATGAAACCAAACATGTAACATCTGGCTGCAAGTAATCACTGTCAGTCTCATTTGCAACCAAGAGGGTTTGTTTTTTTCCTTCTCTTGCATCAGTTGGACATGGCTTATGTAAGTAAGCTTTGCTTCCAGTGAATCAATAAATTGATGAACTAGAACTGAAGGCACCAGTATTTATTATTTATGTATGCACATCTCGGGCTCAATTCGAAAGGTTGCTGTCCTTCAACTGCATATTTTTGGGTTGTCATCTGTGCTTGCTCAGGCACAAACTGAGGTTTGGAGCCTGAAATACTGCACTGATGGTGTGATGGGGCACTGCCACGGTGGTGGGACATGCTCAGTATTTTTGTGTTTGTGCTTGATATGTATCTTGTGGTCTGGCAAGTAGAGAGTAGTCCTGGTTCCTGCTTCTGCTGAAGACTTTCAGGCCATGATAATGACTGATGGGTGCAGGCTTCTGCATTATGGTCTGAAAAGATGAGTAAGTGACTAAATGGAAAAGTTTGCCATAGTGAACAAAGGCTGTTAATGCCAGTCTAGCCTTCTGTCTTTTACAGCTGCTTTTGTTGGGTAGTGGAAATGTGATCAGATTTCCTCTGTCTGGTAAAGGATGTGCAAAATAAAGTTTAGACAAGAAGATGCAGTTAGTGGGTGAATACAAAGTGGGGAATGTGATGGCAGCAGAGGGCCATGAATGGCCTTGAGGCAGTGTAGAAAGGTCAAAGGAGATAACCGAAAGTAGGAGGTAACCAAAGTACCTGCATCAAACAGTCAGGGGTTTGGGAGATAGTAGTGTTTGAATTAATGATCTTGGCCAAGAAGGAGGTGCAAGAGACTCTGGAGCACAAGGATCAAAATAGGGGCTGTTGGAAGCAGAAAGAGAACAGTTGTGCAAATGCAGTCAGGTAGTTGCGAGTCAAAACAACTTGCCAGGAAAAGCCATGTTTTCTCATGGTAGGACTGATGGGTTGCCACTGTGGGGCAGCTCTGGATAAGAGCAGTGTGATGGCAGATGCATCTGGCAGTGTTTTTGGTAGGGATGGAAACGGATCGGAGATGTTACACAAGACCTGGAGCATTTGGTGTGTAGTTTTGGTCATCCATTTTCAAAAGGGCAAGCTCGGCTGAAGTCCTAGCAAAGACCAACTTAAAACTACTGGAGGTGTGGAGTGCTTATGATGTGAGAGGAGATTGGAGTAACTTGGCTTTTTCTGCTTCAAGTGAAGGCTGAAAGTGTCCCTGCCTATGGCAGGGAGGTTGGAACTTGATGCTCTTTAAGGTCCTTTCTAACACAAAGCATTCTGTGATTTGACTGTAAATAGTAAAATGCTGAGGAGGAAGGAGAAATGTTAAATGCTGCTGTATGACAACAAATGAGCATAAATGGTGATTAGTCCCAGGGAGCACCTGGGACAGATTTCCAGTTGGCAGTTACTGGGAATCAGTCCTGAAGTCCCTGCAGCTTGGGTTGGATGTTTTGGTTTTGTGTTTGGGGTTTTGTTGTTGGGGGGTTTCTATAACTTCGTTTTTGCAATCTAAAATGTGAGAACATTGTTTAAAGGTCATACACAGTTGCTACCAAACCAACAACTAGAGGCCTTTTTCCATTCAGGATTAAAAGCTTCAGCTTTTTCCTTTAGAATGTTTATTTGAGAAAATGCCTTGTTATTTTCTTGGCCAGCCTTCCACCTCAAATCATTAAGGCTGCCTTTTCCAAATGACTGTAACTGCTGTTACCAGCTTACTCCTTGCCTCAGACTGAGGGGTTTTCTTCTCTTGTTTAATCTCAGCGGATGCTTCAGTAGCGTCAGTTGTTCTGCTTGAAGGAAAAGGCTGCACCACCAGTATTTCCTTTATTCAGTTCACTCCAACCTTTCTGCCTTGGGTAAATTGGGAGGGGGAAAAAAAGGGTGGGGGAGGAAAAAAGGTCATCAGTTTTAAGTGCAAAGAGTAATATTAGATCATTCTGTCTGACCTCTTAGTAAAGCCATTAGATGTGATATGCTTCTTCATTAAACCCGATGCTATGTTTTAAGTTAAATCTTTCATAGAGATTTCTAGTCTTTATATTATAAAAGGTCAAGTGATGGGGGTTTTGCTATTCCTTTGATAGTTTGTTTAAATGGAGGATAACTGACACTACAGTTTTTAAACTGCTTTATTTGATTTGGCTTTCCATGTCTCTGAATTCCAGTTACTGTTGCATGTCGAACATGAGGTCATGTAGGCTGACTTGAATTTAGTGAGCAGGTCACATTCTAGCCAATTTGCTGTTGTAGTGAGGTCAGTGACACATCTTCCAGGAAGACCAAACTCTGTTATTCATTTGTTTTCTTTCCCAGTTTCTTCCATTATCCTGTGCATCCTTTCCTTTGTGGCTCTGTATTTTTGTCCTTTCAAATGACATAGTCCGGTATGGTTATCTTCTGCAGATGAAATGACAGGATTTCTGATCTTCTCTGAGACTTTCAGCTGCTGTCTTCTTGCTTCCATTGACTTTCCTATTTCCTTGGTGCACTGTTTGCCTTTAAAGTCACAAATTCTTTACTGTGAGGGTGATGAGGCACTGGAATGGGCTGCCCAAGGAAGCTGTGAATGCTCCATCCCTGGCGGTGTTCAAGGCCAGGTTGGACAGAGCCTTGGGTGAGATGGTCTCATGTGAGGTGTCCTTGCCCTTGGCAGGGGGGTTGGGACTTGATGATCTTAAGGTCCTTTCCAACCCAAACCATTCTATGATTCTATAAGTGAAGAACTTGATTAATCCTCTTCTTGGTCTTCACATTGCGTTTGCCTACATAGCCCCTCATTAGTAGCGAAAGCTCCATGTTCAGTAGATGCTCACCACAGTGCCTGCTCTTGTAGCCCAGGTGCTTGCTTTCATCCCACTGTCAGCACTCACTGTGTGTATGCCTCTTGCAGAAAGGATCCTATGTGGGCCTCATACCTCATATGTTTGTCCCTCAGTACCTGCCTCCTGTCCTTCCTCCTTGTTACCTTCTAAGGCAGAGACCCGGAAAGTTACTTTTAGAATTCTTCCCTTTCTTAGAAGAAATGTCCTTTCATCAGTTCTGCTTTTCAGCTGTGAGTTCTGGCTCAACACAGACCAGTAGTTTTTCAGCTCCCTGGCTATTTTCCATGCACACCACCTCACTCCTATCCAGCGTTCTACGGTTTACGTCCACTTTTGCCCCCAGTTGTTCTTTTAATGCAGTTCCTCATCTGGAGTTTCCTCCCTACGTTTTCTGTACTACAGAGACAATTATGGCTCTTCAGTTCTACTCTCAGGACTTTTTGCCTTTACATTTCGGCTCAGAGCCATAACAGTGTTTTCTTTGAAGGATCACTGTTTGTTTTGGAGGGAGGGGGGTGGGTTGTGACAGTGTCAAGGCTGCCATAAACAGACCAGAGTATGTCCTTGAGATGATTAGAGGCATTTGAGACATTTCCAAGACGATGTAGATCATCCTCTGAGCATGCCAATCCGTTGAAGCCGTTTGTTACTTGCACAGTCCTCAACTACATATCTATCCCCCATCTTTCATGTGTTGCCTAGAAAGGGTAAGTGCTTGCTAGCTGGAAGTGTTGAAGATCTGCTCAATAAAAAGAATCACAAAATCATAGAATGGTTTGGATTGGAAAGGGCCTTAAGATCATCCAGTTCCAACCCCCCTGCCATGGGCAGGGATGCAATAAATGAAGTTAAGGAAGTTTTAAAATCCCCAGAATTTAAATACTTGACTATGTTTTGAGTTGCAAAGATTTGAAGTCATGAAAAGGAGCAAGATTGAAGCTTAATTTGCACAAAACGTTTTTTTACATATCAAGGTTGATGTATTAGAAGCAGAGCATGACGTGTCCATGTGACAGGGCTACTGCTGAAAGCAAAGTCCTTGTATAGTTTGGGAAAATCTGATGGATCTCCTCCTCCCTGGATAAGCCCTGAGAGTTAAGGCAGCAAATCAACATCTAAAAATAAGCCTCCTGAGGAGCTGACAGCTCAGTCTTGTGCTTCCAAATGCCTCCAGCCATTTTCAGTATGTCTCACCCAGTGCCATGGATGGAATTCCCAAGCCAGTTGCTCCCAACACAGCTGTTGGCTATACAGCATACCCCACTTCTCAGGAGCTTGGGAAGCAGCAGTGCTTGCTCTTCAACACACCTGGAAGCATCAAACTAAATCCCCTTTAGGTCGCCAGTGCTGTTCAGTAGGATTTCAGTTAAGCCCTCATGTAAAGTTAAGCCTGTGCTGTATTTTACTGTTCTTAAACCATAACCGAAAGAGAATCCGCTTTTGGTGCTTTCCAGTAACGTGTTTGCTGTTATCAGCACCAGTCGTTTTCCCATTAAAATGGAGTCAGGGGACTTCCAGCTTCTCTTTGCTGTGGGTTTTTGGTCGTTTTGCCGTTTGCTGGCCCGTGTGTTTTCAAAGGCCTCGCGTATGTGAAATGTGTTTAGCATGTTATGCAGTTACAGTGATTTATCTCTTAAGTCATAGCCCTTTGCAATCAGCTCCAAGGCCACCCGTTTGCGTTCCAAGCAGGAAGTGGGAAGCCTGTCCTTGTGGAAATGGAGGTCTCCAAGAATTCATACTCTGAATGGCTCTTTTTGGTTTTTCCTTTTTCTTTTCCTCCTGCATCCCAGCCACTTTAAGCACCGGATACAGCCCTCATGTTACAAGATAAAAAGTCTCCACTGTGACTCAAAGCTCATTTTTAGAGGTTTTCAGCCTGTGTAAATCCAAAGGATACGGGCACAGTTTTGCATCATGTAACTGGAAGCTGATCCCAGAGATCTAGATCCCGTTTTACAGAAAAATAAGTGTCTTAAGCCTGCTGAAAGAGCCCTATGAAATTGTGACCCCTTGGATTGTGGCACACATCCCACTGGAATTTTCATATGTATCCTGGAGCAAAATGGGCCATTCCAGTGGGTGGCTTTCCTGACAAACACGCTCTGGGATCAAACCTCCCCATTTGGAGAACTCTTCGTGTGTTCTGTCCAACATTGCAGGAAGTAGGAGACGGTTTCTGATGTTGCTGTGATCCCCAAAGCATTTGGGATTACACATTCATCTGTAATTCATTGTCAGTGGAGCTGGTGGTGACTCCCAGTAGTTCATGATGTGTTTGTGAAAGGCAGCTCTGAGTTCAGCTCTAAGCAGACACCAGGGGGTTTCCTTCGCAAGGGCTGTCCACTACCCATTGAATGTGGCTGCTCTTAAATCCAGATGCATCTGTCTGGGCTCTCCCTTCTGCTTGTCTTCAGTGACCTAAGTGAAAGCTTAAGAGGAAGAGCTCATATATATAGTCTTTCCAGTTAAGTGCCTGAGGGTACAGTAGAATAAACCATGGATTTGAGTGTCTGCTGTAAACTTCTTGTGGCAATGAATCCAAGTACCAAAGTGGCTTTGTTACTTAGGAGATGCACCCTATAGAAATGAAATGCCATCCAGAAGAGGTACCTCCATGTACTGCTGCTTATCCCTCTCTTGAGGTACATACAGGCTGCTGAAAATTCATCCCCAGGAGACACGGGAGGATGAAACTTCTCCAAGCTGTGGTGCTGTTTTGAAAAGCTACTTTAATAATCCAAATCTGATCATTCACCCCCAAAATCTAGTCAGAGAATCACAGAATGACAGAATGGTTTGGGTTGGAAAGGACCTTAAAGGTCATCCAGTTCCAACCTCCTGCCACAGGACACCTTCCACTAGACCAGGTTGCTCCAAGCCCTGTCCAACTTGGCCTTGCATGCTTAGCATCTATTATTGTGAGGTTTAAAACTCCAGGTGTTGGAAGCATTCTTAAACAGATGCTTCAGCTCAGCTCCATCAGCCTCTGAAATCTCTTTGTGGAGGTAGATTCCTGGGTAGAAAGGGCAGAGCTTTGTTGTGATTTGTTCATTTCTCTCTTATTTTTTGGTGTGCTTATTCCAGGGGTGTGGACTCTCACAAGTGCAGTGTCTGCTCAGCCTTTGGAGGGCAACTTTGCCTGCCATAGCCTTCACCTGCTTGAACATGTTGCGATAGAAACTGGTCTCACTGTAAGTTAAGTACCTGAAACTGAAACAGAAGAATGCAGCGCAGTAATGTGCTTTCCCATCTGACAAGCGAAGCTTGTGGAGCTGCAGAGTGCCGGCTGCTCCAGTACCAACCCCAACCTTTGGCTTTCAGTGAGATGGATGATCTGAGCTTGTTTCATGCCAGTGTCTGCATTGTACAACAGGAATGAAGTCAGATGCTGAACTGAAATCCCTTCTCAGAACTCCCTTACTGCTCACTGTTTCAAGCCAGGGCTGTATCCTGGCTCTGGAGCATCCAAGCTGTGCTATAGGAGCTTTTTCTCTGCTTCATTTAAGAACTACAGGTGATCGGGTTTGTGGTTCTTATATAGGCTGTATTTTTCTTTAATTTCTGCTATATGTTTGTTTTCCTTCAGGACCTGGGCGCTGTGGATGACAAAGGCACAGAAATACCTCTCCTCAATAGCCACCAGGTGGCAAAGCTCACTCTGTGCATCGAAACTGCGCAGAGCCAGCCCCGTTCAAACAGCGTGCGGTGCTCTGCCTGCGGCTGTTGCAAGCCGCCTCTATAAATATTATCTTTTTTATAAGCTATTAAGGCATATTTAGATACCACACATGGAGAATCTTCACTGTAAAATCTCTAAATGCTCCCATTCTGAATTGCGGATCAGCCGGTCGAGGTTTAAGCCTGCCCACAGCATTTCAGCAGCAGAATTTGCCATCGTGTCACAGAGTTTGAAGAGGATAGCATGTTAAACAGCCTGGTGAGGCTGTTAATACAGCTGTGTCAGCCCTGGCTCACCTGTTCATCACAGTTCAGGTCTTGTCTCCCTTCTTAGATTGCCGACTGTTCAAAGGCCTTGGACCTGTTGAGGACAGAGGCTCTGTGAATGCCTTCTTGTGTTCATAAACATGTAAATGGGTATTTGAAGGTAGTTCCTGCTCCAGAGGTTTTACAGGCGCAGATATGAAGGCTCATTTAAAAACCAGAGAGCAAACACAGGCACACTGGGCATTTTCTAAAGCCTGGCGTAGATTACACTGTGTTATCCTGGCCCTGTTCTCCATGGAATACATCCTTGTGCTTTCGCCTACTGGAGGTGTCTCAAGTTACAGATTTCCATCATGGTCTGTTATTTTGTTTTCTCAATAGCTTCCAGGGGCCCTCACAGGGAAGTTTCCAGTTCCCTCCCTATGGTGACAGCAGCACGTTTGACTGCTCCCTTCAGACAACTTCCACGCATCCCAGCCTCTCCTGCTTTTGTTGTCCTGTTCCCTAGCAGCCCTGCCTGCAGCCATGCACTTTACTGCTTGCTGAGTGTACATTTCTGAGGTAGCAGCACCTCTACAGGATGTGAAACTCAGTCACTGCACACCTTGCTCCTGTGATTGACTTAAGTGGCGTGGTGTACACCCTGTCCTTCGGCCAAGGTTCTGCTTGGAAGAGTAGAGGCTTTGTTTTACCCCAGAATGATGTTCTGAAATACCACGTTTTGGAATGTGGTGGGAATCTCCTGTTCTGGAACAATGAGAAACATGGGAAAAATTAGATTTCCTTTGCTTCTCTGTGTCTCTGGCAGACCGGACATTAAAGTCTATGTGTTTAAATTAGGCACAGGAACAATAGCAGTAGGTTGGGTCTAAGCAGGAATAGTGGATGCGAAGCAGGTTTTCAAACAGTTGGTGATTAATGGAGCATTGGTCTTCTGAATGGAGAGCTATATATAATGCTATGGAAAATATAACATCATGCTTGTCACTTGAGCATCATAATGTTCGTGTGGCCACACTGAGGTTCCACAAAGTATCAGAAGTCTGGATGTTGTCAACGTTTGAGAACTTGCTTTCAGAATCTTAGTTCTTGTGGCTTCAAGGAATTCTGGCTCTTTTGGTTGGATGGGTTGGAAGCCAGGTTGGATGGGGCTTGGAGCAGCCTGGTCTAGTGGGAAGTGTCCCTGCCCATGGCTGGGGATTAGAACTGGATGATCCAACCCAAACTGTTCTAGGATTCTATGAATCTATGATTCTATCTAATGGATCTGGTGAAGGTGACTCCATTGCCACTACCTGGAGGCAGGGGAATACATTGTAGGTGGAAAGATAGCTGGAGATGTGAAAAGTGCTGCAGGGCACTACCCTGTCTGACCACTGTGGTCCCTTGAATGTCTGCTCAGGTCAGGCCCAGTGCTACTGGGCTCTGTTTTTATGTGCCCAGCAGAACTTGCAATGCTGGGCCAGGCACCTTCCACGGACAATCTGAGTATGACTCTGTGCATGATAAGAAAATACAAGCATCCCCATGACAGTTTTCAGCCATAAAACCAGACTTCCTGAGACGTCCTTTAGTTTGCAGTAATTTGCTCTGAGGCAAAAGCAAAAGAAAGCCCAAACTTGCTAATGGAGTAACAGCGTATTTCCCAAGAATGTTAAACATACAAAAATGGTGCCGGAATTACAACCGATTGAGAACATGTATTTGTCTTTGATAGACCTGAGAAACATGAATAGCCATGTCATATAACCTGGTGGTCCCAGTTTACAGCAAGGATAATGTATTTGTTATTTATAAAGGATTAATCAATGATTAACAGACATTACAATTAATGGTTAATTGATTGTTGTAGACTTGGTTCACACATGGCTTGCAGCTATCTGTAACACTGCATTCCTGCTGTAATGTATTTATAGCAGTTATTAATCACGCACTGGTGTTTTTTAAATGCTCTCATTTTATTAGGTGCAGCCAAATTTTCAATAGCACATCAGTGAGCTCGAGTTCTGCCTTCTCATCAGCAACAGGGAAAAGAGGAGAAAGCAGTGAGCTTGGCCTTGCTTTCTTCAATTCGAGGAACCCATCAGCTGCATAAATTGGAGGCACTATCACATTATGAAAGCAATTTTAAGTAAAACATGCCATTTATGGGAGAAGCACACTTAAAGATTTTTGTAATTACAAATATTTGTACTGCTAAGTGAATTGCATTAAAGCATTTGTTGTTGTTGCTTTATTTCCCTGGAGGACTCTTCTGCAGTGGGAGCTTTGTTATGTTGATAAATGTGCCTGAAAGATTTATAATGTACTGATGCATTGTAATGATAAATAGATCTGGTTAAGTAGTAAAGATCAAACACACAATTAAACAGACTGTAATATACATCTTGCTGAGCAAGGGAAAACAATGGTGAAATCATAAGGATGAATACAAATGGTTTTATGGGACTAAGCAGAAAATGTTTTCTTACACCCACAAAACGAGGAAATCTGGCCTGATACTTGCATGAACAGACTTATAAAGTGCTTAATCAGATATCAAGTATCTTTAAGATGTTCAGCATTTATAACCAATGGACTGGGCTTTCTCTGACCGCTTGGAGTAATAGCAGGGTGCAACAAAGCATAGGTTAAGCACATCAGCACGGTGTGGGCTTGCTGGGAGAGGAGCCTGGGCACAGCAGGCAGGGCTCGCAGGTCTGACACAGCCCTAAAGGCAGCAAAACCACGTTGCACTTGACACGAAGGTTAGAACTGAATATTGGCAGCGCCTGCTCCCATTGTCCCAGTGTCCTTTCCTAGAGCCTTTCCCAGCAGGGAGGCTGGCTTGCACTTGGCGAGGCCACAGAGGTTTCACACTTCTTGCTGTTTGCTCTTCCAAATAGCAGGGGAAAATGTGATTCAGAAGGAGCATACTGGAAAGGGGGAATGTGGTTGAGAGTCACAGGAATAAACCTCTAACATAAAGGCACTGAGGGGGACTTTTGTTCAAAACCCAGAGCAGTTTCCCTGCAACCTGCTTGCAGATTATCCTTGTCCATTCCAACTTTGAATTGCTCTGAAGGGTGTTTTAAGTGAATTTCCTTTGTAGGGGTACCCATAGCCAAGTCAGTGCAGTAGGAATTTCATAGCTCTTTGTACAGATGCTGTGGCAAAATAACTCCTAGAGGAGTTAGAATTAGGCAGGATATAACAGCCAGAAGGAACACTAATTCTCCTGGATCAACTTTATGTGAGCTCCTACCCTACACAGTGCTTTGCCCACCTGGAATAGCATAAGCCGTTTAGATTCCTTTGCAGTATCTGGGTATTAGCAAGGCTCAAGGGAGACTCCAAATCCTGCTTCACTGATGCCAACAGCCAAACCTCTAAGCCTTGTGCACACTGGCCAATTATAGTGTAAAATCCTGCTGGTGCTCACCAAGTTCTGCTGTGCCACCAGGAAACACCTAAGAGACAAAAAGCATCTGCCTATGATGTGGATTGCTGGAAACGTGTTTCCCGAGGATATATGTTCCCAAGGATGTACAGCACGACACGTTCCAGCCAGCAAACCCCTTATTTCTGATTTATCATGTGCTGCTAGCTATTAAGAGCTTTGCACAGCTCCAAGAAGTCAGGATTACTTAATGAGAGGCAGGGGCATAGTAAAGGCTTCCAACTTTGGGAGTTTAGGAGAAAAAAGGATGGCCAGGGAAGGTGGTGTGCCCCCGTGCATCTGGCTTCTCACAACCCGAGCTGCAGGCGATGCTCAATGCAGAGAGCTCTATGGCAGTTCTCAGAACATACGTGGTTATAGAGCTGGTTTCTCCACCACAAGAAAACTTATTTCTGCCCCAAAAGCTGCATGTCAATGGCGTATAACAGCCAGAAGAAACACTAATTCTCCTGGATCCACTTTATATGAGCTCCTGCCCTCCACGGTGCTTTGCCCATCTGGAATGGCATAAGCCGTTTAGATTCCTTTGCAGTATCTGGGTATTAGCAAGACTCAGGGGAGTGATGTCAATGACATAGAATCATAGGATCATAGAATAGTTAGGGTTGGAAAGGACCTTAAGATCATCAAGTTCCAACCCGCCTGCCATGGGCAGGGACACCTCACACTAAACTATATCACTCTTGGGGCAGAAATAAGTTTTCTTATGGTGAAGAAAGATATTTAGATGCTACTTAAGCATCTAAAATACCTTTATAGATTTGGGCTGCGGTGTTGCTGCAGTCCATAATGTCACTGTCTTTGCATGGCAAGCACCACATCAGAATTGACTGCAGAGAGAAACTCAGCCACTGGGTTTGATTGAATTGGGTTGAGCTGGTTTATGGTCCTTCAATACACGTAGATTTTTCCTTGTTGAGAACCAATGCATCTGCCAAGGCTGGAACGAACGTGGGAGCTGTCTGGAGGTGCAATTGCAGACTGACAGGGGTAACCCCGCTCAATGGGAAGTCGACTCCAAAGGGTTTTGTGATGTCTGTCGGTTGATGCCATCTCTTCGTCACAGGGTTTGCAGTGCAAGGATTGTTTTGGATGCTTGCCTATGCCCAGAAGCTCCTGCGTGCTTGGAACAGTTTCAGCTCTGCGTTAAGGCAATAATTATAATCAAATCTCATGCTCCACCGCCTCAGCCAGTAACCTCCGTGGAACAGATGGGAAGGGGGCTTGCATCAGCAAGGGTTTTCCCTCCCAGTGTGCAACTGGCCTGATGTCTTCAGAATGGGCTTGTTTTTCCCTTTGCCTCCCCTCTGCTTCTCTCGTGGCATCAGGACAGGCTGCAGCTGGAAAATCATGGACTGGGTTTGAAGCGCAGAGAAGGAGAAAGTCATTTTGTCTGCTCCCTGCCTGCTGCTCCTTGTTCCCACACCCCAGCTGCAGGGAAAGCCAGGCTGGGGGCAGGCAGCCAAAGGGAAGTGGGGTTTTGGTAGTCCCTCCTGCATCTGCCGACCTCCAGTGTCAGGTCTGAGACCTGCCTCTGAGCTCAGCCTGGTTGGTTGGTCCAAGTCCTACGTTCGCAGCAGGCTTAGAACAGCCACTGACCTGCAGATAGGTGTTGTGTCGTCCTGCTGTGGTGGCCATGGCCCTGCGCACGTGTGGGAGTTGCTGCTGGTGTTGACAGTGCTGTGTTGAACTGAGTGATTACCTCGTACAGCAGAGACAGAGGGGCAGACACAGGTCGGGAGTTCAGTGCTTTGGAAGGGTGTCCGTCAGCTCGTCCATCCCTCCAGTGTCCTCTGCAAGTTGGGAGTACAGTGAGATGTGTTTGAGTCTCTCCTGTTGGATGGTCCCTGTGTGCTTTCCCACCTCAGTAAAAGAAGGAGGAGGGTGCCTGTTCAGCTCTGGTACCATTTGACCCCCAAATGATGTGTTTAGGTCTCCAGAAAATCACGAATTGAGGAAAGAAATGTCTTTGGGAAAATGTTGCCAGAATGGGGATAGAGCTGCTGAACTGACTTCGTGTCTGTTCTAAAACACCTCCGCTGCCTGATGGGTGCCTTTCATTGACAGCCTAGCCTGTGTTTTGTGTCACTGGTGTGTACTGGTTGATGAAACACTGGAGATGGAAGAGCACTGTGCAGTCCCCACGTGTGTTTGGTTTCCACGCAGCACTCCTAAACCAGTGGAGTTTGAGCTGGTTACCAGTGCTGGTCAGACCCAGGTAGGGTAATTCAGCTTGTTGTCCTGGGGCTGGTGGTATGAGGTTGCCGCATGCTTGCAACTCAAGACACAGCCTTAGGACTTGCATGTTCCCTTCACTCACCCCCTTGATGAAAAGTCACAGGGTTTTGATGTTTTATTCTATGTCCAGCAATGGCTGATGACATCTCCTTGTACTGTAGTGTTAGGGGTTTTTTTCCCCCATTTTAGTTTATTAGAACAGGAAATGACATGTAAATGTTATATGGAAGAGCTGCTGAACCTTTGGATTTTTATTGCTCTCTCATGATACATCTTTAGTCATCACTGATTACTTTTCTCCCCACACTTTTTCTTCCTTCAATGCCAGTGAGGCTGCTTGTGGCTTCCTGCATCACAGTAGTTACAGAGGTTGTTGCTGCGTCCCGTTGTACCCCATGACTGGTACTAATGAGATGTTTGTTCTCTCGAAGGTGGTTGCAGTGATTGCTGGTTGAGTGAGAACACAAGCTCTGTGCAGACTCTTCTCCCAGATTTGGGATCTTCACCAAACTCATGATGATGTTTTAGGTCTGGATCCTTGCCTTATTCACATGGGGCTCTGATTCACAAAAGCACCTCAGGGGAGTCTTTAAGAAGCTCTCTGTGCGTACAGGAAAGGGGCAGGCAGCACCCACATGACACACAGGACCATATTTACCCAGTGACTCAAAAGCCCCAAACTTGGCAAAGCCTTTGCAAGCCCTTCAGTGGAGAGCTTTCCTTCTGCAAACCCAGAGAACCTCCCACCCACCACGATGCCCAGCCACCAAGGTGATGTCCTCACTCCTGTCTCTTTTCCCATCACCCAGCTTGCACCCTGCAACCTCACAAGAGGCATCTGGTGAGCTGAGCCTCAGGGATGGGCCTGATGCAAGCACCCCCAGGAGCTGTTTACATAGAGGTCTATAAGCTTACAGCATTCTTAGCTCTCCCGGCTTCGCTGGCCAGGAAAAGCTTGTGGGATCTTGCGGTTATTCCAGCGAGGAGGAGAAAATGATGACAGTGAGCAGGAATGCAGCTCCCAGCCAAGGTGGTGGGCACACTCCCTCGCTGCTCTCCTCTGGCACGTGATCCCCTCACACGTTCACACCAGGCTGCCAGCCTCCTCCTCCTCTCCCACGTTCTCCTATCACCATCTCTGTCCCCTTCTCCTTCCTTATAGACCCACAGGCTGCCCCACACGTGTGCTCCCCATGTGTTTGGGGTGGGAGGAGAGGGCTGCTGCTGGGTTAGCTGTTTGCCTTCCTGGAGGAGATCAGCTATGCCTTGCTCTTTTCTTGAGCAGCGTACAGCAGGCTCACATCTGTGCTCGCAGAAGCAGCTGTCTTGATGAATATTTGCCCAAATCATTACGCTATCTAGCAGTTAGCCTGCAAAAAAGGCCCAGCACCATTTGTATGGTAATGGAAGGCTTCCTCAGAAATGTTTTGGAAGCAATCAGCTAAACTAATAGGATTTTATGTAAACGAATCTCTTCCTTTAGATCGGGGTGGTTGGTTGGGTTTTTTCTCATTCTGGAGAGGAGGGTGAGGGCTTTTTAATAAATGCAAATTGATATTTCAATGAAAATGGAAATGAGAGAAGTTCATCGCTGGGGTAAGATGCTGCAACTTTGCTTTTTGTGTGGTTCTCTGCGTATCCCCCAGTAGCAACACTGAATTTCTGAGGTGCTGAGGCATGGTGCAACAAGGGGAAAAGCTTTCTTCCACCTTCACGCTATAGTGAGACATCAGCTGGGTTGTACATTTCATCACCCCATCAAAGATGTTGTTCCTGCAGTCCTGGACCTCTGTAGAGGGTTATGGCAAGTGGTCACAGAGGAGGCTGTGGATGAAGGAGCTCAGGCTGTTACTGCTCACTTCTGCTGTGAATCATAGAATTATAGAATGGTTTGGGTTGGGAAGGACCTTGAGATCATCCAGTTCCAACCCCCTGCCATGGGCAGGGACACCTCACACTAAACCATGTCACCCAAGGCTCTGTTCAACCTGGCCTTGAACACCACCAGGGATGGAGCATTCACAGCTTCCATGGGCAACCCATTCCAGTGCCTCATCACCCTCACAGTAAAGAACTTCTTCCTTATATCCAATCCAAACTTCCCCTGTTTAAGTTTTAACCCGTTACCCCTTGTCCTGTCACTACAGTCCCTAATGAAGAGTCCCTCCCCAGCATCCTTAGAGGCCCCCTTCAGATGCTGGAAGGCTGCTATGAATCAGCAGCTCTGGTGCTCTGTAACTCCAGCTTTTTGTACCTGTCCAGCAAGATTTGAGAAAAGGATGAGGAGCACTCAGAGATCTGATTTATGTCCTGTGCGCAAAGCTCTGCTTGAATGCTGCCAGGGATGGAGTGTTTACCACTTCTTTTAGCTGGTGGGATCAAGAGCCCCGTTGCACGATGCTGTTTGAACTTGTTAACAGTGTAAAAGTGTCAAACAAAAAAGCATGCAGGGAGTGGTGTAGGAAGAGCAGTTTTCCTTTTACTGTTAGGCGATACCAGCAAGGAATGCAAACCGCATTTGCAAACCGAGGCAAATACACCGAGGTGGCATGTGGTCCCTTGGAAAGTCCCAAACGTCTTGGGTGGGTGGTGGAGGAAACAAGGGATTTTCTGCAGTGCTGGACTTGCTGTTGTGGTGTGCAGTGACTCTGCGTGTAGCAGCAGCCACAGAAACAGGAGGCGGGCATGCATCAGGAGGGATGTGTTTCAACGGGTGGCTGAGGGACTGTGAGCAGCAATCAGTGCCTTATCACAGGAGCACAGATCTGAATCTCTATGGCCTGCCAATGCCTTTGTTCAGGTTCATGTCCTGCTGTGCTGCCTGCCAGCTGCACTGTGGGCTGCTAACGAATTGCTCTCTACAGTCTACATGAGGTCAGCTTGAGGTGTGCTTGTAACCCACCTGTAAGGACAGGCGTTTGCCCACGGTGTGCTGGCTCTTATGGCAAAGCTGGTTTAAGACAAACCTTCCTCCTTCCAGCTACTTTTTCCTGACCCTTCATTTGTGCCAGGACATCCGTTGGTGGTGCTATCCTGGATCTCTGAAGTGGTCTGGGGTAAAAATTCTTAAAAGGAATAATTTTGGGGGTTTATTTTATAGCTGGTGCAGAATTCCTCCACCATAATTCCTGCAGTTGACAGGCATCCCTTCAGTGACCTCAGTGTGACAGAAAGACCTTGCTGAAGTTTTGGTCATGTGCAAGAAAACAAGGTCTAGTCAGTGTCCCATGATGTGAAAGCAGAGATCTGACCTGTAAATACGCCTGGTGACTTATTAGGCTTGCTTGGAAATATACAAGTTTTAATCCAACAATAGAATCGACTTCACAACCAGGAAAGTAAAATCTAAGATATTAAATGGTCCTTTCCAGCCCTGACTGTTCTATGGTTCTAAATATGCATTTATTCAAATACTTTGTTCATATTTGAAACTCTGTGGAACAGTATAAGCAACATCAGAGGGAAAAACAAATGTGTTTTTACAGAGTGTGATCTCTTTTGAATTTCCCTAACTGAAGACTGTCCCAAAAGAGCAAGAGAAGAGCATGGCGCTGTGGTGTTGACATTCCTGGTTAGTTGCTTTCCAGATCTAATACTGCATTTCCAGGCATTGCAGGTAACACCAATTAGACTATTAAACTGAATATTGAAACTGTTACGTGGTTTAAATGCTTTGTGAGTTTGTCTGGGTTACATTAAGTTTATATGAGTAAGAAGTCATTCTTGAATTACAAAATCAAGTAGCTTTTGCTTTGCCTGACATCTCAATCCGCTCCTGGAGATGCCTTCACTGGGTCTTGGAAAGTTTGTTTAAGTAATTCAGTCTCTGGCAGCTATAACTTTAGAACTTTTTTGTTTATAGCATTTATTGAACGCCATAATCTCAGCATTCCACAAAAACACTTCTGAAGTATCAAACGGCATCAGATTTTATATCTTCTAAGAGAGAAAGTAAAATAAACAGAGTATATCCAGCAACTAATCCTGATACTGACAGGGGACATTAAAAGCAGTTTTAAAACCAATCAGAAATGTTCAACTGAAAATTTCTTTGATGGAAAATGCAGTTGCTGAGAAAAAAACCCACCCCACTGTTCCAGCTTTGACTGCTGAAATTGAAACAGAATCTTTGGCTGTGGTTTGGATCTACCGGAATAAAAAAGTACATCTCTCTTTCAAAATGAATCCAAACTCTTTCAGGGGTGGCTGCCTCCACTTTAAGCTTTTTGTGCTTTGCCTCTCTCCTGTTAGCTGTGGATCAATGCCAATTATAAAGGGGGTTTGCCAACAATACATGGACAGTGCTGGAAATTGTCCTTCTCACTGCTTTTTCCTTACATCCCTAATTTACTGCTCTCGGGAGCTATTTGCTAGCTGTGTGAATGGTAGACATGGGGAAGGAATCTTGTATTAATCAGCCAGTCCCTGATAGAAACACCTGAGCAGTTAGTGTTTGTGCTTTTCATCATGGCAGGAATTCTGGAGGAGAAAAGTCTTTCCTTTGGAAGGGAGAAGCAAGGAAAAGGTGATGTTCTCCAATGTCAATAAACTGCTTACGCATTAGTAAGGCCCTGTATTTGATAGGAAGGTTTCAAACCTGAATGTAGGTATGGTTGTGCTGAAGACCCTCAATAATGGGAACGTGGGCACCTCTGGCTTGCTCAGGACGTATGTCTTTGAAATTTTGAGATCTTTTCCATGCTTAATTCAACATCCATTTGTGTCCCTTTGAATTGTCAGGGGGTTGAATTGTTCTTGTCTGGTTCAACCGCATCCTTGGATGAGAGAAGTCTCTCCTAGTGCATGATGGTTATAGGACTCCCAGGATACCCTGAAGTTATTTCTCCATCTAGGAGGAATCTGTCAATGCTGCCATAGTCCACACAAAGACCCTGGCCAGCAGATGCAACTGGAGATGTGAAGCACCCCTTCCTTACTCTTCCTTTCCAATGGGGAGACTTCCATCATAGTTTACCTGGAAAAGATACAACATACTCCTACAGGATATACTTTTTAATGAAGGAATGACTCAAATCAGCAAATCCTCCCAACCAGGAGACAAGCTTCTCTTCCTTGCTTTCTTCATGTAATATTGAAGCAAATTAATACATAAAAAACCATTCCAAAGTTGAAAACAGTAATATCTGATTCCACTTACCTCTTACCTTAGCTTTCTTCTGCAATGGTCTAAAGTTGCTCACACTTGTGATAGTTCTAACTCCCAGCCATGTCAACTCTGTTTATGATCAATGGAGGTGAAAGCACGTCATGTTGGAGCACTTCATCCCATTCTTGGTGGGTGTCCTGTTTGGCCAGACACCCACAATGCAGATGTTGATATCTGGTGAGATTAAGACAATCAGTTTCATGGTGGTTTTTTTTTACCCCAGCTAATTACAAGAGGATTGAACTTGTCTTTTAAATTATCTACCAATAATTATTCAGTAAAGTTACAATTTTCAGAACTCTCGTCTTTTTTTCATTCTTCTTATAAAGCAATTATTATCGTCTCTTAATTAAGTTGTCACAGACTACAAGGTATGTTGATAACAGGTTTTCAGGTTGTCATTCATGCCCTAATCATGTACCAATGACTTTCTCAGCTGTCTGGACTGAAGAGTTTGCCTGTTTAAAACATTTGGGAATCCATCCAGTTTGGCTTTTCTCAAGATTTTTCATGGCAGTGGAAAGCACAGTTGGACACTTACCCTGCTCAGTGGAGTCCTCAATTCTGTTTCCATCTGGAATGACACACCAGTACTTGCTGGGCAGTTAACTTGGCCTAAGAAAGTATTACGGAATTGATACTCTGAATTTGGTGAAAATCTTCTTAAGAGGTAAGTTCCAGTTGCTCAGTTTCGAAATCTCTCTTTTTGGGTTGCTTTTTTTTGCAGGAGCACCAACTTTTATTTGGACAGTTTCCACTAAAGTTATGCGTAATGTTATGCATAGAGGACTTCTTCTACCAGTCTCCAAGTGCATCTCAAAAGCAGGTAAATGTGATTCATTCAATATAACAGTAGACAGTAGCTTAACACTGATGCTGGAAACCAAACAGTGTACTACATCAGTGATCTGCTTTGTGGATGGTTGGGATTACCAATGATATAACAAGTTGCAGCAGACCCATTCTGTGAGGGACTCCACACATGTCTTGCAGACTTCTTTGTTTGCAGAACTGAGCAACTCACTGGGAATAACAGATGTGTTCAGGGTGAACCCAGGCTGGTTGGGGACATTTGGGCTGCCCCTAAGTAGGGGCTTTTTTCTATCATGTCTCCCACCAGGCTGCTCAGAGGTTTGCTGGCTGCTCTGAGATAGAGGCAAGGCCTGGAGTAATGTCCTGCTGGACCAGCTGCTAAGAGACCATCCTTGGCCTCTCTGCTGGGGCAGAGAGAGCAGCAGGATAGGAGACAACTCTTCCACTTTCTCTATTCCAAGCCATCACATCAGTATTATTGAATGTGGTAGAGACTTGGCAGCCTGTTCTTGGGACTGGCTCATCTACTGGCCAGCCTTGACCAACCAGTTAAGTTTGTACACGGTTGTATAATGGTATGTTTCACGTTAGGTAAGTATTAAGTGCTGATGTATGTGTTGCATTCCCATTAGTGGCTTATTTTTAACTTGTATGTTAAACATCTTTTATTTTACTGGTCCTGATAGCGGTGTTTCCAGATGTTGGGATCTGGGATTTTTTAGTGCCTCTAATAGAAGTAAGTCTAATATGCAGATTGGTGATAAAACAAGCTGGCTTTAAGTGGGGAAAACCAGCAATGTTTGTCTAATCTCAAGCGGTTTTATCACCATCAGCACCATATCAAATTTCTGTTTAAGTATGGGTCAGAACTGGTACACAGAAGTTGTAGGCAGCAGGGCCAGAAACTTGGGTCCAGACTGCCTGCTTCTGTTGCCCAAGTGTGCTCCTAATTATGGGATAAGTCAAGAGCAAGGGCTGGACTTAAATTGGCTGCTGTATATTCCATAGTATAGTGTCAGCAGAACAGCCTCGCCTCCTTCTTAAAGGTGTCAACAGAGTGAGCAGAGAGCACGTGGGATAAATACCTCTGCAATGAAGGAGGTACAAGTGTCTGAAGGTGATACATGGACACAGAGTACATGGTGCTTCACATAGCCTGTTAGTGATATAACTTTCAACTATGATGATCTTAAGGTCCTTTCCAACCCTAACTATTCTATGATTCTATGATTCCATGATCTTAGATGCAGCTGCACTGCAAAAGTGGAGGCAAGGTGGCTGGACCATAAAATAACTGCTCATCCTACAGCACCATCTTGAGTCAGGGAGCTGCTGCTCCCTGGATGAGTGTAAATGACTTTCTGCAGGGTCATCTAGAGATGTGAATTCTGTTTTCTCAAGTTGTTAATATCACCAGAACCCTAAGAGTATTTGACCTCATTCAATGAATATAACACTTCAGGCCATGATCTACGTTAGGCCTCAAGGGATGGTATGTGTTCTATTGGCTGGTGTGTTGCCAGAATCTATCAGGGCTAGGTTGTATTTGCAAGGCTTTATAGAAAATGTGTCTGCTGTGGGGTTTTTGGCTTTTATTGCATTCACCCACCCCATCTGTTATTCTCCTGAAGATGAAACTTGCATGAATCATCTGATGACCATTTAGAAAGATTCAGCTGTGGGGCTGATATCCCAGTTTGCAGAGGAGGGCTGGTACTGCAGGGATATGTTGTTATTTCAGAGTGGTTTCAGTATTTCACACAGCTGCAGCCCTCTCTGCTGACAGGGGTTTGTAGGAGTAATGAAATGCTCTAGCATTTCCATGGACTTCCAGGCTGAATCCGAAATGCTAAACACTAAAATCTGCCCTTCATGGTATTGACATCTCCAGTGTAAGTTCCCATCTACCTAACTCCAAGTCTAAACTTCAGAGTGGCTGGTTAGGTTAAACAGGAGCTGAGTGGATGGGGAATGGGAGGTAGAAGTTGTCAGGAGGTTTGTGAATTGTCCACAGTGGTCCCTTGTGGAGGAGATGACCCCTTCTGCACCATGGAGCTGTGCTGTGTCCAGCGAGAGCGGCTCCAGCTGGGTACCATGTGTGCTGCAGCAGTGACCTGGTTTGGGAGAGTCCTCTGCTGACCTCCCCAGCATGCCAAGATAAAGATGGGCCATATGTTCCAACCCACACTTTGATGCTGAAAGGTCACGTTCAGAGTCATCTTAGAGAGAAGCTGCACTCCTCTGGAAAAAACACCTTAAGATATCCCAGGAAAAGAGAAAACCACTGCTCAAACTCTTCTCTCCATGGATAGATAACATAAAACAAAGGTGTTTAAACATTAGTGTTGCTTAATTCCTAGCTGTGTTATTACACAGCATTTAGATGCAAAGGGAGGATAATGAAGCATACAGCTGAAGATCCCAGTGCTGCTGAATAAACCAAGAGAGAAGATCACAGAATCATTAGTGTTAAAAGGGACCTCTGCAGATCAACCCAGTACAACCTCCTTGCCAAGCAGGGCCACCTAAGGCAGGTTACACAGGAACACGTCCAGGTGGGGTTTGAGTGTCTCTAGAGAGGGATGTCCTGTGTCCTCTCAGCCCTGTGAGCACCATCATAGGGTTTCAGGGCACTGAGATGCGAGTCCTGAGATTGCTACAAACTCTTGGCTGCCATGGTAGAAGCAGGAAGGTGAATTTGCAGACCCCATCTTGATGGTTTGTGGCTCCAGTTTTGGACATCCGCTTTGGCTCTTCAGAGCCCTTTTCAAGCTGGAGAACACTGGGACAAAGACACTTAAACCCCTTTTTCCTATCTAATAATCCCACTTTGATTCCCATGAATACTGGTGAAAGTTGAATTCCTTACCAGAAGTTAACTGCCTAAATACCCTGCAGATTGAAATCCAAGTCAGATCTGTAAAGGAAAATATTCCTACCTGATTTACATGCCTTTGGAAGTGTTAACTGTCATCTGAGCAATAAAATGTCTTACAGGCACTTGAAAATTGCACACACTTACTGTATTAGCCCCAATTTCTGCATAGCTGAGAGAGACACTAGGTTATACCTAACTGCAGCTAGAAATAAACCCCACACATTGCAGAGGCAGCTAAACACTCTTTTCTGTTGGCTCTTTGGAAGTGGGGCCATCTTTTCACCACTGCCATTCATTCTTGCTTATCACATTTCCATCAATAAACCTCCCATCAACTCCTTATCTGCAGCGTATGAAGCTTTGTTCTCCGCCTCACCTTTCCCGTGTGAGAAATCTACAAGCGTGAGTACACCAAAGCACTCTGCAAAGAATTTACAGCCTTCCTGTGTGTTCACGGGGTTACTTACAACTGTTTTATTATTCTGCCTGTGTGCTTTTCGTGCTTACAGAGCTGGGGCTCTGTACACACAGCGTTTCCTGTGCTCTCATCAGCCCTTGGCAGAGAGCTTGCTGTAGTCCTTTCCCTATGGGGTCATCAGCAATGCCAGCTCCAGGGGTACAGGGACCTGAAGCTGTGGTTGAGCTGCTGGTATCAGTGTGTACATGCTTCTTGCCTATCCAATCTGGTAGAAAATGACTCTGATGGCTCGTTTCTGATACGGTCATTGTGGGACACCCCCCAGCTTCCTCCCTCTGGCTTCGTGGAAGGAGGATGTGTGTCTGGTGGGTGTTAGGAGGGGGCAGGTGTGTTGCTTGCTGTGTCTTTTCTGCTGGGGCTGCAGAAATGAAGGGCACCGTTGGCTGATGGATTGGCCCATGGGCTTCTTGCAGAACAAGGGGGACTTTGGCAAAAGATACGTCTGAGACGTGTGTTTGTTGGTGGAACAACTGAGCATGTTATTCGAGTTGCATGAATTAAGACTGCACATTCCAGATTTAGCTTGTACCGAAGCCAGGCAGAGCACGGGGAGGGAGCTCTGAGTTAAGCGCTTCATCAGTTGTGTTGTAAAACCTCAGTACTAAGGCAGAAGGTGACCTCAGTTCAAGCTCCAGAAGGGAAGCAGGAGCATGCATCATCTGTTGGCCTGTCTTTGCTGGGCCCGAGGCTTCATTCATGTGCTCTGGACACATCAGTGTGTGATAGCCCCTTCACCGACAGATCATTCAAGCTTGTTTTTCCCAAAGCACAGTGCTGGATGTGTTGAGCTGAGATAAGAGCCAGCAGTGGGAAGCACATGGGCCCTGACATGCTGCGTGTGCTTTTAAATGCTAGGATTGTGTCCCTGTTGGCCCCTGGCACTATATTTCAAGGTACAATGGAGTCCTAATTTCTCAAAGTCCATGTAAATCTGTAACGTTTGCAGACTCATCTATGGCCTCAAGTATTTGATATGAAGGTGTCCGCAAATGCTTCTGAACACCTCCAAGCAAGATAAAATGACCCTCATTTCACTATATTATAAAGCCATATTATGCTCTCAGCTTAAGTGTTCTCAAAAGCACCAAGTGCAGCTGGAAAAGGTACAAGGACTGATAATGCCTATGGAAGGACCGCTTTCGGAGAAGGTCTTCTCTGGGGTTAGGGATTGCTCAGCCGAGTGCAGTGATCTTGACTCATGATTAATTTGTACAAAGAAAGAGCCAGTAGCAATGAAATTATCCAAATGAGGTAGTTTTTACCCAGAATACAACTGAGGTCACCTTCTGGCTTGGCACAGGCTGTTGCAAAAGCAAAGGTGGATTCAGAAAGGGCTTTGAGAAATTGTGAAGAGATCAGTACATGATGGCAGCCAAAAAACACCAGGGGTCCGGATGCAGCCTCCTGCTTGCCTGTTGCTGAACTCCTGGCTTACCAGAATCTTGGGGGTTACATCCTCTCCTTCCCAGTGCAAGTCAGGAGACACTGGGCTCTGGATGGACCTTTGCTCTGACTAATGTTCAGGGTCTAACACTTGGAGTTTACCTGGCAGCAAGTCCCAATGACGCAAGTTGAAGTCCAAGTGCCAGCACTTGTCAGGGATGTGATATTTGTTTGGATTGTCTTGGTTAGTGTAATTTTGATTCTGTAGATTGAGTTATACACCCCAGTATTGTTCCTGCAGTAAAACAGTCACACCCTGCTAGGTTTTTTTGTGGCCTACACATCTTCCATTTCCTTGCTTCTTGCTCATATACGGGCATGAGACTGAGCAGCAAAAGCTGGGGTTTGAAAAAGCAAATAGTGATTTTGTGTGTGTGCAGGAGGATAACTTTAGCAGAGTTTCAATCTTCAAAGCCCTCTTAAGATTAGGTCAGGCTGGACAGCTCAGAACAGAAAGGTTCTGATCACCCATCACTTGAAAACCTGGCACTAAAGCCACCAGAAACAAGTCAACCCTCACATACAAGCTGCAGATAATTATTACCTAATAATGTGATTTGCAAGTTTGCTTTAATCATTATGCAAATGAAAGTTAAGCCCTCACTTAAGGTGTAATAGATTTGATGTCATTTATCCTCTATAGCAAAACTGTTTCATTAAAGTTTCCTGGCATTTGGCAATCAGCAAAGGCCTGATTTTGCCTCTGTGATGAAATGACTTAAGGCATAAATACAGTGTTCCTCAGCGTGCATAATAATGTTGGTGCGTATTTCATGGTTTTAAGTGTTCTTCTGGTTAGAGAGAAGTAAAATAAGAAACCATAGTCCTATGCTTTTTAACTTAATCATTGAACATGGGCTAAGTGGAGTTTTGGTTCCTCTGTGACTACTGAGATAGTATTTTCAGCTGTAGCTGCCTGGGTTGGCAGTTCAGACCATGTGTGTCATGTGTAGAGGTGGAAGGTGAGGAGTGTGTAGGGGGCTCTGGGACACAACCCCCTCCATTTGCCGTCTTTGCAGCAAAGCTATGAAGAAAAAGCACCCCTAGATATCACCTGGTTTCATTCAGTATCCAGCTTGCTTGGTATCCTCAGGGCTTCTTGCTGGTCACTGTTGGTGGTACCCACAGGTCTGGATAAGGTCAGGAAGAACCTCTGGCAATCACAAGGATGCAATGCTTCATTCCTGGGCTGTGTTGTCTCGTTGCTTGTGTCCTGTCCTGCAGGGCTGTGAATGATTCACAGAGCTATCTACATCGGTGATCACTGCACACCTAAATTAGATGCCTGAGATCAGAGCTCGATTTCCCTGTGGTGGGTAGGAAGGACTTGTAGGGTCTTCAAAGTATTTGGCATCTGTATGCCTCCATTGGAAGGGAGATTTCCCTTTCCTGTACATCTATATAGCACCCAGCAGAGCAGCACCCCAGCCTCCTGAAGTGCTGTGACACATGCCTGGATGCTCACTTGCAGCTGAAAGGCCAGGTTAGATGGGAGCACCATCAACACTTCCCAGGGGAGATGCAGGTGCTGTAACAGCATTCACTGTACACACTGGAAAATGCCATTTCCAGTGCAGGTCCAGTTGGCTGCAACCCTGACAGCATTTGAGGCACTCCAGTTCATTTGCTAACGTTGTCTGTTTGAGCAAGGAACTCTTGTTGCTCTGTCAAAGTCTCCCTGACATAGCCTGCAGCTATGAACAAATGTTGTGTGGCTGCAAGCTGGAGCACTGAAGAGACAAGAAGCAAGTTCAATATTGATAAAGAGCAGAAGGGGGGCTTGTTTAAATTGTGCACAGACAACTTTTCCATAATTAAGGGGGCAACAGACATGATCCCTTGCTTACAAACGAAATGACTAACAAAAGCAGGAGGTGCGCATGACGTGCAGCCTGATACATGCCTGTGAGCAGAAGTGATGGGGAAAGGGGCCTGAGATGATTCCTGAGGGCAGGCTGTACGTGCCCATTGTTCCTGTGCTTCCAGCTGGCAGTGCGGGAGTACAGAAATCTTGTGCTATGTTCTCGGCTATTAAACAGTGTGTGCCTTGAGCCCTAACTGGAAGTGAAGCCCCCTCATATGAAGCCCTGTACCCTTTCTAGTGCTCTTGTTCACGATGAAATGTTTCAGCCTGCAAATGGAACAGGTGGAGTAAGGGATCAAATCAACCTATATGCATGGTTGCTATTCACCAGGGCTAATGCACACATGTGATTGCTTCCTTCCTATCTGCAGTTTTATCCTATGTTTTTTTTCTTGGGAATGCGTGCCTGTGAAAGGTTCAGTGCTGTGCCTTGGTACTTAGTAAAATTAACACTTCAGCTGGGCAGCAAAAAATGGGATTGCTGGGAGCGCTAGCTTGGAGGCTGCTGCAGTTGAGTATGGGATTTAATTCCAATACTTATGTGTGCCTCATGTGTGCAGGTTACAACTGCAGCGTTAGAGATGTGCCCACCTGCTAACCATCCTCTTCCAGATGCCACTTGCTCTGTATTCCTTTCTTTCCAAGTTTTGAGTGCCTTTCCCCAAACAGAAACATTAAAGAGAATTTGCAGACCCCTGTAACTGCACTAGGCTGTTTGTGATCCCATAGTCCAGACCATACCAATGCATACTTGTCTCATCCTGGGGGCCCTGCAAAGCCATAGGGGTTTTGCTTTGGTGTTCTTCTGGTCATTGAGGGTTCAAGCATGCTGACCTGTTCACGGGATGAAGCCAGCATGGGCAGCCTGCTCTCTACAAAGATCCTTTCGAGCACTGTTTAAAATGGGCACAGGCATTCAGGTCTGTGCCAGTGCTGTAATTTAGCAGCTGGCATATTTAAATGGGATCAATCTTTTTAATCATTTATGTTTAATTACTTTTTTTTATCTGGCTCTTTTGCAGTTTATTGCTAGCAAGTTTCTAAAGAATATTTTTTAAGCTAGCCCTAATATCATCCAGAAACAAGGAGCTTGTAACACTTCAGTTAGGAGGCTTCTCCCATGCTTGGAGCTCTTGGGCAGGTCAAAGGTAGGATTCACTGAATTATTTTGGTTGCAAGATATGTGATCTGATTTCTGCTTACAGCCCTGCCATCCTCAAAGGAGGCTGAGATTGCTCAAGCCTTGTCAAATTTTGGTTATTTCCAGAGAAGTTACAATACCTGTCAGTCCCCACACTGTCCTGCTTTATAGGGTGTCCTGGGTTCAACAGTAGCAGTCATTTTTCTCCTTCTTGGTAGCTGGTGCAGTGCTGTGTTTTTTACTTTCAGCCTGGGACCAGCACTCATAACACCAGTATTTTTAGTTGCTGCTCAGTAATGTTTAGTCTGACCAAGGACTTTCTGAGTCTCATGCTCTGCCAGGGAGAAGGGGAAGCTGGGAGCAAACAGAGACAGGACACCTGAACCAAACTAGGCAAAGAGGTATTCCATACCACAGTGTGTCATGCCCACTATATAAACTGGGGGCAGTTACCCAAAAGGGTTAGATCACTGCTCGGTCAGGCTGGGTATCGGTCGGTGGGTAGTGAGTGGTTGTATTCTCTCCCCTTGTTATTTCCCTTATCATTATTACCATTGGTGGTAGCAGCAGTGGTTTGTGTTGTACCTTAGTTACTGCACTGTTCTTATCTCAACCCGTGGGAGTTGTGTTCTTTCGATTCTCCTCCCCATCCCTCTGGGAGCGGGGGTGAGGAAGGCGGGGGAGTGAGAGAGCGGCTGCGTGGCTGACTGAGTTTAAACCATGACATAGGGTTATCCCATCTCAGATGCAGGACTTGGTTTTTTGCTCTGTTGAACTCCACAGGGTTCCCATCAGCTTGTTTTCCAGCCTGTCCAGGTCCTTCTGAATAGATCCCTGTCCTCAAGCGTGACACGCACTTAATCCACCTTGGTGGTGTTGTGAACTTGGTGAGTGTGTGCAGAGAGCTGACCAAGCAGGGATGATGGTAGGATGTAGTGTGTAGCTACTTGATATAATGGCTCTGGATTAAAAAACACATGGGGAAGTAAAGATCTGGGTCCTCCAGCATGCTCCCCTGATAAAAAAAGGGTCAAGAAGCTGGTGCCTGCTTTGCTATGGCAAGAGGCTCAGGTTGGCATGTTTCTCTTGATATTAAGATGTGTATTGACTTTCTGTTTTGCTGGAAGAAGATCATTCACCAGGGTCAGTGTTCAAAGAGTCCTACTATTGTATATGGCCAAAAGGAAAAAACATGGGCTCACAGAGCTTTTTGCCCCCTCCCTTCCCTTCCTAATAAACATTAATTTCTCATTAAGTAATTAGTATTTAATTGTTATTGCTCAGTATAATTACCTTTTCTGAATTCTCTATTTCCTGAGCTATGGAGAAAACAAACTTTAAAGACCCAGTTGATTTCGGACACCTGATATAAGCAATTCCCTTCCATTTTATAGGATAATTCAGGTTGGAAAGTGCCTCAAGAGGTCTCTACTCCAACCTTCTGCTCAGAACAGGGTCAGCTTTGAGGTTAGCCCAGGTTATCGTATGTTCTATGTTGAAGAACGTGTTTTTATGACAAGTGTTGTATTTGCTCATGACACAAACACGTACAGAGTGTTTGCTTGCCTCCCCACACACACCCACACTGTACAGGGATGAAAAAATGGAGGAGCCTGCTCTCACTGTAACATCCCTATGGGTTGTGCAATGTGGCATTTTGTTTATGGATATCTTTGGATATCAATGCATTCGGTTGTGTTATCACGCCAGCCTCCATCTCTTGAAAATGAAAAATTATGGATGCCAACCCCTCCTTCACTATTCAGTGCATGAAGGAAGATGATGCTGGTAATTGGGTGTTTGCTGTCTGAAGGAGGAAGTTTGTAATCGATTGCTGTCACTGACATGATGCCTCTGTAAACCCCCAAGCCACAATTTATCTCAGCCATTTAATATCTGTGTGGAGAGACAGAATGGCATATCCAGGATGAGCCATTATGATCTGTCTGTTTGGGAATAGAAAGCATTTTATAATCTTCTGTGGATGTTTCTTACTTTAAATGAAGGAAATTAATGGCTAAATTCTGCTGAGAAATAATGCCTGATGTGAAGCACTGTTTGAAGGAGAGTGCTGCATGAAAGCTGAAATTGTCTTTCTCTTTCAGTATGATATCTGTTTTCTTTTAATCACAGGAATGGAGGGCTAGAGTTTCAGCCTTAACTGTTAATTTCCTGTCTGCTGTCTATCCAAACAAGACCCTGCTGTATCTCTCATAATAAATACATTTAGAGACAGGGCTGAAACCTGTGCCTGCCTTCTACCCCTTTCCAAGGGCCGCTAATTCCTGCAATCTGGGCCACCCTTTACATCTAATGCAAGGGCTAAAGCCCCCTCCTATGTCCTGAGGAAAGGGAAATAAAGCATAAAAATGGCTGATAGAGCCATATGGAAATTCAGGTGTGAGAAAGATCAGTGAGTGAGCATGGGGAAAGGACATGACCAAGTGGCAGCTTGCAACTGTGCCAGTGATCACAGAGGCATGCACAGCCCTGGGCACAAGCACTGCCATGAGGCTTTTGGTGCAGCTCCCACTCGGGCTGCATTAAAGAGGGAATTGCCTGAGATAGCTTGGAAAAGGGTATTTATAGTAGCCAGAGGATATAGAGCCAATGTGCCCTTGCCCCACATTAATGGCAATGGTTAATCATAGAGCAGGACATTCATATTTAAGGCAAATTGTTAAAGAAAATAAATAAGGTGTTATATCTATTTTTTATTTGTTACCAGAAGTTTTCCTGCTCTGTGGTTAGTCGATGTTTTAGAAAACTTTATCTTAGCAAAGAACTGGTTTTGGTCTCACACACCTGCGTTTACTTTTGTCAGTCATGGGGAGTTACTGAAGGGGGGGGCTAATATTGTTTAAGATGAGCTTAATATGTACAAGGCTTGATGTGATTTTTGTTTGTTTGCTTGTTTTGGGTTCTCTTGAGCTTCCAGTTCTGGAAAAAGAAGATCAGTGATCTTTTAGGAATCCAAAACTGTGGTGCTGGAGCTCTTGAATTATTTATATGGTCTTATCCAATGCACTGTGATTATTTCTGATGCTTCGAACTCCTGGATAGCTTTTGATGCCTGTATTATATATATGTAAATTCCAGCCATTAGTTGGTTTTACCAATAAGGTTCAGATTGAATCATGCCTCCCCTGCAAATTAATGCAGGCTTGACAAATGGAAGAGAAGATTTAAACTATCAACCCACAGACTGTTAGATGTGGGTTTAGAACAAAAACATGTATATGTTATTTCAAGCTTTAGAAGGTGGTATCTGAAAATATTAGCACATGTAAGGACATTTAGCAGATTGGAACACATGGAAGAGTAAGCTAAGCTGCAGGCTTGAAAGGCTTTTAAGATGTGTAGGTAGATTCCTAGTTATGCCACAGACCCAGTATCTCACTGTTTCTAGGCTGGAGACCAGAAAACATTCGAGTCGCTATTGACTTATTGTCACTATAGCTAATTAAACCACAAAAATTGTTTCCAAACAAAGTTAAAGATCAGTTTTAAACTCATAAAAGCAGAAAAATCAGAATAGGGTTGAAACTGTCTCCCTAATTCACTCTGATGTGCCTTGGGGCTGTCTTCTGCGGAGATGGTGTGTCATTGATTAGAGCCTTCTCAGTGCAGGGGCCCACTGGGTACAGTGTGGCACTCAGAATGCTCAATTCTCATGCCCTTCTGCATGGGTCTCTGCCTTTAATGCAATTTTATTTCATTATTGTAGCGTTAATTTACCTCAGACTGTGTTTTTTTCTTTTCTCAGCAAAGGGGGAAAGATACGATCAGCTTTAATGGATGAAAAGTTCTCTGAGCAGAATGCAGTCAATATAGTGACTGATTCAAGCCTGCAGGCACACAAATTTGTACCTGCAAATCTGCTCAATCAATCTCTTCCCCTAAAGCAGTGATGAAAGTGGTTTAATTCCTAATGAAAACTTACATCTGCTCTGGCCCAGTAAACTGTGGGAGAAGCTGTTATGGGAAGCAAAGGAAACCTAATTTCCCCTGGTACTGACCACAATGTGTCAAAAATAAGCAGTGGAAAATATTAAACAGAAGCTGGAGCCAGTATGGACTGCCAGGAAGAGCAGTTTTGACCTCTTGTGACAATAGAGGATGGTAGCAGGATCCAGACATGAATCTGATCTCATCTAAAGTAGAGGAGACATTTGGATCCATCTTCACTGCAGAGACAAGTCAGACCTGCCAGGTGGCAGAACCAAGCATCTGTAAGCCTGTTCTCCCCTTGAAACATATCAGCCTCCTCCTCCTTTATCCTCCCTCCATCTACCTACCTTTTAATCAGATATTCAAATCTCCTCATTAATTTTTCAGCACACTCTTTCCCCAGCTGGAACGAGCTGTAATGAGAAGAATGAGTTTAAGAGATTTTGGTGGTCAGCGATGCCTCAGCCCTGCCAAGGCTGTGCACGGATGGGCTTAATGTCAGTACTGTAAACAGGCTCTCTGCACAGATGCCTGCATGACCTAATCCCCTGCATTACACAGGATTGTGCTGCTGTCAAGCACATTAAGAAAAGGGAATGGGCGAGGGAGAGTTGTTTCCAAGTCATTTCTGCTTACGCTATTTTTCAGGGATTTAATGAAGTCTCACAGGCAAATATTCCACAGTTTGTGGAATATGGGTCTTGAGCTATCTCAGGTTAATTTAGGGTTTATATCCAAGTCTTAACTGAGTGTTTTATCCAAAGTTGGCTGAGTAAAGGGAGTCACCATCTCCCCTGGCTGGTTTTGTGCAAGGGACGACTGTTCGGTGTGTAAGTGCTGGACAGATTCAGTGGTATGCATTGCTGAGAAGGAGGAAGAGGGGTTTAACCCAATTCTTCCCTTGATATTCTCCCATGGTCAGTGCAAGCAGCTCTCCCTGGAAGGGCTCAGGTTTGTTGTCTTCTTCGCATCTGCTGTTTCTTACATCCCCTTCCTGGGAAACATACAGAGGCACACCGATGCTGCTGGACCACACAGCAGACGAGGGCTAGAGATGAATAATATCAGCTTACATTCTCTTGCTGTGGACTGCTGGGACTCATCTCACCCCATGCACTTTATTTTTTTCCTGCTTGCTGCTGCTTGGAAACAGACTCCTGCATTTCTTTAGTCCGGTGGGGAAAATTCTTGGCTGCAAAGCTGAGTCTTGCAATCTGGCCTGCAGGCCAGCAAGCCCTGGCCAGCTTCCAGGCACAGGATCGTTCAAATGTGGGTATTTTCCATCGAGGGTATTCTGCTGCCTCTTCAGATGTTGACAGAGATGCATTTTGAGAGTGATCTTGCTGATAATCACCCCAAAAGGAGAGGAAAAAAGAGGCATGTGCTTTCTACAGAGGCTGCTCCCAAGCCCTGCAGAAGGCTGGGGACTGAGATCAGCCCCTGGACTCCTGCCCAGAAATAACTGGCCATTGGTGTGCCTACAGTGTTTTGGGGCTCATCTGTTCAGCCAAAAGGGCAGCTGTTGCTTGTGTTTCCACAGGCCAGAGAATAAAATGTGTAACTGCACCAAAAAAACCCAAAAAATTAGAGGTTTTCTTTTCGTATGCTTTTAGGCTTATTGAAGAGTAAGGCTAACACTATTTGGTTCTTCATGACTTGATTGTTTTTGTTGTTTTACCGGCATTGGATACACCCTTATCCCTATCAGGGGTTCAGAGAAGTACTTTATTGCCTAAATGAGCCCTAAGGAGCTCAAGGTGAAAAAATGCTTTGTCCACAGAAGAAATCAAAAGCTGCAAACACGTACCAGGAGTGGATTGAAATCTGGTGCTGCTACTCAAGGAAAGGCGGCATGCTCACGCTTTCTGTATTGGCTTCACTATAGAGGTTATTACTTTGAGGGTAATCAGAAGAGCAGAACTTTATCATTGAGAGAGAAAATCTCACTGAATCAAGGATCAGAAAAATCCTCATTATTTTATGTGGAAACAACCTCCAAGGCCCTCTGAAGCTATGGGTTGCTTTGACACTACATTGAGCATGTCCTACTAGATACCCCTTTCTCCTAAAGCTGCCCCTCCTAATTACTGTTTCTTCCTACTTGACATCTGAAGTGCCAGATTTTGTTCCTCTGTATGTTCAACTTTACTACCATTAAATGACAGATGACTTTTTATACTTACTGTATGATTTCTAATGTTTTTTCTAAATTGCCTCAGGACTTCTATATCAGAAGGGGAAGGAGGCAGAAGTCGTGATGAAAGCAGTGGGTTTCAAGAAGACAGATACCAATAAGCTCAAATTTAGTAAATAAGATCTCCTATGAAGTAAAGCTAATAGAAGATAAAGTTGTCAGTTCCTCAGAGTAAGCTAAGGGCTGAATTCAGGCTGTCCAAAAACAAGAATAGGAAATCCAGTAGGTGCCAAGCTGGGTAGATGATGATGATGAAGGCGTGTTCTGTAACTTTAGGGCAAGACAGAAACATACAGAAAAAAAGAAGAGGTCAGGTTTCTAAGAATAAATCTGAAAGAACAGCACAAGCACTCAGGGATAAAACCAGAAAGGCCAAGGCACAAAATGACACCCCAAAGATAACCAGAAATAATCCTGTGATAACCAGAAATAATTCTGTAAGAACCATTAATAGAATGAGGAAGATCAAGGGGGGGATTGGTCTGCTACTCAATGGAGAATGAAAGCTGTCTGCAGATAATTATAATAAGCTTGAAGAATACTGGAGAAGGAGGAAAAATAAATTTTTCCTAGAATAGCTTGGGAATTTTAGTACAGCCAGATTAACAACAGTTCTAGAGGAAAGAAAAGAAGAATCATGATGAATTGTCTGTAACATTTACAAAAATAATTGGAAGATGAATAGCAGTCAACATAGGCTGGTCAAAAATAAAGTTTTATTAAACCATTTTAATTTACTTCCCTGTAAAAAAAAAAACCCTTGTGGATTGGACTGGGGAGGAACAAAGGTCAAACAGCTTGATTTAAGAAAATGAAAGTTTGCTCGGTAAATTTGCAGCTGGCATTAACCTGAGAAGGACTGGAAGGACGTTGGAGGAAGAGGTTGTATTTGTGTGATAAATTAATGTCTGAAAAAACAGGGTTAAACTCATCATGAGGCAAGTAAAAAGTGCTTGTAGCCAGACACACTTTGCTAAGCAAACAGGCTCAAAACAAGTGGCTAGAAAGCACTTCTCCAGAAAAGTATCTTTTGGGACAGGAGATCAACAATTAACTGCAAGTGGGCAATGGCTTGCTGCTGTGAGAAAGACAAACATCCACTATCAGGTTCAGACAGCAGTGCTTTCTGCTCTGCTCAGCGTGGGAATGCTACGGCCAGTTTTGATCAATGGGCTTTTAAGAGAGTTGTGGATGGACAGAATAGAGTTCAGTGTCCTTTTCTGATAAAGGTTGTGCCATTTTTGCCTTTATTTTTTAACATCTGATTTATGAGTGAAAACTTAAAGACTTGGTGTCATGTTGTAGCACAAAAAAAGGCTGAAGCAAAGCCTGGCGACTGCTTTCAGGTAGTGAAAAGATAATTTCAAAGAGGACGAGATGGTTTGCTATGTTCATGATGGTTTTACTGTGAGGGTAGTGAGGCCCTGGCACATGATGCACAGAGAAGCTGTGGCTGCCCCATCCCTGGCAGTGTTCAAGGCCAGGTTGGACAGGTCTTGGGGCAACCTGCTCTAGTGAAAAGTGTCCCTGCCCATGGCAGGGGTTGGAACTGGATGAGCTTTAAGGAACCTTCCAACACAAATCATTCTGTGATCCTATGATTCTGTGATGATTAGGACAAACAGTGATGTTTAATAAATCAACATAAGGGAAACTTAATCAGACCATTAGGAAAACCTCTGAAAGGACAAGGGCAATAAAGCAGTAGAGCAGGTTACTTGGAGAGGTTGTGAAGTTCTTATGATTGTAGGGTCTTTAGGAGCAGATTGGACAAACATCTGTCAGGAGTAGCATATGCTGTTAGTGCCTTCAAGTAAAGGCATCTTTGATTCCTTCCAGGGCTATTTTTTGATGACTCTGTGCAAATCTAGAGGTTTACGTGATTAGCTGGGAGGAATTTGCATGGTTGTGTCATTATCTCCTTCCTGAGAGGGTACTGCTTTGCATAATTCAGTTCATTTATTGCTATTCACACATATACCTATGTGTAATTAAATACCTGAGGTGAGCAGGGAGAGGGCAGTTGTCAGACTGTTATGGGAGGGCTTGGCTGCAGCTGATCAAAGATGTGATCATTTGGATGGTATACATTCTGTTAAGGCAACATGATGCTGTTCATCTCTGTGACTCTTTTACTTGCTATTCCCTTCTCTAAATATGTTGTCTTTATCCGAGGGAGCCTGGAGAGCTGTAAATCTCTGCAGAAATTCTCCATATGCTGGTGATTTTCAGGGAACTCTGCCATACATAATTTCTGATATGAATGTTTGAATAGAGAATTAATTTACTTTGGGTCCTTGATTATTCTGTCTTGCAGTAAGAGGAGTACTGGCATCAGGCTGAAAGTTAAGCAAGGCGCTAGTTGCCCTTTTTCTCTGATCTTCACAATCACAGTAGGACTGTTGGAGTCAGAAAGCGATGCAGATGGGATGTACAGTGATCACAAAAAGTCAGTTTTGTGTAGCTGGAGTAATCTTTTTATTCCAGGAGCTTCTAATGAGTAATGAGACCATGTTTCGTATAACTCGTGTTAACATGGCAACATATAAGCATGCATCCATCTGCAAGCAGAGAGGATTTAATAACACATGAGTAAATTACCTCACTCATTTCTCTCTGTGAAATAGCCGACTTCTCTTAGGAGAGATAAAAGGATCAAGCAAGAGCCCTGTGAATTGCTTAATGTGTCATAAAGAGAGGACAGGGATGAATGAATCAAAATCATGACATTAGAAAAGATTTAGATTAATGGATTTTTAGTCCAAAACATGGTCAAATGATGAAAAATCACAATCCCGGCCACTGACCCTCACCCAGTGAATCCTTTCTCTGTAACTTCTGTTTGATTTCTGAGCAGTATCTGTCTTCACAAGGGTGCTGGAGGAGCAGACTTTACCACCACTGGGAAACTTGTTCCAGCTGTTTGCATGTTTGTGTAAACATGTTTGAACATGTTAATAATGGTGATAATTACTTTGATTTGCCTTGTCTTCAGTTTCTGAGCCGTGAATCTGGCTATGTTACAGTGAAAAGCTCTTGGTTTATTCCTGTGGTTCATAGATTGTATCTCTGCTGAAGGAATGTAGGGTACTATAGCAAATTACAGGCCAAATTCTGCGTGTTTTCTTTTGGGAAAAGGCTTAAATGAAGACAGTGGGGCATCATCTGAGAATACAGCTTGACAAGTGGTGGCTTTGCATGATACAGCAGTCTGCTGACAGGCACAGTGACTTCCTGCATAGTGGTCTTTTGTTAGTGTAGGAATTTGATGCAGAAATTGGAAAGCTGTCTAGATAGTAGGTTAGTACCATGTTCTGATTTTCTAAGGGATGAAAACTCCAGTGTTTCTAAGTGTTTTAACATTCCTATTTGGATTTATCAACAGATATTTATTAATAAATATTTATTAATATCTATTAATATTTTTTAAATTCTTTTTTTTTTGTTTGTTTTTAAAGCAAATGGTTGCAAATGGGCTCAGTTAAAGTCTAAATTCATCTTTTCCTTAGGATTTAGGATACAGCAAGTATTTTCTGGGCTTCTCTTATGAGGAACTCCACACTCTTAAGCAGGAATATATAGCATCATGTCTGACTGTCAGACTTGATTTAGCTTCAAACATGCAGGCCAGCAGCTGAAATACAACCACATGCAGATGAACCATAGGTTTTAGCCACATTAGACATTTAAACACACAAAGCAAAGTGTACTCAAAGCCAGGGGATGTCAGTTTTTGCCATAATTTGGCAAGTAAGGAGGTCAACTGTATTCAGCAAGTACTACAGCACATTTAAAGACAAACCAGCCCATGGATTGCTTTCAAAGGCAGTATAGATATTGTTAGCAGTACGCTAAAGCAGATCAGAGTGAACTCTTGGCTATGTTAGAAAATATTTAGATAAAATTGTAAAGGAGTTTCTGTATTTGGCTATTCATTAAACATATAAATCTGTGTGATCTGTCTTCACCCATCTGGAGATAGCAATGTTAATGAGTTGACTGCCCGAACGCAGTCTCTATAGAGTCACTTGGATAATTTGAGGCAGTATGATTTCAAACTAAGGATAAATACAGCTTTGTATAAAATAAGGTCTTGTTCCAGCAATAATTGCTTGTGCGCTATGTAAGATGCTCTTGAATCACCCCGTCAGAATTATTCCCAGAGCAGTAAGTGATAAGGGTTTCCATAAAGAGGCAATGCATCTACTAGCAGATTCACTAATTTTGTGTGGGGTTTGGCACATGGAATCAATTTACTTTAGCAGTCAGAGACTCTTTTTATGGCAGAGAAAGCAGTTAGTGGGAAAAGAAAATATACACAATTTATATTGCACTTCCTTGTTTAGGGTACCAGCAAAGCACATTTCCCAGCACACGTAAGGTAATCTGTGGTTATTTTTATGTTAATGTCAATGACAGCACTTCACAAGAAATCATTTCTTCCTGTTGAAATGTGCTGCTTGTTACTGTGACACCTATTCTTCATGCTCGTAACAAGCCTGGTTTTATCAGTCTCAGGGTTCGAAATATGTAAATACAGATTCACCAAGGCTTAATCTGACAAAAGAAAGCAAATGAATCGACATTCCCAAAGCTGTGTGCCTTGATCTGGTTGTCAAAAGGGAGTAAGAGGTACATTAGGATATGAGAGATCTGCTCTTGCTTGTGAACGACCAAGAAAAATATTAATTTTAAATGATGCATTTTAAACAATGTAATAATAATAATAACAACAACAAAATAACAATAGCAATAATATATCTATGAGTTGAAAGAGAAAATACAATTGACTGCATCAGCTCATGTTTGAATCTGAATGGGGTTACTCCTGTTAATGCATAAAGAAGAACTCCTGTGCTTCAGAATTCTTGTATGGAGAAATCCTGTGTAAAGGGAGGTTTGATACAGTGGGATCTGGCATATCAGATAAAAATAAATTCTTCCCACAAGAGAGGGAAAAACTGAAAGATATTCCTTGGTGAAAGGGATCTTTACTTTATAATAAGGATAAAAGGCAAATACGTTCTGTGGATGAGATCTGGCATTGAAACTTCCAGGGTAAGATCAGGTGCGGTGTCACTTTCCTGTCTAGCCAGTGCCGTTTCAGTTAGGTGAACCTCTGTTCTCATATAATCCTGGGCAGTTGGAGAGCAACAAGTTTTCTCCTTAATATTGCTTCTTCATCCCTTTTAATTACTAACGATTTAAAAAGTTAAAGAAGGAAATCCCTTGCCTACAAGATTTAGGGCTAGAAGAAGCTGTTCTTCAAGGTAAACATCTTTAAATACCATGAGAAGTCAATGAAGACAAAATTCAGATGGCGAGATGGTGACTTCTAAGTTGGAATCTCTCCAGGAGTCTTGAAATAAAAGCTTGTTGCCAGTCAGTGGACGTTATGGCAAAAAGTGACTAATAAGTGAACAAAACAGCCAATGCATTTAATGTGACAGCACCACTTGGGGAATTTGCATCTGTCTTAAGAAAGTTCGGTCAAGACTGGATCAAGCATGTAAATCACAGGCAAACCTGCAAAACAGTTCCATAACCTGCCAGAATAACCCTTTTGTCTCCAGCTAAGGATCACCCCTGATAGAGCCTAAAGTGAATTAAGCAAAACCACTTTCCATTAAAAGTAACCGTGACGTAAATGGATTTATCTGCATGCAACCAAGGCAAGAAAACATTAACCAGCTGGTCCCCATTCAGAGGCATCTGTAACCACCTGGAGGGAGCCCCAGACTGCAGTGCAGTGGCTCAGTGTGGGACCAAGCATGACTCAGTTTGTGCCTGCCAGAATCAACACTCAGTGACTGGACTGGGTTCAGAAACTCCTTTTAACAATTCTCCAAACAGTCTTTACCAGGCATTAACGTAGACTTGTTTCCATGAGCCAAATTGCAGTTGTATGGTTCTGGCTGGTAAAGGCTGGTGTGGGGTGGTCCTGCGATGTTGGTGGTCTTGGCACATGGATTTCAGTTCTGGGAAAAAGTGATCTTGGGATCCATTTGGCATGATGGCTATTCCTGCTGAGGCTGGGTGTTTGCAGACGTTATGAGCTCAGATATGAGAGAATTGCCTATTTGTGTTTTTACTTTCACACTTCTATGCTCTGGCAGCTTCATATTCTCATTGCTGATGTTTCAGGGTAAGTCCAGGCTCCTGTTACGTCTGTCTTTATGAGGATGAGGAAGGCACTTTGCTTTGGATTTAGTATTTGGTAAAAGTTTTCCTGTTTCTTTGTGGATATGGAGTTTATTCATCAAATTAATTAAAACTCAACTCACACATCAGCAGACATGTTGAAGTTCACCCAAACATGTGTTGAATGATTCATCTTAAGTACTCACAAGATCTGCCTGCTGTCTGATGTGAGTACATAAAGCCTTAGAGAGGCTGTACTAACCATCAGGCACTTAAAAGGCTTTCAATGCACCTTACCATTTATCCTATGGGTTTTGTACTTGTAACTGAACTGTGAATAGAAAACAGGTGATGACAGACACCAGTTAATTCATACAATTATAGAACGGTTTGGGTTAGAAGAGACCTTAAAGCTCATCCAGCTCCAACCCCCTGCCATGGGCAAGGACACCTTCTACTAGAGGAGGTTGCTCCAAGCTGCATCCGACCTGGCCTTGAGCACTGCCAGGGATGGGGCAGCCACAGCTTCTCTGGGCAACCTAGGCCAGTGCCTCAGCACCCTCACGGGGAAGAACTTATTTCCAATATCTAATATAAATCTACCCTCTTCCACTTTAAAGCCATTCCCTTTGTCCTGTCACTGTGTGCCCTTGTTAAAAACTTCTTAAGTTTCTAATCCACAGTCAATTTTCACGTTAAAATGCTTTTTTGGTGTCTCAGAAGATGAGTCCTCAAATATCTCTCTAAAACGTTGGCATGGAGAACTGCAAAAAGAATGGGGGTGCCTGGACCTTACCAGTTGCATCAAGCAAAATCAGTTAGGCTAAATCTGACCTGAAGAAATTTAGTCCAAATGTTTAAACCTTTACTCACCTTGATGACCAGTTGCTGATATGAGAAATCAATCCCTCTTAATCCAATGGGGCTGCTCGTAAGAGTAACCAGTTACCAATGTGACTGAGAGGTTGTTTTAACTTGCCTGACTTTGGAGAGTTTCTGCTTCCTCTGGAATTACACACCTTTATGTATGTTATAGTAATTTTTCTCGGTGAGTTCATAATCTCTGTATCTTCTGCTAATTCCCTTCGTATTTGAGTGCAGAGAGTTGAAAAGTAACTAAATAGTCATAGAAGATTGTAGAACACAGTTTTATTCAAGATTGAAGCCGTTTGCTTAGGTCACTTTACTCAAAAGGAGATGTATAAACCATAAATTGTTGTTTTAACCATTAAATACCCTGCTTACCTCCTTCCACATTCAATTATTCAAGGATTCAGTGTGAAGGGCTGCATAAAAGATAGCTACATGGGTGTTCTTTTCATTGTGCCACAGACTTTAAAGAGGAAAATGGTTATCCCTAAAGTATTTGTTCCCTCTTAGATTTTTGAGTCATTAAGTTGAACTTTCTCTCGTTTTGCATTGGTTGGCAACACTATGGTCCAGTTTATGTGTTGTTTCCAAGGGCTTTTGTAAACCAAATCACTGGACCCCTTAAAAAAATGTTTACAAAAAGGTTGCTGCAACCTGTACTCATAGAAGACTTCATATCATAGCAGAGGAGGATTAATAATGCATGTAATTATAATATACAATTTTCTTTAGGCTTTCCTAATTATAAAAAAATTACAGATAACAGCAACAGTGTGATTCTGAAATGCCTCTCATTTATTATGTAGCTCTCTTAATCAGTGATCTGCCACTGGAAATCAAGTCAGAATGTTATTATGGTCTCTCCTTCTGGATTTAATTACAGCAGTAACTCATGACTCAAAGTCTGAGCAAACACACCATGCAGTTTATAGCTTTGAAGAACAGCTATTAATCTTGCCTTTTACTCCCCAGTGCAAGCCAGTGAGAGCCTTCTAAAAATCTTTATGCCTAAAGATAAACACATTTACAAACAGGTTTGAGGTGGGGAGCAGAGAGCCCAACCACAGCGTCTACTCTATACACGCACAGTAGAGCATCCTCTCTGGGAGATGATCTTTAGGTGTACACATCACTGAACTTGTTCCCACCAAGACTTATTATCTTGCACCCTTACCATTGGTAAGAATGATTTCAGGATGTCAGCTCCTGTCCATTGATAGCCCACAGCAAGGACAAGACTTTTGCCATATCGGTAGGCTTGCTGAAGATGTGCGTCTGTGACTCTCATTATTTTGGACTGAGTTTTCATCTCTAACCTGACAATTAGCTGCAAAAGGGAATAATGCACTCTTCCAAGAACTTGATTTAGTATCAGGAACAGCTCTTGGCTTTGGCAGCATCCAGGGACGATGTCTCTCCCTCCAAAGCAGAAACATGCCCAGCCACATGCTGCTGACTGTGATGACAGAGCTGCTGGAGATGTCTGGGGATGCATGAGGTGGAGCATGCAGAGGAATGAACATGAACATGAATGCTTGTTTTCTAAAGCTAACTCTTTTTAAGAAAATCTAATCTTGTCATCCAAAGGAAGGACAAGGTTAAATATCTTTGTGTACCTCAGACTAATGTCTACCGGTGCCTATGTCTTCCAAAAAGGAATCTAAGCCATGGCTAAAGAAGATTCACTTGTCCTCTCAAGCCACCACCTTGAGCACCTGCTTTCTATACTTTCAGCATTTTGAGAAAGAGTAAGCTGGGACATAGCCAGCCTGTTTCTTTTTTTGTATGGTTTGTTTGAAATCACCAGGGGTGCAAGGGCCCCAAAACCATCTGCTCACTTTCCCAGCCTGATGGATGGACCGACAGCCATTTGGTGTGGGTCATTTGGGAACCTGTGGGAAGGAAGCAAGGAAACATTTGTACTTGACTGATGCAGCTTACGTCCATGCTGCAGTGTGTTATCAGAACTGGTCAGAAATGCTTTTTTTTACCTGAGTGTTATTTCATCAGGACCTGACAATTGTTTGAAGTGGAAAGTACTGGCAGGAAAGGCTACGCTTGAGCAGATTGGTCTGTTTGAAAGACAGTGACATTTCAAAATTGATATTCTGAAATTGCCACATGCCCTTCTGGAAAAGGAGTAAAAAAAAAACAGCAGGAAAAGGTTGGTATTTCACTGAAACTTGTCAAAAACAGAGAGGTGAAGTACTGTGCCCAACCAGCCTGAGCTGTGTGTGCTTTTGCTTTGCTAGCCTTTCCACACTGCAATGTTTCGGTCTTTGTGGGATGAATTTGGGGGTTTCCACTCCTTTGGTTTTTTTCCCTTTTTTTTTTCCTTTTCTCAGATTTGTGAGAGTTGTCTGGACACCATTTTCTCCCAACCCTGATTTCCAGCTCATGTTCCAGCAGAACCTGGGATCCTTTTCACCCCAGTTAGCCAGAGAGGAATGGCTGAAGGCACAGCAGGACTGGGTAAAAGATGTTTTGTGCCAAACAGGAGAGGAGGAGAGCAGAAAAAGCACTTTGGTAGGAGCTCAGGCTACGTTTGCAGTAAAACATCACTTTACTCTCATCTCACCTAACATTAACCTTCCAAAACCAAGATCTCTTATCAAGCATCTAAAAAGGTGATACAGGCTTTAGCAGCACTGCCCAGTGAGAGCTGACTGCCCATTCACAGCAGTAGGCTCTGTGCTGCCCTTTTAGGATGTCTCCTTTGGCTACAGGAGGGGCTCTAGAAAGGCTAAATATCAAGGATGTTTAAATGCCATGTAACTAGGTGGTATGAGCACCTTTGTGCTTCTTCCTCTTGGCAGTCTACTAACCCAAGGGGAAAGCCTGAGAAAATAAGTATAATTAAACCCAACTGCTGTGGACAATGTAATTGAAATTTACTTTAAAGATTGACATTGCTTAGGCTGAAACCTGCCTCAAAAACCCCTCATCTCCCTTCCTCAAACACATGAGTATTCTGTGTTTTGTACAACAAAATATACAGCCAACTCTACTTGTTAAATTTGCTTTCAAACTCATCATAGGAAATAAATCTTGCAGGAAACAGAGGAAATCAATAACTCTGCCATATTCCCAGAAAAAGCTGTGGGAAGAGCATCCTCTGTTACGGATTGGATTCACTCTGCTGTCTAGAACTGCGGATACGGGAAGTAAAATTCACCTCCCATTCCAGCATTCAGATCTGCTGCTGCAGGGAGCTGTGTCCTTGATGGCAACGAGCCTTGGTGTCAGCTTAGAGCAGAAGAAACCAGGCTGGAGAAGGAGGACAGGGTTTCTGGCTGCAATAGTGTGACACTGACACATGAGGCTTTAATTTCAACAGAGGAAGTGGAGCAAAAAGGATTGCAAAATCTGGTTCCATAGTGGTCTGTGGTTCTGCTTGCTGTGTTTGGTGTCATATCTGCGGTCTCGGAGGAAACATCAGCTGGTTCTCCTTGGTTTGAAGCAAGATGGGGAGATGGGTGGAGTGCAGTGTTAGAGAGAACAGGGAAAAGTGGTGATCCTTGGTGTATCAGCAGGGACCAGAAGAGCCCTCTCCTCTCATCCTGGTTGAGAAGAAACAGTAAAGCATTTCTTCACACTTTTTTTCCTCCTTAAGGCTGTTCTGTGTCTGTGAATACTGAAAACCTTTTTTACATTTGTTTTGCACTATGGACATGAAGACTTACCCAGGTTGCACATCTCCAGGTCCCTAGCAGACCTCATCTTTGAGTTGCTTTGTTCCAGGGTATCCCAAAGCCATCTGAGGAGATGGCTCACAGGCTGTGGGAGGTAATTTGCTGTGGGAACTGAGAGGAGAGCAGTCCACACAGCATCCTTAAAGCAACCCAAAGAGAAACTATTGCAGAGAGTAATTACTCTCGCAATCCTCCAGGCTCGCTTTGCCACAGCACTGTGCAGTGAGATCTGTGCAAATTTGGAGGTTGCTGTAATCCCCATCGCCATTCTGTGATGTGGAGGGAAAGGTTGTTTTCATTCGGAGGCAATCACTTACCCTTTATTTACTGTGAAGGATGAGGATGGGGGACTCGGAGTCCCAAAGCTTTTCACAGTTGGTTTTGTTGTCTAATTATTTTGCAGAAGAGCTGTTCCCAGCAGCGCAGGGCTGTTTCCTCTGCAGCAGAGCCTGGGGGACTCCTGCCCTTGCAGAAGGTCTCTCTAGAAGTGTTTTGCTATAGGATAACACTGCAGCTCACGTGTCTTTTTCACTTACTTTGTTTATGTATTTTTAATGCATCACATGAATAAAGAAAAGTGCCTTCCATGTTGTCTTTTGAAGGCAGATATTTGTATTGCTGTTGTGCTGTCGTGGCTTGCCATGCCCAAGTGTATTTACGTATATCCATCTTTTCCTTCCAAAAGCAGCCCTGTCAAGTTTCCCCAGTTGTTCAGTCAGTCACAAAACACTGTTGTAAAGCTAACGCTGCTTTATGTTGTCTAAATAGATGTGGGTCTTCTATTGTTCCTGCTGTCAGCCTTATTGTTAAATTGCTTTGAATTTGCAATTCTCTGTTCCGAGGAGAAGTTATTACTTGTAATTAGGATTGTTAGATAGTAGCACTTTTCACTCTAGAGTTAATGAGTTATGATCAGGACATATCTTCTCAGTAGTTTAGAATATTCCCATTGTTATTCTGACATCGTTATTAAAAAAAAAAAGTTTAGATAGCAGCTCACTTAAACCAGCAAAAACATTCACAGGCTCCATGAAAGTTATGGATGGCTAAACATGAGCCTGTGTCACCACTTAGGTGCAGAAAGAGTCCTACCGTGATGCATTGCACCCTAAGATCCATTATCAGGCAGGATGTCTGAGTTCAAGCTTCACAAGAGGCTTCCAACTGGAGCTGACACTGAGCAGGCAATCAGAGTGGCAAACTACCTTTCCACCTTTTATCCCTGTCCCCCTGGGATGAAAGCACTCTCCTTCACAAACCTTTGTGGACCATTCTAAGTTTCCTGCCGGGTGAGGAGGCTGTGGAGGCACCATGGCACATAGAAATGGTGCTGAGAAATGTGAGCTACAGTCTGGAGAAACTCTTCTTTCCCCCACCTGCTTTTGCATTGCAGGGTCCCCGCACTGTGATTTCTGCACCCAAGCAGAGGAACAGGCACTACATTTCACCACTGTGTTTAATCAGTGGTGAGATTAAGGTAGGCATTGGGCTTGTGTGGGTCAAGAGAATCTTATAAAGGTAGCACTGAACCAGGATGCTGAAAAAACCTCTTCCAGTCATTTGGAAGGTAGATTCTAAAGTGGTGAGCTTCAAAGGCTAGAAAGAGTTCTTTGATCTTCCAAAGCCTGTAAATGAGAGCGCTGTCTGCAGGATGCAACACGTGTCCAAACAATCACAACAAATCTCAATGGAGTTTTCAAGCAGCAAAACCCTTAAGAAAGAAATGAAAAGGGACTTAATTCAGACAGTCAGCCCAAACAACAGCATGGCTGTCGCAGATGTTTTTGGTAGACGTTGTACAATAACTTATTAACTCAAAAATAAACTATTTGACTTGCCAGCTGAATGCTTGACAAATGAGGGAGATGATGTTTAAAGACATAAAAAAGGAAACAAAAGGGATGTGGACCTGGAATAAGGGAGATTTCAGTCTGTGCAAGTTTCTGAGAAGATCACAGCTTCAAAAACCAGAGGAACATTTTTAGGTGGGAGGAAGTAATGAAAGACATTCTGAAATGTTTTTGTTGTGGTTTTTTGACCTTTTACTAAGTGCTCCAGGCCTGCATGAAATGTTGAGCTATGGGGTGGATTTGTTTGCTCTTAGGTAAAGCATGCTCAGAGAACGTATTTGTGAGCACAACTGTGGGCAAAAAATACTTGAGGTCCTCAGATGGGCTGTGCCATGGCCAGGCAATCTTGGGAAGGGTCTTTCAGGCTAACATTTGACTTGGTATATAAATCTAGGCTTGGCTCTGCAGTGATGCTTTGCTACTCAGTTCCCCATGGAATGGAGTTAAATACCTCAGTAGTTTTGGACCTGAATTACTGAGAATACTGGAAGGGGAGTATGTCTGAGCAGTACACTTATATTCTTTCCAGAGATGTTTTTTGAGCATCAAAACCAAATTGCTGAATTCATTTGTGTATTTGCTTATCTTAGAGTGCAGTATGTCTGGAGGATACATCCTAGTCTGTGAGCCTCTCCTTCCTAACGTCTTGCCATCAATTACAGCATTAGTTACCCATGTTTTCTGTTTCTAAATACATCTGGACTTTTGTTTTTAATTATTCATTGAGACAAAGACTTATTTTTTACCGGAGTTTCTAAATGTGCTCTTGAGCATTATGGAGACAACCTGTGACACCCAGAGGAAAAACAGGACTGGACAATGGAGTCTGTGGTGTCAAGGCAGTCATGTAAAAAAGGAGGTAAGGTTCAGCGTTTGCTTCTCATGTACTGTCTTTGGGTATCCTATTGGAATTTCTAGGACAATTGCTTCTTATAAATGGGTTGTGACAAGCAATTACACATCACTCTACACATCTTAAGAAAGGAAAAGCAGAGTAATTGAAAATAGGACTGTGAGAGCTCTCAGGAGGTCACTCAGGCCATCTCCTCACCCAGGTGGGATTGGCTTCACACTAACGACTTGTGACATATGTTTGTCTCATGTGTTTTCAAAACCCGCCAGTAACAGAGGTCCTGCAACCTCCCTAGGAAATGCTTTCAGGGCTTATCTCTGTTTAATGTTGCAGCTTCTTTCCTACTGTCTTCCTCATGTTCCCCTCAAGGCCATCGTGACACTGGCTCTTCTTTTCAGGCTCCTAAGGAGCACACGGGATGGTCATTTCCTTTCTTCTACAGCTACAAGACCATCTGTTTGGAGACTGCTATCATGATTCCTCTTAGTTTTCTCCTTTATAGACTAAACAATCATGCCATCCTTTTAATCTTTCCTCATAATTTATGGGGTTTAAACCTTTCCTCATTTTTGTTGTTCTCCTCTGGACTTGGACTAATCGATCCATATCCTTCCTGAAAGCATTGGCCCAAACCTATGTTTCAGTAGCTGCATTTTCTCATCCTGATATTTGCTTTGCAAAGGGTGGGTTGCTCATTGCAACAAGGATTTTCAGGACTCTTTGTTTAAAAGTCTTTGGTAAATGCTCAGTCTTGGATCTGGTCTGGTGTTTAGATAGGCAATACAGACCAGAGGAGCTTCAACATCTCTGCTGACCTCCAGTGCACTAACGAGTGCTGAATTTTAAATGGGAGGAGGAGGAAGAAGGAAGATGGTGAGAATATAGAGTGGCACCATTCTCAAAGATGTCTGATTCTTATAAATTTTGCTGATCTGTGTTGGTCTCCAACAGTCCATATCAACTGAAACTTCTCAAGCAGTATGAGAAATTCTCCCAGTTTGAGCCTCTGGGCATGAGAGCAGATCCATTATGGGAGCTGGTCAAGAGGACTCTTCCCTTCTGGAAGAAATACTGGCATTTTTGGCTTGTATTACTCTCTTTTAATCCTGAAACCTCCACTGATGGTGGCAAAACACCCATTAGGGGTCATGGCCAGCGTGTCTTACAGTAGATTTCCGTCCCAGTTTAGTAGGGTTGGGATGGAAAAGGGTTTCTCTTCCCAAAGTAGCTGAAGGACCAGATGATTTTTCCAGTTACATAGCTCTCAAAAAAGCCTCTAAAGCCCTTGGGATTAGGCAGCCAAAACATCATCATCTGGGTGAAGTTTCATGGGGGAAAAATATGTCAGCAGATAATGGAAAATGGTTTGATTTGGTAGGAACATTATGAATTTGAGAGGAGAAAAAAAAGGAAAGGTTGTTGTTGGCTACCTCTTTTACTGGTAATGTTAATTGCGAAATAGGGATCACTTAAAAATAAGCAATTATAATTGCATGATTATAATTTTTTAGGTTCCCAAAGCTTTGCTGGAAACTGAGCTGTTACTGCAGCTTGTGCTGGGTGTCTGGAATATAAAATGAAGGGAAAACAGCCTTACTTTGAGTCTGTGAAGTTAAGCTTGTTGCTACCTCTCAGTTTGAAATTTCTTTATCCAACAGATTGCACACTCTTTTAAGGAAGCAGAGTTTCAGTGTTTTCGGCCGTATAGTGTAATACCACATAAAGCAAGAGAAAGCAAAGGAAGTTGGCTCATGCTGGAATTGTTCTGGTGTTTTCTCATACAACAGAGTGGTAAATTGTTTTCCTTGGCTTTCTGGAAAATATCTGACCTTGATACTCCATATTCCATTTATGTAAACAATTACAAAGGCATCTGAGCCAAATAGAAAAGACTATTTCTTGAAAACCTGCAGGGAATGCACGTGGGAATTTCCCACATGCTATGGCAATCTTAAAAATACCTCCTTGTAACCCCACAATATTAATGATTAACTCCGGAACTGTGAGTTTTTCCAGACTTCCAGTGAACTCAGTGATTTGTGTGTTCAGCTGCATGTATCAGGGAGAGGTAGTAAAAAAAAGGCATTTACCTCTTTTTGCAGCTTGCATTTAACAATCTGCCACATTTTCCCCTTGAAATTCAGGATTTCTGTAGATTTCTCAGCTGATAAATCTCACAGTACAAGAAACGTCATTTTGTGGCTAAGCTGTGTGCTGAGATGCTCTTGTGAGAGCAAGCTGGAACCAGTTTTGTTCTTCGTGGATTACTCACAGATAGAGCTGCTTTGCTCAGGATGCTCACCCACACGCTGCAGCGAGAACCTTCAGAGATGTGCTTAACATCATTGATACCTTGTTTATATACATCTGAAATTCAATATTAGTGTTAGCTTTGTGAATTGTTTCCGTTACATTTGCTGAAGAAGAGAGCAATAGCAGAGTGCCCCTTAAGAGGTAACTTCCCAGAGCAAGCAGGGCTCCTCATGCAAAGATTCACATCACACCAAGTCTGTTCAGCTCGTGACATGGTGGGCAGCACCACTGACAACAGTTTGCAAATGTAAAATGTTGCATGAAGCTGTGGAAAGATGCTGAGTGCCAAACCTGCACCTATCTACACCAACAGCCTGTCCTACAATAGTAAAGAACATTCAGCCTCTTGGATCACTATTTCTTTACTGGTATCGCTTAATGTAGCAGTGTGGTCTATCAACCATCCCACTGCACCATGTGTAGTGGTGGTAATATTTTTATCAGTAAAATTTCCAGAGCACAGTTTTGTAATTAATTCAGCTTGAAAGACTGGAGCCTGGCTGTTATGGGTGCCAAGTTAGCACTCATCCTTACTGGGCCAGAAGAAAATGGTTTTGGAATACCTTGTGAACCAGCACACCCCCATTTCAGGGTGTTTTTAATAATATATCCATCATTTAGATGTATGTATATAATTTAATCTTTTATTATCTATCTATCTATCTATCTATCTATCTATCTATCTATCTATCTATCTATCTATCTGCTCATCTGGATGCTTCATTGGTTCATATAAGTCTTTTTTGACTAGTGGAGCAGGCCCAGCATCCTAATGACACAATCACAATCAGGCCATCAGAGCTTCACTGCAGTGGATGCTGGCAACTTACCTGTCCGCAGTCAGAAAAGATAAATATCTCTACAAAGTGGACTGGGAAACCACACAGTTGGAAGCAGATGGTAGCAAAAAAAAAGAAGCAAGCTTTAGAAAAGAGGAGGGGAACCTGTTTTTCCTTCTGCATGGAAAGATGTGTACACTGGAGATGTGAGTGTGTACATGTGAAAGACAGGAATGGTGAAGTGATTAATTTCATTCCTGTGATTACCTTCTTTTGGGTTAGCACAGAAGATGCAGCCTTGCTAGACCTTCAGTAAGTGAAACCCTTTGTGTTTGTGGGGAAGTAGCAGAAAGTCTACCAGGCAAGGGGGTGTCTTAGTATGCCCAGACTGGGCCCCCACAAGCTGCACTGAAAGTTGTGTTTGACTGTATCAAAGTGACTAAAATAATTGAATCTGACAAAGCGCTGCTAAGAAATGAATCTAGTTATGAATCTTGCATTATTTAATGACCATTCTTGAAACTTGAGCACCTTTCAGCAGATCATTTGATGAAAACACTGATTTCTGAAAATCAGATTGACTCCTACTCCTTCCAGTCATTAGGAGTGATCTGAAATCAGAGCTGAGAACACCTGAAAGGCTTGAAACTCAGGAAGTGCAGGAAGAATAGACACCAAATCCTTAAACCCAGGATGTTTCAAAAAAACCTCTTCACAATGCCTTTTAAAGAAAAGATGGGAATGTTGTAGTTTTTTGTAACATTAATAAAAAACTTGCATTAATACTAACCTGCAGTAGTTGTTTAAAGGAAGAACATGTAGAGGTGGGTAACTGGCAGGTAATGAAATCTCACCTGAGAAGATGCTGACCCTTTCAAACTTTACTACTCTTGGGCTCATAATGTTGTTTGTGGAATCTATTGCTCGGTGTCTGTGTGCATTCATATAGCTCTATCTGTATGTATATGTATTAGGTTTCCTTCCTTCTGTGCCTAATATACAGAGGATGTGGCTTTGCGTCAGCCCTGCTGTGACATTTGCCTTTCTGTCTGGCTGTAGAGGCCCACATATTCAGCTTGAGTTGTCCTGGGTTCAGTTGTTTTCAAGATAGATGTTGGTTATTATATTTGTGGGGTTTGGTTTAGAGTTAAAGCATATGTTAAGGCACACGTGGTAGGGACATCTTGCCCTTGAAGACAGGAAGCATATAGCCAGCTGGTCAGTACAGTACATCTCTATCTGCTTGATTAATGCAGGATATGGGTCTGCCACAGCTTTTACCTTCAGATCTTGGCTCTTCAGTTGACTCATGCTTTCATCCTCAGAGAGCTTAATTTTCCTCCCAGATATGATTTATTCCACCTTTTTCTTTTTTTCCCTTAAAAAAACCTCCAACAAAACCCAAACAATCTTAAAAGTATCCAGTTACTGGCACCAAACTCATGAACTTTTTCTCTATTCCGTGTTTTCCGTTTTTTCATTAAGCTCAGTTTGACTGGAGCTACATGCTGTCCCTGCTCCTAAGCTGGCCATTTCCTGCTGGAAAAGGCAGGGAGAAACTCTGCACTGACAGGGAGAGGAATAAGACATGCAGTTCTCTCTGTAACCCCTATGGATATTATGCTACTGTATGTGCTTCTATCATTTGTAAAACCCCTGAAAAGTAAGACTTGGAAAAACTTGTTTGCATATGGCACTCACTGTACTATGGAACTATGCCTTATTGTCATGGCGTTATAAGAGCTTCACCTTACTGTTAGCTGATGTAATAAAACCATATCTATGAAGCTTGGAGTTCAGCAACTGAATTTTGTTCTGTACCCTGCTACAGATCGATCTCCGTATGTTTTATTTCAGTTAGGATTATTGCAGATGTAAGTTTAAGTGTCTGCCCTCTTTTAAAGCTAATTCCCTGCTTCCTCCAAGTTTCACAGCAGTTAGGCACTCTAGGAAATATTTCTTTGACTTATTAAGAATTTTTAGGTTATAAATGCATTGACCTAATGGGAAGCCTCTAGGAAAATCTATCACCAAATTTTATCTCATTATTCCCAAGTTGTTCTTTATGTTGTGCACCTCTGTTCTGTCACCTTTTACTTGCTTCCCTCTAAATTGAAGGCTGTTATACTGCCTTAAATCTCTCTGCCTATGGGAGTCTTTTTAGGCTGCAGAACATTGTAATTAACCACTTTGGACTTTCCAGGTTTTGCTGCACATATGCTTTGCTCAAATTCAAGCCCAGGTATGGCAAACAGAGTTCCAGATGAAGGCATGCTGTTAACTAACATAATTGCATTATTCTTCCAACAACACTCCTTTTCAATGACTTTTCTTTTTACTGTTGCTGTGCAGCAGTCAAACATGCCTTTTCCCAATACATCTTGGCAAACAATAGGCATTAACTTTGAAGCCCAAGGCACTTGAGCTTTTAAGGTTGAGTGTCCACATGTTATAAAAACAATTCTTACCTGATTGTAAGCTTCATAAGCACTGAGGAAGCCCCAATCACCTTTTAAATTCATGAGCTATGCCTGTTATGCCTGGGAGGAACTCTTAGCTAGTGGGACTGGAGCAGCCTTGGTCCTCCTCCTGGGTGCAAGTGAGATCAGCATCGTCCTGCGCCACTGACCTGAAGGTGAGGTTTGTACAGTGCTGAGGAGATCCCAAGCTACAAAGCAACCAGTCTGATGGAAGGATGGGTTCCACCTTCCTCCACAAGAGCTGTGTTTTATCTGGGGATAGGGTAGGCTGTGGAGGGTGCGCTGCCAACTTGGGTAGGAAGATGGTATCTGGAGGAGATGCTCTGCTACCACAATTAAACTGGGTTTTGTTGACACAGAAAGAAACTGTGAGCTGATGCTGGCTGTGTCACAGCACCATCTGCAAAACTATGTTGTATTACAGAGACACTGTAGTAGAATTAGACAAAGGTGTTGCAAACTGTGACGTGATTAAACACAATGCTCTGAGAAGGAATCTATAGCAGTTCTTGCTGAAGGACTCTGAAATGATCCACCCAGCTTATGGCTGTGATAACAACAGGCAGACAAGACACTGTTGTGTCCTACCAGGTGGATAGAGTAAGGCTTTGAAGAAAGAGTGGTGTTGTGCCTGTACATGAAACACAGGCTTGCTAGGACTTATTTAAAGTGCTGTGTGTTTGCCTCTTTGTGGTTTGGTCATGACCACGAATGAGACAGCTCAGCCAAGGGGAGCCACAGAGATTTCAATTCTTACAGCATTAACTAGGGAGAGGACCTGAAGTGATGCTGGTATTAGTCATGCGGAGATCTCTGGTGACGCACTGTAACTACGTCTGAAATTATAAGGGATATGGAGTAATCAGCATGAGTACGAGAAAGTGATCATCTAAGGTGTTGAAACTGCCAGATGTGAACCCAATACTTTCATGCTGACTGCAGAGCCAGATCTATACTTGCGTTACAATTCTCATCCACCCATTTGTACCGTAAAAGACGTCTTTCCCCTTGAACGAGTCTGGAAGGGGCCATGCAGCATCTGAAAGTTCATGATCCGTAGCTGTCAGAAGAGGCTCTGACTTTTAACTAAGCCAGCTGGTGATCAGATGCTGTGGCTTGCTATTTATTTTGCAAATCGTACCTGCAGACATGTTTCCTTAGCAAAGCCACTGATTGTGACAAATGTGTATAACAAGTGCAGCCTTCTATTGATTCGCACATTCTATTTTCCACTTTTGGTGGAAACAGATGGAATTCAGTTTTCTCACAATTACTATTAGCCAAGAATAACATCACTTAAATCAGTGCGGGGGAGGTGGAAAGCTGCAACTACAAAAACACACAGCCTGAAGAGCTGGATATTGAAATGTAACTTGCAAATAACCATAACTGATGTGTTAGCCAGGCCCTGATTCAAAAACATACTCTGGGCTGAAAGCATCACGTCCTACTGACATTATGCATGTGGCCTTCTGAAAAAAGGGTGATCCAGATTGTGCTTGTAGGTTAGATTCAGTGCATGACTGATGCTTAAAATGTAATGTCTCAGGACATTTTCCACTAAAAATAAACCTAGGGTAAAGTTGGATGGAGTTAATGCTAATATAAGGGTATGCAATCATGCAAATCATTGCTTACCTTGCAAGACGTTAAAGGAAATTCTTAAGAAATTAAAATATTAGTCCATAATTAGAAAAGAAGTCGATCATTAGGTATGCAATAAATCATTTCCAAATATTCAGTCTGTTTTAGATCAAATTGTTGTGAATTTAGAGAAGGTGCAATGCATAGCTAATGTCTGAGTATGAGAGAAAATCCTACACTCCGTGAATATTAAGGCTGAATCAAGTGCTTAAGGTTAAGAAATAACATAATTAAAGCACTTTTTGAAATCCTAGCTTCACACTGATTCTTTTGCACCATGCTGAACTCTCACTTGATGTGATCACAGGTATTTTAGTCCCACTATTAAGTATGGCCTCTGGCTTTGTTTAGTAACTAAAATGGGATTATTAGTTTCATTCTAGACTTCCATCTGTCCTTTTCATTATTACTGTATCTTAACAATTCCTCCAGACTATTACGTTTCTATTCACAATAGCCTTGTAAAGAGGCATTATTGGGTCTATCGTACAGATACTGAATGGAGCCAGACGTTTCCGTGTCAAAAAGGCAACAGGATGATTATGATATTCTATTTAAGAGCCTTTAATATTTTATAGTGCTTTATGTGTTCATAGCAAAGATACATGGAAATCATACAGCTGGTGTCTGTAGTAAGGCATCCGAAAAGACAAGGTGACTGGCTGGTGGTCATCCATGAAAGACTTGCCCTGTAATAAATGTGAAACCTGTGGCTTGATGCCTAATAAATCCTATTTTTTGGAGGGCTGCTTACAATATCTAGCAGAGGAAGCCTGAGGACCTCCAGTTCTGTGCCTGCATATTGGGACTGGAGTTACACTTCCACAGTGGTTTTGGAAGTTGCACTTTTAAACCTTAACGAGGTGACTGGAACTGTGTAAGATGAAGTGGTTGTTTTGGCTAAGTTTGGGCAAATATTCATAACAGCAGCAGAATGCCCCTCCTGTCCCTGAAATGATGCTTCTGTCCTATTTCAAGCCCTAGAAGCATCAGGGCAAGCTGGAATGTTTCATTTTGCCTTTTCACATGGCCAGAACTTTATTTTTCCTTAAGAATCAGCAGAGCAGCTTCTGCTGAAAGCTTTTCCCCAGGGATGGCAAAGCAAAAAACCCAACAAAACCTGTGCCAAATCTTTTTCAAGTGAATTTTGAAGTGCAAATCCCGCCACCTCTGTCCAGGCAGCCACATCTTGCCCACAGCCTGAATGCAGAACAATTAAAAGGAAATCTATACTCCTGTGTGCAGCACTTATCGTTTCTAAAGGCACTCAGCTGGTATGAGTGGTTCCACTTTCAAATGGGGCAAGGAAAGTGTGAATGAGTTGGCTGCTCAAAGCCTACAGATGCGGATGATTTGTGAGGCGGGAAGGCTGGGAAGTGCTGGGCTTGGGAAGGCAGGGTGGCACAACAGCTCCTGGATGCCTGTTCGTGCTGGGCAAGGGTTCACTTTTGGCTGGGGAGACAAAGCCCTTGCTCATGGCCAAGTTTGCCGCATTGCGGGAAAGGATGAGTCAGGCTCTTCACACCTGATCCACCACTGATGGTTCATCCAGTACAGAAACAGCTGCATCCCTGGCTCCCAGCTGGTATGGACTGATCATCCGCCCCTTTGCACAGTCACCACAGTCACAGTACCAGAGCAAGGTGGCTGCATTGGTGATGGTGTGGTGCGCCCAGCAAAATTGGTCTCTGCATGTGTGGGGTGCCTTTCCTGCACCCTCTTTGCCTCCATGGTTCTTGCAGTGACACGTCTTCCCTCTTGCCGCAACAGAGTTGTGTGTTGGAAGGCTGTAGTTTAAGCCGAGATGGCATCTTTGCTCTCCCCATTGTCTTCTGTCATTTGAACGCTTCTCAAGAAATTACTTTGTGGGCTTATGTTTTTCAAGTTAAAACCTGATGATGTATCAGTATCTGATACATAGTTAAATAACTTTCCAGTGCCCTTGTTTAATTCACAGCACTGAATCTTCACTGAAGTCAAATTATGAAGCACATGGGTGTTAGGATATTTCAGTACCTCCCTTTTTCTTTTCACTTATAGCTTACAATTCTAACATCCTTCTTAGAAGAAGCAAGTAATAACAATATAGCTTGAGCAGTTCTTGCTGGGAAGGTATTTCTAAGCAAAGAGGTAACAGACCTAAGTACACAAGACCTGCAAAACCTAAGATGTTAAAATAATCACAAACCTTACAAATGAGACAGAAGCGTAACTCTCTTACTACTCTTGGCATTGGTTGAATCTACAGAGGAAATTGAAGATTTTTATGATTCTATTAAAATTACTGTTCAACACATTCGAAGGGATGATAGAGAAACATAAAGGGCAGTGTCTCATATGTTAATGTTAACCTGGCAATATCATTTATATTGAAATTTGACTTGACTTTCAAGCACCATTTGAAAGGTTATTGCATGTGAAACCGAATTAAGCTATAGAGTTTGCCCTTTTATAATTCAAAATAAGAACTGCGTTTTTCATTCGACAAGTTCCCGCTTAACAAAGAAATATTAAGAAAAGGACCCTAGGATTATGCCTTGCCCTACCTCCCGCCAGCAAACCCCTTAGTTTTTTGGGGGGGAAGGAAAACAAAAGCAGGTGAAAAAGTCATACCCTTAGGGCAGGGCTCTGGTGCCAGAACTGGCTTATACCAGAGTGCACATTAATGAGGCTGTTTCACCTTTGCACCAGAATGCCTGAAATTAGATACTCTTCCAGTCTGTAGTTTCTAAGAAGTCTTGTATTTCCATCCCTGTCTTTATTAATTTGGGGTTGATGAAATCCTCTCCCATGTTGTCCCAACCTTTACGTCTTCCACTGCCCTAGTTATTTGAAGCACAATACCTTGTTTAGCTAAGCTAGCCCCTGCGTACGTATGAACTGGATCAAATAACCCTGCTTCAGTCACCTCTTTAACTTTTCCAGGAATGATATTAAAAACGAACGTCCATCTCCCCGAGGGTTTGCAGCGCGGAGTCTCAGCCAGTCTCCGTAGGTTTGGTAAATAGCTTGGGAAGTTTAGAATTTGCATAAAAACACCTTTAACTGAGCAGGACCCCGGGAAAAAAGAGTAAATCCCAGTCACCTTCATCCCAAGATGACCCCTGCAAATGCAACTTTTTACTGAGGCAAATTAGCTCAACAGAAACCATAAGGCTTTTCTGAGAATCTCTCCGCTGCGCTCCTGCCAACTCTACCACTTTGGGCATTAATCGACCAGAATTCCAGGCAGGCAGAAAGTGCAGACAAATGGTCACTGTGCAGGCAGCAAGGAGTCAGCCCGCGCCTCTGCACACCAGCCAGCACACCAGCGGCTTCAGACCTGTGCATATTGGCATGTTTGTGCCTGCTGTCACTAACAGGGGAGGCAGGAAGATGTCAAGCAAACAGAATCTCCGGCTCCAGCAGAGAAGATGGTGCCTTTGACACAGAGCAAAGATGGGATGGAGATAAATGTAGGGATTTATGGTCATTACAGCCAGACTGTTTAATGGAACAGGAGGAGCTGTCAGGAGTTCTCTTTATGAGGAATGATTTTTATTAAACCAGGAATGGATTTTCCTAGTTGAGGTGTTCAGCACAATTGGAGAGAAGACTTGGAAATAGGAAAGCCTTTCCATGAGGTTTATTCTTGTCGTTTTGCCTATGGCAACAGTTTTCAGATAATGGGTCGTGTTTTGGGGAGAAAAAGAGGGGCAGGGAAGGCAGCTGGGAAAGGTTGTAAGAATTAGGTAAAATCTTCTTTTCCCCTTAAATTTGCCCCATAATTGAAATATTTTATTTGCTATTGGGAGATATATTCATAGTTTTAAAAAGAAAATATTGATGAATGAAATTATTTAACTGTCTCCTTAACTTCCAGCACAAATAACCGTGTTTCCATTTTATACTTTTATAACTGCAAGTGCGGATAAGTTCATCCATCTCTATTCATGTAATTTCTTTCACAGTGAGCAGTCCTGTCTCCACTCCCACCAGAGTCATGCTTCCTGTGCTTTCAAAAGTAAACACGTTCAGAGGACACGAGTGGCAGCAAATAATGTAAACAGGAATTCTCATGGTAATTGTACCTGTGCTCTGCTATACTTAGAAGTGGAAGTCAAGTCAGTGTTTGGTGAAGCAAATCTCCTGCAACCAAGAAGGAAACAGAAACATAATCAACATTCGGGTCGGTCGGTCTGCAGAGGAAATCCGAGGTGCAGTTTCACAATACATTAAGTCCACAACAATATCGGTTCAAAAGTTCCCCTTCTGCCTGACCTTGGCCTTTTGGAAAGGGTTGGGAAGAGGAAAAGGTGTTTTAAAACCAGATAGTTCAGTAAACTGATCTGTAGTTTGACCTTAGAAAAACGTCTGCTCATGCAATTGGGAAAGTGATACAGAGAGGAAACAAGTCTGGGCACAGAATGATCTCCATGATGGAGCCATGTGGGCAGAGTTTGCTGCCAGAGACAGAAGGGTGTGTGAGTACATGCCAAGAGTAAAAAAAACCCAAACATTCAGATAGCTATGAGCATGTTCTTTGGTTTCAGATATCTTATTCAGTGATAGTTGGTACAGTGAGAGTTCCTGCGCAGCCTCATTTCTGGTGGGATGGACTAATTTCTTCATGATGAAACAGCTCTGGTGGCACCTCTGGTTGCTCCTTTCCAAGTGATGCTGCTGTGCAAGAACCGTCTACCAAGCTTAAGAGTTTCATGAGTTGGGACTTGTGAAAAGACACAGGGATTTGCATGTTAGAAGGTGGTAGCAATAACCATGTAATTCAAGTTTTGCATATTATGGTTAATACCAAATAGGACTTTGCCATGCAGATTTATTGTCAGTTGCATGTTATTTCTTGCTTGTTTGGTGGTTTTTTTTTGTTAGACTTACTGGAAAAAGCCCAGTGTCGACAGCCACCCTCTGCAATATCTACGGATGCTTCTTTGCAGGTAAGAATAATAACATTCAACAACACTGACATCTTGTGGCTGATGAGAAATGACTCAGACATGCCAGATTAACCACAAAAGTATCTTCATCAATTGTGTATCCAGCATCTCTTAAAATATATGTTGGTGCTTAAAGGGATGAGTATCAGAAGTCTGGAAACCAAGAGGTTAAAAGGCAGAAAACACATAAAGGTGCTAGTTGATTAGTTGGCTGAGCGGTGTGTGTGGATAATCCAGCTGCATGCTAATCCTTTTGGCTAATCTTCTTTGTGTGAGCGATTCCCTCCAGAGGACAGGGATAGAGTCTGGGATGTTTGACATGACAAACAGAAGCTGTTTCTCCCTGCAGATGATCTTCTTTGTGTTTTCCTCCTCTATCGGGAAGCTGGGAGAGAAAATACCTTTGGAAAAGACCCCAGGAGGAATCTGTTTTATCACCTATTGTTGCTTCCAGAAATAAAATGAGCAAAGCCAGGCTGTGAATGTCTGCTCCCAACCACTGGAGGTTTTTGGAAATAGGTGTAGTAGGGAAGACTGTATGGAAAGATTTGTAGGAGCAAACCCTGGTTGGCAGGAAAGTTGCAAACTCTTCTACATGCTTCGGCCATTGAGGCTTAAACATAACCTGTAAAAAACGGCTCTACTCTCGAAGTATGCTTAGGATAAGGAAATCTAGTTTGCACTCTTATAGATGGTGGAGAGGTCAGATTTCTTTTTTGGTCTAAAGATAGATGTTTGTGACTTTGAACATGTGACGGTCAGCCTTGGACTTTTCAGATGCTAGCAGCTTCTTGGATTGCTTCCTTGTTTGCATATGTTTTTGTTGCTAATGAACATCTGTATCCACTTTATCATCTGAACCCAGTGACAAAATGATTACTGAACATGAAATAAAATGTTATGCAATGCTTTTCTGCAAGTATCTAGAGAACTTTCATGCTTCCTTGAGGACGTGAGGTCTGGGACTGCGAGGAGCAATGACTGTGTGCTCTGATACAGCTTGTGCTCTCGGAAATCAAAGCCGTTGTCTGATTTGGGACCCATATTCTGTAAAATCATTTCTGAAACGTGGGGGAAGAACTGTAAAAGGCCACATCGAGTTGGTGGTTGGGATTAAATTGATTAGGAAAATCCTAAAAGCCCAAAACATAAACTGGTTCAGAGCTTAGGGAGACATATTTGCTAATTATCTTGGGAGGTGGGGAATAACATCCTATTCCTAGTTCCAGAATGAGTTTACTTTTTCTCCTTATTTCCCCCCCACACCCCCTGGTTCTTGTTTAGAATTGTTTTGAGTAACTTCACTTAGTGAGACTGTGAAAACAAATAGAAGTGAATGATTTTGTGATTTGTGATGTGCTTGGCTGTACTACATATTGTGCCTTGGCACCTTTTAATTCAGTGCATGAGTCACCTTAAACCACTGACATATACAAATGCTATAGTTTAGTATACTATGTAAAAAATACAATTTAAAATGCCTGATACCATATTTTGGGGAAAAATACCCTTTTATCTGCTCTGTTGACTTCACTTAATAATACAAAAGATTATTCTTGGTTGATAGGAGTACTCTAGAGAGAAATCTATTATTCAATATAATTTAAAAGTGGGTATTGTGGAGCTCACAAGAACCATTCATTCACACTGATGTTTTTCTCTAAAGCACATCTTGTTGTATTGTCTAACTATATTAAAATCTATCACATTGAAACACAGATGTTTGTTTCAAAGAATAAAAAGTGCTCAATTCAGCAGAAATCGCAGCAGTTTGCTGAGTTAGCAACTTTCAAAGTGCCAGCCAACTTGATGTGAATTTTGTTTATTTAGTCTCTGAAATGCATTATACTGACTTCAAGAGGAGTAAAGATCTTTAATCTGTGCCCCTCATTTCTTGAGCACAATTTACATATACTATTTTCAATATATGTTCTTTGTCATCCATTGCTGACAAAAATGAAAGATATGCCACTGTGTGGCACTTAGAGTTATGTAAAGGCGCATCTTTATCTCTTATTTTACATTCAGAAATAAGTTGGTTTATTTTTTTTTGCTAAGCCAATAGAGGTATTTCTGGTTTAGCATTCACACTGTAAGGTGGGCTTATAAAATTCATGTCTTTTTGTGAGCTCAAATAGGGAAACAAATGATTCAGCACAAGCAAATGATTTTAAGCTTATGAGCACAACTTTGACAGCAGCATTTAAAAAAAGGACTTCAAACAATAAATTACAAGTGAAGGGGTGGCTTCAGTCCCTTCATAACTCACTAGCAATGAATTTGAAAGGATGCATTGTTTCCAGAACTGTAAGCATGGGAAAACTGGGATTGATGCTGAAAATTGTAATATGCCCTAATTTGATCTTAAACAGTTACACTGTATTCAGTCAAAGCTCGGTGAAACAGTTGAACATATGGACATAATACACTTTTGCTCAGCTGTAGGCGTTTGTAATGTTAACTATTCTTCTTCTCACCATCAGGGAAGGTAAAGCAGAGAGATCCCTGAGGTTTTCACAGATATTCAGCCATCAGCTCAACTATGTGTTGATCAACAACTCAACATTACTTCTGCATTGCTCAACACCCCAACAGCATTCACCCCTTGTTGGAGCAATGCTGGTGACAGGGTTGGATTTCTGTTAGCTTTGACCTCCTGCTCATGTATTCAGCCTACAACTATATTTTCCCCTCTCACACTGTATTTTTTTTAACATATGGTCATTCATTTGTAGGGCTAGAAAGCCAGATGTCCATGGCTGTTTTGGTCAACGCAATCAATTATGCTGCCAATCATAAGCCCTTTAAACACTGCTACAGCAAATTACACAGAGTTTGTTCTCATATCCATAGTCTAAACCTTTCTACCAGACTCATAATGATGCGCTAAAACAGTATCTGTACATTGCCTAGTCATGCACAAACTGCTGTATTTCAGTTGTTAAGTAATGGACAAGCAATGAAACAGCAGTTGAAACATTGCACTGGGTTTTTCTCTCTTGAGCTGAATGACAGAATTTGCTAGGTCATTTAATCAATTTCATACTGATTTAAACTGGATAAAATCAATCATCTTAGCTCACAGATTTGGTAGCTGAAAAGATTGTGTCATCTACATTATAATGCCATACTTCAGTATTTTCTGAATTAAAAAAGCTCTTTCCCAGTGTCCACAATGTACTAACACAAAACCTGCTAAACTGTTGCCTGCGAGATGACTAAAGCTGCAATTCTGAAATGATCAATTTGTAAAGAAGTTTTGTGGAATAATTAATCCAAATATGGATCTGAATGATCAGCTGTCCTCAAAAGTGAGTTAAGATAATCTAATTGATAGCACGATAAGTAAGGAAAAAAATCTATATGATACTTAGAGCTGTTATTTTTTTTGTGTCTGTGTGGTAATAAACCATCTGCTTTCTGTATTTCACGGACAACCCAAGCATTGAGAAACTGAAAAAATAGAAGTTTCATGCTCTATCTGCAATGTAAGCAGAACTGAATACAAATTATGTTTACAATGAAATTTCAAAGTGTTTGTAGTAAAAGTCTCAAACTTAAGCTTTGGTTTGCACAATGGATCATAAGTGTGTGAGGAGGAAGAGCTGATAACCAGTATTATTTTATGAGAGGCAAACTCCATAGCCATTCACTAAGCAGGATTTCCTTTTGGATAAAAGGAATTTTGCCCAATTTGAAACTTACGGCATGACCATTAAAAACCAGTGTGTGCTGTCACTGAAGGCAAAGGCATAGTAGTGAAGCCCTAGTGACTGGAAGGGGTCAAGATATCAGGAAGATATGTACATGGCTAATATTGAAGCATGACAGTGCGCTCTTCGGTACGCAGCCTCCTCACATGTGGTTGGCAGAGTGATGTTGGGATGCTTCAGCTTACTTTACAGTGGGAATCCTTGGAGATTTGGGTGGCCCAGGGTGACCTCAACACCAAGTAAGCCAAAAGCCAAGAACAAACTCTGAGAGAGAGGTTACACCTTGAATCTCACCTCCCCACGTGCCTTCCTTCAGGCAAGTGAGGTGCCTTCATCCATTCTCCAGGAACTAGAGATAGGCATGCTGCCCAAAAGTTTTGACTATTTCAGTACTTTTGCAGCTGATATCTGCCCTGTGTGTATGTTTTTTACAAGATGCCTATCTCAAGAACAGCATTGGCACTTCTGAAGATAAATTTGCATCAGAGCAGAAGATTTAGCTTTAAAGCGAGTCCATTCAGACCTGAAAATTAGTTTTTTCTAATAAGTGTGAAGTAGCTTGAGGTCAGAAGATACCTGGAAGGTGAGGCATCCAAGTTCAATTCCTTCTTCATCCTCTGGGGTTCAAACCCTACCTCTTGCCTCCTCTGACAGCAGCTGAGAGGCTCTTGGCTGATCTAGGAGGGGGATCCTCACACTTCCTCCTTTTCACTTTTTCTCTTCCCCTGTTCTGCTGAAGTTACGGCCTTATAAAGGAAGAAACTTAGTAATTAGAGGAAGATCTAGAAGATCTATGGTTTTTCATTGCTTTGATCAGGGCTTATACCTGTGAGAGGTTTGCTCTGCTCTACTCTATGAACCTTCCTTCTGCAAATTAGCATTTGCTCCATAATGAGTTTCTGGTTTTTAAGAGCAATTTATAATTTTTGCAAAAAAAGAGGTCTGCAGGAGAAACCCACTGAATAACATTTTTGCAGTCATGCTTGTTCCCCATATTGTACAGCTGCTTGAGGAAAAATCCGTCTGAATGACCACATATGGCTATGCTGATGAAATTTTTTCTATTAATATATTTCATACCTGTTTCCTAGCTTCTCTGTTTTTTTCTAATAAAAATGAGAATTTACTTAAGATTCTGAACTCTTGAATATTAATTAATTAATTATTTTCAAAACTAGTGAAATAAGCTCAAGACTTGTGCTTGGAGTGCAATCCTAAGGCATCAATGAAACAGGAGCTTTCAGGGAGCAGATGGACATGAGTCTCCAAGTCACATAGAATCATAGAATCATAGAGTAGTTAGGGTTGGAAAGGACCTTAAGATCACCTAGTTCCAACCCCCCTGCCATGGGCACAGACACCTCACACTAAACCGTATCACCCCAGGCTTCTTTCAACCTGTCGTTGAACACTGCCAGGGATGGAGCATTCACAGCTTCCCTGGGCAACCCATTCCAGTGCCTCACCACCCTAACAGGAAAGAATTTCTTCCTTATATCCAAACTAAACTTCCCCTGTTTAAGTTTTAACCCATTACCCCTTGTCCTGTCACTACAGTCCCTAATGAAGAGTCCCTCCCCAGCATCCCTATAGGTCCCCTTCAGATACTGGAAAGCTGCACTGATGTCTCCATGCAGCCTTCTCTTCTCGAGGCTGAACAGCCCCAACTTTCTCAGCCTGGTGCTCCAGTCCCCTGATCATCCTCGTGGCCTCCTCTGGACTTGTTCCAACAGTTCCATGTCCTTTTTATGTTGAGGACACCAGAACTGCACACAATACTCCAGGTGAGGTCTCAGGAGAGCAGAGTAGAGGGGCAGGATCACCTCCTTCGACCTGCTAGTCATGCTCCTTTTGATGCAGGACATATCAGGGCTTGGTGTTCTTTTCCTACGTAATTTGATACTTATTCTCAATGTGAACTTCAGAAAGTCTGTATTGCCTCCTGCATGCTTCATAAAGTCTATGTTGCGGCCACACTCCAGAACAGTGCCAGTCTTTATAAAGTGCAAATTGGTTATGCAAACTTTATAAAGTATATGAAGCTGCTATTAATGTTTAATCACTCCCCAACACATTCACCAGACTGCTACTCAAAGGCATTGCTTTTCATTATAGCCAGCACATTAAAATACTTTTTACTTTCCAATTCCAGCATTTTAATGTTTCACGACCCAAATAAAAGTAGGAAAATGTCAATGAGGTGAGAATACCTCTGTTGTTTGATTCCCTTGGTGCACATATTCAAACACATGGCTTGGTTTACATCAAAATGTGCAGAGAAGTCTCATCATGATGATGGGACTATACCCATGTAGAATTTGAGGTTAATAGTCTTTGGTGAGTTGAATCAGGAGCTGGGAATTTTTCAGAACATGCAGTTCTGTGTTAAGGATGGTAATGCTTGTTTAAAGATTAGCATCTACCACTAGATTGAAGAAAGAGCATAAACCACATTAAAGCTTCTAGTCTAAGTACCTTGAAGACCTGTTTTATTGTTGATTGATAATAATACAACAGCCATCTTTCATACAGAAAATTTCACAGACTTCCAGATGTTTGTGTATAGCTATGTACAGAAGAATCACTTTAGTCTAGAGAGTCCTGCAGTAAAAAGACCTTAACTTACTTAAACATGGGCTTCCTCCATGTCAGGCTCAGCAAGTCCCTGGTAGGCTGATCCAGCTGGAGCTACTTTTGAACTGGTTTTTGGCTAGATGATGTCCAAGGTGCCTTCTAACTCATAGAGTTTCCTGTGATTGTATAAGGAAAAAGAAATCAGCATTTAACAAGTACAACTGAGTACTATCCAAATACATAGAAAAGTGTTTTCTAGGCCAAAGAGTTTATGTTCCAAATAAAGTAAAGCCTTGTATATGTGTGTAGGGAATGGAGGTGCACTAAGGTGAAGTGATTTGCTGAGGTCTTACTGAAATTCAGTGATGGAACAAGAAAAATAATTGTCTCAGTTTCATTCTTTCCATTCTCTTGGTTCAGACCATGGTGAGCTCAGAAAGCATTGTTAAGTTACACAGGATGGAAGGATTGCAAAAGTAGGATTAATGTTTTGGTTTTTTCACTTACAAAAGATATTTATGTCTATGACATTTTGCAACAGTTAAGGAAAAAGTCCCACTCACAGCAGTGTAATATCCAGATAGACACCCTACCATTGATACATGAGCTTTTTCTGCTGAAGATGCAGAAACATTCTATTTCTGTAATTTCCCCTGGTTACTCCAGACCAGCTCCAGGCAATGGGCTCCCAGTCAGTCATCTCTGGAATCTCTAAATGGGTATATTTAGGCAGTTCCAGAGTTACAGGATGTGAGAATAAGTTTGTTTGCAGAAGTTATTTGAACAAAGTAACTCCATCTGTATTCTCTCTCAGTGGACCACAAGTTAAAATATAGTACGAATATTGAATAACTAATTTCCAAGGAGATTCACAGTGGCTTGCAAAAGAAAACAAATAAAAACTGACCCCTTTACATATATGATGCATTCTGATTCCCTCCCCCTCCCTTTAATAATTAGAAACATGGTTTCACTGATACACTTTACAAAACCATTCTGGGGATTCATGAATTTAAAAGAAAAAAAATAAACTAGATGTGAATAATTCATACTTAAATAGCTCTGGGCCAAGATATTGCTTCAGTATTTCCAAGTATGCAGGTTTTATTATTCTCTTAAAGTATGAATAAAAACAAGGTTGTTTTATCACACTTGGACTAATCAATGATATGCCCAAAGCACAGTTGGCAGTAAATGATCCATTTTAGTTTAAAACATTTTTTAAATCAATGTGTATTGTAAGAGTGTCATAAAAATATTCAAATTAATGGGTTTTGAGCCATAAAACCAAGTAATATATTTAAAGGTTTTTTTTTAAGGCACCAATGTTTCCAAGTAAATAGGAGATGGGCCAAGCTGTTCCCTCTGAATTACTGTTCATCAGGTTTTTGCACTCTATTAAGGTAACCTTCATGAAATATTTCTACATTACACTTCATGATGTAATTTGAATGCATTAGAATTAATTTGCTAATAAACTGCAGCAAAATTATGGAACCTGCTACCCCCAAAAGCTTATGAACTCTCTCTGTTTAGCTTGGGTCACATACATGAGGGTTTCCAACGTAAAGTTTGCAGGCAAAGAAAAGACTCCTGTGACTATAATGCTTTATTCAGAAGCAAGTTCATGGCACAGGGTGGGGAAGCAATGCCATCTGTGGGTCTGTGTGCAGGGTTCAGGGCTTTTAGTTTGCTCAGTGAATGCAATACAAAGAGAAACCAGTGAGTCACTGCTGATTTTGTAGGGTAGAGACAACTTCAAAGCAGCCCTTTTCCCACCCCAGGTAAGCTCATCCACGGCTCTCTTGGCCAGCCAGATTTTCATAGAATCATAGAATAGTTAGGGTTGGAAAGGACCTTAAGGTCATCTAGTTCCAACCCCCCCCCCCGCCATGGGCAGGGACACCTCACACAGAAACATCTCACCCAAGTCTTCGTCCAACCTGGGCTTGAACCCATTCCAGTGCCTCACCACCCTAACAGGAAAGAATTTCCTCCTTATATCCAATCTAAACTTCCCCTGTTTAAGTTTTAACCCGTTACCCCTTGTCCTGTCACGACAGTCCCTAACGAAGAGTCCCTCCCCAGCATCCTTATCAGCCCCCTTCAGATACTGGAAGGCTGCTCTGTGGTCTCCACGCAGCCTTCTCTTCTCCAGACTGAACAGCTCCAACTTTCTCAGCCTGTCTTCATACGGGAGGTGCTCCAGTCCCCTGATCATCCTCATGGCCTCCTCTGGACTTGTTCCAACAGTTCCATGTCCTTTTTATGTTGAGGACACCAGAACTGCACACAATGCTCCAGGTGAGGTCTCAGGAGAGCAGAGTAGAGGGGCAGGATCACCTCCCTCGACCTGCTGGTCACACTCCTTTTGATGCAGCCCAGGATACAGTTGGCTTTCTGGGCTGCAAGCGCACACTGCAGCTGGCTCATGTTCATTTTCTCATCAACCAACACCCCCAGGTCCTTCTCCGCAGGGCTGCTCTGAATTTCTTCTCTGCCCAACCTGTGGCTGTGCCTAGGATTGCTCCGACCCAGGTGTAGGACCTTGCACTTGGCATGGTTAAACTTCATGAGGTTGGCATCAGCCCACCTCACAAGCGTGTCGAGGTCCCTCTGGATGGCATTCCTTCCCTCCAGGGTATCAATGGAGCCACACAGCTTGGTGTCATCGGCAAACTGGCTGAGGGTGCACTCAATCCCACTGTCCATGTCAGCGACAAACATGTTGAACAAGACCGGTCCCAACACCGATCCCTGAGGGACACCACTCGTTACTGGTCTCCAGCCGGACATAGAGCCATTGACCACAACTCTTTGTGTGCGGCCATCCAGCCAGTTCTTTACCCACCAAGTGGTCCATCCATCAAATTGATGTTGCTCCAATTTAGAGACAAGGATGTCGTGTGGGACAGTGTCGAACGCTTTACACAAGTCCAGGTAGATGACATCAACTGCTCTACCCCTGTCCATCAGTTCTGTAGCCCCATCATAGAAGGCCACCAAATTGGTCAGGCAGGATTTCCCCTTAGTGAAGCCATGCTGGCTGTCACCAAGCACCTTGTTGTTTTTCATGTGCCTTAGCATGCCTTCTATACTTTTGTCAAAGTATGATGTGGTGCCAACCCATGACTGAGTCCTGTTCCCTGTCTAAGCATGGCATACTTTTTGGAGAAGATCCAGAGCTGGCCCTTGGCTGTTTGGATGAGTTTTAGGCAATGCGAGCTCATCTAATGACACCAGAGGGACTGCAGGTGTCAAGTAAGATTTGCAGGGCATTGTCCTTTAGGATAGGGATTTTTGGCTTGTCCAGTTTTATATACAAATGCTTAAGGTTGTTTCTAATCTCTGCCACTGGCTTTGATGTTAAGGATGTAACATGACAGCCAGGGAATCACCTGGGAAGACAGGAGAGAGTTTATAAAGTTCTTTCATTCTTTACTTCCAACTTGCATTCACACTGCTGGCAGCTTTGCTGTCTTCATCTCTAAAGAGCCTCTCACTGTAGGTTTTAGTTCAAAGGCAATAGATATTCCATATGTGTTCACATCAGACATGCTGTATTGAAGTTTGGAGGAAATCCACTGGAGGCGAGACTTCCAGTGTTTATACTCATTGCTTTTGGTTATAGTCAATGAGAGTGAATGGAAATACTGACAACAGGACATATTTTGTAGTGGAAAAACTGGCATGTAATATCTCATAATTATTATTGTCTCTTCATAATTATTATTTCCTTTTTAAAATTTACATAACATACATGAGCTAAGCACATCAAGAGCTGAGTTCTAATCCTCAGCAGTTTATGCAAACTAACAGGCAAAAAATGCAGCTGAGCAAGAAATCTTTCTCACTAAGCAGGAGCAGAATTGGATGTGTCCGAATATCAGGAGACTAAATCCCATTTTGTAGGGTTTCCATGCATTAGTGGAAATGATAGCACAGAGAACCTCAGAGCTAGGACTATTATCATCAGATTTCTGACTTTTACTCACAAACCCAAGAGGTCTGCATCACCAAAATGAAGCTGGAAGTCTCTTTTTCTTCCTATGGTACTTTTTCTACAGTACTCTTTCTTCCTAAAGCGCAATCTATTCCCATAATATTGAGGTCTTGAAATCAAACTGTCACAATCTCCCATTTGTAAATGGAGATAGTGAGGACATGGCTAAGTTTTTGGCAACTGGTTGCCTCTCTGGGTTTGAGATCCACCTTTGATTTTCTCAAAGCCTAGATTCAGTCTAGGCCAAAGTGTTCAGGGGTGAGCTCACAGCTTTCCGAGAGTGCTATAATTTCCCAGCTTCCCTGGAAATCTGGGTTATACCCTGTTTGCTCAAGGTCCCATAGCAGCTGGTGGTGGAGTAGGCAGCTGAAACTTAAAGGAAATTAGATTATGCTACCTCAGGCAGAGCAAAGATCTGGAAGCTGAGAATAGCTACAATTCAAGAGATGGGGTGACAGATACCAGCAGTTACCCAGTCTACTGTTTTCTAGGATGGAGTTGTGGGCACTGTCTGTCATTTCACCAATAGGTTTAAGAAGACGGATGGTTAAATTTTACTATATCTGTACAGCTTTTTCCTTCTACTGAAGGCAAAAAGAGAAGGTAGGGTGTGTTGCATACAACATTTGGAGGTGTTGTAAGGGGCTATAGAGAGAGGTCCCAGCTTTTAGTCAAATCAGTGGGAAATGTCAAAGAAGCACTTGGTACAAGTGGGTCTCTTGGCCAGTCTCACCTTGGTTTCTCTTCAGGATTTGTCTCCTATTGCTAGCTCTAGCAGAGCACTTTCAGATTTTCACATCTACAATCCCCTTATCTAGAGGATGCTGTGGGGCTTGAGAAGATCTGACTTATTTTGGATGATATATGTTTAAAAAGCAACAAGACTGTGTGATCAGAGTAGCTGATTCTGTTATCCGTCCTCTTCTTCCTCTGGCAGAAAAATCTTGGCAGTATCTTGAAAGAACGTATCATGTTTTCAGTGAAAGGAAATAATTCCAGTCATTCTCAACGAATCCCTCTATCCACTACTGCATTAATACTACAGGTCCTTAAAAAGAGACCCATCTAAAACTTATTTTTGGCTAAGATATAGTCACTGAATAAAGAGGCAGGAAAGTGAACATTTTTTATTCTCTTTGAATATTAGGAGAAGCCATCTCCTCACACTCACTGCCTGAAGCCTTGAGAAGAATTTCAAATTAATAAATAACACTCTTCTTATTGAAAATTTTGCAGAAATATTTGGCAGTAAATTAAGGCAAGTTGTAGATTCTTTATAGTAAAAAAGTTTAAAATGGAAAGTCTGACACATTCTTAAGCTATAATAACACAAATGGGATCACTATAATTTTCAGTTCTGATTATAGGTTATGAAATCACTGCCAAATACCCATATATTCATGAGCCTGCAGAAAACAATCTGCAAAATGAAATATGGAGAACTGCTGAAGGAAAGTACAGGCAGCTGTAAATGTAGGAGATATAATGATAAAGCCAAACCTAAAATCAAGATACTGTTGGTAACTCATCAGAGAATTTTCACTCACACCCTATCAAATTGAATTTAATCACTGACAGTTTCCATTATGTACGAATATAGTGATATATTTGCAGACATTCTAAGATAAAAAGCTTTTCTAAGATGGGATTAATTTTGAGAACATATCTCAAGTACTAAACAGGAAAGAAATTACAGGGTTATTACCTCCAAACTCAGTAATATAAACCGTAGAAATTCAGACTCAAGGTTACATCAAGGAGAAGGAACCAAGTTCTAAAAATCATAGGTGGAAATAGTATTAGTTCAGTCACATGAAAATTAGTAATTTTCTCACTGGAAAAAGAACTATTTTGACAGTGCAGTTCAGGTTACTAGGATTAAACACAGATAAAGGGAAAGTATGGTGAGGTGGATTAGCATAAATGTACTACAACTGCTAGAGATAATATAAACTTATCTGTAGCTTCATATTGAAGTAGATGACTGGGAGACTGCAAGATAGATGAACAAATGGACCTTTTCCTTCTAGATTTTATGTTAGCTTTGTAATCACATGTAATTGGAGTTTGCAAGAGGTTTGATGAGACAGAAGAATAAAACCATGGAAATCTTAAAAGATGGAGACCTGACCTTTTTGGGAAGGCAGAAAAAGCACAGTAAACAATTTTTTGAACATGAATTTCTGGTATTACCAATAAATTGAGACAAATCACCTTCTAAATATAATAGGGCATATAAAAGGTAAAGAGAAGAAATGTTTCCAGTGTGAATTAGCAGAAATTAAGAGTTTGAAATACAGTATGTATATTATTTTGAGCAAAACTCTCTCTGCATTGCAACTGTCAATGACATGCTCTTGAGTGCCTGAGGTTTCTTGAGAGTAACACATTTGCATTTGTTGCTTTTCTTCTGTCAGTCTGTAATTTCATTCCAGTTCATATTGGCTTAGCAATGAGCATCCTTAAAAAGTGATAGATGCAAGAATGTGGGCATACAAATGTGATGCATAATATTTAGGACACTGTAACTTCTCTGCTTACTAAACTAAGCAGTTCAGGAACTAATAGTTAAGGAACTATGCAGCAGAACCATTGCCTATGCATCAGTGGGCTTCCTAATTAGAATGATCAATAGAAAATAGGATTGAAAATAGTATGAGGATCAGTTGAGATATGGTCAGCTCTTTCTCCCTATGTGATAGCTGTGTTGAGGTTTGTATAACTGAATTGAAATTATTAAGGTCTCTGTGGTACAATTTTCCATCTGTAGGTCCTGCACAATGTCTGTTTTTCAGTGATATGAATTCCCCTTCCTGAACCTTCCCCCACCCTAAAAGCCCATTTCCAACCTTTCCATTTCTCCTTCCTGCATGACTGACTGGCTGCTTGGCTTGTGAATGCTGTTTATAGAAGCACTAGACACTGAAATCCATAAGCAAAGTATGTGTTTTGACAGCTGTAATTATTACAGAGCTGTAAGCCTTGGTGGAGCTCTTCAGCTGAAAGTTTTACAAGTTTCCAAAGAGTCAAGTTAACCTCAAAATGTTGTGTTTGACAGGTCAATGTAATCTCACCATTTTACGGGTTAAAATAGAAGTACCAAGAGAAGAAACCTCATGAGTCTGAATTTGGGCACTTGAAAGATTATATTGGCAGAATCAGGCTTCTGGCTCCAGCACACTTCATGAAACAGGTCTTCAGATTTTCACTGGAAGGTGAGGATGCCCTCCAGCTGCTAGCATTAAAGTCTTATTTATTTTTCTAAATGTGGATGTTGCTGTTCAATATCAGGTCTTCAAATAGTCTCCAAGGGAGTTGCCCAAGGTCATGCAATGCCTTTGGGAAAGACTTCAAGTGGTTTAACTCACTTCTTCACTCTCTAATGCAATGAGCTAAGCGAATCGCTTCTATTTGGGAGCCAGAAGTTCATGCATAGAGTAATTTCCTCCTGCACAAAGCCACCAGAAATGAAGTGTGCACACAGACCTGGGGACTGGCCTTTTTGGTTTTGGCCAACTTTGAGGCTGCGAGCTCCTTCATAGAAATGATGCAATTACAGAGACACCTCAGGATTTGGTTGACAATGTTTGCTTAGGGACTCACTTTTTCAGTACATATGAAAATGCTATTAGCTAAGGAGAAGCCCAGATCTCTTCATCTTCTTTTTAACATAGTAGCTTGGGGGAACCCTCTATTATAACCTTTTATCTTGCTCATTTTTTTCAGAAAGAAGGATTTGAGTTATAAGCAGTAGTTCTGTATCCGTCTGCAGTCTGAAATGCAAGCTAACATTCCCCCTCTCTACTGTGTTGTGTAACCTATGGAATAAGCTTTTTGCTCCTGAACATAGCTGTCAAATGTGTCCTTTACAGCCCATCGAAGTGTTTGCTACATACACAGTGCCTCTCCTCTGTTTGTGGGCGGTAGAGAAGAGAAAGGAACACTTCAAAGTGAAGAAGAGGGGATTTTGTGATCAATGTGATCAGGGGCAGGTGATGCTCCAGAGCCAGGTGCAATGCAGAAAGGGATGGTTGGAAGAGGGTGGAGATGACTTCTCTGCTGACATGCTGCAGGGTTGTTTAATAACGAGTCAGAAGATCTGGACTTGAAGGTGATCTTAAGGTCAGTCCTAAACACCGAAAGGAGCTTATCCTCCCTGCATATAAGATTTCATTAGGTTGTAATTAGCTGAACAAGGACAGCATCTTCTACGGAACAGAAAGAAAGAAGCTTCTGGCAGAGAGCTTTAATGCTGCAAAACTTCATCTGTTGGCCTGAAAAGAAAAACCTGCTGATCTCAGTGACCCACAAACTGTGCTGTGGCAGCTGGGGCACCACATACTTTGCTCTAGCAATAAAAATAGTTGTGGGAGGCAAGAAACACCAACCTTTAGATCTGGGTAAGGTGTGAGCAGACAGTGCTAATCCCAGCTGGAGGGAGATATGTGAAAAGCTTTCAGACAAACCTTCCCAAATGCCATATCTCTGTGATTAACTTGTCATGTGTTGTCTCTACTGGAGACTCAGAGGCAAGTGAGACAGTGATGAACACTCGTGTTACGTGATCTTTAAATTTTTATGGCACCTTAAAAGTGTTTCAATTGTCAGAAGTTTCCGTGCATTCTAGAAGGAGTAAGTCTAAGAACGTCAGATTATGACATCCAAACCCCACACATAGTGGAGGGTTGTGCTTGGCATGGGTGGGGGTTTTGTTTGGACTCATCCCACTGAAAGCAGGAGGTGAGACCAGGGGATCATCACAAGCATACCTGATAGAAATATTAACAGAATAAAAAACCTGGGTTGAATTCTGAGCAGAAAGATAGAAAAGAGTGAGAAGAGATTTTTTTCATCTAGGAAAAGGAAGAGGGAGGTGGTTCTGAGCGGAGTTTCCGAGGCAGGCTCGGCAGGCTCAGCTTACCAAGTTAGTTTTGGAGGATGATCCTGAACAGTAATACTCAGGAAGCGAACTTCTGCTGAATTTTGCTCTCAGCTTGCACAGCTGGGTGCCGAGGGAAATCCTAAATGACAGTTAAGGGAGGAGATTGTTTTCTGTGTTCTTTACGGGACTTGTTTCCAACTTTATCATTGTGTATTTTACTCTTGCTTCACTGGGATGAGATTTACTCATCTTTAAGCTGTATAATGACAATTGTTAGAAATTTATCTCAGAAGCACAAGGCACTTTGTTTGTTTGTTTTTTCTATGGGAGTAATAAATGTAAGTAAAATGATTTATGATTTATGAGACTAAAACCTTCAGGAGCTTCTGCCCTTGATGACATCTAGGCAATCTCCCACCAAACTGCAAGGATGTGTCTGGGGCTGGTTTCAGGTACCACAATGATGGAGTATCTTTCTAAGTATATAAATGTAAGAATGTGTTTTCCTATGGTGGGTGATAGTCTTTGACTAATTGTATGTGGTGGGGAGAGAGCCCCCAAAACCAAGTAACTTCAAATCATCATAGTACTGGCAGAGTCCTACACTTTAGGCAACAGTTGCTGCTGCTGTTTCTCTTTCTTTCTCCACCAAATCCTTGCTAAAATAAGATTTGCATTAAACTAACCTGAGCTCTCTGGCCTCTAGGTGCTCTTCAAAGTCGTTCTGAGTATTGCCCAGCTCAGTTCACTGTATGACATAGCCTTTATTTAGCTCCTGCCAAAATTAACTCTGTTTAATTTTCTGTAAATCATAGTACCACATCTGAGTTTTCTGTGGCTCTACTTTACTTCCAAAGCCTAGGTCCGCGCTGTGATTCCCTAGCAAGGAAAAGGAGACAGATGTTAGATGAAAGGTGCTCTAGGGAAAAAAACAATTGTGAGGACGGTGGATATCAAAAGATGAGAGAGTATTTCTGAGAGCAATTGGGCAGCTGAACTCAAGAATGATACAATATTAAAAAAAATGCACCTTCTGTTTTCAGTTATAAGAAACCAAACTGGTAACCTTATTTTGAACTTTTATTGTTTTTATACTTAGAGGTGCTATGTTTAGGGGATGAAAAAAGAAGCGGTTTTATGTAGCCCCCAGCAAGATGCATGTTTTTCATACAACGCTTCCCCATTCATTCTTCTTTACACATTTATTTTCTCTATTTCAGTTTTTAAGTTGCTCACACAAACGATTTGAAAGGAAATATTCTCCAACAAGTCTCAGCTGTGCCTGGAGTTCCTGGCATTCTAAAAAGAAAGCTCCTCTGTTTTGTGTATTTACATAAGGCCTGGATGCCAGATTTGGAAGATGTAATAAAAATATGCTCTTCTGGCATTTGTTGTTAGGGAAAGAGAGTTCCCCATGACCAAAAGTACCCCAGTAATAAGCATTTGCTCTGTGCTGGCACCACTGTGACCTTAAATTATGAGCTTTCCCCCATTTGTAGCCAGTTTCCCCTCTTTAAATGTACAGTTAAGTCATTTGTAAATATCATAACTAAATCTGGAAGTGTAATTTAGTGACTCTATTTGAGGATTAAGAAGAAGAATAACATTACTTAGAACCCTATGTAATCTTTTCTGCTTTGTTTAATTTAGCTGAAGCTAAGAATGCCTTATCTTACAGTCATTCTTCACTCAAGCTCACTTGATATATTTGCAACGCTGTTGATAATACCATGAGAAAAAAGCTAAATGTTCATTTCTTTCTGAAACAGAATATATATACTCTGAAGTGCTTTAACATGATATTAGTGATATGGCATCATTGTCCCTAGGAAGGAAGAACGTCGCTATATCGTACTGTCCATTTTCTAACCAGAGAGGATTTAAAACTGCAGAAAGAAGGTATTAGATTTTATGCTTGATCATACCAGCTGGCTTTATTAAACACTTGGAGCAACACTAGTTTCCTTTACTAAGAATGCCAAAGAACTGAAATTCTCTACTGAGTACAGTCAATGTCTTTAGTTCATGAAGGTGTTATTCATGTATTTTTTCTGGTGGGGATCCCCCCAGGTGCTGTGGGTATCTGAGGTTTGATTATTGTGCCAGAGTGACAATTGCTGATTAATTTGAATCTCTTACACACTACAAGCTTCACAAACTTTATTCTTTCTGGGCCCACCTTTTGATCCCTTATGCTAGCTAAATTCACAACATCCTGGTTCCTCCACACAGTACGGGTGGTAACACAATTTTAAAGTCCCGAGGAGCTGCTTTTAAAGCTAATCTAAAGCCTTTTGAAATCAAATAGTCTGAATTTGTAGCCATACTTTCTATTCTTTCTCATGAAAGCCTGTCCATTTCCATATGAACGTGTTGTGCTGTCATTGAACATGAGTCTTTGTCATATACTTGGATGTAACATAGGGCAGATCCTCCCCTGGTGTAAATACTCATAATTCAATTGACTGTGAAGCGCTATTTGAACTTTGAGTGAAATTTTGCAGAGATCACCTTCACCCTTTGCCCAGTATAGACTCAATACCGTCACACAAGAGGAAGTGCCTGAAAGATTGCTATGGACTAGGCAGAGTAAAGACATCTCCTAAATTAGTGATGTCCCATGTCATTGACAGCTAGCTTTGGAAAATCTGAAAGTTAGGTAAAAGGAAGGCTTTGAAAGCCTGTCTCTGGATCTCAGTAGAGCTGACACAAATCTGTTCCCAGCATTCCTTACCTCCCAAACTGCTCCTTTAGTAGTTTAATCCAATGCCCAGAAACAAAATAGCCACACACAAATAAATCCTCTGGCACAGCAGGAGCTAAGTAAGAGAAATAGCTGTGTCTCACTTACAAGAAGGATAGATCCTCAGCCAGCAGTGGCCCCCAACCCAGAAGACAAATTAAATGCAGAGAGACAAAAATGAAAAAGAGAGAACAATGTTTCATTGGGGGAAAAACATCAACCATCAGAAAAAAGCTGTAAGAAAATGACTGGCAAACACACACACACACATGCATGCACACACGTTCCAATACACAGGACCAGTCTCATAGTAGAACAAGAAATATACATAAAACCTAATTCATTAGAAAGTTTCATCCCAATATAAGCTCCAGTTATCAGGTGACCATTTTCCACAGTAACATCAAAGAGAAATTCATCACAATCTAAATTCCTTGATTTTTCTTATTATATCCTGTATTTATTTCTTTAAGATCTTCATCAATCTTTTACACTAAAGCCATCAGGAAGTCTCATGCTTCTTTTGGTAAGAGGTGAATCCAGCTTCATGTTTTCAAGTGGTTATGAAACATAACCACGTACCTGTATTCCAGTCCAAGATATTTGAGAACCTTTACTATTATTGACAAAGTAAGAAATATGATACAGGAAAAGGTTTTTAAAGCAAGAGAACCGTAATCAGGATTGTTATAGTCTTGCTGTATCTGCAAAGTGATTTGGTAGACACTGGTCATTGTGCAGTTAGTGTAAAAACTGTACCAGTTATTTTACACTCCTGCAACGTGGAAAATTGTGCTGGTAGAACTGGAAGTGAGGCTGCTGTCTAATTAATTATCAGGGTGAATTATCTGCTGTTCAATAGTAAAATTAGTTTTAATTAAATTTAATTTTGACAATAGAAATGAATTGCTTCACTGGCCACAGGACTGAAGAGAGCATTATAAGGACATCTAATCAACAGCAGTTCTAACACCGCAATTGGCATACGGGAAGCATTTGTCGAGATGTGATTAGGACTCAATCTAACCCTCATTGAAATAAACTTTCCATTGATTTTAATAAGAAATACATTAAACTCTGGCCACCACAGTTCACCACAATGTGGTATCTCTGCTTTTAGAATTTGGCACCAGATCAAATTCTGCAATTTAGCTTACAGATTTGCTACAGGGAGTGACCTTACCCATATTATGTGGTATGACAGCTACAAAACAGCTGCTATCAGCTTCGAAGAATGGTCCTTTCATAAGCTGGGAGAACAGTTTGTCACGGTAGATTGTTATATCGAAGTAGATACAAGTTCAGGAAACATGGAAAAAGATAATTGCCCAATTCTTTGGTTTCTTACCTGTGCAAAATATAAGCAGCAGTTTTAATGGCTAAATAGACACTCTGAGAAAACCTTTTAAAGCTACTCATATAGCATAAAATTTCAAATGCAAATCTTTGAGGGTTTTTATATTCCTCATTCTCACAGTAAGATAGATTAATAATCAACAGATAAATGCAATATTTGAATCAGCAGGGAGATAACTGCTGTAATCTTAATTTAGCCCAAGTTTAATAAATCACTTGTTTATGATAAACGTGCCCTGTGTACAATCCACATCTCTGCGAATATAATAACTGCATTTGGGATTTCTTTGCAGTGTTTCTGCAGGGTTGCCCACTTTTCCAAGCTCAGTGTTTAAACCAGTGCTTGCTGTTCTTTGGTGAATGGAAATCGATATCTGCATAAAAAATTACTACATTTCTTTCTAGGCCACCTACAACTACATCCTTCAGAAAATCATGGTATTTTTGCAGCACTTAAACATCTGCTGTGTGACTGACACTAGCTGCCTACATAATTTTATTAATGTCATTGAATAATGATATTTTGGCACATGTCCTCTCAACCTATTAAAATAGCAATTGCTGGAGACAGCAGCCACACACGCTGATCAACAGGGAAGGTTTGCAGTGCAGATGTCTACAGCTGAGCCTGTTGTAAAGGCTCTTTTAGAGCCAGTGCAAAGAAATGGGCACTTTCAGGTTGTGATGCATCTCACCCTACAGTGGACATCTAAAATAAGTAAGACAGATGAACTCTGTCTTAAAATTGTGTAGTGAGGTAAAAGAAACTGAAGGTGACTGGCTTTGATATAGGTGTTCACATTATAGATATATACAATTAAATAGGCCAGGTTGGATGGAGCTTTGAGCAACCTCGTCAAGCGGAAGATGTCCTTGCCCATGGCAGGAGATTGAAACTAGATAAGCTTTAAGGTCCCTTCCAACCCAAACCATTCTGTAATTCTGTGATAAGTGAGATGAATCTTGCCTTGCTGGAGGGATTTTGACCTGACGGCATCTCCCTCTGATGCCAAGCAACCAGCAGTAATATTACATAAAATATTGTGACTAATATTTTTCATACAGTTTCATACAGAGAGAAGATTTTAGTTTACTTTCTGGCCTCATGACCTGCTGTAGGTTTCAGTCACCAATAAAATTCCCTTACAATAAAGAGGTGCATTTCTGAGGTCATGAGAAAGAGTGTATTAAGTGGTAATTTGTAAATATTATCCCTGTAAATAAGGACAAAACTGTAACACCAGCAGTTGCTGCTGTGTCTTTAAATGACTTATTTACCAAACCCTCAAATCATTTAAACCATTTGCCTGTCTGAGGGACTGAGTAATGCAAGTAGAATTATCAGTTTTACCTTATCTCGGTATGTGCCATATGGTGATGGATGTGTTCTTAATTTACAGTCATGGTGCAGAAAAAATTTGTATGTGTTGAGGTCCATGCTGCTGCCCCAGGGTACTAACAGAGCCTAGTTTAGAGGTTAGTTTAGAGCTGGTTTGGATGTTTTTGTACTATCTTTTAGTTACATCTGTAATGAAGTGTAGAGACACTTTAGGAAAAGTGGGGTTCCTGAATGTACCCAAATGGGAAAGGTGTCTCAAAAGTATACCTTTCATGGAGTGGCTACAAATGCTGAATGATGGTGTTTTCAAATTAAAATATTAAGAAATAAAACCAGAAGGTAAGTATTCTTGAGCTGTTAAAAATTGATTAAAAATAAACCCTTTTTTCTAATGACAATCAGGTCTTTGCTAGTCTCTTGCAAAACCACAGAGTGCATAGATTTGTGATTACTGGTCCAGTCAGTGAGAATTATGCAAAAGTTCTGCTGTCAAATGAAGAATGGATGATCCCATTCAAGCATACTGGGCTGAAGTGTTTCTTAATCATATTAGTGTCAGGTTGCTTATAGCACATCTTGAAAATAGCCATGCTGTGCTTATGAATAGCTAAACTTCATGTACCTGCTGGTGGATTGGCCTGTGCCTAATTTGTGTATGCTCTATGAATAAATTAACATCAATGCTAAGGCTGTCTTCTACAAGAACATTTTGAAGTTCAAACCATACATAATTCTCAGACTTATAGGTTGGAAATGAATTTGAGCTTGAGGATGGGTTACAGTCACATTTGGCTGTCATTGCCACTGCAGATGTGCTCCACAGTGTGGTTGATGCCCCAGTACCCCCAAGGATTTTCCAGGGCTTGCCTTGCTGCTTTTAGGATTTGGGCTTTCCTTCAAGACTTTGTACTGCCATCTGATGAGCAGGTGTCCTGTGCATGAGAAATAGGAGCAGCTAAATGAGCTTTGCAGGGGTTAATGGCATTTTTAATAGACCTGCCTATAGGTGCCTGAGAAGAGAAATCTAAATGAACTCAAACACTGAGAAGCATCGGAATCAAAAGGGTGATCCAAGAGGAAGGAATAGAAAGATCTAATTAATAGATTGTAAAGCTAAAAAAGACTACTGTTACCATCTGATCCCTTGTAGCAGAGGTCATAGGTCTTCCCTCAATTAATTTGTACTTGAATTTGACCATTTCTTTTTACAGCCATCCAATACTGATTTATAAGTTGCTAGTGATGGAAAATATTGCAAGTGTCTTTAAACTGTGTCAGTGATTAATCATTTTCACTGTTGAAGGGGAAAAAGAAGGCATAGCTTTATTTTTGGTCTGAATTTGTCTGACTTCAACTTCCATGAATATCAACTGTGAGTTGTTCCGGAACATACTGAGTCAATTTCCATTGTTTTGCTCTTCTTCCAGCAACAGATATGGTTCTGTTTTCCTTGGGCTATCTACATTGTTTTAAGGTCATCGAGAGAGAGAAAATGAGGGGGAAAAGGAAACAAAGAAAGAAACTGATGGTCAGTGTCAGTAGAAGACTTGGGATTTCTTGCTCTGACACTCTCCTCCAAGATGAGAGAAATAATTTAAAGCCACATTTTGGAAAGGTGTTAAGAACTTAATGATGCAGCAGGCATGTGGGGAGCATTTAAAAACCAGCTCTACACCCAGCTTCTTGGGTTTCTTGTGGATCTAGGCACTTCTGAAAACCCAATAACAATGCTTTGGTATTGAACAGTTTGCCCCCCAACTTCCACCCTGCAACCTTCAATCTCTGCCTCCTTTGCACAAGGAGAATATGTGTAGAAAAGGAGAAGAATGCTGTAACATTAAACATTACAAGACTGGGAGGTGTCCATGTGCAGAAGGAAAGGAGATTGTATGAGTATATAAGATAGATGTTAGTGTTAGTTGGCAATTGTTTGTCAGTTTGTGCAAAGAAAGGATCACTTCCACGTTGTACTTGTGGCTGGAAAGCTCTGGAATCCACAGCTTTTTATGAGCTCTTGTAACCCTTTGGGTATTCAGAAAGCAAAAGAATGATCAAAAGGAAGAGCATAACCACTGCCTTCTGATCCACATCACAGATTTGGAATCTGCTCCATGCCTGTCTGAGGTCAGCAGAAAGGCACCTGTAGATGCAATAGGGATGGGGTGGCCCCTTCCCCAGGTTGCTCCCCTGATGTCCTTCCACTAACGAATACTTCTCACAGCTAATCCTTGAGGAAGTCTGTATTTCTTGGCTGGCTGTTGAGTATTTGACCTTCTGTTCTCATCTTTGGGGTCTGCAGCCCTAATTCTTTTACACTAGCAATGCAAAATCTAAGGGCAGCCTAACTGATGTGAGTGTTTCAGGTGGGCTTAAAGAACTGAGCTCAGATGTGACTAGGTTTTTCCAGCCAGGTTTACTAATTCTATCTTTTCTCTTGTGCTCTTTTTCCCTCTTTCTATTTTTTTTTTCTTTTTTCCCCTTCTCTTTCCTTCTTTTGTGAAGAATTGAAGTATTCATTTGTTGATTCTCTTTAATGAAGCTCCAGTTCTTCTAGTGAGAAACAAGGGCTGTAATATTTAATGGAGATGTGATTCTAAGAATTCCTCTTTTGAATAATCTGACACTATATTTTCCCATTTAAATACAAGAACTGAATCTGAAATGAAGATGTTCTTATGACAACTAGATGCTAAAATTTCTCAGAAAGGAAGACGTTTGGTCGGAAATATAGAAATTATTTAGAACAAGAAGACATTAGTATGGACCTGGTAAAGATCCAGCATGAATGGGGATTAGCAATTAAGATCATTTCTTTTTTTTCCTCTTCAATTTTCAATCTGAAGGAAGTGCTTCTTTTATAGCTTTTTGCTCAGCTGTTTCATTTATCTGCGTTGTGCTGCAATGATAAAAATAAGGAAAAGGATGTTTCAGATTTATTCTTTTTGCCAAATCTTTTTGTTGTGAACTGATTATGAAGTGGAATGAATTGTTGATTTTTGACTGCTCAGGATTATCAAAAGGAGTGCATTTGTGCTGTTTCTTGTCATATATTTTAAACACAAATATGTTTTAGGGTTATTTTATGGAGAAACTTTGTGAGCCCGACTCTCAGTTCCTGTGCACCCAAAGACATCTGAAATCCTGCCTCATTTTCTTAGTCCCTCTTGATTACTCAGGAAAAGATCCTGTTTTTCTTTAATGGGAGCCTTGCCTGAGAACTGGCTTCAGGATGGAGGTTTGTCGTTTTATTCAGCTCTCTGCGGGTGTCCAGTTGTCTAACATTGTGAGACATTATGAATTCTTTTCTGTCAGAACTTGTCAACCCAGAGAAAGCAAATCTGACTCATTGGAAAATATCCCCACGAGAAAGAGACTTTCACAACTGCCTATGTGAATGCACGGAAAGATAAATGCTGCAGTTCAGGCTTTCCCTCCAGAGAGAGACTGTTCTTCAGGAAAAGTCAAAGCAGGCACACGCTCGAAGTAGGCTCAACAGATTTTACAAGATATGACATAAACGACAAGGAATTTCTAGCAGTGGCTCTCTGCAGACAGATTTATGGAATATCGAGGGCCTGAGGATTAAACTCTCTGTTGGTTGGGGTGACACAACCTGGTTATTCTGTCCAGCTGGAAAAGAAACTAGTAGCAAGGTCCATCTCAAGAAAATTAATCTATTTAAATGGTGCAATGCTGTCTTCAGCTGGCAGTGACATAGAACATAAACACTCATGGATTGTGGCTTGCATCGATATCCTGAAGAGAACAACAAAGAGACACGAGGAAAATGGTACCAGGTGTTAAATTCATCACCTCAGAAAATGAACAAAGTGAACAAAAAGTAAATTGAAGGGATAAATTCATATAGCTGGGAGCTACACAACTATAGGCCACCAGCAAGATACATTCAATATGTGAAATGGAGAGTAATGCTACATTTAACTCAATTAAATGTTTTTGATATAAAAGGAGACTGGGAGAAATATAACTCAGACATTTTCACTGCTAAAATTGTGTTTTATATGCCATACACTGCTGTGTTTGTTTTACATTTTCACTGAAAGCCATGCAGGCAAACAGATTTCTGCTGGCATCTAGAAGATGCGTGTGGAGCAGCAAGGAGCTGGAAGGATAGGATGGGAAAAATTATGTGAGTAAAAATGAATGGGGAAATAAATCAGTGTAATGGCATTTTAAAAAGATGCAGATGAACCTTAGCTTCAGATGACATGGGGTTTTTAAACTTTTTAAACAAAACCACCCTGAAAAACATGAAAATAATTATATCTTTTTTTTTTTTTTTGTCACCTGACAATGTCTAGATGTCTGTACTTAATTTATGGACACAGAACCAGAAGATGCTAAGGAGAAACACGTTTTCTCAAAAGCAATGTGGAAGGTCATGTCTTGAATGTATTTGTATACCTGTTTCTTTCTAACACAACTGTGGGCAGAGCCAACTCAGATCAATACTGGGATGTTGATATTGAAAAGTGTTGTCTAATTTTTGCTTCTGTGAGTCATTCTGATGGCTTCTGTGTGGCTGTCCAGAGTGGTGGAGGGCAGTACATCTGTTGCCCTGCTCCAAACCATTCTATATGCCTGTGAGAGTAGTACAGTGGTGTCCCTGATATTTCTCTTACACATTCCTTGGCAGAAACTGTTTCTCTAAGGATTGTCCTTGGAGGTCACTCAAGAGTAGTACGGTCATGGTGATGCAATCTGGACACATACTTTTTCCTCTGGCTTATTTCCATAGTGGCAGTAGTAAAGGTCATGTGCATGGTCCTACCAACCTGCCTCAGTCTGTCCCTCTCTGTCCCAGGGCATGTTTCCATTTGTCCAGCTCTCTTTACCACATGGCAGATGAAGAATTGCAGATTGATGAAAATGATGAACTGCTTTTGGGTGAGATTATAAACTTTTACAGTAATCATGTCTGTTATTGCTCTGGGGGTCTTAGGTACCTCTGAGTACAACGGACCCATAAGGCTCCACCACACCTCTAAGATATTGAGGATTCCTGCTGCAGGGAGATTAGGGAGCAGTCTAAACCCCAGATGTTTCATTCTCTACTGCTGGGATTGGACTGTTCCAATGATGTGGGAAAGGGAGAAGTCCCCAAGTCAACTTTCTGTATAGCAACAGGGAAATGTACAGGATTTCCTCCAGGTGCTCATCTAAGGGGAATGTTGTGGAACAACATTAATGAGTAATTTCTCTTTTGAAAATGATTTTCAGACCTGAATTAAAATGTTTTCCTGTTACCTACTACTCTTTACTAATGAACCCCAAAGTGCCTGATGAGAAAACATTTTTATTATCCACATTCTATAATGCAGATATCAACGTCTGAGTGTTATATGGGCTAGAGTCTATAATGTCTGTAGCTGGAGTAGAGGACTGTATTGCTTCAGGGAATTGAGTCCAGCATTATTTAGCTAAGGCCAAAGGCAAGTCACAAACTGTTTTAGGCTTATAATAAAAATTCCCTGGTTTTCAACCCTTTGCTCATTCCACTCGACCATACTCGCTCTCTCAAACGCTAGCGGTGCGGAAGGAAGAAGATGCTTTATGATCCTTGATGACTATAATGTAGCAAATAAAGCTCTAGGGTGCTTTCAAACTCACAGTGATCTTGTGGGGTGGAAAATGAATCATGCTGCAGCTACTGGAGAATATATTTTTTTTACATTAGCTGCTTGGGTCTTTTTCCAAACCAGAAGATGATAAAGCACTTCCCACTACTGGATGAAGACAAAAGAGAGTGTCATCAACCATCAACACAAGCAGTAAAATAAGCTGAATAAGCTTGTTTGGGCTCCTGGTTACTAATCTAATTCTTTTACAATCATTTTTGGCTCTAGAAATAAGAGCTATTTGCAAAATAAACAGATTTCTTTTTCAAATGCCCCAGTCGGATTGTTGCAAGTGTTGGATCTCAATTCCTTCATCTAGTCTTTAAAACTTAGCTGCCAATCTTTCCTTACTACACAATACTGGTATACTCTGTATAAATGTATAGACAGCTAAACTTTTGGAAACTGCTTAGAAATTGTTCCCTGTAGCCAATATGTATCAGTACAGGCAGCTAAAATAAAACACAGGCAGTGGTTTGAGGTTTCTTGAGCCTCCTGATACTCGTACTGAAAAAAAGTCATAGCTTTGTTTTTTCCCCTTCTTTCTCACAGACTAATTTTGTCTTCTTACACCAGAGATCTTTCCAGAGAACTATTCCATACTACAAATATTAGGGGGGTCTCTTTATGGTCTATGCATAGGGTAACTCAGGACTGCTCCAGGTTCATAGTCACAGGGTTTGTTTTCCAGCTGAAAGCTTATCTAAATGAGGCCATCTGGGGTTTCCAGCATGGTTGCAGTCTCCTTGTAAGCCTGAAACACTCCCTTTTTCATAGGCTGCAGCAGCCCATGAGCACTGGGATTTCACATGCCCTGAGCAAGGTCAAGCTTAGCGTTTTCCACCTTGGTGTCATTACACCACTGCAGGGATAAAAAAATGGAAATCATGCAGTTGTCATAGCGAAGCCAGCTCTCTGGTTTTGCAGTGCTTCAACCCTTTCATCACACTGCACCTCTGCCACCTTCTTGTAACCTGTAAGTCAAAACCTAGCTCAAAACCTAATACTAAATTGGAAGGGAAGATAATTGATTAGTATCTGCCTTCAACTTAACTGAGTGCTTTATCTTAAGACAAAATAGAGCCCTCTTGCAAACACAATTGGTATTTACCTGTTCTTTGAATTTCAGCAATGGAAGGATCTTGACATTAATTAAAATGATGGGATTTGGTCTCTATAGTAATTAATGATTTTCTCTTTTAATTGCATCCTGTCAGTCTCAAGAAGGTGCTGCACATTATCATCTCTCTTGACTCCCTGGTACCAGACCACTTCTACTGCAGGCTCCTGCTAAGGGGGTAAACTGGAAGTTCAATCAACAAGAACAACTTAAAATAGGAGGGAAAAAATGATCATGAAATGAAAAAAGTACTGAAAAACTCACAATGTGAAAAACCTGTTGGTCATCATTAGGTTTTCCAGCTCTTCTTGTGCAAGTCTGCAGCATTTACTAAAGCGTGCTGAGGAGCCGTGAGCAGGAGAAAGGTCAAGAATAATTGTGAGGGTAGGCACCCACAGAGTTACAAAGGTTCCTATGAAATGTTTTGTCTTGCAGACAGCTGTTTCCTGACATAAACTGAGTATAATCCTTGCTAGCCCACTGCTTTACCACAAGTTGAATACTGAGGCTGGTGAAACAACTCAGCAAGATGAAAATACTGAATCATAAGAAAAATTATTTTGATGGTAAATTGGTGTTTTTGTGACATATGGATGCAGGACAAGAACTCAGGATGCATTTTAGTGCAGAATCCTCTGTAAAAAATAGTAAAGGCTGTTAGAACATTGTGAAATACTACAGCAGTCTTTAACTTGCTACTATAGTAGCAAGCTATTTTCACTATATATCAGGTCCTTCATGTTTCTCCAAAGTGCAAATTGTTTTTGGAGTTGAATGAAGAGCCTGTAGCTCATTGTCATGGCTGAATTTTTGGCTCAGAATTAAGCACAGTCTAAGTGCAGCCCCTTATCTACAGGCTTATGGCTACTTTTTTTACAAGTGAGGCAACTGAAAGGGTCTGTCCTGGTACCTGCTTGTTTGGGCATCTTCTTTCACTGTGATATCTAACCTACTAGGTATTCAAAACTAGATAAAGCTGTAATAATCTCACTCAGCTCTTCATCTACTAGAGGAAATGTTGTTGCTTTAGTAGATGTGCTGCTGCTTAAGTTCTTGTTGAAGTTCCCAGCTGCTGGTCCCTGAACAGTTTCCAGTCCTCCCTAGGAAATGTGCCCTCATTCGCTGTGTTTCCACCGAAGAGCAGATATCCTTGGACAACCATTAGTGGGAAGTGAAGGAACTGCTAGTCAGAGTGAAATCCAAGGAGGTCTTTGGGTGTCAAGACAATATTCAGTCTGTTCAGTGCAGTGCAGTGAGCAAGTGCAGAGGATGAAAGCCTGTGTGGCTCCTGTGGTGACTTCTGTTGCTGTCTCAACAACTGTTTCTACAAACCCCAACACAACAGGTTTCAAAGACAGAGCTGTGATAGGAAGGCTTATGGGGAGAAAAATAAAGCTTTCCTCACTAAGAGTGGGTCAGTATCTGGACTCATGCAATATTCAATCCCATTTCAGATGCAAATCAGTGTTTTTTATGCTGTCATTAAATGAACTTCTAGAAGCACAAGGAGACATCTAGGGCTGAAGAGATTGACAACCTGAGGATGGATGCCTAAATGTTAGATGAAGCTGTGGAAAGTATTTGTTTTGCTTGAAATGTATCTCATCAACATCACGCTGATGACAGTCAACTGTTTTAGCTGTTTTCCCTCCAGGTGTATACTAAAAAATGCAGACAGAGATATTGTGATGTAAGGCAGAAAGAAACTCGAGTAGCAGCTTACATCGCTCTTTCTGGTCCCATCCTCGTGGTATCTGTATGTCTCTCCTCTTTACTCTATGCAGATGTTGAATAATGCTGGAGATGAGATTGTGGTTGAACGGAGTTTGCCACTAAGTATTTTGGAGTGCTAAAAGGAAGGATCCGAGGCACTGCAGGACATCTTTGTTAATTTCTGCTCTCTCCTGGCGGTGAAGTTAAGTACAATGCCAGTAAATAACGAGTTTCTGCAATATTTTGTCCTTTGGTCCTTTGGTGACACAGAACTTTTCCTTCACAATTGCTCAATATGCCATTTTCTCTCTCATGCTCTTCTTGTGATACTATATTGAATTTCTGTTTTGTCCCCACTTCCAATTACTGCAAGATGAGCCTTTTTTGAGAGGCCCTGTGGGAGTTATGCACCCATTTCTCAGCAATTTTCCATCTGAGCTGGCACCAAATATACTTAAGAGAGTTCTTGAAATCTCACTCGTAGAGTCTGATCCTTAACTAAAGAGTCCTCATTGGAAACTATGATTATTACAAAGGTTACCAGCAATGAACATTACTTTGTTATGTCTGTGACGTGTGTACCCTTGATTCATAACAATAATGACACTTTTCACCTAGGTAGCACTTTTCATCTGAACTGAATGATCAGAGTCAATATTTCCATTTTGCTGGTGTTTCATGTAAATCTCTGCATTTGTCATTGACAAATGAAAGAGCTTCAGAAATGTTTTCCCCATCATTTGTCTCTTGGAACCAAAACCAAACAAGGAAAGTTCATGCTGTATCACAAAGAGTAGGAAAAAAACCTGAGATTGTTGGCTCAGAGAACTCAGTAATGGCAGATATGATGAAATAGCTGGGGGACATGCTGGGCCCCACACTAAGTGTAATGGAAGGCATGCAGTCAGCGCATGGACCAAAACACCCTTTGTAGGTCCTGGGGCACTGTAAGTGGGCCTTAATAGCATAGCCTCCCCCTTGTCTTTTCAGTGCTCTGGTACGTAGATAATAGGGTTTTGCTTGTGTACTCTCCATGCATTCACTCGAAATCAGCATGTAACAGTGAATCATTGTGACATGATGTTCCTTTTTCAAGTGCTGAGAGAAAGATATTTTCCAGATAGAGTTCGGTTTGTTTTCTTTTATGTTTGATGGGAACCACACTTGGTATTTACAGACTTTTAACATTTCCTTGCAGCCACAAATATTCAGGCTTTTATTGCATGTGAATCAAAGGTGTCTGACAAGCTCCTTTGTCAGCAAGAATGCAGGTAAAAGGAGGAGTAGGTGCATGAGCAGCCCTCTGGGTAAAGACAGTGTTTTGTATACCACCTATGCTGAGTTTTCTTCCCTTTGCACAGCAAAAATGCAACAACTGAAAGTTCACAAGCAGGATTTTTGTTCTGTCTTATTCTGTAAGTAGAATTTAACATAACAGCCTAAAACCCCTCTTTATTTCAGGCATGAAGTAATCAGTTCCCAAAGAAAACACATCATTTAAACTGTTTGTTAATGGGTCTAAAGCTGTTAGAATCGGCTGTGCTGAGAGGCATACAGATGCACAGTCCAAGGAGGTATAACTCAAAAGTCCTGGAAGGAGGTGGTGTAACATGTTTCCTAATTAGGAACTGTATAGAAAAGAGGGTTGCAAACTTTTGTCTTAATCTGTAAAATCTTTCCCAATATTTCTGGCAGTTTGGGCCTCCTTCCCTTTCTGTCCCTGGCTTTTGATGTAAAAAAGAAAAAGTGATGTCACAGAAGTAAAAGCAACAAGAAAACCACAAAGTAAAGAAAAAAATGTGCATAATTGAAAGCATACCAGTGAATGACTGTTCTGTGGTTTCTGTAATGTGGATCCCATAGGAGTATGCAGTGTGTGGGACTCTGGATATAGCTATAACTCTGGAGCTCTTTTTCCTAACTCCAGCATTGTGTCCTAAGGGCAAAGGAGATTCTACCCAAGGATGGTTTAAACATATTAAAAGGGTTTTTTCCAGGAGATGATCTACAAAAAAATACCCTTCAATAAAATGAGCAACGAGCTCATGATGGGATGCTCTTACCGAAAAAAAGCCCCCAGCAACAACAACAAAAATGGGCTGTAGAGGCAGCGATGAACTGAAGCTCTTCAAAAGCCTAGAAAAATAGAATCATTCAAAGACTAATGGGTCATATGAACCCTAGCTGCTTGCCATGAACTTGTATTACACGACTGACATTGTAAGACTACTGCTGTTGTTGCACTGATTTTGTGGTTTTAGATCTCTACTCTTCCAGCTGTGCTCTGCAGAAATTGGATTTATATCTATCTGATTCATTCATTGCCATTGTCACATTTATTTCAAATAAGAAAAGTTGTAAATTTTACAATTTTTACCTCATTTTTAGTCACAGTTTTTGGAACAACAACAACAAAAAGAAGAGTTGCAAAAGGACTTGGATGGTTCCTTACAGGATATCATAAACGGAGAAAGAACAAAGTGTAACCTAACAAAATTTGGCATACAAAGATGCTTTAACATACCAAATTTTATCACTAAAATTTATCAAGCCTCTTGAAGTTTTCTTTGCTGAAATTTTTATTTAATTGAAGGTATCCAAAATGGCAGTAAGTAGGACCAGAACTTCTACACCTTATCTTAGTCTATTTCTCCTGGGAATAATTATATATCTATGAGCTTAGAGCTGTGTTTGGACACTACAGTTGAGGTTCAGAGGGGTGCAGAGAGTTGTTGGAGAAGCGTGCAGGTGGACTGGGTTGGAGGACAAGGTTGATTGGAGAGGGTGATACCTTGTATAATTGCACTTACACAGGGCACTGTAGGATGCTGGTGCAGATGTACCCGTTGCCTTGTAGGCAGCGTAGATTAAATCTGGGCTCCCTGATCTTCCCAGTGGTATTCCTGCAAAGCAAAGGGGAGTTGTAGATGTAAAGCCAGCAAGGACAGAGCAGGTAAGAATGAGAGCATCTTAAAATGCCAGGTACTTGAATTTAATTTTCTGAGCGCACTGGATGGGGTTTTTCACATTAGCTCTGAGAACACTTCAGTAACATATAAACATGCATAAAAATGTATGAATTTACATGTATATGTGTAAATAATATGGATGTTAAAGGAAGTTGGCCTTGATCCTTATGTTGAGGCCATCCTTATACCTATGGACTTACAGCTAAAAGGGGAGGTGTAACCAAGTATCTTTATCTTCTTCAAAATAAATAGGAAAGGAAACAACCCAGTAAGTTTGTTACCCTTCCCTATTTTTGGTAATTTTCTTTTGAGATACTATGATAATCAACCCATGTTTGGAAGATTGGAAGGGCAAAGGAATCTTCCTCCTTTTATGGTGAAAAATAATGGAATTTTGAAACATGGAATAAAAAGCTTTACTGTGAAGGGAGAATCACCGGGGGGGTTATTGTGTGAGATGAGTTATCAGGACACTGCAGCTTGTTCTGGCAATGAGTCTAGTCAATGTGGTGGTTGGACAAAGTAAATGGTCATACCTGTAGTGTCTTTCTGGGTGGGTCACGTTGTGGTTAATGTTCTCCTAACATTGTTCTACCCTGTTTGATGACGCTATTCCCTGAAAGAATCAAGAGCTTATTTAAAAATAAATATAATTTAGCTGACATGGAAATATCCTGGTTTATTTCTTTTAATCTGCCTGGGCACCAAAAGGCATAAAAATGCATTTTTCTGGCCATAACTTACACATCTAGATCTAGTGGTACCTATGACAGGAAAGGGAGTTAAGCTGGCTCCATGAAGTCTATTAGAGGTATTGTCGTGCAGATATGTTTTACCTGGAAAGCACATTAATATATGGGTGGAGATAGAACTTTTGGAACAAAATATGCAAACAAATTACTTTTATTCTGAACTAACTCCTCTTTTGCACGTTGGAATATTTTTATATTTATTCTGGGATTTTTTTTTTTCTTGTAAAGAGATTTTTTTTCCTGTTTTTTCTGTTTTTTTTTCCTGTTTTTTTTCTCCTTTCCACTCACAACTCATTGTTCTGAAGATTTGCATATCTACTTTCTGGTTTATAAAATTAATCTAAAAGACCCTTTCTATTAGCACATTACCTAATTTCTCTACTGTATACTTAAAACACCTGCATGAAATGGAAGCTGTTGTTGCATTCCTTTGCCTCTGCCATTTAAGCGCTAGCTTCATGCACGCTGGATGAGAGCTCTGTTGTGGTTGCTTAGACATTTATCACTCTGTTTATGTTGTCCTGGTTAGTTTTACATCTTCTGGTATCTTTCTCTGGTCATCTGAAAGAAATCTTTCCAGTTCAAAACAAGAACTGTTGTGCAATTTGTTGAGAATTGATTTGTTGTAGTTTGGAGGGGATGGGGAGCAGTTTCACAACATTGACTAGAAACAAGCATACACAACTTTTACCTTTCTGACCCTTTTGCTCACTGGCTTCCTATTTCCTCTATTGCAAAAGTTAATATCTCATTAGAATAAATAGCACAGTGTCTTTTAAAGATGAGACAAAAGTTTTGAGCCAGTTTGTTTTTTGGGGAGATGGGTGCTGCACACAGAGTAACAGAATTTAAATGCCTTGTAGGATGGTTTCAAACTTAAATAGGGGAAGTTCAGATTAGATACAAGGAAACAGTGCTTCCCTATGAGGGTGGCGAGGCACTGGAATGGGTTGCCCAAGGAAGCTGTGAATGCTCCATCCCTGGCAGTGTTCAAGGCCAGGTTGGACAGAGCCTTGGGTGACATGGTTTAGTGTGAGGTGTCCCTGCCCATGGCAGGGGGTTTGGAACTGGATGATCTTAAGGTCCTTTCCAACTCTAACTGTTCTATGATTCTATCATTCTATGTCTGATGCTTTTGGAAAGAGGAGTTGAGGAGAAAGTCTGCTTTGCAGAGAGTTCACCAAATCTTGCAACAAATTTTATGAGGGCAGGAAGTCATCAGCGGTGCTTCTCAAGCTTTTTATCTGTAAGTACACGTTTTCTAGACTGATACAAGAGTGGGGTTTGTTCTGCAGGCTTGAACTCCATGACTTTTTCCTCAACCAGTGCAATCTTTTGCTCAATATTTGATAATCCACAGTTTTTATCAGCTATCAGTTACAAGAACTTGCTGTGGGAGTTTCACAAATGAACCGCAGTTCACTGGTAACTGGGAGATGTGAAAACTATGTACAGTCCTTGAGTGCTCATTCCTTTAGATTCCCTAAAGACTTAGACTAGTAGACTTTTGTATACAGAGAAATCTACAGCAGATATAGCCAACGTTCTGCAAATACGGGTTCCTGAAACAGCTGTATGTGTGTATAAACTGATAAGTTACTAGGGACAGTTTATGGGTGGTGTTTGTGCTCTCTACACATTGTGCTAAGTGCTGTTCAAACTGCCTTTGACTTCCAGCCAACAGATGGGAAAGTCATTAGCTATCAGATTGGAACAACAGTTGCTTTCTGAGTTTACAAAGTCCTGAACACGATCTGTATGTTGACAAGTCATAAACTGAACGAGAAATTTCTGATGCTTTCTCAATGCAGCTTGTGAAAAACATTGCTGTAAGTCAGCACAGGGTTAATTTAACACACTGAAGGTCTCTTGCACAAGACAGGGCTGAGGGGGGACAGTACATGGTGAGAGAACAGGAGACATCTGGAACAACAGCACAAAGCCAGTTTGTGACTAGGATGCAAAGTACATCCTCATGAAAGCATGAGCATTTCCTGTGCTGTACCGAAGTCAATAATCTTAGTAGGTGTAAGAATAGCACCCCAGGTACATAAATCTTACTGGTCTTTAGTCAAATTTATACATCTCTATCACATAATCTGTGCTCTGCTGAGTCTTGGCAGAGTTGCTGGGATAATACTTTCTCAAAAGTAAACTTGTGGACAATTTCTAGAAAGCATTATGCCCAACTGATATGTTATTGACACCAAGTTTGGCATTATCCTCTTTTAGTCCTTCTGGCTAGATTCCTCAACAAATAAACACATGATTAAATTAATCCTAGCATTCAGGGGTTTATATTAAGATGGAATTGGCTCATTATATTTAGTTTATGGCTAAAGAATCTCCATTAGTTTGTAATATTTTCCCTGTGCTATAATAATGCACTCTACTTTCTGAACTACTGTCCGGAGTCAGAAGCTGGTTAATGCAGAACTAATGCTTTGTCAAGGTACCTGGGGAGCTGACTTGTTAGAACTAAATCCAGTTTACATTCAGATATTTAGTTATTGCCCTGGTCTTTTGGTGAGATGGGGAAATTTCTACCCCTTCTATTTTTCAAAGCAGAAGCATAAGCCCAGTGATGCACACCTCACTCTCCATTCATTCATAAGCCATCATTTACCTCTGTGAAAAATGAGTGCAAAATGCTACCAGTGTGAGTAAAGCAATTTCTAATTTCTTCATATAAGCAGGACATTATAAAGCATAAGGAAGTGGAAAAACAGGTCCTCTGTGTTGGCAGGATCTGGTCTCTAGATGCTCTTCCCTCATGTGCCAAGTTTTTCTTGCCATATTTCTCAGGTAATTAAATTTGTTTACAGGAAACCTCATCCCTTTTCCTGCCTGTCCCCCTTTTATAGTGATTTTGCCCTGAAATCTCATGCTGAACAGAGATAAGTACCAGGGCTGCTATATTTCTCTTACAAAGCAGAGAACTGAGTCCAAGATATATAGTTGATACCAGTGTAAAATGAATTAAAAGTCTTTTGTTTTGTGCTGATGACAATTCTTTAACACAGATCGAAGGATTATTTTTCTAACTGTGGCTAGTGGTCTAAGGGCTTTGCATTTGTATCCTCAATGCCTTTTCTTCAGTGTATCCTGTGACCACAGCCTGACGCATCGCATCCAAGTTTGTCAAAATGAACAGTTGAAGGACTGACTAAGGCAAACTTTTTAAATCCAAGGTGCTTATTTAATGAAAGAGTGTAACATGGGAATATTTCCAAACTAAACCTCTCACTTCATGAGCATTTCTAGCCAAACCTTTGGAGTTAGCATTAATTTTCTTAGACAGTTTAAACCAACATGCTCTAGAATTATGAGAAGTTTCAGATCTGGATTTAGTACTAACGAGACAGAATGTAGAAACATGCTGCTTTTCTTTTTAATAAAGTTGTTAACTTTTGAAGAATGCTCGTATTTCCTTCTTCATGCATTTCACAGTATCACAGTATCACAGTATGCTAGAGATTGGAAGGGACCTCAGAAGATCATCTAGTCCAATCCCCCTGCTGGAGCAGGAACACCTAGATAAGGTTACACAGGAATGTGTCCAGGCGGGTTTTGAATGTCTCCAGGGAAGGAGACTCCACAACCTCCCTGGGCAGCCTGTTCCAGTGCTCTGTCACCCTCACTGAGAAGTTTCTTCTCAAGTTTAAGTGGAACCTCATGTTCCAGTTTGTACCCATTACCCCTTGTCCTATCATTGTTTGCCACTGAGTAGAGCCTGGCTCCATCCTCGTGACACTCCCCCTTTATATATTTATATACACTAATAAGGTCACCCCTCAGCCTCCTCTTCTCTAAACTATAGAGACCCAGCTCCCTCAGTCTTTCCTCATAAGGGAGATGCTCCACTCCCGTAATCATCTTAGTTGCCCTGCGCTGGACTCTCTCCAGCAGCTCCCTGTCCTTCTTAAACTGAGGGGCCCAGAACTGGACACAATATTCCAGATGCGGTCTCCTAAACTTCCAGATTTGCTCCTAAACTTCCTGGTTCAGACAGAAGGCTGATCCTCTGCTGATCCATGTGTTGCTACATGAAGGAATTGGGCAATTTTCTCTAGGTATAAAAAGCATAGGAAATTACTCAGAACTTACTCCCATATATTGCTGAATGTTCCAGCCAGCCACTATCCAGCAAAACACTTCAGCACATATTTAACTTCAAGCACCTCAGGAGTCACATTCATATCAATAGGTTTACTCAAGAAATGCGGGGGTTTAGGGCCAGAATTCTCAGCATCCTGCTGAAGGAGGAGATCAGGATGTGAGAAACTAAGGGCAGACTAATGAGGAAAGACCTGCCCATCTCCTGATCTCTGAGATATTCTCACATTTTAAGAGGAAGAGAGTAAGAGCCAAAAAGTATAAGCCTAAATAATTTGCTCCTTTCAATTAGAGCTTGTGCAAGCGCTAACAGGGATTATTACTGCTCCTTGGAGACACTGCTGCACATAAATATGGCAACAAAGAGAAGCCTGCATTTGGATGGCATTGACTTGGAAATACGAAAGGAAAAACTGCAGCTTAACTGAGCAGGGTGGGGTAAAGAATTGAAAAGAATAAAAAGAGTCAAATTTTCTTGACGTGAAATTCAAGTATATTTTCCCCAGGAAAACCAAAATGTAATACTGGTAATTTATACAGACAGTTGAACAAATTGAAACCATATACAGAAAATTAAGTTATGTCTTTATGGAAAGAACAGAACACGTTTAACAAGCACTACCTAGAGCCAGCAGTCTTTCACTATATAACTTGCAGGGTGTTTTAATTATGCTGAGGTCAGAATGTCTGTTTCCAGCTTTAATCAGCTAATTCAAGATTTTATTTAGTCTGAAAAAATCTAATAAGTCTTTTGTTCTTGGAATTATTTTTTTAAATTTCCAAATCTGAATTAGGAATAAAGCACAACATATCCGTAGATTTTTAAGATGCTAGATTACATTTACGTAAATATCATTGAGTACATTACAAGGAAAAAGATAAAACTACTTTGGTAAAATGTATGCTTGAATTTTAGTGTTTTGCAAATTCCTTATTGTTAACCACTGTACTTAAGCTTAATTTGATGTTGCATGGTAGCACAGTTTGTATTACAAAGAGATGGTTAAAAAAGAAAGGATCAATCTCTTAAAACTGTGTGTGGCCAGAGCGGGTTCTTTGTTGTAGGAATTGATCTATATTCTGTCAGGTTTTAATGGATATTTTCAACTACTGGTTCACTGATAGAAGGAGCCAGTAAGTTAGATGTAGATGAATTCTATGTTTTTTTCCATGCTCTTTCTGCAAGGGAGTGACATGTTGCTGTATTTGTGCCTGTTTCCCTATATGAGTAAAGAATGAAAAATGAATGGATCCTTTGCTTATATGGCATAGAATGTGAATTCAAAATGTTAAATACATTTTACCTGTAGCAGGCACTATATAAAATGCATAAACAGGCTTTGACACTGGCACTGAAATGGGAACCTGACAATATTCCCTTCCTGTGATGATCCTGAACACTAGGATGAAGAATAACTCTTTATTTTTTGCTTTTACTGTGTCGATGCATCTTGATTTGTTTCTTTATTCTTGTGCAATAGAGCATTTTCAACCAAAGGAGCACAGAATATAACTGGTTCGTAGCTGCCTGGTGCTGAAGATGTTCTCCAGAGAAGTTGGAGGATGTGGTTTGAAATGTTGTCATGCAGAGGAGAGAATTTGAGCCTGTCTCTTCCATATCCTGGTTGAGAAGACTAATCAGATTTGTACTGAGGGTTACAGTGGGAGAAGAAGGGAGGATTAGCAGTGGGGTAATTTGCTGCTATTGGACAGAAAAAGAGAAGAATAATTCTGCATGTCCTTTCAAAAGAGAGGTGCTCAAGGAATGACCCCTTAACAGGGATTAAGAGGCAAGATCTAAGATGTGTTCTTGGGTATTCCTTTTTTGCTCAGTGTTGCATGTTTCCCTCCCCAGAGACTTCACTATTTTGAATCTCATTTTGAGATGTCTAATGCTTCCCGGGCATCACTTTGAAAATCTGGGGGCTAACATGGGGTTGTGAATGTGGCTTGGCCAAAAAAAATTGATTTCTGTTGCTTCATTATCACAGTTTATAAATCATTTTGTGGCTCTAGCTCAAGCAGTTCACATATTTTCATACCTGGTGATTCTCTGAGCTGGATTTTATTTAGGAGAAGCAGCACAGGCAGGATCCCCACTTCAAAATGGTTTTAATCAAAGTAGCATTTGAGAGGAATGAAGATGCCTTAGAGTATTTTATATCTTGTAATTAAGATACAAGATATAAAGACCTGTTTGCTCAGATTAATCCCAAAGTATCCAGAAGGATGGTTTATTTTCTGGCTGCTTTCTGCAGCCCTGAATTTTCATCATATGTTTTGAGCCTTTGTGCTGAACACCCTACATTTTTTTGTTACCCAATTTCTTTGCTTATGTATGGATAGACTATAACAATCACTGCATGCTTCGAGTATCAATGGCTCAAGTATACCTATAACTCTATTTCCCCTTTATAAAAACAATCTTGCTGTAACTCAAGAGAGACTGGCCTTACAGAAGTCACAAAGCTATCATTATGCGTGTGCATACATCCCCAAACTATTCATAATCATTTCCATTCCTTGCCTGGATGGCGGCCATTTGATTAGTTGTCATTCAAGTGCAGGGAGACCACGCAGCTTGTAAAAGCTGTATTTGAGGCAGCAAAACTGCAAAAAACATCCAAGTATGTAACTTTACTCTCCAACTATATTAACAATTGATGGCTGGAGCTTGAGATGGTGGAAAATGAAGTGTAGACCAAATTTTCTACCTTCTAAAATGACACTCCCCTACTTCATGTTAGCTTTGCCCCTTCTTGTCCTGTTTCATCAGTCTTAGCTTCTGTGCCATTGAAAAGCTGTACTGTTGAGCCTCACCTCAGATAAAAGGTAGAGATAAAAATCTCTACCACCACAGAGGGTATTTCTTTTCATTTCTTCTCTCTCTGAAGCAATTTTGTCTGTAGGTTTATTCCCCATCTTTGGAACATGCGCTGATGTCCATCACACTTGAAATAAGTAAAGCCTGGTTCAACATTATCTGCAGATCCTGGCTTGGCAAAACAAATCAGCATGTAACAGAAACAGCAAACTCTTCACCCTACTAGCAGGAAAATGGCACTGTTGCCAGCTTTTCGTATGATACTGTGACTAGTATGATTCTTATTGTCCATGCTCCTGAAAGGAAGGAGATAGATAAACTTTTGTTGAAAGAGATTTATTTATAGTCTTCCTGTTTGCACAAAAAGTTTTCAAATTTGACCTCAATATGCCCTAAAAGCTTTAACCCAGGAAATGAAATGTCCTCATGTATATATTTTTAGATTTCGTGGTTTTAAGCTTCACTGTAGGACTTTTGGGGTTTGACACACAGTGCTTGAGTGCCTGTGGTTAGCAGCACTACAATGACTAATAAAATCATGGGGTTTTGTAATCAGCAAAATATAAGATTACATTCAAACTACAAGTCTGAGTGCAAAGGATAGAGAACAGATGTATTTCACATACTCTTTTTTTTTCCATCTTACAAACCATATCTTAAAATACTTCACAAAATTAAAAACACAGAAGAAAGTCTCATTATAGTCCTCTTTAAAGGAAATAAAAATTAAGATGAGACGTGATTTTATCTAAGGTTATAAAAATGAACAGGGGTCAGTGAGACATAAAAATAGAATATGGATGGAATAAAGTTATATGAAACAACATCTAAGAAGATGCTTACATTCACAGTGCCTAGACTGTATAAACAGAGAAAGACCACAGAGCAGAGGTCAGAGAAGGTGACAGCTACATCTGTGAGGAAGGCTGCAGGCAATCAAGGCAGCTGGTTTAAAACATGGATTGGCAATTCTTAGTAGATCATGGGATGACTGCTTGTGACTGGGGTGATGTGTTCAGAGTGTTGCTTGTTAGGTAAGCTGAGCTTAATAGCCATTTTGCTCTTGCGAGTGAACACAGGAACTAAAATTGCTGCACCATGGAGATTCTGTTACCATCAGCAAATTTGTATTCTGCAGGACATATCTGTCTTGAAGTCGACTTGCCCATAATGGGGAGGTCAGAACTAGATGATCTGAAGGTCCTTTAGAACTAGATGATCTAAAGGTCCTTTCCAACCCTAACCATTCTATGTTCTATACCCTCTTTACTTCAAGCATGATGTAAGAGGCAGAAATAACAAGCTCCAGTCTTCCTGAGGCAGGGGGAGTTGGTTTCCTTGCCTGCAAAAGGTGCACTCATGGAGAAGGTGTGTCCCCAGGTAAAAGTACCATGGGAGGAGGTCATCAAACTAGACAGCACCAGAGATCACGAGAAAAGGATAGAGTAGATCTTCTTATAGCTCCCACAGAGACAATAGCTTGACCTCCCCTGCCACATCAAAGAGGGACAGGCAGAGTCTGTTGTCATCAGGTTTGGAAATGCAGACTTCCATGACAGTGAAGCCTAGAAGCTGGTGACTTCTGCCATCAGGAGGATAATTTTATGTTCCACTTGCATATCTGCAGCTACAGCATATGTTCAGTGTCCTAGCTCTAGGTGAGAAGCATCAGCTCCCTCCAGCAAAGCAACCAAGTCTGATGAGTCTGAGTCACAGACGAGCACCAGGATGAAGCAGTACATGGTAGCACTAGGCAGCTCACTGCCTTAGGGATGATAACCAGACTTGTTGTCTAGGGGGGTTTGCTGTTAGCTGGGAGTTCAGATCTGGGACATTGTAGAGAGGCTGCTTAGGCTTGAATGGCCCTTGTATTACCGTCTCCTACTGCATTTCTACATGGGCACTAATAATACTTCCAGGGGAGATCCCTACTGTTTCAAGCATGACAAACCATCTGGAAAGCAGATTTGCAGAAAGGGAACTTGGTAAGAGCTGCATTAGGAAGATCATTGCCAGCAAGTTAAGAAAGATGATCCTTCCCCTACGCTTAGCACTGGTGAGACACATCTGGAGTCCAGAGTCCAGTACTATGTGTTCCCAGGAGAGACATGGACCTACTGGAGTGAGTTCAGCAAAGGTGAACAAGAATTATTAAGGATATGATGAGCAGACAGGGAGAAGCTGAGTGAGCTGGATTTGTTCATGTTGGAGAAGATAAGGCTCACTGGGGGGTCTTATCAGTGTGTGTAAATATCTGATGGGATGATGTAAAGAAGGTAGAACCAGACTCTTTTCTATCCTAGGCTGCAAAAGGAAAAGAGTCAGTGGGTACAAAAGGAAATACAGCAAATTCCATTTAAATATAAGGTTTTGGGTGTTTTTTTGTTTTGTTTTGCTTTTATTTAGTTTTTTCATTTTGTGGTTGAACATTGGAAAAGGTTGCCCAGGGAGGTTGTGGAGTCTCCATCTTGGAGAAACTCAACATCAAACTGGACTTAGATTACATCAATCAATCTGTTTTAGATGGTCCTGCTTTGAGGAGGGAGGTCAGACTAAATGATCTCCAAAGGTCCCATCTCACCTCAGCTATTCTGTGAGTTACAGCCCTTGAAAATGCCATTCATGACCGCAGCCAAAGATTTGTTCCTTTCTTGGCATTCTAGGCAGGAAAATTTAACATACTTTATAGTCAGCTAAAGGAAGTTCTTCAGGACCTAGACATACAAATAAGAGATTTCTGGAGCAGATTCTTCATGTTTTCAATTAGGGAAGGTGCTAAACCACTTCCTCTATACATCACCTGGCCTTTGTGCTGAAAGAAACTGATGGGGAAATTGGATATTGATGGGTAGAAAACAGAGGGGTAAAAGGTTTCTGAGCCTCATGGGGTGGTGGAGAGTAAGGATTCTGCTTTGGTTTTGATGTTTTCTCTAAATTGGATTTCAGGCCAGATGAGTGCAATGCAGACAGGAGCATAGCTTCAGCATGATCCATGTTACTGTGTCAGTAGAGCGGAGAGGCCCTGGCTACCACTGCAGTGTATCTGCTTTCTTCCAGTACTGTGAAATCTGCAGGATTTTAAGAAAGCCTTTAATATCCTCAATTTAGTTATGGTATTTTCCCAATGCAACCATTTTAACAGAACAAACTGATTAGAGGAACTGTGAATAAACCCGATTCCCAGTACTATGGTATTAGCTATGTCCCACCACAAGTTTATTTATATTTTGTACACAATGGTCTAGAGTTTGTCAGGAAATGTTTTATACCAGCATTTCTCTTAGATGAGCAGATGTATATGAGCAACGGATTGGCTTTATGAGGCAAACACATTTTGTCAATCTGCAACTGACAGTATTGTCTCGTTCTTTTACAGAGCACTGTCTCATGAAATCCGAAATGCTATTGCCCACTGACACTGGCAGATGCCATAAGAAAGAAGCTGTGGATGGACAAGTCATATGGACATGGAAGGGAAAAAACTGTGAAGGTCTTAGCAGTGTTTTCTATTCTCCTGATGAGGCTGAGCTGAGGAAAAAGAATGCTCCAGTTGAGTAGCCTCATACCGTATATAAAGCATGTTTCAAAATACTGATACTAGAAACAGACCCACACTTGATGAACTCCAGATGATTCCACTGATGTTAATACAGAGAGAAAGACCCAGTATCTTCCCTCCTCCATCCCTTACCCTGCTAGAGGTAATCCAGAGATGCTTGCACTGTTAAAGTCATTATGACATAGTTTGGAGCTAGCGAAATTGAAAATTATTCATCTCCTCTTTCTTGTGATGTTTCAAAATGTATTTTGCAGTAGCTCTCAGTACAAGGCAGCTAGAAAACTTCCAGCAATTTATATAAATATTGAAAGAAAAATCTTTGAAGTGGGAGATCATAAGTGAACACATCTGCTTAACAGAACTGAAAGCACAAGGGTTTGAGACCTTTCCCTTCTGTTCTACCAAGTGAACTTATAAAGAAAGATGTGCTCGTTTTAATGTTTTACCCATAAATTTTTCATGTTGTTCTGTATTTGAACACTTACAGAGCAAAAGGAATGTGTGGATAAACAAATGTATCATTTCTTTTACTAGCAGAAGTGTTCTGATTCTTATTTACTGACGTAGCCTAAATATCATCTTTGATAGTGAGACTACTATTTACTTTAAAGTAAATAAAATCTTTAAGAGATAATGAAAAAAAAAACCCAAAATCAAACTTTGGTTCTTTAATTTCAGTCATGAGGAAAGTTTTGGAGGGTACAACACTCTAAACAGTTCAAAATAATATCTAAGAGTCTGACCTCACTTACAAAGAGTTGTCTCTTGATTAAAAGGATAGAGCACATGAATTAAGAAGTCTTTTCCATCTTGAAATACTACAATCCTACAATTCATTCTATTCGTAGCACAACCTGAAACCTTTCTCTGTTATTATCCAGTCAGTAATGTCGCAAAAAAAGTATTCAAGCCTAATTATCTTGTTCAAATATTTTTTTTGAGCAGAGGAAGGGATGAAGTAGACAAAATCAAACAAAACTCAGACCTCAGGAAAGATTTTCCCCAAAGGGAAATGAAAGAACTATTTTATAATAACTTTTCCTTCTTTTTCACACAAATGTGTCTTTTCTTCAGATAACATATAAACACTAGATTGTTAGAGGCTCTCATATGTTACTGTCTGGTAAGGAGCTGGTGACTGTCACAGGAAGATGTCTCTTTCAAACTGGAAATGACCAGAAGTTTGTGCGCAGAGAAGTGGGTAAACTTCTTTTATCTCCTGAATATTGTATCAAATATGAACTGTACAAGAGTGTTGTGGTAACTTGGCTTCAGAAGTGCCACATTTAAGGAAATGAAAAGCTGAATATGTGCTGGATCAGTAAGAGCCAGCTTTACCAAGAGGGAAAATTTTTAAACATTTAAAAATTGCTTACTATAAGAAATAGGAAAGAGTTAAAAATTAGACTGCAAACAGATTTTGAGTAATCTTAAGCCACTAATGATAATGGCATGATTTAGGTACTCCTGCATCTCAACTACTTTGTGAAATTGCCTGCCATTTGCAATTCATGTTACATTTGATGTGTGTTGGAGGCTGCTGGTGCTACATTTTCCTTATGAGAATCACTGATTGTAACTGCTCTAGGCACTTCTGCAGTCCAAAATTGAATGATTGCGAAATGGAACAATTCGCACAATTGCTCTCTTTTCAATTCTTGTGCTTGAGTGTTTGACATCACATAATATTTCATGTCCTTGCTTTTTCCTTCTCTTCCTCGAGTCTTTCACAGGAAATATTTCTATTATATATCCTGATTAGATTATATGTTTACCTTTGAGCTGCCTTTGTTGTGATTACAGACTGTATAAAATATGGTATAATGCTACAAAATGTATATCATGAGAAATATGAAAGTAAACATTTCTAAAGATTTGTAATAAAAATTGTAGTTAAGATAATTCTGGCAAGAACTCTCACTTATGACCCCTAATACTATCTTTCCATAAAGAAATGTAAATTCTCTTTGGCATAGAAAAAGATGAAAAAGACATGAATTTTAGTAATGATGTCTCAATAAATATTGAGGTGTTTGGACAGTTTTTAGTTATTGCTTCTTCTTTTTTTAGTGCTCAGATGTAAAACAGAACAAGACTAAGACTAACAGCTACCCCAGATTTCTGTTTATTATTGTTAATATCATCTGGATAATCTCTAGCTCAACTTCAGCCTTCTTGACCTGTGGCAGCCAAAATTGAACACAGTGAAGAGTTACTCTATTTTCTTAAGGATAGAGTACAGAGGAATAAACCTCTGATATATATCCATTGAAAACTAATGTTGTGTGAAACATTCATCACGTATGTAAGTTTGATTTAGTGTACTTCTACTAGGCATAATACTTGTTTCCTCTACAGTTGCCTCAACTATTCCTGAATTTATGAAATCTCAGATAACAGGGAACAACAAAGTTTGGTCTCTTTGCAAAGACAATGAGGGATAAAGATGGGAAAATGAAGGAAAATATGAGAAGGATAAGTCAGCAACATGTCATTATCCGGACAAATACCTAAAAGGCAGGCAAAGGTATTTTTATTGGACATAGATTTCAAGCATGTGTGTCTATATATATCTATACTGCAGTTAAAGGCAGTCTCCAAAGCTGTTCTCAAGTCTAGGCTCCATGTCCATCCCGTGTGGATGCAGCATGTCCAATCATCTAATAACTCGTTGGTATTGTATCAGGTAATCAGTATCTCTGCAAGGAATGCTCTCAGGTACACAAGATATGTCATTCCAGACAACTTAATATTAAAAGTAAACCCCAGTAAAAGGGTCAAGATAGTGAATTTATAAAAAATAACAATTAATACCAACATAATTACATGGATAATAAATTCAGAATGCAAAGGAGAATCATGACAATGAAAAAAGGAAACAGGTGACCTGAAATACAGGCATATTTGTCATGGTGCACATTATGTGGAAAACTGTGCAGAAAGGCAAAAGTAAAAATGCTCTATCTTTAGGCATGAAAACCAGTGTGTGGGGAAGTGAATCACTTTATCCTCTAAAGTCATGCTGTCTCAAGATGGAAAAAAATAACTAACATCAGCAGGGTTGTAAAGATTTCTAGTAAAGTGAAGGATAACTTCAGTGTAACTTTAGAAGACTAAGAGGTGCTGAGGATGAAGTTTTCCAGAAGAATGCCAATGATTCTGTTCCTATGTTTGCAACTATGCTGTTAGACCATTGGTTAAGTTCAATTGCCACTGGTTTATGGAGCCAGATGCAATTTAATGCCAAGAACACCAGTTAACGGCAACATTAGACTGGAGGCCAAGTGTTGGTCATCTACAATAAATTCATTCAGGAGCCGGTGGACAAATACAGACTCTTGGTAAGAAGCCCATGAACCAACAGACAAGAAAACCAAGGAAATGGTACATGTAGAGGCAAGATGAAACTAGAAATAGCTCCTCATACAGTCTGTAAAACTACAAAAACACAGAATGTCTTTAACGTTGTTGTAGCTAATAAAGATGGATGTAGCTGCCTACAGAAAATGTGTCATTTCAACCCTTGACATTTTCCTTGCAGCTGTCTGGAACTGATGAGAAATCCTTCAAGTAAACTGTCAAGCACTCAGAACCCAGATTTTTTAAAGAAAAAACCATTATCATGACCACAGACCTAAAATGCAGAAAATTAGAGTGAAACCATAATTTTCAATGGCAAATTAGGAAAAAATACTCATCTAAAACTGGCAGACCAAAACTGTTGCCAGCAGATACCTAATATGCTTTAAAAAATGCATCTAGAATAACTGCATAATTTGAGTTAATTTTATCTCAAAGCCATTATAAAAAGGCTATATAAAAGCACTACCAAGTGTACCTGAATGATTACAAGACCTGCTTTTGTAACTTCTGTGCTGTGAGGTTAGAATAAAATTTGCTCATAAAAGCCATTTATGGTGGAAATACAGTGTAAGGCAAACTTGTCAGGACCTGGAGAGTGCAATGAAACATGAGATAATATTATCAGTGCTCCAGGATGTCTCTGCAAGACTGAAAACCATAGCAGAAGAGTGGCCAGAGGGCCTCAGAAAAACACCAAGAGTCTTGGATATTGCTTGGCTTTGTGCAGGGGAAATGTAAAAGGTAAACTTATATAAAGAACTATGAAGGTGCCACCTAATAGTTTGTAGACATAAATAACTGTGTGACTCCCACTGACAACATCACAGACATCAAACCTTTTGAAGATTATCATCTGGGAAAGATTGTGATGGTTAAGTATATGCAGTGTCAATGTGGTTTACATCATCTACATTCCAGTAACCTGTAGTTCCAAAAACTTATCAAACACTTGAAAAAGACACAGAAAAAGCAGTATTTAAAAGGCAATAAAAGAAACTGTAAGGAGCCTGGATAAGGATCAGGAAGTTTTAGTCTGCAAGAAGCAGCGGGAAGTCAATCTTTATGTTTCTGGATTCATAGCTGAAGCTGTAACCCCCTTGTAAATAAAGCATTTGTTTAGGTTTCGAGTCATCAGTCTTTATGTGATATTCATTAGCTCATGGTCCATAAATTAGGCTGGATGTTTTTTTCACTCGCCTATTTGTAGAAACAAATACCTACCTTTGTTCCATCAGGATAAACAGCTGATGAGGGCAGGGAGGTTTGCTTGGTTTTTAGGGTTTTTTTGTGAGCCATATTTTCAGAGACTGGAGAAATTTTCCAGAACCTGCTCCAGGCTATTCTATTGATATTTCCAATTCCTTGGAGGTTGTAAGAAGGGATTAAGTGTTGGATGATATCCACATGAGAGACCACGAACGCTAGAAGTTAAAGGCTTTGCAGCATAATAATCTGTGGAAATGTCATCTGAAAAGCTGAGATAATGTCTGAAATTTGCCAATGGGCAAGAATGCTGTATCTGGGGATGTAAAAAAGATAAGCTTGAGCTTGATTATAAGAACTCAAGAAAGATGGAATTCAGTCTGAATGGAGAGACTTGTGGCTTTCTGGATTAAGTTTCACAGGAGATAAGCGCTTGCTGACCTTCAGTCCCTCAGTGCTCTTCTGCCCAGACTTTCAATGAACTTGAATGTTTGTTTCTTGACCTTGAGCCCTAACAAAGCAAAGAGGTTTAGAAATACTTGAATTGGATCTATTGTTATGATGATCTTTACATGAATAATTTTTTGGCAAGGTTGGTGTAAATCTGGATGCTGTTCATGAACTGTTAGTATTGCAAGGTACAGAGGAAAAATCACTGATTCTTTGAGAAGACCAAATGTGCAATGTGCTGTAAAGGGTAGGCTCTTATCTGCAGGACAAATGTTTGGATGAGATGCACAGACAGATATCTTGAAAGTCAAGAACTGCAGAGGGCTATTAAGGGAAACATAAAGTTGAATTTCTGTTCCATGTAGTCCATTATAGATAACTGTGGTCAGAAGACAATTCACACATGCAATGTATCAGCTATGCTTTCTTTGGGTTTGGGCACTGAGTCCCTAGAAGCATATAAATGTAGCCCTGGTTTCAGTCAAACTAAGGCCAAACAGCTATGTGAGGAATTAGAAGTATTATAATCAGGATGCAGCTAACCATGCAGTCTTGCCGTTCTATAGCTTTTTTGAACTAGCTAAACTAGTATATCTGAAATGGGATGTAGTACAGCAAGGACTTTTCAGGAAGCAGTGAGATATAGGTTTCTCCATATGTGTTCTAACATGTTTACTATTATTTGACAATTGTGTATTATTGACTCCAGCATGATTTGCATTCTGGTGCATATGGGCAGGATAAAACAAAGAGGTGGTCTGCCTTTGTGCTCAGCCACATCTTGATTAAATACTGCGTATAATATACAGCACATACAGCAAACTATAGTTAAAAAAACCCAAAGAGTAACATTTTTCATTCAGAGGCTGATAAAGCACAGATCTTTAACATGATAATTTGGTAAGTCAGAAGTAGATGGGTTATTTATCATCAAATCAATAAATTTGGCTTAGAGAGCTCTGATAGCAAGGAGGTAGATGCTCTGATCTGTCTGATTGTGTATGAAGTACACCCCAAAGAAATACTCTACCCTCCAGAGGCTTGCTGGTTTTTGTCTTTGCTTTGTATATTGTCAGGGTTGCCTGGCAGGCAAGATGAATCAGAAAATAAGACATAAGGTAGGTGCAGAGACATCTCAGCTCTCAAATTTTGAGCACTTCAGCACAAACCTGGCAGCTGGAATCCTATTAAAAAACAGAGGTGTAAAAACCCCTAAATCTCAAACAAAAAGGAAGCCTCTAGATGCCCCCATTGTCCTTATGTATATTCTGCTATAGCTTGAAAACATACATGAGTTAGACCATGCAGAGATGGGACTGGCAGATTCCTTAACCTAAAGTGTTCCTTTTGCAAGGTTCTTCCTTATAATTAAGATTTGGCCAGCTAGCACAGTTATGAAGGTGCTAAATTGCATGCACAAAAACTGCTAAGAATGTTTCAATTAATTTTCTCACACTTGAACAAATACTTATTTTTTATACTATTGTGTTGCCTGGATCTCAGTGATGTTCTTGTAGCCTATAGAGAAAAGGAAAACCCACTGTTATTTCCTTTTTTCCCTGGAAGCATTTAAGAGTTAATCACCTGTGCACAAACTTTGTATTAAAGTGAGTGAAGTGTGACTGCTGCTCTTCTCCTCAGGAATAAATTAAGACTTACAAATTATGTTGTCATTCAAATGAATTTTATCCAAATATAAGAAAACACCTTAAAGTTTTAAAATTATATGTCCAATACTGAATATATAAAGTTTTCTGATGTACTTGATGTTGCTATTAACAGAAAACTTAAACATTAATATAAACTCTCAATAATTTTTATGGGTTGTGTATTGGGCACAACATATTGAGAATTTATGTACTTTTTATGCTGGCTTTCTTGATTATCTTTGCTCTTCAGGGCTGATTCAGAGAACTGTAACATGTTTTAGAGGGATGTACATTACAGGGAAACATCAAGTGTCATAAAGAGTGTGTAGGTTGATGCTTGAAGGCTTTAGCAAGAACTGGGTGGAAAATGTATTTTCAGGTCACTAGATGAAAATGATGCTTAATCTCGTTTCAAGTGCCTGGAACAGAAGCACTTAACCAATGTAAGTAAGTTCAGTAATGGACTACACCAATTTTTGAGTGCATAGAAAATAGCAAGGTTTATTTGGGGAGATAGCTGTGTCTAATGATACTATTTATGCTCAGCTCAAAGCTTTGGCTCATAGTCTTGTGTTTAGAACTTCAATTTTTAACCCTGGTTAGAAAAGAGTTGTCTTCAAGGACAAAGAAAAATTTCTGTTTAGGTAACTTGCAACACTTAAAGCCTTCCTCTTGCTAACAGGATTTTGCTTTTCCTATACTTCTACTACTTTATTCATTTAAAAAAGAATTATTTACACTGCCAGGACCAAGAGGACACCAGTAGGTGTTAATGGACCTATGTGTGAGGTGAGCAGCCTCACCTGGGACCCTCCCCCATGGGTCCAGGACTTTATTTCAGCTCAACCCAGGGCCATCAGCCCCTGCCCCAGTGATGCTGCAGGATGCCAATTCCAGGCTCTGCCAAAGCCTTGCCCTCATCACCTTGGGTCCTGCTGAGCTGGGCTCAACCTGTGGGCTGGCATCATCCTGTCCCTGTCTCCATCCCAAGGGAAATGCTCGATGCACTGGGCTTGGGGGGTGCCTCAGCTGCTCCACAGCCTGCAATGCTCCCTGGCAGTGGGATGATACCCACCTTATGAACCCTCATGGGGCCCCTCTGATGCTCTCAGTACTCAGGCTAAGGGAGTGCTGGCCCTGCTCCACCCTGGCATCCATTATTTTATAACTAAAATCTGAGGCGGAGATGATAACCTTAGCTGGGAGCTATATGTGCTCCTGTGAATCTTAATGTCTGTCTCTGTAAAGGAAGGATTTTGTAAGCTAAATGTTTTAAGATACAAGCTATGGAGCAGATTGATGAGAAAAATGTAGCTTTGAAATTACTTAGCAGTTGGAAAGTAATACTTGAATAAATAAGTTCTTTACTGGTCTCACATTCAAATTATTTCTATGAGACATTAGCCGGACTGTTTTCTAAGAGATTTTGAGAGTAAATTGTATTGTTTATTTGCTACACAAACAGTAAAATCTCGGCTTTAGCTAAGAGAAAACTTTCCAATTTATAAATTCTTTCTGAATATTTACACATGGTTTGTTTAATCGTCTGGAACCATCACTTTTACCAGTAAGACACAGAAAAGTGATTTTCTATTAAACTTATAAAAATTATTATTACTTTTAGAAACCATTTGTGTTACAGCTCTTGTATTATTGCCACTCTTTAAAGTGTGGTTACTTTGTAAAGAAAAGAGCAGGGAATTTTATTTATAGTTGCTTGCAAGCTTGGAACCAAACAAAACCATGACTTTTCAATACCCATCGAAAGGATGCTCCACAATTAATAGCCCTGCAACACTGAATCTTCCAGGGAGGCCAAAAATAAGAGTAGGGAAATTCCATTTCCATCCTTTAGATTGTGTCTGTATTTGATTCATTTCTAGATACCTTTGGAATGAAGGAATACATAGGATACTGTTTTTTAGGGGAGGAATATTTAATAGGTAAACAAATGGCTTTGGGTTTGTATCCATTCACAGCATCACTTTTTAGCATAAAGGATTGGTACTAATCCTTTCGTTGTTCATCCTGAAGCTATTTTATGATTCTAAAAGTTCACCCAGTCCAGAGGGTATCCTTGAATAGTGTGGATCCTGGCATGCAGCATATATCTGCGTAGCCCTGTAGACTTTCAATGGCTGGGTTTATTATTGTGATGACCGAGGCCATCCTTGCAACCCTTCCTGAAGCCAGACTGCCAAGGCTTTTATTGCAGGCAATGTAGTAAATCTCATAGAGTATTGTCAGCTGCCAGAGTTTTCTTTTGGGAATCCTGGAAATTTTGAGATAATGTCAAAGTATTTTTGCACATACAAAATACTTTCTCATACAATATTTTTCATCTGAGGATCTCTGTGTGCCTCAAAGGCATTAATTGAATAAAGGTGTATATGTGAAATGAGCTTAAATGCATTTAATCTTCACACAGTTAAAGTTTTGACTAGACTTATTCTTGCTATAGAGTGATACCAAGCTCATTTCACAGAATGTATTTTTCATTAAATGTATCATCTGGTATTGATATTTTCATTCTTTCCCAAAGTAGGCTAATGCTCTTCACGGTCATTATTTCTCCTTATATACAGAACCACCTTCTAGGAAAAGAGATAGCAAGTGATATTTGACAAACACCCAATATGATCTTTGATCTAGAAGGATTTTCTTAAGAAGGAAGAAATTATATTTGATGAGACTATTAAAGGAACAGTGTCTCATTTTGGTATTGATTGTGTACAAAGACTTTTCATAGGTCTTAAAATCTAGGAGAACATTAAAATAGCTACAACTACAGCTTATGTCTGCCATGCAGCTAGGACTCCTCTGTTTATTGCACAATTACTGCTTGAAAATTTTACTTGAATTTAGTCTTTAAGTAGAAGCTTATGTGATACAAGAATATTTATATATATATATGCATATATATGTATGTGTGTGTGGTCCATCTAAAGGAGGACTACATATTATATCCAATAGCTGGTTGCCAAAGTCAGTAAAGTTCCAATTTAGGATGGAAGATACTGTTTTGCAGGTAAGAATGCAACACATCTAAGCATCACATTGCAGAAAGTCAGAGCCCTGCGTGTGCAAGTGTCAGGACTAAATGAGTAGGACAGTTTCCTGGTAGAGTGAAATAGTTTTCATTGAACTCCATGCAGGGGGGTTGGAACTGGATGATCTTAAGATCCTTTCCAACCCTAACTGTTCTATGATTCTGTAATTCATGCCATAATAAAATGGCTGTTTAAAGCTAGTATGTGGATATACTGCAAGGAAGACACATAACACGATAACGTTATAAATAGGGTGAAATTGCTTTCACAGAACTTCAGAAACACAGAAGTTTGATGTTTAAGTTTCAGCTGGTTACCTTCAGCTACCATTGTAGTCAAGAGGGGAGACTCAGGACTGTGACAGAGGCTTGCTTTCATATGACCAACTTAGAATAAAATGAAGAAAATCTGCTTCTATAAAAAATCAGGGTAGAGGGGATGCTTTAGGAGACCAGCTGGGGGTTATGATCTAATTCTAAAAAGATTGCGCTAAGATACATGACTACAGTTTTGGCTGTTTTGCCTTTTATACACTTTCAAAAATTAGTTCTTGTCATTATCTTATTAAAATAGTTTATGCATACATAAGAAGTGACTTGAAATTTTATTCATAACCATTGTAAACTGCTTTTTCTTTTCTTTCAGTACATCAAGTTCTGATGTTTGGGCTTTCTTTGTGTTTATTTGTGCATTTCTACTTGAAGTTGATACTACACATAAAATTTTGCAAATGGTTTCTCTTACTGTAACGCCAGATGTCATCAGCCATGCCTTACACTTCGGTAATTGGTTGGACATTTGACAAAAAGATAAAACATATCTGCTGATATTTATAAAATATATTTTATAAATTAGATTAAAGCTATGGGGACACTTATTCATGGTTTTGGAACAGGCTTGAGAAGATACATATTTGGCAAGCTTCAGGGTAATATGAGAAGAGGAAATCATATACTGTTATCTTGTTCTTTCCCTTTCCTAGTTCTGTGTTATCCAGGAGATGAGGCTCTTGTTACCAACTGAAACTACTATTATGTGAAATTTAGTTACTGTTTTGTTTTAAAACCAAGCTGTAGTTATGTAGGATGGATTTTTATTTCTTTTTTTTTCCATTTCATGCTAATAATATTTGTGTGTGAGGTTCTAAACTGAGCAAAGCTTTAATTTATGCACTCATTTTGGAAAACAGAGTACTTTGTTTACATCAAATAAAACACTTGCATGTAAGACTAGAAAATTAGATATTGCACAGCGGGTCTTCATCACTAATCTAACTTTAAAATATCTCAATCAGAAATTGTCTTTGGATATGTGGATATTTCTCAGGCATTATACAGCCATGGAAAAAATACTTAACTGGTACTGGGAGCAAAGCAGAGTTAGGGCTCTTCTGTCCTAGACTTCTGTTTCCTCCTTGCTCCAGGCATCTATGCCGAAGAAAATTGTTAATGTTTGATACATCAAAGTTGCATGACACATCACATTTATATGTCACATTAAGATAATTCTCAAAGCACTAGATAGAGAACCATAGCTGTTTTAGTCACAGCAAATTTTGCATTGCTTGTTTATCTTTCAACAAGCAAGATGGAGAATGCTAAACTAGCCAGGTGCTTGTGATCACAGCACTCATTTAGGAGGTGGGATGTGTGGGTTGCTTTTCCTCAGGGTTGTGGGATGTTGGTTTATAAGCTCAACATAAGGTTGCAATATGTGCTTGTAGCTGGGAAAGCCATGTCTTGGATTGCATGAGAAAGAGTACGACCAGGAGGTTGAGGGAGGTGATTCTTCCTCTACTCTGTTCTCATGAGATCCCACCTGGAGTACTGCGTTCACCTCTGGGGCCCCCAGCATAAGAAGAATATGGACCTCTTGGAGGGAGTACAAGGGAGGCCATGAAGCTGGAGTACCTCTCCTATGAAGACAGGCCAAGAGAGTGTGGCTTCAGCCTGGAGAAGCAAAGGCTCTGGTAGACCTTAGAGCAGCTTCTAGTACCTAAGGGGGCTACAAGAAAGCTGGAGATGGACTTTCTAACAAGGACTTGTAGTGATAGGGTAATGGCTTTGAACTGGAAGAGGGTCGATTTAGATTAGATATTAGGAAGAAATTTTGCACTACAAGAGTGGGGAGACACTGGAATAGGACTCCCAGAGTAACTGTGGCTGCCCTGTTCCTGGAAACATTGAAGACCAGGTTAGATGGGGTTTTAAGCAACCTGGTTAGTGAAAGATGTCTCTGCTTTGGCAGGGGGTTGGAACTAGATGATCTTTAAAGTTCCTTCCCTTTCAACCCAAACCCTTCTACAAGTCTATGATGTGAACTTGTTGATCCAGCACCATCCCTAAATAATTACTCTAACTTTTTGTCACAATTAAATACTTATAGGATTTCCATGATACTGCAGGTTTTATGTATGTTTAATCATTGTCAGTGTTTTCTTATTGATGCTAATCCAGAACTAAACATGAACGTATGAGAAGTTACATGCATACATACAGATATATATTTAAACAAATATGTGTGCATGTGTATACAGTTATGTGTTAAAAGTTTCATAATAGATTTAGTATTATTTTCTACATCATTTTGTTTGTAGCTATGCAATTACTCACAATTCCTTGAACAACCATTAAGCATTAATCAGAAGTTTTTGGTGCTCTCATTACAACAGATGGATCTTCTTGGAATAAAAATAACTTAGACATGTGGAAGGTATGTGAATCCCCCAAAGATTTATTTCACTGAATTTTGGTTTTACTATATAAGCAGTGAATTTTCTCAGAAAGAAACTTACACTTTCTATATTCTATGTTCCTTTAAAGTCCCCAACATTACCCTTAGCTTTAATTAACCCAAGTGTGGTTATTGCCTCCTTGTCTCTCATTCCTTTTCCCCTAAGATATATAATGAACCTTAAATTAATTCTAATACAAAGAACATTAACAGCCTTATTGAGCTTTTGTATTAAAAAGAAAAAAATAATCATTAAAATAGATTTTTAACACCAAGAACAATGCAATAATGAATTCTAAAATGTATTATTTGCTCATTTAAAATACTTCTAAGGAATTACTCATAAAAATGTCTTTACTGTTGCTATGTGAAGCATTGATAAGCAGTTCAAAATCAGTGCCAACTAAGAAATCCGTGAATAAAATTATATAAAGATGGTCCTTTTGTTTGTAGATGTGATATACTTAATGTCTAGAAACGCTGGGAAGTCTGAAAGGACCATAAATCTTAATTCAAGTTTTTCTTGCTTTTCCCATTTTTTCTTCAAAAAATCTTGCATTGAAATGCTCATCTGTGTTCACTTCTCCTAGTGAATCATCTGAGATTGTAAACTTTTCCTAAAGGTCCAATACCTTTCCGTCTACCCCATAAATTACAGCTCTCTTGTAACGAGCTAGTGTGATAATGGAGACTCAGTGGCAATGCAGTGTATTTTAATAGACAAATTACTCTAAATTAAGCTCTAACCATCTGTTCCATTCTCATTTATGACCCTAAAATGAATATATTTTAAAATGATATCATTTAAAAATAATGTAAATGATTGAAGTCTGCAGTAAGGCTTCTGCATATTTGTTCATTCAGTGTAGCAAACTTATGGTAATAGTGATGTTTCTTCCTTGCTCCAGGCATGTATGAAAGAGAAAGTGGTTAATGCTTGATACAATAAATTTGCAGTTATTATGACGCATTAAGTATGTCAAAAAAGATATTTTACTCCTAGAGAGTTACACTAAATGTAAATCTCTGTATTGGAGCATCCTGATGGGATACCTGGAGGCAAAGCTTTAGCTAATTCTACAGCTTGTAGGGGGTTAAGGATATCAGAGACATTAAATGCTGACAACTGTAGTTTTAATATGCTGGGGAAATGGAGCTGTTCCATATCACTTTCTGTATTTGTTAACAGTTATGCCACCACCAGGGATCTCACCAGGATTTATAGAGAAAGAACATGCTGATAGCTATTTAGAGGCAAAACAGTAATATTAATTTTTTTCCTCCTGCAGACTCATACAGTAGTAAATTGTGCTACAGATTGATGGAGAAAAGAACAGAAAAGACATGGTATTTATAAAGGATGTGGCTAAAAGTCCACGTAAATCCCTTTTCCTTCCATTGCTTCTCTGCTCTTTACGTTCCCTCCATGTTTAAAAACATTGCATTAAGTACTTACATTGATCTCATAAATGAGGTAACCTTATTAATGTTGATTTTTGACTTCAAAATTAGCATCGGCAGTCTAAGAATATTTATCTCTGACTCGATATGACTGTGTCATTTGACTGGGAGGCCACCTGTAGAAGGGGCTCAGACAAGTATTAATGACCATGCAGAAACACCTCTCCTGCAAGATTGGGCAGGTTTCTGATCTCACTAAAACATAAAACAAGATCATCTGAAGCCAAGAACTAAATCTGACCTGCAGATTTTCATCACATTCAGCTAACAGCATCAATCGCACCAGTTTGCAATTTAAAATGTAGCAATTTTGCTTGGGCTAAATAATCAGGCTGCCTCTAAAGACAGTGAAGAGTGTAATGGGATTGTTTCTTCTTTGTGTTTTTAAACAGGATGAATTTCCTTTCGGAAGTGTCACTGTATATGGAGACAGCCCATTTGACTGAGGCCAGATGCTATGCTGTTAGATATCTAAAGTTCGACAAGAAGAACGCCAAAGTTAGCATTTACTCATAGCATTCCATTTAACGTCTCCTTTTCAATCATTTATAGAATGACATGAGTGACTATAAAGGGAACATCTGCTGATGGCTTTAAGAGGTATTAAGTTTGGAATGACTAATTTAGTCATATAATTAACAGAAATACGGTTTGTTTGGCAGAATAGGAAAAACACACTATAGAGAAACTGATGATAATTGTGAAGGCCAGTAATAGAAATCAAAATGTATCACTTTAGTACATTGCTTGTCTGAGTCTGTCATTCTAAAGTAAGTGCCTCTTAAAACCAGATGCTCCCTCTGCAATATTTGATGTGTGTTTATAATGAATGGACAAAGGAGATATTACATCTTTTGCTATCGCTAAGCACCAAGGTCAAATTTAGTAAGTAAGCAATGGGTTCAGAGTTTAAATTATATACAAAATAATTCTGTTTAATTCCTGAAAAAATGTGTCTGCCTTTTGGGGATTTTCTAGACGATGGCATTTTAAAATTTTTCATCTTTTTTTCATTTGTTAGGAAATATAAATTTTAAAGCATGCTTGTTTTTTTAACCTTGTAAATATTCAGAGCATAATTCAGACCTCTGTTTTGGCTGAGGGTATCCTGGAAGGATAATAATAGGATGCATGTGGCTGGTTTTCACACTGTAGCATAATGAAACTAACAAAGATGTTCCTTCTCTAGAATATTAATCACTGGAGTTAGAAGATACATTAATACAGGACAAGAATTTATTTATTCTATCTAGATAAAACTTATTGACGTTTCATTATTCAAACTATTAAAATTTTTGTTTCCAGTGTTTAAGGAATTTATTATTTTCCAGTTGCTTTTTTATTGTTTAATACACTATTGAATTCCATTCTATTCAAATTTATAAACTACCATTGTAACACTGAGCTCTTTCCAGTACACAGTTAAGAGCTGTGGTTATCTCTGTTTATCTGTGGCTCATTCTTTTCCATTTTCCACCCCAGTGTTTGTAGTGCTTTATTTTGTCATGCCTTTAAGAGTTAATTTATTACATGTTTTAATTAGGAAAATATGTCAAGAAGTTTATCTTGTATTTAGAAAAAGAAAGGCAGAAAACGCTCCCTCCCCTCAATTTTCACAACTCCCCTATAGATTTTTTTTTTTTCCTCTGTTATTTTCACTTCGCAAATCAACTTTTTGTTCAGTCTCGCAGAACTCCCACTTTTGGTGGATTTCTGACTGTCTGGTACTGTTCCACTCATCCCAGGAGGAATGAATTCATGAGCAGAGCAAAGGTGAGGAGTTGAGAGTTCATGATACTAAGTGTTCTTATATTATTCCATAATCTATACTGTGGATATTACTGCTATCTAGATGGACTTTTTTTTTGTATACATGTGTATATATCCTAAAGAATTACATGGCAGAATTCTTCCTTTGTGGGAGCTAAACTTCTGCTTACATAGTTCTTTATCACAGAGGCTTTCCTGGTAAAAAGAAGACTGATCAGAAAAGCTCATTGAAAATGGAGAAAATGGAAATTGGATATTTTCAGAATTACTGAAAAGTCATTATTTTCTTTTCTAGAATTTGGTTCACTAACTATATAATCATATACATATATATATATATAAAATTTGGCTTAACTGTATAACTGAATGTGTATTTTTTCTTTAGTGAAAATTTTTTACTAAAAACCAAGTCTTATTTTCTTCCTGTCTAAATTTTCCATTCATATTTAGGAGGTGATAAGTTTGGGGCCATAGTGCCTATTAGTGTTCTTTTCAATGCCCTCTGAGAGCTCAAGCTAAGAAAAGAAGCCAAAGCTGCAGCTGCAGCAGCAATCATGCACTTTTTTTAATGAGAAACATCTTGCTGTTTTCCCCTTGCCCACAATAAAATTTTGCATAAGATGAAAATACCACGTCATGTTGCAATTAGGTCACAACCTTGTAACATTTAATTTTGTGGAGATAAAATTAAATACAGGTATAGCAGATTTTCCCTAGATTTTGGTTTTTGCACATATTACTGCACATGTATGTAGTACTGTGCATTCAGAAGGAAAAATATCATCTTTCTTTTCTGTAAGTTCGGGTTTTGTTCTTCAGTTTTATGCTAATATTTTTAATTGATAGCAATTATATGCACAGACATCATCGTGATATGCATTTCATGTCATACTTTTATAAAAACAAAGCTTAGATACAGTGTGGTGGCATGTCAGCTTCATGCATTTCAGTTTTATTAATTCTAACATTTGTCCATTGAAGGGGTAATGATTTATTGTGTGTGGAAATTCCACAATACCCTTTTTTGCTTTGACAGCTGTATTTATTTCAGTGAGTTAATTAATGGGAATCACAGTTTTTAAGATTATTTTCTGATATGTTGACAAAATCCAAAGAAACAGCTGAGAACCATGCACTTTCGTTTCAAGAAGAAATATGGTTTCTTTCCTTTCTTTCCCTCCTGTTCAGGTATAAAATACAGGGATTGTCCATTGGAAAGAAGAATCAATCCATGCAAATCTTTCAATTTCACTTTAAAAATCCATCTTTGCAGTAGTTCCTTTTTAGGATTTGTCTGTAATATTACAAAATTAAAAAGAAAACTAAAACAGTGGAAGGAAAAATAATTCTATTATTTTCTTAGTTATCTGAACTACTTCTCACAATAAGTTAAGCAATGCGATTAAAGCAGTTCATTTTCTTACATAAATTCTTTTATACAGCAATCTATGGTCTGAGGTGTAGGAATATTTAATCTAGCAGCTAAAGGCATAACAAGATATTATTGTGGCTGAAAGCAGAAGTCAGAAGCATTTAAACTGGTAATTAAATGCAACTTTCAAAACCAGGATGAATATGACCTTATTTTTGAGCATTTCCCTATGTTGAGGACAGCTCATAACTGACATTTCTTTTCATGGAAAGTGACAATTTCATTGTCATTTGGAATCTTGAAATCAAAATTAGATGTCTTTCAGGGTAATGTTCTGTAGCCCAGTCAAAAATTAAGCCTGATAATGTTTATTTATGGCAAAAGGAAAAAATAATAGTTTCCCAATATGAAATAACAAGAAATTCTTTAGTTCTTGTTATTTAGAAGTTGGATAATATGATTGTAGTGGTTTCTTTTCATCTTAACAGTCTGTCGATCTACAAAATTTGTTGAACTAATACACCATGAGTATAAGCAGGAGATAGAACATTTTGAAATGAAAGATGACATTAGTGAGGCAGTCTGATTTAGCAATTAGCGCATGGATTCACAAGTCAGAAATTCTACATTCTATTCCCATATCTGACATTGATTAGCAAGTCACATTAGGACTTATTATCAAAAGTCAGATATGCAGCTGATCATCTAATTAAGATCATCATGGTATTAGCATAACTGCATTTGCAAATCATGCATGCAGAGCTTTAGCCTTTGTTTAACCTTGATCTGTGATATGAAAGCAATCTATGTTACAGATTGATTCAACCCTCTTATTCCATGATTTGAAAAGCGCACAATTTTTAATGTTTGTCCTCATCAGATGCTGTCGAACTATTATTATTTATCTTTATTTTAAGAAAGTGGAACTGCAATGCAGAAATATAAGTATCTGATTTCCAAAGATACTTGGGTATTTAAAGATGCAGATAACCATTTAATGAAATTTTCATAAGTCAAAAAGAAGATCTCATCCTTCAGTGTTATATACATTTTAATAACATTCTAAATTACTTTTGAATTTGTTTCTGCATCTTGTGAGGGTCTATGAGGTCAAATACCAGTCGAAAACTGGGTCCACAGTAGCAAGTAGCACAAAACAATGCAAGCAGATTAATAAAATAAACAGTCTTTACTAAAGATCTGTCTTCCACACATTTCAGGAGGCTTTAATGCTGGCCTAGTCATGCTGTGGACTGAATGATCGTGAAAGCTCACCTTCTACTCACTTTCATTCCCAAATCCAGTTTTTGTCAGGATCCAAGACCAGTCCATAATATGTATGAAAGCATTACGAAATGGGACTGATGAGGCAATTTGCTTCAAAAGGTGACACCTGCACTGAAATGTTGATGTAGGCTCATTTAGTGATTCTTTGAAAAAAACCCTAGCTAAAAAGTGTATAAGTAATTACATTTCTCTCTGTAGAGGTTGAGAGTATCGATAGTCTTGCTTGAAAAGTTAGTATTAGTAAGCAGATTTGGTCATCTGGAAAGTATGGTTAAATTGTTTTGAAGTAGCTCACCGAAAAGCTGGACAGAAACAGTTAAAACTAACTTGAGATGGGGTATATTTCATTCGAGTGGAAGGTGAGCCAACTCACCAAAACAAAATACTTAGCACCTGTCCAACTTTGAAAATATTGCTGTATTCTGGGATTATTTTAATAAACATTCTGACTCTTGGACATATTTATGAGAGAAAGCAATAATTTTCCATCCACTGGAAATAATTTTCCATCCACTGCACTGCTTTCACATTTTCATGAATTTTCCATGTGGTAAAAAATTGAAAGAAATGTCTCATTTCTGTGTTAGTGAGTACATGAGTAAAATGAAAAACATTTATGAAATTAAACACACTTTCATGTGATAAGATGAAAGAGAGATTAAAATTTTGAAGAACAAATATAATTGAGAGTTTCAGCCAGGTAAACCTTTCAAAGATCTGGAATTGCTAAATCTTCTAACTGCTGTGTCATTCCTTTGAATGAGTTTATTTTGTCACTCTTACATTTTCCAGAGAAATATTATGGACATATGAGAGGTTCTCTGGGAACTGATATTTCTAACCTAAATAATTTATTTTTTTCCAGAAGATCTTTCATCTTTATACATATGAAAATAAAATCCCAAAGTGAAAGAGCCCGTGTGGTAGCTACAGAGGTACAAGATTTTCTAAGCTGTCTAGATTTCTTCCCTTTTTTCTTGTGCTTTGGTAATGCTGACCCTTAAGCAATAAATACACATGAGCATTACTCAAGAGAGGTCAGCAGAAGAATGCTGGAAAAGAAAAAGAAGGTTCATTGTTGCCCTAATAGTCTTTTCATGGCCTTAAATATTACATCAGAGTTAAAAATACAGGGTACAAACAACAGATACTGAAAACACCCAGCTGAATTGAGTAGGGTCAGAGTTTAGTAACACAACATGAAAAATCTCTACAGACCAAAAAATTACTTCTTTGTATCTTTCTGTATTTATGTATGCGTTTATTTTCTAAGACCTCAGGTATAAGGTGGCTACAGTAAGTTTCTAGTATTTTCTTGGCATGTTCCCCAGTAAAAAATCCTAATCCACATCCTTTCTCTATCTTAGTGTCTGAGGGAAAGTTAAAGCCTTGATGATTTGTACCAAATACTATGGATTGCTCAAGAGAGTCTTCTGTCATTCTAGAAAATTAAGCTACTTCTAGAGATTTTCCTGATGTTACTGCCAAAAGGACTTGTGATATCCTAAAAGGTCCCTTCAGAGTCTGCTAGTCTGATGGATAAATTAAAGCAGGTAGACTTATGAAAGTATATTACTCCTCTTTTCTTCCCAGTGTTGTATATGTAGAGCAGTTCCTCTGTCTTTTTAGTGTAATTACTACTGTGCTTATATCATCCATTTACACTACTAGTACAGCTTTTCAGGTAATTTATAAGGTCCAAATCTAACGCTCCACATTGTCCTGTCTAAGAAAATATATTTGACTAATACATATAATTTTCTTTTTTTAATTGGTGAGAATACTCATTATAAAATTAACAAAAGTAAACAATATTTCCCAGAAATTATTGTCACAGTGTCTCTTCCCCACCAGTTTTAAATTTGTGAAAGCTTCCAGATTTGGGAGCAAGATTCAGTTTTTTAAGATCATGGTTTTCCAATTTGTTAGCCAAATTGCCTCTTCTGCTATGCAGAAAAGAGGATCTCTAAACATGTTGCAATGGAAGGCTATTTATAAACAACAAGGCTTCCTAGTCTGCTTATCTACATACCTGTAATCATGGATGCAATTTTAAAATTAGAATTTGTAACATATATTTTTTATTCTATAAAGATACCTTTAATAATAATATATAATAATGCAATATATTTTGCAATAACTAATAATACATTAATTTTGATTTATTATTTAATTTTGATTTATTATTTTTTCATTATAATATTTTTAATAAGAATATGTTTAATAATGTGGGGTTTGCACACATAATTTTTGTGTTCTTCTACCACAGACTTCTTTCTTAGTTTATCTAAAGAAACTCTGTGTCCCTTTTCTGAGTACTAACAAGTGGGTATAAAAGGTGGGACGTAGTCTGTGTTCTCCAGTCTGGTCTCTGAAACCTCTATCTTGGATTCTCCTTGTGAAATGAGAATACTGGGAAGTGAAATGAAGATGTCTACAGGTCTTAAAAACATCTATATTGTTATTACTACTTTTCTATGCAGCTTATGAATAGCTGTTATAATGCAAAAGTTAGAGTTGGGAATCTGTTTCATTAAAGGCTGGTACAACCTGACATATATCCTAAACGCTATCAGTGGTTTCATAATGTAAGTACCATACTGGGGTTTAGTGAAAAATGGCATATGCAAAGTCTCTATAGAAAAATACATTGATCCTTGACGTTTTGGGCATAAACTACTTGGTGCCTGCCAAGATATTTGTTACCACAGGTAAAAAAAAAATTGGAGTGGAATGGATTTACAAGGTAGCTTCAGAAAGAATTTGCAATATATCTAAAGGAAACAGCAAGGAAAGAGCTTTTCTATGAGAGAATGCAATGAATACTAGATGAATCTAATTTGTCTGTTGAGCTTACAGACATACACACATAGTGTATGTCTGCAGTGGTAATGTCTTTCATGTTTAAGCAAAATTGAAGCCACTAAATGGCAGAAACCAGGGCTTGGAATTCCTCAGTTTTGTGTAGTTTATTCTAACTGATGGAGTTTATGAAATCTGACTGTCAATGCTGTTGAAGAGAAAAGCTTACAGAAAAGGTCAGGTACAGTTATGGGAAAGCCATTGTGTTACCAAAAGGGTTCACTGCCTATTTCTTGTTTATTTTCTTCCCTAGCATCCAGCAGTGGCACATCCCAGAAACTATTCCCTGTTCAGGTGAGGACTTCAACTCATAGTAATGTCTTGTGCCTGCAGAAACCTACATTCAGTAATAATGAACTCTTTCCCTGAGTTTTGCTGAAGTGGAAGCTTTCTAATGTTAATCTTTGGTTTTTGTCTGCACAGATAGGAATCAATCTTGTACTTTATTATTTTAGGAGGCAGTCAGAGGCCATGCCAGCAGGTATCAGTGTTAGACTCTGGACAGATAATTATTTGACAACATCTTTGAGAAGCGACTAGCAAGGTCAGACAAAGAGGTAGACACACTTTAATTATTTGGTAAGATCTATCCATCTGCACTTTCCTCTATTGCATAATACAAGTAAATTCATATCATCTGCATTCTGGACTATGCGGGTGTAATTCAGCCTCTGAAAGAGAAGCAGTAAGCCTGAACCATTCTGGCTCATACAACTGCATCTTCTCCTCCCAGAAACCGGAGCCTCAGGAGAGTTGATGCATCTAGGTCTTACCTGACATAGGAAAATGAACAGGGTGCACATATGAGCCTGAAAACTGGGAAAGCCTTTGCAGTTTAGATGGAGGCACTATAGAGTGCCTCCAATTCCTACTGCTTTTTGCCCTCATGCCAGCCGACAAAACTGAGTTTTTGTTCATGGTTTGGTCTCTATTTTATTGTGGTTGGGGTTTTTTTCTTCTCATTTGGTTTGAAAGGGTCTGACAGAATAGGCTGCCTCTGATTTTCCTGGCTGCAACAGTCTGTGTCAGGTGGAGAGAGGGGAGGAAAAGGAGGAGATTACAAGTCTAAATGCAGACTGAAAGACTCCTGACAAAGCACATGGCTTGCTTGCTGCAAAGGAGCAGATCTACAGCCAAGCCTCAGAGGTCAAGAAGAGGATACATTCCTAGAGACCCAGAGGGAGACTATGTGAAGGTTGCTGCAACCCAGGAAGGCAGTGCAAATTGCTGGACTCCAGAGCATCTGGAAGGAGAGGCTTATTCTGAAAGGAAATAGAAAACAGGGGGAAGATTTGTTTTAAAACATGTTATTTGTCTGCATTATCCGGAAGATCTGCATTTGCTCTACTTTAAGAGGTTGTCTGTGCTCAAAGAAAACAAATATTAGAATTACTTTAGTGTTTTGCGTTATGCTCATTCTACAGATAAGATTAGTTAGTACTACCCCAAGGCTAAGACCTCCTCAGAGTCACATCAAAAACTCATAAAGGCAAATGTTTATATATGTGCTTTCTGGGATGGAGGGCCCCTCTTCCTTACTTGGAAATGACTACAGAAATATTAGTCAGTTATCCTTACTGCAATTTGTTTGGCCAGTCCTGCTGGTAGAAGGAGACAAGTAGCAACTACAATGGACTGGAAACCATATCAAAATAAGCTTGCTGTTTAGACTCTTGAAGTTGGTGGCAAAAAGTAGTCTCTAGTTAGTACAAGAGATTTAACAGCATACTCTCTGTTTGCTCATTTTTTGCCTGCTTTTCTATGTCTAGATGCTAAAATAAAGCAGTTCAGTTTTCAAAGAAAGCACTTATCATAAAATACACACTACAAACAAATATTTCTATCCCTTTTAAGAACTTGCATATTTATAAAATCTCTAGTTCAACATTACAAATTCATAGACATGTGGGCCCCCATACAGTCAGTCAAGTTCTCTGCTGTCCTATACCCTCAAGCAATCCTAGTGCAATCCAGGAAAACAAATGCCTAAGCTATAGTTCCAGACTATCAACAAAAGACATTGGTCGCTCTGTAAATGCATTATGCAATTTTCTTTTTTTTAACCCTCTTCCTTTCCTGTTTTGGGACAATTGGCAGTGTTACTGAACATGAACTGAAATCCAAATGTCCCATGCTTTGTAGAAGCATTGTAATCTAAATCCTATCTGCGTCATCTTCATTGAGCAAATCTGCCCATATTTTGCTTTGTTAATATCACCTACATTACACTAGCTAGCTGAAATATTAATGGATTGGTGTAAGAGACTAGTGGTTGGCAATAAGTATAATTTTTCATTGTGTGAATTGCCATATTTAATGGTACTTTGTGGAGGTATCCAGCAAAGAAAGTATGTAAGTAATTTGATACTGTGAAATGGTGGCATCCCTGTGATAGGGGCTTGAGGTTTGTGGTATAACATGTGCAGATTTACCTTCCAGAATTACTGTGCAGTTCACAGTAGATTTTACAAACTGTTGCTTTCAGAAATATGTTATTATTGTAAGGAAGAGGGCAGGGCAAGCACCATTGTCATCGTTGTCAGTATTTGTAAAAGCAACTTCTCATGCTAAGAATGAGAAAAGTTCTACTTACCTGCAGATGCAATGACATGACTGTATTTATATCAGTTTTTGTAACACTGGGATAATTATTAAAGGACAAATATTGGTATTGTTGCTGGGGGTAATCCAAAGTTTGGCAGATTGATGCTTCTGAGAATTCTTTCACTGTCAAGTAGTAAGCTGCTTACACAATCTAATTTGCCAGAAGTTACTTAGCCAAGAGAAGTGTCAAAATCACTATTAAGATAAAGACATCTGCTTCTGCATCAGAACAGCAGGGAAAGCAAATGCTGATGAAGTTTTAAAAACAGCGAGCATGAAAAGTAGGGGATGCAACAGAAATGTGTTAAGCAGAGTATTGGTGCTATCAAGGGCTTGTTAAAAGAAGTCCCAGAGAAAGACTTCAGGGCTTCCAGAAAAGGCAGAGAATCCATGTGTGAAAAAAGGCAAAAGCCATTTCTTTATATCATACTACACTGTGCTACATAAATGTGTATATATATATATACATATAGCACTTGATAAAATAGAGTACTATTGGCAAATTTGACGGCAGTACTGCATCAGGTGTTGCAAGGCCAGCAGACTGAGGGAAGTTCTTACACCCTATACTCACCGCTTGTGAGGCCACACTGAATACTGTATTCTGAGATTCCCAACTCAAGAGGGATATTGAAAGACTGGAGAGCATCCAGTGGAGGGCTATCAAGACAAGCTAGACTAAAGTACACTGTATGAGGAGAGGCTGAGGGATCTGAGTTCATTCTGTCTAGTGAAGAGGAAGTCCAGGGAAATATAATAGAGGCTTGCAATCACTTGAAGCACTGGAATGAGTTCCCCAAGGAGGTTGTGAATGCTCCATCTCTGTCAGTGTTCAAGGCCAGGTTGGATGGAGTCTTGGGTGATTCGGTTTAGTGCAAGGTGTCCCTGCCCATGGCAGGAGGGTTGGAACTGAATGATCTTAAGGTCCTTTCCAACCCTAACTATCCTATGGTTCCTCTCAAAGACAGCATAGCCAAATTTTGCTCACTAATGGCAGATGAAATATTAAGGGACAATAGCCACAGATTGCAGTTCAAATTGCTGAGGAGGAAAGACTTTTCCACAAGGAGTGTGGTGCAGCACTGGAACTGGTTACCCATGGAGGTGGTGGAAATCTCCACCCTTGGTGCTTTTTGTGACTCAGCCAGACAAAGGCAGAGCTGGCCTGACCTAGTTAGGTGACAGCTGTGCTTTGAAGGAGAGGTTGAACACGACATCTCCAGAACTCCCTTCTAACTGGTGTTTCTATGATTTGATAAAATAAATAGAATAAATATTGTTTACAAAATATTTAGGAATAGATCTAATCATCACAGAATATTTGGCCCATTATATAGATGAGTAAATCGATACTTTTAAATTTCTGGTTTTGTTTGTTCTGGCTTTTTCTGTTATAGCAACTCTAGAGACTATTAGAAATGTGACATATTGTAGTTATAGGGCTATTACTGCTCATATGGCAAGCTAAATGTGGGTCTGGGAAAGAGAAGAATGTAAATGATCACAGAAGTCTTTCCCAGGTTCTGTGCTTATTTACTCTGAGTTTTAGTGGAAACTTTTTAATCTAATAATGTATTTTGTTCCTGATGACAAAATGTTGTCCAAACATCAGCTAGAACAGTTTCTCAGAACCCGTAAGTGATAATATATTCAGTAAGCTGCATTGAAACTTTGAAGAACAGGTTCGAACAAGAAGTGAAGAACAATATCTCTTCTTAATTGAATCTGCAAACAGAATTCAAGGGGGTTAATTAAAATGTGGTCTGGGCAATGGCTTTTCTATTGACAAAAGAAATTAAAATATAGGCTTTACATCTTTATAAAGAATAGGTCAGAATCTGATTACATTCACATTGACATAACTGTGGAGTGTTTCTGTTGATGCTAATTCATATTTATATCGGAGCTTCAGAATTAAAAATCCATTCAAGCATTTCTAGCAATACAGTGCCTCCTAGCATGATACTTGACATTGATTTAGTTTTAGAAGTAAAAGGAGTAAACGAGCAGTACAGCTTCCTGAAATTAAAACTGATACCAATTTATCCTTAATTTGCAGTTAACGCAGAACTTAATGGAGAAAACTTAAATTTGTCATTGCTTTGAGTTCACTTTTTCACTGTAATAATTGATAAATAAGATTCATACTCAGGCACTTATTAATAATGCAGGGATTTGAAACAACAGTAACAATTACAAGAAACTATATAAACCATTATTTAAAAAGCAGCTTTCTTCAGTTTCAAATAGCTAATTTTTTTCTTTATATAATGTCACTTTTAGCAATACTGGCAAGAATACTCATTTAGAAGAAATTTGTTCTTACAGTTCACATTCCCCTGAGTTTTGCTGAGAAGCAGAGGGTGAATTTAACATTTTTTTCAATTGTTACTTCTGGAGAAGAGCAACTGTTTTGTTGTAGACAAGAGATACCAGCCTGTAGTTGGAAAACAATAATGTCTTATATTTAATAGTCTTGTTTCCTCTGCTGTATATTACTTTTAAGACCTTTTGTGCTCTTGGGTATGTATGTCATGAAAGCTACTGATTCTTTTTCTGCTCTCAGGGTTGGTAATTTTGTCTAAAGTTTCTTCCTGTGCATTGGGGCATGTTTACAGCCAAGTTACAAAACAATTATTTCCATATGCAGCACAATGTCTCTATGATAACTTCCCAGTTCCAAATGTTTTAGATCATAGAATCATAGAATGGTTTGGGTTGGAAAGGGCCTTAACATTCCAACCCCTCTGCCATGGGCAGGGACTTCTCACACTAGACCATGTCACCCAAAGCTCTGTCCAACTTTGGGCATTAAGTGAGAATGGCTATTTGATTCCTTCAGCATAATGATAGGAATATTCTTTATTAAGAATATCCATTTTCTAAGGGTTTACTTCACAACTGTTATAAAAGACTGTAAAAAAACCCTAGTAATATTACTTGTTCTGAGGAGGGTCACAGAAGACTTGAACAAGTTTCCCATAATAAACTTTGTAGGCATGCATTTATTTCTGTACCGAATTAGTAGTGTTTCATCCAGAGATCCTCCACAAGCACACAAACACCTCTGTGGAAGCTGCTGTCGCTGATCAGTGTGCAGGGATGGCTGCACGGAGCTTTCCTCAAAACTCAAAAGAAGCAGCTGTGTTTACATTACCCTGTTTCTGAATTTATATATCCCATTTCTCTGTCAGTTAATTAACTCCAGGTTCACCATGTTAATTTAACTTTAGTGGCTTGATTTTGGAGAGGTATTCCTTGGTGCTAACTCAGGGAATTCTACACTGAATTCCGTTGTGCGGCATATTCGTGTCATCCACAGATATCAGTCCTACATCCCCCTCCTTTGTAAACCTTAATTTTGCAATTACATTCCTGGTATTACTTATGAAAGAGAAATCCCCTATGTGGAGAGAACCTGTGAGGTTATTAGGCAAGTGAATTTTCTTTTTAATGATACATGAAGCATTGGAATGAGGTCAGAAACAAATTTTCTTCATAATATAAGATCATGGGATACTTCAGGTTACAAGGGACCTCAGGAGGTCTCTAGTCCAATCTCCTACTCAAAGCAGAGTCAGTTTTGAGATTAGATCAGGTTGCTCACGGCTTTATCCAGTCTTGTTTTAAAGCTTCCAAGGAGGAGACTGCACTGCATCTTTGGGCCAACTGCTCCACCACTTGACTGTTGTGGTGGAAAAGTTTTTTCCTTATATTCAGTTTGAACCTATCTTGCTTCAAGTTGTGCTCACTGCACTTAGTACTCCAGTGTTACCCTTAAATCTTCATTGATTCCTTACCTGTACCGGGGCAGGGAGAAGATACTGTGCTATGATGTCAAAAGATGGATCTTTTACAGAATTAGAGCAATGTGCAGACTGTTATATATAGAATCATACAATCTTAGAATGGTTAGGGTTGGAAAGTACCTTAAAATTATCCAGTTCCAACTCCCCTCACAGGGGCAGGGACACCTCACACTAGACCATGTCACCCAAGGTCCTATGGATGACTTCACCGAAAAGATCAACTAATATTTTTACAGTACCTCGTTATTCACATGAATTAAAGCAGTAACTCTAAAAAACTCCAAAGCTATTGTTTAATATATTTAAGACCTTTGAAAAAAATAGGAGAGAAATAGACAAAACTGACTGAAAGAGGAAATAATATAAGTGAAGAGTGGCCTTGAGAGTGACTACTTTAGAAATATAATTGGGTGGTTTCCTACAGTGTTGCCACAGAGATAAAAACCTGACATTTATACAAGGCAAAGAAAGCATCAAATTGGTCTTAGAAAGTAAAAAAAACACCAAACCAAGAACAATGCACCTTCCCCCCCTTCAGCCCCAGGTGCCTGAATCAATGACGTGATTATGCTTACATGAGAGCTAGGTGTCTGATCAATGGAGAACTTATCAATACAGTTAGTGGAGACAGAGTATACTTCTTGCTCTCATAATAACTGATAAGTTATTCACTTGGTCAAATATAGGTATGGATTAAAGGGTGAGCTGAGCAGTTTTCTAGATTCTATTGATGGTTTATTAGACTTCCATTATATATAGTGGTAGTTTACATATCTAGTTCATATGTGTACACTTATTTTAGGTACCTTAATCTACAAACTAAATTTTTATCCCAAAATATAAACAGAGATTAAAGCTGCCTTCACTTCTGTTGTACCATCCAATATTGGGAATGTTTTATTTGATTATGTAAATGCTTTATTTTATAGAAGCTTCCAAGACAACACCACAATTTCTCCATTCTAAAGCATTCTGCTGCTTGCCACTCTGGTACTGAGATTTTACAACTTAGAGCTCAGAGGGCTTTGACTTGAATATAAACCTTTTGGCATTGCTGAGTGTCCATAATTGTATGTGTATCCATGGTAACTTCAGGAGAGAAACTATGGGTATATAATCCTTCTTAAGTAATACAATGTTATGTTTTTCTTGATAGACAAAAGATGCTAGCTAGTCATAAGCATATTAAACAGCCTGTGAATATCAAAGTTCCATATATACTCTTTAACAGCAAACTGGAAATTGGTTTAATAAAATTGTAATGCTTGGTAATACTTCAGGGATACACATACAAAATTTCTGAAGCTCCTGTTTTGAACAAAGGTGGGCAAACTAACTTCAGAGCAATCATTCTGGTTAAACCTCCTTTCTCTCAAACCTACACTTGAATGGAAAAGTCATAACTAATCATGCCAATCTTGTTGCTTACCAGAAAAAGGGCTAAATTATTCTCTGACTAATCAAAATGGAATTTACACCCTTTTAGCGTGCTATATTCCTGTATGATATAAATGTTTTGGTACATTGTAAAAGATTCAAAAATCAACATACTGAGTGTTTTGCTATATTTTTAAGTAGAGTTTTTCCTTGTTTGTTTATTAATTATTTTTGCTTCACAAAAATACAGAATATTTTAGACACAGTTATGACTGTTATTTAACCCCCAAAGTATATGGATACCACTTTTGTTTTATATGTTCTAGCTTTCATCCTGTGAGTCTTGCTAAAGCCTGGAGGTAAAGCCTGTAAGACTTACTGACAAGAAATTGCATGTTCCTGCAAGTAAAACTAAACACAAGGCGCACTTTGGCACTGATGCTTAAGTGAAGCAAGCTTTCTATGCCTAGTCCCTCAGCATTCAAGGTCTACAGTGGTATGCATGTGGATAGAAAGTAGGTGTACCTGAAGAGACACAAACATGAAAAACAAAAGCTATTTTGCTGTAAAAGAGAAAGAAAAAAGTCTGATTTTATATGTAGGTAAACTGTTTTTTAAATGAAGGTTTTTTTCCAGTTTTCCATGAGTTTTCAGCTGCTTTTTAATGGGACATCATAACTGAAGGAGGAATGTAAGCATAGATTCTGATCCCACAGCAATTTTTTTCTCCAGCTGCTGGCCCACAGAAATTTGGCATCTGTGGCTTCCCAGCCATGAAAGTAGTCCATTGAGTGGAAATCTGGGTATTTTTTTCTGTTTTCTCTTTTTCTTCCTTCTCACCTATGAGATATGTTTGGTGTTTTGATGTCCTTCACTCTGTCAGAGACTGGTTATGTTTAGCAGAGTTCTATGTAAAGAAATAAGGCTGGGAGTCCTCAAGTCACTATTTTCTGACACCATTACTCGGTATTATTTTATTTTTCTCTGTATTCTCTTCATTCAGCCATGGGGGTGGAGAGAGGCCAGAAGATAATTAAATAAATTTACAACCACTGTATTTTGTTCAACAGTTTCATTATGAATCCAACAAACATAAGAATGAGGCTGCAGCTTCTGAAGATATTAATCCTGAGAAACCTGCCATGGTAGAGCCGTCATTGTAAACAGGGAAAGGTCCAGTGTAGGAATGGCAAGGAAGAAAATCTCCATTTTGGACATCATTGGAGAACAAGAATAAGGACTAGAATACAGTTTCCCTGCAAGTACCTGCAGTCTTTGAGGAAAGAATCCCTCTTTAGTTTTCAGATTAAAAAACTTCAAAGTACCTCATCCCCACATCAGTAAGGTAGGAAAAGAAACTATCTAGACTCAGTAGATCTGTATTCAGACTGTGTATTCCATTAACAGCATATCTGATGTTGTAGACTATGCTAACCTCAAGAAATTGGAGTAATGGAGCTCTAGAAGAAGGATAAAGTGATTACAAAGAATTGTAGGACTGGAAAACCTCTTGGATGGTCATACATCATGCATTCTTATTCCAAAGGAAGAATCAACTATAACTTTTGTGATTTTTTGATATTTGTTTGTCTACTCTGTATTTAGAAACCTCAAATGACTTCCCAAGTTAATGACTTCCAGTGATTCAGTTTCTTTCATCATTTAGTAAGTTTTTCTTATAATATTTGTGCCAAATTATGCAGCCTGCATGTATTGTCCTGTGCCTGGACACATTCATAGCATGTAGTCATGGAACCAGAATGATCTAGTCTGGTGATGTGCCTTTTGCCAGTAATTATTCTTCGAAAGGAAAAGGCTAGACTGATATACTAAATAGCTCTGTGCTATATCCGGAGTTAATTGCTTTTTTCTCGTTTTAAGTGTTGTCCTGGAAATGTCACAGTATGTTTCAATATGTGAAGTTAGCTCGTTCAGTAATTAAGATGGTAAACGTCAAAGCCTACTGAAGTTTAAAGCCACTTAGTAATAAATAAGTAAGCCTTAAGTAATTTTAACACTGCTCTGAGCAACATACATTAAAACTTGTGGGACCTTTGTATAGTTCCTCTAGGTAGCTGCATGGGTGGGAAAGATCACCCACTTGTGTAAATAACACTCAGTTCTCTAAGGAACCCATGGATCTGGAATTCTGTGCATAAGAGGAAGTAAGCTGGATGTAGTTCAAATATCATCCTTCAACAAACACTCAAAGAACTGGATTAAAGTATCCATGAATTCTTTTTGCTCTTTTTCTTAGTGGAGTCTGTCTCCTGGAACAGAAATAAATTGTGGAAAACATTGCATTAGCACAGGATGGAGGAAGAGGTCTTGGAAATAAAGGGCATGTCCATGTCTAGGTGGCTTAACCTGCCACAGAATTCCCATAATCTATCCAGATACACAGGAATTGTGGTTACGGGTGCTGAATCCATTTGTGTTGAAACTTGTTATAAATTCCATTTGCCAGGAGAATAATCAATGGAAATTCCACTCACACATCCTAGTTTATTCATCTTTTGGCTTGTCTTGATTTACCATGGGGTGAGGGGCAGAAGGGAAGGATGAGTTTCCAGTTAAAGTGCTGCAACAAAGTGCCTGTAAAGTTATCTGGTTGTTTGGTAACACCCTCCTGGTGGACCACAGCATGTCACTTAAGATAGATATATATATATATATATATATATATATATATATAACTGTGATGGCCTAGTTTCATCTGAAAAAAATTACTGTGTTGCTTGTCTTGGTCATTTTCCATATGCTCTACCATCCTATTGGAGATCTGTGGAAGCACTTAAGTGACGTTCCTCACAGTTTCAAAAGAAAATCCTATGGAAGACTTTCTTCACGATTCACTCTAAACTTTTGAACTTAACTTCTTTTGCTGACCAGCCCCAGTAGCATTTATTAACCTTATAGGCATGGCACAACCCTCTCTTTCCCCTTATTTGGAATGTGGTGGGGAAAAGAATTTAAAATCAATATTAAACATTATTTCTTAATAGGGTCATTATATTATACATAATTTTTCATAGAAAATTTAATTTTGGTGATATATGTGCTGTGCTACAGAGGATGTATGATTTCACTGCAAGAATAAGATTCTTATTTGGGGTTTTTACCCTGAAGACAGCTAAGAAAAATCTCAGAGCTTCCCAAAACCACTCTTTCCAAAGAAACCACAGTGTTACAGAGCCCTTTCATCATCCAGCATACAGTACTGTAGGACACAAAAATATGCACTGTACTACTTCAGATTAATTCATATTTGCAGCAGAGACAGTCTCTGTGAGTCTGTGCAATTAGGAAATGTAACTTTTTTTTCCTCTTGACTTTTTTAGCTGCCTCACCCGTTTTATTTGAACACATACATATGGTGTGTGAGGGTGAGCAAGCTCTCTGTAAATGTTTGGAAGGAGCATCTGTCAGACAATAAAACTTACAAGCAAACATGCTTCTCATTTAAAGTGTATTCACTAGAACTATTCCAGCGTTGGAATCAGTTCATTTGTATAGCTTGGAGGCATTAATCAGAGCAGAGAACTGTAAAGGCACCAGAAAACTCAAACTGTTGCTAAGAATCCAAGGTATTTTTTTTAAGGCATTTCGTCTATTCGGCATCACAGTCTTCTGATAGGAACCTGGACCAGTTGACAGGCAGGAAACCTCTGATAGTGCACCCGAAAAGCCTGCAAACAAGAAGATGGCATGCCTTTTGCAAACCTGGAAAGTGTAAAGATTACAATAATTGTTGGACCAAAGGGACCCTCTTCAGGCATAAATAGCAAGACTCCTACTGTCTTCTCTTGCAGAGCAACTCAGCTGCCAGCAAAAGCAGGTGCTCTCCCCCTACCAGTGCTCCAGAGGAAACATTTAGTGAGTATTCACAGCTCTTTTTACAAATTAATATGTTCTTAGTGTTTTACTTATATTTGTATAGTTTTCTCAAAGGACAAAAGCATTTAAAAGTAAGTTTTAAAGGCTGCTATTTTAAACAATTGCTGGATTTCAACAGTCTGATGCAATTGCCATACTAATTTAAAAGCAAAATTTGCACAACCTATGACAGCAACTTTTTAAAAATACTGGGTTTTAACAACTGTGTAGCTTAAACAATCTGAAGGAATTACAATGTATTTTAAAATGCACAAGCTATGACAGCACCGTAATTTATATAAATATGAAATGCATTTGATTTTAAATGTTATGCCATAAAACAGCCCTTGTAGAACACAAATTTAAAATAAATCATTTCTTTTGGCAAGGGAACCTGCAATTTAATCTTTAGAAGAATAAATATACCACTAATGTTTTCCACAGAAACAGTTGCTACTCTAATTAATTCAAGATGTGACTCTAATAAGATTTCAAAAGAAAATCAGAAACAGATTTTTCTCAGTGGTAGGACTATTGGCAAGGTTAAGATATTTTTATTTTCATTAGAAACTCTTGTCTCAGGTAGAGTTAGAGATTTGTAGTATAAGCATGAAAAGATCAAATCTGAAAGCATTATAATAATATTTTTAGAAGCACAACAGTTTTTAGTGTTTCAGATGCTTTCTTTTTGGTTATAACTTACAGTACATTACATTTTATTAGGTAACTGTTACTCAATTTTGAGTTTAGAGTGACTAATGTTGCTAACGTATTTTTTTCTTCTTTGTGTGGAAGGGAATGGAAAACCTGACGTTTGTCTACCGCTCCTGTAAAGTTATCTGGACGTTACTTGTAACAATACTAGGTTATGCCAGCAGCTTGCCTGTGGGTGATGATTCTATTTGCACAGCGGAGGAACTTGCTAAATACAGCATAATCTTCACAGGGAAATGGAGTCAGACTGCTTTCCCTAAGCAGTACCCACTTTATAGGCCCCCAGCACAGTGGTCATCAATGCTAGGTAAGTGAAGTATGCCCAGTTTTTAGAACAAATGAATCTCTTGACCACTGTGATCTTTTTATTTCTTAACAGTCAATTTTAAGGCAACAAATGAAAAAGGAAAAAAAAAAGCCAAGTTATTAAGAATGAAATGCAGACATGTGAAGTATCCACAGTGCTTTCAAAAATCCACAACTGTTTTCAATTGACTTCTGTATTCAATTGGCTGCAGCTGAAATAAACAGAGATAAGCCAAATGTTTTAGTGTTCACTCATTTTTATACACATTTTTTTTAACCTCAGAAATAAAACAGAGAAATTGAATAAATAGGGACAATCTAAACCAGACTTTTATGTCATGCCGTGTATTCACTCAAATAGGTGTTACTCATAGTTCTGACTACAGCATGTGGAAAAAAAATGAATATGCCAGCAATGGTGTCCGTGATTTTGCTGAAAAGGGTGAAGCATGGGTATTAATGAAAGAAATAGAAGAAGCTGGAGAGAAAATTCAGAGTGTACATGGAATCTTCTCTGCTCCTGCCATTCCCAGTGGTACAGGACAAACATCTACTGAATTAGAAGTGCATCCAAGACATCCCTTAGTAAGTAAATATACATATTAATTTTAAAAGTTTATTTTATGTCACTAGCACCCAAAATTAAAGCGAATTCTCACTTATAGGAATAATGTAATGCAAGGAGCTAGTAAAAACTATGTGACATTGAAGGGAGCACTGTACAGGTTCTATAAAGTAGAAGATTACAATGACATTTCTTACAAAATTTTTAAGTTATTTTTTATATATATATATATGTACTATAAGCAGGACTGGAGCATTTAAAAAAAAAAGTGATGCAATCTGATGGATCATTTTGTTTCATTAGGTTTCATTTGTGGTACGAATTGTTCCAAGCCCTGACTGGTTTGTGGGTATTGACAGCCTAAATCTCTGTGAAGGAAACCGCTGGATGGAAGAAGTATCAGTAGACCTATTTCCATATGATGCTGGAACTGACAGTGGTTTTACATTCTCCTCCCCAAACTTTGCCACTATTCCACAGGACACAGTTACAGAGGTAGGTGTATATACATAGGTTAGCACTTAATACCTGTATGTTTTGAGTCCTCCCTTTAAAAGATAACTACCCTATGAGTACACAATAGGCCCTTGCGAATCTGATTCCAGTACTGAAGAGTGCTGATGCTCTCTTTATATAGATTTATTACACAGCTGATAATCCTACTGCTTTTGTTTATTTTCTGTATCATTCAAATTTATTAGGCAAATGAAGCTGGTTCACAAAAATTTGGCTCTACATTTAAAGTTTTTCTGTAAAATCTGACTATTTTATATCATTTTTAGCAATTCATAAGCCACCAGGAAAATAAAAGTATTCACAAAAGTCCTGGCATTCCTAAATATGTATCTAAACATGAAAATTTTTAGTAGTGAATACTGATTTGGGGAGGAGTCTTCAGTTAAAAGCATTGCTGGAACCTGAAACTTACACTTGAGGGAAAGGAGCTAAGGGAAAGCAGAGGAGAACTTCATCACTACTGAGGTGACCCCACTTTCAGTCTCTTTTGTTGCTTGATATTCTATATGCCTCATACTTTGCTTTTGCTATTTAAGGGTGGTGGAGAGCAAAGGATTTTGATTCAAATGTTTTAAATACTATAAACATTCAGTTAATCCTTTCTTTAAGGTTTTCTGTAGCCAAATGCTGTGCTAATAAGAGGATCGAGAAGCTGGAAAACAATACAATTGACCTTCTAGAACCATATGATAACAGCTATAGCATAATTAGTACAATATGATACTCTTGTATTCTTCCTTGTAATAACATCTACTTCTTTCCATCAAACCATTCCATACATTACTGTGGTTTTGGTACTTCCCACTGCAGTCCTCTATAAAAGGCTGGCACAATTCATTGTCTCAGAGGATTATGCACAAAAAGTCTAGGATTACCAGCAGTAGTTACGTGGACTGAGGTTCATATAACCTGGTTATATGCATTTTACTTGCCAAAAAATATTAGTATGATGTATAAACATGATTTTACAGTTACCTTCTTACTAGTAGGATATAGCTTCTTTAAGGTTCTCCTTTTTATTTGACAGATCACTTGTTCCTCTCCAAGCCACCCAGCAAACTCATTTTATTACCCCAAACTCAAAATTTTGCCACCTATTGCTCAAGTAATGATGGTGAAATTGAAGAAAACCCAGCTGGGTCTTTCTGCACCTTTTATTAATCCTCCAGCTAAAAGCAACGAAGTAATAGACTCTGTCTTAGGTAAGTGATTAGTTCTTCAATATGCTCAATTCTGTTATTCCCATTCATTCAGAAAATATATGGAAATCTGGTAAGTGATATGGATGAAACAGGTGATTAGGCAGAATGTTCTCCTATTTGCATAGGAATGGTTTTCAGACTCACCCATGGGAAATAAAACAAGCAAGTTGACAAAAGAGAATTCCTGAAAAAATGAGGAATAAGGATTGCATGTTTGAGCTATGGTTCAGTGGTTTGGGTTCTGTTAACAATAAGAGCTTCTCAAGCCTTAGTATTGCATAGATCAGGGAATTTTATGAGAAACACTGATCAGAATCAGAGCTTCAAAATTCTTTGCAACTTTGAAGTAAATATTCATCCTGAAGTTTCTACATGTTGACCAAGCAAAGTAACTATTGTCTTTTTCCAGGTCAGAGGGTTTGATGGTTATATGCAATAAGAATTGATATAATTCAATTGGTCTGGTCATATTTGTGATAGAAACATACACCCTCACAGCAAAAGTAATGTTCTCTCTCATTTTTCTCAAAAATACTGGCTAATCATCTTGTTTAGGTAGGAACATACTCAAACTATGGACTTAAATCAGTTTTATGGGTAATTTTCAAATCTCCAAATTAATAAATACATATTTAACATAATAGTTGCTTGAAGGGAAAGGTAGCAGTTGGACAGTGTCCACTGAGATTTCCTCATTACAGTTTTCTATCTGATTTTTACAAAGTGTAAGAAGAAGGGTTAATAATAAGACTGACATCCAAAATACTACTTGTGAGACAACAAAAGGCTAAATCCCCAGTGTTTTCCTAGAAGAGCTGCCATGTCCAAAAGCTTCTCCAGGATGCCTGTAGGTTGCATGCCTCTAGCTCTGTTCTGAAGTTACCTCACAGTCAGCAAAATTAAACTCATTCTCTACACAGTTAAAAGTGCATGATTTATACTTTAATAAATGTATTTCTCTACCAATATATAGCATTTAAATGTATTTCTATTACTAAACACACTATATTCAAAATGAGTGCTACATATCTCATTTTTAGTCATATGCCTTTCGTGCTACATTTGAAAGGAACATCTGGCCCTTTTTAGGATAGAAATTTAAAAGAATGCATTTAAAGTATGATATCTCAAAAGTTATTTTTAATCATAGATCCCCATTTTACTCTATATAACCAGCAAATCATTCTATTTAAAAACATATTACAGAATCAAAAAGACCGGTTTAATTACCAAAGATCAAACTGTCCCCCTCATTCCCTATGGAAACATGGGAATGAGTGGTCACTGAAGAGATAGTGAGTTCCACTGTAATACTAGAAATCTGTGCCAGAGGGCACATATAGTATTGCATTTAAAGCTGGTTTTGTGAGCACCTATTGTACCCACAGACTCTGTAATACCATTTTGATGCGATTTCCTATGAGAAGTAAAGTTTTCATTTAACCTGCTAAGGAATAGTCACCTATATTTTTATGAGAGATATTTTCAATGGAAGTATAGATTATGAAAAGCACTTTAGAGTTTCTGACTTCTATTTTTGCAGTAAATTCAAACTGTATTGAAATCCCTTTTAGTATTAAAAAGCTTCTAGTGACAGAATATCTTTATTGGCAAAGGGAACTGCAGTGTACATACACAATAAGAAGATGACTTAATGATAAAAAAATGTGACTTTTCTCTAATCCTGAAGCAAATAGGAAAAAAAAGTTAAATGGAATTCTACATGAACAACTGTAAGAACAGTATCTATCTGCAAAGAAATGTAAATATAGCTAAATAAACCAGAGAAAACCTTTAATCCCAGCGTTTTCAGTAAGACATGAGAAGGCAAATGCGTAACAAAATCAATAGTAAATGCTTTTTTTAAAGCAATCTTTTGAATACAATTACTTAAAGCATAGTTTTCTTTGATAGGAATTCTATATTTTCAATTCAGTAGATAATATGCTGCACTACTTATGTGTTACCTCAGACAGTCTGTAGACTGCAATAATAATAATAATAACAGTGTTGATGAGCTTAGGAGCTGAAAACAGACATTTTTGTCTGTGGGATATGGATTTTGCTAATGTCACGTGTGTTTTTGTACAAGAAAGAACATTATTTGATCATAGTTCCTTAATGCTCTGCCAACTATGTATTTGACATAAGCACACATTTATGTAATGTCACCTTTTTATTGTGTGTATTGCAGAAACACCACTGGACTGTGAGGTTTCACAATGGTCTTCCTGGGGTCTCTGTAGAGGTATTTGCAGAAAGACAGGGACCAAGATCAGAACTCGTTTTGTACTTCTTCAACCTGCCAACAATGGAATGCCTTGTCCAAATCTGGATGAAGAAATAGGATGTGAACCAGAGAATTGTATCTGAAATAAAGAAAAGATAATAACTTAGTTAATTTAAAAGTAGAATAAGTTTAACTAAATCTCAACTACATGTCAATCAATGTTCTTTATAATTCGGGTATGCTGCACTATTTTGCTGAAAAGGTATATTAGATTGATTTTGAAAGCTGTTGTTTAATATCAAGATTTTGAAGGGTTAAATTCCTAAGGTTTAGTGTGACAAAAGTACTTGATCATTTACAGACCAAAAACCCCAAAGAAATCCTTGCTATAAATATACTGTAAATTCTTGGAGTACCCTCTAGTGGCAGAAAAGAAGACATTTGGAAAGATTATACTTTACACATGAAAAAATCTTTCAGTCACAAAATATAAACTATAACGTTCTTAAATACTATAATTTGTTGATCTACAGCTATTTATACCTAGACATTAATTTTGTCTCTAAATTATGTTTTTTATAATTTATTGGCATTGTTGTAGTCTTTCTATATGATGTGTTTAACATGTATTTCTTCAGAAACTACCTACATAAATCAGAATGATCAGATGTTTGCAGTGTGGTTAAGACAATATTATAACTGAGTAAACTTGTCTTGAGACTTAGGAATATATGAAAATGTCTTTTTCTCTCAAGAATGAGAAGAATATCTGTTATGAGGACATCGGCCAACAAAATTGCTAGAAAAATCAGATGTGTGGATACTAGTAGATAACCTCTGAACTTAATTAAAAGTGTTATCTGAGATTTAAAACCTAACTGACTGTTGGTGTGTGTCCCTTATAAGACAACTCTCTCAAAGTTAACACCCTTGACCATACCATAAATTACATCATCTTTATATATGCAGTAAACGTGTCCTTGTTTCTTTAAGTGTTTGCTGCTATTTGTGTCATCCTAATCTTACCAGTGTTATAATATTATCTAAAATTAAGGTATACACAGATATAACAAACACAGTATGTCTGAAAATGTTCCTGACTGCAAATTTTAATGCTCAAATAACTGTTACACGATGAATGTAACATATGGCTTATAAAGGGTTGTGGTTAACAATGAGGAAAAGAATTTTGGAATAGCTGTTCAATAGAATATGTTTACAGTCAGGCCACAAAACTTTTACAGCACACTGCAATTTTATATACATATATACATATACAGCACAGATATTGAACAGGAGAGTTGATTTGAGTTGGTTCTTTTTGGAATATGCCAATATTAGAAAATGTATTATGTATTTAAAGGAGCACATTGGATCCTCTGCAGGGCTGAAACCTGTAAAAGGTTCTCTCTATATCTTTTTTTTTTTTTCAGGAGATAAGTCTTGCAAAGACCCGAAGAAATTTGAAACTTTATCAGACTAGACTAAGTTGGTCCTGCACATGCTGATAAACACACAGTTGTTAGAGCTAAGTATAGGAACTTATGCATCATGCATTCTTCAGATTCCCACTGCTGCCTGGTTTTCAAAATGGTTTCACTTACTTTTTATTATACCTATTTTTTTTTTTTTCAGGCTCCTGTTTCCATTCTAAAATGGAAATAGTTTTACTGCACTATCATTTTCATATTTTGTGTTTAGTTAATTTCTCCACCTTTTCAATTTTTTTCTTTTTATATTAATTTTACTCATTGTATGTTTTCTTTGCTGTTAGATTTGTTTACTATATAGTTAAATAGTTATCACCATCTCAGAAAACATAAGCATTGCCATGTTTTTACTGTATACATGACCAGAATTTAGGATCTTAGTTCTGCAAAACATGATTTAATAGTGGATCAGTCCCAGTGGTTACTTTACCCCTGAAGCCACATGTTTCCCAAAGGACAGTGAAAGAGAAGGAGTGAGAAGGGGGGGTGGAGTAGAAAGGGAATTGAATATGAAAAAAAACAACATACTTCAGGAAAGTCCAGTTAGTGATAAATAACTTTTCTGGTTTAGAGTTTTTACATACATGAATAATCCTTCAAGCAGAAGTTTCCTGTCCAGTCAGTTACCTGATATGGGATTTTTGTAAGCAGTGGCTATGGGAGACCTTGGTAAATATGGCATTAAGGATGCCCTTGTGGCTGTATCATGTTTGGCCATAAATACAGTTCCAGGTATTGCCTTTGCAAACATTAGAGATAGAGACATTTTTTGGTAAGAATGTGGATGCAGTGAGTTCTACTGAAACACATTCTAATGATGGAGACATTTCTTATAACACTTCTCAAACTGATTGATGAGATACGTGATCCCTGTGTGAATATGGATAGACCTTTGTAACTTTTGCTTTCAGCATAGTTTTGGATTTGTCTTAAAATATTTGGGACAGTGAAGAAACACTGAGAAGCTCTTCCTTTTCCTTTCCATTCAGTGTTACAGATGGCTGGCAGCCAAGACACTGTGGTCCTAAATACATGAGATTTAGGGAAGGAAATAGGTAAATTAATTCCTGGGTTAAACTAATCTCAGAAAACACTCTGGGAGGAAATTTGAAATAGCTTTGTAAAGACAATTTTATTAGCAAGAATGTTTTGTAGGAAGAATCAGTTTTGATGCCTTGGCAGATATTCTTGTAGAATGGAAGAGATGGTTAAAGGTAAGTGTAGCAGCAAAAAAGTCACCATAGACTTGAACTGTGGTCCTACCATAAACTACAAATTGAGTTTGTGTAGTGGAATAGGGTACTTCATTACTGAGAACAACTTGTCCAGTACCTTAAGGAGTTTAAGGTCAGCTAGCTGTGAACACATGAAAGATCTTCCTATTGTCTTGTGGTTGCTAGGAATGCCAGATGAAGCTGCATATATATTTGTGTTTTTTACAGGCTGGGGCTTCTCTGTGAACATCTAATACAGCAGCTTGGTGGTTAATGCTGAGAAAAATACAGGACAATATTGTAGATAAGTCACAGTACAGGGAGGACTGATGTGATCTATGAACGGAACTGAACTGAATAGAAAAGCTGGTACCATGCAATAAAAGTCACCTGCTTGAGACTTAGGTAATCTAAAGGAGAGGTCAGACATATTGTTCTACCAGCTTCTTTAAAATGATTGGGATGGATGCCCAGTATGTGTGTGTGTGACAAACAAACTTACTAACTGCTGCTTGAGGCCCTGTTCCATTTTCCTAAGTAAATTTGTGTTCCCACAACTGAGAAGCTCTATCAGAGGGCCACCTCTGTACTATATAAGCGTACAGTATAAATGGGCCAGCTCTATCCAATCAATCTTGTCCACCAAGTTGCAACTTGGGGAGGGAGAGTCTTGGGTTCATTGAAAAACAGTTCTAATACCCTAATACTCTAAGTTTAGCATGGTCACAGAAACTAATGTGTGCCTATCTAGAAAGGAAGAGAAAGTGTATGGCAGCCTTTCTGATCATTGAGCAGAATGACCACTGTCCCCAGTAGGACATAACTGGAGTGTGAAGAAAAGATCTGAGAGTAATATATGGTATTGAAGGCAAATAGTCCCATTTCATAGTATTCCAAGTCCCAGGTAATTAAGTACATTGGGAATATCTGCTCTGTCACGAATGATCCAACATAAAAAAGTAACTTAGACTATCCATGACAATATTTAGCGTGCTCAGAAAATAAACCTAGCACTTGATACAGCAATTCTGAAGTCAGCTGAATCCTGTTTAATGGGATGTTGCATGCAGAAGTTGTGCCTGTCTAGCAAAAGTACATAAGTAATGTGTCTATCCCAAGTGATCTGGGCAGAGTAAAGGGTAAAGTGTTGTCCCCTTGTATATCTTGTGTTCTGCCATTGGAAAATGGAATTTTGGTAACTTCAAGTAGTCAATGAAGAGCTAAAAGGATGATTGCTTAAGTAGCTCACAAACTGCAGATAAATATTTACTTCTTTCAGGTGTAGCAGGGGATGAGAATATATGCAGGTGCATGCCAGTTAAGATCTTCCATGGTGGAGGGTGAGAGTCCAATTATATGACAAGAATCTATGGAATAAAATGATTTCTGATGGTTAAATGCTAAAGCAGTAACAGAATCCTAATATCACCCCTTAGACTCCTGAAGATTCAATGGCCATAAGATACAATTTGTATCCCCTATCCTTAACCATATGGAGTCAAAGAGAAGAAATGCTTAAGGAATCACTTCTCCTTGCCTCATAATCCCTTTATCAGTACAGGGTGTTGCATTTTTCTGCAGGTGAACTAATTCTTGTGCTAGAACTTCTGTGAAGTTACTTCAAGATGTGAAATGAGCTGAACTAATGATGGTTGTAAGCCTGTGCTTACAGAATTGGATAGGAAGCCCAACATAGTTTTATTTATAGGTGTAACCAAATAACACAAAATGCAAATGGGACATTTTAAAAGGCAATTGAAAGAAGGTGTTAGATAATATGAGAAAAGGACTACTCATGATCCTTTGGTGTACGCATTGTATTAAGCGTGCAACTTCTGCAGCTGAGCATTTGACAGCTATATAAAAACATAAAATCCAAATTCTATCTTTTCAAGCAAAATAAATGCTGATAAACTTCCAGAAATGAAGGGTGTTTTCCTTAGCTACATGCATATATAGCATGTGTGTGTGCAGTAGAGGAAGCTTATACACGATAATCTGAAGTCAGGATGACAGAACTCTGAAGTAAACTGAGAGGTTCTTGAAGATACATTCAAGGACATCATCGAACAATTTCATTATCAAATCTCAGATGCTGTTGAGGAACATGGCAGTGCATTCAGCAGGAGTGTAGCAAGATTCTGAAGGGGGAAAATGAGCTTGAAAATGAATTCTTCTTACTGGGAGTGATCCCATAGGTGGATCCTTCCTTGCTGGTAAATGACCGCATATCCTCTCACATTGAAACCACTCTTTCAGACACGTTTATCTCAGTTTATAGGACAAGGAACACCTGAATTGTAAGTTACGTCACCATCTGACATATAGATTGGTCTATATTAGCACAGAGATTAAAAAGAAAGGCCTCAATCATCAATTTACACTATAATTTTCTTTGGAGAATTTATTAAGCAGTGTCTGCAAAAAAGATATTCTTATGTAGGAAAATCTTATTCAGAAAGTGTTAATTTTATTGTTTTCTTCCTGCTGTATCCTATTCATTAGTGTTTCAGATTCTTTCATTGCTTGAGTTTGTTTGACTTTCTTCTTCATATTTCTTTCAGCCCTTTTATGTATTCCCTGGTGGTTTTGTACAGATGTACATGTATGCTCAATGGTTTAGGCTGCAAATTACAAGACTTAATAAAAGAAGAGTGAAGCCCTGGAATAGTCATCCAGAATAAACAGGAAAGATAAATTAACAAGTTCATTTTAGTTGAAAATTGAGTAGTTTATAGGAAGAGATAGCCAATGTGGTTGCTTACAATAACCAAGGGAACTGATCTCAAGTACCTGAAAGGTCCTTTCCACTTTCATGTTCTTCTATGTGTATAATAGAAAGTTTTAATCTAGATGCTGGGAAAGGAGAGAGACTTTGCAAATTATCTTTTTCATGTTATCTCATTCTGCAGAACATACTGTAGTTATTTATAAATGTGTAACCACCAGCTGCCTTTTCTCACAGGTTTTTTTTCCTCTCAAAAATACACTGATAAGCAGCAAACAGAGGACAACCACAAAACTGCATTTGTAAATAGTTGCTTTCAAAAGCAGTACAACTGGGATATATAAAAAACATGAAAAGCCACTTAATAGGATTTCTTATGAACTTCTGGATTTCATTTTCACTTGCTTTTTATTTTCACAGTGGAGAAAGAGAAGAGAAATGTATAATTGAAGATATTCCCAGGGACACATTGGTAATTGGTAGGTATCTGCCAGTGCTATATGATGTTCTAACCTATGCAATAATAAAGATAGCTTGTAATTTAACAGGAAATTCTGTGATTGATGAATATGATAAAGCTATGGGGATAAAAAAAAGGCACACTGAAAATAATTCCCCACAGCAGACGCTAGTCATAATAACTTCACATATCTTGTGTGTCTATCACACAAACAAATGCAGGTTTCTAGAGTGCTTTACTGACTAGACAAAGAAAAAGAATGTCTTCTAACTCTACAGCAGTGGAATTGATGCTTCAGTGTCTGCTTTTATACAGTCTGACTGATTTCCTCGTTTATACTAGAATTTCTGTATGTTTTTCCACATATGAGTGGGAGATTTACTTTTTTGATTAATGCTGGTGTGGAAAAAAGCAGTTCATGATGTACAAAAGTTCCATTTCACATGGGATAGAACAAGCGCATTAAATTACTGATAAATACGTAAGACCATCTTAAAAATGGAATTTGAATACAGCATACTTATGCTTTTAGAGGTCTTACAGTGCCTTCTGTATACTCTCTTGCCAGAGCATCAGTAGAAGTAATCAGAAAGTATTACTTGTTAATCGACCATTTTTGTAATATTGTAGAACATTTCCTTGTGTAGTAAAAATTTATTGCCTTTCACACGGCTGCAAAGTGCCCCCTGAGTGTTTTTAATCAAAAGCATATGATATATATCTACTACTTTATTGTTAATCATTTATCTTTATATTTTTGCTGAAAAAGCAATAAATATGTTTAATATTAAACTCTGTTTTTATTTAACAGACTTTTGCCTCTGTTTTTATTCAGGGAATTACAAAGTGCAACGTTGGGATGTACAGATCCAAGATTTTCTTGAATCTGCTCCTGGTTTAGGAATGATTGTGACTGTTAAATCTCCTTCTGCTGAGGTAAATATGCTTTATGAATGTTTCTGTATGATTTATGAGTTCACTTTTGGAACTAGCAGGCAACACTATATAAAAATAATAGACAATAGACACTTTTGAGGGAATAGTAGATCTTCAGTCTACCAGCTATTTTGGTATTTTGATGCTGAAAGTTATAAACACCTCTTGATTTCTATCAAGGTAAATAGAAGTAGAAATGTTTGATAATGATGTGGGTGGACAATTTTTGCATTAAGACTGGCTTTGGGAAACCGTCATTAAATATGTGACAACTGAGAAAACAGGGTAAATTACAAAACCCTGAAAATTCATTAATGAAGTAAGGTGGTACAGAATGTACTTAAACAGCAGAAAGGAAAGCTGATAATAAACCACACTGCAAAACTCAAGATTAACATGAGGCTGCATGTAGTTATCCTGCATAGCAACTGCCTGCATTGCTATGAGTTCCCAAGCTTTTTCAACAATGGACAACTTAGATCTGTGTCTAGAGTAAGTCTTAGTTTTCAAATGTTAAGTGCTTTAGGGAGTCTTGGCTTTTGTACCTTGTAGAAATCTATAACATATCGATGTTCATTGTGAGCTGAAATTGTTGATTTTTCTCTAAATCTATTCTGAAATTCATTCTAAATTCTATTCTAAATTTATTCTGAAATTAAAATAAATTTAATGATGTCAGGAGGTTTAATTGAAAACATTTTGCATCCAATTCACAGTACTGGTTTTTGATTGTTTTCTTGACATTTATTATGTACATACCCAACATATATAACATCTAAATTACAGGTACAATTGTCAAAACTGTACGGGCCTCAAGGAACATTTTCTTTTACATCCTACCTTTCTGGGGAGCATTTTATCTGTTTACAGTCTAACTCCACAAGATTTGTGGCACTCGCAGGAAGTAAACTGGTAGGTGATTCCTAAGATATTGATTAGAAACTAAATTAGAAGTTGGTCTAACTTCTAGCAGATAATTTAATGTTTCCTAGTAATTAAAAGACAAACCTAGAATCATGAAGATGTAGAGATAAAAAGACTCTGTTCTGCTATTTAAGAAGTGAAGATGAATGAGGAAAGGCTAATAACTGTAAAGTGGTTTAATGTTTGTACAGTACTTTGAATGTGAAAGATTCTGATTAATAAGAACTATTTGGTTCAAAATATAAGTATGTAAGATTGAGGCAGGCCAAATTTCATCCTAGATGCATGCTTTAGGAATGTGTAGATGACACAAAACCAAGAAGAGTTAACAGTACTGAAGTGGGACTATTACACTGGAATTAGCAGGTGTTCTTATAGGCTGATTTACGGAAATGAATGGAAATTTAATCCTACGCATTGAAAAAGCATTTAGGTTCTAATAATAAAAGAATTTGCAAAGCTCATCAACTAGAGAGACTAAGGGGGATGAAGCATTGGTTGGTCATAGTTAACTACAAGCCATGCATGTTATTCTGAGGATACACAAGATTTTTATCTTGTATAGGTGGAGCTGTATTAAAATAATTGTACATGATTCATGCCTCATGTACAGTTCTGGTCGTTTATTTAAAAGAAGTGAACAGATGTAAGGGAGGAGAACATTAACAGCACAGATATCAAATGGTTTGTTCAGCATAAGGGCATAGAAGTAAAAAAGAAGAACCAGATGCAGTGGTGCTTATCAGAACTGCTTCAAGGTTAAACAAAGGCTACTGTGAGGTTGTGAGATGGATTTCTGGATATTATCATAGAATAGTTAGGGTTGGAAAGGACCTTAAGATCATCAAGTTCCAACCCATATCGAGTTGGCTAACTCTAAGAGAGCTGAGTTCTTCATTTGCAGTTGATTTGTGAGTAGATCAAAATTCTATCGTGGCAATACCAAGCTCTAAGATTTCTGCAGATCATCTGTTTTGCTAAAATGTTTTTATTTTGTCTTAGGTACAAATTGGCTTCTAGGAGAAATTTCTCCTATTTTAGTAAAATTTTTCATTCATGCCAAGCTAAATTGCATAATATTGTGAGCTCCGTTCTCCTCTTTTCTTTCTGTGGGTCTGTTGCTTGGCAGGTTTGGGGCATTTTTCTATAAATTGTAAAATAGTTAACAGGTTATTGGAACGTTTTTCATACCAGATAAACTGTGTGTGAGAAAGAAAAAAAAAAAAAAACTTTATGGATGGTTCTGCTTTAACACCAATGCTACATGCAAATAATGATTCGGCTGGTCTCCAGTCTTATATTCCTGTTAGTGCAGAAAATCTAGAATTGTATCTATAAAAAACTTCCTGCACTACTCCTGAAGAATGTAATTTCTGTATTAGGATGGAATGTGAAACACAAAGAGCACTCCTAATGCTGCTTATTTATTTAACTAGATTGACAAAGAAGAGAAAACATTTTCTTGGTTGTTGAATCAATACTAGCATAAAATAATGCCTTAAAATTAGTGATGACTGTAAATTTATATAATTAATTTAAAAATAAAATTAAGAAACACTTTAAATACCACACCTGATTCTAATTTTAGGAAGGATTTCTGTAAGCAGTTAAAACTGGTTTCCTGTCATGAGCTTAAAGGGAAATTATCCATTGTTTCTTTTTTTCTAAGGAATTTTGAAAGTACACAAGACACAGTAATGAGAACATCTTTTCTGTTCACAGCGTATCCATTTGGACATTAGAGTTGGAGAACATTTTTTGGATGAATCTGTTGTTCAAGCAAAAGACAAAGTGAATGAACTTAACATTATACTAGAACATCTAATTGAGGAAATTAATCACGTATCCAAAGAGCAAAACTATGAAAGAGTATGTATGTTCCCTATTGGAAATGTTAAAAATATTGTACATAGTCTTATTGATTTACAAAGTATTATGAAGTTTATTATTTAATTACAGTGTTATTTTTAACTAACTCATAAAAATCTAGAGGTGTTTAACCAAAATAGCCTACATCGCCTTGCAAAGTATTTCTAAGCTGTAACATAAAAACTAGTCACTGTGAACTCATGCTTATAGCAGCAGGTGTTATTTTCAAGCAGGAATTGCCAAATATGTTTTTCTTAGTGAGAGTCAGTAACAGGATCTGAACAGGTGGCAGGTATTGTTGCTGGTGATGTTGCCAGCTGTTGTTTCCATGCTGGTCCATGTGCATAAGCTTTATTGGAGTGGGCACAAATGACTGAGTGTATACATTTATACATCTCCATGCAGTTAGAAATAAAGCTTTACTTGAAACAAGTGTACATTTATTAGAATCATAGAATCATAGAATAGTTAGGGTTGGAAAGGACCTTAAGATCATCAAGTTCCAACCCCCTCTGCTGCCATGGGCAGGGACACCTCACACTAAACCATCTCACCCAAGGCTTCCTCCAACCTGGCCTTGAACACTGCCAGGGATGGAGCATTCATAACCTCCCTGGGCAACCCATTCCAGTGTGTCGCCACCCTAACAGGAAAGAATTTCCTCCTCTCCAATCTAAACTTCCCCTGTTGAAGTTTGGACCCGTTACCCCTTGTCCTATCACCACAGTCCTAATGAAGAGTCCCTCCCCAGCATCCCTATAGGCCCCCTTCAGATACTGGAATGCTGCTATGAGGTCTCCAAGCAAGGCTCTGTCCAACCTGGCCTTGAACACTGCCAGGGATGGAGAATTCACAACCTCCCTGGACAACCTATTCCAGTGCCTCACCACCCTAACAGGAAAGAATTTCCTTCTTATATCCAAACTAAACTTCCCCTGTTTAAGTTTTAACCTGTTACCCCTTGTCCTGTCACTACAGTCTCTAATGAAGAGTCCCTCCCCAGCATCTCTATAGGACCCCTTCAGATACTGGAAGGCTGCTATGAGGTCTCCAAGCAGCCTTCTCTTCTCCAGCTGAACAGCCCCAACTTCCTCAGCCTGTCTTCATATGGGAGGTGCTCCAGGCCCCTGATCATCCTTGTGGCATCCTCTGGACTTGTTCCAACAGTTCCATGTCCTTTTTTATGCTGAGGACACCAGAACTGCACACAATACTCCAGGTGAGGTCTCACAAGAGCAGAGTAGAGGGGCAGAATCACCTCCTTCGACCTGCTGGTCACAATCCTTTTGATGCAGCCCAGGATATGGGTGGCTTTCTGAGCTGCAAGCGCACACTGCTGGCTCATGTTCATTTTCACTTTCCTATAGGTATGCAGGCTGTCAGACTGTGTTTGAAGTACATCAACTAATTACCTAAAGAAAGAAATTTGGCTGCAAAAAGGTTCTTGACTGCAATATGGAAGTGTCAGTAAATCTAAAAAGGCTTAAACTGCGCTAACGGAACACATTTAGCACAGTGTGTCTTCTGTGAAGAAGGGAAAGCTCTGTTTGCCTTTCTGCTTCAGGATACAATGTCTGCTTCTCATTTTTTTTTATTTCAAAGATATGGCCGCACGCAAAGAGTTGTGGTCAATGGCTCAATGTCCGGCTGGAGACCAGTAACGAGTGGCGTCCCTCAGGGATCGGTGTTGGGACCGGTCTTGTTCAACATATTTGTCGCTGACATGGACAGTGGGATTGAGTGCACCCTCAGCAAGTTTGCCGATGACACCAAGCTGTGTGGTTCGGTTGATACCCTGGAGGGAAGGAATGCCATCCAGAGGGACCTTGACACACTTGTGAGGTGGGCTGATGCCAACCTCATGAAGTTTAACCATGCCAAGTGCAAGGTCCTACAGCTGGGTCGGAGCAATCCCAGGCACAGCTACAGGTTGGGCAGAGAAGAGATTCAGAGCAGCCCTGCAGAGAAGGACTTGGAGGTGTTGGTTGATGAGAAAATGAACATGAGCCGGCTTCGGTGTGCGCTTGCAGCCCAGAAAGCCAACCGTATCCTGGGCTGCATCAAAAGGAGCGTGACCAGCAGGTCGAAGGAGGTGATCCTGCGCTCTACTCTGCTTTCGTGATACCTCACCTGGAGTATTGTGTGCAGTTCTGGTGTCCCCAACATAAAAAGGACATATAACTGTTGGAACAAATCCAGAGAAGGGCCACGAGGATGATCAGGGGACTGGAGCACCTCCCGTATGAAGACAGGCTGGGGAAGTTGGGGCTGTTCAGCTGGAGAAGAGAAGGCTGCTTGGAGACCTCATAGCAGCCTTCCAGTATCTGAAGGGGGCCTATAGAGACGCTGGGGAGGGACTCTTCATTAGAGACTGTAGTGAGAGGACAAGGGGTAACAGGTTAAAACTTAAACAGGGGAAGTTTAGGTTGGATATAAGAAGGAAATTCTTTCCTGTTAGGGTGGTGAGGCACTGGAATAGGTTGTCCAGGGAGGTTGTGAATTCTCCACCCCTGGCAGTGTTCAAGGCCAGGTTGTACAGAGCCTTGGGTGATATGATTTAGCATAAGTTGTCCCTGCCCATGGCAGGGGGTTTGGAACTGGATGATCTTAAGGTCCTTTCCAACCCTAACTATTCTATGATTCTATGATTCTATACCCACCCTCTGGATAAGAACAAACTTTCATTTTTATCAACATGAAAAAAGTGTTTGTTCACTACTGTGCAGAAGAGGGTTGCCTGTCTAGTTACCTGCACAGCAGCATGAAACATACAGATGCCAAAAGGTAACTATTATGCTTTTCTTTTTTTTTTAGGAGCGTGAAGAAAAATTTCGGAAGACAAGTGAAGGAACCAACAGTAATATTGTTTGGTGGGCTATTGTACAAACACTGATCCTCATCTCCATTGGAATCTGGCAAATCAAATCACTCAGAGATTTCTTTATCTCTAAGAAGCTTGTTTAAGTCTTATAAAGTAAATGCCCAGGTTCAAAAACTGCACGCCATGTAACACAATGTATAAAAAAACCTCCTATGAGAAAATTGGTTGTATATAACTTTCAAGCTTCTCTAACTCTGCTTTCTCCATTTATATTACAACCACTGACATCCCCTTACATTTTATTCCTTGAATCCCATGCTTTATCACTTCCCCCCCCCCCCCCCCGAGGTAAAGTTAAATGTAAAAGAACTCAGTGACTAAGGCAGTGACTTAAGTTCAAAGCAGGATTGTTATATCTAAAACAAAAATAAATAAAAGAAACCCAAACTTAATATTTTGAGTTTTTCTACTTGCTAAGTAATCTTATGCGATACTACCATAAACAGTTCAGCATTTCAGACTGACTGAGGTTCAGACAGTAGGCAGAGAAACAACTGTGTTCCCTGCTGTGCTTAATTTGCTGTCAGTGTCTTGAAGTCCACCTAGCTGTAACACCTACCTTTTCCTCAAATATAATTGTGAATGTTTTCTTCTAAAATATTCAAAGTTTTCAGTGACAGGGGAGCCCACCCTTAAGATTATGACCAGCAGCTGCAGCAATTACCACGGAAGAGAGAGACCCACACAAACACTTCGGAATTTCACTTCCTTTTTACTTTCAGATAAACCCTAAACATTAGGCTATAGAGTTGAGATCAGACCTTGCCCACAGTTGTTTATGTAAGTTATGGTATTTATGAAGTAAAGTCAAATCATAGATTTCTTAATAAACACTGAATTTGTGACTATATTTTTTATTTTATTACTATACTGAATTCCTCAGTCTGTTTCTGTGTTGGAGAATTATTTCTATTTTAATTATTCAGCAATCATATGATGACTGTCTAAGGAGCTTTCCAGTTTTTGACTTAATCATGTATTTACATTTCACTTACTGCAACTTTGTTGACTATTTCTTTAGGCCTTAATTTAGATAGTTTATGTACAACTAGCAGAACAAGCTACAGTATCATGTAATTAAAAGTCAAAAGCTATGGTTAATAACTCAGATAAAACACCAGAAGTGTAAGAAGGAGCTAGAGGTGGTTATAACATCACCCACCTCAGCACTTGATTAAAATATAATTAACTTGAAAAAGTTTCTTGATAGCGCTGTGATAGTAGAATATTGTGGTTTGGCATCCTACTTCTCTTTCCAGACCCTTCACTAATTTAAAAGGTAGTAAAAGCTGAGATATCTCTAGACCAATTATTGTTTCAAAGGCACTGCTTTTTTTTTCTGTTTTCTACCTTCTCACCTTTTGTTTTCATTAGCAAGGAAATGACATTGCCCTTTAAGTTCACTTACATTTCCATCATGAGAATTAAAGTGCATCTGTGTGTATGTGAGAATCCATAAAGCTGATAAGAAGTAGAGACAAAAGACAATGCTCTACGGACCGCATCAATCAAAATTAAATCTCATAAAGCTACTCACTGAGGTGTGTCCTAGATTTAAGAATTCTAAGACTTTAGAGTTGTCACTTGAAATGCCCTTGAAATAAGTGTTATTAAATTGAAATAAGTGTTATTAAATTCACTTTTGTAGAGCACTCACACAGAATATGTCTTGTAATAACATCTTTGCTGCTGGGAAAGATGGAAAGATGTGTTAAAACTATATGGTATATGAAGACAATAAAGAAAGCTTAATAAAGGTTTGCTACAAGGTTGTGGTTCAGAATTTAGCTGATATTTAGTATAACTACATAGAATCATAGTATAGTTAGGGTTGGAAAGGACCTTAAGATCATCCAGTTCCAACCCCCTGCCATGGGCAGGGACACCTCACACTAAACCATGTCACCCAAGGCTCTGTCCAACCTGGCCTTGAACACCGCCAGGGATGAAACATTCACAATTTCCCTGGGCAGCCCATTCCAGTGCATCGCCACCCTTACAGTAAAGAACATCTAACTACATCCCAATGACAAACTTTTCTCACTTAAAATGCACTTAAGCTTTAAATCAAAAGGACAGGCACCATGTCAGAATCTATAAAGGAGCTGATTATGTTCCTCTATATTAATTAAGTCTATACTCAAACAAGACTGAGACTTGGAGCCTCGACTATAGCTTGAAAGCACTGCATTTTTTATCTACAATAATAATTAAATATCTTTGCTTTGATGAAATGCTTTCAGTCTCCTTCAAGATTTTTAATTAACTCTATAAAGTAGGAGCTGATTCATAGCTGTTTTGGGAAGCACTTTGGGGTCAGTATTCTTTATGCACTTAAAAGCCGAAGGTTGCTCCTGTGCAGTCTGTGTCTGTTGTACCCAGAGCTACAGCCTGCACTGCAAGTAGATCTGTAAGGGAATTTTCCCATAAAATTTTCATCAAGGGAAATTAGCAAGCCCTGGGGTTTTTTACAGTCTAAGAAATTAATCTCAAACCTCCTTGTTTTGCTCTTTTTCCTCACTCAAAGAAGCAACAAGAAACCTGTGACAGTAGATTAATAATAGTCACAGTGCCCGGAGAAGGCTGTGTGGAGACCCCAGAGCAGCTTCCAGTATCTGAAGGGGGCCTACAAAGGATGCTGAAGAGGGACTCTTCATCAGGGACTGTAGCAATAGGACAAGAGGTGATGGGTTCAAGCTTAAAACAGATTTAGGTTACATAAAAGAAAGAAGTTCTTTACTGTGAGGGTGCTGAGGCGCTGGCACAGGGTGCCCAGAGAAGCTGTGGCTGCCCCATCCCTGGCAGTGTTCAAGGCCAGGTTGGACACAGGGGCTTGGAGCAAGCTGCTCTAGTGGAAGGTGTCCCTGCCCGTGGCATGTGGGTGGAACTGGATGAGTTTAAGGTTGTTTCCAACCCCAGCCTGTGCTCCTATGATTCCTGTGTTTAAGAGAGTGAAAAAGCACTGCTGTTTTCCACACACCTGCTGTCCTGTCAGCAGCCCCTGCTGCATAGGTGCCCCTGTGAGGAGGACAGAGCTCATGGGGAAGCCCCTGCCCAGAGCCCTGAATGCTGGTTGACCTCAGGTGCTCACGTTTGGGGAAGAGAAGGGGAAATCTCTCAGAGAGGATTCCCTGCATGGGCACTCTCTCTGGTTTGGTAGTGAAGGGCCAGAGAGCCTCATTTATGGGGGTGTGAGGGTCAAACCCTGCTGACAGCAGGCACCTGTGCGGTGGGAGGGGCACCACCACCCCTCACTTCAGTGCCTGGAGGAGCCTCGGGAGGAGGAACATGGTGGCCGGAGGCCTGTAGGCCTTACCCCAGCACCTGCCTCAGCTGCCGGCTCCCTGCCGTGCCCTCCTGCCCCTGCACCCCATGTCTGTCGCCGTGTTCTGCAATGTCTGCTTCTGTGAGCCCCGCAAGCCCACCCCACAGTTCAGCCTCACGAGCTGTGGGCATGTTATCTGTGAGATCTGCCTCCAGAAAGGTAATGGCTACTGCAGGCAGGGCGGCTTGGCCCTCTGCTTCAGCTGCTGGTGTGTACACGTTTACTTTGACCATTAGCATTCCTGAATCACTGTGGAAAACAGACAGGCCTGGGCATTTCTGTTTGTCAATTGAATGTTACTGATAAACATTTGCAGTTCTTGTCACTGATTTTCTTTCAAAGGTAAAAACCAGCTGTGTCTGCTCTAGAGGGATTTGACTGGAGCGATGAAGCTTTTAGACACAGAAAACTGGAGGCTTTAATAAAAGTTGAGTCTGAGTGCTAATGATGCATGATTGTACTGTAAAAAAAAAACAAAATATGGCATTCTGTTCAGTCTCATTTTGGAAAGAAAATGATTTTTCATTACTGAAAGAGCAATTTGCAAAGCAGGATTTGTTTAGGGCAGGTTTTGTTAAGGGTCTCAAGTCATTGTATATCTCAGCATTGTCACTGATACAGTTTCAGTGTTTCAGTGACACAAACAGAACATTTTCAGCAGTGTTAAGAGGATTAGAAATGATGTTTTGAAACTCTTGTGTGCTGTACGCAATTCCTGGGCCATATTCTGGGACTCCTGTGATGTGTTTAGATGAAGAGCTATGGAAAAGATAGCAGAATAAAGGAGTTGCTTTTCAAAACAAAAAAGTAGCAGACAAATAGCAATATTCTTCCCTTGTGGCCATGCTAAACACTCTGGGGTTTATTTTTAATAGCACACAGGATAAAATCACTCTGTATTTCAGAAAACTTTCAGACTGAAAATTTTCATAGGGTTACTGTTAAGGAGAGAAAATCATAGAATCATAGAATAGTTAGGGTTGGAAAGTACATAAGATCATCTAGTTCCAATCCCCCTGCCATGGGCATGGACACCTCATACTAAAATGCATATCATATCATAAAATATGCATATCATAAAATGCACTCTCTAAATGCAACTTTCAGGATCCTAGAACGTGAACACCAGCTTTTCTTTCTGCTTTTTATATTGTTTAACAGGAAAAGATCCCTGAGATATATTTTCTTTTGCTCTGAATTCAATAATATTGATAATATCACATTTTAAATGTATTTACTCTTTAAAGATGCTTATAAACATTGATCCTTAGAATTCTTAGAAAAGAAGCAGCTGGTATAATTATCAATTATAATTATTGTAGTAATATGCATTTGCTAGGAATATCTGTTAATATGTTTGCAAATAATCAAAGAGGCATTTTAAAAAATTATAAAGTTTTAAAAAGTTATTTGATGATTTTTTTTTGCTGGAAAATTTCACCATGTAAAATTATTAATTCTTAGAAATTAAGTTTTCGTGTAGTTTGTTGAGAGAGCCAGACTGGGTCCCAATCTAAAGCCACATATCTGGTTGCATTATTAGTGCATTTAAGCATGCATTTAATTAGGAGACAAGTAGTCCTTTTTAAATCAACAAAACTGAAAGTCACCTGCATTCACTGATACTAATTATATTCATAAAAGCATTTACATGAATGCTTCTTTGCAAGAGTAAGACCTGGTGACATTCACGCACACTGTTCAGATGCAACAGTGTGTAGTGGTTATGGAGGTAAATTCTTTATTCAGGCTTATTTGTATTTTTTGTATAACTTCCAGATTCCTTCCACAGTCTCCAAAGGAAAGTTTAGGCATCACATTCTATTAAAAATGTATTCAATATCGATTCAGTTTGATGTATATTTTAAATTTGCCTTTACCTTGCAGGCAAAAAAGATGAATGTTTGATCTGTAGAACTCCTTGTCGTACATTAGTCCTTTCAAAACAGGTAAATGAAGCTTTAGTAGTCTGTTACATTAATGCGTAGTTTGCTTAACAGCTAAATTATTTGCGTTACAAAATACTTCCCTTTTTTTGCCCACTGTGACACAAATGTTTACTGATAATAGATTGGTAGAGTTAAGATACTTATGCACTATAAAGCTTTTAGTTTTATGGATTTCTTCAAATAAAAGCCTACAGAGACTTTTCAGGTTTTCAGATTTTGCTGCATAGTAAATCACTCCAACCTTTTTCAGAAATATGACTAGCTACAGTGTAACAATGGTGACTACTTTAAAAATTAGGAAAAATATTTATTGACCCTGGCATTTGTGCATCAGAGGAAGTGGACTGTAATGAATTATTTCTAGTAATAGGCTGAATTGAAAATCTGTATGGTGGTGCTTCAATGTTCTCAAGTGTATTGGGATTTTTTTCTTGTTTTCTCTTAATCTTAACTTTTTTCCTCATGGCCATGTGATTAAGAGAGGATCTGAAATATTGTTGGGAATTCTTGTTATTCACTAGAGAATGAATATCTTTTAATTCCTTTTCGTGAGTATCATCAGAAAGATTGAATTTTCCTATTTCTCTCAGGAACTATCTTCTCTTTGCTAATTTCATAAATGGATTGGGAAAAAAAAAAATCTATTTTCCTAGACTAATGCCTACCTAAGAGACAGGCTTGCCTTACAGTGATAGAAGAAAAATACCAAGAGTATTCAATATAGCTAGCACATAATGTTCTACAAGGCAGTCGTATATAAAATTGAGGAAAATTTGGGCATGATTTCTCTAGATATGTTTAAAACTGAGCTGTTGTATATCTAAACATTGCAATCTTTAACTCCACATACTATAATTTAACTATACAAAGTGTATATACAAAGTAAAAAGCTGTTACACTGTATTTCATTGTTATAGACACAGAATCTTGCAGAACTGAAACAGGATGAAGAAGACAGTGCTAACAAACATAAAAAATTACAGCAAACCAGCAGAATGCAAACATAATACAAAGGAACAATGCACATTAATCAAATTTAAAAAAAGAAGCCCCTCATAAAACTCCTAAAGGAGGTATTTTATTAAGCTTTCAAAATCAGCCTAACTGGGCTGCAAGTTTTGTTATGAATTTCAGTCACAATAATTTAGGTTGTCAGGGACGTTGTCCAACACCTTGCTCAAAACAAAGCTAGTTTTCAAGTTGGATCAGGCTTAAGTTGCAGCATTTTAACAGATCTTGATAATTTACTTCAAAATTACTGAAGAAATTAAAAAATGTAATGATTGGGAAACTAACAAAAATATTAGATGTTTCATTAGAACCTGCTACTGCTCTGGAGGACTGGAAGGAAGCAAATTACCATATTCTTTAAAAAAGACATTAATGATGATTACTTAGCCTTGATTAAGAACAGATAAAATGATTGGAATGATAATTAAAGGTGCATATAAAAAAGTCATGACTCTATAATTCGTCAGCCCAAGTGGAAATATACCTGGTAAGGTTTATGAGCTTGATGCAATGGAAGAATTCCTAATGAGTAGGAGGTCCTATAAATGTATTAAAACTCCTCATTAAATTGTATATTGGGCCAATCAACATCTACACATTAAATATTCTCATCTTTATCGTAATGCATGCTTGTCACCTTTACATCTTCCTTCTATGTCTCATGATCCACACTTGCTTTTTCCCAGAGGATGGTTAAGTGTTGTGATAAATCAGAATCTCACTGTTCATTACTTCAGAATATCATATTAACATCTGCTACTCCTCTGTGCAACAGATAAAATATAAATAACGTTCAACAAACCTTTATCTTAAAGATCTTTTTTTACATCAGCAATGAAGCTCCTTCACTTTTATAATTTTTTTAAGACAGGAAAGGTACTTAAACTAAGGTCATTGCTTTGTTAGGACCCTGAATAGGTTTCTAGAGTTTGCCTCCTCATGAAGGTATTTTAAAGGTGCGAAATGTATTTTTATGAATATGATGAACTTGTATTGTCTTGTTGGTATTTTCTTCACTGAAATACTGTAGATAAATTAGACTCTACTGTGGGTCTATCTGCTTTTCTCTTTCTCTGTCTGCCAATACACCCTGTGGAAATTTTTGAATGCTTTGGCTAATGTCAACCAAATTCAAAAGGGCAGAGGAAGTCTCAAATGCAATTAATTTCCTCCTGTGAGTTCTATAAAAATTAGTAGCTGGGGAAAGCAAGGAAAAGCAGTTTAATTCCCCCAGTGAGAGCAATGCAAGTACAGCTCATCGATAACCAGAACTGCATTTGACAGCCACACGCACAGTTCTACATTAACCAAAGTGCATGCTATCTTTACTGAGATGAATTGTTACACAGGACATCAAGGTGGCTGATGTCAGAATATAAAGAACAAATGATATAAATCTGTTGCCAATGCAGCTTATTAATGTAGTTCCTCACACAATTATTTTTCATACATATGAGAAACAGTTTCTTCTTATCATTGTAAACATGTAAGTATAAAATTTAGGCACTCATTAAAAATCGGTGTGGGAAATGCAGCTGTTATTTAGTCTTTCATGCTTGACTTTTTTCTATACTATTTTTGGAGTAGGTAAAAAAACTGTCTCTCTATATGTTTGTGTATTTCCAAGTGGAGCAAAGCCTAATTCTTTTTTATTTCAATGGGATATTTTTAATTTGATTGCACTGCTCTATTTTCTTAGTACCACAGGAAACTGTTGCTTCATTCACAGGTGGCTCACTTCTTATTTCTTTCAAAAATTGACCTTTCTTTAAATTTTTTCAGTTTTCAAAAGTTTTGGAGATTCTTTAGTACTTCTGGGATTAATTTACATTTTGCCTGCAAAGATTTCAGGTTTTTATTACCGGATTTTGAAAGGTTGTTTCTCATATGAAGGATGTCTTTTTTTTCTGGGAAAATCTTCTTTTATCATCTAAGTATGCTGGGACTTTTCTTTTTTTGCTTTTTATTCAAATAGATTAGTTGTAAACCTACCTTCTATCATACAGTCACAATATGTCAAAAAGGACCTTTAGATGTAGGGATTTTTTTGTTTTTTTTTGTTTTTTTGCTAGATTCCTTGTTTTTAAAAGCTGTTCACTGTTACTGTAGAAGATAACTGAAATGGGAGCACTGTTAGTTCTTACTAATGTACTATTTTAATTTAGTACTATAACTAGTGTAAACATTTTGAGATTGTATTTTGTTTATTTTTCTTATGAGTAAATTAAGAATACATGTATTCTGGACTGAAGCAACACTTCACTAGGTTACCTATGTTGGTTTGTAGATTTGGATAGCTGTCCAAATGTCACTATCATTCTGAAATTTACTTAATATTTTGTAGCATTTATTTCTCACCATGAATAATGAATATATCACTATTACAAAGATAGCTTATGTACAGAGCACTTACTCTGCATTTTCTAAAAACACAAATGGCCATTTGTGAGGCCCCATCATGAACTCTGATTGAAAGACTCAGTCATAAAATACTTGGAAAATTCAGCTGTCGTTTTAGGGCTTTTCTCTTATATTAGGATGGACAGGCAGGAGAGAGAAAGAGCCTCCAGTCAGTATGGGAACTATTCTGAGCAAGGACTTTGAAACAAAACTGATTGTAAAGTACATCCATGTGGCTGGGGATGGTGAGAGCCAAAAAGCCCAGAAAGGGACTCGCAGAAACCTGTCTGTCTGAAGGCAATGTGTCTTCCAGGGGACCACAACATCTGGCCTGAATGTCCTCTGGAAATTGTTATTGTCTTAGTTACAATAAATACATATGCGTGTAATATATTCAAACAAAGGCAGAAAACCTTCCAGATGGTTAGTAAGAGTATTAAATAAAACTTGGCTTTTTTTTCAGTTTCTGTATCAGCTTACTCTTGATCTGTCTTTTTTTATTTATATACATCTATCAATTTAAGGAACACTTCTCAAAATGATTTATTTAATATAAATTGCAAATATAGGTGCTAACCTTAATATACTTTCTTTTCTTGATAGACAAGTCCTGATATTCAATCACTGTTCATGGGAATAGATACGTTATGCAAGAAATATTCAAAAGAAATAACACAGGTGAATATGCCTTAAAACTTTTTAACTCTATAAAATAATGAGCAACCTCTAATGATTTTTATATCAATGGGAAAAAGATACAAGTGAATGCTTGAAAGTGAATATATGTCCATTATTATCTTTATTTTCTTAATTCCACAGCTTCAAAGCTCTTAAGAAATCATAAATTATTCATCATGGTTACTGCTTATGTTTTCAAGCTCTCTCTGAGGACCACTAGTCTGGTTATTTTAATGGTGTAAAATCACTTTCAATGCCATGCAATGACAAATTAGATCTGCCAGAACCTTAAACATGCCTAGATAGTGTGTCCTAATTGTAGCAATAAAAAGTTACACAGAAAAAAACCTGAGCTAGCTAAAGTCCTGAGCTGAATGCTCCCTCTCTCTCTCATCAAACCAGGTCTGCTTTTTCAAAGAGAAGCAATAAATGATTCCAAGGTAACTTTCCTTCCTTCTTTTCGTGAACTCCAGGCAAGATCCCTTCCTTCAAGCTGAGTATCCAGTCCAGAACTTTAGCAGCTGTCTGGGTTAAACGAATACATATAAACTCCCATTGACTACTTGTTTTCTTCATCTCTTCATCTTGGCTTTTGGGCTTGCCTTTGTCCCTCATTACTGAGCATTTCAGTGTCAGTTTCAAGTACTCCAGGTTGAATTGCAGAACATTCTCCCTGAACTCCCCTGCAACCTTCATTGTGTATTCTTATCTCCCTTGGGCTGGTACTTGTTTGATCTTGTGGCGAGCTTCCTGATCCAGCAGAAAAGTAACCCAGGGAACATCACCGGCTTTCTTTGGTGGTGATTATGGGTTCACGTTTGCTCTGCTCCGTGCTTCAGAAACTTCTCCAAAGCTGAGCATGGTTCCTTTCCTCAGCACTTCTCCTCCTAAGATGCATAGGTGAATAACGAAAAGAGGAAGCCTTTCTCTGTCCTTCCATATACACTTTTTAACAGCATATATGATGATCAGCAGTTATTCTGAACAAATCCAGACAGCTATACCACCAATCCGTCACAGGTGAATGCAAACTTCTGTAATGTGTCAAAGACAGAAAAAGAGGACACAATCACAAAAGACTAAGGTGGGTTTTCTGTAGCCTGAGATAACCTGTCGGAAACATACTGAAGCATAATTAAGGCCTTAAGGTATGTTTAGAACTTCTACCAGCATAAAAAGACATGAGAGCAGCTTATAGTCTGTGAGGGCAAAGGTTTATCTAATCTAATATCTAATTTCATATGTAGTCAGAGCAGCAGGTGCTTAGGAAAGCATGTGAGAGCAAGACTGGCGTGTATGTCTTCAGAACAGCCTCCTAGCTTTCAGTGGTTTGTGGCACAGGGATTTCTCAAGGTGGGCTTAGTGCCTTTGCATTCAAAAGCTTTTGGTGAATAATTTTCCTCATTTAATTGTCAGGTTGTTTTTCTGAATATTTAGCATCTATCACATACTGTAGAATGGAAGTCCACAGTTTATACACTGTCTGGTGAAGATTTCTTTTTTCAGGTTTTAACCTGCTACATGGTAGTTTAATTTGATACTCTGAAATCCCATTTTAGAAGAAAAAGTAGCTGTTTCCCTGCACTTCATCTGTGCTAGTCATTGGTTTTGATCTGCTAATGCAGCCCTTCTTTGACTGTCTTTTTACAGCCATGAAGACTTTTATTCTATGTGGTCATTCTTTTAATGCAGATCTTACATACCTTTGGCTAATCTGAACTGTTTCTAGACCTACTATATCCTTCCTGGTGTTAAGAAGACTCAGGATAGAATAACAAACATTTTTCTTATTTAAGGGGAATAATGATGCTCCCTATTCTATTCCTTTTGTAACCACTTCTAATTTGCTTTTTTGATAGATACTGAGCACCAAATTGAAGTTTTCACAGATTTCTCCTTTGTAGACCCAAGACTTCCTTTCTGAGTGGTGGGAGGCAGCTCAGGGCTATTACTTTTTGAGTAGCCATTTCTTCCATCAGTTCTTCTGAAGAAATTTCTGATCCTTTGTTGAGTATCCAGTTGGAACCTCTCAGGCTTTTCTGCAGTGAAATAAAAATAGATACCATTTCAATTAGGTACTCCACTATGGGTTTATCTTCTCAGAGTGTGTCTTCTTGGTTGTCTCTATCCTACACATTTTCTGTCAGATTTCTTACATGTGAGAAGAAAGATTTACTAGTAAGTTACTACCTATTGTAATTTCCTCAAGCTCTTGTCTTGCCTACCTTGTATTTTTTCACTTTTAATCTGTTGTGGTTTATGATCCTCATTTGGACCCAAGAAGTGCTTACACACCACCAGACAGTGTGCCTAACAATTATTTTTTAATTAACAAGGTACTTTTACAAGGCAAGTTATAATTGTCAGTAAGACACATTACTTTTTATGTTGCCATTAATTTTATGAGTTTGCTTAACACTAATGAATAAGAAACACCACAGCTTAACAGGCTTTCCAATGTCTTTACCTTGTTATTGAACATAGTGCTAAAATATTAAAGTCAGTGAAATAAATCTACCAACTCTGGGGTAGGTCATACTAGTTTAAATAAACTTTATGAGACTTTTGTGGTGATAACAACTTAGAATGTTTTGTTGGAGAGGATTTAAATAGATGTTAAATACTTATTCAAATATAGAAATCTGTGAATACCGTGAAATAGTTCTTCTCCATAACTTTTTTGCTGAGTCTGCATGAATGTCGTTAGGTGAAGCTTGATATAACTGTATTTATATTTAGATTTCAGAGTTTCAAGAGAAACATCGTAAACATTTATTAGCATACCACAGACAAAAGGTAACTGTTAACTGCTATTTTTTTTTGTTTGTTTGTTTGTTTCTTGTGTTTGCCTTGTTGTTATGGTTTATTTTTAGAAAATAAAATTCACCTTTTATTGGAATGCTTAGAATAATTTATGATTTGTAAGTGTTTTAAAGCTGCATTGTGTCAGGGTCAGAAGAGGCTGGTTGTCTTAAACACCCTATGTGAGCTATGGCTCGTACCAGTGAGGTTGTTTTGGTGGAGAAATATTTTGACAGTGGAGCTGAGGTGAACGAGGAAAAGAAGAGTTCCCCTGTGCAATGATATACCTGCCTGTGGGTTTCAGCTAGCAATGCTACCTCTTTCAGGGCTACTGGGAGGGAATCTGAAGGAGCTGGGGAAGGCTAGATCACAGCTGGCAGAGTCACACAGGATGAGAGAGTGGGAGTAGATGCTCACACTCAGGGCTATAATCTCCTTCTGAGTCTTCCTGCCACTGTTTTTGAGATGAAGGGGGGAAGAGGATGGAACAAGAATGATTTACAATATAAATAGTTTGGTGAATGGCAATGACCCCTGGAGAGCTGAAGATGCACAAATCTACCCTTTTGACACAGGTGCTTCATCCTGTCAGTCTCCGCTCTGCAGGTCTTGGCCTTTGAGAGAGATGGAGTACTGCCTAAGGAAATTCACAACTGGGTTCTCATGCTAGGCTAACTTCTTTCTGGTCCCCTTTTTTATTTCTAGTATGCCATTGTTGTCACTGTCAACCATCAGCTGTCATGACCTTGATAAAAACTTCCTTGTTGCTGTTTCTGTGAGTTGTACAGATACTGGGGTGCAGAGGATGGTGTGTGATGTGGGTGTTGATGCCCATAGTCCTGGCAAGTCTAGGCTGTATGTTATGATAGGACTCAAAGATACTGGTAACCAAGTAGTTATTCACCTTCTTTAAAGCATTTTGGCCTTAAAATGATCCGGTAACAGGGTAAAGTACATTCTTCCTGATATCCATACTGTTCACTTTCTTAATCAAACCTAGCTTTCATTAGGAAACAGAAGAAAGAATACCAAAGATCAGATCTTACATAAATTAGATTTTGTCTTTAATCTGTTCTGCAGAGTTTCACATCTACAAAAAGAAACGCGTAATATCTCCCACCAAAAATATTATTTTATAAAGGTATAGCAGGTGATGCTATTAAAGAATTCTAATAATACTGAAAGGAGAAGCCTGAAAAGTTAACAAGAAAATTCATAATTTGTCTTCAAATCAAAATATGAGACGTGTGAAGTAATGAAGGACTAAGGTCACACAGTGGCAATTGATGATAAAATACGGATGCAGTATTGAGGCTATTGAGTAAAGTTTTACATCCTTCATAAAATATAATCTATGATCATGTAATGAAAGACTGTAAAAAATACACATACTAGGGAGATGACCTAATGTTCTTGACCTTAATATTCTTCAATTTTGCAAGCTCATAACATTCTTTAATAGAGATATTTTTGGTGGTGTCTGTAACGTAATAGGAAATACTCTTCTCATAAGCTTATTTCAAAGAGATATTGAAAAGAACTGAATAAGTTTTGAGTACGAAATGAGAAATACAGGATTTAGTACTTTGTACAGTTATTGGTATCTTTTATATCGGATATGAAAAAGAGGAAGGAAAAAAAAAAGCAAACTATTTTTAAGCACTTTTCCTAGTATTTATTTACCCAATATTACCAGCACATTTAACAAAAGGTAATCAAACTAAGTCAGTAACTGCCCCAAAGAAACATATCTTTTTCACACTGTTTAATGGATCATTATAACAGCTGTAGTCTTGCCCTCAATAAATCTGCAATAGCAATGGAGTCTAAGATTAAAACCAATAGAAAACAGCCTTTCAACACTTTCGAATACTAATTGTATAAAAATGAAGTTTGTATCACATAAACAGATTTTGTTTAAATCTATGATTATCTCACAGACAGTAAAGTTGGAAGAATCTCTCCAGAAAGTAACACAACAAATTCAGCAGCTACAACGGTAAGGGGTTTAATGCAGCAAAAGTAAATGAAGAACAGTCTTTGTAATCAGAAATCAGGAAGTTTGATTGATAAAGCCATATAAAAGTTAAGCTTGCTTTGACTTTCTCATATATTCTGTTGTATAAATAGAAGATGCGTATTTTGACAGAAATAAATGGATACTAATTTCAGTCATCACCTCCATTTCCTTCTCAGTAATCAATCCTGTCAGGAAAGAATCCCTTTATTTTAAAACTTAGGAGTTACTCTAAAGGTGAAATTTTAGCAAGAGACAGCCAAGAGCCCCCTCTTCACTGACTGATACAACCTAATCTTTTTATCATATTTATTTCCAACTTACAGATCTTGTTGATCCCTAAATACACTCTATGCTATTGCTTTTCATTTAATTACATCTTATTTCAGTTATTGTTGGGAAAAGTCACATTTTTAAACACATTCTGAGTTCTCAATATTGATGCAACTTTCTATCTTCAGAACTTTCATGTTCAGATTTCGCAGCCTGCAGGCTGTTCCTGACTCATCATGGAGTATTTCAAACAGGATCAGCTGCAAGACTAAACTGAAGGGGGCATCACTACTAACATTTCTGCACTCTCTTAACCCCTTTTTTGTCGTTGTTTCCCTTTTAACATTATTTATGTTATACTTACCTGAATATACCGCTCTTACCAGTTTCACATAGCTGTTAGTAAGTAGCATAAGTATGCCAACATTTCTTTTGATAACTGTATTTTTTAAAGTTTGGGAAACATATATATTGAAAAGAAGATTTTTGGCTCAACTGTAGTTAATAGCTGTATTTTAACATCTATTATTCCATAAAGTATTTTGCCATAATTTTATCCTAAGTTGATCTCATTGGGCAGGTAATGACGGATACAGACATTAAAATATGAAGAAGTTAATAGCTTTATTACGTTTTTTACATTATATATAATACATTATTATTTTGCTTCATGGCAAATGGTATAGTGTTAAAACCAGCTATTGATGGATAAAATGCATTGATTTTATACCTTATTGACCAGCTGGACAAGTGAACTAACCAAACTAGCTTGTAATTCATATCTGTTGTTTCTTCTTTCTCCCCCTTAGTATGAAAACTCCTGAGCAACCTGCACAACTACCATTTTCCAGTACAAGTAGAAATCCATTTTCCAGTAAGAAGTGTTGGTTTAAGATACTAAATATGGAATACATATCACTGGATATATCTATGTTCTAATTGAAAATGTATCAATGGCTTTAGATCCTTCAAGAAAACAGAATGGATACCCTTCATGTTCTCTTCATTCTAGTCATGCCTCCACCTCTGACATGTAGGTATAAATTGACTTTCAATATAAAGTGTAACAGTGACTATATACTGATACTTTATACACAAAGCCATTTTTTAAGTGAGTTTAAAATGAGTATATTTTCTGATTTTGTGTTTTGCTTCTGCAAATTTGGTAAGTATGAAAGAACTGGGAAGGGTCTTACCTATCCAAGTTTACATAATAACTAATGGCATAGATAGCCTTTGTACTCACTGGAAAAATATCTAAGGCATGATGCACCTTCATCTAAAGACTTTTTGGATGGATAGGCTGATGAGCTAGTTAAGACCTCTTCCCACTGATTGTAGGGAAAACCTAAATGACTCGTACAGACATCTATATGTATATTGTAGTAGTCTAAAGTTATATGGAATGAACTCCAGTAAGGCTCATTAACTTTTAAAGAAATTGAACATACAGCTTGCTCAGGCTTAAAGATTTTTGTAACTGTGGCCGTGACTTTACTTTTAATAAAAGGTAAAATTACAGAATGCCCTTGTTGTGAAGACAAGTGACATATATATAAACATGCATATTTATTCTGACTTAAATACAAGAATAACAATGCTAATCATAAAAAGAATTTCTCTGTAAATGTCTAAACCAAAGCTCAGAGTCAATTAATAGATTTTTCTTAATACAAGTCCTAAATACTCTTCGCGTTATGCATTATATATTATGCTTTTCCATTAGCAGTCAAATTGAACATGAGAATGTCACATAATTTAAATCATTACAATGAATGTATCAGTTTTATTACAATGTCATACATTTTTTGACTTTTGCTGTAAGATTTGAGCCAATGGAGATTGATCCTATACCGTCACCAATGAGGAAAGTAAGTGGTTTTTTTTGTATATATGTTTATATATATATATGCTTTTGATTTCTCTTACTGTTAATACTCTCCCCCTCCTTCAAAGCAATTCTTATGTACATGCTGATTTCAGCTATGCTCAATGCTTAATAGAAGTCAGATGCTCCCCCAAAAGGAACCAAAAAGAAATAAATCACAACATTGATTTCTAGAATTCTAGAATTCTAGAATCTAAAATTCTCCATATGCCATATATGGGCTTTTAAACCTCCTATGTTGAGATCACAATATGCTTATGTTATAAAAATATTGTCACTGTTTCAAAAGTAAATGTTGCTAATGTATGAAACTGAGAGTTGCAGTTAAATTTAACTTCAAATATATTAAGGAATGGAGATACATGTAAGATCTCCACCTTCACCAGACCTTGTGCAGATATCTGAAGTGCAGATTCAAGCTAATGTCTCAGGGTTTCCTTTAGAACCTATGAATTGGTTATGTCCATTGATGGACCAATATGCATAGGTTATATCTATGGATTAGTATTTGCAATTAATCTCATTCTAAAGGAAACTTATTTGTCTCATCCCTGTTTCTCTTCCCTCGCCATAAAGGTAATTTCAGCGCATCAGTCTGTATGTAAATGATGTCATTGCAGATGTCTTGTTACAAGAGATGAATCACTTAGTGAACTTCACATCACACCAATTCTCAAAACATTCCTGAGATTTCATTTATGATGAATAGAAGTTTTTTTTTTTAATGCACAAAGCAAACAAGTCATTATCTTTCACAAACATTTTTGTTTGCTGCTTGCTTCTGTCTATGCTCCGTGACAAGAAGTGTATAGTATCTTCACATGTTTAGTAAAAATTAAGTGTAGAAGTCAGTGATCTGAAATCAGTGCTAGAAAATTATATTTGAGTGGCAAATTTCAAGCCTTGAATGACATTTTTAAGATGAAAATGAAGGAAGCAGCTTTTCACTTTGTTAGTATTCTGATGAGAATGTCTGAGAAGCAGTACCTTATTTCTGAGGTTTTGCATTTTTGTGCTATGAACAAAACTCTCAGTGGAGAGCACCAGAAATTTGCAGGTTTTAAACACCTCAAGAATGTAACACTATTTCTTAAAATACCTTAATAATTAACAAACTTATAACACTGTAATTAATAACTTTCCGTTCCTTTAGCTTGAGACACCAACTGGTCCAACAAGATTATCATTAATCACTCCACCACAAGATGGACGTATGGGTGAGTAAAAATAAAGTTTGCAACTGGATAACGTTTGTATTATGTTTGGAGGATTAATAAAATAAACCCCATATATTTACAATTTACTGAGCAAACTTGAATTGTGTCAAAGTATAAGGAACTTATTATGTAGACATCATTCCAGCAGATGGGAAACAGTTGAAAATGTGGAATGAAATAAGTCTTTCTAGTACTGACCTACTCTATTCTGTAAATAATAACTTGAAACCAAAATAATTTTTGCTGAGCAATATTGTCAAAAATTATAAAGAAAATAGTGTAATGATGGTTGAAGAGAACAGGCATACTTGCAATTTATGTTGTTGACCTTCTATTAAACTTCATAATTATATTTGTTTATAGTTACCAGAGATTAACATTGTCCATAATGTCATACTAGAATCACATGAAGAAAGTTGGCAAACTAAATGGAAATTACCAAAGTATTTCATACTAAAAGTGAGGTAATTAAGTTGAGGTAAAAAATTTCTTCAGAAAAGTGTTGTTTTTTTCACCATCTTACTCTCATGGGGAATAAAACTTTTTACCTGTACATCCTTTCATTCCTGGGCTGTTACAGAACTTGGATAACACTCTGATATAATTAAGACATGAATAACCTGTTGAAATTAGTGTAGTCTTCATGAGTACTGTTTCTTTGTGAGGAGTCTGTTCTCAGGCAGTCTCTCACCTGGCTTCAGTAGTTAATAGAATCCATTTCCAGCCACATAAAGGAGCTTTTAACACTCGTGTTTTCACACGGTGCAAACATCCTGAAACAAAGACAAATGCAATTGCAATGCAATTTTAATGAAGGAGCAAAACCTGCTTTTTCAATGCTACGTCTGATTTATATATTCAGATCCTTCTGCATGCTTGTCTATGAATTTACAGATGAGATAGTAAGTGAGGCTATTGTATTTTTTTGTGTCTAAATATAAATAGATATTTAATTAGATAGTAAAAGTATATGTAGAACGGTTGTGTGTTCAGCACATTTCAGAATCAACCCATAAATTTTTGCAGTGGATAAAGCTGAACAAAACAAAATATACTTGCAATAGGGCAAATAGAAACAATAGTTAATGGTGTTTCCTTCTCAGATATGGACAGGGTAAAAAATAATTGCTGAAGAACTGAAGGACCTCAGCAGAGCTATCTTGGTAATCTAATAATTGTTAACAAATGAGAGGAGGTTGAAGACAGTAACTTGTTTAACTAGAAAAAGATTTTCAGGAAAGACACAATGTAATGTCTTTTTGTGATGGCTAAGCTCTATGTAGGTATTAGCTATTTAGGCTGAAGACAATTTTTCGCCTCCATGCTCCACGTACTGTGGAGGACTTTTGATAGCTTTTACTTTTGCTGGATCTTCTTCCAGGAAGAGATACTACTGGAAGACAGCTCATGTTTCAGCAAATGCCTTGCTCTGTTAAATTGTAAAAATACATTTCTAATTTTTAGGGCTATCTTAATCCTTTCTTAAGTGACATGGTGACTTTATTTCATCAGCCAAGTCCTTATCTTTCATTGTCTATTGTAATTGTGCACCATTTTTAATTCTTGAATAAACTGATCATGAATTTGTCCCAAATGATGCAATTGAAATACTAATCTTTCTTTTCAAAGTTATGCCTTTAGTAAAATGGGTAATTCATGTTGGTCCTGTTTTCAAAAATTCAATTCTTACAGGTAGTGTATCCTACAGAAGTTCTCAGTCATCTGGAATAACGTCAAGTCAATATAGTGGAGCAGGATCTACAAGGTAATTAAACAGCTTTTTAAGATGTTACAGTCTCCTACGAGAGACAGAATTTCCTTGTCTATCCTGTATTAATCTATATATTTAAAGGTTATATTCTATAACTGTAGAAATGTTATAGTGCAGACTAGCCATCATATATAGGAACGTGCTATTGTTGGAAGGTTTTATTTTGAAATCGCTTTCTTCAAAAGTCTGAGTTCCTGTAGCTGTGAAGATCTACAGTTACAGTAATTTTATAGAAAAGGGTAGTAATTTTATAATAAGAAGGTGCAACAATGTGTCTGCTTTATAATTCTTCTAAAAATCAGAGATGACAGACCAGTATCTGCACAAAAGCTATTTTCTGAATAACCTGAACAACTTCATGCAGCGTGCAGCAGGTGTTTCAGGTTTTTCATCTAAACATTGAAAACAAAGTGTGAAAATTATTAGCATCAAGAGCAAACTTATAAAGGTTACAGAAAAAGTAAACTTTTATTCCCTATAATCATTAAGTAAATTACATCCTCCTAGCACACATTTAAAATATACGTAACAAAACGTTTTATTCTATCTCTGATTATTACATAATTTGTTTTGTCTTTCTGCTTTTGAAAATATGTAAGCATTCTAAAGTAAAAATCCAATAAAGAATATGTAGAATACAGTAATTTGTAACATTTATTTTAAAATATTAACGGTATAAATTTAAGGTGGTTTGAAATCTCTTGTACTTTGAAAGTAGCCTGAAACCATACCCATGAATTATTTACATTAACAGGTCCACACCTATAAGGCTACCACATAGTGGATTTTCACTTACATCATCATCTGGATCACAAAGTAGTAGAATGGGGACATGGGGTATTTCAGATCTCAGAACCCCTCAGCTGTATTCATTCACATCACCTTCCCCACAGCCATCTGCAACAAGACATCCAATCACCATCTCTGGACTTCTGCAAAGACAAAATTTAGGTAAGTGAATTTTATAAAGTAGTAACATTTAACAGTTACTGAAAAATATTCAGCATAACATATGCTTATGACTTGTCTACTGAAGAAATAAATTAAGAAACACAAAAATTATATTTCGTAATTGGAAGTGGGCTATTGGCCAAATACGAAAAATGTTTATGATCAGTATTTTTCCTTAGTCTTATGGGTAATGGAATATCTGCTGTGAAAACATATTCTTGCTTCACATCAGGATGATATTTTACTAGAGATTTAAAGCTGATAATGCCCGTAATTGTTTCCTAGAAAAAAATACCATTTCTAAATACTGCAAAGCATATAATAATTTGGCAAAAAATAGTCTTTCAACAAATCTCAAGTAAGGAGTAGATAAAATAAAAACATGAGTGGAGGAAGTGCAATGAACTCTGTGGGATTTATAATAAGACTGAGATGGTCAATATGAGTCCTTTCATAAAGCAGAATACTTGAGATGACACATGGAAAAGGACAAAAAAATGTCTGTAATGAAAAGAATGAATGGGAGACAGTTCCTGTATGACTGAATGATGTGCTGAGAAAGCAGGTGACAGGTGGCATCTCGGTATGTCCAGAAGAGAAAAAATGAACATAGAAGGGAACTGCAGTATTCTAAGATTAAGAAGTGAACTATTAGTCACTTGGTTATTAGGAACTAAGGAATATTAATGGATATGAAAGAATGAATTAAGTCATTCAGGAAATTAAAGGATAGAGTATGGGCATAGGATGAGGGAGAGAACAGGAAGGTAAATGTGTTAAGGAATATTAAAAAAAGATGAGGATACTAAAAGGGTTGTGATCAGAAAAGGAGCCCAGAACAATGCATGGGACAGAATAAACGCTATTGAGGAAACAGATTAAAGAGTTTATGAAGAAAGAAGATAAGAATGCAGAAAATCAATATAAAAGTTGAAGCAGGATGGACCAAAGGAAAAAAGATGGGAGGACAATAAAGGCTATTTTTCCTGCAAAGCAAGAAAAGCAGAAAAAAGGTCTCTAGGTAGTTAAAACAAGCAGACCAAAAAAAAAGCGAGGAATAAGAAAATGATAGGAAGAAAAAAATGTTTTGAGCTATATGTTTGCAACTTAATCGCAGTTCCTATGCAGAACAATGGTTTGGATATTCACCTGTGTAGCTGAAATTGGAATATGGCAAAAGTGCTTTTTTTATAGAAAGTGAAACATAATTCTTTTATAGAAACAAAAAGAGGCATGTTCAGATTCTTAAAAAGAACTATGCAGTAGGTGTCATCAAAATGTATTTTTAATTTTTGATAGTTTAACTTTCTTCCTTGAAAAAGTTCCCAAAATAATTTACATGAATAAAGTTTTCCTTTAGTCTTATGAAGTTTTTTTTCCATTTGTACTCATATTCTTATTCTAGGATCAAGTAATTTTTGAGGACATTCAACAGAAAGATGATAAGCAAACATCTGTGAATTGTTTTGGTCAAGAAGCATCTGGAGAAGCCCTAAACAGTCTCTGTGTATCAAAGTGGTTACTATAAAATGTCAAATTGGCATAAACCAGCTGCCTATTCAGCATGCATAATATATTTAAAACATCACTGATCTTCCTGATTAACATCTACAGCAGTTTTAAACAGGAGTACAAAATCCTTTCACTGTTTTTTTTGTAGAAATTTTTGCTTAATATACGTTGTATAAATGATCAACCTTTATTAAATAAGTGTTAAGACAAAACAGTCAATGAGCATTTTTTGCTGTGAATGTATTGAGCCCTAGCAGAACTCTATTCTAAATGGTTGTGCCCAATTAGAGTATTAGAGGATAGGATTTTTAAGTTAACTTCCTTTCAAGCAAACTTCCATTTGAAACATTTAGTTTTACAATACCACAGATATCGACAAGGGAAGGACTGTGGTGTAACTTTTTAATACTCTCCTTTAGTACCATATGAGCTACAATAGCTTGAAAAATGAGGGTAGTAAAATATGATTGCCAGCTTCCACATTAATTGTGCCCCAGTGGTTGCCTGTTGGTTCAGGTCACAAAATGGTGTTCTTTCTAATTTCCATTTTATCATACTGCAGAATCATCATTGAAGTCTGTAATGTCATACCATAAGTTTATAATTGCTGAAAGTTGCATTCCACTATCACATGAAATATCTGGGGCTTATTAGCTTTGTTTCCCCCCCTCACCCTCATCAATTGCACGGTTGTAAAGGAAGACAAAATTTTAGGTTGATAAAGCTCCAAAGTTGTGTCTATAAATGGGACTTGTCTAAAGTTTCCCTGGTAGGAATCGTATGGGAAGGATTCACATATGGTAGTTCTGCAGAAATAATAAGGAATGCACCCTGTCATTCAAAGATATGGATAAGTAGACCCAGAGAGATGGATGATTTCTGCTTTGCTGCTCCCCATGGTGGTTTCCACACAAATTCAGTAACGATCTTCATGGCTCTGGTAATCTTTCCCAGTTAACCTTTTCTGTGGTAAATCCTTGCCACAGGCAGAATGTGTTTTGTGGCTGTAGATTGAGAAGAGAGCCTGGAAGAGCACCTCAATAAACAAAAGAAGTATAACATAAAAATGGTATTTATAGAATTTACATCTGTTTTTAGTTAATTAGTACTATCTAGTAGTATCTTCTATTTAACAGGTAATCTACTGATTAATTTGAGTCCACAGCCCAATCCTAAAGGGAAAACACCTGCTCATCCTCAGAGATGTTACAGCTTTGAAATGCATTTAAAGGAGAAAATAGAATGTAATTTGAGTAAAAAGAAAAGGCACAGGAACTATACATGCTAAATAGAAACACCCTTGAAGAGCATCATCTTCTTCCCAGTTCAGAACAAATGGAGAAATAGTTTCCTCTATCTGCCAATAAGCGCTAAAGTTTCCATATTCATTTCTCAGGCACTGATCTTCACAGCATTTTTCTTACTGTTATTAGGCATCAATCCTTTAATCTACGGAATTTTGCAGTACACTAATGATACACCAGAGGGTGCTAACTTACCTCTAAACAAATTTATTTAGTCATAGCCCTCTTGGTTAAGTAGAGTAAAATCTGTACTATTCTGGCCTTTTCAATTTGGAATTTGTATAGAAAAGGTACAAATAATAAAAAGAAGGGCAACAAAGTGATGCAGAGTCTGAAGATAAAACATCAGAAAGGCACCTGAAGATGAGCGACAAATGTGAGTGACTGAATGAACTAAACTGGATGTTAAAACAGTAATTCAGATAGAGGTGTCCACAAATATGTGAAGGGTAAAAATGGTAGCAGGGATTAGTCATGCTGGTGGGGTAAGCAGTAATGGTCTGAAGGAAGAAATTATTTGGCTTGATATTGGGAAACTTTATTAACAGGGTACTTCAGCAAGGTGCTGATCTCAGGGATAGGGTCAATGCACCATCACAGAGAGTGTTCAGGATTTCAGCATTAAGATGCCGGTGCTAAAGCCGTGGTGTATAGCTTTATATACAGAGCCTGAACTGAAGTTCTTTCCAGTGTTTCTGTCTGCAGCTTTGCGGTTTGAAGTCATAAGAAGGCAGTAACTAATCTTTTGCAGTTTTCTGGGAGAGAACACGAGTATATATTTCACTACAAGGGTGTTTTATGCACATATAAACAACAGCATGAGATTTTATTACAAGTCAGAATCATGCTATTCATGCAATGGGTCACCACTAACACTGAAGGCATCCTCTTGTTTGCATTGTCGTTACCAGCTTCGGCTTCATTTCACAGTCATCACTTCTCTTTTTCACAAGGTGACACTTATACTATATAAGGTAACATTATGTCTATATATTGCTTTGTAACACAAAGGAAGTCTATTGCAGACAAATGCTATATTATGTTGGACATAATACCTGATACTTGCCAAGTAGCATTTTCTACAATTGTGCCAATTAAAATGCGAAATTGCTACCACTTATTTTTGAGCTCTCATGTTCTGGCAGTCAGGAAAGAATGCCATAACTCATCAAGATGCAGCACTGCTGGCTTATCTAGGATAGTCTTATTTTTCCTCTCAAATTTAACCTGCTCATGACCTAAGGAAATGCAATTTGATAATTCCATCTTCCTGTGGTTTCTGTGTCAAATGTGCCAACATGCTTCAGTCTGTACATCAGCTTTGTGTGCCTCTGGAGCTGTCTGATGGTCAGATGTGCTGTTGTGCTACACAGCCTACAAATCTCTTCTATGCAGATAGAACCATGTGTGAGGACAGGAGGACACTGCTCATGTCCGTGCTGTGAGCATCTGAGGATCTTTCATATTGCACCTTTAGTATCCCATCAGCTCCATCAAGCTTTACAGTCACTAAATCATCTGGTATCACTAAAACCCCTGACTGCTACAGCACTTTGCAGGGAAAACTGCCCAATTCGTGCCAATATGCACCAGTGTCCTTTGTAAAGAAGGGGCAAGCTTGTTGAATGTCTTCATGAAGAGGTTTAGTGACGTCCTGCAACAGGGATCCTTTGGCTGATGTGCCCCATGAGTTCTGGTCAGCTTTTCCCTCTACAGCCCTGATACTTTGTCCCTTGAAAAGACACTAAACATTTATCCTGGACTCATGAGAGTGCAGTAGTACCAGGGACTGCAGTGCCAGCTGTCTGGAGGTGATAGGGGAAGAACTTTCTTGGGAGAAAGTGATAATTGTTTGGTGATGAGGTGGGGAAGGACATGACTGTGTGTGTTAAAAGCTTTTCAGTGTCAGGATTCAGTGGACAAGCTGTATTATCAAGTTACAATTTACCACCAGCAAAGGAAGAAATCTCTTTCTATTCTGCAGATGAAAAGAGTTGCTTTCCTTTTCAAAGCAGGACATGGGAAAGATCCCTCACAGCACTGACCATAGCAAGCAGCAGTCCCTGACATTGCTACCATAGAGCTATTCAGAAGCCACCAAAGCTTGAAAAGAGCTGTTCTACATCCTGGTCCACCTTGCAATACTCTGAAACCAGGCACTCACCCCAGCTGTGCTGCCAAGGCCCACATGCAAAAAAAAACCTCTGTAGAAGATCAGCAATGCTGAGAGAATCTCCTTTATTTCTGGCACTCTAGAGAATCACCCCATGCAGGCGGTATTTTGTCCTAACCAACACAGGGCCTCTCAAATAAAGACATATAGCACATTTGCTCTCAGGGCAGCCTCCATAACAAGATCAAGGTCTGTCTATCCTTGTGTTAAGGCATCTGGAGGAAAAATACAAAAGAGAAGGGGAAATCAGTCCCACTAGACATTCCTAAAGGCTTTTTCTGGCCCCTGCCTTAACCAAGCACACATTTTAGCCATGCTCAACATCCTCACCCAGCTCAGTGTTGAGCCAAACAGAAGCTGACTTTGGAGATGGTCTAAATACGTCTGTGTCTTTATGCATTTGGCTGTGCAGAGTATGGTGAAAAAAATGTTTCAGTCATCTCCAGCACCTTTGAACTCAGCTGATTTGAAGCAGGCAGATCAGAGCTCTGAGTCGCAGTGGGTGATGCCAGGCAAGGCTTCTCTTGATGGGATCAAGGATCAGATGGGCCATTTGGGACTACCCAGTCCAGCCTTCAGCTATGGTTTTGACCTATGTTTGCCAAGAGGACCAAGCCTGGGAGGGGTATAGTTCTCTGTTATGCTAGCAGTTTCTTGTAACATGGAAGCATTATAAACTGGGGACATTGCTAGGGAGGGGCAGAAAAGCCTAGTTGGGAGATAGAGGGAAGCATAAAGACAGGAAGAACAAAAGCAGTCAGGAGCATCAGAAATGCTTTCAGTGTTAACACTCATTCCAGTACTGCTCAGCTTTCTCCTTGTGTGTACTCATGTGTCCATTCGTGTTCTACTTTCTACTGTTGCTCATGCAACATTAGTAGTAGACTGATCCTGGACAGCCTTAAAAGCAAGGAGAGATTATAGAGACTGAAATACCTAAAGGAGAGCTGGTTGAATGCCCCTGGTCAAGACTTCTGCTCTTTTGTGCTTCATTATCATTCTTCTTGGAATAGATATGCAGACCTAGATTGTCTTATTTATTTCTTTCATTGTAAGCTCTGAAACAGGCATTTACAGCTTTCTAAGTATTTCCCCTTCTATTACAATCTCTGCAGTTCCTAGTAATGGCTAGCAAATTTACAACTTAGGCAGCTTTTCTCAGGAATAAATAGATGAAGGGATAAGAAGCAAGGCCATAAACTTCATAATACAGAGGAGTTGCACTTTTTCTTAAGAATAGTGCAGTTACTGTTATTTCTCACTGCCTTTCACAGCTTACCAGTAGAGTCTATGGGGTGTGTGGGTAAAAGTAACATAGCCTAGTAACATTACAGCACATACATTAAATCTGTGCTGAAACATATAAAGAGAGTTCTAGCCTGTGCGTATGTGAAATTACCGAGTTTGCAGATTATTAGCATGAATATAAAAAGCCTCTAGCACAGCATACGGTAAACACATTAGTGTTATATTCCAGAAAGCATCATTTTCAGGAGCTATAGGTCTTGCTGACATATGTGGTGGAAAGGCTAGCTCTGCCAATTGTCTGCTTCCTTCATATCCTCTGATTCTGGTGCTAGTTTAAAGCAATATGCTTAATAGCCCTAGTCTAGGACTTTGAAAAATTGCAATACTATCTGTCTGCATGGAAAGTCACATATCAGTGACATTTGGTTGGCACAGTGGGTTTTGAGAAAAATGGCAAGGGAAATAGCTGGCACTGAGTTTCGGGAAAAAAATATATCAGAAAGTGTGAGTCTGGTTGCAGTAAACTCGCATTTTATTTGCTCATATATCATTTTGTCAGGGTTTTCAATAGTTCTTGTGGAAAATGTGCAAATGAAATATAAAGCAGCTTTCATATATAATAAGGGTTTTTCCTTCAACCTAACTGGTGTTCTCACAGCCCTTGCCATATGCAATATGCTGGGTAGTACAATCTTGCCCTCCTAAAAATAATTATACAACCCCCTGAAGTGACTTCTTTGTTAAAGAGCCCATCCAGTCACATTTTACAGGACACTTATGAGGCAGTGATGGGTGTGTGCATGCATAAGTTGCTACCCTGCCATGGATGCACATGGACATGGAAGATCTGTATCTTCACTTGCTCATGTAAATGTTGATGTTGTGGTTGCAGATTTAGAGGAAAGCAGCTGTATATTTCCAGTTCAGCTCCAATTGGAAAATAGCAAACCACTTCCCAGCCACAGTCCCTCTCCTTCACACCATAAATCACAGCCAGCTAATAATAATAATGGTAAGGTGTCAGAGTGCTGAAGCCTTTTTGCACACTGGATGAAACAGCAGTCTTTTGGGGTTCAGGAATAAGGAGTTCAGAGTCTCACTGCTGAGCTGGAATTGGCAGCTTTTCACAGTCTTTGTAGGAACTGTGTGGATGGGGCAGAGTCATCTCTGTGCTGGTTATGGAAACCTCTTTGGAGTCCTTGCATAGTGGTGCCCCTGCACTTTTCCTCCCATAACTCTCAAGAGTGACTTTTCTACAGCCTATGATTAATTGTTGTAACACGTCGTCAATGAAATGTGCTCCACGCATTCTGGCTCTGTAACACAGACCAAGGGGTGACTTCATGGGTATTTTTCATATGTGCAAACATTTTAATGCATCGCAACTTGAGCCCTCTTTCTTTAGGACAATCTTAGTTTTGAGCTACTATTCCCTTAAAACTCTTACTCAGACTATTGATGATGGAGCTATAAATATTACCACTAAAGGTGCAAGCTATGCGATGTCACATATACACTGTATATAAAAGACATGCACCTTGAAAGCCTCCCCATTGTTTGCAATGGTTAATTCAGACACTGTTCCTTGAGAATCAGTTGAGATAGTTATAAATCACAAAAATCGGCTCAATACAATGTGCTGTTGAGGTAATTGCAAATTTTCTACAGTGATTGTTAATATGGCAACAGAGTGTTTGAGGGGACAAAAAAAATGGGTTGGAGAGAAGGGAATAGCTCTTGTAAGACTCAGCTGTGCCTGTCAGAGCAGTTAGAAGAGTAATAGTTTTTGTTAGGCAATAAACTGGAATCCCTGCCGTGCTTCGTTTAGTTTCCAAAATTCGTCAGTGCAGCCTGTTTCAAAAAAAATAATTAATTAGTTCATGAGTAAAAAATCAAAGCACACAAGTTTATATAGAGTGGTTTAGGGCTTTCTTCTGATATGCTAATGGATGCTTTCTTTTATCTGAATTGCCATTCAACAGTATTGAACTTTTTGGATACACCATATGTAATGTCTAGATCACACTTAATGAGATACTATTGTATTAGTTCTATATTTTCCCCAACTTTACATAGTGTTTAATCCACAATCGTTATGCCCCAAGGCGGTGAAAATTGTGATTATTCAGGGAATACAACCCCTTATGTTTTTTTTTTAAGCAGTAATAAGCAGATCCTGAAAGAGTATATTAACACAGCAAGGCTAAAGCCAGGGCAGTGGGCACAGGCCAGACTTTGCCCTTGAAGAGCCCAGCAGAGACTTTCAGCAAACAGCTTGTGAGCCAGTGGTCTCCCACTCAGCCCGAAAATACAACCAAGCAGAGCAGAAGTGATACGTTAGCCTGACCATCTGAGCAAGAGGGAATTGTGTTCTTTGTGAAGCTTTTTGGGCAGAGGTGCCTGGAATATAACTATTTGCTGCCAACAATTACTTTTAAAATAGAGAAGCAATTCTCTTTTATACTAAAGGGAAAGAAACAATTTCCATAAAAGTCAAGCAAGGGTGAAACACCACCAGCCATGGTCATAGTTCCTACCCACATCCCGGGTTTGGTGCTTTAAAAAGGGATACATGAATGTGTTTTGCCACATGGTTTCTTAAATAACCAAACTTCTGGCAATCACGTTGTTATAATTGGGAAGGTAACAAGTTTGCTTCACAACTGGGGGGGGTATGTTTGAATTCTTTTCTGTAAACCCTGTATTATTGCTTTGGCAGTACCAAATATAGCTTTAACTTCTGATTATTTAGCCTAAAAATAAGTTTTTTAAAAAAGAACACAAATACCCACTCACTTTAAAATTTATTTAGAGAAGTCAGACAAAAAGTTCTACTCAAGGGTTGTAGCTACATACATCCTTTCTTGGGGTCCCAGCTATGCCCCGTTATGTTCTGTCATAAACAGTATGTGAACTAGATGGTCTTCAGGTCCTTTCCAACCCTAACTATCCTATGATTCTATGACATATACCTCTCATTTTTAACAGACTTCTCAGTGTTTTCCAATAACATTGCATGCAAACTGGGAGGGGACAGCACTTGTTAGCTCACCATTGAGGGAAAGCAACCAGCTGGATGCAACAGTGCTCAGGCACCTGAGAAGCCCCATGGGCTGGTGACAGTAAAGCCTGGGCAGCTTCACCATCCAGATTGCTTCTGGGTGAGGAGCCTGGGATGTCTAATTAGCTGTGAACTCTGTCTGAACTTTTCCTTGAGCTTAGTGCTACATTGTGTAGCCTTTCTAGTGGCTAATAAGGGTGAAATCACACTGCAGCACTAATCTAATTCAGGTAAAAACAAACAAAGCATGAGATACCAGTCTGTGGGAGGCCAGCCTTTTATTAGTTCCTGTACTCAAAGAGGTGCTTGCTCATTTAACCCAAAATAGCCCTTTTTGTCTAGCACTTAGTTTAAAAGAAAACAGCAAATCATTTGCAGTAGTGACCTGCAAAACAGCCTAGTGAAGTTAGGTGTGCAGGCCCTACACCTGGAACTAGCGCTGGTCTTTCTGTGATTTTCAGCAACAGAACTGGTTTTTAGGGGAAAAAAAGTGTGTTTTCCAAGATAGGTGATTTTAAAAAAAAATCATGTTCAGTGAAAAACATGTAAGCTTTTCATATTCATAGAATCATAGAATGGTTTGGGTTGGAAAGGACCTTAAGATCATCCAGTTCCAACCCCCTGCCATGGGCAGGGACGCCTCACATTAGCCCATGTCACCCAAGGCTCTGTCCAACCTGGCCACTTGTCAACCCAAAAAAGATGATAAACCCAAAATGTTTTACCTGAAATAGTACATTGATATTCAGAGAACAGGTAAACAGGTATCCTAGCAGCCTCCTTTCCCTCTCCCATCTTTTTCTTCCCAGGAGAGCAAGTGGAGCTAAGAAAGCCAGGGTGTTATGTAGCAAAGCTTGTCCAAAGAACTACTCATGTCACCTAAACAGGATCAATACAAGAACAGTTGTTACTTACTAGAGGCTGAGGTGACATCTTTTCACTCAGTAGCACTGGATTTTCCTTCCAAGGATCTCCATATAGCATAAATAGTGAAATGAATTCAACCTTTTGTTTTCAGAAGCAAAGAAAAACTTTCTCTTGTTGTTTCTACATCCATGAAAACACAGTGGGATCAAACTGAAGAAACATATATGAAAAGCAAAAATACCTTTTGCTATTAACATAAATGGGATTTCTGGACTAATTTTCAGATCTAAACTTGTCCAATCCGTGTTCCTATGCATCACAAAGTGAGATCTTACAATCTGAACAGGAATAACCAAGGAATTTACCTCATTTTCATTGCTGTGAGTTTCATTCCAAATGAAATTTAAAATACTCAGTTCCAGCAGAAAGGAACTAACATGAAACCAGCTGAAACTTCCCCAAAACCCTTTACACAACACAAAATACAGATCTGCAGCCTGGTGCAAATCTGAATACAGCTTGCAACACCCTGCAGTAAGTGGGAACAGCATTTTCTTGTGGCAGTGGTGGAGATAACAGGGTTGAGCGGATGTTAAAGGCACTCGAAATAATGAACTGCTGAGTAAGAGCGAAGCCCGGATTACAGTACATACCTTATGGCTATCAGCAGGCAATACAGTGAATGGAAATGGTCCCTGAAAAATGCATTCAATCAGGGAAATTGCCCCACCTGTAGTTCATTAACAGGATTAAGCCCTGATACAAAGTGACAGTCAGTATTATTTGTTTAGGCAAAAAGCTCTCTCTTTTTGTAGTTTTTGGCATACCCAGCTGGCTTTAACAATATGGATCTCAGACAGCTAGTGTAGCTTTAATGTTAAATTAGCCAGGGTAAAAAGCTTGCCAAAGCCAGGCAGGAACAAAGTGTTCTTTTTTGTGTAGTTGGCACATGGGGCCAGTTTCATTTCAGTAGCACCCATGTGGTAGGTACTCCATTTCCCTCATCCACAGCAGCATTGTTCCAGGTAAGAGGGGTCACTCTGTCACCAGAGCTGCACGCTATGGGCAGTGTGAGGGACATTGTGCTCTCAGTGAACCATGTAAACACCCCATCACTTGTGGGGAAAGGGTTCTGCGGGCTTTCGGGTACTTGGGACAGCCGAGCACAAGATGAAAACCCAACGATCAGCCCTTTGTTTAGAGGAGACCCACGCTGCAGGAAGCTGAGGTCTGCTCTGAAGTCTAAACAAGAGATAAAGGCTCAAGCCCTCAGCTGGTAAAAATTAGTGCCGCTACTGTGAACTTCTGGAGCTGCTGCAGTTCAGTTTATTGTGAGACAGCTGGAGTGTGGTCTGCAGCATGTAACTGATTCATTGCTGCATCGTTCCAGCTCTGTGCGGAGGAACCGGCGCTGGAGAGGCGGCTCATGCTCCAGTGCTTGCTAAATATGGCTGGTGGTCTGGATTTAGCTTCGGAAAATAAATAACAGAGGCTGTTTTAACAGTTGTTAAATTGCTATTTTAAAATCAAGCGGATCGTAGTTTATCTCCCTGTTTGCATTTGGAGGCTAAAGTCTGGTTTTATGGGTGTTAGACAGAAGAGGTTGTGTCAATGTATTTAGAGGAATTATTTATGTGTTCCTGTACAACAGTGTAGTGTCCAAAGCGCAGAAATATGTTATCAGTCATCACTACTTTCCTTTCTAAATGTAACTACTGCATGATGTTCCCTTGCCTCTGCTGCTGCCACCCCATTGCCATGTTGCCCAAGGCCAGCACAAACCTCTTCTTGCACTAAGAAAATAATATGGAACTAAAACAACAAAAAATACATTTCTCATTCTCCATAGCTATTTGCTATGCATCTTCTTCAGAGCTTAATCTAATGCCTAGGTCTGGGTGGTTAGGAAGACATTTTCTGTGGAGGTTCCCCTAAATCTGCTTGCTTGCACCTTTTATTCTGCAGTAGCTGGTGTAAGAGTCACGAGTCGGAGCTGGACCAGGCATAGTGGTCCCTGTGCTTCTCTCCAGGAGTGCGACAGTGCTTATGTCTTTGGGGTCGTCCAGCCCAGTGATGCTTAAGGTAATCTGGGTTTGAAAACTGATTTATTGTGTTTAAGAGAAATTGATTTTAAATCCTGGCCTTCTACAATGACAGAATATGATATACTAATATCTTAAATGAAATGTGAAGTAAACACGGTAATTTAAAATCCATAAACCACTGTGAACTTTGGCATGAAAGGGGCAGAAAGTGCTGGAAAATTTGCTTATGTCATAGCTTAATAAATCCTAATGATTAAGAATCAGGCACACAAGTAAAAAAAGCAGTGTTGAAAAAAGAAAAGACCAATATATTCAAAAAGTAGAATATACTGCTTGTCAAAGAGAAGACTGAGGTAGATATGGGAACTAAGCTGTACCAAGTCTCGACAACATAGACTTGTTTACAACTATAGTTCTAGCATTGAACGTAAATGGGCAAACCATATAAGTTACCCAAATCTGTCATCACTTATAGCCAGAACAAGGCCATGGATAATGGACTATAATGCAATCTAAGTAACACTGCCATGAAACCAGAGTAATTTCATTTAGATCAGAGGATTCAGTTTGAGTGGTGTAGACTTATGAATACAATAATTCTTAATCATGACAGATTAGCCTGCCAACGTACTACAGCACTCTGAGCTTTTACAGAAATGCCATCCTCAGTTGCACAGTTTGTGTTAGCCTGTGCCCTGTGATATAGATTAGATTTGTGATATCTATGAGCCACTGAAAACCAAACTGAAATCCCTAAATCCAGTATAACCTCAGACATCATAACATGAGCTGCCCAAAACACCAAAAAAATTGCACCATTATCTCAGAGGGTATAGGTGATCATATGCAGTTTTTGGAACAAGTAAGAGTCATGAAAGGCCTAAGGAACTGGGAAGAATTATTCCTGCTGCAGGAGAATGTTTATACCCAGGCAATGAAACTAACGTCACTTCTAAAAGTGTTGAGAACGGTGTTTTCACACACCTTTATTCTTATGTGTAGGAAGCAAGCAGGAAACCAGGAAAATTTCATTTTCTACCCACTAGAAATTCCTATTCCAGATCCTGCAGGTGTTAAAAAGCTTACAATTTCTCTTCCTTTGCTTTTATTATTCCTGTTTTGTGTTAGAACTTGTTAAAAAAAAAACGTGTAGACATTGTCTGTCCATCTCCTGCTGTGTGTGTACAGGCTCCCAACGTCAAAAATGAAATAAAGAATTTCTCTTTCCGGGCTTAAATCCTCAGCAGCGAGGATGACTGTTGCCAACCAAGGAAGATAATGCTCTGTTCATCACCAGCTCACGTCATCCCTATCTGAAAACTGTCACATTTGCCTTGCATGTTCTTCAGGGGGTTTTGAAACTTTTTAAACTACCTCAGACTGCAGGACAAGTGTGCTTTAAGGCAACCTCCACAATCCTGGTGCTGATCAGAGCAGGGATATTGGTGGATCTTGCTTTGGCTTCCTTTCAATCTGTGTTCTGGGGTCCCAGAGGCTAGAAAATGAGGACAAACTGAGGAAGGGTGGTATAAAGAGTTGGAAAGCAGAGATTTATGCCAGTGGTACTCCATGCATAGGAGCTGAGAAGTAACTAGAGCTCATACTTAGAATTAGAGCCCAAGAGTCACTCTGGGTTCCTGCAATTCACGCTCAATCCTGATTACTCAATTCTTAATATGTAAACAGAGACATCATGAAATGTAAGCTGACATTTCTCTGCAGTCTTCCTTTGGAGTGTCAGATTGATTCATGATTTTAAATTTTGCGCTGAAGTGTAAGGAAGCCACTAATACCCGTATTCATGTTTTATCATTGCAATTATCCAAAGGTTTTATAACTGTGGAAAATATATGGAAAACAAATACCTTCAGGGACCTAGAGAAGAAGCCAGTTGGATTTATTTAGCTACTGCATGTTGGATCATTGGATAGAAACTTGATAGTAGCACAGGAACACAGTAACGTCTTTTTAACTTGTTTTTATTCCACGTATTTTAACTCCACAGAGATTCCAAATACAGTCACTGTGACCCACAAGTGTAGTTCGTTCTCAGCTTGTAATGCATATGTGAAAAAAAGCATCTGCCTGCTTAGCCAAGGTTCACTTGCGTTCATGGCATATGGAGCTGAACTTTTCCTGTTTTCTTTTCTGGCCGAAAAACCGTGGTCAAGCTTCTATCTGGTGTAAGAGTGCTGATTTCTGTTACTTCAGCAATGAATAAGGCATATAGCTTATTTTTAGGCCAGATAATGATACCAGTAAAACAATACTGAGGATTGTAAGTTTGGCTCCCATTAATAGATTAAATGTGGGTAGATGCAAACAGATGGCATTGGGTGCTTTGTCGCTTCCTGGCAGGGCTGGCCTCATTAAAACAGCAATTTTGCTGAAGCTTTTGTGGCTGTGATTGAAGTTGCCAAAACTTTTAAATAGGCAGAGTTTCAAAGTGATAGTTGGGACGGTTTCCAAGTGTATCTGGCATAGTGCAGCACTCCACATTAGACTTGTAAAGCTGGAGGTTTTTAAGAATAAAGGAGATCTTTCACTTACACAATAGGCACTTTTATCATTTCATATGTCATCTGCTGTATTTGCAAGAGTGTTTGTTTCCCTCCAAAGAAAACAGTCCCTGGGATGTGATGAAGGCTTATTTAGTAAACAGTATGCTAGATGGCTGCAATATCACTGATGCTTCTTCTCTGAGCTTTGTCAGAAACAGAATGGGGAGAAAATGTTCTCACAAATGAAAATTCACAAATGAATGTGGTTGAGAGGGAGAGACGAGTATTTGGAAGCTCGAGCGCAACTTCTGCTGCTGCACAATAGCGCAGAGTGCTGACAATTACCAACCTTTATTCAAACTGCCATTTGCTTCTTTTACAGTGAGAGCTGGTGCTGCTGGATGGAAGAGCAACACTGTTCTCTGCTTGAAAACATGGGTATTTGCAAAAGCATTAGTATTTATTACCCCAAAGAAGGGTGGCTTAGTAGTGAGCTGGCACTCCGCAAGTTGCCTTATCCACAGTGCTCCACAGCAGCCATGAGCAGGTCACTTAACTTTTCTGTCCCTTGTTTTTTTCACAGTCAAGGTGGTTTTGATTTTATTTCATGGAGGAGGCAGAGGATATAAAATGCTCTGGAGATTAATCACTGCAGGATGCTAAGAAAATAAAGCTCCTGCTCATGGCTGTAAGATGGATAGATAGAAGGGTAGAGGGCAACAGAAGCGGTCTGGTATTTGTGAGTTGAGACTGAAGCTGGAAGGTGCTACATCAGCAGGAAATTCTCCCAGCAGTTTTGATCAAGTTAAGAATGGAGGGGCTTCTTTTTGCTGGTAATTAGCAGATTGAGGCTTGGATCTGGTGGCGGGAGGTATGGAATAAAAACTCAGTGATGAATCTGTTGAGTGGAAAACTTCTTTGACATTTGGCGGAATGAACCCAATCTTTTATAGGTCTCAGGTATATAGCAAACGTTTTCATTCCCTTGGTTCAGATAATATTACAAACAGGCCGCATAGAAAACCCTGAAGTCTGTTACACAGTATCTGGCTTTAGGAAGGAGATTATGCTTCCACATGTGCTGGGTTTGTTGTAGTTAACGGCATATGAGAAACACAGTTTTAATGGACTCACAGATTATTTATTATGGGAGCAGAGCATCATAAATTTGATAACCAGATCCTACTAATTTGCCAAAATATGTAAGAAACACATTGATGCAATTGTGTTTGCACTGTATGCACTTGTGTGGAAGAGTTTAATTTATATTTATGGGAAATTTCCATTCAAAGACAAGTCATGCAACAATATGTGCTTCTGTGTGTACATATACAAGCTCTTTCACAGACATGCAAAATTCTAATGCAAAATACTGGCACTCCAGGGATAGAAAAAAAAGGACTATTCTACAATTACAGATTACAAATAACTTATGAATTGGCAAATCTCTGAAAAAAGAGTTTTGAACATGGCTGTGTTTCTGCAAATTTATAGTAAAATATTGCCCCACTAATGAAAGCAGAAACTAACAAATAAGGTTCTGTTCACTGATTTATCAACACTGGTCCTGGAGACATGAAGGTCTGATGTAATTGTGTCTTATCATATTGTTTGACCCATCTTCTGAGCAAGAAGTCAAGAGCAGCCCAGCATGAGGGAGCTTGTAAGTACTTTCCTATCTTTTAAAATAAAATCAGAGAGTGATTCTAACTATAATGTGAAAGGGGCCAACAGTGTTGTTGAAAAGTGGTTTGTTACTGAAACGCCGTACTCCCGCAGGGCTGTGTTTTTATAACAAATATGAAATCATTCATGAATGGCAAAACCATCTCCAGTTTTAAATTAAAAGCAAGAACCCCATTCAAATTAGTGCAATGAACTGTCAGTAAAAGTCTCAAGAGATTATTATTTTAGCTCTTTTGGGGAGGATCTGGCAGGAGAGGGGGGTGAAGGAAGGAAACCAACCAAGCTGTGTAAAACCTCGTAATTCCATGCAATGAATGATTATTACACCTGATTCTTTCTGCTTTTGCAACAGAAGTTGCAAATTATTTGATTTGGACACATAATTTCAGGAAATCTGGAAAGGGCCTTTTGACAAAGTCCCTTTGACAAGGGCCTGTAGGGACAGGCCAAGGGGAATGGCTTTAACCTGCCAGAGGGGAGACTGAGATGAGCTCTTAGGCAGAAGCTCTTCCCTGTGAGGGTGCTGAGGCGCTGGCACAGGGTGCCCAGAGAAGCTGTGGCTGCCCCATCCCTGGCAGTGTTCAAGGCCAGGTTGGACACAAGGGCTTGGAGCAAGCTGCTCTAGTGGAAGGTGTCCCTGCCTGTGGCATAGATTGGAACTGGATGAGCTTTACGGTCCTTTCCAGCACAGAGTATTCTATGATTTTATGAAATCCTTAGCCTGAAACTGGTAGGACAGTAGCTGCCTACCCTTCATGTCTTCTGTGTATGCACAAAGATATGGATGTATATTTTTGGATTTCTGAATGCCAGGTTATGTCACAGGTCTTGAACAAATGTTAAGCCTATTCCATGTCAAAATATGAACAGAGAATTTGGAGAAAGAAGGCTTTGGTTCTACAAATAAAAAATAAACTACAAAGGAGAAAAAGAGAAGCTGAAAGACCATTCTAAGTGCTCCTTCAGCCTTTTAAGGCCCCTCAGTTTAGGAACCCTGTGATTCCTTTGGTCTTTGACAGCAAACGTCCCTTGATCTTTGTGGTGTTTTGTTAAGCTGCTATTTTAGACATATAATATTCCAGGAAAAAGAATGGTCCAAAACCCAGACTTTCTTACATCCTCTTTCCTAGAAAATACAATGCTTCATTTGACACATGCTTGTGGTTACCAGCAGCTATTATACACTGGGTTTATTGACTGCATTTTGAAATGATTGACTGAGTTTAGAGAAAGCCTCTGTGTTGTTCCTCTTTGCAGACAGAGAAATTGTAAGTCTGTGCAAATAGACTCAATATTTAAACTTCTTCCTATCTGATTTTGTGCCTCAAAAGCCATATGTCAGCTGATGCTTGGTAGGTTATATTGGTTTATCTCAGTACAGCATGGGAGCAGAAGTGACAGCTGCCCATCAGCAGCATTTCAGTGCTGTTAAAAGAGAGTCAAAGACAGGATGGGATGCATCTCCACCTTCCTTTGACCAGGTATAACCATGGCTTATGACAAAGCACTGTAGTCTGACTGAAATAAAAACATATGCTAATGGGGAAATAGAGCCCTTGGTGGAAAGATGAGACCCAGAAACAGCAGTCAACTGTATAAAAGTTTTAATCCATCACTCTCCTGGTGTGACAGTGTGCCAGGTCAAAGAGACAGGTGGGATATTTGCTGTTCAGAAATGCCATCCTCCAGCAACTTGCTGTTTTCTGCTAAAGAAGAAACAACCTCACTCTATCCAATACCCCCCATTCTGTAATTATATCAATTATATGAAGATTTTCTTTTGGCACTGTGGGCCTCTGAGGAAAAGTGGTCATTAAACAAAATCCTGCTTTTGGAGGGGTACAGTGGTGAAATTTCTCCTCACCCAAGCTTAAAAACATGCAGGAGGTGAGGAGTGACCAATGTAAGGAAGCCACAGATGGTCTAAATTAGCTTCCACAACCAATATAGCACTGCCAGATATATTGGTCTAACCCAGCTGCTTTGCGCTGCTGTTCCAGTGATCCTAAACCTTGTATTTTTAAGCTAGAATAGGTGCTTTGCGTCACCATAGCATTATAAAGCCACTAGTATGCACCAACGAATAGGAAATCCACCTCCAGAGCATCTAGACACTTACTTTATTAAGAGCAATCCCTGCCTTGAGCACTATTCCTCTTTATGAGGACTCATTTCTTGGTGGATTGATTTTCATAGGAAGTAAAAACATTTTTTCCAGGTTCACTTCCATTTATTTCTATGCAGGTGAGAGGGCATCCAAAGCAACTTTGCAGTAACGTGCATACTAAAGTCCTTGTTCGTGCAAAGGTCCTTATACATGTTGGGGGAAGTCTAAAAAGCTAAACATGGATGTAATCCCTCTCTCAATTGCCGGAACAGTGCAAAGGGCCTCAGTGTAAATAAAAACCAGGGGATAGCTAGCAAAGCTGTGTTTCAAGATGTTCGTTCCCAGAAGAAACCCTTGCTCTATTGAAAGCATCAGAAAATGGGAGCTTGGAAGAAAATCAAGAGGGCAAAGGAAGGAGAAGAAACATTTTACAGATCAATATCCCTGTCAAAGGCAAATATTTCCTCCTGTTTTGTCTGGCACAGACAGTTTTGGAGGAGGTATTTTTAGACCATGTTACATGAATTTTTGATTGCCTTAAGAGATTTATTTTCTGCCAAAACAAAGGCATCGTGTTTCTCTAACCAGAATGTGGCATTTATTGTGAAGAGGGCCAAATCTTGCACATAATCATTGAGGTCATATGCAAATAAAAAGCACCATAGTTTGTGCAAATTCCCATTTTAGCTGTTCCTACAACATTTCTCGTTTATAATATTGTTACTATTTTATGGCAAGCTCTCTGGGACTAGTCCATTAAACCATAACCAGCCTATTTTCCTTCAGCTCCTGCTGAGGAATTGCCTTCAAGGAATGTTTTGAGATTAAAAACCCCAACTTTGAAATATTTTTTAGCAATTTAATTTGAACCCATCTTTTAAACACAGTAATATCAACAATATCTTCTTCATCTGCTGCTTTTCATGGTCCAGTGCGGCGGTGACGGTGTTTATGGCGATGGGAGATGCAGGTGGAGGTCCCTGTGCTGGTTCTTCTGTCCTTCAAGTGACCAAACACTACCACATGCTCCAAAAAAGAGGGTGCCACAGCCTGGCCAATCGCTTTGTACAGACAATTGCTTTTCTTTACTCATCATTTTATCACTCCCCATTTCCTCTCCTTCCTCTCATCAGTCCTGCTTCAGCCTTCATCAGATCTCCTTTTTTTTTTATCTTCTTTTCTGGAAAAAAACATTTTTCTGGCATGTTGAAAGACTCATGGGAACTGTATTGTCTCATTTATTTGTGCGCGAGGAGGCCAAGTCATGCACTGTTGCATTACAATTGTTTCTTGTATGCAAGTACTGTAATTAGGGTATGGCACATAATGCTTACTAATGGTATATTCCATTTCCACTTCTAGGCTAAAAGGAATTAATATTAGGTCTAAAGACATTCAGGTTACTGTCTCTGCTAACTCCTTTCTGCAATCGTATAGCACAAAGCTTTCTACTGTTCTTTTGAGCTGTCTTGTTCTGGCCACTTACTGACATCAAGCAGAATTAAGTACTTCAGCAGGGAAATTAAAACCAGCTTTCTTCTATAATCTCAAGCAAATGATTGCTTGTTTTAAAGCTGTACCCAAGGTGCCTCCATGTTTTTTCTGTGCAACAACAGGATTAGATGAGAGCAGTGGGAAGATTTTGCACACTTGGTCTTCTAATATGGATTATCTGTCTCTTCCTTTCCGCACAAAACCTTGTAAATATTTTTTAGCTACCTCTGCTTCATCATTTAGATGCCTTTCCCACAATATGTAATTCAGAACTATCTCCCCACCCGTGCCCCTCAGCTGCTTTGGCTCTTGCCAAATTGCAGACCTTCATTTAAGGCACGCTCTTTCCCAGAGCTGGACCTGGTCCTTCATCCTTATCTGAACAGCAGGGCTCAGCAAATTATTTTTCACATCAGCTTGCACAGGCTGCCAGCTCTTCCAGTCATCGCTGGCCTCCTGTTTCAACAGAACTGACAGTAAAGAAGTTCTGTCTATTCAACTGTAACTGATAAAAATCTTTATTTCATGGGTAACAGTAAGAAAACTGCCAGGTAAAGTCAAACACTTCCAGGAGAGTGAAAAGAAGCCCCATCTGGATGAATTGAATGACAGATCCCCTTTCTTCATGAGGCAGATAAAACACATTGCTCCAGTGCCATCTGGAAGGTGCTGAAGATCACCTGTCCCAGTGCAAGCCCATCCGCTGCCTTTTTCCCCTTCTCCCATCCCTCCTTGCACACACAGTGGTGACAGAACATGACAGAAAAGATTTTATATAGCCAGTTGTTGCTGCCATGCTTTGTGAGCAATTTGTGGCTTTTTTCCCTGGAAAAATCTGAAGGCAAAGGCAACCGACCCGTCTTCTTGGAATACACCCTCTACACCTTAGCGTAGAATAGAATAGAATAGAATAGAATAGAATAGAATAGAATAGAACAGAACAGAACAGAACAGAACAGAACAGAACAGAACAGAACATTCCAGTTGAAAGGGACCTACAATGATCATATTGTCCAACTGCCTGACCACGTCAGGGCTGACCAAAAGTTAAAGCACCCTTTTGAGGGCATTGTCCAAATGCTTTTTAAATCCTGACAGGTTTGAGGCATGCCCTGTCATATTCCATGTCACACCCTCTGTTTTCCTTGCTCTCCAGCCATAGACAGTGTAGTAAAGGATTTAGGGTATCTGAGAATGTCCTTATTACCTTCCCCTAAGTGCAGTTGCTCTGCTCAAGGGATAAAAAATTAAAGGACAAAGGTTTTCCTTGTGTGCAGCAGCAGACAGACACATCTTACTGATGTGAGATAACAAACCCTTTCCACAATGATAATAAATGCTCAGAGTCAATGGGATGGAGAGAACACCTAAACATGATAGTAGCACATGGTGCTAGCAGAGAGTCCTGAGAGTCTTGTGCAGGATATGTCCAGTGTGTTTCCAGTCATCAGATCCCATATTTATGCGACTTTCTTACTTTCTAAATGCTAATGAAGAAAAAGGACTCTTTCACTGTATGAGGTTCCCTTTCATTACCTCCCCACATTCGCATGCAGACTCTTGTCTGACTTCAGCTTGTAACAGATGCCAAATTGTCTAAATGCATCTTCACTACAAAGCTGCTGTTTCTCAAGCATCCCCTTCCTTTATCGACCACGATCAGAAGTGCTCTTTGACCAGAAAGAAAGAAAGAAGCAGTAATTTCACTGAAGTCAGACACAAGCATTGGCATTGCCCCAGAGCGTTATTTACTAACCCAAGTAACGTAAACTGCTTACATTTGAACCAGTGATTAAATTCTTCTGAAGACTACAAAATTTATCAGTTTCATGTTGAAAGGCTTTTACTCTCTGTGATATTTTGTTTTGCAGACTAGTGTCTATGGAACATTTTCCTTCTTTAGCCCTATTCAGTTCCAAAAGTCTTTGCCATAGATATTAGGACTCCTAAGTGATTCAAAGACTGCTGCTGATTCTCTTTGAGGATGTGTCAGTATAACTGTCTGAAGAAGCAGGTTGTGACTGCCCTACCTCAAAAAAGACTGGAGCATCACAGTTTGGGCTCATCTGTGGCTGCTCTTGGGGTGTTTCTGAGCACCTGCACATAGCTTTTGTTTTCTCTAGGCCTGCATGGTATTACCACCAAAGGAAGATGGCTCTAAATATTAGACATGTACTTCAAGGAAGACTATGTTTTTCCATTACCTTATTGTGATGTTTCAGTGCTGTTTCTTCCTCAAACAGGATGGCTCAAGGGGCTTGTTGAAGGATACAGTTTTCATTTCCAAGCCCAGCTAAAATTTAATCCAGCCTGATAATAAATGCAAATGGTATTTGGGCTGGTGGCCCATGCAAAATGAGATGATTAGCCTCCATTCCGTCCTCAGGTTCCAGGTGTTCACATTACATAGTTGCACTGCAGTGGTCTCAGCAGAGTTATTAAAATCAGACAATCTCCTCTTTCCTTAGCAATGATCTACAGGTCAGTGCAGTGGCATGGGACTGGAGGATGTGGGGACTGATGAAGCTTTCTGTCCAGTTGCTTAGCTATATCTTCTCTTCTTTACATCTCCAGCTGCTGTATGGAGAGTGGAATTCTTTGGCTTCAAACTCAGTTTTTGGCTGAGCAACTTCCAGTTTTCAGAATTACAAGCCACTCCAATATTGCTCTGGAGGATCAAACTCACATGAGCTGAAATAATTAAGACTCCACATTTTACCAGCCCTTCCTGAGGAGCACTGGGAGGAAGAGACTCACGGGAAGGTACTGACTCCTCTGTCTCTTTCACAGGGTCTGTGTCCATTGTCCACGATGACTTCTTCAGCCTCATACAGTTGGCACAGGCATTTTCAAAAACTTTGACTAATAACTGAATGATTCCCTGAATTTATTCCTTGTGGAAGGTTTTCTTCTAGGACTAGGTGAATTTTGGCTAATCTGGTTTCAGGTAGTCTCTAAAAGGTCCCTTTGACTGGGCATTGGAGACCTCATATTCAGTGTACTATTCTGTCTAGGTGCTTGGGATTTTGGGGTGGTTGTATGGGTGTATATGTATTTTATTTCCTTTTAGTTTGGTGTATAAAATGGCACCTAAACTCCAAAGATTTCTTCTTTTTTAATAAATTAATCTTTTACACAGGAGAACATCTCTCCTTTTCTAAGGATGAAGAGACTATTTGTCCCAGTCACAATCTCATTTTATTTCTGTTTTGGAACAGTTTTCTGGTTTAGAATTAGTGTGTCTGACATGTGTGCTATTTGCAATTCATTTATTGCCCTGTGAAAGCTATTCCTCCAGTTTATTTTTGTTGTTTCCCTCCCAGTTGCTCACAGACACCCCTTTGTAGAGCACATGTAATAGGTTTTGGCAAAACTTTAACTTCTTTTTCAAAGTTCATTCTGTTATTATAGTCTTTTTCAAAGACACTCCGCTATTCTACTGCCATTTCAGCTGTATGAGGTGATGTTGATTAGCAGTGATAGGTGTAATGTTCATGCTGTTCAGTTATTCAGCTCTTCCATTTCTGCATATTTGGTGAGTGACATGACCTTTCCATCTAGTTCCCTTGCAAAAGGCCTGTTGTTCTCCAAACTTCTTCCTTTGGGTAGGAAAACAGAATATTCCTTCCCATGAGCTCTTCAGCAGATGCCATTTCATAGAAGTTCTCATTTAAGATGGGAAAATCATCTTTGTAATATCTTATATTTGTGGTTACATCCAGGTTTAGGTACTCATGTAATTCTCGAGATGTTAAGGAGCTCATGCTTTCTGCTTATGTAAAACAAACATGGGATCTCCGAGGTCGGTCTGGTGTGCTGGCTTGCTGGTACCTGCGTGTCTACATGCATTGTGCACAGTTATATCTCTTCAGGAGCATGAAGTGTGATAAAACTTCCTCGTGAAACAGAAGCTCAAGAATTCATTTACAAAAAACTCTGGAAAGACCTAAAAAAATCGCCTTTCAAATATTTAACATTTTCCAAAAGATTTGGGTGAAATTTTTTAATAGAATAGCTCATTTATTAAAAAATGCAATCTAGTTGGCCCAAAATCATTTAAATATTTCAAATAAATTCACCAAAGAATCGCAATCAGTTAAATTTTGGGAGTGTTTTCAACATGTAAACATTCCGACAGAGCAATTCGTTTCATTCCAAAGTCAAAGCCTACTTTTGCTTAGGTAAATCTGAACCTAAACCTGCCTATTGTTCCACTCTGACTGTCTAGGGAACTTCAGCAAATAACTCAGATGTCAATATTCACAGTATAGATGCCTGTGGTTACAGGGGATAAGTCCCAGCTGAGCCAGCCAGTGGGAAAATAGGTCCCTTTTGTTCAAGCGGCTTTAACAGCACATTACATGATCCCAGGAGCTTACATGTTTTGTTGGGAAAAGTCACAGGATGAGACAGATTGGGACAGACGAGGTTACACGAGTTATTCAAGGTCATTTAGCAGCTTAATGGCAGGGCTGAGAACAGAGCAAGGTCAGTGCCTCATTCTCCAAACCAAACTGCATCCCCTAATTGTTGATGAAGTTTCTTGGCACTGGGCAGGACTGAGAGAGGGGAAAGGCAGCCCCCACACTGGGGAGGACTGAACACGAGGAGACAGAACACATGACAGTGTCAAAGGGGTGAATGACTTCATGGTGTTCTTTTGGCCCATTATTAGTTTCTCTTTGTGGGCATTTTGAAATTAACTTGTTAAAAGAGTTACTGATGTAGAGACATTGGCGGAGAGCTTTAGATATAAAAGCGATGGGGAAGGGAGACATAAGAAGGGAAAGGGAGCAGCAAACTGGACCGTGAAGAAAGGAGTGGAAGAAGAGGATGGTGGTATATTTAGAAGGGAATGGTAACAGGTGAAGTGTCCAAATACACATAGAAAGGACAGGGAGAGAATTAAAACAAAAAAAGCAATTGAGTAGTTTCTGTGTTAAGAAGAGTTGAGATCCTGGAAATTAGGGAAAACTACAACTTTAAATGGTCCTTTCGATCGTCTTCCGAAGGTACAGCCCCTGCAGGCGATTCCTGCAGGTTCAGAACTGACTTTGCCACCTGAGCAAGGACATGAAGCCAATACTGTTCTTTGAACGCCCTTCAGCTTCAGACTGGCTAGCATCTCTGCATGGCCTGACTAGGTCAGGCTTTCTTAAGTGTTTAGGTTGAGTACTTCATGTATTTTACATATAGTGCAACAAACATACTTTCTGCAGGATAGTTGGAAAAAATGCATCTGCAAAGGAGGGCTCTGCACATTCCTACTATGAGGAGCACTACTGGGGAAGGAAGGTACAGAGTGGGAGCCTGTGATGGGATTTTGAAACTGAAATGTAGGAATCCAAAACAATCTCCAGTAGGATATACTGAAGAATTCTGGATTGATACCCAGAAGCCACAATTGCATGCATACAAAATGATTAATTCCTGCTCCCTCCACACCAGGCTGGCACTTGTCTTTCCTGTGTGATTTCTGAACACCTTCACATCCAGCAACACAGGACTGGACCACGTTTAGCACTAGGGAATTTCTCCATAGAGAAGCAATTAACTTCAGCATGAGCTCAGAAGGAAATCCAGTTAAAAATACATTCAAAGTTGTTAAACAGGAAGAGAAAGAAAAACCCCTTTACATTAGTGAAATGTGTTTTTCAAATGATTTCATAGGCATCAAAATATTTTTCTAACCTCTTCCTGGCTTCACTTGATCAGTGGAAACTTCTCAGCCTGTCATTCTCTTTTGTTAGTCGTAGTCACAATTGCAGGGAGTTGTACTCGCAGGGAGAAAAATGTGGGTTTGAATTTATTTCCCAAGAACCTGACTGCCTGCACACACATAGTGATCCATTTATAAGACTAAAGGGGTTATTTCCTTATGTGCAAGGAGATGCAGAACAGGTGAGGCACAGCCTGTCCTTCCTGCTCTAGGATCGGTTAAGTAGACAAGCAGAAGGGAAGAGGAGCAGGTCTAATAGTGCAGGACAGCACCTGAACAGCTTGTCTCCTCTTTCCCTCAAGCTTTGGCCTTCTCCAAAGCAATAACTATGACTGGGCTTCCATCCCTCTTCAAGCTAAAAGATGGCTGGAAATGCCGGAGAGGCACTTCACAGTCCTCAAAATCTCTGCACACAAAATTTCTGGGTGGAAAAAGCAGAAGTATGTGTGGAAATGCAGATGCTTGGTGGCCCCATGGCTTCTTGCAGCACAGGGAATCATACATCATTAGTGCACAAACTGAAATCTGTTTAATAACTTTTGTCCATGATATCATTTCTGAGCCTAGCATCCAAAACAGGTTAGCTGTTGTACACATATATTGATGTGCTCAGTTCTTGTCCCTGAGGAAGTATAACTTGAATAGGAAAGAGAAAGGAGCAGGATTCAGGTTAAATGTTGTGGGGATGGGATAGTAACAGGTGAAAAAAACTCTGCAAGAATGTGATATTAACACTAAAGGATTGGCTGGCATGAAGACCATTCTGGCTGAGGGTAATCCCAGTGCTGGTACCTTGCTTGGATTCAGTTTTCATTCTATTTTACCCTGTGTGAGCTGAAAGGATAATGAGGAGGGAGAACGCAGTGTAGACCAAAATCTTGGTGAAGGAATGAACAACCCCAAACTGCATTGGTTCTGAGCCATGAGTCCTGTCTTAATCAAGGCTTTTTTGGGAGATAATGTTGGAAGAGATTTCAAAGAATTGTTTTATCCTCAGTTCATTTCTCTAAGGCGGGATCAGTTGTTCTCATGGACACTTAAAGCACTCCTGCCTCAGCTGTTTATGAGACCCTCCAGTGGCGCAGGTTTCACAGATTCTTGGACAAGATTTTCTGCCACAAAATTAATCACATCAGGAGAAATCAGAAATCACACCAGGCTCTACCCCGATAGCCAAGCTGAAGCTCTCTCAGTACTGTTGAAACCAATTAATCCCTGTCCTACCATCAGTAGACAAGAAGAGCTGTGTTTTTCTCCTCTGCAGCTACTTTGTAAGTGTACAGTGCTTCATTTCATTTCAATCCTCTTGTGTGAAGACTAAACAAACTGTATTTCTTCACATCTTGTTTCTACAGCTCTGACTGTGCTTTTTGTTCTCATTTTGACATCCACAACTGCTCCAGTTGGTAAAGATGATTTAGGGAAGGGGAGAAAGCAGATGATATCTTGATATACACTTAGGACCAGAATGCAGTAAGACAAGAAAATATATTAAAGAAGACTACATCAAAACCCCTCCCTGTCCACCTATTCACCTGCCCAGACATGCTGCATAGATCCATGCAGCTCCTTCTCCTTTTACTGCAGCAGATGTGAGGTTTGTCAGCCCTTTTGTGGCAATTACTTGAATTCCCTGAAATCAAAGCACCTGCCAGAGAAGTGGCTTGTTTTACAAAATCAAGGCCTATTGAAACATTTTAAGGAAAACAGTTGTTTTATTCTGTAAAGATACAGATCTTCTCTCGAGTCAAGGAGAGAAGATAAAGGGGGAAAGCTTGACATTTGACTTCATCCTGGAATGCAGGTAAAGGCTTAGAAATATAAGCTCTGAGATGAACAGATTTGATTAAGATATCATTTAAACTACTGTTCTTCCTTTCCTGATTTATTTGTGACTGTGAAAGAAAGACAAATAGCCTTATCATTGCCACTGGACAAAAAAAAACCAAGCTAGCAGCTTTCACTGAGGAAGTCTGAGTGACTTTGATGGCTACCATGAAAGTGTGTTGGTCCGTTTGATCTTTTGTTGACTAACTGCAGGGTTGGGGATGTTACAATACATGTTTACATAATGCAGGCTGGCTGCAAAGCCTCACCTCAGGTGAAAAGACACAGCTGGTTTCAAGAGCAAGCTAGGTCAGGTTAAAAAGAAAAAGAAGTTACGCAACAAGTTATGGAGTTTCAATGGTAACACATGGGTGTACAGCCAGCATTAAAACAGACAAAAAGACTCTGCACCATCAGAATAGAGTACAAATAGACTGGGATTTGATGGGATCCCTTGTAGTTTGAAGCCAACAGAGTGTTCACTAGAGAGCAAAAAAAACCTTTGAGGGTTATTTGTTAAAGAAGAAAGCTAATTCAAATATAATCACCTAAGTCCTAGGTTAATCCTTCTCCTCAGGAAAGTTTGCTTTTAAAGTTTCTTCATCATTGCACTGTCCCAGACCCATCCTGCTCCCACCAGCTACATTTCCTAAAGTTGATGCTGGGACTGAACCCATGAGTGCCCTGGGAAGTAACCAACTAATCACCAGCATCTGTCACCTGGCTGCATGCCATTAGAAGTGTTTGGCCACCCTGTGCCACCACTGTGTTTAGCTATGAACAACAATGCAGTAGCATGGATGGTGGGTTAGATTCAAAATGATGTGCTGTTGTAGCAGATGACCATAAGGTGTTTTTGCTGCTTCAGGGAAGTCACACTCCTGGCCTGTCTGATGCACATGAACTTGTAGGCACCTAAGAACTGGATTCATTGGAATCAAAAATGTAATTGAAGTAAACCTTCTACCAGAAGAAAGTGGTAAGGACAGAGCTAGACCTTAAGCCTTGCTCATAATAGTCTCTGTAACTAATGCTACAAAGGGACAAAACTCTTAATTGAGCTTCCACAAGACTGTTCCTACAATAGAAAGCAACTTGGCAGAAAAGGGTTGGAATGGTATTTCCAAGGGATTGCTGTTGAGGTCCTTGCATGCACACATAACATGGCTCAGGGAGGTTATTTCCATTTATATGCAGTCTGGTTTTCTGCACAGAAACACCCCAGCAGGCATGTGGGTTGAAGGAATGTCCAAAGGATGTAGTTTAGGACCCTCACATTCCTGTAGGAGAGCATCTGGGGTGTGCTGCAGCAGAGGGTTTGGTTTTGTGTCCCACAGAAGGAATCTGGTGCACTAAAACTGCTCTATGAACCAAGTAAACTCTTCAAACTGTGGTAAGGGGAGCGATGGGGCATTGCTTCAGAACTGCACAACTGCTCCAAACCAAAATGCTCATGTAACACAGCCAGCATTTACAGAAAGGGAGAGGGGCCAGTCCACTTCTTTTTAAAGCACAGAATGTCCCCTGAAACCACAGTGGTGAGGTCTTTGCCAAGGACTATGAGTTCAAGTTGCACCCCCTGCCTGAGCTGAACCATCTTGATAGCACACTGCTTTGACAATAAGTGCTGTTGTCTCATGTCTCATGGTCCATGGCTGGAAGCCACAGAAGTCAGTCAGTTCAAGCCATTATACTTCCCATCAACTTGACTGCATTATTGCTGCTTCTTGGGCTGATGGTGCCAAGGAAGAGCTTGGGGGCGCTGAGTCTTCTTGATGGTTTTCAATTATCCACATCCTTTTGCTTTTGAAGATGCAGATTTTCCCATTGGTTCCAGAAAACCTTTGAATCTTGGACTCACTGAAATAAGAGAAAATACTCTGATTTTTGCAGTGTTGACTATAAGTCACAATTTACTTGAATTTTTATCAGAATTGGTAAAATCTTGTTTTTCTATGTGCTTGTGCTATATTGAGTATTTTGTGGATACAAACTGTCTGTTGGTCTATTCATAAAGACAACGATTAAATTTCACTGTGTTCTTTAGAGGAAAAGTGAGATTTGAGAGAGGCTGTAGAGTTTGTCCATGATTCATCCTGAAAGCTTCTTATGCAAGTGGTGACCAGCTATGCTGGTAAGCAGAAAGGCATGGAACAGCTTTCCAGTTGTGGAAAAGGTTGTTTGTGAATTTACCCTATGAAGACAAATGCAGCGCTCTTAGCTCAATGGTGATGGCTGCCCTCCAGCTGAAACATTCATTAAACTCCATATAGACACTGTCTTATTTGGTTTTCTTGGGAAAACCATCTAGGAGCTGGTCAGAATGAGAACTGCATGGTTTCTTCTAACATAGCTCTGTCTAAATTCAAGCACTCTTCTTTTTGTTCATCCTCCAAGGAAGCAGCCTGATAGCAGAAGCTCCCTACAAAGTCTGTTACAGAGGTGCCAGGTGAGAGGATAGAATCTGGGAAGTCTTTTCAATGAACACTATTTTTGTTTCCCTGCCAAGCTGAGTTTAAATCTTGCTCAGATGATTTTTTGGCAAGATAGTTGTTAACTTTTTTAAGTAAACACTTGAGGACTAGCTAAAACAATGGGAATACATTTGAAATCACTGTGAGAGGTCTTAGTGGTCCCAGCAGGATCACTTTTGCTGAAGAGCAGGCAAAAAATGAACACAACAAAAAATCGGAGAAGAATTAAATTAAGCTAAGTGCCTGATACAGATGGTTTACAACTGAAGAATGAGCAGCAATGCTCAGAAATCTTTAAATAATGAGGGGACAGGCAAAAGAGCTTTGTTAAACACAGAAAATTCCTTAACTTTACTAGAATTTGTTTAATGTAAACTTCTCAACAGAGCCATAACTGTCTGCAAGACAATTCATAGTGCCTTGGCTCTGCTTTCCCATTGCTATGCCTGGCTGAATGTGGAAAATACACCTTACTGTGAGCAAGGATTTCTCTGAATAAGCGCATTTGTGTGAATTCACTCCCATCTATAACTACCTTTCATGGTGAAAATATAATTTCTTTTCATGAAACAAAGTCTTACTGGGATAAAGACAGTTTCCAGATCACATTTCATAACTCAGTCTGCAGTAGACTGGGTTTGACCATGAGGACCCTCATGGGGACCATTTTCGTCTCTGTAGCCTGCAGGCTTTCTCCTGTGGGCAGCAACTATTTATTCAGCTTCCAAAATGAGTGAGGAAGGAAGAGATGGGACCAGTGCCTCTGAGCTGAAAATGCCCAAACTGATGGATTGTGAACAGGGGAACTAATTTCTGCCTACTGCTCTCGCTGGATTCCCAGCTGGCTGCTCACCCAAAGTGTAATACAGTCTTAGCAATTCCAAAGAATGCATCAGAAAACACCATTTAAATTAAGTTCAGTTATCGCTTTGAAAGTCAAATGTATCTTGCAGTAATTCAGCTGTAGTCTCTTGCTCCCTTGCAAGGCATAGAGTATGCAAGGGCTCTAATACCAGTTTTTCTTATAGTAGATTTGCTCCAAAGCACTCTCACTGATATCAGAGGATTTACTGTGATGAGCATCTGCTTTAACAGCCTGAACCAAAGCCTGTTTGAATCAATGAGGAAACTCTCCTGACTTCAGTGAGCTCTGATATAAGACCTTAGAGAGACATCATGGGAGTTCCTGAGCTTTGTAGGTGTTATTTACAATGGTCTGCTGCTAACGGAATGCTATATCATAGAGTCATTTGTCTGCTGGGGAATTTAAAAGGCAACCTGCTGCCACAGCTACAATACCTTTTCTGTTGCAATGATTCATGACAGGTCAAGGGAGCATACACGATGGAAACACACTTTATGGTGTTCTATCACTTGTCAGGTCTTATAAACACATTTTTCTTTTAATTTTGGGGTATTCTCACTTTATTTTGACTAATGTCTGTATGCAGAACTGGTGAGAGTGTATGTTTATGTACAAAAATATCTCCGGATGCCTTTCTTATCTTAAAATTAAGTAAACTTTTCATTTAAAGGCTGATTCTGCTTACCTCTCTGAGCCCCAGTAGCTCTGGGGATTTTGCTTGAGAATGAAATGCAACACAGGTCTTTTCTGAACTGCTATGGAATAGGAAGGGGGCAATCAGCCTTGCAAAAGGGTTAGTTTAACTACAAAAGAAAGCTTTTGCAAAGTGGAGGGGGACTTTTTACAAGGGCATGTAGTGATAGGGCAAGGCTAATGGTTTTAAACTGACAGAGGGGAGACTGAGATGAGCTCTTAGGCAGAAGTTCTTCCCTGTGAGGGTGCTGAGGCGCTGGCACAGGGTGCCCAGAGAAGCTGTGGCTGCCCCATCCCTGGCAGTGTTCAAGGCCAGGTTGGATGGGGCTTGAAGCAGCCTGCTCTAGTGGAAGGTGTCCCTGCCTGTGGCAGGGGTTGGAACTGGATGATCTCTAAAGGCCCTTTCCAACCCAAACCATTCTGTGGTTCAAAAAACGGCTAGGTTTAGTCTCCCAGAGCAGGTATCCTCCACCCATGGGATGTTTCCACACCACCACTGCTGTGCTGCTGCCCCTTGAGCCATTTCCAGAACTCTTTTTTTTCCAAAGCATATTTCAGTCCCGATTCCTACCCCTGCACAGTTTTCTGACCCTTTGCTTGCAGCTGCAATTCCGCAGGGACAAAGTTGCTCTTCAGTCAGGATTTGCTTGATCTTTTTGTCACCTACTTAACCTGGATGGGGAGCATGGTAAGGTGCTGCTCTCTGGCCTGAAAGCTGGTGTGAAGAACATCACTGTCTGGGAACCCAGTGGATAAAGAGAGTGAGATAGTACATCTTCTCTACTGGAGAGAGGCTGGCAGGCAGGATCTCTGCAGGCTTTACAGGACACTGACGTGAATATCACCAGCTCCACATTATTCTAAGTAGCTACCTAGGGCAAACTCACTGAAGAATCTTGATTTAGAGGAGCCCCAGAGTGATGTACTGTCCAATACACTGTAAATGTATTGGAAACACATTAGTTCAGCCCAGGGAGTGAGAGCAGTGGCCATTTTCCTGTCACTTGTGTTTCATCTTGAGTTTATCCTTGCCTTTCAGTGCGTCTTCGGATGCCAGAGCAGTCCAGCCAACTGCTGCCTTGCTCCCAAATGACTGTAGGGCTGTGGCAAATAGTGTCAGACCTGACAAGTTATGGGTTGAGTTTTATCTGTCTCTGCCCTATCAACAGACACATGGGCTTCCAGGCTTCAGTACAAGTCTGGGATTTTCATGTCTGTCTCTACTGAGATTCCCATATAGAGACACAAGCAAACGTGGTTTGTGTGTTACCAGCTACAAATTGTGCTGTGCATTGGAGTCTGACTCAAACACGGAGTACCACATAGAACAGCTACTGTTGGAAAGGACCTTAACATCATTTAGTTCCAACACCCTGCCATTGGAACCTTCAGCACAGACTCTGGGTTGAACCTAATTTGGAGTCACCCCAGAAAGCCAGAACCTGCTATGAACTCAAGCAATAGAACAAAAACCCGACTGTTTTCTTAACAAAGGAACTTAAAAGGAGCTTATTGTCAAACTCCAGTCCATGTGTAACAATTCGGACATAATTTCTGTCCTTACTGGTTTGCTTTCACCTGCCTCACATTTTCTATTCTTCCCCACATGTTTATTAAAAACATGTGTCTCATATTTCTAAAGGTGGAGGTGGGGAGGAAGCCTGAGACCCCTTGTTAGCAGCCTGGTGGCTGTTAAAAGTCAGGCAGAGGATTGTCGGCTCCCTCTCGTGGGTAGAGGAGCACTAAACGCTACAGGCTGGTGTTTAAGAGGCAGCCACATGCTCTGTGTCAGACCTAATTTATTGTGCAGTTGTCCATCTTTGTGCATGCCAGCAGCCACAAAGCATGAGAAGATATACATGAGCACACACGTCTGCGCTGGCTTGTGCGTGAATGCACACAAACACATCCACCATGGGCAAAGCAAGCAAATCTCAGCCCAGGTAAATCAGACTGTTCCACCCTTCTGGTTTTGAGGGGATCATCTGGTTTAGTTTGCTTGCTTTTAAATCTCATCTCAAGGATGGAGAGTGGAGTAGCACTGCCCTGATGCTGTAGCCTTCATGCATCTTCCCTGGGAGCTCTCAACCCAAGTTGCACTGGCAGGATATGAGGATGTGCCCGTGTTCTCCATCATCAGAACAACAGCATGAAAGGATGTTCACTCCTCAGTGTCACCCAGAGAGCTCTGATTGATGGTGGCATCAAATGCACTCTCAGCAAAAGGGCTGCTCAGCATTAAGCATCAGCTGGGGTGACAGAAACACAGGCAGTGCTCAGCTGCACCTCTTAACAAGCAAGTAGGAGCACTGTCTGGTATTACTGCGGCTTCCAAATGTATTATAGCTTACCAAAAAGGCTCAGAAATGTGTTCCCTTTGGCTCACCTAAAGCTGGACAAAGATTTGTGGACATAGCTTTGGTGTGCAAATGGAGATTGCTCACAGAAGATATTCCTGTGTCTCCCAAACCCCCTTGTCTTGATGTTACACCCAAACTCTTTTGACACTAATGACTATGCTTGGAGATGATGCTTTTGCTCTGAGCAAAGTGCTGCTAACAGGATGGTGGTCAGGAGGCTGTTTGCTTTTGTGCCTTCAGGTGGTGGTTGTAGGTCAAATCGCAGTTGCCAAAGCCCTAGCCAGTCATCCAGATTAGCAGAATACACAAGATAAACTTTGGAGCTGATAAAGTATACAGAAATGTAGATAACAATATGCAAAATATTTTTCCAGGATTATTTTTTCCTCACAAATTATTTATTTTATCACCTTTTGGGTCATTTTAGTGGGAATATCTCTTAATATCTAAAATTCCCACAGTTTCCCAGAACCTAAGAGCAGTTTTTGTGTTGGGAGGCATACAGCTAAGCAGTGAGTTCAGGGATGAAGAGGATGGAAGAATGTATTAGATCCCCTGCCACTACATATTAGATAAAATTCAACTTACCACAGGTCACAATCATTGCATCATAGACTCCAAAATATTATAACTCCTAAAATATTGATAGTCCTAAAATAAGGATTTCTGGACTGAATTTTTACCATAGATGCTCTGATTTTTCTTTGTCCTCAAATAAGGTTAATTTAGGGGTAAGATCTAGCAAGGTGCAAAGATATTCTTGAGAAAATGCTCTGAATTCCTAACAACATGAGGGGAAACTGGGACTCACAGCAGCGTGCCTGAGGTGCCAAAGAGTTTCCATGAGAAGGTCTGGATAAAGAAAAGGAAAACTCTCTTTTGGGACTCACTGTCAAATATAATGGGGTTTGAGGGTCCATAGCCCTTCCTCATTGTAATATGGATTTATGCCCAGAGCCAGTGCTTGCATATGGTGCCAGGCATGGAACGTGATGCAAATGCTAATCGCATATTTCTACTGAAGCAAAACTTAGACATAAAGTTTCCCTGACAGGTGATCAAAACATCTCAGCAACTATCAAACTCCGTTTCCTACTGTCAGAAGTAATGGCGTTATCTAGACTGGGAGCTATTAACGCTATGTTATTGCACTGCCATTCACAAAGCCCAAGGGAGGATGTTTTTTTTCTTCCCTTAAATTGCAATCCATCAGGCGTGAATGAAGATCTTTATCGGCTGAAAGATAACAGCTGATGTCTTCCCTCCCGCTCTCAGACAGCGAAAGTAATATCTCACATAATGGAACAAGGGAGCTGTAGTAGCAACAGAGAGAATGAAGAGAGAATGGAGTAGATTGTGTTTCAGGTGTAAGTGTTGAGCTATTATGTTTCATGGAGTAATGATGTCCTACCCTGTAAGACAAAGTAGAAAGAAGCTTTTTATTCTGCCCTCGAGGGCATGGCAGGGCTGTAATCACACTCCCATTGTGTGGGGAGACCAGGGGATGCAGAAGCCACAGTCTGTTTTCCTATGTCAATTTATCTATCAGAAGGGGAAAAGTTAACACTCTGATAGTCAAGACAAGACTTTTTGAATGTGGTGTTTGTTTTGGCTGGTTGAAGCAGCTCCAGTTAACTAAAATGGCAGAGTTATTAAAGAGCCACAGGAATGGGGTGGGCAGAGCATGTCTTGTTTCCCTCATGGCCAGTCTTTGAACTACCAGCTCCCGTAGTGCTTACGGAGTGGTCTTTGATAATTCGTGTTTCTGGAGTGGGTGAAAATCATGCTTTTAAGTCTCTGGGCATTTGCTGGAAGAGCTGCAGTAAATGGTATTGGTACCATTTGACTCTGCTGCTGTTTCAAATGCCTGTGACAAGTCAACTGCAAGTGCCCTTCTTTCATCATGGCCCAGATACGTATAGAGAGGCTGAGCTCAGGTGTTCTAGCAGTGTCACCAGACAAGTCAGCAACAACAGAGTGGACACAGACAGCTGGTGTCAGAAAAGTCTCGCCTAGTTCACACAGGTGAAGGAGAGAAGCCTGAATAACCTGGGCTGTCAGGAAGGACTTGGCATTTTGAAGACATTTTTCTGCCTGGCACTCTGGATCACAGGGGGACCGGTCTTGTCGCTGACATGGACAGTGGGACTGAGTGCGCCCTCAGCAAGTTTGCCGATGACACCAAGCTGTGTGGTTCGGTTGATACCCTGGAGGGAAGGAATGCCATCCAGAGGGACCTTGACATGCTTGTGAGGTGGGCTGATGTCAGCCTCATGAAGTTCAACCATGCCAAGTGCAAGGTCCTACACCTGGGTCGGAGCAATCCCAGGCACAGCTGCAGGTTGGACAGAGAAGAGATTCAGAGCAGCCCTGTGGAGAAGGACTTGGGGGTGTTGGTCGATGAGAAAATGGACATGAGCTGGCTTCAGTGTGCTCTCACAGCCCAGAAAGCCAACCGTATCCTGGGCTGCATCAAAAGGAGCGTGACCAGCAGGTCGAAGGAGGTGATCCTGCCCCTCTACTCTGCTCTTGTGAGACCTCACCTGGAGTATTGTGTGCAGTTCTGGTGTCCTCAACATAAAAAGGACATGGAGCTGTTGGAACAAGTCCAGAGGAGGCCATGAGGACGATCGGGGGACTGGAGCACCTCCCGTATGAAGACAGGCTGAGGAAGTTGGGGCTGTTGAGCCTGGAGAAGAGAAGGCTGCGTGGAGACCTCATAGCAGCCTTCCAGTATCTGAAGGGGGCCTATAAGGATGCTGGGGAGGGACTCTTCATTAGGGACTGTAGTGATAGGACAAGGGGTAACAGGGGAAGTTTAGATTGGATATAAGGAAGAATTTCTTTCCTGTGAGGGTGGTGAGGCACTGGAATAGGTTGCCCAGGGAAGTTGTGAATGCTCCATCCCTGGCAGTGTTCAAGGCCAGGCTGGACAGAGCCTTGGGTGACGTGGTGTAGTATGAGGTGTCCCTGCCCATGGCAGGGGGGTTGGAACTAGATGATCTTAAGGTTCTTTCCAACCCTAACTGTTCTATGATTCTATGATCTTGCTAGATGCCCCAAATGCAATGACCATCCCTGCTGAAGAACCATTTGCATGTTCGCACTCCAAGATCAAGTGCATTTGTGCAACTACTGAAAGATTTGGTTTTAGATACTTCTTTTTCTACCTCTACTGTCACTAAGGAATTCTTCCATCGAATAGCTATCAAAGAGAAGGTTGTGGTTTTCCTCACAAAGGACCCGATATAAGAATGAGAATTTGTTCTGCTCTTCCCCATATGATGAAAGGCTGAAGTCAGGTTAGCTCATTACTTCAAAATAGAAAAGCTTTTTCTTTTTGCTTTCTGAAACACTTTACAATTACCTTTTGCTGTAATTTACCTGTAAAATTACCTTTGCCTGTAATTTGAGACCCTTGTTCACCCACCTACTCACTTACTAAATGAGGCACAGTTAAATACCTTTCTGAATAGGAACACAAAAATGTGTTTCTCTAACGGTGAGAGAGCGAACAAGTCCAAGGTCATCACACAGGGGTGGGAACAGCTGTATCCTGCTTTGCAGGCTCTGGCCTTTCATCCGTCTTTAACAAAGACCTCAGAAAAACTGCTTTGAATGCTAAATATGACCTTAAAGTATCACATGGGAGCAATGTGCAGGCAGAGATTTCCTTCAAGGAGCTATGGAAAACCCTGCTATGTTCTCTATGCAAGTGTCTGTCGGTGCCACTCCAGGGGATACTTTTCATCAGGGTATCCTAATATTATCCAGCAAAAATGGGTTGCATCCAGGGCGGCATTTGCAAGACAGGTGCTCTCAGGCTATCACCTGGTGGTGCCTCCTGCCTGTTTGCACATTAATAAATGAGCAAAGTCTGCAAGGTTGATGACAGAGGGTGCCGTGTGGCTCAGTTGTCTCTGTACTTTGTGCCTGCTGTACTGCTGTCACATGCATCACAGTCTAAATGGAGTTAAAAAAAGATAACAATATCTATTTACATTTAAAAATCCATCACCTTGACACTTTGGCAGATGGTTTTGGAGGCCGCCTTTTATAACCTGCTTCTTAAAACTTGTCAGATGCTGCTTCTTCTGTTTCAACCCTTACCACCCTCCCTCTTCATCCCCCATTCACAATCACTATCATTGTAGCTAAATTGCCAGACACATAAATGTTATTTTCCATTAAGGTTGCCATGTTACCAAATAAGTGCAAGTTTGAAGAAGGAGCATGAGTTTAATTCCCAAATACAAGGGAGACAGATGTTTGTGTTAGGAGGAATTAGCACTTAGGGCTTCCTTACCCTTACTCAAAACAAAGAACAGTGTTGCTAGCATTCTTCTAGCAATTATTATTACTATCTGCTTGCTATCTTTTAGCAGTCTTTCTGCTAAAATTTTTACACATTAGGGATTGTGTCATTTTCCTGGTTTAGAACACTGTTTAATAGAGCAAAAAGTCTCCCCTGCCAATAGCTGCTTGTAAATTCTTCAATAAAGAAATTAAATCAATTTCTTAAGTAAATTCTGCACTGTTCTGAAAGGGGCAAAAAGTCTTCTGAATCCAAAACATTAGATGATCTAAGGTCTGTGTAGCTGGAGGAGTCTACAAAGCTATTCAGCTGGCAGACTTCTTTTTGCTCCAGGGCAGCTGAGTCACTTTGCTGCTCCTTTGCACTGATGATACCTTTGCCAGTCCTTTAAAGGAAGCCTGAGCTCTTGATTCACCCATAGACATCTACATTACACGTCTAAATTAGGTGTCTTAATATGCAAGCTGAATTCCCCCTTTGTGGAATTATTTGACTACTTCAGTGAAAGGGCTTTTGCAGAGCAGTAGGATGCTGAGACAACAACATAGGACTAGCAGAGGTGACATGGGATGTCCTGGAGACCCATGCCCCTGTGGGGTGGCAGCTGGAGTCCAGCTGTGCAGTGGAAGAGCATCTCAAGTGACACAAATGCTGATGTTTTGGCAGTGGAATTGAGTGCCAGGTGTCTACTGTCAGTGGGAAAAATGACCCTCTGGAGATGCCTGTCTCCGTTGCATATGGCCGGAGCCTAGATGGCCGGCTTAGATTAGACTTCCAGCTTTTAGCTGGTGAAATAAATCTCACTTTATGAAAAATTGGAGTGCTAATGGCTCAAATGAGTAATTTATATTTGCATTGTAAAGACACTTCGCAGCCCAGCCAAGATAGCTCCATTTTACTGGGGCCTTCACAAATAAAAAATGAGTGTTTTCTTTATCTAAACAAAAGCTCTAATACGTTTTTATACGCATATGCACACTCAAGAGAAGCAAGGAACCTCTGTAGTCTTCATCCTGGAGATTCAGACCTGAAACAGTGAGGTGTGAAGTGATTTGCTTAGAGTGACATAGAAAACTTTTGACAGGAGCAAGACCTTCACCTGGCTTTCGTGCCCTTGGTTCTATGTCTTAATCACAAAAATGTTTTTCCTTTCCCTCAAATAACAGTATTCTTAAAACAAAATCTGTATATAAAGGTTGTCTGTGCAAATACCTGTTCTCTACAAACCATATTTGGCTACCCATGCTAGGCTTCTATATATAGGTGGGTAACAAGGGAGCCTTTTCCTTTAGTGTTGCTAGATGAAACAGCCTTGATTTCAATTGAATGGTTAAGATTTGATGAAAAAGAGTCTGACCAAACATATTTATGCAGTGCCAGAAAGGGACTCTTCATCAGGGACTGTAGCAGTAAGACAAGGGGTGATGGGTTTAAACTTAAACAGGGGAAGTTCAGGTTAGATATAAGGAAGAAGTTCTTTACTGTGAAGGTGGTGAGGCACTGGAATGGGTTGCCCAAAGAAGTGGTGAATGCTCCATCCCTGGCAGTGTTCAAGGCCAGGTTGGACAGAGCCGTGGGTGACATGGTTTAGTGTGAGGTGTCCCCGCCCATGGCAGGAGGTTGGAACTGGCTGATCTTAAGGTCCTTTCCAACCCAAACCATTCTGTGATTCTACTACAGCAGTAATTAACCTCAAAGAACATGCTCTGAAAATCTTTCCTGATGAAAACAAATACATGTCTCTGTCCTGGCAGGATGCTGTGCACGGAGCAACCCCGTTTCGACCAGCATGTGCAAGGGTCACCTTCAAAAAATATTGGATTAACATCTGTTCGTTGCAAAAGGCCCTGTACCTTGAGGAGCTTATGAATGTTATGGTGATTTTCATTTGAATTAATTTGCATTTCTTGTGATATTCTAAGGCATCACAACGTCATCACCTTAATCCTATGGGATACAGTCTGAGTAAGAAAGCCAAAGGCTCATGATGTCATGGAGCTTTCTATCAAAAGGCTCAGACTTCACATGATACTTCATGGATTTTTTTAGTACTTCACTCACAAGGTGGTATTTAGGTACAGAAATATACACTGGGAAGACATCTGTGATAATGGGAACTATCTGCTTAAGACTGGCATTCTTTTCCAAGTCTGGAACTGACTGTAACAGACCTTAACCCTAATGTTTTGTGAACTCTGGTATGAAACCTGACCTTCACAAAAGTCAAGGGCTGATTTTTGCCCCAGAACTCTCAAGGGAGTAATTTCCTTGGTGCTATTTATGGTTCTGTCAATGATGTGATATCTGTCTTGCATGTGCATGTGTGGGCTGCCCAAAGCTACCCTGTCCTTTCCTAGTGCCAAAATGCATAGCAAACACATTCTTGTTGAGTTGCTTGTTATCACCTCTTTGTCTCTATTCCCTTGACTGCTTTCCTGCTTTCTCCTTTCTACTGCTATAATTTCAAAAATTACAGAGAATTGCCCCATTTCTCTCCAAAGGCACAAATGGTGAGGGAGCTTTGCTTTAAGAAGAAAGATCTAATGTTCTGTAGTGCAAAAGACCTTAATGTGCCCTATTTTTAAAACACTGGCATGGATTGCTAAAGGGATCTTTCAATATATCCTGGCATGCAGTGGACGCTTAACACTCATTTCCTCTCATGAACAGAAGTATCAAACCCAGATGATGAAAGTTTAATCCTTTGGCACAGGTAGTGCACGTTGCATCTTTCAACACAATGAAGCCCATTTTCTACGGAGAAGAGGCAGTGAAAAACGCCTTGCAAAGGACTTCAGCGCGGGTTCTTGGGTGGAAAACAGGAGAGGTTAGAAAAGGCGTGATTTCTGCACATTAAGTTGCATCTCCAAGATATACATCTTGGCCAGCAGGCCAAGGCATTGCTTAGCAAAAGAAATAGAGTGCCTTAAAGCCATCTGCACAGTTTCTTGAAACTTCACTTCCCTGATGTATAACAGATGGAGGAGGAAATTTGTAAGTAAAAGATTAGAGCAACTCTGCTTATAAACAGGAGTACTAATCACTCTGCCTTTGCCCTGGAGACCAGATTTAATCTCAGGGTTTAACTTAATGTAACTGTCTTGTTTCTGCTGCCAACTGAGAACATTTGAACACTCCCATGATAAGAGACACTTTGGGATGATACAAAGCTAAGCATTGCTTGGCAATCAATGACCCAGCATTTAATCAATGATTACACTCAATGTAGCATGGTGAAATAATGGAGGGGGTGATTTGCACATTCAACATTTGTCATCTGCCAGTGTTTAACTCTCTCTGGCTCAGCAGTTCTCCCCTGTTTGTGTCATGTCAGTAGCACCTGCACTTTGTGCCCAAACCTGATGGTTTTATTCACCCTGTGAAAGCAAAAGTGAGACGTTGAGACGTTGCCTTTGAATAGGTGTGGAATAAGGCATCAGGCAGTAGATTTGCTGCAGGAGAGGTCTTCACTGTCTTCTTACCCTTTGGAAGAGGTCTCTGTGTGGTCTCTATATGGGTACCAAGGTTTTGTGATCTCATGCAATGCCTCTGATAACCTTTGCTGAGAACTGCAGTGGAACAACAGCAGCTTATGCCCTAGCACACAGCAGGGCGTGTAAGACTCAGCTACACTTTGCATCCTGCTCACCTATATTTTCAGTCCTCAGCATAAGCTGAGTTTTCCACTCTGTTTTCCGTTTCTATGCCCCACATTTTATGTGGTGTTCTGGAGTGTTTGGTAAAAGAACAGAGACAGCACAATTAGACTTATGATGAGTATTGATTCTTCAATTTGCTGCTAGAAGTGAGAATTAAAAAGGAAAACTGTCACAGTCTGACCCAAACCGAAAACATATTAATCTTCTCCTGGAAGACACCAACCACTGTGCCTGCTGTACCCCTGCTAAAACAAAGTACCGCCATGCTAAACAGAAGAATTCTATCCAGAATGGAAATGTTTGGTTTGCTCCTTGTCTCTGGTATTTTTTAGTTACATACCTAAACCTAGCTTCACAGCACAACAAAAATTGTCCATCTTGAAAATCCCCATACTTGTGATACTTTCTCCCACACTCACTCTCACCATGTGCTGGAGAGCTGATGTGAGTTTACTCCTTACTGTAAGAGAGGGTTTACAGCACAAATAGAGAGGTTTCTACCCATTGAAAAATGACCTTCATTTAGCATTTTCGGGTAGCTCGTTCAGATGTCTCCTGCTCAGCTTGTCAGCTCCTGTGAACTAATTTTTCTTGTATGTGATATGGGAAATCCTTGGGCAAGTAGACACAGGGTGCCTGAGGCTGCAACACAGGCTGACAACATCTGAGGCTGTGGATAAGCCCTGATTATTCAAACAGTTGTTAAAATCAGTTTATCTAAACTTCACATTTTTTGTGATGAATAAGCTTAAGGTTTGCCTTTGTCGATTAGGAGAATAAATAGAGTCAATGACATTCTGTTATAGCTGGAGCAATTGGTGAGACACACATTTAAGAACCCTGAATCTTTCTTTGCTCCATAGAAATAGTATTGCTACTCAGCTGATGAAAAGAATAGGAATTTGTGCCAGCTCCAGTCATTCTGTGTATGAATAAGAGCATATTCCCTTGTGTTTTTTGCTTGGTTTATTGGAGAAGCGAGGGCTTAGGGATCATTCAGGGCTGTGTGAGAATGTGACCATTTAAGACTTTTCAAGGTCATTTGACTGGAACCAAAAGGAATCGAAACAAAATACCCTGTACCATGAAAATAGCTGTCTGAGTACAGTGTGCAACAGAGGGTCAGGCTGCAATGGGAGCATGGCCTTTTTCATCTCGGACAGCAGGGTTTGCACATTATAGGGAAAAACCTCACCAAGAAGTGTCAGCAAGACCCTGCATCCTATTTGACTCTTGAAAACCCAACTCCAAGGCACAAACTCCTGGAAAAGCAGATACCAGTAGTTGTGTTGCTCATGCATTTACATTGATGATGCTATCCCCTGGTACTGACATACCTTTAAACTTTCACCTGTTTGCCTGTTTGCTTGATTTTTAAAGAACACTTTCAGGAAAGACTGGGATGTCTCTGCAAGTAACAGTCAAGGGAAGCTAGGTTAAATCTCCATATTACAAAGCCACAGTACAGTCTAGGTTGGAGATCTGCGTGGATCAAAGATCCCTTCCTCCTTGTAAGCAGGAAGTTATGTGCACACCCTTGAGACCTTTCTCTCTAGAAAGATGATACGATTTCAGTAAGCTAATTTATTACTAGTAAGTGTATACCTCACTGCTATGGATTTTATGCTAAGGTTTTTCTTGTTTGGAAGAACAGAAATGTGTATAAATAGATTAAAATATTTCTTTCGAGAGCTGGAAAAAAAATGAAAGAAAAGAAAGGAAAAAAATCCCAGCAAACCCTAATTTTTTTCTGTGATAATCATGTTTATGCAGAGCCTGAACACTAGTGGTTTTGTAAGGGAGATTTTCTGCACTTCTTCTGTCTTGCACATTTTCTCTTTTTATGAAGTGTGTTTCTTTTAGACATCCTGGCCTCATAAAAATGGCTTATTTAGAACAGACCTGACCATCTGGGGCCTCTTTGCTATAGGCTAAGCTTAACTTATTAAGTATTGTCGTCCAAAGACAAACAAAGAGGCTACTAATGCATTTTTGGCCTATTCTGTGTAGTTTATATTCTGTGAGCAATAAAAAGACCTAAAAGGAAGGAAATGAAAATGGAATGAGTTGTCTGGAATTTGCCTGCTATAGGATGAGCTAAATTGAGTCTGTAGAGGTGTTTGGCTTTGTTTGTCTGCTAAGGGAAAGGGGGAGGAAGTGTATTTTCAAGTGACTGAAGACTCACCCGAAAATGCCTGTGAGTACAGTAAAGGTGAGATGCCACATCTGCTGTGGCGTGCTTGACTTAAATACTTCCTAGCATCTAGACTAGCAATGGCTGTTTAACAGGCAGTACTGAGATTGGGATATCAGTTGTCTTCTCAGCAGCAGAACAAATTCCCTTTAGTGCTACAGCAGTTGGATGGCATGGAAAAGTGATTGCTACTGGAGCTTAAACACTGCTTTACCTGGGTATTAATGTAACTCCAAGGGGGATGGGTGTTTTTAATGAAAAGTAATTTCTTACTGCTTCAGGTTGCTTTCAATCACCCTCTCCTCTCTGCGAGATCAATCCCAGAGATTTAAACCCCAAATATCCAAGGGAGCACTGATGTGATTTACCTAGAGAGAGCTTGGGCAGTCACTACAGACCCTGCTGGCAAAGACACAAGCAGAGGTAGGCACCTATCACGTCAGTTCACCTCTTTCTTTTCTTCTTTGCAGGACAGTAGTTGTATCCATCTTTCTCAATGTGTAGGCACTATTTCAGACATTATTATCATCTAGAAAAACTATTAATTCCTGGTGGGAAATAACTTCTGAAACAGACAGAACTTGCTTAGGTTGATCCAGGAGCCTTTTTTGATATTTTTACTAACAAATGGCCTGAGTATATCTTGGTCAGAATAACACCCAGCTTGTTCATCTCTTTATTTATAATAGACTTTTGGCCTTTGAGGTGCTAAAATCAGTTGTGATTCACACAAGTGACATGGGGAACTTTGCAGAGGTGTAAAATTGTATATATTTATAAAGCTATCTGCATTCAGGCACTGTGTAGACACTCTGGTGTCAGAATCCAGTTTGGATCTGGTCTGAAATACATCTTTCTCTGAATCTTATCAGGATATCAGACAAAAACATCCTCATTTCTACTTGTACCTCCGTGTTTCTTGCTACAACCACACCTTCCCTGGGAGCATTTCCCATGTGTTTAGAAACAAGGTACAGCTTCCTGCTTAAACTAACCTTGGTAAGAAGTACCTTTTGAGAAAAATTAATTGCTTAGCCCTGACAACCCCTCAGGTCTGAACCTTTATTCCCTTTCGGAAGTAGCAGGATTCTGTTGGTGTGTGGTTGCAGTTTAACATCCTATGTCTGAAATAAAACACTGAGGGAAGGACTTTTTTCCACTGTCTCGTTCTGGAGGAAGAGTTTTTGAGAAAGCTAAAGACAATACTGAGATTAGGCTGCTGTTGTTTCAGCTCAGCGGCAGACGTTAAAGCTTTGGCTGAAAGCCCATCGACAGGACCAGATGTTTTAGTCTTGCACTTCCTTTGCAATGGGAAATAATGAAAACTGAGCCTTGTAAATGAAACGGGACTTTGCTGATTCAATTCATTTGTTCTGTCATTGTGATTCATATCATCAGAAAATCTCTCTGCTAGGGGGTCAGACCAGTAAAACAGGAGCTCGTAAGGGAGCTGCTAATGGGGTTTCACAGGTACCCTTCCATCTCCTTTTCACTTCTCAGATGTCATCTGTAGTATCTCCCACTCTGAGGAGCCTGTAGGATTTTACCAGTTTTCAAAGGCAGGTGTTTTATGGAAATTCTTTTGCTGCAATGTGTGAGCTACAACCCTTTCATAAACCAGTCTATAAGAGCTCATGGAAGACTTGAATTCAAAACACAGGTCTCAGAGAACATGATGGCCTTCCCAGAGCTCTGCCCTGGGTGTGATCATGGAATCATAGAATAGTCAGGGTTGGAAAGGACCTTAAGATCATCCAGTTCCAACCCCCCTGCCATGGGCAGGGACACCTCACACTAAACCATGTCACCCAAGGCTCTGTCCAATCTGGCCTTGAACACTGCCAGGGATGGAGCATTCACAACTTCCTTGGGCAACCCATGATGTTGAGCATCTCTGTGCTACCTGGGTGGCCTGGGTCATGCTTCACACGTTTTAGCTCTGATTTATCCCTCCTGATTTACCAGAGCATCCTCTGTACACAGTGCAAAGAAAGACTGCATCCAAGTGTGATGTTTTGGTGGGGAAATCCTCTTTTGTCTCTGTGTAGACTACGTAAGGCATTTGGGCAGCTCTGAGCGTCTCCAGGAAGTGGCATGAAATCAGGGCCAACTCTTCTCAACAAAATAGGAACTCTTGGGGTGTTTTCTCTGCTCTTTCTTGCACCTGAATATAAACAGCTTGCTTCCTCTGGCAGACTGTGCTTTAGCACACCGGATATTTTCATAAAGTGACCTCAAGTATGAGAAACTATGTGCAGTAGGCTTAAGTATTTTTCTTTTCAAATACAGGCAAAGGAGGCACTAAAGGTGGCTGAAACAGTTAGCATTGCGAAAGTCCCTGCATTTTATCTCAGAGCAGTGTTTGTAATTTGTTATGACTTACTGAGCTTTGTTGAAATTAAAGCTTGAAGGAGCCATCATGGTTTGATATCTCTGCAGTCAGTATTGCCCAGAGGCTTCTGCACTAGAATGTTTCCCTATCCAGGGCACCAGCAATGCTGTTTCCAGACCAGCAGTCTCACCAGCCTGAGGTTATCTGCCATCACCAGTGCTGATGTTCTCCACAAACTCATAAATTCAGCACAAAAGCCTTGTGCATCCTGCAGCAACAACAGCAAAAGCAACAGTATTAGGGCCATTGTGGATAACTGAAAGGTAACATAAAATAAACAGATGACAGAGGAAGAGAGAAAAATGTCTTATTAAAACTTCATAGCTAGAAGCAGCCAAGGAAATTTCCTTTAATAAAAAATCAGCTTTAAACAAACATAAGGTGAAATATATCTATTGTTTCCCACTGGGTAAGGCTAATTATGATTTGTTTTCTTTGATTGTTTTAAGGACCCATATGTAGCTTTAAATCTATTTTCCTGGGTGTTAAAACAGAGTTTTAAATACAGTGTACTGCTCAGAAATAGATTGTGCTATTGTAACAGAATAAAGAATTGCAGCACTTCGCTCCTATTCAACATAGCTGGAAACATGCATCTACTTATTGGAGTCAAATAATATCCCCAAAATGTGCCTCAGAATATCCAAAATACTAAAATCTTGAAATAGAGGCAATAAAATGTAACAGATTTGAAAGAAAGGAAAATGCTGTAAATGAAAACCAGAGAAGAAAGTCTAAAACAACAGTCTATGACCATTCAGAAAGCCAGGCTCTGGCAAATGTTAACCACTTCAGTGTAACAGGCTGCCACTTGTGATCCTAAGCTCGGTAGCTTAGGCAAGTTATTGGAAGGTACTCTGAGATTAGGGTCTGTTTTGTGGTAGGTATGAAGAATGGGATTTCAAGCAATCCTTTAGTTCTCTTCCCATAAACCTTCAGCTGGCTCCAGTAGCTGCAGAGCGCAGTGGAAACCGAGGCTTTTGAAAATCCCACCCAAGAGGTTCTGTGTCTGCACGTATGTGGTCTCAACTCATATATTGAAGGAGAGGATGCTAAAGACAAGGGTAGTCACTGAGGCTTTGGAGTACTACTCTTTTGCATATGGCATATATATCTGCTATTCTGCAAAGAGGGTCCACATTAAATACAGCAGATATTCCTTAGGGTGAAAGGGAGATGGGATTGAAACTCTTCCATTAACTGTGTTTATAGAAATGTGTAAATGTGTGTGATGATTATATTCCTCTTCACATTTGCTTACTTTCCTAGACACTTGTATCTGCTTGGAATTTGCGAGACTTCTGAGTCTCTGTGGAGTCCTGATAGGTCCAATAAGAAATAACACGGTTGAAGGGTTTTTCTTGTGGATGTCAACACAAGGGCCCTTAGATGGAAACAATTTGGTTGTATTAAGGCTATCGTGTTGTGTCCTGCACTGTAGACACTATCATAATAAAAATTAATTACCGATGAACAGCAGCATAGAGTTTGGTAGTCAAAATCACCAGTTTCTCAGGGCATTTTAGGGAAGGAGAGTGCAGAGCATAAGTTGATCAACCTAATAATTACGTATTTTAAGGCAAGAAAGAGCCATATTTGTTTCCTCTCTTCACTTTGTCACGAGAAAGCCATCATGTTTCGCTAAGTAACATCTACACGCAGCCAAGTGCCGTGTTTCAGAAGATGGGAACCACCATTTCCTTTGGCAATTTATTTCCTCAGACTCACCCACTCTGTTAGACAATTGTGACATATTTCTTGTTAGGCTGTTTTTGTCTTTAATTTTCAGTCTTTCTGTGCTATGTTAAAACCCTTTTGATATCTGATATATATACTGTCTTTAAAGAGAAAGCATAGTCTTTTTGACACTGAAATCATATCCCCCCCTTGATCTTTCTGAGGACTTCAGCAAAGTGAGTGCCTGACATTTCTCTGTAAGGCACATTTTTCCATCTCTGCAACTGTCAAGCCCCATGTGTATCTCTTATGTCCTGAATATTTGTGACTGTGTTATTGAAAACAGATGCCCAAGATTTGGTATTACACCTCATGCAATGATGTGCTTCTGTACACACAGACCTGTACATCCATATGCAGAAAAATAGCAAGTTAGACACAAGATGCGTTAAGGACATGAAATGAACATCTTTGTACCTATTGTACATTAACTCAGTAGTCTTGCAAGACACTTTTTCTTCCATCTAAATCTAGTAGAGCTGGTTATAAAGGCATCAGGCTCTGTTCATTGTTCAGAATTCAAAACAAATGTCACATTCTTTTCCCCCAACAATTCAGGCACTTTCATGACTTGCATCTTTCCACTCTTCTTCTCCCCAGGCAATTTACTTAAATGATGTTTTTGCAGCTTGTGGTATAATCAGATTTTTTATTTGAATGGCTGACAAACATTTGGGAGAAAATGTGCCATTGGTAAATGTCTTTTATACGCTGTTGTCTTCCTGAAGAGCTGGGCACCTGCCTGCTGGAGTCCTCTGTGATTCCCAGGAGAAGTCCACAAAACCAGGAGTCAACCCACTGATTTATCAACATTTCAATAACAGACATAAAATCTTCATGTTTCATCACTGCCTTTCAAGGAAATAAAGGCGGCCATAAAACTGTCCTCATCACAGTGAGCTGACCCCATGTGTGGGAACATTGTGCTTCTCCTTACACACAATACGGGTTAGAACATTATTGAAAATTGCAAAGCCATTTAGATCCTGTCTGGCAAAAAAAAAGAGAAAAATTGCATTTTTCTTCCTAATGTAATCCAAAACATTCCAAACCACAGACAAATATAATGGAAACACTGACAAGCCTTTACTCACAGTGTCGCTGAGACATCATTGATGATTTAACTGCAACTACAAACGATTAAATATGCCACTTCTAATAATTTCTTATGGCGTGGTATCTCTATAATATTGTACGTAGGGACATGTTGGCATGTGTAAAAACTTATCCCTACTAAGTGCATGTCAAGATGAAAGTGATTTCTTCCATACATCTCTATGAGAGACATGATTCTTCCTGGCAAACAGAGGAGGAGCAGCAAGATGAGTGAGAGATGTGACTTTACCTCTATTAAAAGCTTTAATTAGACAGATCTTGGAATACTATGTCTGTTTGTAGCATCCACATTTTAGTAAAGATGCTATGAGATGGGAAAGAGGTCGAGGGGGAAGAAAAAGATTTTATTGCAGCACATTTTTTTTCACAGCCAAAGAAAATAATTTATAATGAGGGATTTATGAAGCAAGTTCTTAGGTTATCAGAAGAAGGCTGAAAATAAAGGTCACAAGATGAATTAATATCAGTCTGTGCATTCTTTCACACAGAGAAATGTACTGAGACTAGCGGTCCCTCCACTCTTATGGGCAGAGGTGCAGCCAAGTTGAAGGCAGACATATTTTTACAGAAGAACAACTAAACCTAGGGATAATTTCCCACGAGAAGTGACTGTATTCCTCCACCTCCTGCTGTTCTTGGAAGTGTCTTCTGCCAGTGCTGCTGGAAGACCTGCAGAGAGCAAAGGCAAGTCACCAAACTCACTTGTGTGACAAAAGAACAAGCATCCATGTCACATGGATACACTGATACAACGGATGCTCTTCTCTCAAACCCCATGAACGAGAAGTCAGCAGCAAACTTAGTGCTCCTGTGTAGATGCAATAGTTTCAAGTCATAACAGTGACTCCGATGTTGTGGTCAAATCAAACTTAGGTTTATGTTCATACCCTTTTGGGCGGAACTGGAGGTATCCCTCAACCATTGCAAAGGAGTCCTTTAATATGGCCACCAAATAAAACTCAAGAGAAATCTTCTGAAGCACAAGATTTAAACACACACCCCACTCCATGCTTTTAAGGATTAACTTCAACATAGCGCAAAGCCTGCTATATTTCATTTGCCAGCTTTTTACCAAACAAGAGCAATCCTCACACCCAAGGAATACATCTTAGTCCTTGACTTAAAGACATCTGTAGTGACTGAGGCAATGGAAGAGAGAAATCCAACAATGACCTGTTTATTCAGTAGAAGAACAGTAATTTCTTTCTGTCAGCAACAGAAACAGAAAATCTTTGTAAGCATACACATATACAAGGCTACTGCTTCCAACCAAGCAGCTTGAGTGCCAATATTTAGAGATGGACACAGGGCTGCCTTTTATAACTGTTAAAATACTGATGCTGTTCCTAAATAAGGCTGTTATTTTGGCTATGAGATCTAACTGGAAAAATTGGCTAGACAATGAATGGGATACTCGTCTGATTTCTACATATGAATAGGGAGAGACTATAGCTCAGAAGGAAAACACCCATGGAAGTGTCTGCACTTTTGACAGTGCCTATTCTAATTAAATATTCATAGCACTTTGAAAAGGGTTGGACCAGTGTCATACAAGCAGTTTTCCATGTGTCTGCCTGGGGTGTTTCTAGATTTTGCAATTTCAAGCAAGCAAAGAATGTTGAAAATTGGATCGTTATTCACTTGTCCTCTGCTGTGGAAAAAACCCTAAATAAACTGGAGAAAACTTCTAAATTACAAACGAGGTCTTGTCAAAGGAACTGTAATGTCTTTTTCTCTATGTTCCAGCCTGTGATCAAGGGAAGTTTCCTGGCTTTGGAGTAATGTATGGCTTGTAGCAAGAGACTGCAACATGCAGCTGCTGAATAGGATTTCAAGTTAAAGAGATAAGCTGGAAGAAGAGTGCTGCCTTGTGTTTTAGGGGTGGGAACTGAGGCAGACAGGATGGTTTGTTGCAGATGATAGCAAAAGACTGACCAATTGTCCTGGTTTCAGCTGGGAGTTAGTTTTATTCCTAATAGCTGCTGCAGCGTTGTGTTTTGGCTTTAGTCTGAGAGCAGTGCTGATCACACCCTGACATTTTAGTTGTTGCTCAACAGCACTTACCCTGATCGAGGCTTTTCAAGTCTCTCATGCTCTGCAAGCGCAGAGGGGCACAAGAAGGTGTTATCCAGGTTTGCTGTTGATGGAGGTGCCTCCAGAGAGTGAACATTCCTCTCCCTTCCCTCTCATCCTATCCCACTGCTGGAGTGAGTGATGAATTGTTGGTTCAAAAATCACTGGTTGTTCATGCTGTGATACTGTAAATGGGAGCTCCAGGGCAGGTGAGAGGAAGCAGGAGAAGGTTTACATGAATCCAGAGCAGCACTGACTGTGCCTTGTACATCTGTGCTGGTATGACACTGGGAAATGGACAGGTTGTGCTATCACTGTGGAGAGTTGTCCTGGATCAGTGCTCTGACCCAGGACAACTCAATCACATTTGGAGGTGTTGCCCTGTGGTCCAGGCACAGCCCGAGTTTGCTCTGATGTGGTGCAGATGAGGGAAACACCTATTTAAATTGGGCTAAAGCCTTACACATCCTTAGAAGTCCTGTCACTGTAATTTGAAATACTTCTGTGGAACTGGACCCACGCTTCCCATGTTAGCAACCAAATGTGCACATCACTTGCATTCATGCACACTAAATCTGAAGCTGGGGTGAGAAGTTGCACTAATTTATTGTTCTTGCAAATCTGATACGCACTGCAGCTCACAGCAAAATAGAGGCTGTGTGAGGGACCAGGTTTTGAAAGCGTGGGCGCATGTGTGTAACTTGGCTGAAAGATCAATAAAGTGTTGGTACAATAACCACCATAAATATCTGACAGGTGTCAACATCAAGGTCTAGATTTTACCCACAGATGCCAGCACAATGTTTCCATTGATTAGCTGGTCTGTAATATAAACCTGGGTGTGGAAAACGTGTGTTGAAAAGAGTCGCACATGGATAATGCCAGGATTGCACTTCCTCTGCTTCAGTTGCATCAGTCAGGGCTGACTCAACCCACTGGAAGCTTGCATTTTTTTTTTTATCACAAGTTAAAATTAGGATGTTATTGTAAATAAATAAATAAATAAATGCTGGCCTGACTGTGGCTTGGAAGAGGATCATTATTTGGTTCTATCATGTCCTGGATAACATTCTCTGTCGATTAACCGGTCAGCAAGCAGCTTTAACCGCTATAAGACTCATTAAGGGTGTTAATATCTCTTGTATGTGAATATTGAACTGGAGGTTATTCTCTGTCTATTGAGCTACTTGCATTGTGTAAGTGTGCTCAAATCTCTTCTGAACACTCACGAGTTTCAAATCTTTGTTGCTATTCATGCATTTAAGCTGGGTTTGATGCTGTGCATCTTTTTAACACCTGTATGTACAAAAAGCCACCTGTCACATTTATGGCAGAGGTGGGAGCACAGATTGGATCTTGAGTCTGCAGTCTTATGTTCCAACTCAATAAAGCAGTTAACACATGCTGCCTCGTTTCATGATGGAAAAGGGTCCTGTTAGACCCATTAACTCTGCGAAGCTAATTCTGCGTTTGAAGTTAGCTGTGTACCATATCTAATGCCATACCTAATGGAAACTGGTCCTCAACTGCTTTGCTAATTATTCTCAGCCTGTGATGCTCACACATAGTCTCACCATTAATAAAAAGCACTTTCCATGGAAAATGCTTTCCACATGCACATAATTAATGCCCCTATCTTATTATCAAAGAAGTAGTCAGAGAAATTTTGAAAGAACAAAATTAGGTTGAATTAGATGCCAAAAGTAATTAGTTGCCTATCATAAGAAAATTAATAAAATGTTATAGAAGAATTATGGACATTTAGACATGGAGCCCTCTATCCTTTTATTTTGAAACGTGGTTTTATTTCGATCTCCTTTACTTTGCATAGCAGTAGCCTTTAAAAATGTTGAAATTAAATGATGCTTTTAAAAAAATAAAATATTTCAGTGAACTAAAACGATCATCTTTGGGATAATTTCTCCTTCATGTAGAATCCTGAAGTATTTGGGGTTTGCTTCGATTTGGGCAGAAACACGTCTGGAATTTCCAAGCTCTTTCACAAAGTGAAAGTCTGGGGCTTCCGTCTCCATGAAACTTTATTACAAAATTACTCAGTAAAGCCCAGAGAGAGGAACCAATGCATTTTTCAGTTTATTTTCCATTTGAATTGAGTCATGACTGAAGCTGTTCCAGGTCATATTGAACACAACTTCAGAATAATGGGTTTGGTTAAAGAAGAATTAGAGATTCAAACCAGTCCCTTCCCTAAAAAACTACAGGAACCTTACTAATAATTTAGTGCCGTCAGCCAACAATGATCTCCATCTAGTGTTATGAAACTGTGGTCTAGGCTGAACTAAGCCGCTCCAGTCCGTTTAATCCATTCGGCATTGAAATGACATCCTTACAATTAAAATATTAAAGAACTGGTTAGTTTGGGCTGTGTTTTTGTTTCTTTGTTTTATCTTACAGCAGTTAATGCACCCGCAGATTTGTACCCAACAGGAATAGTGTCCAGATTTTACACGCACAGGAAATACCCCATAAAGCATTTAATTAGGTTACAAATGGTTCTAAAGGTTGTTAATATTTACCCTGCAGATGACTGGCTTCCTCTGTTTGCCGACCTTGATGTGAAAATCGTTTTGACCCCATTGAGAATAATGGTGGTGATGTTTTGTTCATGGTGTTGGCACAGGGACGAGATAGAGGTGCCCTTTTATCAAGCCCCATGTCTCTGGTGAGTGGCAGGGTGACATGCAGTGAGTGACATGCAGTGGGTGGCTGGGTCTCACTTGTCCTGGAGAGCATCAAGCTTTGAGTGAGGGATAAGGAACCTGCAGGCAGCTGCTGGTGGATGCAAAACAAGAGCAGTGCAGCTGCAGACTGCAAACCTGTTCTGATCACAGTAGCTTTAATTTAACAGGCTCTTTGGGTGAACATTATCTGTCTGTTAGCAAGGAAACCCTCAGCTGGCCTCCACGCTGTACAGCAGCAGAGAAAACCCCAGGTGGGTCCCCAGCAGCCTCTGTATTTTGAGATGTAGGAGACAAACTGGTTTGGGCATTTTTATGTGTGCTGTGTGTTCTTTCAGGTTGCTTTATTGCCCTTGGAAGTGCCTCATCTTCCTGTAAAAATCAGAGCTCCCTGGGCCTTGTGCACATGTTGTGGAAGAGCCAAAGCATCACCATCAGGCACTTCTGCAGCCTCTGTGCTCAGCAAGGATTTCCTCCCAAAGCTATGAACTCTCACACCAGTGGGGATGGTGGTCCTGGTTTCACCATACCACCATGCGCCTTGGGACTGTTCACACTAACCTATCTGGGCTGTCACAATTCAGGGGGACCTAAAGTAATGTTAGAGGTGCTTTGGATGCTGTCTGTAGGTATGCTGAGAAGTGTGAAGAGATGGTGCCACGTTCTGTGTCCATGTTTAGTCCAAAAGAAATAGAAGACCTTTCCTAATCATTAGAGCAATGAGAACAGCCTTCTAGTCAGAGTGAAATAGATAAAGTGTCAAAACAGCCTGCAAATGAAGCACGAGTGGCAGTGGAGGATACTCATCATCACTTGGGCCTGTGTCAGAGGTGAGTGAACAAACCCCTTTTCACTTTTGTGCAAGATGAGGGTAGCCAGGTCGATATCTCTCATATCGCTGCCTGTAGGAGCAAAAATCTCTGACAGATGATGTCAGGGTAGTAATGCTGAGATGGTGTCGCTTCTAACTGTGGATGAGTGCAAACCCACCTGTGTTATTAGCATTTGCATTTATGTTTTAAGCAATTTCGTGCAGTGATTCCAGATCCCTCTAGGTCTTCAAGGTTCCTTTCTAGATCTCTGTGTACTGCAGCAGGTACCTGAAAATGATGCCACTTACTGTACAGTACATCTAGCGTTCACTCTGTCAGAGCTTGGCCATTAGGCAACACAGATCTTGAAACAGAAACTCTTTCAAAGAGGTATACTGGCCTCTCTGATTAAATGTGCACTTAAAATGCTATTTTCAGAAGGTTCTGGGGTTAAACTCCACAATTAAAGGTGTATTCTCTTAACAAGCAAAAAGGCTGGGGAAACTTGTTTCAAAGAGTGATAAATCACAGCAATAAATACCATTCCTGAGGGAGGAATGGAGAGCTTGCAGTACTCCACAGGGGCAAAGTAACAGAGACACTGGAAAGTGTAGTAGGCGAAATACTCATGCTGCCTTGGGGAAGAGGGGAAGGTGGCCTCTTAAATCCCTTCCTACTCTTTATTTCTGTGACTCATCCAGACCTGTCTGTAATGGGCTGTTGCATTGCAGCATTGTTAGTTTAACTTCTTTGTATCCTGAACAGCCCGTGGGTCAGTAAAAGAAGCTCTTTGTGCCTTTGGTTGGAGAGAATGGCACCAGGATTGTTCTTGGAAGAGGCCCAGGGAAAGTGAGGGGGGAGAAAGGAGTAAAAAGAAAATCCACAGAAAAGGGAAAAAAAAAAGGGAAAAAGGTGTCCGTTTCTCAAACCCTGACCTGCAGCAGAACTGCCATTTCCGGAGGCTGAACAGAATGTACGGACCCACCGCGCTCCCATGCCAGGCAAAGGGGGATGGAGCTACACATTGGCTGCACTGCAGTGCTGGCTTCCCTGGGAAAAGCTGATGGGCGGCCAGTTCAATGAGTACCTGGGTCTGTACCGTGGAGAGCAGTGCAAGCTGAGCAGTAATGCTTTGCTTGGCTTGAAGTAGAAGAAGCAGCCACAAGCAATAACCATTGCCTTTCACACGAGAGGCTGAAATGGCAGCATTTCCAGCAGCTGTGTTGTCTTTGAAACGTGCTGCAAACAGGCTGAATAAAACCTACCCTATGTAATTACTACGTCTCCTGATGAGGTGAGCCCTTGGAGAGCAATTTGGACCTCCCTTCTCTGATAAACTTTTTGCTCTCTGGTGCTTCATGGGTAAATGTGCTGAGAGAAGGAAACAGGTCAAATTGCTTGGAGTATAAAGAAGATCTGGGGTTATTCCAAGAAGAACAGCCAAGTCAGATGGGGACCATCTTTCTGGTAATGGAGTCCAAGCAGGGAATAGTCAGGGAGGAGCCTTATCAGTTCAAAATAACTTTATTCTCTCTGCTTCAGAGAACAATGCATTTATTTGGGTCAGCGATGACACTGTTAATGCTGGGAAGGAATGGTGGGAGGGAACGTCTACATGCCATGTTCCAACAGCCTTTCTTCAGAGCCAACAATGGACAATAGCGGATTTTTACCACCAACAGTTTTCCTGGAAAACTTTAAGGTTTCATATTAGATAGAAATGAGTCCTGAAATCTCATAGAAACTGAAAGCTTCATGGCTGAGAGTGAACGGGTGTTATAATTAGAGAATGAACACTACCCCCAGAAAGACAATGGAGCCAACAGCCATTGCTTCTTAAGGGCTGCTAGGTCTTCCTTTCCTCCTGCAATCACTGGACACAATAACGTGCCAGAACAAGAAACTGAGCAGAATATCATCAGAGAGATCTCTTCTTTCCTCTTCTGTTTCACAGAAATGTGTTGCTTTTCTGCATAAAAACAGGACAGCCTTTTGAGGGGGGGGTGCGGGCCTTGTCTTTCCTGGTGGCTGGAGGTTCTGAAGAGTGAGGTCCTTCCAGAACGTGAGGTGTCTGTGTTCCAGTTCCAGCTCTGACTCAGAAAATACAAATTCCTCGTTACTTGCAAGACAAAGCAAACAGAGAATAGTTCAGACGTCTTCCATGTTCTGTATTATTTCTTCTAGTGTGAATCCTACATTTTTCCATGGCTCAAAATAATGGTGAACATCTGCTTGGCTAAGATATCTGGGACACTGCAGGAAAGAGGGAAATATCTTGAGAGGTGTCATAATCTACATCAATCATGGATGTCATGTTGCTATGTTATGATTTCATAGTTTACGCCAAATTTCTCACCAAACCCCTCCAGAAATTAAATGGAAACACCCAAAATGTGGGAACCTTTCCCAGCTTCTAGGTCTTGGGCTGCATTTACCATGTGCGCACATCTGATTGCCTGCCGTGGTTTCCAGATGAGGGTAATATGGATAACTAGGCAACTTGGAATGGCAAAATGTGGTGAAGCTCAGCCTCCCTGCAGCTAAGACACGGCCAAAATCAGCGCAGACAGAGACGAGCAAATTGCCTTTGGCACAGATATGCTAATTGTTACAAACACCAAAACATGGATGTCTGTAAAAGATGGGAATTTGCCTGGTCCTCCCTCTGTTCTTCTCCTCAAATAAGAAATAGTTCCTACCGCAGATAAAGCCTTAATAAGCTGTTGTGTCCCTATGCCTGGTCTCCTTAGGTACTCATGTAGGTGCACTGAGCCATGCTTTTATCACTGTGACGTGTGGTATCTGTGCCCAACCACTGCATTTTAGCTGCTATCTATGTCAGCTGATCCAAAACAAAACGATCCAGCACAGTAAACCTCCTGGTTTAGGTCCCCCAGCACTTTTCTGCCATGGCACAGTAAGACCAACCAGAACCATGCTAGCCTACAGCACAGCAAGTCAGTCCTCATACCTGACTGCCATTCCAAGCTGCTCCCACCAGTTAGCCCTGCTGGCTCTACAGCTAAGTCATAAATCACATTTCGGAGCGGCTTTCATCTCTAAACCACATCATAAACATTAATCTTAACATCCCTGTTAGATACCAGTAGGTTCAATGGTCAAAATTTAATAACTTGCAGACATTCTATTATTCAAGACAGCAGTTTCCCACTGTGCAGAGCTGAAAGTAACCTGGCACATAAATGATAATATTTACTACAATAAAGTGTTACCTTATGAGAGATCCTGACCGATGTTTCAGGACATGCATCTGTTTGGATGCCAGCATTCAGAATTCTGTCCCCTGTCCAGAGTATTAAAACCAGGTGCTCAAATATGTGAAAACTGAAAAATAATAATTAAAAAATGACATTTTAAACCCAATACAGGTAAGCTAGATTTTGCTTGCTTGTGCTAGCAATAATCCATTGATTTCATGCAGTGTTACATGTAGAAGGGATTCTGTTCATGACTGAAGGAAAGCCATAACACCAGAAGTCAATCTTGGAAGTGTAGCTGGATGCCAGTGGTCATCCTGCGAGGCTGAAGGTTGGTCTAAGACAAATCAGATCACTGTGCAGCATCATGTGCAGCAATGTCCTTTTGCGAGGGAAAGGCCAGAGACTTCTCCAAAGTAAGAATAGATTTCGATGCCATATGTATAAAGCCATCCTGAGCAAAAGTCCACAAAAAATGGGGGTTTGGCATTCATTGGGTTGCAGAATGTTACCCAGCTGGATTTTGCTCACATCAAGCTAGCAAGCTGCCTTGAAAACCTCTACTTCTTTGATCCCAGTCCTAGCAATACTGTTGGACCTCTGCTGCACAATGAGCTCGAGGTCAGTAAAACATTCTTCAGTTGTGGTGGAAGCATTTAAGTTGGAATTTGTTAAATCAGGGGCACAATTCCACGGGTAGAAATTGAACTCTATGTGTGACATTTCTCTTCTTATTACACTTTCAAGTATTAAATCGCGCAGGTTTTTACTTCCATTAAAAACAAGTTGCCAGATTTAGCATTTTGTTACTTTGAAGTTCTTCTTTTATTCTCCCCCAAAGGGCTTTAACTTTCAGACAGGGTTGTCCTTAATATATTTTAAATGTTGGTTTTGAAACCTTACAAAGGATATGGCATTGGAGAAATTCAGGATGGAACGACTTTCTCAAGGGCAACAGCAAAATATCTCCATTTTTCTTCCACCTCCACATTTCCCTTCTGTTTCCAGTGTATTTAATTGGCTGCCAGCTCTTTCCACCTCCTGTACGCAGTTTAGCGATGAACTTTTAGGTAAGTTGTTCTTAGGATTAGTTCCTACTGAAACTGGTTCCAGAGAATTTGCCTCATCTCAGCAGCAATCTCAGTTAGCAACATCTGTGGCTGTTCCTTTGTTAACATAACCATAATTAATATGTTACTGCAACACTACTAAAATATTGAAAAGCAAGCCAAACTCTTATAGATCACTGTGTGATTTGTTGTAATGCATAAGAACAGGGAAGTCTCACTGTCTTCACTCAGTCTTCACTCTGAGACCCCAGACATGTGAGAAGCACTTAGCTGGGTGCTCCTTGATAGCTGTAGGAAGAGGGACAGGCTATGGAGAAAGTCTCCTCAGAGCAGCCAGCTGATTTGGTTTTATCATCACTTCAGACAGAGAGCTGTGGGAAATGCACAGAGAAACAAAGAGTACCCAAAGGGATGATTACAGACCTTCCACCTATGTGTTCAATCACAGGAAAGGCCGCAGACATGGCTCTGACTGCACTGGCTCTGGAGTCCATGTGAAAAGCATCTATCATTGCAAGGACATCCACACAGCAGTCTGCCATCTCTAATGCCACTCTCCTCCACCTCACTCATACAGTGCCTTCAAATCTTACTCCAGCTCCTTCTACATGATAAGAGGGCATAGGACCAGGGTTGATCATCACCTGGCTTGCATTATCTTCCATCTTCAAAGAGAATAATCCATCATCCTGTTTTTTCTTAGGTTATCCTGGCTTAGCCACAACCTTCTTGCTTCTGATGGAAATGTGAATAGAACTGTTGTGGAAATGGCCCACCAAAACCCAACTGGAATATATGTGTTAGTGAGCCAAGGTTTACCTTCTGCACAGCCTGGAAAGTCTTGAGCACCATCAATGACATGACTATAATGCCAGTTAGAGGAGACAGGAACTGCCATACACTTCTGGGGTGTTTCACAATGATCACCTCCAAGCAGAGCCCTTCTTTGCAGAGACCTCAGTGCCTGTACCCATTGGAAGATGACCTGGTAAGAAACTTAACTGAAGAAATCCTACTGACACCTTTCTTTCTATATCCTTTTTCCCCACTAGCAGTTGGGGAAGTAGAAAACTTTCTTTATAATAATCTACCCAGTAGCATTTCAAGCCTTCAGTCTCTTTGCAGCCACTGCTATCATTTCTATGCTGTACTTACGAAAAAATAATACAAATGGTTTATGATTACAGCAACATAGGAGAAGAAACAATTTATGGATGTACATATGTAATGTATGGATTACATATGGACTACATGGGTGTAATTCTTTTTTCTTTTAAGATGAAATATGGTTCTAGAGATATATAATTCCAAACTACTTTAAATTCCCCCAGGTAACATTTAGAGGGGGATGACTTTGCCTGGTGCCAGCTCTCAATTGTGAGATATCTTTACAGACTTACAGTGTATTAACTTTTATTTTTCTTTTTTTTCCCCAAAATATAGTTTATTTTAGGTGAAACTAACCCCAACTCAGAGAGCAGCATCTCTGCTTCTCAGGCTTGCCAAATCACATTTCTTTTGTAAACTCAGAAGTCACGTGTAATCTCCTTCTGTATCTAATTTTCCTTTCCCTTGTTATCCTCCTTAGTAAAGCTTTAACAGATAAATCTTTCAGTCTTTGGGTTGTTTGACATTCACAAGGCAGTGACAGCAGTCCTTCAGTCTGGACTTTTCCATAACTTCATATGAAGTTCAAGTCAAAAGTAAATGCACCAGTAAGTTTGCCTCACCTGATGGGGTAATAATTTTGGGGGGTGGAATGGTCTTTCTCATGTTTTTCTTCTCTTGCTTGATCTCTTGTTCTGAGATATCACAGATCCCAGGGGCCTCACTTGAATGCGAGGCTTGGAGCTTTGCACACTCACTGTGATACTAAATATGGCAAGAAGTGCTAAAGGAAAATTCAGCTTAAAACTGTGCAGAAGTAATTCAGCAAAGAAAGCTAACATTGCTCAGGTTGTGCTTTGTACAAAGACCCTTTATAGGCAGGATGGGATTATTAGCAATGTTTTCCTCTTACTCAGATGTCTGCAGTGCATCTCTTCTGCATGCTAAGACACCTTTTTTATACATGCAGGAAGTGGAGAGGTTGCTGAGCTGTTTGCTCACATCTTTATATACTTCCCTGACAAACATCTTCATGTGTCCTTTGTCTTTTTTAATTGACCCACCTGTGGAATGCAAAGGCTTTGAGCTACTGCATAATGTAGAAAATAATAAGAGAATTGATTAACATGAAGTATGCAAGAGTCTGAACAAAAGGCAGGAGGTGGAATGTGGGTGTTTAAGGTGGGAATGCAAAGTCTGAGGAAGAGTAAAAAATGTCAGTTTTTTGCACTTGGAAGAGAAGCTAAAGAAACCACATGAGAAGCAATAAGGAGAGAAAGGGGCCAGAGTTAGGGGAAGGTTAGATGTGGATGGAACTGTGCCTGAAGATTTGGGAAGACTTGTCCTCTTGCATCAGAAGCAGACAGAGCCTTGGCAAAGCCAAAGAACAATGTATCACAGTTTCACAGTATGAAGCAGGAACACCTGTGTCCAGGCGGGCTTTGAATGTCTCACCCAACCTCCCTGGGCAGCCTGTTCCAGTGTTCCGTCACAGCAAGAACTTGTGTTCCAGTTTGTACCCATTAACCCTTGTCCTATCATTGTTTGCCACTGCCTCTCCATCCTCGCACTCCCCCTTTATATATTTATAGAGGCTGCCTCTTCTCCAAACTATAGAGACCCAGCTCCCTCAGTCTTTCCTCATAAGGGAGATGCTCCACTCCCTTAATCATCTTGGTTGCCCTGCGCTGGACTCTCTCCAGCAGCTCCCTGTCCTTCTTGAACTGAGGGGCCCAGGATGTAGTACCACCCCATGACAGCAGAACTTCAGGATATGTGCTGCTCCTGCTCTGAGGCTGCCTCCTGCATGTCTCTCAGGACCCTTATGGTGAGCAAAGTGGTCCCACTCCCATTATTCTGTGGTTTCACAAGAAGACAGGGCTATAGCTCTGTTTTTCTCATGTCTATTTTAGGTGCCTTGCCTTGCAAGGGGTCAGAGAAGTGGTTTGCCCTGGGAGAATAGTAGCATCTTGGTAGCGTTCCTTTCTGTCCTTCATTCAGTCACTAATTCTGCTTACTTAAGTGTCTTAGTAGGTAGATGGAGCAAGGTTTTTTAACTGAAAACAACTCACCAAGCTGTGTGACCTGGGTGGTAAGAACAAAAAATATCCATGGGTATTTTTCACTGCCCCATAAAAAACGTAAAATTGCCTTTTAAGAGAGGAAGAACTGGAGAAGGAGCACATATGAATAATCTTCTTCAACAGAACTGGCCTTTGCATGTTGCCAAAGATAGGAAGGGGATCTTCCAAAAAGATTCAAATGAGTCGTCCCGACAAGAAAAGTAAATGCAATTGTTGTAATGATGAGTAATCGCGCTGGGATCCAAGAGCAGGTTTTTTGAGAAATGGCAAGGAAACCAGTTTGAATGAGGTTAAGGTTTTATAAAGTGACACACTGGTCCCTATCACTCAGGATGTTATCATCAGTCAAGGAAATTGCAAGCTCTTTCATCCTTTCTCATAAAGACTCTGGGGTTATGATTGTGTTGGTTGGATGATTATCTAAGGAGCAACAGTCAAGATTCCTTTTCCTCTCCAAGACTCAATTAGTACAGGAATGCTCTTGGTAACTTTATCAGATGTTTGTGAAAACATAAATAATAAAGTCAGTCCTAACTTACTTGTGTCCATTCTAGATAGTGTCTCAGCATGCTCTGATATGCACTCAGAATAGCTGGCTTCTTATAATATAGCTGCTTATCCCAAGCCTTTGATCATGTAACTGTGACACTGTCTGGAAGAATGAAAATAGCAATGCTCATCATTTTCTTCCCTGCATCTTTACTACCATTATCCACTATCCAGAGTGAGTTACGTTTTCAACTACTGACAACAGTCCCCATCAGTCAGCATGAACTGGCTAACAAGGAATCCCAAAACTCCTAATTCACAACCAGTCATCTCAGAGAGCATGCAGAAATGCTTCTGATAAATTAAGTAAACACCTTATGGTACCTTGACACAAGACAAGTCGATAAATGACTGAGTGAAGAGACAGTGGATACAATAAAATGGTATTTCCATTTTTTAACATGGTAGCTTTGCACCTTTTCAGAAGAGGAACCAGGGACTTCCTAACCTTTAGCTTACAAATGAAAAATACAGATAGAGTGAAGCAGTGAATTTAACCTCCAAGTCAGTATGTGTTAATTTCAGTTCCTGAGAGTGTGCTGTATCAAACTGGTCTTGACAGAACTTAATAGGAATTTTGGATATTGTACATTAATAAATAAGTCCTACCTTTGTTATTTTAAGTTCAGTGGTTTTCTTTAGTTGAGAAAGCCTGGACTCTCACTTGATTTATATGATGCTGTGTTAAAAAAAGGCAGTAATGATACATGTGTTATTCATGTATTTGGAAGTCTCAAAGGATTTTAAATAGATCTTGACATGTATGCTCATAAATCGTGTCTAAGGTAGACATTTTGGCAAACTGACTATGGAATTAATGTTCCTGAGACTTCCAAACATCATTGATCAAAAATACTTTCAAAATTATCCAGAACTCCAAACTGATTTCTTTTGAACCCACCTGTGTGTTCAGTGCACCATCTATCAAATTGTCTTCAGCTTAGAGACATGGTTCATGGGCCCAGGCTGTGTTTCAGTGCAAATTCTTCCCATCATAAAGGCTTGATTTCAACAGTTTGAGATGGAGCAGTTGAGCATGAGTCTCTAATGAAGCAATATAAAGAGTGAAATGTGAGTGAGTACAGAGCTCAGCATTCCAAATGTGTCTGTGTTTATGAGCTTCTCAGTGATGATCTTTTTACACCCAGTCTAAAGTGTGAAATGCAAAAGCTTTTGCAAACGGCGTGTTTACTTTAAGCAGTGAGCCACACAGTTTCTGTGGGATGGATTTGGAAGGATGCTCTTGGGAAGATTTGGAGAGGCAGAATCAAACACAGCGGTGGGCTGGCAGAGGGATTCTGGTTTTGCTTCGCTCTCTGTGTATGGGCTTAAACCTTCTGGACATTTTTCTACAAATCTCATGTAACTGTTAATATTATAGACTGTTTAGGGCACTAAGAATAATCATTCCTTACTATCTGTGTTGTGCTGGCAGCTGTTTGTAGCCTTCAGGTAAGAGTGTAATTCCAATAAGCATTGCTGCATTCTGGTCTATATGGTTAACCCAAGTGGGGGCCATGAGGGTTATTTTTCCTTAGGAAAAGCAGATGGCAACCTAATATTTCATTGGCAGAAAGCATTATTGTGGATGCAGCATTAACAAGACTGAAGTCAGTTCCCTTGCTTACAGTTCCAAGCCCTTTCCAGATTAGTCCCCCTCCCAAAATCTGTCCTTGATGTCTCTCCAGGTGTGCCACAAGTCATTCCCTACCTACTGCCTTTCTGGTGCTTTCTGCAGCTGGATATTTCCAGCTCTTGCAGACCAGCGTGCTATGCTTATCTCCATACCACAGCACACTTCCACTGTAATTTAGAGAAGATAAAGATTCAGTTATTTATAACAGGGTTTATATGTTTTTTCCCCTCGAAGGCCATTCTAGCTCCCACAGATCTAGCCAAATCTGATTCAAACCTTCTTCTTATGTGATTACCTTTTCAGCATGTGGAAATGGTCTTTCTGTGTATCTCTGATGGATCTCCATTATTTTTGCAAACTCTGCTCTGTTTAGCTCCTGGAGATAATTTCTTTCTAGTACAACCATTTCAGTCTCTGAAATGATACAAGAACTCTGCTTCTTGTGACAGAAACCTGAAATAATCCCGTGACATTTTTGGGGGTGACTGCAGCATTCAGAGTTGTCTTCCAAGTGTTATTCAGCCTGTTCTTTCTCATGGCTCTGCCCCCACCAAACAAAATACTTCTCCTACAGGTTTCCTGTTTGAATGTGTGAGAAACCTTTTATAAATTGGAAATATCTTCCTCAGCAGAAGTGAGCATTGTTTTCAGTTTTGCGATGTAGAAAGCTTGTAAAAGATCCACACTTCTGTGTTTCTTTTCAGGAACCACATATGCAGGACTTGAGTTTAGGCAGCAATATGGAAAATGCTGTGATGTATTTTACTGTCTTTCTGGGGTGTTTTTTTTTTCTATTCAAAGGAATGGAATATACTGTTCCCAGTCTTTTTGGGGAAGTTTGATGCATGTAACCACTTGAACTGCTATAGAACTTTACTGCCATGCAGTCAGATTGCTGGTGCAGAGGTGAGTGTGGGATTTCTAGATTCACAGAATCTAACAAACCATACAAAAAACTTCAAAACCAATGTTTAAAAGGCTCAGGACGTATCTCCAGCATTCGTGTACCTGTGTTTATATATTTCTTTCAGGGAGCACACATGCTAGTGCTTACTGTGCGAGGACAGTATTCACATATGAACAGAAAGGACTGGGAGTAGAATTTGATTTATTGCAGGGAAGTAAATTTCCCAAGGACAGCCTGTTACTTTACCTGGCAGTGCCAAAATCTATATCACATTTTCTGCATGACTTGTATGTAAAGTCAAAACCCCATGGAAGCCAAAAATGCCACAGAAAACTGTCTATTGAAAAATATTTGTACAACTGATTCTTCCAGAGAGCCTCTGTTTTCTTTCTGTAAGAGGAGATTTCTCCTTCCCACTGGGTTTTATTGCAAATATCTTCTTAAGCTAACTCACGTTTCTCTGCACTCACTTTCTTATTGACAGCCCACTTGCTTTGCCATCAGAGAGCAGTAGTGAAAATAAGAAGTTCTGCTCAAAGGCTTTAAAATGCTCCAAGGTATTATCTGGATTGAAAATAATGTTCTCAACGCGGCGGGCTTAGCCATCCAAAACCAGCTCCATGAGCCTCCCAGACGGCACGGGCTCTTTCCTCAGGGCAAAAAGCTGTCACTTTATATCACTACAGGTCTTGTTCTGGTGTATTCTCTCCTCATTTGCTGCATTTTCCATTTTTAAGAGCAGCACACTACAGCAGACGGGGTGTCCCCTATTCCTAAACAAACACATAACGTTCTGTGCTTCAGGCTGAATTGACCCCTGCCGCTCCTTCAAGCCAGCTCCTTCCTGAAGTTTCATTTCCCTCTGTCCAGCTCCCTGGGTAGAAAAGAAGCTTCCATGAAGACACATGATGCTCTGCCTGGCGAGCCAGAGATGCGTAACAGTCTTGGCCATGAAACAAAGAAATTTCATAACAATAACTTCTATCTGGTCCATTTGCTGAATTTTGAGAGTTTGCCAACTTTTCTCCTCAATCCTGCTCTCTCTCTTTAAAAAAATAATGAAAAAAGAAATTAAGAAATTCAGTTTTATTGTTTCCCTGTTATCTCAGAGAAGCTGCGAGCCAAGTCCCTTGTTGCCAAGGATGGAGCAGTCCATCAGGGCTCACGGATGCCATCTTCCAGCCTCCTTGCTACAGTGGGTCCTTCTCCCATTATGGAGCTGTTGACTGGAGCACCACAGCAACTTCTTCCATGCCCTGAGGTATCCTGAGACTTTCTTCTCTGATTAAAGAGGCATGTTTGAATTCAGACAAACATCTATAGACTATGTTAGTGTTTTATGCTTTGCAAGTCTTTCTCTGAATCAAAGCCTATGCAAGCCAAGGTTGCACAGGTCTCTTTGGACTTTCTCCTTGACCTAAGTTCTTCTTCTCCCATGGTTTCCATCCAACTGTGGCCTGTTATCTGTCTAGCTCAGACTGGTGGCAGATCTCAAGCAGGTTTAGATTAGCAATACAATACCTGTGTTGTGTACAATTTTCAAAGCAGGATGTTTAGGGTAATTCTGTTCTGACTGGCATGATAAAACCCCCAGCCAGCCTTTCAGGATGTGAGATTGGCTGAGTTGTGTACGCCTTCACAAAAGCCTGACTCTGAGCTGACACATGCCTTCTCTCTCCTGTGTTGTTTCTAAATGGAAGCTGGAGTACAAAAAAGTCACTAAAGTCCTTTAGATGATCCAAGTCCACATTTGATTTATTTAGAAAGCTGGCTTTTAATTTTTAATGTTATTTTTAATTTTCAGCTCCCTGAGCCCTGCTTCAGTTGAAATGCTTTGGTAAATTACAGCTGAAAAGGCCTCCCATTTTTTTGTGAGGAGCTCTTTATGAGTGCTGCATCATACCCCATTGCTCAGCATTATGTTGATCCATTACTGAGTGTGACTCAAAAGTCCCATTAAAAGCTGAGTGCCAGAATCTATGACAGCAGAGCAGAGGTAGAGGAATTACCTTCTAGGTTGGGGCTTTTTCACACTTCTGCCTGAAATTGCTAATGTTGGCTGCTGTTGAAGAAAGGATACTGTGCTACATGAATCTTTAGTTTGTCTTAGTGCAGCTTTCTAAATTCCTTTATATGTGCTGGTCAAAATAGTCTTTATTTTAGCAGGGTTTTTCAATCTGCTCAGCCTTTCATGCTGCTCCCAAAGACCCGGTCTCATTTTTATCTTTTCTGGGAAACTATGGAATTTTGACTCTGTTCCTTTTCAGAGGTCTCCAACAATTGTTTAGATATTGTTTTAATTATTTTCTGGCCATTGCTGAGTTTTGTGAGGACCTCCATTATTTGTTCCAGTTTGATTGCAGATATCAGTTCCACCTTTCTCTCCTGGGAAACTTCATTCCTCTGCTGATATTTGCCTGCTCGTGGCCAATATTTTTGGTATGCAAGATTATTTTCACTAGAAGGAGAAATTGGTAACAGGTATTTTTACAATGCAATAATGTTTTCTTATGGAGAATTGAGAGAGACCTGAAACAATGGGCTAGGAGTCAGTGTCCTTGGTCATAATGTCAAGATAGAATGCTTTTCGTGACATTTTCTACCTGCCATTGGTTCTTTCTGTGCAGACACATACAGGTCTGCCAAAATATAAGCAAAGTTCCTGGTGTGTATTCAGATCTCAACCAAACCACTAAAGACAGCTTAATAGATACATATGTCATCTAGATTAGTTATATGATCAGTAACTTCCATTGTTAAACAAAAAAAGCATTTTTTCTGCTCTCCCAGTTTCCCTGAATAAAGGCTGCTACCAGGGCCATCATCTTCATAGACATTTAGAAATGTTCATATATCAAAGATACTACCCTTTGAAGTATTGAATCTTCCAGCAGAATAATGAGAGAAATTTGCCTCTATCCCAAACCTTCAACCAACCTATTGGGTGCTGATAGTGTCTTAGGCTTATATGCCTTATTTTCCTATTCAGAGGTACTGAGATAGCAGTGATTAGGTAGCCATAAATCTATAGATAGTAGCATCTATGGAATGCATTTAGGCCTTTCACTGTAATCAGTCTAAAATTGCAAAACTACATTGTTTAATCAGAATGGTGACAGGCATGTTTTGTAGGTTACAAGCAGATACATGTATTTTTTTTATGCCATTTTCTTTGTACTAGAGGAGACACTCTGCAGATATCAGAGGCGGCTTGTTCTTTCTGAGCCTTCCAGTCTTTCTCTATTGAGCTTGTGAGAAATCAGCTCTGCAGTGTTGCTTCATCTGGAACAAATATTCCAAGGAGTCAGATCTGAAGAACTGTCCTTTGCATGTCTTTCCCCCTCCATATTTAAAAGCTTTGCTCTGTTCTAGATATGTAAGACAATTATGCAGCTATCAAAGAGGAACGAATTAATTCAACTAAGCAACAAGTCATTAACTAAGAACAACAATGTCATAAATGCACAACTGAAGAAGTTTATAAATTTGGAGTAATACCTTAACTTGTAGTGAAAATGTGAGTGCATGTTCGTGATGTAGGGAAACAAAGGAGTATTCTCTCAGTAATGTTTTCTCATGTAATAACAAGAATAAAGCCAAATTAATCTATAGAATAAAACAAAACTAAATCTATAGCTGTTTGTCTAATGGCAACAAGAGTTCTGTTAAAGTTTCCACCCTGTGCTGACCTGAGGGTTTGGATAGCTGAATGACGGTCCTTTGCATCCAGAGGTTTTGCAGAAAAGATGCTGTGTTAACTTCCCCCCAGGTCAATGCTTGCTCTGCTCACGAGGCCAAGCCCTTGTTGCTGACCCATTCATCTGCTGGTGCCAGCACACATTCATTCCCCTGCATGCTGTATCTCTGGGGTCAGCATGACCTGGGCTGTGGCTGCAACAGCAGCTCCCAGCTATCCCTGCCTGTTTGGCCCAAATAAGCCCTTTGTCACTGAAGCTCATATTTTTAATGCTTTAACCCAGCAGTTCCTTCTCTTAATGAATTTCTTATCTTGATCCTTGTTCTCTGCTTGCTTGGTCTGAACAGATACTTTTTGCTCAGCTAGTGAATAATGGAGGATGGTGTTTGGCCTCTAGCTCACTGATATCTCTGGTTCCACCCTTAACGTCCTGCTTGAGGCTCTAAACTTCCCCTCTAAACCCTTTCCTCTCTCCTGTGACTGTTTTAGGTCTCCTTCCATTTATTTTTTTTCCAGATTTTCAGCTTTATGTCCTTTCCCTGTTTTAGGATGTTCTTTTCCACCAAACTGTAAACCCTTCCTTTGCCTTTACCATTCTCTTTTGCTTCTTCAAGCCCAGAAGCACTTGCTCTGGGGATGGCTCTGAAACATCTTCTTTCTCCTCTTGTATTATCTTGTGAAGGAAACTGGCTCTGAACTGACACTGACCTTTTCCCAAGTGGCCAGGGCACGTGTTTGAATTTCAGCCTTTAAGTGACAAACATGTCCCAAAACACAGACAAGTTTTTTCTAAACTGTCATCTCTAATTGTTTTCAGATATAAAATACGCATCTCAAAACTCACAACTCATTAGAAACTGAAGGAACTTTTGGCATGTAAATATCGTGTTTAAATGCTGAGAGGAATCTGGCAGAACATTACTGCCCTACCTTTCCAAATGTTGCAAGATATTCTTGGCTTATTGCATATTATATAACAGAGCTTTTAAACACGGATTATCTTTAGAAAGAAAGTCAGTGATTACTGTCAAACCTCAGTGATGCATTAGCTGAAGTTGATGAGATGCGTTTGCAAAAGGAACTGACCAAGAGAAGGGAGAAGTAGCCAGCCTGTTTCGGGAATAACAGTGTTCTTAAAGATAAGTAAATAATACATGTGAGCCCACATTTATTGTTCTCTTGGAATGCTTTTTTCTGACTTTGGAATAAATAGAAATGTTGTTTACATTATGCCTGTCTGCTTTTCATAGGGCTAAGTAAGGACTTCTTGCCTGTCAGTGTAGCAAAACAATTGGTCCAAACTGGGGCCATGGCAAGATAAAATATCTCCAGTTTTCTGTTGGCAGTCCTGCCATACAAGCAATTTCTGAACAGTGTAGCTCATGTTTTTCTAGGATTTTTACTGGCATCAGGAGGAGACCTGTATTAGGAGCAAAGTTAAAGGAACAGACTCTTTATGCTTTTATTTGCTTGTGTATTTTAAAGAGATGCTATCTCTGAGTGTTAAGATTTTAGGCTTCAAAAAGAATAAAAGAAGTATCTTGGGTGAATAATCTCATGCTCCTTGTAAGGGTATTTGTGCACTCTAATCTGACATAAAAATCCCAATTTTAAACCTGCGAATACTTTACCCAGTTTCTCACTTGATTTATTATTACAGGTTTATGATTTCTGAAAGGAGTAAAATATATCCCAGTTCTGTTATGAATCTTTAATAATTTGATCTTTTTCTAATGTTTAATGTACAGGTTAAATGTGAGTCTAACCAAAACTCCCATTCCTGCTGGTGAGATTTTGCCCTACTTGTAACTAGCAGCTTGCCAAAGAATGTGGTGGATTCTCTGTTGCTTATAATCTTTAAATCAGACCGAATGTCTTTCCGAGAAAGATGCCCTGAGTCAACCGCAACTTATTGGAACTGGTTTAGGAATTGCTGGGCAACCTTCTCTGGGCTATGCTCTGCAGATGTCAGAGAAGGTGACTGCACAGTTTCCATATAGATCTTAAAATCTACAAATACGGGGTTGATCTTTGAAATACCAGGGTCTTAAAAAACTTTTTATTTTTTCATCAAGGAGCTTTAAAGGCCTTTGATGTGTTAATGATCGGAGTAGTCTGGCTAGATGATAAATCTCAGATGAAAGAAAGAGATGGTGAGTTAAGAGTTCTTTCTCACCTCTGCCTGGGAGCCATGGCACATCTTAGTAACTTCCTTAATAAACAGTATGTGTGTTCATGGGATTGGGCATGATTTTAATTGCAGCTCAGTAGGAGGCTGTTTTCCTGTTTTATGAAAGCTCCCTTGATTTTTCAAGATGTCCTCATGCTTTGCAGAGCTGATATTGTACCAGCCTTACAGCTCCTTCTAGCTGAAAGCCCAGGGTTTAAGACTCTGGGATTGTAATGTCAGTTCTTGCTCTGGGCCAGATGGATCTTTTGTCTTCCAAGTCTTTCTGTAGAAGCTGGGCTGGGGACTATGGACTGCTTCCTGGAAAAAGTCCATCTCCTCCTTATTTTGAACATCAACTCTATTCTGGACCCTGAAACTTTCCCTGGGGAAAATGGCCAGTGCTTGTTGGTGTAAATGTCACTTTTTATAATTTGATATTTTTCAGCAAACACCTTCCTCCACAAATAGTAAAATATTTGGTCAGCAAATTCATGGGCAAGTCTACAAGCAACGATCACGAAAAAAAGCTACACTCAGAGATCACGCAAAGCTATGATGCTTTAAGAATCTCAAGGACTTTGTAGACCACCAGAGATAATGAATCATAGCAACCATGGAGGGCAAGATGAAAACGCAACATCAACTAGAAAACAAATTGCATCCTCTCTCTTAAGTGCTCAGAAGTATTTTAATGATGATGCTTACATACTTTTAAATCAGAATTTTCTGTCAGTGCCAGTGTATACATAGGCGGAGAAAAAGGAACAAAAGTTTTTCTTCTCAAAACCAGATTTATTAAGTATAAACAATGTCCTTCCCAGTCTGTCTTCAGCCGCCAGTGCTAAACTTTAACTTGCAGAAAGTATTTAACATAATGTGTGTAAATATTATGTTAAAGTTTTCACGTCCTGTTTTGAACAGTGGCAAAAATTTCCTTTCAGCCTTTAGGTTTTCCACTAATTTCTTTCATATTAAATCAGCGCAGGCTAAAAAATCTGCTGATCAGATTTTAACTGAGCTTTATTGTAATGTAGTTTAAGTGGATGCAGACGGCTGGTTTTTCTTTTTCTTTAGTTTTTCATTTTTTCCCTCCATGTCTGAAATATTATCTGGGAGACCGAATTTCTTGTGGCATTAACATGAGAGTCTCAAAATGGGCCAAAAAAATAAATATTGTAAAAATATGTCATCCAAATCAAATACTGTGTGAATAAGGGAAACTGGAGAGGTTACAATTGTGGTTCAAGGTTTTACATGCAAGGTACCTCAAAAGTTAGCTAAATACATTTCAGATGGATGTGAAATGCAGAGGAAATGTGTTAAGTATCTTCCCTCGGTGAGATCTGGAGCCTGGCTCAAATAACAGCCTTGAAGGTCAAGTTCCCATGTGGTTACCTATGGGGTGATGAAAATAGGCTCAGATCCCCATCTCCCTTTGACAACAGCATCCACCTGGTAAAAAGGTAGAGGATCTGCTACTGCCTAACAGTGAGTGCATGGTGGACACTGTAATACTCATCTGCAATCAAAACCCTGAGGGTGCCCAAGAAGTATATTGCAGTGTACAGAGCCCTTGGGTTTCCTTACACTGGGCAAAAGCTTTAGCTACCGACTGCTCATGGTGTTTAACTGTATAATTGTCTTAATTATGTTAAATTGCACTGTGTAGTCCCTTAACAATTATGTGGGTTAGCAACAGTATTAAATGACAGAAGAGACATTAATGTAATCATAGCATTGTCTAGCAGAAGCATGAAAGTCAGTAAATACCAGGCTCTGCACAGGTTTCCCATGAGGAACTGCTTTCACCCTTGCACACACGCTGGCAACTGCATGAGACTTCAGCATAGGGGATGATCATTTACACATCACTGATTATGTGATATGTAGAAAGTCTTTGCTTATGGGACAGCTCTACCAAAATGTTTACTTTAAAATACTCATTGAACAGTGAATGTTTGGGCAAAGAGCTTTCACACAGTGGTTTTCATCAAAGTGCTGATGTTGGCTATCAGACTGAAGGGTTTTCAGCTGGTTTTGAGTATGACAGAAACCTTACCATTACTATCACTGAGCTGGTTCAATTCAGTATTCCAGGGCAGTTTTTATGAACAGGGTATTTTCAGGGTGCTGTTCTGATCAGCTCTTTGACCATATTGCTTTGCCTGGGAGCCAGGAACACAGCCTTGAAATGAGAATCTCAGCACTGAAAATCAAAGAAGATTGCACAGAAAATATGGGGTGTAAAATCTCAACCTTTTTTGTCTAGTTTGTTATTCTGCTAAGGTCTTCCTGTTGACTCAGTTACTGCAGAGCAGTTTCCTTCCTGCCCAGGCCAAGGCAACAGAGATGTCTATAGCAGCCTCCCCATCCGTATGGATGGACTCTTGCTTAAAGATGTTATAGGTATGAAATAGCACAGCCACATCGATGAATCCCATCTAATATTAGCGAAACATTTATTCTTGCTGTCCTAAAATGTTGCTAAAATCCAGAGAAATGCCCTTCAGTTAAGCTACTTGACTGTCTCTGCCAGCAAAACCATTTGTACAGCTAGGATTAATTTATATTATTTCAAAGTAATAACAAATTGTGGAGAAATATTTTTTCACTTAACCATCTATGGAAAAATCAGTGCATTCCTCTTCTCATGTTTGGGGGTAAGCTATAAATTAATTCCTTAGGTATTTATAAGGATAGCTCAGTGTGTGGGATTTGCTAATATACCCTCCTGAATTCTAGTTTGGGTTTCCTCTGGTGAAGCGAGCATGCATATCCCCAAGTAAGCCATCTGGACAGACCATGTTCAGTCTGAAGAATTTAGCACTCCTGTAAAGTTAAAGCATTCCTAGAAAATTTTGGATTCCCTTACAAATTATATTTACATTTTTTCTCAGTGTAAGTGTAGCCAAGAAGGACTTTATCTGGAAGAGGTCTCCCATTTATCAACTGAATACCCATGCTTTGAGTGGTGAAAAGGGCAAAATTTAGAAAAGCAAAGAAAATCTGTTTGCAAGGAAGAAAGAGAGGTATTTTCTTAAGATGGCAGGCCTCCTTGCATTTGAAGTCAGATCTTATAGGATATTTGGCTAAAGTTCAACATGATGTGGTTTGAACCTGGCTTCCTTCTGTAAATAAAAGGGTATATTCAATGGATAGACCTTACTTTAATTTGAAATTCAGACACAAAGTCCCTCCGGAATTTGGGGAATTGTGCTCCCAGGGTTCTGACCAGTAAGTTGAATAAGGAGGGAGCTGTATACAAAGCTCCAGGGTCTCATATTTTGGGTTGAGGACATCTCTACCATTTAAAAATCCTTCCAAGTGACTACAAAAAAGGTTACAGAAACATATTGACAAATGAATGCTCTGTTTGTATGTGGGTGTTTGTCATTTTAAATCTCAGTCTGTCCTCCCGACAGCACTCAGTAGTGCCTTTGACAGCACTCATAAAATGTCGCAGTTAAAGAATTGCTTTATCAGCCAAAACTATCTATTAAAGAAACTTGAGGATTTTTCTGTTGAATAAAATATTGTACTGCAAATATTTGCTCTGCTTTAACCTGGCATTGTTCCTGCTCTGAATCTATTGACACGTTGTAGCTTTGAGCTGTGTCTCCGTATTCCTGATCTAGTTTCTTTACAGAACGTATTACAGCAGCAATTCATTTGGTACTTTGGTACAAGTGGAAGAGTGTGTCAGCTCTATTGCTTTGCAAAATACCTTTGCTGTGGACACAGATCTCAGTGAGTGCAGCTCATTTAAAGCCAGAAAACTTTATCTGGTCCCAGCATTACTCAGCTCCCACATTTAATGTCTCCATCGGTTGCACTCTTGGCAATTACTCTTGTCCAAAAAGAGATTAGAAAAAAGGGATAATTTACTGTTTGAAAAAGTGATTTATTTTAAAGAACTAATTACTGCAGTGCACTGTAGGTGTAGCTGGGGAGGGAGTAAGGATTAGGAGCCTTGCCAGGGTCCCAAAGAGATCTATCTTAAGCAGCTCAATGCCTCATTTTGACTGCAATTTTATCTATGTGTATTCCACATTTTGGGTGTCTGCTGCTCGTTGTGGATCCCTCTGGGTTTGTGGCAGCTTCAGAAAACTAATAGTCAGCCTCAACCCCTGGGGTAGTTGGTAGTAAGGAGCACTTTGCTTTTTTTCCTCTGTAAGCCACAGTCTCCAGCCTGAGAGAGAGATCTGTACAGTCCAAGCTTTCTCTTGCCCTACCACTCTCCAAACTAATTTTACAGGGCTCATAGGTTAATTTACTTGTTAGTAAGAGACATTCCCTTGAGAGAATGGGCTGGATTCATAACTCCCATTCAAATCTGGAGTAATGGCTTTTGTCTTGGAAACCACTCTATTTTATGCTGCTGCATAACCAGGAGTTGACTACTGTGTTGATCTTTCCAATCACCATTCTAGTTCCAGCACATACTTGTATGTGTTCTGCAGTAAAATTAAAGAAAGAAACACCAGGCAAATAAAACAATTGCTAAATAGATGTTACCCACTGGCCCTGGTTTCACACTCAGGATATTTAAAACAAATGTTCCCTTGCTATTGAGATCTTGACATGTTTGTGTTTAGATCGTGGGGTCAGCTGAAATCACTTGTGTTCACAGTGATCCCTGATGAGAGATGCTTTGAGACACAGATTATTTAGACTATTCTCAGTATGGGGTACAACTCAAAGCTCCTTAGCAGCGTGACTCTCATAACAATGATATAACCCAACAGCAGGTTCTCTGACCTGCCAACACGCCCGTCACTTCCAGGGAATTTGTGCAGCTAAACAAAATATTTATGAACTAGTGAGAAAACAGGAGCCACCTGCAATGAATTTGTCTTTATTTTAAGGACAGAAAGCACTCTGTGACCTCTCCTGATTTCCTGGCATGTGGTACCAGGGTTCGTGTGGAAATGGATCCCATCTCAAGAGATGCCAACAGTTTTCTTTTCATCTTGTCTCCTCTTGACTTACCTCTTGTTGCTGAACCCATCTCTCCTTCCATCCCTTCTTTTCTTCCTCTTCTAACACAAAACCTTCCCAGCAAATCCAGCTTCCCCAAACAAGACCAACCATTCCTCTCAACCTAGAACAGTGTAGGAAGTTGCTCTTCCCTCTTGCCCAGTCTTAGATCACTTTGTCCTTGTTAATACAAACAGGAGCAGGTAGATGATGTGTCCTGAAGGAAGTACTTGGCTTTTCCATGCGTGATTCATTCCTCACATGTAGTATGCATCTTTTTCTCTAGACAATCCACCTTTTCCTTCATGTCTCTCCTTTGTGTGGTGCTTTGAAGACTGTCAAACCCACAGCTTGCAGTAGGCTGTACTCAGTTATTTGAGTACAATTCTGGCTTTATAACATGTTCTTACCTGACACCTCTCTCTCTTTTCTAGTGTCCAGCTAAGGCTGGCTTTCTGGATGAGAGTCACAATAATCTGAGGTGTTGTTTGATTTTGTTTATTTTAAATTTATTGGAATCGTTTCACCATCCAGGAAAGACTAAATCAGTCTTGGTAGGATCCATGGGGCCTCAACCCAAAAGAAGCAAAGAATTCATCCTCAGCCAGTCCCAATCATTTTAGTAGATCTGTGTTCTACCAGAACATGCAAATTTGGTCAAAATGAAACACTTCAGGAAGCATACTGTTTTTGTCAGTAATTTGGTTTAAGAAAATAGGAAGGAGGAAGAATTGCCATTCTGTTGAAATATGCTGTTTTAAAAATACTGCTATTTTGGCTTTGTTCTCATTTTAGAGAAACCCTTCTTTGGCATTTTAACATTGTGTTGGTTTTGGTTTTTTCCTAAGATAATCAAAGTAAAAATCAGAAAAAGACTGGTCTTCTGTGTTGAATTCTGAAGCTTGTAGGCTTGATTTTGAAAGAAATGAAAGTATGTATCTAGATCAACAGCAATCAGAATTTGTTTCAGCAGACATCTGCTAGAAGCTGAAAAGCTTCATCAATATCCCTATCATCTCCTGTCATCCAGCTCTGTCTGGGGAAAGAGGGACTGCGGAGGATTCAAATAACAAATTAACATGGAATCATTACGAGTAATTTAACTTTTGTAATGAAGCATTTTTACACGAACAATAGATACAGCTTGAGCTCCCTCCTTTCCCGCAACTGTCAAACATGCTTGTTTTCAGGAGGCCTGGGATGAAATTCAGTTTGACTTCTCGATAACATCTTTTTGGTATCAAAGCGAGTGAATGTGGCAGAGATTCTGGAAAACTGCTGTGCACAGGAAAAATCCAAACCAACTTTTCCATCAGCTTTTTATTGTCCCTGAATTTCTCTTCACCTCCCCTTTTATATCAAGATTTAAAGACTTTTCTTGGTTTAAACATTTAATCTAAACAACAACAACAAAGCTACTGAAGAAGACACGGTTTTATCAAAATCTGTTGATGCTGACAGTTGATGACTTCTGAGTGATCATTTTTAAGTGATCAGTGCAAAGTAAAGCATCTGACAACTTTTTCAGGCTGCACATGAGGAAATAGACACAGTCATATCAGTAACAACGGAAAGTGCATATCCAATTCTTCTTATGGCATCACAGTAAAATCAGTCCTTAATAATAACAGCATTACAGCAAGATAGGTAGTTTTATTATTCTTAACAGCATGGGAGAGTATGGGAGAGTATGGGACAGAAAAAGTCGATTGAGTCTGAATAATATCTGCTGTCCTTACAATTAAAAAATACCATTGGGGAAGTCCAGCAAGAGCAATGTATTTGTGTGTCATCCCATTATTCTGTCTGTATTAATGTGCAATTAAAGTCTAGCCACGTTGACGGAAGTGAACATTATTAGGAGTGAAAACTCACTGTGCCCCAGAAGTTTTGTTTCAATTCATAAAAGGATCTGGTTGTTTAATTAAGGATCAGAGGCAAAATCAGATTCATCATGTATTTTAATTCATGAATCAAGCTTTTGTTTAACCAAAAGAAAGAAAAGTTGTGATTTACTTTAGTGGCATGAGAGTTGGACAACCTGATCTCATTAGGACTAATCACTTTCCAGGAAACACGGAGCGCCCTGCAAAGTCTCACACAGCATCTCCCAGAAATGATCACTATTTTGCAGCGCTGAGCTCAGTGTTTAATGCAACTGCTGCAAGAATCTGTCATTAGCCATGTTAGGGAGGACAAAATGGGGACAGAAGGCCACTGCTCTTGTGAGTGTGGCAATCCATGCTCACAAAAATTCCTCTTGCTCATTAAAACCACAGTTGGCCATCTTACCCCAACAGAGGCTTGAAGGAAAAACTGATCTTTATAACAAAAAGAAATAACAGATGGTAACTCCAAACAAACAAGGAAGTTGAGCAGGAAGAGATCAGATTTGGAGAACATGGAGCACAGACATCTTCAGGAGCTAATACATTGGCATGGGAACAGTCACCAAAGGCAAAAGAGGGTGTCGTTGTGACAGTCGTGTAAGCCTTGGTGGGGATGGTTTTCCCCTGTAAACTCCAAGATCTAGTAATAAAACACAATGAAGTATGTTTATTTATAAAACTCTGAGAATTGATTTGCATGGCAGTCCTGGCAATGCAGGCAGAAAGGCATTGCACATGTTTTAATATATATACATGGAAAAATAAATATACGTATATATTGTTGCAGGGTATGCATAAATACAAAACCCCACACCTCCTGGGTGGGCTGCGGTAATTGACTTCAGCACATGTTCTTTCCCATCTTCATCTGCAATCCATCCGCTAATTTCTTGATCTGGCAACCTTTAGGCTCCAGTTAAGCCCTGTCTCTTTCCCCCTCCCCAGTGCTTTGGCATTGAAAGATCTCCCTACAAATCTACTCTGGCTCATGGTCCAGCAGATCAAAGTACTCAGTCATTGACAGCATTTGTTTATAGTAAAAAATGCCATAGCTTCATATCCAGATTTAGCCTTCATCTCTTAGTGCTGTAGAAAAGGGACATTTTTAGATATCGGTGCTCATTCCTGGCTCTCAAGTTATCAGAATTTGCAGTTGTAATGTTCTTATGAAGAGTGAATGCTATTTTTGGCCAGAATGAAGGCCCGTCATGGAACAAGCCATTAAGACCCCTTACTTTATTAACAAGAGGGTAAAAAATAGTCCTAATTAAATATTTTTCAGCTCTCCTAAACATTGCTAAAATAGCTCCTTCGCTATGGGAGGGGACATAAGCAGAGGGTGTCAGGGGGAACCCCTTTAGCTGCCTGCATAATTCATACCGCTTGTTATGTGCCCAGCCCAAAGCTCATCTGCTAAAAACCAGTCCCGCTCTGCCACATGCAGCAATTCCTTCACACTGCAGAAGAAACTTGGTGAGAAAAATCACTGATGCCCTTCAAAGACCTCAAGGTCTTAAAAGCTTAAGAGAAGCTGAGCTGTGCAAATGCTGGTGTAAAGACACCATTGTACAAACAAGAGCTGCATTCCAAAGACACTGCCACCTTGGATTTCCCTAAAAAGAACATTATAGAACATCTCTCTTATGAGGAGAGGCTGAGGGAGCTGGGGCTCTTTACCTTGGAGAAGAGGAGGCTGAGGGGTGACCTCCTCAATGTTTACAAATATGTAAAGGGTGAGTGTCAGGATGATGGAGCTAGTTTTTTTTCAGTGATGTCCAGTGATAGGACAAGGGGCAATGGGTGTCAACTGGAGCATAGGAGGCTCCATGTGAACATCAGGAAAAATTTCTTTACTGTGAGAGTGACAGAGCACTGGAACAGGTTGCCCAGGGGGGTTGTGGAGTCTCCTACATTGGAGATGTTCAAGGCCCGCATGGACAAGTTCCTGTGTGATGTACTCTAGGTTACCCTGCTCTTGCAGGAGGGTTGGACTAGATGATCTTCTAAGGTCCCTTCCAACCCTTAGGATTCTGTGATCCCCCATTGCAGCTGCTGAATTATTTAGACTGTGAATCCTCAGGACAGGCAATCTCTATTTTGAACCTTCTACTCTACAAGTCCTGCAGGCTCATGATCTCTTCTCCTAACAGAGGTATGGGCTGTATTGTTGCAGTACAGATTTAGCACAAGTTTTGGTTACTGTCTGTGTTGAATGGCGAGACAGACTCAGGTAATGACAGGTCCCATTTGCTGTCTATGGAATGGATATATTCCATACAGTTTGTTGGGTGCACAACAATGAGATCAATTAGGTTCCTAACTAGTTTAAGAGTGTTGAAGTTTTGGCCCTGGAATATATTTGAGCAGAATTATGTACTTAAGGGACAAAGCCACGTGCCATGCAAGTTGTTCCCTCTACAAGCAGAGTCCCATCAAAGTGCCACTGATGACAGCACAGAGAATGAAAACTACACACAGTGTTTCAGTGAAAAACAACATGAAAAAACACTTCTGTCAGAGAATAACTTATGTCTTTTTTTGCATAGATGCATCTGGAAACATTGTTTTCCCTTGAGTTTTGCTTTTCAGGTGAAGAGGATCAGGCCTGTAATGAAAAATGACTTGTGGAGGGAGAAGTAGTGTGAAAAGGTCCAAAATATACACAAGAAGGATCTAAAGCTGTCAATGGGTTAGAGGTAGAGCTGCACACTTCTGCTCCTATGGCAAGTGTCCCAAAGATGACTGAGAAGCTTTCAAACTTGAAAAAGACAGGTTTTCTTTGAACACCTGAGTGATTAACTTCTAAGAAATGAAAACCCAATGTGACTAGGGAAGTCAGAAGAGAAATGGTAAAGTTTCTCCTCCAACCCTGTGCCAAACACCGGTACATGCATGTTGAATGTGAACTTAAGCCCAATCCATAAGCTCCCCCAGGACAGCCTCTAATGGCCAGGACAAATAAGAACACAGTATTAGCTCCAGCACTCTTACTTGCAGTGTTCAGGGACATTTTGGATGGGGCTTTGAGCAACCTGGTCTAGTGGAAGGTGTCCAGGTCCGTGGCAGGGGTGTTGGAATTAGATGATCTTTAAGGTTCCTTCTAATGTAAAGCGTTCTATGATTCTGTGAACTTGCTTGTTGAGGGTCTTCATCCACATTGCTTTCTTTGCTAGCAAGCAGTGGTGTGTTGTTGGACCAATGAACAAGCCAGGCAACCGACCATTGCCACAACACCATGGGACTGGCAACATAACCCCATGTTTTTTAATGTCAGTCACCTAAAACAAAACTCATGTTGGTGCAGGGGAGCTGTGCACGGCCACCTGTTGAAATTTGTACGAGCTTTTATCATCGGCCAGATTTGTCTTTGGAGCAAAGGATACTCCCCCGTTCAGACCTTCAAAAGTTAAACTGGTGCTTAATGTTGCCAACCTCACCCTTCCTGTCCCCTCCTCACCTGCCTTTGATGGTAAGCCAGGTATTGTTTGGATGATTTATACACCCAGTTCTGTTTCTTCACCACCGAAATGCCATCAGCTATTTCTTTACCGGAGCACACTGTGTTCATGAGGACTGATAATTATGGTTGTTTTCCTCTTCTATAAATCCTGTGGAATTTATACTCACAGGTGCTCTCTGAAAATGCTGTGGAAGCAAAGAGTCACCATATTCTCTCTGAGTTTACAGCAGGGACAATCAGTGTAAGTGGGAAAAGTGCCATCTTCTTGGACGTGCACCCTTGAAAGAGACATGAGCACCTATATGGTTTCTCTCTGAACCAAGATATTGCTTGAGGTCTGAAGTGCCTGGGTTTATCTTTTCCATGTGCTCACATTCTGTTTTGCTATAACTTTCCATTGAATCATAGAATCATAGAATGATAGAATGGTTTGGGTTGGAAAGGACCTTAAGATCATCCAGTTCCAACCACCCTGCCATGGGCAGGGACACCACACAATAAACCATGTCACCCAAGGCTCTGTCCAGCCTGGCCTTGAACACTGCCAGGGATGGAGCATTCACAACTTCATCTTCTTCTGTCCTAAAACTGAGTCAAACCTGGAAATTCTATCCTACGGAAAATTCTGGCATTTCACATGTTTCCATTCCCAGTCAAAATTGAAAGAATATGTTTAGAAATTCCAGCTTGGAAAAAAAACCCCAACAACTATTGCCCATCACCTGAGCCATCCCCATTGGAATATAGCTGACATGTTTTTGCCAAACATTTTATTTTCTTTTTCTATCACAATAGAGAAAGGATATTTAAAAAAAATCCCTTTAATCTTTAACAAGTTAATCAAAATTGTCAGATGACCTTTTGTTTTGATAAAACAGTATTATTCTGACCAAAAAGCACTAAGCATTTAGCCAGAAGGTATAATCTAAGCCTATTCTTTTCCTCCCCTATTCTTTCCTCCTGTGCCAAATTCATGAACACAGAGACACGGAGGAGACCCACATTCTTCTAAAGGTCTTCTTGCCACAGAGAAACCCTTTGCCACAAAAATCCTTTCCTGTCAATAAGGCCATTCACTGATTTGACATTATTGGCACTCTCCTGCCTGGTAACAAAAGCCTCCATAAAGAGTCATTCCCAAACAGAGCGATTTATATAGTTTGGGAAACAGTTGGCTGTGGCCAAGATGCTCAGTCTGTCTCACCTACAGAACTGCACCTTCACTTGAAACCCTAGCACTTAACATTACACCTAGTCTGCTACGTTACATTCATCCTATGATCTGGAATACCACAAAACCCCAAACAAAATGGTGTATTGCTGCGTCTGTGAGAAATGCTGTGTAATCAGAGACATTTCCCAGAAAGGGCTGCTATCATTCTGTGCAAAAGCACAGTTGGGCTTTTTCTTTATGCTGGAGATCCTTTTGCCTTTTCCAAAGAGCATTTGGACAAGAGAGTTCAGGAAAAATAGAAGCTAAGACAGTTGCACTACACTTATAATAACTTTCAAATAGGATAATATTAAATGACATGAACAACATGCTAAATTTGCAAACCTGTGAACAATCACAATTTACTGACATACTCCACCCCTGCTGAAACATCTGAAATACACGCAGATCGTGACGCTACTTCCCACTAGCACAGTGATGTGGCCTTACTGCTCCTAGAATTGAGAGTGAAGGTTTAAACCTGACCGAAAGGGAGAAGATCCAGATAGACCAATTTTTGGAAGGAAAGGATACTTAGGAAATCATCTATAAACCATAATCATGAGTTTTCTCTCCAGGACATTTAGGTTAAATATTAGACAACTGCAATCATCGTTGAATACAATAGGAAAAAAGTGTACTAAACCTTGATAGATCCATTTATGTGCTCTTCCCAGTGAAAAAGCTGGAGGGGTGTGAAGTGATACCTCTCTGCCATGCTACATATTGCCCTGGCATATGGGTCTCTGCTGGTGAACCTTAGCGATTAAACCCGCTGCAACTTCAGCTTAGCCACAGTGCCAAGGACAAACCGGAGCATGAGGTCACTGAAAGAGAAACACATGTTCATGAGTTTGTCAGCTCTTTAGCTAATTATCTGTCAGATCTTGAAGCTCTCAAATCCTCTGGGGCTCACACGCAAAAGGAAGGTGGTGCCCTTCTTGTCCCATCTTTCAGCAGGGAATCCATGGACTTTCTCTGGAAGATTATCCACATGCCACATTCTGTCCATGCATCAATCACGTGCCATTATCTAGCTGCCGTTGGCTGGGGTCCTGTCTCCAGGGACTTTGGTAGAAAAGGCCCCAAATGACCTTAATGGATCAGGATCCAGTCTTAGTATGTAAGAAAAAAGCATCTCTCCTTTCTTTTTGTGTCATAATCCCTCACTAGGCACACATGGAAGATTTATTTTAATAGGAATTCTTTATAGATGTCAAAGATTACTTTATAAATGTCTCCAAAACACCTTTGTAGCCAAAGCACTTTATGTTTTTATCTCTCTCTGTATTTTTGTGTACATACACAGATATATGTAGCATAGGATCGCACAGTATCTAAACAAGAGTGTATTTTGGTTTTGTCAGAGCTCAACCGTAATACAATAAGAGTTAATCTCACCATTGAAAAGTCAGCTCTTCATCTAACTTTCTGTCTTACACAAATGCTATGTCATCTCCTGAGCCACGCAGGATGGATGATCAGCCATAGCATTACCAAACGAGGCCGCAAGCTATAAGCTGGCTGCAGCAGTGTGGTTGCCTGAGGCAGGGGGAATTATTACTTGCTCTGTGGTATCTGTCAGCATCTTGCCATGAGCTTTTATTCTATAGTTATGAAAAGGACCTGAGGCACAGCAGGCATTATGCATGATCTGCTGCATAAAAAAGGATCATGCCCTTATCAGTTTTCTACAGTAATTTGCTAAATGTCATTGCTCTAACCCAGGTCTCATCCTGCAGAGCCCTGGCATGCTGTGGTCCTGATAAATGCAGTCTGTCCTTCCCCTCACACTCATGTGAGTGTTTGCTCTGTCATGGGATCTTCTGAATTCTGGATGTCTGATAGGCCAGTTAGCTGCCTGCATAAATATTTTCACTTTCTTATAGTCAATGCTGAAACAAAAACTTTAACTGAAAATAGCTTGGGGTAGTTATCATTGTCTTAAAATTAATTTCATAATGCATTCTGTTCATGGACTCATTGATTAGTGCTCCTGTGCTGGCTTTTGAAGTTCAGATGGCAATATTGCTTTTGAATTGCAGAGTACAATGTTGCAGAGAAATAACATTTTTACCACCAGAAGCATTACATTTTAGTTGTGTTTATATCTGGAAGGCTATCCTAAGCTGCTCATGGAAAAGTAAAGCTAAACATTCTAGCTCAGAAACAGTGATACATGTTTATTGCTAACAGATTTGACTGTGTGACTTAAAGGGCTGATTATCATTGCTATCTACTTTTTCTGCATCCTAAAGAGATTTGAAATGATAAAAAGAAAATAGTAGGCTCGACTCTACCAGCTGCAGATTTAAGGAGAACATTTTAAAACCTCAATAAGAGTTTTAAATAAGAAGAAGGTGAGATCCTAGTTTGGATGGTGAGCTATTTTTGACGTTATTTGATGTAAGAACTCAACATGGATCTTTTTGAAATATGGTTCTTATTACCATTTGGACAAAGCACATTTCCTTTTCTTGATTCAATCATGAAAAAATTCCACTTACAGATAGTCCATACATTAGTGCAGCCTCTTTCACACATTACTACATCATAATACAGTTGGCTGCACTTGCCTCGAGCAGGTCCACTCTATCCATATGGCCTGGCTTTATTATTTCTTGCTCCCATCTGTTTTAAGTTACCTTCTTTGGTCTACTTTTTTCCAAGAGATGCTCTTCAAATATGTGCAGAAAGGCTGTTTCTGTGAGAAAATGTGAACAGGGGACTTTTCCACCCTCACATCTGTGCAAGGTTCACTGAAGTCAATGGAGCCTACTGGTGTAGATTTTGGCTTTCTGGAGTCTGTTAAACCCCATTTTGTCTGCATGGCCTAAGTTTGCATTGCAAAACCCTAGAGGCCTGGTTTTGAAATCCTTTATTCATATGAATATCCCTGCTGGAGAGCAGCATCTTGCAAAAAGATGTCTTTCATTTGCATTTTCACGTTCACATTCACCTTTTTTTCCCCTCCTTATCTCTCCCCAGAGGGTCAGTGAGTACTGAACACACCCTCCACGTGGGAGTAGTAAAGCAAAAGCCCTGAAGCTTTTCCATCCTTACAGACAAGTTAAACCATCAAAACCTAGATGATATTTCTACTGACTTCCACAAGCTTTTGATGAGCCTCAGCATGGGCTGGGAAGCCCAGAGAAGCAAATCCAGCTCACAAGACCTTCTACCATCCACGCTCACTAGATGGTCAGCCCATCAAAGCCACTTCCTTGTTAGGGAGTCCATAATCTTCTCCTTTCTTGTTCTCTCCTGAAACTCGATGTTCCCAACATAGTGATGCCATTTGACATTGCTGATCCCTCCTAAACACCTGCTATCAAATGCATCAAATCTTTTCTTGTCAGCTTGCGTAATGCCCCAGGTCTTTGCAGTATCAAGCAAAACTGATACCACACAGCTGTTGTAGAGCCTTATTTTTTGTTTTGCGGACATGTCACTGCCCCATACTTTTGCCCTTGAATTTATTTACATTGATCTTCACCTTATACTGGTCAAGCTTAAAATGACATCAGGCAAAATCCGGGGAGAGTGGACCAGAACTCTGGGAATGGGAATAATACAAAAACACGAACGCTGCCACGATTACGACTGACCTCAAAGAGGAAGGACAAATCCAGTGTTCCTATTCCTCAACAGACCCAAAGTCATGATTTAACCGAAAGCTTTGATATTTGTTTCCTCTGAAAGTTTCAATTTTTAGGAACTTTTTTAAACGTGATCGCTAGCCTTTGGGCTCACCAAAGAGGAGCCAAGACTCTAATACTTGTTAATAGCTCAACATGCTGTATTGTGAATCCCCTTAGGGACAGAAGACAGTGGATCTTAAATAACGCATTAAGGATGAAGGATGGGTTTTCTTTTTCAAAAGAGAAAACTTGTGATACAGCTGAATTTATTGATGAAGTTCTGCAGTGAAATTTAAAAAGGAAATAACAGAGGGGGGAAAAAGTGGAAGTAAAAGCTCTGTGCATAATTGTTTTCATTTGTCCAGAGGTAGGTAACACCATTTATCACAATTTCTAAACCACCTTCTGACTATTTTTAAGTTACATAGAAAGTCTAAAAGCAAAGAGACATAGATTGATCCTGTTGAGTTTTAAATTAATTTAAATTAACCTTTCCTGATTTGCTTTCTCTGCTGTTTAAACTTTCTTTGTGTGAGTGTGGAGAAACAATAAAGTGTGTCTGGATATTTGTGGAATAAATGGAATAAGGAAATAATTTTAAAATAATTGGAAATAATAATATGGAAATAATTTGAAATAAATTAAAAAAAATCTTTTGAAAAAGCCTAGATCTGTGTAGAATGTCTTTTTTTTATAGACAAATTTCAGGAAACGTCCACAATTGCACAATCAGGCTATGCCAGCACATGCAGAGCACTGCATATATTCATTCAAGGTAATATTATGCCACAAAATAAAGAAATATTCCTTCCTAGAATAGTAGAATTTTATGAGAAAAAATTAACACAATATGATCAGACATAAAAGAATATATTAAGCCTAAAGAATTAAAAAGTTTAACGTTTTCTCCAGTATTGAAGAGGGCATTAATAGGACATTAATAATATGAACAATAAATGTTAAAATGTATTTTAAATAATAATATCTAATATAACTACAATTATATAGTTACATTATATTATATATATAATACATAAATTATTATAATATCTTTTTTATAATCATCATAATAGTATTTCAACAGTAGGTTTGAAAATAACTGTTAAAACAAATATGCAAAAATAATTTTCAATTTTTAAATAATTCTGTATTACTAATTATTAATTATATTTTACATAGTATACTTATTATTTTTATTTATATATTTTAATATGTAAATGTAATTAATATGTATATTAATATGTATTTAATTTACACATTACATGCGTGAATAAACTGCTTGCAGTTTGCAAACACACCTTTCTGGCAATTAACATGAGACTCTGGGGTATTTTAATTTTTTCCTCATAATTAAAAGCCATGTGCATACAAACTATCCAGCATCAAATTGAGTCTAGCTGTAACTTCATAATTTTCATCTAATTCCTATTAACTGTGACCAGGCTCGTGTTCTATGAGAATCCTGGAATATTTTTATCTTCCAAAGGAATAAAGTTAGCATGCAGCTAAGGAACGAGTCAATAACTGCACTTGACAGTTCAACATGAGGAATTTTTCTGTGATCATTTTTTACATAGCTTATTCTAAACATTGTTTTTATTGTTTACATATTTAAATAAACATAAATGTAAATGTAAACGTAAATGTCAATAGAAATATATGCAAATAGAAATACAATTATAATTGTAAATAGGAATAAAATTATAAATGTAAATCGAAATACAATTAGAAGTAGAAATAGAAATATAAATATTAATATAAATATTAATGTATTAATATAAATATAAATATTAATGTAAATATTAATGCAAATAGAAGTATTAGTATAAATATACAGATAAAACATATAATTCAAACATAAGTGTGTGATTAAAAAGCACATTTGAGAAGCTATTCCTTAATTACAAGATGATTAAATCAAAGTTGAAAAGATTTACAGCCTCATCTACAAACCTTCTCTAGAGCAAAGATTTCTATTCATAGGAACAGATACTGTAAGTTTTAGGGCTCATTCTAGATTCTGGTCCTGACAGGAGACATAGACCCATCATGCCTGTTGGGATAAAATCTGTCCATAAGCAGTTATCAGAATAGTCCTATTTTTTTTGTGCTAGAGAACAGTCTTTGCCATCCAAGATTCAAGGGATTTATTCTTCTGAAGTTAATAAAAAAAAAATCATCTTCATTTGAACTTCTAAAAAATTAATTCAGATACTTGAGTTGCAGTTTTAAATGGGGGTGATTTAGGGGAGAAATAATAACTTCAGTGCAACTAATAATATGAGTAATCATAGAATCAACTAGGTTGGAGAAGACCACTACGACATCTCCGATTTGCAAGTAAGGATGCATCCTTTCTCTATGAAAAATGCACTTTTTTATGACAGTGAAATTAGGTTTTTAACTCTTCCAGGGTTGGCTTGTTTGGTTTTTTTTTCATGAAATGGCACTCTGTCATTAGCTGGTTAAATCCCACTTCAGCTGAATTTGCTTTGAACCCAAAAGTAGCACCGTAATGAGAAAACACATTTTAAAACCTTTAAAACATGGGCTGGACCCTTTACAGAATGTGTCTTTTAATAGCAACAGTGACATAAGATAGCGGTGCCTTTCAACTATGGGGCTATTTTTTGCCAAGATCATGTCAAATCAACTAAAAAGAGGCCAATTGATAATGAGCTTGTGTATGTCTGAGGTCATTATTTCTGGGCAATGAGGTATCAAATTCTGAGCAGCAGTTACCTGCGTAAAGAGCAGTAAAACAGAGGTGATTTTAACTAGAGCATTAATAGCATGCAATGTGATCCTTTTTCATTGAAATCATGAGGGTTTGGGGTTTTTCCTGCCACCCTGTTTCCTTTTTTTAAATGTTAGGACTCTTTGAATGTGGCCAACAGGAGCAGCACATCTCTGTCCCAGCCCCAGTCCATGACTGGCTGAGAGCCATCCTTGGCCTGGAAAGAGGTCCTGGCATCAGACAGGGATAAGGACAAGCTCAGCCTTGGTAGATTAGGGTATGGATAAAGGAAATACATCCCACCCCAAAAGGTGGGAGCAGCACAGTGAAGGTGGCACAGAGGGTCAGTGGAAAGACCCCTCAGTGTCCAGCTTTGGAGGATGACTGAGCTGAAATAGCTGTTCCACCAGTGAGATGAAGATGTTGGGCAAGAGAGCATGAGGCTCCATGAAGCTGCGCATGGGCAGACCTGACTGTATATCAGACTAACTGATTTCTGGTGGAAATGAGTTTGCAAACACACAGACATGTGGACACTGTGCCCAGGCTGAAACATATGATCTAGAATAACAGTAAAAGAATACATCTGGGCAGGGAATTCAAAGCTGTCCAGCTGAATTGTTTCCCAGGAGACAGGCAGCATGGGCAGAGGTCCTCTATAGAGGCTGATGCCCATAAAGCTGGTTATCTGAATCAGAGCCCAACTCCTCATGTGATGCCAGCTTTGATCTCCAGAGCTGATATCCCTCTTAGCTGAGCAGCTGCTCGCAGGGAATTTTCCAAGAGCAGTCTTGTCTCTGTTCGTTAGCCCTTCTCATGGCATAATATCATGATGTGTTGACTTTGGGTAGCCAGCTAGTGTCATTTAGGGAATAGTGCCATGTGTATGACTTTGTACTTCGCACAAGAAACCTGGTGAGCCAGAGGCAGATAAAGGGTGTAGTCAGGTATGACACCAGAAGGATGCAGGTCCCAACATTGTTTTGTTTCCATGTGAATAACACCAGAACATGTGTTTAGGCAGGGGTCACCCACAAAAGCAAAATACAATGCTCCCTGTCTTTCAAACTGCTGAAACTGTCATCTGTCTCAAATAGGAATATACGTTTTGTATTTACTTTTGGGCCACATAGGAAGCCACACTACAAAACCTCTCTCTACCAGTGAGCATGGGGGATGGACTGAAAAGAAATGCAGTAACAACTGGTCCTAAGCAATGGTAGCAGAAGGAAGGTCCATGAAAATGCAATCAAAGCAAATGGGACAAAAATTGTCAGTGCACACAAAATGCCATCAAGATAAAGCAGCTTCACCCATAGCTAGACCATTGATTAAACTACATAGGTATAAAGAACTCCAGCTCAGTACAAACTCTCCCTTCCCTATTCAGTATCCCATAAAGCTGTATTCACCAATGTCCTCTCCCTGTGCCAAAGACATCAGCAAGAGCTGAACCTTGGCAGTATTCCGCTCCAGAAATCACATGGGACTGGGACTGGGAGAGCACAGAAACTGGCTACTGTTCTGGATTCAGAATAAAGCTCTGAGGTCTCAAAAAGCAGATTTGGTGCCATTGCTCTTAAATGCAAGAGACATTAGGGTCAGCAGCGGGGATGCTGCAGGCAACATGGAGCAATTATGTTCTGTGAATTCTGCCCTGCAGAGCTTACTCAGGTGGACAGACTCATTAACAACAATTAACATCCCATTTCCAGGCATGGCTTGTAAAAGGGTAATCACTGACTCAAAGCTGAAGTAACATTTAAAAGTCAGGTTTACTGCACGTCCAAGTCAAACAAACCAGATCTGAGTTTCTGCAGACGCTCAGTAGTCTCATGTGCTGTTTCTGGGCAACAGGGAGGCTGTTACACAAACAGCTCCAGCGGGCTGAAACCATGCTTTATTCAACCCATTTCTGAGCAGTGCCCAGCTGCATTCTGCCTCCCTGCTTATTTATTATTCAGCATTAGGTGACCTTGTTACCAGAGCAGTTTTGCTTGGAAAACATTAAGGGGAGGTTCAGAAGTTATTGGAGCTTTCTTATCGCGTAGCCAACATGATTTCCTAATCAGTACACATCTGCCTTGCATTTTGTGAATTTTAGCACACTGTGGCCAGAAAAGCTTTTCTGGAGCCTGCTTGGTTGTTATACACTCAAGTCACTGCTGCTTCACATCCTGGTCCTCCAAACGCTCAAGTACTTGAGTTACTTTGAATGTCTAAGCAGTCCCATTAACCTAGTGGGAATATCTGAGTGGGTAAGCGTCTGCAAGATCCTAAATCTGAAGTGAGGCTGAAAAGCATAGGTGAAAAGGGGCCAGAGAGAAGGGAGGAGATGATAAAACCACACTAAGTAGTGAGCAACCTTGGGCTGTGAAATTGGGTGTTACTATTTAGCTCCACATGGTAGAACAATGGGGAACTTCTTGTAGCACAGGTAAGATAACAAACTGAGAAATGACAGAAGGAAATACTAGCTTTCAATCAAGTCCTGTAATACTCTCTTCATCACAAAACTAATTCATGCTGGAAATTAATCAAAACATACAACAAAGGGAACTGTTGTACTTCTCCCTAGCTATGGAAGAACAATACATGTGTTGGGTGATTATATGAGGAAAGAGATAGAGTGGCAATAATAGGACAGTTCTTCAGCACAAACTAGGAGATGTTATTAAATCGATTGGCACTGATTTTAGATGCTAGCTAAGACATATTATGGATTTAAAATGAAACATGACAAATATTGTTGGACTGGGGAGAACAGCAGCAGCTGAGACAGAGAAGTTTGTGCTCATTAGTCCTAAAAGCAGTTTGAGGTGGGGATTTGAACTGTGATATGTTTCTACTCCACCCTTGCAATCTATTACCAAGAAGTATTATTAAACCAGAAAATGCTGGTTAAAGACAAAAAAAATAGATCATTTTTTGTAAATAATACCATTGAACGCCTTCATGCTCAGGGGTATCATTGCTCATTCAGGGTTTAAATTGACTTGCCAAGATTAGAGACACGGCAAAATAAGCCCTTCCATTACTACAGGCAGCCCACCATGAGACACAAGGGTGTAGGTGTCAGTTCTGGTGTCATGCCCTGATCTGAGCTGATGTGACTCATTACTGCTCTACAGAAATGCAGTTTCCTGGTTGCTGGGCTATGAGCTGTTTGTCCTCTTGCAATCCTTTTCCATTCACCTCCCTTTATGGTATAGCAGTAGAGTTGAAGTGTATATTTGCTGGAAGAACACCACTGGCAAAGCCTGCCCAAGTCCCCTGCTACTTTCACATCCTAAAACCACAGTGTGATGAATTTAAATGGAAAAAAAACACTTTCTCCCTCACCTCCCAGACCAATCCAGATGATTGCTATAATAGAGACACTAAGAGTTAATGACAAATGTGGCTTTGATGGTGTCTGAGCCTTTGATGTGCCATCACATGTCAGTTTGTGGGTGCTGCTGAGCCCCTGTATTCGAAAGCCCATCAGGCAGGAGCTGGTGAGCCACGCCCAGAGCTACAGCTCCTGTCATTAACAAATGCAATCAGAAGCACAATTAGAATAGAGAATATGGGAGCAGAGAGAGCAGCAGCCTTTCAGTGGGAAAAATGCCTGTTTGCTGAAACGCTTTGCAGCAGCTTTCAGGTTTTGACAACCACCTGCAACAGTGCAAGGTGGAGTTTGGGAGGACCCAACAGCTTCACCTCTCTTCTGGCACCAAAGGGTTACTGATGTGTTTATGTATAATGGCCAGGATGTGCTGATTGCAGTTTTGTAAGGTTTTTTTTTGTAAGAGGAGTAATAATCTGGGTGGCTCCATGCTCAGGGGATCACATCTGGATGCCCTGAGGTGCTGAGCATCAAATCTTTGACTAATCAGGGCTCAGCAGAAATAAGCAAATTCAAATCCCTTCACTTATTTGTTTCTGCAATGCTTGGAGGACCCCCCTGTTAGCATGGGTTCATGATGCTGCCAGGCTTAGGTGAGAAACTGCCAGCTTCTGTGCGTTAACATAGATCTTTGTAGACTTTATGTTAGCAATTCTCTTGCTATCTCTCCTTTTCTTTCCACTGTGTCATTTAAGTATTTAAAACCGCTACATATAAATTTCTTTCGTGTATTTCCACATTAAGATACTTCAGAATCTTACACTTAAATTATCAATGACTTTGCCAACACACCATCTCAGACATGACTGAGTGGCGAAATATATTAAACTTAGGAGAGTACCTATTTCTCCCCCTGTCCCTCTTGAGCTCTGGTAATTCCTTATGTAAGCTCCTGGGCAACTCACTGTAACTTTTTGCACCTCATTTCTTTAATCTATTTCACAGAGCTCCAATAAATTCTTTCTCAAAATGTTTGTGTGCAACTAAAATCATTAGCTTCCTTTTGGGTGATGAAACACAAACTATTACCACTTATTGAGCCTGGTAATCAAAGATAATTTGAATATAATGTGGCCTCAAAATTAATAGCCCTGAAACAAATAAGAATCATAGAGTCTGCAGAAAATTACCATAATATGAGCACAGCGGGCTCACTTTAAATGTGTCTTTAGAAATAAATTGCGTACTAATAATCCTATTATTCAGTGGAAAAAAGAATCTTTCTGTGTTTATTAGATACTCTGGAAAAACCACAGACTTTTATAATACTGTTTCTCACAAATCACTTCAGTTTAATGACAAGATATTGTACTTCATCTCACATTTAAGTAAATATGTTTATTTCATCCTGGAGAGAGATTTTCTTTTAACTTTATAATTTCTACTAAGCTCATCATAGAACAACATGAGCACTGCCAAATGGAAATACATACCACACCCCCCCCCCCCGTACGTTTAAAACTCAAGGGTTTTTTCTTTCCTCCAGCACAGAAAAATACTTATTTATTCTGACAAAGAAGCAAAAGAGAGCGATCAGGGACACTAAATTTAACTGCTGCCTGAAGTCATAAACATCTGGTGGCTATTTTAATTGCATTGTGAACTAACCACAAAATGCTCCGCTAAAAGAATAGAAATATTTCCCCTGTGCAATATTGTATTTTAGAATTCCTCTCTTCTGAATCAATGTCAGACGTGATTACAGCACAATGAAGTCTGTGTTTTCATGCCTGCATATTGCCGAAAACGCCGCATACCCTTATTACAATTACAGCGTTACTCAAAGATTCGCAGACAGATGAATTATTCAGGTTATTGCTGCAATCGCTGACTTAAATATAAAACAGGACATTCACATCGTTGTCATTATTTTGCAAGTAGGTTAGTAGATTAGTAAGTCTGTATACAAATACTGGACATTAGAAAGCCCTCAGATAGTCACACAAGAACACAAGTTTGCGTATTGAAGAATGTATGCATATATATACACAAACACACAGATACTTGTAGAGATATGTATATACATATATGTAGGATGCATTTAGGAAGTAGTAACACAACCTACCTAAATGTGAGTAGAAATTGTTGTTAATAAAATACTTGCACGAGTTGTACAGGGACCTTCTAAATGTCTGTGCTTCCTGGGGAGACCAAATGACCTCTTTTTTACAGATACCAAGATCAAAGCTCTTGCTTTAGATACTCCAGCTGTCTCTCTCGTTGGCATTTGACATGCAACCCGGTCCATTTAAAATCAGGGGGCATGTAAACATTTTAACCCTTGGCAGCAGTATCTGAGAAAGATGGTAGCAATAAATGGTCATAACTGCCTGCGCCAAATCACATTTGGTGTCCTCCCTTTGAAGTCCATGCAGGCACTGTACCCTATGGCTTTGACAAAGAGCCAAGTCCAAAAAAAGGATGTAGGCTCTCGGAGCTGGCCGGATGTGGACTTTGGGATCCAGAGTGGCTCCGTGCAGCTGAACGGTTGCCTCCAAACACAATGCAGCCCTCCTTGCCTGACCTTGGAGGGTCTTTGCCTGCTTTGGTGCACTGCCTGCATCGCCCCAGCACTCAAATAGCTATTTTTTCACCTAAGCAGAGGGGCACCTTCATCCCTTGTGAAATCTCCTTTGGTGGGTGTGCACATGGGTAACGCATGCTGGCAGGATTAGACCCTGCCCTTAATAGTCACAGCTATTTTCTCTTTTCTAAATCACTGCCACAGGAGGGTGCCATTTTTCTGTTTAAGCCCCATCTGGTCAAGTCCCTTACTCAGAACTGAGCCACAGGGTTCAAATCCTTCTTGAGATCCATCATGTCCCAGAAGAGCAGGAGATGATGGATGTGAGCCCAGAAAAGGTGTCCTCGCATGCCCACACCCTTAATAAAGAAGTCAAATCAAGTTGCTTAGGATAAGCAAGCAGACAACATCAAAAAGATCCTATGGGCAAAAGCCCTTCTTCTGCAGACTTGTGGTCCTCACTGCCAGATTGATTTCTGTCCTATTTTTGTAAGAGAGAGGGTAATGGAAAACCAGCACCCACCTCTTCTCAGCCATGTTTTAAAAGAGTAAGACTCTCTTTCTTTCCAGGTTTTGACTAAACAGTGGTGAACCCCATCCCATTTGACTCTTGAAGCCACCTGCCTCCTGCAGCTGCACACCCAGATAAAATATTTTGGTTTGTCTGTGTGTTGAATGCCATTCTCCCCATGCAGGGAGCCCAGTCACTTAACCCAGATTCATTTTGGGTTCACGTGCTTAAATTTTTTTTCCCTTAAAATCCCAAAGTGCCCGAAGTGCCCCAGATGTGGCGCAAAGGCCCTAAGATGGGCTGATGTGATACTAGTTATCAGAGGGGCAGAGCAGACCTGTGGCACATAAGGTGACACAGAACTTGTTCAACACCACATGGTGCTTGTGGGGAAGAGGAGGAGGGCTCTGAAGACCTGGGTACATCCTCCACAGAGACACCCTCATTGTAAGGTGGATGCTGGAAAGTCAACTCTCACATTTATTGCCTGGGAGCAGAGTGGGGAGCCATGTATGTGGATGAGGTGATAGGATCTGGTTCTCAAGGAGAGATCCGTTTCCTTCTTGGAGAGCAGTTGATGTAGTCAGCTGAAGGGGCAGAAACAATCCTGGTGGCAGAAGCCAAAGATTTCCGTTCTCCAACCACAAAGCAGCTCCTACTGCACTCACCCATCTGCTTGGTTTCTGCAGACAGCTGAGTTTCAGGTACATCCCCCCCATTGCTCCTTCTGGTGCCATTTTCCTTCTGGACAGCCACTTCCATGAGTGATTTGTGTCCCCATGCCTGGACAAGCTAGTTAGATATCTACCCCATGTGACCTCCCTCCTTGGGTCTCTGCTGGTAGCAATCAGGCATCCTCATGAGCATCCTTGTGCCTTGGACCCACTGTCCATGCACAAATGTATCTAAACACAGACATTTTATGGAGCAAATACTGCTGACTGGTTTATACCCACATTGCTTTCCTTCCTGCTCTATTTTACCCTCAGAGATGCATCCAAGTTGGAAATTCCTTCAGCTCTGTGCATGTCTCCCCATTGCATGCGCACAGCCGCTCAGGTTGGGATGGTTTCTCCATTATTAAACTCAAAAGTACTTAAAACTACATTCAGAGATTAATTAGCAAGATTTAATTCAAACTGACTTCAATTGACTTTCAGCACATTTGAGTATTTAAAGGCAATGGCAGTCACTACTGATTGCAAATAAAGCTATTAGTGTAATTGTAAGTGCTGGAGAATATATTTGCATTCAACATCTATTGTTGGTAATCATGTGATTATTTTATACCAACAAAGATCTTGGCAAACACGATATAAAGGGGTCATTGAAAGGGGAAATTATAAAATAATGTTAACTTCTGTTTTTTTTTCATTATTCTTTCTTATAGAGCTGCAACTACTAAAGTGCCTTGTTAAATGTGGCTTAAGTGCCCACTAACACAAAATTTACTGTGCCTTAATATTCTTTTAAAAGTTATACTTGTACAAAGAGATAAAACAATCCAACTGCACTATTTCAGAGTTTAAACAAATACACTCTTGAGCTGTATTGGCAAGATTCGGTTGCTGTTAGCTGACTGTAATTGTGTCAGTGCATTTATTTCCACTTCCAGATGATGTTACAGAAAACCATCAGGGAAGGATTTCCTAATAGTGCAAGTGTAAGTGGAAATATTAAAAGAAACAGTATGCTGAATTTCTGTAATTAATACAGAGTTCACTACAGGTGTTTGTAGTCAAGAAGTTGAAGAAATAGCATGACACCTTTAGCATTGCTAATGTTCAGGAATTGCAACCTAACCAGAAAGACTGAAACCTGGATTCCAAGCGTACCAATCCTGCAGTTCGCTATCAATTGCTGATATGGATCACTGGTCACAGCTCTAATTGACTGATTACACAAAAGCACTTTGCAAAATCAAGACTAAGCCTCTACAAAGTATGAGCTGCAGTTCCTAGCCACTGGCCTCAATGGAGCTTCAAAGTTTGCATAGAGTCACCAAAATTGAATTTGCTGACTTAAAAGCAAAACTCGGGGGACTTGTCCTGTGCATTTACAGAGTTTGAAGGAATAATGAATAGAAACAGAACAGTGAAATGAAATGTTTAATGCCATGGTATAAATTGAGCAGCAGTGTTTAAAAATACATTTTGTGTCTGGCTTCAATTGAAAAAAGGATTTAGATTAGAATGGGTGTTAAGGTTGGAAAATCAGCTTTTGATTTGCCGATAGCAAAATTCAGATGAATTTCAGGAAAAAAAAAAAAGTTAGGACAAACTAGCATGCTTCTGGAATATGGTTTCATTGATGGGGCTGTTAGCTTGTTTTTCTTTTACTTATTTCAAAACTAATTAAATTAACTGGTACCACATCTACCTATTTACATTGCAATCTCAAATCTAATTCTGCAGAAGGCCTTGAGACATCTTTTTGTCTGTTGCCTTGAAAAGAGGAAGAAAAGCAGAGGCAGAGAAAGGGAAGCATAATCAATATTCCTGGTAGTAACGGAAGATCTGAATATGAAACTGCTTCGTTGTCACTGTTATTTAGAAACAAGCCATCTCACTTTCAGTGTGCGCTATGATCTTACATGGCAAATGGTGGAATATCAGATCAGGGATGCAGAATTTATGTCATAAATTAGTCACATCAGGCATAATCAGATTTTGTGTTCTATTTCTGCAGCACCACTCTACCCATTTCATGAAGGCTAGGTTATGTTTAAAAAGACCCTCAGTTTTCATGGACATTTCAGCAGCCCAAGAACAGAAGCCGTTATACCATTGCAACCTAATAAATTCTACCAAACCAGTAGGTTTTTCTTCTTCTTCTTTGGAAATTCAGAGAGGAGATAAATGACTTAAAATAACAAGGAGGAAAATTACCTTCCCGTAAATCTTTGTCAGCTTCTAGTTTATGGAAAAAGACAAATGTAATTTGGGACAGCAGATTTGTATTAAAATGTGACCCTTTACAACTGGAATGTCCATAACGGGTAGCAGTTGAAAGATCTGTTTTATAACCCCGTCACTTCTTTAACAGCCTTGCATGCAATAATTTCTACATTCAATTTCCTGTACATGTGTACAACAGCTTGCCCAAGGGAATTGGGTTCCCTTACGATCCTCTTTCTTTTCCTGAGCATTTGCAATTTTTAGCCAGCTGAGGAAAAAAAGGGAGAAAAAACCCTCAATATTTAAACCCTTCACAATAACATATACAGTATTCATGAAACAGTGAAGAAGTTTCTGCTTCCTGCAGAATGGAAAAAATGGCTTGATCCCACCAGGCTGTGCCACAACTCTGTCAGCTGGAGGACGAGCCTTCCTCACCATAGAGCTGTCCCTCATGGAAGCTGTCAGATCCAGATGCAAAATGCTGCATTCCCCTTTCCCTTTCCACCTTTTCCAGTTGAGAATGGAAGAAGAAAGAGAAGGAAAAAGAATAGAGCCAAACCCTAACAGCTAACAGGAATAGTCCTGAGCCAGCTACAACAGGAGATGGTAAAGATGTCATTCAGTTTTAATATAAATCTTCTTCACAGTAGTCCTGGATTGTCATGGCACACACTGTATAACTTACAATTTATTATTTGGCATGGGAAATCATAAGGAAATCCTTTACTTAACAATGGAAAGTGTTTTCAGCCCGTTAGATAACTGACACTTCCTTGCCTATTGTTGTTGGTTTGATGCGGAACTGCTGGAGGGAATCAGTAGCCCAGGCTATGCCCAGAGGACTCACTTAGACAACTGATTAATCTCCTCTGGATGTGTAGTTCATTCTGAGCAATAAAAATAAATCAACCATTCAACTACATAAGGAAATTTTATACACTTGGTTATCTCTGCTAACTAATGCTCCTGGCTTTTGGAGCTGGCTTTGGGAGGATAAGGAGCCTTAGTGCTTTCAGGAAAATCATTTATGCCCTCTGCTAGGCATGAGCATTAGCCTTGCCAGGGCTTTGAAGGGACGTGTCATGCAGCTCTTGTGGACTTGAGGTCATCTATCTTGTGGTGGATGATAGTACTTCCACCCAAACACTGCCAGTAGATGAAATGGTAGTCATTCCAGTTTGCGAATGTAGGTCAGTCTATATTTGAAACCTGCTTGTGCATATAGATCTGTATCTAGATATATGAAGTCTATAATATTTAACAGCTCCTCAGCCTTAAGTGTAATAGTGGTGCTAATGCTTTGAGCAAAGACCAGATCCATTTACGGTTTTGTAAAAAGAGGTCACCTCTCTTTTTGGCAGTGACATTCTCCTGGAGCAATTTAATGTCCCTTTGCCTTTTGGGGGGTGAGGATGGTTCCCAGCATTACACTCCAAGGGACCTGAAGGTGTAATTGAAGCACAGATGGTGGTAATAGCTCCAAAACATTAAGCACACTTTTTCTTTTGCTTTTCTTGCTTTTTTTCCAACAGACAATAACCATCTCAGAAATCATTCGGCCAGGCAGTGCTGCTCACTGCACCAAAACACAATAAGAAATCCAACAAAGACATCAAGATATTAATCAATTTTCTCAATTCCTGTAAAAAACACCTAGCAACAAAGCAAAATAAACTCCCATCTGGTTAATTTGCGTTGACACAGAAGATGCCTTCTTTGATTTGTTTTATTCAGCAGTGAAGTAAATGGGTCTTAGCTCTCTGGCTACATTATCAGTGAGAACATTAGCATGGATGCTGTGCCATTTATCTCCTGTGCTTTCTGACACGTCCTTCGTCCTGCTGTCACAACAGATATTTCTGCAGCTAGAGACATTCTGCAGTGAGTATAGCAACCCAAAGCAGGTACACCTACAGCAAAGGGAAACGGGAGACACAGCGCATCCTGAGAAGACAAAGGTGGTGGTTTCACCTTTAGCTCCTGGGAAGGCAAAACCATGCTGACAGTACCCTTTATACCACAGAAACTACTTCTGCACCTAGGAAGGGCATTGCTTAAGCAGCCCTCAGCAGTTTGAGAAGATGGGGAGCAGTGTTGTGCATGAAATGCTATTTATTTGCATCAGAAAAAGGAGTAAGCCCTGCTGTGCTTTACATTTCCTTAAATATTCTCAAAGATAAAGAGACTCCAGACACTTACACCAGGACCAAGGCACCAACACAGCATGTTTTGGCAGCTGTAAAAATGTTTAAGAGTTTTCAAGTGACCTGTCACAAAATCACAAATTGGTTGAGGTTGGAAAGGATCTCAGTAAATCATCTTATCCAACTCCCCTGCTCAAGCATGGACACCTGGGGTTGTTCCTTTCCAAGGGCAGGATTTTGCACTTCTTGTTGACCTTCATGAGGTTCCTTCTGGACCATTTCTCCAGCCTGTTGAGGTCCCTCTGTATGGCAGCACACAATCATCTGGCAAAGTGCTAAGGGCATTCGTTGCCCTGTCAACCAGATCATTAAGTTAAACGGGAGTGGACAAAGTTTTGGCCCCTAAGGTACTATTTCTGTACCTGACCCCTACTTTCTGCCCTTCATCTAGACTTTGTGTCACTAATGACCACTCCAGTTGTTCAGCCAGTTTTCAACCCTTTCAATACCCATTAACTGCCCTCATTAGTGTTCAACATCTTAGAACACAAGTACATCTTAGAACACAAGAATTGAGTGGTCAATGGCTCAATGTCCAGCTGGAGACCAGTAACGAGTGGTGTCCCTCAGGGATCGGTGTTGGGACCGGTCTTGTTCAACATCTTTGTCAGTGACATGGACAGTGGGATTGAGTGCGCCCTCAGCAAGTTTGCCGATGACACCAAGCTGTGTGGTTCGGTTGATACCCTGGAGGGAAGGAATGCCATCCAGAGGGACCTCGACACGCTTGTGAGGTGGGCTGATGCCAACCTCATGAAGTTTAACCATGCCAAGTGCAAGGTCCTACACCTGGGTCAGAGCAATCCCAGGCACAGCTGCAGGCTGGGCAGAGAAAAGATTCAGAGCAGCCCTGCAGAGAAGGACTTGGGGGTGTTGGTTGATGAGAAAATGAACATGAGCCGGCTGCAGTGTGCACTTGCAGCCCAGAAAGCCAACCATATCCTGGGCTGCATCAAAAGGAGTGTGACCAGCAGGTCGAAGGAGGTGATCCTGCCCCTCTACTCTGCTCTCGTGAGACCTCACCTGGAGCATTGTGTGCAGTTCTGGTGTCCTCAACATAAAAAGGACATGGAACTGTTGGAACAAGTCCAGAGGAGGCCACAAGGATGATCGGGGACTGAAGCACCTCCTGTATGAAGACAGGCTGAGAAAGTCGGGGCTGTTCAGCCTGGAGAAGAGAAGGCTGCATGGAGACCTCATAGCAGCCTTCCAGTATCTGAAGGGGGCCTCTAAGGATGCTGGAGAGGGACTCTTCGTTAGGGACTGTAGTGATAGGACAAGGGGTAACGGGTTAAAACTTAAACAGGGGAAGTTTAGATTGGATATAAGGAGGAAATTCTTTACTGTGAGGGTGATGAGGCACTGGAATGGGTTGCCCAGGGAAGCTGTGAATGCTCCATCCCTGGCAGTGTTCAAGACCAGGTCGAACAAGGCCTCGGGTGACATGGTTTAGTGTGAGGTGTCCCTGCGCATGGCAGGGGGGTTGGAACTGGATGATCTTAAGGTCCTTTCCAACCCTAACTATTCCATGATTCTATGATTCTATAATAGCCTACTAAGATAACCCTCAAAACTGCAAATCTTGCACTTAAAACTGAAGAGTACAGATGTTTTATGACCTCTTCCAAAGTGCCTGAAAGGTCATTCTGCATTGCACTGCTGTGTGATGCAGATGAGGCACTGGACACATTACACAATCAGATAGACTTGGTGCAGAGTAAGGGACTTAATCTCCACCTGTGCAACAAGGCATCCGACCCTGGTAGCCACCCCCATGCAAGGAGAGGGGAAAGAGTCAGGCATTTCTTTTAGGGGAGAAATGTGGCAAAAGGAGCAGAACGAAGGTGCTTTTAACAGGCTTGTTATCCTTCTAGAAAAGCAGCTTTTCAGAACAAGATGTTTTTTTCTTTTCTTTCTTTCTTGATGCAGGATTTCATTTGGTGCACTGCTATAATGGAGAGGCTCTAGAATGCCAAAAATGTCTCCCTTTACCCCTGTCCATAACACTCACAAGCTGTCAGTCCCCCTACTGTGAGCTTGTTTTTCATGTCAAGTGTAGTGCTGACCACTGGTGCTAGCTAAAGAACTGCAGCACTTGGTGCCAGAGGCAAACCTGCAACCAGACTAGTTACAGCTGTTGAGCTTCCACAGCGAAAGTCTCCCTTTGCGGAGCTGCTGGCATACAGCATGCATGTTCTCTGTACTACCCTATCCAGACCATCACACACATCCACATTTCCATGATGTTTTCAATGCAATCTGTGTTAGTCCCTTGTGTTATTGGGCTCCCAAAGCGCTGACAACAGAGCCTAGAATCCAAACCTGAGCCAGATGGACTTTTTTTTGCCAATTTTTATCCATTCACAATGTGCTGATTGAAAGCTGCATTCTGATGATCAACAGGCAAATTTCACAGGGTGGGTATATGTAGCTGATACACTAGCACAGCTGGCTGCTGTCTCGCCACCACATCTGGAGCCACCAAATTGCTCCCTTGCATGAGGATTCAGCTGCTGTCTCTACAGTTTGTACAGTCACGGGTTAAAGTGCACAGGTTTTTTGTGTAACCATATGGATAGAAGATGTCAAGGTCATCATTGCCAACTTCATGTCACCAGTCAGGTAGCTTGGCACCGATAATGATTGGATGTGTATTTACCAGGTCGGATCCTGAACAAACAGGGATAGCTTTCTAATGTTAAAAAAACCCCAACCCACCAACCAACTTGATAGAAGCTTTTGTTTCTGACTTTTAAAACATGAATCCTGAGAACTACAAATACTTTGAGGAGCCTAGGATCTGTTTAGGAAAGCAGCAGGGATTAAAATGCTTGAGTAACAGAGAGGCACGAAGCACCTTTTTGCTCCAAGGCCTAAAATGCTATTGATACAAGGGATTGCCAGCAGACTTACTCTGAGAAATTATTTATTCAGTTATTCTGAATTGTTACATTTTGTTCTGGTTGTGGATGCAACGGTGAAATTCAAACAGACAACTTACCCGTTCCACAGTGAATTAAACACTAATGTGCTTTGGAAAGCAATAGTGTGGGATGGTGTGGGATTTAGCAGACCTGGGTTTATTTCATGTTCATTCCCAAATTCTTTATTCATTTGTGGGCAAATCATCTTCTTAGTTTGAGTCTTCATTGCCTAACTATAAAAATATTTCCTTTCTCTGCAGTCCTGTCTGTTTAGCTTGTAAGTTTTCTCTATGTAAATACAGCGTGTAGTAGCATTGACAGGACTCCAATATTAGATGGCAATTCTAACACTATTGCAATAATAACTGTAGCCAGCTCACATTAAATCACCATATAGTTTATGTAGCAGTGACAGTTTCAGTGGAATTAGGCTAGAGAGAAATTTATCCAAGAGTCTTTAGCAGTGATTTAGACATGAATGTTCTTTTTATGTAAAGCGATAGTTGGAAGGATTAAGATGGGGAGGTTAATCTTTCCTAACGGCTAACTCATTGTTTTCTCACGATTCCAAAAATTCTTTGGTAAGAGACATGGTCTGGACAGCTCACCATGAGCAATTTTGGAATGGAAAGTTAACCGCAAAATAGTCAGAGCTGGATATCTTGCAAAACTCACTCAAATCCTGATCTCTTTCTGAGTCTTTCTTTTAAAGATGCCAGACACATTCCTATCCATGTCCAACAACTCTGTTTTCTGAAACAGGAACGCTTACACATACACGAGTATCCGCGCAGAGACACACACACTCAAAAGAGGCAACTGGAAATCATTGCCAAAGAACACGTATGCTGGAAAATATATCGATTAGAAAGCATGTCTTCTTATCTAACCTTAGCTTAGCCCTTGTTAGAAAAGGTGTTGCTTGAAGGGGAGTCTAACATCAAAGTTCATATTAATTAATTAGAAATAAATAATATTGTTCCTTTTCCTTTGGTTTCTGAAATGGGAAATCATTCCAACAAATATTTGGGATGGAAAGGAATTGTGTTGCTAGTCCTTTCCAGGAGGATAAAGACATTCTGTCAAAGAACTGCTGGAAGGCAACAGGGAAGGTGCCATAGCTCTTTCTCCTCTCCATGAATACTTTCTGACTTAAATCCCAATGTCTGGAACTTAAAATGAACCCTCTTGCTACTCTGCTAATGCATAACGGGTATTAGTCTGTTTCCAACCTCTGTTTGCAAATTTTGCCCTTAAATCCAGCCATGTAACAAGTTAATGAAAGCTTTTTGTTTCCAGTAGCTTTCTCTTTGGTCTTGCTGAAATAAGTCTGTGATTCAGCTTTGCGTCTATTGGACACCCTGTCTGTCCACATTCCCTCCCAGACACTTCTGTTACGGTCTTGCCATTTGGTGGTTGCATGGTCCTAGGTTCAAGGGACCCTGCTTTTGCCAGGGAAAACTTTCCTCCATGAACATTCGAGCATACTTATAGGCAAATATAGAGGGGGCTGGTGTTTTTTAGGGGTATATCTTTAATATATCAAAGGTCTGATGACTTCTGGGCAGCTTGTGGTCATAGGTGACCTGGTATAGAGGATGCTGCTCATGCTTCCACATAATCAGTTCAAACCATATGCAGAATACATTTAGGGACAGGATTTATAAAGCAGCCTTGTATTAGGCAACATCTGCCTCCATGGCAATATCCGAGTGGTACATGCACATAAATGGAGCAGTGCTAGGCCAGCTCTTGGGAAACAGCCAGAGTACACAGTCATGGGATGACATTTCTCAGTCGTGCCCCAAATCCTTATATCCTTCTAGAAGTGAAAGTCCTGTTACCTGGAAAATGTTACTTATGCTTCCAGTTCCTAAACAACTATTAAAAGGGGCTATCTCAGGTTATTTATGGCATAGCTGAAATCAGAAAAGATGGCTGTAAAAGTGCCATTGTGGAGATGTGGTTCAGGAGCAGCTCTCTTTGCTCTGTTTACAAATCGGGAGTTTTTAGCCTCACAAACTCAGCCAGGGAACTGAGATTTAAATGGGGTAATTTCTGGCTCAATAATCATTAGCATTACTGTACTTTCCTCAAGATAGAGTTCTCCATCTAGGCACAGATTTATATCGGTAAGATCAGAGCCTCCAGCACATAAATTCTGCACTGACTACATTTATGTTTCGAAAGTATCTCACTCAAAGGGACCATATTACATTGGAATTAAATGTCATTTTTAAATCAATGTGTTCCTGAATCAGTTTGGGCCAACACAGACATTACTGTTGATAGAAAAACAATCATTTAATTTTACTAGCTAATTCATTCTGGACATCATTAAATGAAATAGTGACCTGATGTCCTCTGAGACTGGTGGAGAGACAGAACAAATACAGGAGAGAAAAATCTTTGAAGCTTCAACTAGGAAGTCCAAATTTGGAGGATTTTGTGCTATACAAATTTGGTTATTGAGGGTTTGGGACTGAATTGTATCATTATTTTTTATAGTGCTATAAAATGAAAAACTCTTTTTAATGAATCTGGTTTCTAGCTGTCCCTTTTGGGTTGTGGAGTCCAAGCATACTGTGTGCAGGATATAATTAGCCTGATGTACAAGCTAGTGAAATAAATGGACTTTTAATGATGCTCAGGATGCTCAAAGAAAAGAGTAGCAAATCCAAAAAAATGCATTAGAACTGGAAGTCAACTGAAGTTGCTTCTTGCCAAGTAACTTTCTGGCTTCTACTCTTATTTTGTCTGTTTGTTTCTCCTTACCCCTGGGCCAAGGTGGCTGTGGGCTGAGGATGCTGCGCCTCAGCAGTGGTGGGGGTCAGGAGACCTCTGATATGCCCCCTCTTCACTGTGCAGGAATGTCTTTCAAGTTGCAGTCTTGCTTTTTTTCCTTGGAATAGAAAAACTCTTCTGGATCCCACTGACTTCTGCTTCTGGACCTTTCCCTTTAAGAAAAAGAAAGTTCTCACTTGATCTTCAAGAACTCTTTGTTTAGGAGATGTCGTTTTAAGAAAAACCTGTCTGAATGAAATGACTTCAGTTCTTAAGTGCACATAGTTTGTAAAGAGCGTAAGTTTTATGCTAACTACACACATCCTGTGGACGTTCATATTGAAGGGCCATCCTTCTTCCACAAGGTACTGAAAAAGGGAAATGAATCACAAAACACAAGCCTCCATGAGCTGAACAAAGTACAAATATCTCCATATCTTCGTTCAAAGAAACTTTTGGCTCTAATCTGTAGGTCCATTTGAACTGGTGGCAACTTTCCTACTGCCTCCAATGGCACTGAATTTGGCCCTTGGATATTTATGCGCTTAAATGGAGCTAATAATCCTTGGGTGAGCCAGGAGAAAGATCCTTCCAGCCCACAGGGTCATAGGGTCTGACTCTCACTTACTCAAACTTGCAAAACAACACTATCAAAAGCTCATAAACAGCAGCGAAGTTTGGAGGTTAAAAGAAATGTCTGATGTTTCACAGAAACCCAAAAGCAGTTGTGCAACTGCAAACACATTAAAGCATGAGTCAGACCGGCGTTTGGAGGGAAAACGCATCCCATGGTGGACAGATACAGTGGGTAGATGGACCACATGGCCCACTGCCATTCTAAACTGCTGCTATTTTAGATCTCTTATACATTATTTGCAAAACAACCCTTTCAAAATGACTTTTGTGCCATGAAGGAGGGTGTAACTTCCCTGTAGGTTGCGTTTCTGCCCCGGTTCTCATTATTTCTCCTGTTACACTCTCAGTTTTCTACTTGCCTTTTCTATGATTCTGCTCCCATTTTTCTTAACACTCCCATTTCTGGACCTGCCTTCTCCTCCCTACTCACACCTTCTTAATCCCAATCTTTGCAATTACTTGTAAGTCTTGTTACTTTTCCATCAGTCAGTATCCTTCAGTCCAGACAATCAAGTCATTTATGGAGCTCTGCTTAAATGTTGCTTTCTTCTCACCTGATCCCACACTCCATGTTTTCTTCAACTATGTGTCAGCATTGGTGCACAATTATTTGTGCTATTATTATTAACTAGTCTGGTACATGCCCATATTTATCATAGAATCATAGACTGTTTTGTGTTGGAAAGGACCTTAAGATCATCTAGTGCCAATCCCCAGTTTATGCTGGGTTTTTTTCCCAGCTCAATCACTACCCTCACTTACCGAGTCTTATGAACTCTTCCTTTGCTTTTCTAAGGAGCTTCTTTGTTAAATGCTCTTTTCCTAACCCCCTTTATGGATTATCCAACCTGGTGGAAGCGGAGTTGTTAAAGATCTTATTTGGGAAGAACTGGAAAAGTGCATGTGAATCATGACACTGATGCAAGATTGCTTCATAAGCAGTGTTCAGCTGGTCACCTTCTACTTACAGGTGAAGTCAGAATCCCCTTGCTCACCTCATCACACAGCTGTAAACCTCATGCACCTTATGACAACATCTACAGCAGTCAGTATGTGGGAGAAATACAATTTCGGCTCTAAAATTTTACACACTGTTGTTATGAACTGTGAAACTATGGCAGCTTTCCATTCAGAAACAGCTGGACTTGCATGTGGATGAAGTAAGTCCTGTATTTTACATCTATACTTGTCTTACCTACCATAAGGTAAGGGTTTCTGGAAAATGGATCAGTTGCTGCATTAATACAGAAAAGCATGTTGCTATCCTCAAAGTAAGTGTCATGGAAAATAATGAAATTATCATACATATCCCATGATCCATTTACATGTAGCTTTTCAAACCCAGCTTGGCATATTTTCTTGGAAAATGTGAGTTTTTAGGTGAATGAGCTGTTTAGTTGTTAAAATGCTGCCTTTTTGCTAAGCATGATTGAATGTGTCTTGGATGCCAATAAGTTTGCTCAGTGAAGAGAAAGACCAGACAAAACTCCTGGAGTGTTAAAAAGCTCCTTAGCTGTTATCCACCTTCCTGCTTTCCTTAAGCAGGCGGCCTGGAAGGGAGCTGGTTTGTCTCTCCTTGGGCATGGTGCAGTGCAAGGTTTGAGCAAAGCAGCTTCCAGCAGAAGCATGCTGGTTCTTAGCTGAGAACATGACTAAATTCGGTGAAGACAGAAATGACAAATGAAAGGTTAATATTTTGGCTCCAAGGTCCTTCTGGCAGACTTGGGATTAACTTTGGATGTGTCAAGAAAAGCTTTCAGGACAGACCCCAGAGCCAAACGTTTCTGAAGTGACAAGCAGTTTTGGGAAACTCAGCTGTGACATTCCCAGTGTAAGAAGGATCTGAAAACTCACCCTGGGAGAAATCAGGTCCCTTTGGAGGGATGGAAGGAAATACCTCTGTCCCCCACAGACATAAGGACATGGCAAGCTTGAACCTGTGTTCATTGGTGAGGCCTCAAAGTTGGCTCCATAGAGAAAAAACAACTCTCCCTTCCCCATAGGGCAAATGAGGTGTTCCTTCTGAAATCAGCGGGGTAAAAATAGTACAACTCAAAAGAAAGTCTGCCTCAAAAACTCATCCTTTTAAGGCTGTATTCTGGTTTGATATACACTAGCTTGCATCTGGGTTGTGTCTGAGACAAGTACTCTTCAACCTAAAACTAGCACTTAAATGTGGAGGCAGATCTTAGTAGTACATTGAATAAAATTGACACAGCAAATTAAATATTGCCATGCAGCTGGGCACGTAACACAGTTGTGAATCCTCTGCTACTGTAAGGTCTTCAAGGCTGGTCTGCCTTTCCTCCAAACTGTCTTATATAGCCTTGGGATGAGAACATGAACCTGAAATCTGGGATTTGAAAACAATATTCCTCCTCCTGCTCATCTCTCCCTGTCTCCCCTGACCTGATGAATATTTTACTGTGTACGGACAATGAGAAAGCTTTGTAGGGGTGCGTTGCTTTAATATCCTAAAGGCTATCTGACCTTGCAAACAAAGCATGAACTGATAGCCTAGCTTCAGGGGAACTGGAGGGGCTGTGGCCAACTCTGTATGGCCACATGAGTCACTCAGCTGACCCCAGAGGCCATGCCCCAGCAGTATCTGAAGCCCCCTGAACTTTGAATCGTAGGCAGGAGAGGGAGAGGAATAGCTGGTATGGGAATACCTTGAGGTTCATGTACATCACCAGGTACTTTAGCTTTGCCAGTGTTTGGCAGGTTTACTTAGACTTTCTGGAAGAAAATTAGGCACCTGCTGTGTCAGGCATTCACCTGTCAGAGCTCAGATTCAGATGGCAAAAACCCCAGGGAACTCTGCTACACCACCACTTCTCCAAGCGCCATAGTGCAGAGGTGCATGATGTGGAAGGTGCACACCTCTTCACACTGGTTTTTCAACCCAGTGCACTGTACAAGCTAATTACGTTTAGAATCATAGAATCGTAGAATAGTTTGGGTTGGAAAGGACCTGAAGATCATCCAGTTCCAGCCCCCCTGCCACGGGCAGGGACACCTCACACTAAACCATGTCACCCAAGGCTCTGTCCAACCTGGCCTTGAACGCTGCCAGGGATGGAGCATTCACAACTTCCCTGAGCAACCCATTCCAGTGCCTCACCACCCTTACAGTAAAGAACTTCTTCCTTATATCTAACCTGAACTTCCCCTGTTTAAGTTTTAACCCATTACCCCTTGTCCTATCACTACAGTCCCTAATGAAGAGTCCCTCCCCAGCATCCCTATAGGCCCCCTTCAGATACTGGAAGGCTGCTATGAGGTCTCCACTCAGCCTTCTCTTCTCCAGGCTGAACAGCCCCAACTTTCTCAGCCTGTCTTCATACGGGAGGTGCTCCAGTCCCCTGATCATCCTCGTGGCCCTCCTCTGGACTTGTTCCAAAGAACATTCCTTCTAACAACTCATCGGGACAGGGAGAGATGCATTTGTTAATCTGGGAGAAAATTTTGATTATTAATCCTTTGTGGATGTATCAGAGCAATAGCAACTCAGCTGCTGCAGCAATGCATAAGCTCCAGACTTCAAGTTGGCTGCTGCCTGCTTCTATGACACTCTCAACACTCAGCCTGTTTGGGTCTTTATTCACCCCCAGACATTGGCAGCAGAGCGATGGAAAACAGAACATGTTCAACATACAGGAGTGTTTACTCTTGTCATGACACAATTTGGGATTTTCCATTTAAGCTTGAAAAACAAACTCTAAACAGAATTTATTAGGAAAATGGTAGCTATGAGGTAAACTTACGCCAACAAATGCCAAGAGGTCAAACAGACGACGCATGACATTTTGGTTGAATATTCTGTGTGTTCCTAGAAGCAGTGTGAAAACTGGCTCACGAGGTACGTGCTGGAGTGTTATAGTGACTGGGGAATAGGGAAAGTCCAGAAGGTTTCTGAAAGCAAAGCCTTATTCTGCTTTGTAGTAACAGAGGTCTTTTCTTTATGCACTAAACCTGAGTGCTCCGAATGTCAAGGCTGGGGAATGACACCAGCACGGCCACGTCACCCACAGGAGCCAGAGGATGCAGGACAGGCTGGTGCCAGGGACATCCCCGCTCCAGCCTGGGTGGAGAATAACTGACTTTTTCCATGCTGCTTCCAAATAAAGTGGTCACAATTCCTTCCCAGACCAGTCCTAACCATCCCGAAGTGAGAGATTTGCAGTCGTTTCTCATGAAGATGCTCTGCTCTCATTTACAGAGGCAGAAATCTGCTCAGCTAGCAAAAGAGGAAGCAAGACTAATGGTGAAAGCTTAATATGAGGAAGAGGAGAGAAACCATCTTGTTTCAAGTAAGGTTCATGTGTTGTCCTTAACAATCAGGAACCTGTATGATGCATTTTTACTTCACTCAATTTTACTCACTCATTTTTATGTCATACTAATTTTTAGTCTCTCAGCTTGTTTTTAACTCCCTTAGTTGTGCTTTGAAGAAGACTTTCGCATGACTTTAGATGTATGATGAATATCACAAATCAGACCATTCCTCTATTTAGGCAGCAGCTGGAGACTGGGTAAATCCTGTGTTGTCAGAGCTCTGGCATTTCTGGGTTAGCTGCTGCCTACCAAAATCTTTCCCATGTCCATGTTCAGGATGTCCTGACATCATCTGAATAGAAATCTTTAATACATAAAATATCACAGGTAACAATAAGTCTTAACAGTTATTCTGCTTTAGCATATTCCAATAACTCTGCAAGACTAACAGTTATACATGTTATGTCCTCTTTCTTCCTATTCTGCTTTTCTTTCTTGGTGTTAATAATGCCATTTCCAGGTGTGCGTGTGCAGAAATTATTCTCCCTGGTTTCCACTGCAGCACACAGTGTTTGCAGCTGGTGAATAAAATGTACCGAGATTATGGGGGGAGATTAGAAGAAAGTCACCAACCAAGACAAACAGAGCACCCCAAAGAAGTTAAGTCTTAAATTGTGTAGAACTATTTTGCAGAGAGGCAACTCACTCCTCTCAGTAAATGGGGAAACCACTCATATAGACACATGCTATTCATAGAGTATGGATTGAAACCCCGTAATTCAGGAGAACTCACATACCACAATTAGGTGTGCAAGTTTTCATGGCTGTGATAACTGCACTGTGATGGGCATATCCCAACAGATCGCTCATAACCTACAAACGCTATGTTAACACTGCAGTGTGAACAGGGGCCCCTAGAAGATACCTCAGCACTATTCAACATTTTGCTGTGTATCTATCTCTCATATGAGCTCCAAATTCACACACTTTATGAGACTTAATTTACAATGCTGGAAAACTGGAAAATAGGTAAAAAAGTTCTTTACTATGAAAGTGGGGAGGCACTGGAACAGGTTGTCCAGAGAAGTTGTGGCTGCCCCATCCCTGGCAGTGTTCAAGGACAGGTTGGACAAGGCTTGGAGCGACTTGCTCTAGTGTGAGGCATTCCCACACGTTCTGTGATTCTATGTAAGGGTTTCCATTCTTTGGATGAATATTGAATTGAGATGCTTTAATCACTGGGCTACCACTGCCCCAAGTTTCAAGAGGTACAAGACTGCAAACACAGACCCATATTTAGCTTTTCCTTGGGGTTAATTAGGGTGGCTACCCATGTGTTAGCTGGTCTGCATCCTTTCTTAAATGATCTGTAAAGTATATGAGCCACAGTCCCCAGCTCAGAGGTCTGGTTTGCTCTCTAGCAGATAAACATCTAAGGTAGGTTCTTAAGTGACTGACCTTTTTCAGTCTAAATCCTTTATCAGTTCAAGCTCTGAACCTCCAAATACACCTACTGATTTGATGACTAGATTCAGGGAAGATCTTACTCCTTCCTGTGAAGGGCTGCATCCACATCTCTGCAACACCAGCATATATTTCTTTCAGAGACTGAGTGGTTGGGTGAGACATCCATCAGTGGCAGATTCAATTTTGAGTATGGTACATTTAGAGCTTTAGCATGTCAAATCTGAGTTGCTAGATCCAGCCACTGCTGACATGGGATAGCATAGAGCTGTAGGTCTAGGGTAAGTTGTCCCTGCCCATAACAGGGGGTTGGAACTAGATGATCTTAAGGTCCTCTCCAACCCAAACTATTCTGTGATTCTATGATTCTATGATTCTGTGACTCTGTGATTCTATGATTCTATGATTCTATGAACAGGATAACACAATCTGGTCCTCTCAAGTGCGTGAGAATAGAGAGCTTCCAGCAGAGCTCATATCCTGCCTTGGGCACCCTGGCCAGAGCTGGCTAGTGTGTGGAAGCATTCCTAACAGAATCCCAAAGTGGATCCCAATAAAAAGACAAATGGAGGTCAACGCGCTTCCCCACCCTGCCATTCTTTGATGCTAGTACCCCTCCCTCCATTCACCCACACAAACCCTTGATGTAAATGGGTCAAGACTCACTCTCCATATGGGGCAGTGCTTGCTATTTTTAATTTTTGAAAGTTAAACCAGCTCTGAAGCTGGATTAGTGGTGGCAGATCCCCCTAAACTATAGGCACGTAAACTGAGGGTGGACAGCTGCTCCGACGTTCCTGGCTTGGAATCCAACCCTTAAAACATACTAGATGTACATACATGGCTTCTTGGCTGCCCCATTTATGCCCATCTGTTATGATGGCACTCTGCCTGCTTAGAAGTTGGTCAGATCTTTGCCCTTGGGTACTATACCAGGCAATGATGGATATATAAGGACAGCCTGCATACGGTGGCAAGAGAGCTCTTCTCCAGGAAGTGCCTTCTCCTGCTATGGCTGAGCCTTGCACTCTGGTGCAGTGGTACATCCTTGCACTCCAAGCACACCTGTTTCATTACTGGCCTCCTAATAAGTAAGCAAGCCGAGGAGAAGAAAAGGGGCTTGTGGACTTCATGGAAAGTTTTGACTGTCAACAATGAGGCAGGTTGTATTACAGAGCATTCCCGAAATACAAGCGGTCACCAATGGGGACATCAACATGACAGTTCCACCCACTGCCACTCTGCATAACAGGCAACAGGACCAAGGGACAAATCAAATTTCAAAGGATTGCATACATCGGAGCCTAAGATACCACTTGTATATTTGCCTCAAGAAGAGAGCCAAGGGACATAACCCTTCCTGGTCTTTAGTAGGGTACATGATGCCCTTTCAGATGGGATCACAATGGCATTAATAACTATGTCGGGTGAAAAGTGGGGATTTTCTTCTGTTCCTTTAAGATATGTCCATTTACCTTTGCATAAAGTGGGAGAACAGCCATAAAATGAATACTGAGAATTTTTATGGCACTCACCCCCAATGTTTTTTTGCCAGAAACAAAGATTTCAGGTCTGTAGGGCAAGTAATACTTGGCTTGATACAGAAGAGTGCATGCACTGATCAGACTTTGTATTTGCAGTAACACTTAAATGTTACTGAGATTGAAGCCCTAGCTACTCTTCAGGACAGCTTCTGTCCCAGGAAGCATAAAATATAAGCACACAGTATGGAAGAAGGCAAAAGAAGAATATTATCCTGCAGTTAACTACCAAGAACTGGATAAAGTGCCTTATCTGTGCTCACAAAGTTTTATTTTAGCAAAGCCCCTATAAATCCCTCACTCTCACTTTATGTAGAAGTCATCCTAGTTTGTAGCTGTCTTGCATACATTTGCACTAGTGCAGGTTGGTAACATGCAGCACCTTTTTTGCTGCCTTTCTCTCTAAACCTTTTCCACCACTTCATGATTCTACTTTAAGTGCATTTATTTAGTCCAGCAAAAGGTTAAGAAAAACAGAATTGTTCTTATGTCACCTTGGGAGACATTGTTAGGGGAACACTTCCCCAGGATCCAGGATGCTGACTCAGGAGATCAGAAGAATGGTTCAGTGGATGGTGCCAGTGAGGATGCTACAACTCTCTCACCCTATTCTACTCTCCTGGTGGATCTGCAGCTATTTCCACACTGCCTGCAGAGCAGCTTCCAAACCCTGTGTGCGCTCTGGTGCCCATAGGAACGCAGCAGGTCAGTGCACCAGTGCAAGCGCGCTCCGGCTCCACCACCTCGAGGACAGGCGGTTGGCAGCCCTTCAGAGGCCATTCCTGCATGATGATACACATGTTCCCAGGGGTAGGTCTTGGAAGGGTAACTGAACATCTAGATCCTGCTGAAATCCTATAGTCTCCTTGTCCCCCAGGCCCCCATATAAATTGGGAATAACAGGAAATCTGTAGCTTAGAGGAGTGCTGAGGTGCTTAGATGCTGATGTAATTACAGCCATTTATGTACTTCAGGTGGACGGCTCTGATGTATTACCCGCGATGGCCCTCTTAGTGTCCAAACCAGCCTCCAGCTTGTGTACATTTCGCTGCAACACCCTGGCCTGCATCCCACTGCTAAGAGCTTTTTAGAGGGCGCTTGGAGACTTCCTGGTGAAACTACCATGCAGTCACCAGGATGAGATAGCGTTTTAATGACAGAGAAAGCCCACAGTTTTCTCACCACTGCCAGTGAGAAGCCCTTGGTGTGAACTCCTGCCTCTGGGATTTTGGTGCAGGGTGCTGACCCACTGACCTCTGAGCCTGGCTCAGCCCCAGAAGCCAGGAGTGGACAATGTATGCAGTTTCTGACCATAGGCCATTTCTCTCACTCTAATTAATTCTGACAAGCCCAGTTTCTCCTTACACATTGACCTCACATGTTCCCATATGAGAAAATCTTATTCCAGCTGCCATTGTAAAATCAGAAGTATTATAGTTTTTGTTCTTCCTTGCCAGACAGTGTTTTTTTCTCTAATTGGATCCATAAGAATGCCCTTACTCCTGAGATGAGACAGACTTTTGTGAAGACTAATGTTTGCAGAGAGGACCTAACCTCATTTATGCCTCACAAAGTCGTGCTTTTAATCCAGCAAGAGGATTTTACCATTGTATTGTCTGAATGAGTGATATGAGGCAGAAGCCACCTAAATGACCTGATAACTCCTGAGTAGCTCATGGCATTAAGTTTTCTTCCTAGAAAATCTTTTTTCATTCTCATCTGTGCTGGCAGCATTTTATGAGTTGCCCTCCTAACAGATGCCCTGTAAACACCAGTGGGTGCACATCTTGCTGGTGGAACAGCTAGAGCCATGCCTCTTGTGCGCACTCTGGCAGGACTTAGCTGGAAGTGAGATGCGTCAGTGTCCAGCATCTTCAAAGTTTATCTGGATGCACACAGGATGCACTTGGTATATTCATGTATACACTTGGGTACCCAGCAAACCATCCCTAACTTCTGGCAAAACATGTACCAGGTAGCTCACAGTAGACCTGTCCCAGCTTTTCAGCCCTTTGCTGTTCTTAGGCACAATATTCATCTAAAGGACCCCTCCTTTCCTAATGGTACCACTCTGTATGTCTGGACAACTGTGAAATGAAAAACTAGGTCATTCACACATCTGAACACCTGAAAGTCCATGTCCGGATGCAAATCATATCCCAAGACTTCAGTAGCGAACACAGACAGCAGCTGAGAGAGGGCTGGAGAATTTCAGTTTTGCTCCTAGGACCACAGGGAGTTTCCTATTCATTTTTGTGGAGCCAGGTCAAGAGCACAGATACTTCTTTTTCAAAATGCCTCCTACTCTTTAAATTATATTTCTGTTGGCAGCTGAGGGCTTTTGACCTCTCTGGGCAGCATGTTTTTTCCAGAAGAAAGTTTATATGTAGACTGACTAGTTCATTACCACACAAAGGACCGCTTCCTTGTTGAGAATAGACAGTACTTGAGCAGGGTTAAAAACAAAACCATGAAGAAAACTGGTCCGTTTTGGGCAGGAATTCATGGACATTGCCTTCGGCTCCGAGTGAAGTCACTGAACTGTTGCTTCTTACGGTGGCATAAGACAGGAAAGGCACAATACAAAGGTGCAATGTGATGCTGCCAGATGATTGCTAGGGTTGGAATCACTCCTGAATGAAAGAGCCAGAGAACCAAGACCTAAAGACTGCCAGTGTTGTCTGAACCATTTCTTAAAGATTTTATGCCAAACAGATCTAGAAGGGCTTTTAGAGCTAAAGTGGCTTTGAGAAACTATCCTACTGAACACTTGCATGTGGCTATGCTACAGCTTCAGGCTGACTAAAGAAATGATGCAGAAGGGAAGGGGGGAAGCACAGGGATATGTCCAGGATGTCTGCTTTACACAATACCTTCCAGAAGAAAGGCCAAGATTTCTAACTTCTTGGATGTACTCACCCAAAAACCTGCCAAAGTTTTTCATTCTCTGTGCTGTGAACAGGAATAAGGTAATGGTAACAGGAGGCAAAATTCAATTAGGTGGAACAAAAGGGACCTTTTATGGATTTTCCATCATAAATCCTTTACTCAGATTTTTTTTTATTTGGGGGGGGGGATAGCAAATCATAGTGTTTAAAGAAATGAGGCATAACATATAAACCAGTAATGGTGATTAAATAAACATAAATCAGTACTTAGTGAAAAGTTGGTGCAAATGCTATAGCAGCACAATATGTCATTGTCCTTTTGCCAGGAAGACTGCTTAAAAGTAATGGGTGAAAAACTGCTCTTATTTAGGCATCATCTAGGCACCAGATGGATGCCAAATAACATTTGGGATTTTAAATCACAGCCTACGTTTAATGCACTAAATTCAATGAATCTCAAGCAAGGGACCACTTCCATTCCTTAGACCTTCCACACTTTTTTCATGCTGACTTCCAACTTTTCCTGTCCCAATATGATGAGGCATTAAAAAGCATAAATCTGGGCTTTGTCCACTGATATTGAGGAGATTAACTTAGGTCCTACTAATGTCAGGGCAGCTGCTGCAGATTTAGACCCTGACCAGCCTCTTCACTACATCATTTTAGATTTTCCCCTGGCACATGTCAGAACCCTTTAATAGTATAAATATTGCCAGACTGATGTATGTATGCCACTGTATAAATCAGTCATGCATCTACATCAGAAAAAGTTTATCCCCTCCCCTTCAAAAAGCCCCAAGTAGTAAAATGAGGAAAGTGTCCATGCAGGACCTCTGTTTTCCTTCCTTTCCTCACCCTTAGGTACCAGATCCAGGAAGAACAGGGTCATGATCCCACCAAAGACTTCTGACAAGTGGCTCAGGTTTATCTGGTAGTGTTACCAAAGTCCTTGTGAGATCTCTAGGGGGCTTCTGGCACTGGAGTTTTCTGTCTTTCCCTACTGGACCAAGGAGGATGATATTAACAACATCTCCTACATCCCATCAGCCAGATTTACACTCCCCCAAGGGCCCCAAGAAAACTTTATCAGAGCCATGGTCTCCATACCACCCCCTTGAGCCTTTAAGGCCTTTGGATCATTGATTTTCTACTTCAGCCCCAGTCAGGAATTGGTTCACTGCTCAGCACCTTTTGCACAGCATAGTCTGCCAGATTCCCTGGCACTGCAGTCAGTCACAGAAGGTGATATGAGCACTGGCTATTTCCTCAGGTGATGAATGAACCAAAGCCATGGCCCCCAAGAAGCGTGCAGGTGTGGGGAGGGTGGCCCTGTTAATGGAGGCATTCAGCAATAGCCAGAGTGATCGTCAGCTCCATCACCATCATCTGCTTCTCTGCAATGTATATCCCAGTATCACTGGCATGTAATGAAACATTGAACAGTGCTGTCAGGAAGAGTGTTTGCATGGTTAGTTAATCACAGTGATTAGACCCTGAGAGCACTGTATGTCGTGGGGTTGATCTACCTTCAGTGATCTTCCACTTTTCCTCTGGGAGAGTGGTTGTCAGCAGAAAAGCAGAAGACATCTGGAGCTTAATGAGGAAGAGCTTAGGTCAGTGTTAACACAGGCACTAGGTCACAGGAGTGAAGTGCTCAGAGCCTTTGGCTCCATCTATACCAGCTGACAAACCAACCCAAGCAGCACTCTCAGTTGAGGCAATTTTGTTGTCTTTACTGTGGATTGCTAGAACAGCCCCACTGTCATGATTATGTCCAGGGCTGGCTAGCATTGCTGTAGACAGTTTTTGGGTGTAAGCCAGGAGTCAGCAGCTCCCAGTGAGCAGTTTTGTCATGGCCACCACTTGGAAGACATAGAGAGAGTGACTGGGATTATTTGGTAAAGTCAAGTCTCAGTGCCAAAGATCAAACGCACACTTATTCACCACTACATACATAGCACTGACAGTCAGCAATTTTGACAAAGAAGAGAATGGCTGGAGTCCTCAAACCATTTTTGCTATGCCAGCTTCTCTCAAGGCCAGGACATGTGTGACAGTCTCTTCAGTTAACAGCAGTGTCACAGAAGGTCCCATAAAAAGGTCCCATAAAAGCTGCATCATGGATGGAAATGCAAATGCACATACCTATCCCAGGTATAGCGACATCAGACTCATCCCTGTTTAAAGATGCAAATGAATATGGCCCAAAGCTTTCATCTGTGAACTCCGAGACCTGAGTCAAGAAGCTCCATGCTTTCTGACTGATGGAAAACCTGCACAGAAGCAGTGTTACTGGGCCTTTGAAATGGCTTTATGTGGAGGCTATGGCCTAGAGGCTGTGGAGGAGGAAGACCTCTCTATACCGTCTCTGCTTTTAGTCATATGATTTAGTTATAGGTAGTCCTGCAAGGAACAGGGAATTGGACTTGATGATCCTTATGGGTTTCTTCCATTTTGAAATATTCTATGATTCTATGTTTTCACCCCTATTGCCATACTGGGTCATGATAGTCCTTATTGCCCTCAGGTGAAAATGAAATAGGTCCTGCACTGATTAGGTACCTTAAATTTCCCTTCCCTGATGAAGTGAATATTGCAATGGGAATGTCTGTCTTCTTGTAGGTTCCAAATCCCTTAGGCAGTGCAGTTTTTGTACACAAAAACAACACATACACTGCATTATAGAAAATCAAGCCCCACAGACATCAGACGAAGGGATATTTTGCCTCTTCTCCAGGAGCCCACAGCAGCCCAAGCCTTGGATGGGGAGGATGTGGGCACACCAGTCACCCACCATCAGGCAGCATTTACTGGTCCTGCCCACAGGCAGAGACATGCTGGTCACACGTATGCAAGAGCTCGGAGGATGGCCCATGGCAAAGTCTGCAATTTAAAACCCATCCAGTTACATTCTTGGAAACATTCTTCCCTAAGTCAAACCAAGAAAAATATGTATTCCAAATACCAGGAGGCACAAGGAATTGCATCATTCTCCTATAGCTTCAAGGTTGCAGCGTGGCCAAAGAAGAAGGCGTGGGAAGGGCTGGATGCAAAACTACACCCCGAATTGTTACCCAGGAGGAGGTTTGGGGTCCTTGGGTTCAAGCAGGAGAGGTTACAGCACTGCACCAGAACTCTCCTCAGAAACCAAACCAGCATATCAGCCATAAAGATGGCAAGTGGACTTCATGCAAGACACAATCTTGCTCTCAGTGAAATCAGCGCCAAGACTTTTCTGATTCTTACTGAATTAAAGGCTCAACTAGAACCAAATACAATTTTGCATCAGTAGGGCCACCAGAGTTCGGTTGTCTACACAGCAGCACACCAATGCACTGGTAACACAGTGAGACCACAACAGACATGCAGTTATGCATCCACATATTCACACATTCACAGATGTATGGAAATATGTATTTATGTAAATATGTGTGTATGTAAATAATGGTTTTAAAGATGATGATGGAAGTAAGCTATGTACCTTTAAGAAGATGAGGGCTTCTTTTAGAAGAACTTTTTTTCTCATCTTTTCAAAGTGTGAACAAAAGAGTGGTAGGTTTCATTAATGTTCTTTTCTTGCAGTGGTCATTATTTGCAATTTCAAGAATAGAGATCTTAAAAAGAAAAATCAAATTCAACCTGTTCTTTAATCCTGCCTTTGAATCTCTTCTTTCTTTGTAGACATGTCCACTAGTCCTTAACCTGATTTACGTGATTGGTCAATTGTGAGTTAATGAAGGGGATAAAATGTTTTCTGGAATGCTAGTATAATCGACAAATGGCAATGACCAGTGACTGGACCACGGCCAAGACAGGAACTTAATCCCCTGAAGTCCAAGGGCATTGTGAAGTTGCACTGAAGTGGGAACTGAAAGAAACCAGTTACATCATTCCTTAGATTGGGACAAATGAGCTCACTACAGAAAGTATATTTGAAGACTAATTATATGGGGAGAAAACAATTATATGGGGAGAAAACAAGTTAGGAAGGAATGTCTCTGCTTCTAGACATATGTGATTTCAAGTGTGGTTTAAGGGGTTTAATCCTCTTCTTCTCTGGTAACATGTTACTGTTTGATGCATTCAGTGCAGGTTGTTTCTTCTAGGGGTCACACACTCTTGCCCCTTACCTCTGCTTTCCTTAATGATGCTGAGCAGTTCCTTCGCCCTCTCTAACGTTTTGCTTGAATTCTCAGTAGAAACACAAGATCTGAATGGTTCAGTTGCAAGGATTAAAGAGGTGGGTTTAAAATGTATATAACTTTCAAGTGTAAAATTTAAATTAGAACAGAGAGACAACCTTGCTTGCTGTGCTTTGGATTTCGTGTGAAGGTCAGAATTCATCACTGCTGGAGTCCTACTGAAGTTAAGCAGTTTTGCTACTCTATCAAGCCAAGGTTTCTCAGCCTGGATCTTTCTGGTTTTGAACACACACCTCAAGACATGTGGGTGACAAAGGATTTTCATGTGGTTGGTACACAGCCATTGAATTTAAAGGTTGAAACTATTCACATGAAGCCCTGATGGATGCTTACAAGTTCAGCACCTAGACAGGGACTGAAGCACAGCACCTGTGAGACCACCAGGACTGAGTTATCATGCTTTTGGTAGAGGGAAGAGGGTGGGCTACAGGCAGCAGACTGGTGATAGTGAGAGGAGAAGAGTCACTTTAAAGTATCTTCTCTGCTTTGGTGGGTATCACCTGCACTGAGGAGCTTGCCAGGAGGGAGGACAACCCATTTTTTGCCTTAGGCCCCTGGTTCTGAGAAGTTAGACCAGCTGTCCAGTTTGTTACACAATGTATGTTAGTACAAAGAGGTTCAGGTCAAAAAGGTTCAGTACAAAAAGGTCAGTCCTTCAACTAGGACTATGCAACACATAACGTTATAGGATATTGCAGGATGACCCCTGCACTCTGAACAACACCCAGATGCTCAGTAACATTTCCTCCTATACACATCATCTTCTCAGATCTTAGATCTTGATAGAATAAAAAAAACCTATAAACAAACTGAAGTGACAGAAACTCTTCATGGACTTCCAAGCTAGCACCCTCCCATGTGTTTCTGTGCCGCTTAGGCTCACTTTTCCTTCAATGAGTGGTTAATTTTTATACCATTTTAATGGTATTTTTCCGACAGGAGGCTCTGGAGAGCCAATGTTGCACATGCAGGTGGATTGTAAATTTGCTGGGGAAAGGGATGAGGTTTACTTGCTTCATTTGCACCTCAGACAGTGGGTCCTCATTTCACTGCTATGCCTAATTCATGTAATTGATGGTCAAGTAATTGAACAGCTTAAAACGCCTGGGAAGGCCCAGGAGAAGATTCAAATGGGTCCATTGCTTTTCTTACAAGAACAGTCGGGGTCTGTAATGATGTGAGCTTTGAAGGGAGCAAGAGATGGTGTTTGTGGTAATGAGATTTCCAGAGCCAGAGGACCACGGGGAATCATAAAGAAGAGAGTGAAGTGAGACATGAAGAGTGAGGAGAGATTAATTAGAGGCAAGAAACATCCTCTTGGTAGTCTTTAATAAGCCAAACCACTCAAATATGTAAGAACTCTGTTAATAGCCCATGGCGAAGCACCGGATGGGCCAGCACCACGGTCTACACCCAAGTGCAGCAGCTCTGGAGAAGTCCTGCTGCTCCTCTCACTGTCTGGCTCTGATCTGAATCTGCAGACTCCGAGCCTTCTGACCATATCCCCAATGGAGTCAGGTTCCTCTTCCATCTCCCCTGGCTCCTCCACACGGCTGTCTTTATGCTCCAGCCTTGCTCTGTGTATTGCATCAGCAATCTTGCCTCTTCATTAGTATTTCAGCAAGCTAATTGCTGTCCTCCCTTGAGCTGCCTGGATCACTGTATCTGCTCAGCAGCTGCATCTCTCTTGTGTTTAGGGATTTGTTGATTAAAAAGATTACCTCATCCAGTTTGACCCTATCAGCTCCAGCTTCCTTTGCTGCTGATGAGAAGCACATGCTGGTGGGCCTGGATCATTTCATACCAGAGCTCATCGGCAAGGCAAGGGGTTGGACAACAAGCAGGTGGGCTCTGGCAGTGCAAATTCTTCCTTGCCATGGGTTCAAGACATCCATAGGGACTAATGGTAACCACCAGCATAGAAAACTGCTGCTAGCTCAGGATCCCATTTAAGACAAGATTCAGAAAGGTAGCTTTAGAAGACATGGTCCTTCTAAAGAAAGACTGAAAACAATGGTGTTGGTTGGGTGAGGTCTAGGAAGTTAAGGGTAAAGAGTTGGTATTTAGCTCTAATTTGCTACAAAGACTTAACAATTATTGTAGAAATGCCTTGTGAAGAAATAATTCTTTTTATCAGGTTTGTGTGTGGTTTGCTAAGGACATCTACTAATATATTGCATAAATTCAGGACAGTTGTGTCTATATATCAGAGGTTTCAGATGAAGCTTTTGTTACTAGTCAGCTTTCCAACTGTCTGAATGAAGCTATATCTGATTAGGTTGCAGCCTAAGCTGCCGAATCGCATTTCCACACCCTTTTAGTCAAAGAAAAGGCCTGGAGGAGAGGTCCAGGAAGGTTTTATTTATTCCTTTTCCTTCAATCCTTAAAAGCTATGCTAAAGTACAGACAAGGTCTAATCTGAATTGGGTTTAAATCAGGACAATTGCTCTGAAAGACAGAATGTCCAGCAATAAATGTCTATGATACCTCAGTTCAAAGCCTGGTCCTCCTGTGTCAGGTTTTGCCATTAGAAACCTTCCTATGCAGTTCCAGCACTTGCGTACTCGTTGAGTTACAGAGCTTTCTGGTGTTCAGCAAATCTGATTCTTTCATTTGTCCATGATTTTTCCATATATCTTCTCCTCTATCATTTGGATCTAGTGTATCTGAGGTACTTATTGCTTAAACTGTAGTGCCTGAAGCTGAACAAAGTGCTCCATATGTCTTAGATATGCCTCTCTCAATTAAAACTATAAACTAGAGCTGCCAAGTGCTGACTTAATAACATATCTATTAATAGTGACTGTTATTGGGGAAATGGGAAGAACAGCAGACAGATAGAAAGAGAAAAACAGTATCAAATTAGACATTTCTCTGAAAATACACTCCAACTTAACCACAAACTTCAGCCAGATAACCTACAGAGTTATGGCTATGTGGGTGATAAGCCTCCCTTTAATTTTTGCACAGGAAACTGTGCTTCAGATTAACTTTTCAGAAGGGATAACAAAAGTGATTTACTCCTACACGCATAAAACCCCACACTAGCATGTTTGCTTATTGCCACGGGCAAAGTGCCTTCCAGACACTCAAGACTGCTCCCTTCTACAAGCGCTGTGCAGACCAAAGGCTGTTTTTGTTGCTTACTCGGCTGTAACAGCGGATTATTAAATTTGTAACAAAATCTCAGGTAACATAAATATTTAGAAACAGCAATCCAGAGGGATTAAACAAACACAGAGCCGGGCTCTCACAGGTTTTACCCTGTGTTGTTATTCAACTCGCACATTTCAGAGATAGGAAAACCAAACTGTGCAGTGCTGCACGGATTACTCCTGAAGACTAAATGCCCATACATATGGGACTAGATTCATGGGAAGGATTAAAGGATCAGTATTAGACCCTGTTCCTAAATCCTAATTAGGTAATTCCTAAGGATTGTAGTTCACAAACCCCAGCACCCTGAGCACGGCTCTGCCTAGTACCAGACCTTCAATAAAAGAAAACCCAGGAAAATGCTGAAGAGGAGAAATTTCATGTGGAATTAACAACTGGAGGCTTTTTCTTTAATCTAAGTGCTGAATCAGGTCAGTTATTCTTCTCCCTCCCCTCTAAAAGTACTAGAGTTGGGGTATCATGTGAAGACCTGTCCTGCACCAAATGTTAGCCTCCACATCTCTGACATGATACCCCCTTCAATGAAGACCATCTTAAGAGTTTGGGTCATTAGGACTTCGGGTGTAATCATTGAGGGTTTTTCATGCAGAAGGGATGGGGCTGTGGTGTGTTGGGGAGTGTAAGGGGAGAGGGACAGCCTTTCTGCAATAGACCACGGGATATGTACAATCATAGAATCATAGACTAGTTAGGGTTGGAAAGCCCCTTAAGCCCACCAAGTTCCAACCCCCCTGCCGTGGGCAGGGACACCTCACACTACTCACAATGTACTTTGTCTCTGTCTTGCTTTTCCCATCCATGGCCCAAAAAAAACCCTAAACTCCAGCTCAGAGTGGAGGGAGGCAGTTTTATGTGGTGAGCCACTGGGCTCATACACAATGAACCCTATTTTGGGTGGAAAAGCTTCAGTTCCAGCTCCAGAAACATGCTAGCATCAGGGGACTGACCAAGTTATAATTGAATCTCTTTGTGTTATTGGTCCCTTGGCCTTCCTAAACTGAAGCAAGCTACATTTGATTTCTTTGGCATCGTCTAGCATGTGTACTGCCAGCGTGTTGCCCTTGGTGCCTTGCGTAAGCCAAACTGGCCGCTTCTGTGACCTCTTGTTCCTTCTATACATGGAACATATTTCAATGATTTTATAACTCCTCAAATAAGGTCTCTTTTATTCTTAATCTGAATGCCCTGTTAACTTGGTTTTGGATCCTCTCCCAGTCTCTAGAATACCTGATGCTTTATATTTTGGATATACCGGACTGCCTGTTGCTCCAGGTTATGACAGTGTCTGGTTCATATAATTCTCCCTTTAGATGTTAGACTACTTATTCCAGTTCCCCTCACCACTTAAAAGAAAAAAAAGGGGGTGAGGAGTGGAATAAACAGCTTCCTTCGTAATTCTCAGTGCAAAAGCTGCCTACCAGCTCTCATACGCTGTCTCATCAGCTAGCAAAAACAAGAAGTTCCTCCTGCTGCTCACTTCAGCTTGTCCAGCCCATATAAATGGACTGATTTTGAATCAAGAAAGCTCATTGTGTGTTGTTTCAACTCAGGTCTAAGGGCAATGTTTGAGGCACGGGGTACAGAGATAAGGATCCCTCAAGCAAGAAACTGGCATGAGAAAAGACATATTTCCTGGAAACTGAGTTTTTATAAGCTAACCTGCTTGCAGGAATATTTGGGTAGAGAAGAATCTGCAGACAAAACAGTTTTAAACTAAGCTTTTCTATTTGCCATAATGTTCTCTCTATCTCTCTCTTTCTTTTTCCCCTTAAATGAAGCATCTCTTTTGATTCTAAACCACCTTTGAAATTGCAGTGCTCTCAACTTTTCAAAAGTTTTTCATTATCTTTAGATATCAGACCTGAAATAAGCTGCTCCCATATGCTTCAGATTAAAAATTTCAGTGGAACCAATGTGAAACTGGAGTGGGGAGAGCTTGGCTTGCAGAGTTTTACTTGTTCTTATTTATTACAGGAGGGGAAAAATGAAAGCTCTGAAACCTCTCACAGGATGGGGAACAAGTTTCCTACTTACTTGAGGGGGCCAAGTTCTCCAGGCAAAGCTGCTCTCGCAGCAAAACCAGCCCTAGTGAAGGTTTCTTTCCATCAACAGATGGAGAAGAAATACTCCCCTCAAATATAAACTGGTGATGGAGGGTATAGTGAAAATGGAGAGTAGAATTAGCTGAAGGGATTGACTCTTTCTCTCATTCTCAACTCAGCTTTCTCCTCTTCCTTCTGATTAATTTGTTCCTTTGTACATCTCCTGCTTAGTACTAAGAATGCAGGTGTAGCTCCTGTGGTGCTGGAAGATAAGGTGCAGTTACAATAAATTATAACAATTGATCCCAAACTTATCCTGCATTTTATGCTCTTATGGTTGCTTTCATCTTCTCCCTCTATCTCTGGCCTTGGCCATTTATTCCTTGAACTTCACCCTCAAAAAGGCCTCTCAAATCCTGAAACAGCCTCTTGCCTCTCCCTCATCTGCAGCTTTTCCAGTTGAAGAATCCCAGACCATGCCAAGCTGGATGTTTTTTAGGAAAGCCTCCCAGAGGGAAGATTCAAGTGTTACCCCTTGCTCTCCCCCCACTCCTCTTTACACCTATTTTTTCAATGGTTTGAATTCTGGGCTGTATCATCTCTGCAGCCAGTAAATTATCCAGGAATTCAGCATAAATGCATTCAGCAGCATGTGGCTTCCTATCCGTTTCTTTGCCATGCTCTACTGCAGCAGTCAGGAAAAAGCAGTGCTTTTAGCAGAATAAAAGCAGGGTGAGCAGCCCCAAGTGCCTTGCTGTGACGCTGGGAGGTGCTTAGCAAAGACTACTGGACATCCAGGCCTTCAGCTTCATTATGGACATAACTGATGAGTTTCTAAAGGGTCATGAGGTCTTGGAAGTGTGCACAAGTCTGTCTGCCACTCTCAGAAGCTTTTAGAAAACCAATGTCAGTCTCTGTTGAGGTGTTACCATTGTCAGGCACTGGAACAGGCTTCCAGGGAAGTGATAGAATAACCATCCCTACAAGTGTTCAGAAAACATGTAGATGAGGCCTTAGTAACATGGTTTAGTGATGGACTTGGCAGTGCTGGGGTAAAGGTTGGACTTGATGATCCCAAAGGTCTTTTCCAACTTGGTTGATCCTATGTTTCTTCGAAAGCATGCCATTACTTCTTAATTTCTCATCCCTTATGAACATTCTTTTTCACACAGATTATTCAATACAGTCTTTATTGCCTATCTAAAGTCTTCAGTCAAGAAAAACTCTACTAATTGGAAACCAAGGAGACCTTGGCAAGAGAGCACACCACTCTCCAACCCAGCAGCTTCAGCAAAGGCAACATGGAGCCCAGGATGACTTCCTCTACATCTGCTGAGGAAATTGCTCCAGGTAGAAGATATGACTGGATAACTCCAGGTTGTCCTCCAAAAGTCATGCCGAGGAAATTGCTCCAGGTAGAAGATATGACTGGATAACTCCAGGTTGTCCTCCAAAAGTCATGCCATGTTGGCAGAGGATGACTCACTGCCATGCAAAGTGGCATCGTGTGCACTGGGACCAAATGCTGCTTGCAGAAATCCCTGCCGTGATTTACATCCATAATCCTGGGCAGTAGAAAAGCTGGAGTTCCCACAGGAGTCCTGTAACCAGCCAAAATCATGGCAATGAAGAATGTGCAGTGACCAGGACAGGTCAAGGAAGGCTTCAGTGGTATCCTACAAGCACTAGGAAGATATCTCTAAAGCTACTACTAAAATACAACTCACTTTTCAGCTCTAAACCCTTTTCTTCACAGAGAGGGATTTTTTCTGGGCATTATTGCAAGGGTGATTCTGAAAGGGCAGGGAAGTGTGAAGGGCTAAGAGGAGGTCAGGGACAGAGAGACATGGCAACATGGGACTGGTCTGGACCAGAAATACAAGGCAACATGGAATGGAAAGGATTAGGTATCTTACCTAATCTTCCAGGTGAGGATAATATCCAGGTTTTCCAAGCCATCTCCATTTAGAAATAAGGAAAAGAGAGAATTGTAATCACTCTATCACTACAAGTCACTGATGTTCTGAAGCTTAAAATAATAGCCTGAAATCCCAAGTAAGGAAGCAATTACTGATTATAAATATATTATATAAAACATGTTTTAGAAAAAAATCCCAGTTCCTCTTTCCTTTTCTCACAAATCATTCCCTGAATTTTGTACAAGTATTTGCTAATCATTAACATTCATTTAAAAAAAAAAGAGCAATACCTTCAGGCAGTAGGATGCCTGTGAACTGTACTCTTAAAACAGCCTATATGATTTCCTAGTAAGAGCTGGCCACACTGTCATTTGCAGTGTCAGTGGCCAGCTGAACCTTGTGAAATGAGCTGTACTACAGCATGAGGTGTGCTAAGGGGTGAATGAAATGATTCTGTTGTCAGAAATTAGTGGTTAAGGACATGTAAGCACTTTAAGAAACCCCCAGAGGCTGCCGCATGTGTTTGTGAATATGTTATTGAATTATCTGATGAGCTCTGGGTTGCTATGGGAACTTGATGAACTTGGAGAGACACAAAAACGAGTCCTTTCCATTTGGGACAGTGATGTCTTTGGTCCCAAGCACATCACGATGTACTGTAATTATGTTAATGCCAACAGAGCAATGATATCATGCAAAGGCATGACAGGTCATACTTTTTTCATATTAGGAGAGAGAGCTGGAACATGTGCATATGTGTATAGGAGTCTGTAATGAAACTGCCATTATGGGGCCCTTGTGTGCTTGCAGTCTCATTTCACTGAGTTAAGAGTACTTACTTTTCTTAATGCTTGCTTAATGTGTTTACTTAAACATGTTTAATAGTCTATGGAGTCCATTCCCATTTACTGTTGGAGGTTTTTTTAGAGCATCACAGTGGCACAGCTGCTTAAGATACCTGTGAAAGTAATGACAACGTATTGAAAGGGGGCCTAAAGGATGATGGGGATGGATTCTTCATTAGGGACTGTAGTGACAGGACAAGGGGTAACGGGTGCAAACTTAAACAGGGGAAGTTTAGATTGGATACAGGGAGGAAGTTCTTTCCTGTTAGGGTGGTGAGGCACTAGAATGGGTTGCCCAGGGAGGTTGTGAATGCTCCATCCCTGGCAGTGTTCAAGGTCAGGTTGGACGAAGCCTTGGGTGAGATGGTTTAGTGTGAGGTGTCCCTGCCCATGGCAGGGGGGTTGGAACTGGATGATCATAAGGTCCTTTCCAACCCAAACTATTCTATGATTCTATGATTCTATGAAAGTCCTGGATGTTCAGGATGTAGGAGGGCAACCTTCAGTTTTGTAATGCAAATAAGTAAATGGGGAAACTGGAGGCACATATTAAAATAGAGCAAGCAGCCAGGAAAGTAACAAATTGCTTTATGTACACAAATGGAAAGAGTGAAGAAGGCCAATTTCTTCTTTCAGATGTTGCTCATTGTGGAAGCAATAAATGCCCAGTTTGGAAAAAAATGTAATAACAGTACAACATATTGCTCTCTGTGCTCCCTGTTCCCCATCTGACCTCATCATTATTGCATTCCTGGCAGCAAGCCAGCTTGGCTTCAAGGAAAAGGCTGGATAGGTCTCAAAAACCTCTGTGACCTGGTGGTTAGGACACTCACTTAGTCTGAAGGAAGGAAGGTCTAGGGCCCCTTTGCCTCAACAATAAACTCTTTCTTCCTAGAGGAATGCAGGAGCATGCAAACAGCAGCCATTACCAAGAGGAAAGGCAAGAGGTCCACACACTGGGAACCTTCTCTGGGTGGCCTTGGGTTGATGTGGCTGACTGACTGAGATTGTGATGGAGCTCTAGTTGGGAGATCACCGCCTGGTTTTACCATCACAGGCTGTTCTGACCCTGTCTGAAGACTAAAGCTAAGCATCAAGGGAAATGTCAGGTGAAGTTGCTGCAGCTATTCTCATTCATAGGTCAGTATACAGGAAACTCTGCTCAGTGACCTAGGGGAAGAGAGGCAGCAGAAGAGACTAAAAGCCTTGAAGCAGAGGCACCAAGCAATTGAGAATCCACCCTTAAACTGCAGGAATAGTAAGGGATTTTACACTCACCCCTTCTGTATTTCAGTACGGGGAGTCCTGCTGTTCCTTCTAGGGGCATATATATGTTAGAAGAGCAGGTTCTGGTGGCAAGGGACACAATGATCTCTTCAGAAGGGTCCCAGCTGCCTTTCCCTGTTGAGTGACACTCACACTGCTGGGCCTGGGGAGCCAGTGCTCATGCATGTAAAATCACTCTTTTCAATTTTCTGTTTCTGTAACATGACCTATTACTATACTACATCTTCGTGAGGCAGAGCTGTCTGGAGAACATCTGTTGCAGTCCCAGCTGTTCGGGTACTTCCTCCGTCTGATGTTTCAGCCCTGATATGTACAAATCACTGACAGTAATACATCCCTCAGTTCCTCCTACAAATCCCATTTTCTCTGTTCTCACAAGCAGGGTGGGAGGGGGGGAAATAAAAAGATGCTTTGCATGGTTAAATACAGGCTAGATGCTTTATTCTCACCAAATTGCACCAGTAAGGTCATTGTGGACTGACTCATACCAGACAGACAGTAAAAACCATCCCAGTGTTTATTCCCCTTGGAACCTATATAATTAAAGCTGCCCACCTGCTCCTGAACTTTGCTGTCATTTTTTGATGTTATGGGCAATGTGATACTCAGTTATTATCATAAACTATGTTAAGCTCTACCCACTATGGGGTTTATGACAACAATTCTTGAGAAAACTGTAATCCTCTGTGCTCAAGTATATCTCCTTGTTATAATGCTTATGATTCTTGGCTTGAGATGATGGCAGATGATGTCCATGAAAGACTTCCAAATATGGGTCCTGGCAAGTCGCTCTCTCCCTAGCTTGCCTGCACTAGATACGTTAGATGAAACCATTTTCAGACCATCTTTTCCAGCCTTTCAGCATAGCCATCATTCCTTTCAGCACGACTGAGAGATGTGGTAGCCTGTCCCAGGGTAATAAGGTCTCCCTCCTCTCCAAACGCAGCCTGCACATACCTGCTGAGGATCCAGGGGGGAATCGAGGTATCTGCAAGGAGGTAGGAGGGTCCAGGTTGTCACCTAAACAGCTCTCATACAGATTCACCATGGACTTTACAGTCGCTTGCCTCCTTTCCCTTCCTGGTCCACAACTCTTGTTCTCATCCCCATGCGAGGGGAAACATCAGGATGCCTAGCCAAAGGGTGCTCAGTGAGTCAAGATTTGGGGTAATTTACAGGGCTTTGGCTGGAAAAAATTGCAGGGATTGGAGTGTACAGAGCCCTTCTCCCACACCTTGAGTGAGAGTTACAACCCCCCTGTTATCACATTAAATGGTGGCAAACCTTTTGAGTGTGTTTGAAAAGGAAACACTGCTTGAATTTTGAGAGGTGTTGTATGAAGAGCACTCCGGGCTGTGGGTCCCATGCAGACTGATGGAGTTGGGATGTTTCCAGTGTCCAACATTTCCTCTTGGAAAAATGGTAATTATTGACTAGTCCTCCATACACACTGCACAGACATTGACAAAGACCAAAAACACATCTCCAATACTAAATATTCAACCAACTACATTTGAAAAAACATCTATCTTCTGAGCTCCAAACACTGTGGACTAACCAAAGGACATCAACTTGCAGTATGACAAGTACAAGCATGGGACAGCTCAAATATTAGACAGCCCTGGAAACAATAAAATGGGTTTCCCTATCACTCAATACTGGTGACATATTTATTAAAGCAACCATCATAAAATGATTACTCTAACTTTATGATAGAAAACAGTAATCATAGAATAGTTAGGGTTGGAAAGGAGCTTAAGGTCATCAAGTTCCAACCCCCCTGCCATGGGCAGGGACACCTCACACTAAACCGTATCACCCAAGGCCTCGTGTTTTGTATTGTAAACTCTCTTCATCGGCTTCTGGAAAATTAAAATCTACCAAGAATATGTCTTTATACTGAAGCTTTTTAGATGGTACAAGCACTGAAGGGTTTGGAAGTTCAATTTGAGTTCTGAAGCACCAAACATTTCAAAATTCAACACTACCTGCTTACAAAAAATCCACATCTGATACAGTTTTCCCCATACCTGTGCCTCCAGCTACAATCTTGGCAACAAAAACCTATCAAGATTAACAATCCAAACATGCTTCCAAGACAGTTGGGTCATCCACAGTTTTTGGAAGCAGCCACTTCTCTTCACTGCCAAAATATTGTCTATCATTTGTTGCCTGATACTCCTGGAGGGACTTACCCAGTGTTTATTAAATAATTTGAATCTGTATGGCAAAACTTCCATTTAATGCTAGTTGAAATATGAATTATTTATCATGATTCCCACCCCCATCCCCCCTTCCCCAGCTTTCTTAAAGACAACACATGGGTTTTGATAAAAGCTTCTGAATACTGGATGTGCATAAGCCACACACAACCAACTTTCTGTAGTAGCTGTAGGACAAAGGTTTGACGCTAACACCTCTTGCACAGTCCCTCCAGGATGTTCAAAGCATGTTTTCCCCTCATATTCCTCTTGCGCACAGTTGCTTAAGAAAAAGAGGGGAATAAAGAGCCGTTGCTCAGTGCTGATGACAGCAGCTGTCAGAAAGCTTCTAGCTTCTTAAGGAGAATGAGCTATTCTCTCAAATAGTCAAGTCTAAGTCTCCCAGTGACTTCCATGAGGACAAATTCAACCCGAAGCACACTGATGGCCTCCCTCAATGGCCGGGGAAACAGTTTCACTTTATAGACCGTGTTTTGGGAGAAGCAAGGTTAAGTCAAGGCCCTGAATGGCATAACAAACCAGCTGTGCCTTCCACTGACTGAGAAACAGGGCTCAGCTCTGGGACAGAGCCACCCCAGTGCGGCCACCAGTATCTTCACTCTGTCACCAGCTCCTGTTTGGGAAATAATTGACCTTGGTCTTGGTTTGCTCTCCTGGATGCTCTGAAAGACAGTCAGTGTCCTGTGATGCCCTGTGCCAAAGAAGCACTACTGATATAATGAGGAGGGTGATGGCTTCAGGCAGACTTTAATTTGGTGCATGGATCCAAGCCCAAATCTCAGCTCTTCCTGCCTTAAAAAAAAAACACTATAATTTCTCAGTATTGCAATATCTCTCCTACAAAGAGAGAGTAACAATTGCAAGAATTCACAGGGATGTAATAAGAATAAGTGGGCAAAGCTGGAAGTGTGGAGAGGCACTCAGTCATTTACTTACACAATGTGTATTATCTTTTCTCCTAAAATTATTAAACAAGTAGGTTATTTTAAAATGCCATTTTGACTTTGTTTGGCCTATGTAATTTTATGCCTTTGAGTTTGTAGGTGTCAGTTCTAGCAAAGATGGCAAATGAGATGACTAAATGCTGAAGGGGCTGGCATTTTAAATGCTGGCCACAGAGCCATGTTTGCACAGAGGCCCCAGCAGCACTGTCAAGGAACCAAAACAGCAAATGCAAACAGAGCTGTGCTGACTTTATGGCCCCTTACAAATCTTTTCTGGCATATGGGAGTATTAGGCCTTGAGGCACCAAAACGAGAGAAAAGTGTTTAATCAGGTCTCTGTGATAACGGGTTAAACTTGTCCTTGTCCTTGTAATGCAGCCTCCATTGTGCAGGCGCGTAGTTGCAGATAAACATCAAAATGTGCCTCTTCTGATGTCAAGCTGGTGAGCTCCGACTGAACCATGACATAGGGCACTTTGTGTCCCCCTGGCAGCATAAGGCTGGGGCCAGCAACTGGTGACAGGAGCCATGCAACGAGAGCAAGGGCTTGTGGAACATGAGCCTCTCAGGCTCAGTAGGATGCTGCAGGACAGAGCAGCATAAGGGAAGACACAACTCCTTGCTGAGGTCTTGCAAGATTTGGGGAAATTTAATGTAAATGGGCACTTCACAGTGTTGCTACTTATTTTTGTAAGTTTCCACCGCTGTGTTTCAGTGCCAAAGCCAGGCTCATCCTTTTGTTTTATGGTATCTGGGTGACAAATTTAGGTTATCTTGTTGGCTTTACTGCAACAGTAAACACCATTTGGGTCTTTCTCTCCACCCAGCTATAAAACCACCTGTGGGAAGTGGCCAGTTTCTCTTCTGTAGTAAAAGAAGCTCATGATTACTCTGTCCCTAACTTTGCTGCTTCAGGAGTGTGAATCTAGGTCTTAAAACACATCCAACAAGAAATCTGAAGAGGAACATTTTGCAAGGGTGTGAGTGACAGGATGAGAGGGAATGGCTTTAAACTGACAGAGGGGAGATTGAGATGGGATCTTGGGAAGAAGTTCTTCCCTGTGAGGGTGCTGAGGCACTGGCACAGGGTGCCCAGAGAAGCTGTGGCTGCCCCATCCCTGGCAGTGTTCAAGGCCAGGTTGGACACAGGGACTTGGAGCAAGCTGCTCTAGTGGAAGGGGTCCCTGCCCATGGCAGGGGTTGGAACTGGATGAGCTTTAAGGTCCCTTCCAACCCAAAGCATTCTGTGATTCTATGATCCTTATTTCTCTTCGAAATCCAGGCAAGGCAAGAGCATGCTTTGAATGAAAGGAGTTCTGCAGTGATGTACTCAAACAAAACTGCCCGTTTCAGGTGGCATTGAGTGCTCTGGTTTATCCTGGGTCTGAGGGCAGCAGCCTTCCAGGTTCCAACCCATGCAGACCATTCAAAGCAATGACTTGACCTTACCCTGGAAACCTCCTGCGACATCACCTCTCCCCCTCTTTTTTAATGGCTGTTTCTCGCCATTCATGATGCTTTCCACATTCACCTTCTGTCTTAGATATTAATGAAAATATTTTCATTAATGAAAAGATATTAATGAAAATAATTGATTAAATTATTTAAAGAAATTTTCAATTAATGAAAATATTTTCACTTTTCAGTATTAATAACATTAACATTGAAGTAACTTAGAAAAATTTGCCTTGACCCCTTACCCAGGTCCTCAGCAATATTTCAATTCCCAGCTCCCACCGGTTTCAGGATCTGGGCCTCCATCCTTATCTCTCTGATTAAATCATTTGCTTTAAAACCCTTCACCATTTCAACCCGATAAGAAAGCACAGGAAAACTGTGACTGTAAGCTTCATGAATATTTATTTTTTCAACAGTGAAGGAGCAAGTTTACCTAACAGCTTTGCTAACTGATTGTCTGCAGAACAAGGAAGTTATGGCCGTGTTAACGCAAGCAGTAGTTTATTGTTTTAGTAGACACTTCTTTTTCCTTCCTTTTGAATAAACACACTGCAGGGTCTGGGAGGACGCGTGCCAAGAGCATTACTGAGCGCAGCAACAGCCGAACAAAGCGCGGCAAAAGCACAATCCTAATCATAACAGAGCGAGAGAGTATTGTTACAAACGTTCTCTTTAGTATGGAAATGAGCCAGGGGTAATAAAAACACCATAAAAACGTCAAAATGACCGATCACCGCAAAGCATTGGCCTTTTTATAACCAAAACTTGCAATGAATGTAAAAAAATTCCTGTGTTAAGAGAAATGCCATTTTTACTTGACTTTATGGGTTGACTTCTCCCTACTTCGCTACACAAGTTAAATGACCGCAGAAGAGAACAACTTCAGAAGGGCATCAGTAAAGGTCTGATTGATATTAAATGGCACAGGAGCATGATGATGGACTCTGGATGGAAACAAATCATTAACCAGGGCACTGCTACTGCCTCTTTATGAGAATATGGGGCATATTTAGGTACTAATTGTTTGAACAGAAGCAATAAAACATAATGCTTAATAACATACAAATGAAGAGCTGAGTAACTCATGTAATTCCATCAGAAAAAGCTCAGGAGCAGCAGCTTGACTTTAATTACTCAGATCAAAGGAAAAAAGGCATTTTGAAGTCTGGTCTAAAGTGTTATTTGTTACTGCTTTCACTAAAGCATAGATCAGCTCGGATAGAAATAGCACTTTGGACTGGATTTAGTTATAGAAAATGGGAAAAAAATGAACATTCATTGCTTTGCTGATGTCCACGTGTACTGGGGGATATGTTTAATCCTAATTACAATAGACTGGCAGAAATGGGAAGAGAAAATAAAATGTGAAAGCTAAAATAAGGACAAATCAAGGTCACAGCTCCATGTATTGCTCTCAGAGACCTGAAGGCGGTAAATACACACAGAGGTGTCTTGGCTAAGCGCAAAGTGTAAAATGGGCATCCTCGTTCTTCGACTATGCAATAAGCATGTGCCACTTAACAGTAAATGCAACATGAGTATTTTAAACATGGTTTTATCAGCCATTATTTCCTATTTTCAACTATGACAATCCACATTATTGGTGGTGGGGTTTATGCTTGGGGTTTTTTTTTGACATTTGTAGCAAACCTTTACAAGCTGAGAATCTTGGTCCAAGAAATGCTTTGCTGCTAAGATAAGGTCAGGAGAAAGTCTGAAATACCTACAGCTTCCTAATTATCAGCACTTTCTAGCAGGTCCAGAGTACAGAACTGACCTGGCAGGTGACCTGTGTGCATCCCAGAACATTTGGATGACGAACCCTAATCCTGGCCAGCATGTTCTCACCCCATTTCTTTTTCTGTGAAATTGTTGCTGAGATCTATAGATGAGACCTGCTCCATAAAGCTAGGTGGTTTTGGGACTATGCCTGTCGCAACCTCGCTACATCCATCAATCCTGAAAGAAACTGAAAAGAAACCTAAAAGAAATTAGAAGAGGCTATATTTAGAGCAGATATAAGAAGCTCTTCCCTGTGAGGGTGCTGAGGTGCTGGCCTAGGTTGCCCAGAGAAGCTGTGGCTGCCCCATCCCTCGCAGTGTTCAGTCCAGGTTGGATGGGGCTTGGAGCAAGCTGCTCTAGTGGAAGGTGTCCCTGCACATGGCAGGGGTTGGAACTGGATGAGCTTTAAGGTCCCTTCTAACCCAAACCAGTCTGTGATTCTATGATCCACAAACACACACAAGTGCTCTCTCTGTGGGTCTTGCACCCCCTGGGTTCCCATGCATTTAGACCTGCAGGATCACTTTGGCCAAACTGTACAACACAACATATAACCCCTCATGTCTGAATGAGTGTGCTGGGGGGAGCTTTGCCCATCTCAGGGCTAGGGCAGGATCCTGGTTTCCTCTCATGCATGGCAAATAGGGAATTTGGGAATACTTACGCCTATAGTAACAAGTTTATGCAACTGAGCAGGCCATTAAGCGCATGTGTTAACATTCAGATTCACATGTAAATCCTTTGTGACACTAACTGCAGCAAATCCAGCAGGATTTTCTGAAATGCTACTGGAGGAGGGCTGTGTGTACACACAGGCTGCACTGCTGTTTACACAAGGGGTTCCTTGCAGACACAGTAAATGTCGGTGCACAGCCCTAGTTTGTATAAATAACACCACGACTGTACTAATACTCTGGGAAGTGCTGAGATCACGCAGTTACTTACAGTCTAGAAGCAAGTGGAGCTGCGTGTGCAGCCTGAACAGGGCTGCCATGTGCCAAATGCTGCTGTAAGCTCTGGGGTGCACGTGTACAGATACAGCTCCAGCCAGGACCAGTGCTTGCATCGCCTTCTCTCTGCAGCTTAACTACAATTACTTAGGGGCAGAAGGGACCACTGCATGACCCCATCTGGACCAGATGTATCCCTTTATCCTAATAACATTCCCCAAGCCTTGCATCTAAGCGAAACACACTGTCCACAAAGCACCCAGCCTTGTTTTGAAGATTTTGGAAGATGCAGTGTCTACCCCTTCCTTTGAGAGCTCCTTCCAAAATGTGTGTATTTCCCATTTAAATGTATCTGGCTTCATACTCTGGACACTAACTCCTGCCACATCTTTCTCTACCAACGGGTCAGCCAGAGCAAAGATGTAAAAACCTTGCAATGACTCCATGCATCCCATTGATTTCCCAACGGACATTACAGGGATTTTTTCCCACTGGCCTCTGCAAGAGCTGGAACGGGCTCTGTATGTGGAATAATCATTGACTTCGGATAATTTGGAGTCCTGAATACACTCAGCATATCCCATGCAGACAGGGGTGATGCCCAAATGGGAAAGCCATGATAAATACCCCATTAACCTTTGACCACATCCTAGCTTTTGCTCACCGCCAAATCCCCCCTGGGGTTTTATTCCAATATTTCACATGTCTAAAGAGTTTCAGACAGCCACAGAAATGAAGCCAGGGAGAAATATTTCCTCTTTCTCACCCCAAGTGTGCAATTTCTGTGCAAGGCTCTTTGGGTCCGAGGTCCAGGTCAGGTCAAGATGAAGTTTGGGTGAGGGCCAGCTTTTCTGATCTTAAAATGTCCCAGCTTGGACATTTGCTGCCTATGGAGTGAGCAGTGAGACACTCATATGTTTGCCTTGAAGGTGCCGGGCTCGACCTTGAAATCCCTACTCCACTGTAGGCACCCCAAAACTAATTGCAGTTTGGCTTCTAGTGCAACTATTGCGTTTAGCTCTGGAAGTGATCAAAAATTGTCCCTTTTCACTAAAAAAAGAGAAGCCTTTTCCAGTAGTACCTCTGGTAGGTCCATAGCACCTTCACAGAACAGCAGACCAAGCTGTGCCTCGCCAACACGTATTCCTGATGTGTGCTAACACATCACATGCACACCTTCACACACACAGAGCCATCCTTCCCTTCAAAACACAGTAACTTTACAGAACTCTGTCATCTATTAACACAATTCCAGGCTTTTATTCCTTTTTTTCTGCAGTTTTTATTACACAGCCACAGACATCGACACGCTCTTCCATCCCGTCTCATTTTGATGTGTTCAGTTACTGTATTTGCCACCAATTGAAAACCACAGAATCCTTTATATTTTCAATGCCTGATAAAAGTTTTCAGTTTGAAAGGGGCTGACTGAGCAAAGATTGTCCATACAAGGTTTAAAAATTGGCTTGGAAGGCCATGTTTGATCTGTAATGCAAATAGAATAAACAAAGAAGGTGAGTTTTAAGCCTAAAATTCCTTTGATCTTTGAAGCCCCATGGCTTTAAAAGCATAACCACCTTCCACATCACAGCCTGGCGTGTACATCTATATGTATATGCGTACATATAAAACTTCTGTGTTCAAAATAGGGTCAGTAGCTAACAGCAAGACCATGCTTTTCTGTAAACACACTCTGTTCATGGGTGAAGATGAGTCCAAATCTTGTCCCATTGAAGAAAAAACAAATTTAAACACCAACAGGACCTGACTGAATTTATTTAGACGAAGGAAGACTTTGCAGTACATGCAAGGCACAATCAAGCCCTGAAAATAAATGGCATGCAGTAGGGCATGGGATGGGACAGAGTGACTCTTAAGAGCACTTACAGGTACCCAGTGAAGGCAAAATAGTTCCTCAGTAACACAAATCCCACTCAGGTACAGCAAGCCAGTGCAAGGCCCAGACAATACATACAGCTCCTCTTAAACAGGGCATATGATGATATATTCCTAGGGGGAAATTTCACACCATTTTGGGTGCCCAAGAGGAGGTGCTTAAAGAGGGAGTTGTTATCCAAGGCAGGATGAAAACCCCATGCTTTCTGCAAATCAAGACCTTTATATCACCTCATATAGCGCATCCAGAACCATGGTTGAGAGCTGCTGCTGTGCTGGGCTGTTCCATTGCTCATGCTGGGTGGTTTACTGAAATGTTTGCCTTTGGAGATCTCTCTACCAGCATCATTAGACATTTATCTCTAAAGGCAGGAGCTTTAAAAGGCAGGAAGAGACCACTCCATCCACGAGCCATCTGGTTATATATGAAGTTTTTAGCTCTGTGATACAACACAATGGAGCTGGATCACAAAGGGTAGAAGGCACTGGTGGAGAGCATTATGCTCAGCATGGAAGACTGTGCTGCATAGGAAATGCAGGATTGCTTCTTTTAACCCACTAACCCTCTCTCTGAGGGTCAGTGATACAGCTGCCATCTAAAAAAGTGCCATAAGACAGTGTTTTAGGGTTTTCTTAGGGCTGAACCATACAAAACCAGTGTTTACCTCCACCTTTGAAGCTAGTATCAGCACTGCTAAGACAGGATGTGTTAGAAGAGCCCTCTCTCTGCAGCATGGCAGAGAGAACAGAGGAGGGCCACGGGCTTACAGGTTAATCCTGCCCTCTGCCATGCCCCAAATGCTGTTCAAACGTGCAGCAGCTTGAGAAGTATTGTGATCAGCAAGTAGCTTCTCATAGGCACGACATGAGATGTAACCCTTAGTGTCTCTCATGGGAATATCCACCTACTGCCTTTTTAAAATAAAGGGGATGCACTTAATGTATAAGCTTTTTACTTTTTTTTGCAATGAGATGACTCAATAAGCTAGAACCATTAAGAACTCCTGCCTAAATCATGTCTTGTATCCAAACAGAGCCTCCAGTGCTCACATTTGAGACTCCCCAAAGCTGAGGGGATGCATAAAGTTCAGCTTTTATGGACTTCATAGATTTGTGTTAACAAAGCTTAACTGAACCCTCCTGCTGAGAACAAAATGAATAAAAATAGCAACGAGTTGCTTTATTATAACCTCTACAGGAAAATCATCCCTGAAGATGGTCTTCCTGTAGAGGTTATAACATGGATTTCCTACTACAGCAGTCAGGAAAGCAGCAGTGTGCTATGCAGTGCTGTATTGCAACAGTGCCAGTTGGTAAACTCCATGTGAGTAGGAAAGTATTCCTCCTCTAATTCTGCCTCCTCCTTTTCCTTCTTTTCCTCCTTCTCTTCCCCTTTCCCAGAGTTATGGGTGGCTCCAGGCAGAACCAGTGCAGTGGGCAGGGATGGAGCCACTGATCCAGGTGGCTAAGGCAAAAAAAGGGACTTTTTGGAGCACCATGTACTGGTAAAGTGAAAGAGAAGCTTACATGTTTCACCGAGTTAGGGCCCCAGCTCATAGCGCTGCGGCTGAGCAAACAAGGAGCTGTTTGGTTTGCTGCTGATTCAAACAAGCCAGCAGAAAAATCACTGCAGGTCAACCCAGAGCAAATACCTTCAGAAACATTTAGCGAAAAGCAAAGCACTGTTTTGGTTCAGGTTAAATAGAGCGCTTCACTTTTAAACGGAGCAGCTGGTTTGTTAAGGATCTCTTTCGTGGAAAAGGCTGTGAGAGAGAAGTAGTTTCAAACCTAAAAATTAGCACATTTCAATTTTTCAGGTTTTTTTTTTACCAGCAAACTTGAAGTGAAATGCAATGAAGTGAATGCTGAACCTGCCTTCTCTAAAGAACGTTTTAGCCACTAAAGAGTTGGGTGCCTCTCTGTAGCATGCAGCAGAATGATGGTGTGAGCAGCTCCCCACACGCTCTTCTTATTGCACTCACCTCACCCTCCACTGGCTCCTTCAGCAGCTGCATTTACAAATGAAGTGTTTCATTTGCATTTCATATTTCCCCCTTCCCAAGCACCCTGAGGCCAAAGTTCATTTTACAGGCACACAAATTATTACGTTTTGATTTACTGAATTTGCTTTTTAAAAGAAACCCCACTGAAGGTTTGTGCTTAAAAAACTAATGCAATCTCCTTCCCTTCCCCTCCCCAACCCCCCCCCCCCCCCCCCCCCCCCCCCCCCCCCCCCCCCCCCAAAAAAAAAAAAAGCATAGTGAAACAGCTTTCCCTGTGAGCAGAAAACTTTGTAATGAAGATGACAAGGGATCCATGAGAAGTCATCTGGCCACTGCAGACCTTCACAGGCAGAATATAACCAGTTGAAAAGGTCAGATGGCAAGGATGGCACCAGCGGTACCTGAGATGATGCTAGGAGATTGCACATGGATAATGTAAAAAAGCATAGAGATAGATGACCCTCCAGGCTGGGAGAAGTACAGTTGGTCACATGCTACATCGAGCGTATTCTGAGCATGCCATCTATAGAACCTGGAAAAAACAAAATCTTTATTTTTTTTGATCAAAAATATGTATAGAAATGCCTGTTTTGAGGAAAATATCATACATTTTTTTCTTGTTTAACAAAATAAATTAAATATACATGACTTCTGTTTAAACTCTATATAGAATTACAAAGGTTTTATATTTGCAATTGGATTCATCTCCAGTCTATATAGGTATTTAATATGGTCCTTATTTATTTTCTCTTCTTTCTGTCTTTGCTGTTGTTTGAGCTGCAATGAAGCTGTATCATTTGCAAACTGTTATCTGAGGGGAGGGGACCACCACACACAACCTAGGTGAATATTTCTCAAATTCATTGTTTCCTACAAGCTTATTATTTCATTCTCTTCTTTTCTTACTTTTTTTTTCCTAATGTTCTCATGTATTTTGCATTGACATAGAAAATCCAGTAGCTTGTCATTGTGAGCCATCAGAGGACAGTGTGTTTTGCTTTCTTCACCATCAGCAGTTCAGTTATTATTATTATTAATTATTATTATTTCTTAAATATAAATATAAAGGTGTTCTGTACAATGTTCCTCTTTCCTTCTTTCCTTTTTCCTGGCAGTGGCACTGAGTCCTAGGACCAGGGGATTGGAGCAATTCTGGTTTGATCTGCAGAACACCACACGGGAATCATGATGCCTTCACCTTGCAGATACCAAGCCAATCAGCTTGGCTAGTATTTCAGACCAAATGACCGTGACTGAGAAGCATTCAGCATTTCATATTGTGAATAGAAATTAGATGTTCCAGACTCTCTTGTGTTATATTTTTGCCCTGGAAGAGGTGAATTGGTTATGTCTCCTGGTGCTTTGGCACTAAACCTCAGTCATCCAGAGTGGGACAGGTCTGGGGGCTTCCCACCAAAACAAGTGATGTGAAGCAGGCACAGGAACAGCAGTGCCCATCCAGAGAAGCACCATGGTCACCTCTTGTTCTTCTTGCTCCTGTAGCAACACAAGGAAGGAGGCGGTTGTTCATGTCCCTGTATCCTGTCTCACTTGTTGCCACCTCGGTTAAGAGATCCGGGAAGGCTCCGCTGTTGGAGATGGCTGCCTCTCTGCTGAGATCTGGAGTTCCTTCATTATTCCTTGGCTACATCCTGATTGCAATAATTAAAAACAAAACAAAAAAAATCTCTTTTCTCTTTTTGTCTTTCTCTATTATATATATATTTAGATAGATATAGATATATACACATATATATATACACACATACACACACGCATATACAATTATATATATATGTATATATATATTTAAAATTATATATATAATCTTTTCTGTCTGCTTTGCCTATTGCTGGCAGTGTGAGCTGACTTGGAGCAGTCTCTTCTGAGGTACCACGAGGAAAAGCCCAAACGAGCTACTGTACACGGCCACCCTCTTAGCACTGGTACTGAATGTGCTGGTGCTGATGGACTTTCCCTTCCACATGTGAGTGGGTATGGGTGTGGATGTCCGTGTAAATCTTTGGGTACATTTTGGATGCCATGGCAGGGGCAAGTGCAGGCCCTTGGGACAGTAAATGCTGCTGTTGGGCAACGTATTCCTCATAGTTTATGGAGGAGATGCAGTCTTTGTCGGGGACTTGGGAGACACAGATCCTGTCCCGGGGCTGCGACCGGTGCACAGGTGCAGCGGCTGGAGGGGAGCAGGGTTTCTTCTTAGTCTGGCAAAGCCACAAGAGGATTGTCCCAAAGATGAAGACAGCTCCGGCAGGGATGCCGATGATCACAGGCCAGGGCAGGCTGCTGGCTGAGGAAGGGGGTACAGGTGCACTCGGAGGTTTGGGATCTGGACATTAAGGCAGGAAAGAGACAGAAAGAGTTAATTAAGTGCAGGCAAAGTGGATTCAAAACAGATGTCACACTTGGGCTGGCTTTTGTACAGGCTGTCTGGCAACCCTGCCAGACCAAGTAACAAGGGAAAAATCAAGCCAGCACATGATGTTTGGTAACTGCTTTGCTTTTCAGTGCTCCTGGAAGGACAAACAACTAATTTTCTATGGTTTTGGGGTCAGGAGGGGAGCCTTTGGGGGATTTTTTCATTTTCTTATCCAAGCTTTAATGGATGCACTAGAGCCAGCCCAAGAGTTTCCCTAACACACTCACTCTGTGATGGAGTGGGCTTTGCTGCCCAGGCTGGAGCACTCAACACGTGTCAGCAGCCAGGAGGCATGATCAGGTTGTGCAGAGCCATGGCACGTTCCCCACTTACATCTGCCATATGTAGCTGTGTTTGTATGGGCTTTAGACACTCTTTAGTATCCCTGCCTAGCGATAATATAACTACTCAAGCAATGCTCTGCCATAGCAGAGAGCATGAATGTGGTGTTTTGGAGGTGTCATCTTGAGTTTCTTGTGTGGCTGGAAGGAAAGCTGAAGGATGGGGAAAACAGATGAGCTGGTGTCCCTCCTTGGTGTCCAAGCCACGGAGTCCACATGGCATTAAAGTGTGCATCCAGCTCCCTATGCCAAATGGGCTCTACCTCCAACAATCTCTTTGGAGACACTGGTGGCTTTCTAAGGGCAGCAAATCCAGCTACCAGAGGAGATAAGGTGCTTCAAACAGCATCTTTCAGGCTTACCTCCCCCCTCCCCTGTCTGCTGTTGGCAGCATGTACATCCTTGGGTAGCCTCAGCTTGGGTTAGCCTGGTAGTTCTCAGATTGATATCCTGATTTATAGACCCAAAAGGAGACCTGGGTAGGATCTTAGCTATTAAAATCCCTATCTAGATAGCTATCAGCTACTATTTCCAAAGCCCTGAAAAATACCTAGGCACTGGATTCAGCTTGCAGGGAGACACTCAAGAAACTTCTAAAACCACAGGCTACCCAAATAGCCCAATATGTTATAGTCAAACATATGTCAAGTCAAACTTCTTTAAGACAGTAATGTCTTTTTCTTTCCTTGACAAATAGACCTAGTATGAAATATTAAATATATACCATGTGGTCTCTTTGAAGTCAGAAGGACCTATACTGTTGACTTTAACAGATAAAACTTTGATTCACCAACACTGCAAATCACAGAATAATTTAGGCTGGAAGGGAACTCTGGAGGTCATCTGGTCCAGCCCCCTGTGCAAAGCAAGGCAGGATCAGAGAACTGACCCATCAATTGACCACAAAAACAACAGTGTTCATGATGGTTGGCAGAAATCCTCTGCTGGGCTGAAACGAAAGTGTTCTGATATTCATCCATGCTGCTCTTTGGAGATGTCTATGTCAAATCTGGTAGATTTACAAGCAAAATGGTGTTTTTAGCTCATGGCCTTGCAGCCACATCTTTGCTTCTGAGGGCAAGCTGGGTTCTCCTTCTCTGTCACTGCCAATAACAACAGGCCTCCAGGCTCTGGTTCTGGTATGAGGTCTCATTATAATCCCATTTAAATCAATGGAAAGTCTCCCACTGGCTGCAGTGGGAGCTGGATCAGACCCTCATAGTTTAGAAACCCCCAGAGGCTTTGAGTCATATCCCACCCACGCAGCTTTTCCTTGGGATTGACAGGTCTTCTAGTCGGAGTTTAGTCCCAAATCTAAGAGATACAGAAGAAGATGCCAAGAGCATTCTCCTACTTGGCAACCTGATGTCAGTATCTAAATTCAAGCTAGTGACTCTCGGAGGCTGCCTGAATGCAGAGCTTTGGCAATCAGTGAGCAGAATAAGCCATGCTGCCTTAGTTACAAGAGCATTTTCCCCACTACCTACACAGAAAACCAGCTCTAACAACCTAGGAGAATTAATGATTTCTGTCTCTCACTGGTGTCTTTGACTGCAGACACTACATTAGACCTGACATCTAAAATGAAGGGAAGAAAGGGCAGTAAGATTGATTTTTGTCCTAAAACAAGTGGATCTGAAGCTGGATTCACACAGCAAGATGAGGTAGAAAGAAATGCCCTTAACAACAAAAACTATCGGGGCAGAACTTCAAAATCAGGAGTAAATGGCAAAAGATGGTGTGCCTTAAAACAGCCTCAGTTGGACATGGCCACCAGCTCTGAGGCCTGTGGAGAGAAGGAAGCAGCTGTGAGTCTGGTGCAAGGGTCTCCAGGAGATCACTAAGCAAGAATTTCACTAATCAATCATTCTCTCTTTCACACTTACTATTTTCCTTTCCCTGTGACCGGGACAGTTTTTATTCTTCTCTCATTGTATGGGCCTGTATCATTGTCTCCTTTTACCAGTAAAAGCAATATAAATAAGAGCAAGAGAAAGGAGAAATATAAAGGAATGGGGTTGCAAGCTGTACTGCTATTCAGTAGCTCTCATGTCCTCCACCCTACCACGAAAGTGATGTAGTGCCTGCAACTGCAGCATCCTTTCCCAGCTCCTTTTCCATACAGGGACAGATCATTCATTTTATTTCACCTTGCTGGAATCATTATTCAACATGAAGGGAGAAAAGAAAACATCCTACAGAGGATTTCAGCAGGAGCTAATTTAATCTGGGTTGATTTAGTCTCACATTCATTCTTATCAGAATTGGGCCAGCCTAAATCAGCAGAGAGCCATGGAGCCCAACAAGCATCAGTGTTGTATTAATACTATGATGCAGACCATTGGTTCAGATGTGGGGAAAAAAAGGCATAACTCACCTGGCAGGACTGTGAGAAAAGCACTGCGGAAGCTGTAGCCCATGGTGTTTGCCCCTAGGCAAATGTACATCCCTGCATCTTCTTCCTTGGCTCGAGTAATCATCAATTTATTCAGGTAGGAGCCATCGGGCCGGGACCAGACCTCCCCCGTGGGCAGCACAACAAACTTCTGTCCCCCAACATCGATGGTTGAGTTGTACTTGCTCTCTGTGCCGTACTCCACCCTCTTCAGCCACTGGATGACGGGTTTGACATCGCTGCGGACTTTACACTGGAAGGACGTGGTCCCACCGTAGTCCACCGTCGTGTTGACGGGGTGCGTCCCTGTCAGGATGGGCTTGGACCTCGTCCTCTCTGCACAAAAACACAGGGAACTCCATGTTTGCCAATGTGTGATTGCCGGAACATAGGAAAAAGGTGTGGAAAGGATCAAAAATAATTGTCTTAGTCCAATTCCCTACACTAAAACAGGCTGAGATTTCTGCAAATCAATCCTGATATAAATGTGCCCAGCCTCTGCCAAAGCCTCTAATGGTAGATGCTGTCCAGTTTCTTTGTCTGAGGCTTAGCAAGTCTTTTCTCACACTCAACTTGAATCTTCCTGTTTTCTTTATCTGCATCAGACCTGGAGAAAAGTTTGCTCTCCATCTTAGCCCTTATATTTTGGAAGATTTTCTTCAGCCCTTTTATGTACACTGAACTCCTAAGCAAAAAGGGTCCTAGGAATTTTTCTGTCTTTGTGGTATTTTTTGCCCTCACAGGTCACTCAAGAAGCATTTAGATCTGGGTACTCAGTTTGTGGTGGTATTACTTGACAAGACACAAGTCACACCTGGCCTTTCTGCTCTTTGGCAAGTCCAGTCTGGACTGCTGAATTTCCCCGTTCCCTTGCTCGTATGATTCAGCTATGAGATGACAAAAAGGGCCATCTTTCCTTGTACTCCCACTTATCCTCATGTCTCAGGGACCATATCCTAGAGTAATGGGATCTTAATGATGTACTTTGACCTACAGGGTCAGAAGCTGCAGTGATCTTTCCCGAGTCTTGAACAGAGGAAGATAAATGGCCTGATACAAGCCAAAACGTCACAACCTATTTCAGGATTATATTTGGGCAATAGTACAGGTCTGAACACAAATGAAGACGATTATTTCACTGCAAATGTTCACTTGATATTGACTCTGATGATGTCTTATCAATGTTTCTAAGTATCTCAAAGGTGGGTGTAAGGGAGAGGAAGCCTTTTTTCAGTGGTGCCCAGGGACAGGACCAAGGGCAATGGGCATGAACAGAAACACAGGAGGATGCTTTGAACATCAGGAAACACATTTTTACTCTGAAGGTGAGCAAGCACTGGCACAGGTTGCCCCAGAAATATTGTGGCATCTCCATTCTTGGTGATATTCAAAAGCCATCTGGATATGCTCTTGGGCAACTGGGTCTAGGTGGTGCTGCTTGAGCAATGGGGATGCACCAGACAACTCCCAGAGGTCACTTCCAGCACCATGTGATTGTGTGATGCTTTGTCTCTTATCACCATGTCTGGTAGGGTGCAATTTACAGGTGAATATGACAGAATCTTACATATTCTTGGGCAGGACCTCAGACTTTTACCAGACTATTTACAAGTACCTATCTATTAACAGTCCACACCAGAATCACTGTGGCTACCCCAGTCTGGGGACAGTGAGGGGCAGGGTAAGACATATTTCTTCTCCTTTTGGTCTTCCCAATGTTCCCTAAGGACAGACAAAATCGGATAGGAAAAAGCTGCTTCTTTCACAGACTAACGGCAGGCTGTGGATATTGTCTGATTTTTGTCTGGGAGTCCTTCAGGAGATACCTGTCATCTCTGTTGCTGAGCCTGCAGTGAGAAAACTCTACTGAAGTTATCCCATGCCATATCATCCACTGCTGGGGGAGATGAAACTGCAGTCAGTATCAGTGAGGGATATCTTCACTCCATCCTTACCTCCCTGCTTTTGTTTTTCCTTCCTTCAGTCTAATCATCCCCACACTCACTCTGGAGCAAATTTTTGTGGAGGAAGAGCTCAAAAGGCTTTTGTCTTTCTAACCAATAAGAAATGTTTCTCACAAATCTTTTGCCTCAGCTGATCAAGGAAACAAGATGGTAGGAAAGGAAATCAAACGCAAGAGGCTCACAAGGCCATTCTTTCCAGCATGATTCTAAGCTTTAGGTTGTGTCAACACCACATAAAGTCAAAGGAAAAATCTATCCCCCATTCTAAGGAATGTTTGGACTTTTTTTGTGTTAGCATCAGAGAAATCAGTCACAGTTTCTAGACAAGGAGGTGCTGCAAACCCCTATCCTAGGCACAGAGAGAAATTATGGTATCACAGTGGGTGGTAACTGCTGGCAATCATCAACTGCTTTTGACAGCAAACACTGTTGGATTGAGCGTGTAACAAAACAGCTCTCACCAGCACTGGCTTTGGGGTGAGAGGAAGGAACAATGGACCCTCTTTCAAAAACTCAGGATACTTTCAATAATGAGGGCTGCTTGGGAAACAAAAATACCACAGTGGTCTCTATAGGCTTTGCCTTGGGACTACGAGTGGAATCACAGCTGGGGAGACTGAGTCTCAGATAAGCAGGACTCAGGAGTGGAGGCTCAGGGCAGCGGGAAAAGGAGGAAATTGAATAAAACCTGTAATGCTGCACAGAATGATGTTAAAAATAGAAAGATGTCTGAAAATTGCTTAATGCCCTTATCTCCTTGACTCTGCTTCCAGCTTTGGTTACTGTTTTCACTCCTAGCCAGCAAAAGCTAATGAAAACAAAGGTTACATACATCTTTAAGTTGATAAAAACCAAGATAAACAGGGACACAGAAAGGGGCTTGTTCCTGGCGCTGTCTGGTTTTGATGAAGTGAAAATGCCACAGCTGCCATTAGGATGGGGCTTGATTCATTTCCCTGTCTCTGCTCCTGTTTTTAGTGTAAACATATGTTTTTACTGTCTCCACACAGCTGCATCTTTATCAATCCCAGATGTCCAGCAGGTTTGTGCCTTCGGAGCCCAACAGAGCTCCACACATGTGCTTTTAATTCCTGCGATTCTAGAGAAAGGACTTATCAGAGAACGGATCTTTACCTTTAAGAACAGTCTTTCACACTGGGATAAACTTTCTCATGCTAAAATGTATGCACAGGCAGACAAACAACATGCTTTCCATGTGGCTGGAAATCGCTCCTCGTGCCCTTACTCATCATTAATGAAGGCTGTTCAGTCTTCCCTCCACTCAGATCATCTTCTCCACTTTCTTGAGTTGGCTGTTCTGTACATTTCCATGACTACTTATGATGATGTCATAGAAAAAGCACAATAATTTAAGAATAAGATCTCTTCTCTGGTAGGATTTGAGTGTAATTAACTTCCGTAATAACAGGGGAAACAGGAGGTTGGAGAGCAAGAATCAGGATAGCTAGATAGCAGGAAGGGCAGTTTACCCCACCACAATGCAGGGTAATCCCCCACAGCTCATCTTCTAAGGCTTGAATCTTTAAAGCTTTGTAGGCATCTAAAGACATAGATAGGACATTAGTGAGACTTCTCTTTTTTAGTATCTCATTTATACCCACCTGAACCTTCAGATGTCCAATTGTTTTTGAAAATCTGGCCCTAAAGCCTTGTCTGCCTAATCTCTCTATATTTTTACTAATTCCCTTAGGGTATTTCTCTAATGAAGCAGGCCTCTTATTACAGCTATCTAGACTAAATTTTCAGGTAAAGAATCATACAGAATGGTTTGGATTGGAAGGGACCTTAAAGCTCATCCAGTTCCAACCCCCTGTGCTGGGCAGGGACACCTTCTACTGAGCACTTTGCTCCAAGCCCTGTCCAACCTGACTTTGGTAGGCTTTGAATTGGTCAAGACAATTGTTGGGTTTCACCCTATAACCACTCTGATGGATCAGTCTGGGCCATCCTAAACATTTACACACACATACATACCTGCCATGGTACGTGAAAGGGCTTTCTCAGTTATTTCTCCATCTCCCCTTAAATTGACTGTTTTGGTAGTGTAAGACTGCACCACACAATACTTAACTTTTACCACACAGCTGCCCTTAGAGATGACTGTTTTCTAAGTATCTCTCCTTATTTCATCTACATTGCATTGTTGTTGCTCTGTGTTGACTAGGTGTTAGGTTTATTCTAGACTTTCAGTGATGTTTTCGCTGTCTCTGATGATGCTTTAACACTTCCCCATTTCTGTGTCCAGCTATCAGCACTGCACACTTGCCATCGCACTTTCTTTACCCAGCCAAGCCCTTCCCAAAGCTCCCTCCCTGGCTTTCCACCCTACAGGCTGCACTTACGGATTACTTCAACTTTGTACGTTGCATTGATTTCTCCGACTTTGTTAAACACTCGGCATGTGTATTTCCCACTGTCCTCTGGCTTCAGGTTCTTCAGGTTTAGTGTCCACTTCTTCTTCTTGTTCTCCCCAATCTCTTGGGGTGTGAGAGGCTTATTGTCCTTTAGCCATGTGATGTCTGGCCGTGGGTTCCCACTAGCCACACACTTCAGGCGGATGGAGCTGCCGACGGGACGGGCGATCACTCTCCGTCTCATCTTGGCAGGCTGCGTGAACCTGGGCCGGGCTGTAAAAGGCATGAAATATTGACTGTGATGAGGAAAGGGCATGCAAAGAAGGATGCTGCTGTCAAGTGTTATGGTGAAAGTCACTTGAGAGTGACTTTGGCAGCTTGACACGTAGCAGTGTATCGCTCATATCAGCTCAAACTGATTTCCTTTAGAAAGGAGACATTCAGCCTGATGCAATCAAATGTCTTATTGCACTGGCCGCAGCATTAGCTTTCTGCATAGCACAACCCTAAAATTTCTCAGTGTCTGTAAGGCAACAGCATCAAACCATCTCACAAAATAACACCAAAATCACATTGTTGTAGCTGAAGTCCAAATGTGGCCCCATAATCACATTATAATTGTTACCATGTTCCATGCCACAAATGCAAGCCCTTGGCCAAGACCAAAGGAAAAACCTCAGATTCCTGTCAGGCTGACCATTTTCTCAGTCTTTTGCTGGTCACTTGAAGCTTCATTTTCTGAAGATGTTTTGCCCCTTAGTTCTCACTGGCATTCATAAGACTTAAGAAGAGTCAACATCATTTCAATATGTAGGTAAGTCTTAGAAGTATGCCAGACTTTTGTATGTTGATCTGAACTTAAAAGTATGCAATTGATTCAGCATTAATTTATGAAGCATTCACACTGAAAGGCTTCAAAAGAAGCAAACAAACAATAAAAAGTCAATAAAACCCCCTTGAGTTTGTTCATTAGAAGGTACGCCATGCTAGTCCATCCCAGAAATTGAGAAGCTGAAGCAATAGATGCTGGTGGACAGAATCATGGGTTAAGATAGTCACCTTGTCTTAGCAAGGAAATCACCAGTACTTTCAATGGCAGTAACAAGAACACTAGAGAAATGAAAGGTCCCCACCTGGCAAAATCTGCCCCAACATTAAATCAGATTATGCCAGAATTCCAGGGGGAAAAGAGGTGGCACTTTCACACACTAGCAGCTTTACTGACACTGCAGAGAATCTTCCTGTGAAGTCATGAGTTGGTCTTACAAATAAAAATTCCATAGAAAGAAAAAGATCTTTGCAGAAACTTTTAAGACAGTTGAAACAAGAGAACATGATCTGTTGCAAGGCAACAGCTTGTCTAATAGTATCCTGTGCTAAAGAATTCAAAAGACATTACACGTTTCTCACAGTTACTTCAGTTATGCAGTGCCAGTCCAGGAGCACAGATGTGCAATCTCCTGCTGAGATTAACACCACTTCTGACTCCCACTTGGCACTCTCCCCCTACATCCAAATTACTCCTGCCAAATTCACCTGTCTTTTTATTTTAGCAAAGCCAGTTTCTCCTCCATTTCTACAACAGATTTCTCCACTTGCTTTTGAACCCTATTTTTTCTTACGAGGATGTTACCCTTCAGGCCCAAAGGACTTTCCCCCTGCATTTTTGCACTCCCCTTGTAAATTCTCCCTGATCTTTTCCTAGGGAAATAAGAGAAATAGGTAAAGAGTGGCCTGCACTGTGGCACACTGGGTTGAATTATGCCCACCAGCCACCGCCTTCAGCAATGGCAACTGGAAAGCCACAACCTCAGTGGCAAATAAAACATGAAAGCAAGCTGAGAATGCTCTGCTTCAGGTAACAAAGAAGTTAGCAACAGGATGGCACGGTGGGACTCTGTTAGAGAGCCAGCGCTTCTGCCCAAGGCAGAGGGCCAGAAGCTCAGGGATGTACATTATAATGGAGCTTTGCTGGATGGAGGAGGCTGGTTTGCAGCTTCCTCTCTCCAAGCACTAAGGAATGGCAATCATTACCCTCTGAGGTCTGTGAATATATCCCATAGCCCTCACCCCCCTGCAGACTTGCTCAACATCCCTCCCTCTCGGAAGAAGACACCCTTTGGCATACCCCTGCCTTCAGAATCCTTTTCTGTAGGGGGAAACCATCTGTCTCCACAGCCTTCCCTTGTCCCCTTGGCTGTCATTTTGGGTCCCAGCCATTTAATGTTATTTCAAACTCTTGCTCAGAAATGCTTTACTCTCCATAGAGAGGCTTTCATGTGTAATCTAATGAACTGGAGCAACTCCGGCACTGAAAGTCCTTGCCGTGACAGCTGAGCAGCAAGTGTGACATACTAACCCACTCCATAGGTCCTGCTGCGTAAATCGCTGGGTATTCCCTTGGGGGTCTGCTGCAAGAGGAGGCCCCCTCCCAGTAAAACCAATCACCCTCCCATAGAGACAATTAACCCTGTCAGAGCTGCATGTTGTGAGCAATGACATGCCGAAGTTGGAGTCTGAGCTCAGGGAAATGTGCTGATAAAGGCTGTCATTGTGGAAATGGAGTAAATGCTTGCAAGGTGCATGGAGACATTAGGAACCAGCCGGGAAATGGGTCTAAACAATTATCCTCTAACTTGGCAGTAATTTATTCTGAGATCAGGAACTGCAGGTCCAGGCTGGGGTAGATCCGTGCCAGATGGGATTCCTTGGATGGGACTAGCATATCAAAGAGCAGGTTGGAGACAGGACAGTCACACTGCTTTTGCAGAGTGAAGAGTCAAATGAGTGGTTCTAAGCTCTCACTTTACCTCTTCCCTGTTTCCACAGCCATATTTCAGAAGGACTTGGTATCCCTGCTCAGTAAGAGCGTTGTAACACAGAAACTCTCTTTCCTTCCCAAAAAGCCAGGCCTGTAACATTTGCTTTTCCTGCCACTGTGACTCCCATGAATCTGTCTGGAGTTTTGCATTCACTCCTCGTACACTGTTGCCCAGATACATATCAAACTACAGGTAAAGCTAAACTACTTTGGTTCTTTCTGTCTTCCTTTCTTCTTCTGTTAAAAGAAGGTGAAGTGATTATGTGGGCTCAAAAGCTACTCCAAGCTGTGTGCAATATGCTGAAACCAGATCCCATTTACAGAGGCCTGAATGTTTCCTTGACAAAAGCCTGAATTGCACAAGTTTAGAAAAGCCAGTTAACCCAAAAGGAGAAAGAGAGACACACACACACAAGAGAGAAAAAGAGACCCAGCAACCACAAAGGAGAAAGAGGAAGAGGCAGCAGTGAGAGAGGCAGAAAAAGTCTCTTTTGAGTGGCTGCTAGTAAATGTGTCCCCAAATCTGTGCCATTTACAGAAGTTTTGCTTGTTGAAGTGCCAGAGAAGGCCATTACAAAGTGCCTCTGTGTTATTTATACTTCACATGCTTGTTCTCCTCCACATCACTTGGCGTTTGCTTCACAAACATGAACCACACATTTGTACAGTATAAATTATGCCACACACAAGAGCAAGGGAAAACACAAGTGGATGGGGACAAAGAGGCAGTGTTGTGTACGGGTTCCTTGATGAAATGCTGTTTACCATCAAGATTTATTCAAGCTAATGAAAATTAAGTGAAACAGAAGGCTGTCAGCACAAAGACTGGGGAAGGAAATCAGCAGTCTCCTCTCCCTGGGGGACACCTTGAGGTGCATGGATTAGTCCCAGAGGCTCCTGTCAGCATTGGTCACACAGAGTGAGGCTGAAACATGTAGGGTGCTGCAATCTGCCATAATTACCTCTACACAGTGATGGTCAATACCACCTTCATGAGACTTATACAAAATGTGTCATGATACAACTGAGTGTAGAAATACTTTCAAGTCAGTTGTGGGAAGATGTGGATGGGGGTATCTATCTTTCCCCACATCAACTTCCTGCTGTTGATGGGGGCAGGACCTCCTACCACAGTGATACCACTGTATGGTGGCAGCAGGAAAGCAAAGTGGAGCTTTTTCTTATCATGCTTCTCCTCTCCCACTTCTCTAAGGCCCAAGACTCTGCAAACACAAACTTCTTTCACCTATTGTGCTCCACAGACCTGCAGGCACACACACTGACCCTCCCTGCACACCAGCTCACACGAGTGGTTTGCTGGAAAACACTGCTGGATAGAAAGGGCTTGTGTGTGTGGCCTGCTCCAGCATTTTTCTGCTTGGGGAGAGGGAACAGGAGGGAGGAAAAAGGGAAAAAGCAGAGGTGCAGGATCACTGCAGCACAAAGGACTGAGCCTGGGCAGATTAAGCCAGGGCACAGATTAAGACACAATCTGATATGAGATTGTTACTGCCCACTAATTTTAGTAGTGCTTACATCTTTTGTCATAACATAATTGTGGTATTGATCCATCATTCACCAGTTCTACCAGGAGTGCATCAGATGTGGCATGCAACATCTGCTTCTATCTCCACTCAGATAATGAAGAGTGGGGAGATGTTAGCCTTTCATTCTAGCAGCTGAATCCCTCCTGAAAGACTCCTGACCTGTAGTTTATCTAAACCATCCTTTCTCTACCTCTAAAATGTTGTCACCCTTTCCCAGAATAAGTGGAGGTTACCTTCCTCTCCTGGTGCATGTTCAATCTCAGGTGAATCTGTTAACTCAAAGCTATTACGGCTCTGCCTCCTCCAAGTGTGGTCTGGGCTATACCACAGCACACAACATCCCTTGTTTTCCAGCCTCTGAAGAAAACTGGCCTCAGCTCAAGTGATGGGGACTCATACAGTGAAAACTTCACAGGTTCCACCCCCCATCACTGCTATGAGGTTACTCCCTGGCCACAAATGTAGTACAAAACCACCTCCATATTACAAAATTGAAAGGAGGGATGTACTGCGAGAGCAGAATGGAAACGCCGTGCTTCATCTCTCGAGGTCATAAACTCACATTGTACTCCTCTCAGTAATGGCCAAAAGCTGTTTGGCATCAGCCTGACAACTTATTGTCCTTCCAGGAGTGCTTGGACCAAACACTGGACCTGCAAGTCTTGCGGTGATTCAGAACCTCTTCCAAGTGAGATTTCAGCAGTTCCCCAAAGCTCAGCAACAGCATCAAAATCCTATTCTTAAAAAGCCCAGGGTTTAGAGAAGTTCATGCAGGTGTCTAAAAGAGAAGGTAATTTTAAGAAATACTCAGCTTTGGCCTAACATTAATTCTCCTGAAGTGAAGTCAGACCTCCCCTTTTCCCTCAGTGGGGAGCACTGTTGTGTTGGCACTGAAGGCTTTTGGAATTATTGCTGTAAAAGTCAATATGCCTTTTATAGAGAGTCTATGAAAGCTGTAATAGCTGCACATGCAACAGAAAGTCCCTGCCCAGAAAAACAAATGCAAAGGAGAACCATGCTGGGGTATATGGCAGGGGGCCCTAGAGTGGATCATGGGCTGCCTTTTGTAGAAAGACCCTTGGATGGGATCACACCATGTTCAGCTAACGCTCTGTTTATTATTTGACCATCTTTGGGGAGAACTCGCTCCAGTCACTCTGCTTTTCCCTTCCTTCAGCAACTGAGAAATGTGCCACGTGAACAGCACTCAACCAAGAGCCAAGGAAAACACAAAACCATACACTGCTCCTTACCCCATTGCTTCCCTGAATGATCTTCATATTCTCCATTGGAGCCATCGGGTACCTGGCTGTCCTTTCCTGAGCTGGCATCATCTGCAAAGGAAAGGAAAGGGATGATGAGGGTATATTTAGATTAGGTATTCGAAAGAAATTCTTTAGTGTGAGGGTGCTAAGGCACTGGCACAGGGTGCCCAGAGAAGCTGTGGCTGCCCCATCCCTGGCAGTGTTCAAGGCCAGGTTGGATGGGGCTTGGACCAAGCTGCTCTAGTGTGAGGTGTCCCTGCCCATGGCAGTGGCTAGAACTGGATGAGCTTTAAGGTCTCTTCCAACCCGAATGAGTCTGGGATTCTCTGATATGATTCTGATGATTAAGCAGGTCTCCTGCAGTGCAGCAGTACAATAACAAGGGTCTGCATTTGCTCCTGGAGACACCATGCATCTGAAACACACTCAGCATACATTTGGCATCCACATCCTGGCACTTACAGCCTGGCCAGTTTAACGAACAGTTTAGTTTGTAACTTTATGTGCTTTTTGGCAGGCTACCAAAGCAATAGGAGATTAATCAGCATTTCATTAATAGCTGGCAAAAGCCTCTTTGTTTATGCTTACAGGTTGCTGTTCCCTAGGAGGAGCTGATCTGATGCAAATAATGGTATAAATCAAAATTACAGATAATTAAACCTAGGAGCTGAGGCAAGACTTATGTGATCTGTCACACAGAGCACAAGCAGTGGAATTAGGGCCACTAATTCACCTTTCAGCTTCCATACAAAATCAGGAAAGCAAGTAGGCCTGGGGTCAAATGAGCCCTCAAGGGATGCTGACAGCAAAGCTATGGCTGGAGAAGGCAACATTGAATTGAAAAGCTGTTTGTGTTTTGTTGTGGGTTTGATGTTTTCTGTTTTCATTAAGACCACCCATCTACCTGTGTAAACGACATACCACTTTGTCCTTATCACCCCAGTTGCCTATACCAGTACTACAGAGCAGCATCAACTCTGTTCCCAGTACTCTTAGGAGAAATGGAAATCACCAAAAGGCTAAACCTCCACCTCTTCAGCAGCTCCCACCTCAAGCTGCCACCGCGGCATGGGCACCTACAAGGTCTCTACATGGGTCAAGGGAGCAGGAGAGTGTCCTGAGCCTTGTTCTGCAACCCTGGTGATGCTGGGGGCCTTACACCTCTGCAGTGCCCAGACGTGAAGCTTTTTCTTCCTCCAGTAACAGCTTGACCTCTCCTGCACAAACACTCAACTCAGAGCCACCCTTCCTAGCTATGCATCACACCATGTGCACCTGAGGGACTTCAGGCACCTACAGGTGATGGTGCAGCAAAGAATGGCTCTTCCAAGGCTAATTCTCTGCTCTACAGATGGCACAGCCCCATACACCAGCTGGATTTAAGGTGAAGAGCTACGCACTTCTAGTTAAAGCATACTGAAGCGTGTAAAGTTTGATTTTCAGAGATAGGTCAGGTAAAGGCTGGGAGAAAGTTCACCTCAATAAAGAACTATTCCACAACGGTGTATAAAAACCCCACAAAATCAAGAGAAGTGGAAATACCTGAACCCCTCTAAACACCCAAGTCTAAAACCCATATGAAAAAGGTTTCATGAGCAAACGACAGGAAATTTCTTCCTGTAATCTCTGTAGCAGAGGAAAAACTTAGTTTATACATGAGCACCACCATCACCCCCCCCCAAACAAAAGAAAATGTACAAATAGCAGAACTGCTCTTTAGAAGCTGGTTTGTGCTTAAGCAGCATTTAGTGCATAAACACGTGTGCAGTCCTTGTGCAAGAAGAATGTGTGTTTAACCCCATCCTCACCCCAGTTTCTTGCTATTTTGGAAAATCATCCCAGCTCTTCAGCATGGGGCATTTTATGCCAACACATGCTCTGCTCTCATTTGCTGCTGTCCCTTAAGGGGGGAGGCTGTGATACCATATGGATTTGTCCCCCCTCGACCCTGGTGGACTTTTCCCTTCTCCTTGTGGTTACTTCGGTGCAGTTTCCCCTGGAGGTATGTACAGCTGTCACTTCGAGGGGAAAAGAAAATCGTCAGGGCAGCAGCACTCCATGCTCTTACTTGAGCAGCTCACTCCAGCTGACTGCCCCTTCCCACCTCCCTCTCAAACTCCATCCATTGCTGGAAACCCAACGGCTTTCCCTGGTGCCCCAGTCAGCTTCCATCCCAAACCATAGAGAAATGGCATAAACCACAATCACCCGTAGGAACATCAGCTCTCATGCAGTGCCATGAGTGCAAAAGCACCATCCAATCTCCACCAAGGCTGGCCTGTGTTACAGAGGAGGTGAATAACTCATGTGTTTAGCAAATTTATTTTCACAACCTTGGCAAACTGAGTGCAGGGAATACAAATACACTCATTCTGTATGATGGCTTGCATACGACAGATTGTCTCCTTTCAGTCAAAATACTGAATTGATTATCTTCTGGCACCTGCACATTTTTATTCACATAAATATCAGTAGTGCTATGAATTAAATCTCGGATGCTCTCTGACAGAGAACTTGGTAAGTCCCTTAGCAAAATTGGAGAAATATATTTATTGAGTAATGCAGAAGAAAGGAAACCTGTGGTCAGGGATGTAGGATTCCTGCCCATTGTTAACTGCTGAATATCTAAAAAGCGGTTAAGATGTTTAAGTGGCAATGTTCTGTCAATTATATCTTAATCCTACTCAGCTTGATGTACAAAGAGCAGTATATCCTCTCTTGCCTCCTGCCTCATGTTACAGTATGTCAGCCTATGTGCACTCCTCCTGCCTACACACAAGGAGTGACTGGTGTTCTCAACACCTCTTGACGTGCTGCCAAGCTTTTGATGTAAGTAAAATTGTCCTGAATCTGTTTGATCCTTTGAAGATACTTCTTCAGTTGTTATCCTGCCAAATCGCCAACCTGCGGAGTAACCCACCAAACCCAGAAAAAGACATCTGGGGGGAAGAGATCAGGACAAATAATGCTGAACTACGAAACAGATAATGTGGCAGAGGAGCAAGACTGAAATAAATAACTGGAATTATTCAGGCATGTTGGTTTGGATCCACTGGAACTCATTCCATCAACAAGACATAGCAGAAGTCTCAAGGAGGCGAAAATGTCATAAACATGGAAACTCATGAAGGGCAAAGCTGCTCCTGCCCATCTCCGGTGTTGTACACTGGGTGAGGGATGCTACAGCAGTCTTCCTTCTGACTGCAATATGCAGCGAACTGGGCTCTTACTGTACCTGAATGTTCACACTTGAGAACTGTAGGGGAAAACTGATTTATGAGACTCAGAAACTGGGTGAAACTCATTTTGGGAAGATTCCCTGAAACTCAGGAATCTCCAGTCAAACTTAAAAGTATGAGTGAGGCAGCAGAACAGCCAGTGACAGATACAGTGATAAAGTGTTAATCTGGGATGTGGGTGACCCAAGGTCAATTCCCTCTTCTGCTTCATTCAGAGAGGGATTTGAACCTCCCCTCTTGCACCTTGGGTTAGTGTCTTAAGCTCTAAACTGTGGTCTCAGAGAGACAAGAAAAAGAGCTTATTATTACATAAAGTGGAACAGCACTGTGGGAGACGGATATCTCAGGAAGACCTTTCAAATGGAAGGCCTCTGTCTAGCTCAGGTATCACCAAGATTCAAATTCCAAAGTTAAATCCAAAGTTAGTTCTGAGGCTGGATGGAAAAGAATCTGTCTCTCCCTGTTTTGAAGAACCTCTTTATACTTTTAAATTTAACATCAGGTGGCTTCCTAGTGTAGGGAAACACTTGAACAGTCATTCTAGTCCCTGTGCTAGCAAGGATGGGTACCTTCCTATACCACAAACATACCTTGGTCAGCTTACTCACTCCTAGGGAGGAACCTACAACACTGAAAGCAAAGCCAAGTTTCCCGAGAGTTCAGAGGCATCTGATTCAGCCCAAACCTGCAGCCTGAAGCATGGTTAATAGTGCCAGCCGTGAAGACCTGCTCTTTGCATTTCACCCCAAGCTTTACAAATGCAACTGGCCTGATAATATTCTTATTTGATAGAGTGGACCTGAGAAAAACGAGCCACATTCAGACGTGTATGACCAGCATACAAAATGAGTTAGTAGCTGGAATCACATGAGTCTTAGCTATATTCAAAAATGACCTAATAAGCGGATTTCTTACTCATGCTTTTGTCACCTCCCGCAGAGGCAGGCAGGTCAGGGTGATAAGTACACACAGAAAACCCAGCCTGCAGCCAAAGGGCAGCAGGGACCGGCTATGCAGCATTGCCAGCTTTGCTGCCAGCAGATTACCGCAAGAGGCAGGTCTAAGAGGGATGAGCTGCTGAAGTTTCCTACAAGCTCCCTTTTCTGTGACCTATATTGGAAGGTCATCCTGTACTGTCCTTCTTGGAGAGTATCACAGGCTTAGGAGAGCAGCCAGTTGGAAGACGAAGTGGAAAACCTGCCTTGAAAAATAATCACTGACTAATTTTATGTCACGAGTATCTGAGGCTAAGAAAACACACACATGATTTAGGTGTCCTCACTGTGCAATTTGGTTTCATGGTATTACAAAGCATGCTGGCTGGCTGAGAAACCAGCCTCAATATCACGTCAGGTGATAGACTTGGAGACATGGGACAAACTCATGTAGCCCTTTCCCTCCAAATACCACACCTACCCACACAAGACAGAGCCACAATTGATCCAGGAGCATCAGACCATTGCTCAGGAATGTCATCCCAGTGTCATGATGCCCGGCTGCTCTCCAGCCATTGCCTCTTTCTTGCTTCAGAATCTTGATCCCAGCTGGCTTCTATGTCTGAGATGCTATGGGACTGAGATGCTGGGGAAGTGTGGTGGGGCTGAAAGAGGCAGTCTTGGACTGGTTTTGTATGAGGCTTGATGTATCTGAGTGTATAAGGCCTTGATTACCAACGCTGATGTCATCGGCCAAATTGCCCTTTCTCAACCCAGAAAGCACGATGCTGTATTGGTATCTCCTGCCATGTGTGTTTTTGGTCTACTCCGTGTCCCAAAACAGGCTGGATTTCTGCAGAAAAGGGCTTTCCAGATGTAACTCCACTAATTGATGAAGCATTTTGGGGTCCTATGGGGCAAAGAGTACCTATGGGGTAAAAGAGTACCTATGGGGCAAAGAGGTCCTATGGGGTGTAGTTACAGTTTATTACCATAGCAGAATTGTTCCATGCCTTCTTACAAGTTAAAAGAAATGGAAAATTCTGCATAACTGTCCGGCTCTGAAGGAAACTGATGGGAATTATGCACAGACTGTTACCAAGCCAGGATCAAATCTTATTTACCCACAGACTCCCCATGAAGGCTTCGTGTTTTAGCCAAATGGATATAACTGGTTTTCAGGCCAATACTACGTGCTGAGCGTCCAACCAGGAGTCAAACCAACCATTTTTGAAGCAAAAAAATCTAGCTGTAATATCTCCCTATAACTCACAAAGTTGCTTTAATTTGTTATAATGCAAGGCCCGTCCCTGCTCTGACTTGATGGGACCGGCTTTGGAGTCTTTGATGTCAGAGGCCTTGAAAGCCCCATTTCACAGATGAGCCAGCTTTGCATAAATAAACAAAGTGACCTCTGAACTGGAGCCTGAGACCTGAGCACACTTCAAAGCACTGGGGGACGTGATGGGGGGGCAATGGGGAATGAAGCGATCAGCATGCATCATTAAGGGAGCCCCCGCTCAACGCAGCCACCGAACAAGGGGTGTAAATAAAAGGAGGGAGGTAAGCAGGGAGGGAGTGAAATGAGGGGGAAAGTGATGTAATCCTGTCAGGCTTGAACAATTATAATGAGGCTTTCTCCCATGGATGAATGAAAGAGATCTCTCTGTATGCCAGCTTTAAGAGTTGACTCTCGCATTTACCCAGATGCATCATATCTGCACATCATATTTGTTCCCCAATGTCCTTCACTGCTGCAGATGCCTAGTGAGTGACAAAACGCAAGCTGTTTGTGGGAGGTGGGTCTTGGGCCTTCCAAGGGGTTAAATCAGAATTTGTTCTGGTGAGCCTAACCAGTAAAACTGAGGGATGGGAACACATCATAGACTTAGACCAGGCGGTGATTTGACTTATTTTTCAACAGTCTTGATGGTGTAGCAGATGGAAGATAAACACACATGAAAGTAAGGATGATCTGAAAAAGTAGGTCTCTGCAGTTTATCTCAGATAAACTCAGGAATTTAAGGGGAAACATAACTTAAAGATAATTTTGCATTTTGTTTTAGGGAGTCCTCTGTTATCTTGACTGGCTCGTCTGACACCCAGATGAATGGTCCACGAGGTATGTATGTAGGCAGTCAGTAACAATTTTATCACTGGGTTTGTACGGATTAAGGCACTTGTTTTCCTCAGATCTCCTTAATGTGGATTAACACTCCAGGTTTCACTAGAATTTCAGCTGGTATTAACCCCCAGTGACCAAGGAAACATATCAAACCTATTGGGATGATTTCCCTTTCAAAACTACCAGGCTGCCAGCTGCCAGAATTTTATGGTTTCATCTTGTGATATCTGAGGTGTTTCTGGAGGACCTTGATCCTGACAAGTGACTATTTGGGAATCTATTTTTTTTGTTGTTATTGAATAACAGTTTTTAACATCTGTGATTGTAAAGAATGACTCTGCACAAACATACCCTAAAAGCTTGAAGGAAAAGGAACAAAACGTTCATTTTTGAGACCTTGTGATTTTTTTCAGCTTGCTTAGTGAAGTCTGTATTATGCCTTCAGGACCCTTGGGACTGGTGATCCATAGATGAATCCCAAGGCTGATTAGAAATCACGACAAAGATCAAGATGCAAAGTCCTCATCTTCATTGCTTCTGAATTTCCTCCTGTCGACGAGTTCTAATTTTGCAAACCTCCTCACTGAACCCTTTTGTCTGTTAAACGCAGACGGGTCAAAACTCCAATGAACTCATCCCACTAACACAAACCTGGTGTGACTCTTAGATATTACTTTGAATGTTTTTCATGGTTCATCCATCAAGCCTTCATCTCATGCTCACTATTCCTCAACCTGCTTACTATATTAACAGTGTCACCTACTGTATTAACAGTGCTATGAAAAGACAGGAAATGTGTGTAGAATTTATCTGGAAAGGCACAGTGAAAGCAAAGAGATCAGGAATATCTGGAGGGAAATAAAAAGGTCTCATGGAGGAACCCCCGCTCCTTAGGCCCAGCCAAACAAAACCCCTCAAGATGAAAAAGAAGAAACCCACTCAGAGGATTGCACAGCCAAGGAACACTCCACTTCTCTCAAAAAGAGCCCACAACAAAACCAACACAAACTAAAAGGTTACTGGTAGAGAATTTGCCTCTGTAATGGACACTGAAGACTTTACTGCCTACTGCCTCTGTCTCCAAAAATAACCAGAGGTATTGATATTGGAATTTCCTGAAAATGAAAATAAAAATAAAAAATGGTTCTGCCAGTGGTTTTTTGGTATTTTCAGCTCTGGCTATTTTCATGAAAATTTCCATGCAAAAAGTTTTCATGGCTTTCACTTGAGCCCCAGCACTGTTGATCTCTCTGTAAGAAGGATGCTTTGCAAAAGAAATGTTTGCAGCCCACCAGCCTCCTGAAACACTGGAGAGGCGCCACAGTCTACAGACCAAAGCTTCATAGTGAAGGAGCAAGACTTCTGTCCTCAGCTACATCAGTAGCTCACGTTTTTAAGTTACGATGATGTACAGGCTCATCCTATTACCTGTAGATTATGAAGGTCTTATACGGTGGTTATTGCTGCTCCCCACATCTCAACACACAGGTGAACATACATCAAAAGCAACTGCTTTAAGACCAAAAATACTTAACTCCCTTCCACAGAATGAATGAAGGAGGGACTACGGGATAGCATAGACATATTAGAGCCAGCTTATATTATGAGCTGGTACTGAGTTCATCTCTCTCCTCCCTTTCCTTATGCCCATGTCTCTGTATCCAGTTCAGATCTGCATCTCCTTTCTAACTCTTTCTCCCCCTTATTCCTCAACCCCTTTCCATAAAGTTGTGGAGGGAAAAGCCTTCTTGAAGATTTAGCTCTTCCCTTGCTCCTTGTGGTCTATTGCTACCCACAGAGCTCACAAAGTCATTTGAGACATTCTCAGCCATGGCACATCTGTACATATGGGTGCTCCAGCTTCTTCTGCAACCACACAAAGAACCACAATGAGAAATGGTTGGAGCTTTTCACTGAACCGCTGCAATTCCCTGGCCTACCATTATGACAATTACATTGAAAAGGCAATCACAGGCCTTCCACCATGTCGACTCCTCCAGACACCAGGACCTCCTGCCTGACTTCAGGTCTCCATTCCATAGGGGGCAAGAAAACAATTCTTCCTTCTTTGTTGTTGTTGTTGAGGTTACTTTTTACCAGCACACACAGACAGCAGCCCTGACAGCCCTGCACCACAGGCACCAGTCTGTGGTTATATTCTTGATCTACTACTGGAGAGGATGAAAGGGAGAAGAAATCACAGAAGACAAGTGGTTAGGCTTTTGCCTTGTCACCAGCACATTCTCAGCATGAAATCGTATCACCAAAAAGGCAGCAACTGCCAATCAGCTTTTCCAGACTTTGAACAAACTGGTAATATTTCCCACTATTTTTAATTGTTACTTGCACCATGATAGAATCATGGATTTCTTAGAGACAGGTTCCCACTATTAGACATTGGTCACACACAGCACAAAAGGCAGCCCCAGTTTAAAGAGTCTACTGCCTTGTCATTGCAGTCATTACATGTATTAAGGTGTCTCAAGAAACACATTTCTTAGCACCATCCGGTTGTTAGGGGAATGATGGTGGTCTTGCAGAGTTGATAAGAAAAGCTTAATTTATAACACCAATCACCCTATCTTAATTTATAATAATTTTATTGCATTCATTATTTATATATTTATATGTATATTTATATTTATATTTATATTTATTATTACTCGCAATATGTTTATTAACATATGGAAGAATTATGTGAATTTAATTGTTATCTGACAAATAAAGATGTTGAAATAATCCTTTACTTTAGAAAGCTACTTCTAATGCCCTAGTTAGGAGTGAGAATGAAAAGAAGGTCAGGTTGACATCTACCTCTCTTCCCTGACTGCCAAAGAGATGATGGAGGGGGCCTCAGACACATGGTTGCCAAAAATGAGGTGGTATGAACACTCCACTCAAGAACATCTGCCAAAATTCCATCTTCAACAATCATAAATTGCTTAGGGCTGGGGGAGGGAGGCATGCCACTGAAAAGACTAATGCAAGGTTAATGATAAGAAGAAGATTACAGCAGAGCCAAGGATAAACTGATAAGACCTGGCTCTCGGCCTTCTATTTTAACCACTATGCAGCTGCTGTTCCCCATAACGTTATACCTCTATCATTCCCCTTCCTAGTAGCACTGATCAATCTGTATTATTTCCTTCACCAAGACATGCAGGAACATCATCGATACATGTTCTATTTCCCTTCACATGTTCAAAATAGCCAGCACAAAGAAATTTCCAGAGGAGTTGGAAAGAGAGGTCATATATGCCAGTGACTGAGTACACAAATTATTTTTGAATGGTATGTATAATCAAACAAAAATAATCAATCATACTATCCTGTCCCTTCCAAATACTGAGTTAATTCCTTAGTGTGGAATTACCCAATCCATCATGATGAACTGGGAATTGTAGTACTGGACTTTACAGACAGGAATGTGGATCCAGCTGTTTCTTCAACAACAGAATAAAAATTATTGAAACAATCTTTATGGGCTTACATATATCACAGTCTTCTGGTAGAACAGTAAAAATAACTCCTATGGAAGAAAATGAAACATCTTATAGAGTATGACAATTACCAAACGAAGCAAACTCTCAGAGAGGACTGTTGCTTAACATCTTTAATGGGAAAAGTAAGCCCCATGTGAGCTTGCTTGAGGGAAGAAATCACACCTCATCAAGATCCATCATTAGCCTATTATGCTTTAACTTTGATTTCAAGAAATAACAGCACCTATAAATGGAAGGTGCTAAAAGATCAACAAAGGATGACAGCTTTTAATTGGATGTTACAGAACACATAAAAACCTTGTCTAAGATGTTAGTCATATTCAGTAAGGCACAGAACGTTGTCAGGGAATCTCTCTGACCACTATGCTTTATAGCATGACAAGAAGCTAAAGAAACTAACATTTTAGGGTCCAATCATAAAAGACAGAAAGTAGCCTCCGTGTCTGAAGATGTCACGCCTTTGAACATTGTCCCCATGTGCTGTTAAATACAAAGTGCCATGTACCCTTTACATAACATTCAATGAATAAATAATACACCTATACCTCTGGACCATTGTCAGACTAATAATAAACTACTTTAAGTAGCAAAATGTTACCACTTTCACAATTCTGTCCAAGAACAACTCTGGACAAGTGGCAATTTTGTTGGCTCCCAAAACAAACGGAATACTTGGCACCTCACCTAACGTGAGGATTAGAGTATATTACATGGGATAATATGAGCCTGTGTCTCGCCAAAATTAAACCTAACCTGATTACTTGGAGTAAATTACAGCTTTCCATGTGGGGTAAAACACAAATTGTAAAAATGGTTGCTCCACAATTAACTATATAATCCCAGTGCTGTCATTACAAATTCCTAAAACACTCTTCAAACAATGACTACTGTAGTACAGTCATTCCTGTGGGATGGAAATAAATTCCCTTGTGCTTTTCTGCACTGTATTTATTTAGTTTTTTAAAAGCCTGTCCTAGCACATGACCAGCAGTGTATGCGAACAACCACCAGTGTAGGACCAGAAGGGAACAAAGATAGAAGCTACGTAAGAAAACATGCTAAACACAAGGTTATTTTAGCTAGAATTCAAGAGCTTTTGGGTGCTCAGTCTCAGAGTTACTCAATGTTTTGGAGAGTCTGTGTAAAGTTCTCCTCAACACTCAGAACCCTCTACAGTCAGAGATGCAACACACCCCATGCTAGTGCACTTCATATCTTGAACCTCTTTTAAAGGTTTCACTGGGAAGAAGAAAGAATGTCAGAATTTACATGAGTAATAACATTTTGCAGATAGGGAAAAAAGGCATGAAGACCATACAGATGCATTGAGAAGACAGACTAGGGCTGCAATGATTTCAGTTCCTGTTAATGAACCACAGCTAGCAAACACCTAACCAAAGCTAGCTGTTACCTAAAGTCTTACATAGAAGATCCATCAATGACTTTTTCCAAGGAGCATTTCACCTTATTTGATATTTAGAAGCTAAAGTAGGTGCAATTTATTAGCTTTCTATGAAATTTATCCCATAAGGACTGCTCTTGTAGAGCACTGGCAGCCACAGTGTGCACCAAGGGTGCAAAAGGGAACATTTAAGTCCTCTATTCAAAACACAAAGAATATATCTCAATATTATCTGTGTGTGGGGGAAAACACTTATTTTTTACTATTAAACAGTGTTTTCTCCAAAACCTCTACTTACTCTAACAAGCACTGCAGTTACACAACATATTTTTTTGACTGTGCTAATGTATACTATTATTAACATACTCATATGAATATTGCATACTGAATGTATCCCACAAGCTGTTGGCTATTTTAAACAACAGATGTGAGAGGGATTTAAATGCCAATTTTAAAACTGTGCAGTTGATTAAAATCCTGTGAGCCATTCATAGATTGCCAGATATTCTATTTACACGTATTCCTCCCATGTAAGTAAAATACTTCAGGGAATACTCTAGACCCTGGCATATGGTTTAGAATGATGATAACTGATGTTGGAGATGCCACACAGACAACAGGACATATTATCTGGTTACATCTGTGTGTAAAATGCTTCGAGATTTTTTGATGGAAGGAGTTATGAATGCGTAAGGCTGAGATGTTGCATTTACGTCCCTCTAAATCATGCTCAGAGATAACAGGCGGTTAGAGCCCCATCAGTACAAAACCAAGCACTTTTATGAATGCATTTCATTGCATCCATGTGCTGTTATCCCCTTGGGTAATTATGACTTGTGGGTGAACCTTGAAAAATTGCCGAGGATCAGTTTAAAAGGAGAACTCCAATGCCAAAACGCATCCAAACCTTGAAAACGGAAACCTTGTGAGTACAGCCTGTGCGCAGTCAGATTGCGGCGTACTCACGGCTTACTCTGCTTCTCCTGACACCGGGGAAACCCCTATCCATGCCACAAATCTGACTGACTTCAACTTCTGCATCTGTACCCTTGCAAATCCCACAGGCCCGAAACTCCCACGCTCTAGAGCAGAGGCCCTGCCTGACAGATTACATGCAAATGTTACAAATACATCACAGGTTATAGCAGAGGAATGTTCGCAGTCCTGCAGACGCATTCAAGGAAAAGAGATCCAGCAAGACCCCTTGGTAAATACATCCCGAATGAGGGACTCTATTGTGCAAAAATGTTCCTAGTAATTCCTTCTGTTTTCATTAATAACATTAAATTTCCTGCTTCTGGGGTACCCTTTTGCTTTAACAAGCACAGCTTTTTGTCCTGTTCTCTGACAAACTGCACCACTGTAGTCTATTACTGCTATTTATGCTGAAGTTGTCTCAATGGACCAGGCACCCACATCCAAAATCAGCAATTTGCAAGCCATAATCTCATACCAGCCAGATTAATGCGACACCTGAGATGTGTTTTCTTTCATGATGTAGGAATCTGAATGGTTGAAAGTGTCAGAAATGCATGGAAAACCTCTTTCTGCTTCAGAAACATAGATGCAGTTGATTCTGTGGTGCTTGTAAGTGACCTTTGGTGATTTCTTTCTTGACAAACAGACAACTAAAATGGAATCAAAGTGCAATGGGCCAATGGTTTGAAATCACTAGTTAAAAAAAAAGAAAGGAGCTGTTTTCTTACTATTGGAAATATCTCATTCTGGCCCAGAAATAATTAGGGATGGATCAGTTATCTGGTCTATGATTTTCTCCGGCATATTATTTTACTCATGCCTTTCTTCTGCCTCTGCAGGGGGTGCTTGTGGTCATATTGTTCTTTTATTTATGGCTCACAGCCTTTTCAGTGGCAGCATGCACACCAAGGGCAGGCACAGGGTGGGAATGCAAATTCCTCATGAGGTAACCAAGAAGAGAAAAATGCCCCCAACCATGCCAAATCTTTACAAGAACAGCGGTTAAACAGAAAACTATACCCTTAAAAATAACCCCAAAACCTGGGAAACAACAGCGCTTCATTAGAATATCACCATTTGTATATTTACAAGCTTTAAATATAAGACCTGGCTCCCTTTTGAAGCCTAATTGGTTCTTTTGAATTTCTCTTATAAAACAGCGTTCATCTTATCCAGCTGATCCATCCCCCTATTTATTTTTGCTCAATGGTGACTTGCTTCCACTTTGAACCGGTCGCTCCCAGGACTGCTCTCTGGCTCAGCTTTCAAGCTGATTTCTCTGACAAGCTGGCAGCAATAAAATAACTCATTCCAGAGGCTGAGAGAATCACCCGCAGCATATACTGCGAGTATCGTCTGGCAGCAGTACAGAGGCCTACGCAATGGGAAGCCTGGGGTAAACCCTGTGCCGGGACGCATGAATGCTGCAGGGAGGAGGGAGGGCTGCGGGAATTCGACCAGGAATAAAGGCAGCATCATGGCAGTGGGATGAGAGGAACGCTGGAGAGGGGCTGCTCTGAAGAAGACTCATTGAGAAGAGGAAGAGCAACTAATGATATTTTGGATAGAAGCAGAATTTCCAAGAGAAGTAAGTTTTCAACCTGCGGTTTGCACAGCCGTGAGTGCTTTTGAAGGCTCGGGGAAGATAACTGAGGAGGGCAAGCCAAACAGCTCTTGCAATGATTTGATATAGTTTTGTCTGTGTTTCTGCTGGAAATGCTGGGATTCACAAGCTGAAAGAAGAGATATTTGTGCTAAACAAGTAGGGAGTCTTATAACTATGAAGCTCTGAAAAACATGAAAGAGCAGATCCCTTCCTGTTCAAAAACATAAAGGTAAACTCTTCAGAACCTAGCAAGAGTGCAGGCTTTTGGGTCATATCTGTGGCCAAAATATCATATTTTCTATATGAAAAATAGGCTTGAGATGCTACATCTCACTGCTGAAGTCACTGGATCTCTGATTGTCTGAGGCAGTCAGGATGCTCCTGTATCAGTATGACTTGCAATGGACTTGCCCAATATCTCACTGAACAATCATCAGCCTGTTGCAAGGAATTCTGACTACAAATCCCCGTGTACTTCCAAGCCAACCACATCTGGGCACAGATTAGTCACTGTTTTTACAGTAAACTCCTGGACTAAGATCTACTGTCTGATGCATTTCCAAGGGCTAGAAACCCCACTACCTGTATGCCCTGAATCTTGTGTTAGCAGCAGCCGCAGCTGACTCCCACAGGCTCCCTTGGAGTCCCATATAGGAGGAGGAAAGTCAGGGTGATTTGGCAAATCCCCTTTGAGATAACACAGCAGGAAAGCAGGATTTAACTGTGCTGGCTTTGCTCTTTGAGCACTCAGAAATTATACCGCTGGAAAACTGTATCGGCCTCCACATGAATCTTCCTTAATTTGACTTCTGGATGGTGTAACGATAATTTGTCGGCATCTCAAACTGCAAGAAGTCTCTTCCACAAGACCCTCTCATAACAGAGAGAGCTGGCCCTCCTGCACAGGCAGCTCAGCAGGCAGATTTCCACTGGCTCTGTTTAAACTTGCCCACATTGTCCTGGCCCAGTCTATATAATGTTCCTCAATCCCTAAGGATAGCCAAGGTCAACTGCCTGACCTGGGGCTAGAACGGCTCTCCAGAGAAGCTGTCTAGAAGGTGATGCACCACATTACCCCTTCACAAGCAAGAGCTAATGCAGCTGCTCTGTCAGTACACCAGAGATGCAAAACAGGCTTCATAATACATCATTCAATCATAAAGCACCACACTGAAACCTTTCCATTGGATTGCCAGGCTGAAGTTGGCTGAATTTGGGATTACATTTTAAATGAAGCAGGAAAGTGCCTCTATTTTATTTCCAAGCTACATGTTACTCAAGTGACCAGATATTCCAGATGAAAACTGTGTTGGAAACTTCCCAGAAACTGAGGTGTGGCATCAATTCCATATAAAACAGAGCAGAAGGCAGCTATCTCCTTTCCATAGCAAGAGTGGTTAGTTGGTGCCCAGCAGTCTTAAGAAGATTAAAGATCACCTTAATTTCAGAAGCCTTCTGCTCTGGCTATAAAAAATCTACAACTTCAATAATAATAATAATAATACTGATTGTAAAACTTGAATGTTTGGCTTGGATTAACACCGTTGCTACTTTATTCCACGGGGAAAGTAGTGCAGTGGGTTTGACGTGTTATCTCCTCCAGACAAGACGGGTTAATTACCCATTATTTGTTACAGTAGTTATGTTTTTGCCTGTTCCATGGAAAAATTACTTCGTTTTCTGCTTTATGAGCAATGGGTTAATCTTATCAAAAGAAAACGAATTACCTCCAAAAGAGATTTTTTTCTATTAGCCTTTTTTTAAAAAGAAAGAACATAAAAAAGTGAAAAAGCATTTTTAGGTACTGATTAAAAAAAGGAAGAAGTTAAAAAGCTAATTTGGAGTCAGTAAAGCTGGGGAACACATACTCACCTCCATGGGTAAACAATATATGACCATTGTGCTGGAAATATCTCTCAAAAGAGAGCTTGGCCAGCAAAGCCTCTTGCCCTTCCTCGCCTTCAAAGAGGAATAGCGGAGCAGGAAGGACAGCCTTAGCCAGGCTCTAGGTTCTTCTCTACCACCTTCCCTGCTGCTGGCCCAGGACCTCGCCTGTGAAACCAGGACCAATGAGTTCCCACCAACTGGGAGTAATATGAGGATAAACACAGCCAAATTGGGAGCCTCTCTGCTACAAGCACAGACGCACAGACAGGCCTGTTGTTGTGTGTATGACACTGTGTATAACTCACTTAAATTTACCATGCAGTTTCAACTTGCAATCCCATATTTCCTGTCCTAATCTCATATACAATGTGGGGTTTGTACTGTTAAAAAGTTTCCTCTGTCGTTGCTCCACAGCAATAGGCAAATTGATACCTATATGGAAGGCCAGGCTCTGCTTTCAGATCCATATACTGCTTCCACTGGTCTGAAATGGGAGTAGCTGGTGTGTTCAAGAACAACTGGTGGAAGCATAAGGCGTAGGTATAAGGCACAGAGGAGCTGATGGCTTCTCAGCTCTGCCCAATGCAAGTTATTTACTCTTCTTACTGCCTCAAATTTTTATCCATGGTAAATCAATTCTGCCTTTTCTGTTGTTATTAAGATTACATGTTCTTTGGGCAAGGGTTGACCAACCGCTCACAACCAGTTGTGCAACAGGACCCTACTATAAGGAGTTAGTAATACCTAAGAGCAATACTGGCATTCATTTGGAGGAGTGGCTAAATACAAACTGCTTTTAACAACCTGTATAGCATGACAGCAGCTTTACACAACTATCACAGGCCTGATCAAAGCACACTAAAGCCAATTAAAATGTTTCATTGGCTTCAAAGTAGAATGGATGAAGAGCATTGTTAGGGATGGATGTGACCAACACTGAAAGACCCAATAATCTGAAACTGCTCTCCAATGGCATATCCTCGAAGGGCTGAAATGGTCACTGTTGTATATTAAGGAATTATATCAGCAGGACTGAAGCAATGCCTTTGCAAAGAGAAAAAAAAACAAAAACAAAACCAAAAAACAATGTAAAGCACAAGCTGTAGAACATCCCAGCCAAAGGAACAATACAAATTACTTATGAAAAAAGCCTGGATAAAATTGCCACCTTCACCCTTCGAAGTCTCTGCCTGAAAACCAACATAAATCACACCGCTGCTGCACAGGGATATTATTGGATGGGAAGGTGAAATATCTAGTTAGCAGCAGCAATACAAAGAGAGGCGATGGAAGATGCAAAACCATCTGTTTAGTAACATGCTGCCTTAGGACAATGGATGTTATGTAGGTTATTTGTCTGAGTTCTTTGCAACCTGATTTGATCTACACCTTGGGGTTTTTTGAGCTTAACAAGTAGTAGGCCTTATGATAAATCCTGATCTGCATACATAGTCAAAGGCCCCATTTGTAATATGACCAGAAAGGTCGCATTCTTAGGGAACATGGTTATCACAGTTGCTGCTTTAAAAGAGAAGTATTGTTTGTCTGCACACTGTAGATAAGTAGACACTGGTTTGTGCTTCCATCATCTAACCAAAGGACAAGCGTCCAACATCATCCACCAAATCAGGTAGTACACAAGCATGCTACCATGTGCTACTGGGAAAGGGACAAGCCCATGTAAGATAAACACCACCTGGCCCTAAGTGTTTCTCTGTGCTTGTGATTCCTGAACACAAGCCACTCATCTTTGCCATGGCCACAAAGCACATTTCTAAGGAACCTTTTCAACCTCCTGCCTACCAGAGCTGAGAAAGTGACAAGTGCTTTCCCTTCAGCACGAAATATTCCCTGCAGGAATGGTGGACAGCGTGAAGCCACTCCAGCATGGGCAATTTACCCGATAAAAGAGTGACAATCTTGCAACAGGGACAAGAGTGGGAATGGATGAAATTCTGTTTGATGGAACTGAGCAGGCATCAATTAGTCTCAGAGAGGTGAGGATTTAATTGTCTAGATAGGAGGGAGACTGGACAACTAGTTTAATACCTCTCTCCTTTGCCAAGGTGAAAGATAAATTGAAGGGTTGCCTTTTTCTAGCAAAATCACTGCATTTCACAAGGGCCTTGGTTGCTGGATTTTTAATCATACATCCTCAAGATCTAAGATCAGGAACTGGTTATTAAAATGGCAGCAGCTACAAGTGAACACAGTTGACAAGTATAGCTCAGGAGGGAGGGGAGAGCTGGCTTTTATGTCATACATTACTGCTTCTGAGCAAAGAAAACATAACTGGGAATAAATTACAATGAAAAGAAACAAGCTGATCAAATACTCAGCACTGAAAAGATTGTCATTAAGAAGAAACTAATTTAACCAGCCACAGTGTAGTTCATAATGACACATTTGAGCTTCACCCTGTGAAAAGCAAAAGAGATGCTCTCAGAAAATGAATTAAATGCCTCATAACTTAGAGAACATAAAGGCAGAGAACATAAAAGTAGTGTAAAGTCACAGCTGAGAACATTTTGAGTATCAAAACCAGGTTCACAAATAGCAGGACAGAAAAGAGGTTTCTTTTTCTTACGTCTTAACTGTTGCATACTCAGCATGGAAGTAGATTCCTGCCTCCTTCACTCCAGTCTGACCAAGCAGGACAGCCCGGAGCCAAATGTGAGAAGTGGGGCATCACTGAAAAACTAGCTGCATAAAGACTCGCCTCAGATCCCCTGGGATAATCTAGCAGGTCTAAAGACTGATTCATAGTTCAAGCAAGGTTAGATTAAACAAACTCTATAGAAGCCAAAAACTATCAGAAGAAAGCAACAGAAAACAAAAACCAGTGCAGTTGCTTTGGAGCAAAGACTTTTGTATTGGCTGACTGCAAAAGCAGCCCCTTTCTCCAAAGAATGTTTGCAAACGACTTTCTAATATTGCAGGTAGGATTCTTCTCTAATACTGCAGAAAGTATTGGCAATGTAGAGAAGTTCCAGACTTCCCCCCCAAACCCCACCTCTGCTATTAATACATTTCTTGTCTTTCTGCCCAGATCCAGGTAAAATTCAAATCTACCTAAAAATGAGGCAGGTCAGACCCAAATGCCTGCCTCTATCACACTTACAGCTCCAACACTAACTATCTGCCACTGTCTGCTATTAAAGCACCTATTGACATTTTTCTCTCTGGAGCTATCTGCATGGTGGGTTTCTTCTGCGCAAGCATCTATTAGCACAACATGCAGAGTGCTCCAGGAGAAAAGCGGAAGGATTATGCTACAAACAGTTCAGCAGCCTTCAAAAGCCTTCACTATGTTAATAGCCTTTAAAGTGACATTTCAGAGCACCAATGGCACCTGGTCCAGCTGCTTGCGGCTCCACTTCCATCCAAACCCCTCATTGCTCATCTCCCAACCCCATGGGCCAAGGTGAGGGGGGCTTGTGCCTGCCTACTCAGTGGTAAAATTTATTGGAGAGGACACAGGATTCTCCTTTGGTTTCTTGTGCACATTCTCCTCTACAGCTGCTGAACGTAACTTTAGCAAACATCAAGGAGAACAGGAGGCTTTACTGAATTAAAATATTTAACATACTGGCTAGTCATCGTTCCCTTTGAAACCAATACCCATCTGGGATTTGACTTCATGAAGACTGCTACAGTCTTTCCATGCCATGTCCCAAAAAAGTTCAGAAGGGAAGCACATTGTTGTATACTTGCTATAGGCTCACAGGAAGATTTGGTTGGGAGTGTACATGCACACAAAAGCTTTTTATCTCCAGGGACCTAACCTTTGATAACTGTCATTGCAAGCATTTTATTTTGCTCACTTAAGTAGTGCTATCAATAACTGCCTTTTGCTCTGAAGACCAACATGGTCTGCTTTTCCAAGCAAATGAAAACAAATTAAAGACTTAAAACACCCATCGGTTGTTCACTTCAGCAATCTGATCACTATCGGGGCTTTTATTCTTTATTTCCAGAAGACCCTTCAGGCCAGATAATAGTTCCTCACTCCCTGCAACGCCGCACTTGAGTCCACAGCATGTGTATTTTTTTGAGAGCTTCAGTGAAATATGAGCGAGAAGCACAGATTAGAATCTGGCCTGGAATTACGGTTTGAACTCTGCAAAAACGGATACAGCAGGTCAAATTCTCCTCTCAGTTACACCAGAGAAGCATTCCAATGAAGGACAGAAAATCCATGTTTTCAGCCCTCATTTTTTCTAGGTTATTTACACAACCCGGAATGATGGAGAGTTTTTAGAAGGATTAAAATGATTTGTAAGAAAGCCGTGGCGAGCTGCATGTGTGCAGCTCATTGGTGCCTCAGCCGAATACATGACTGAAGAATAGGAAAGTGTGTGGCTCTGTGTCATTCAGGAGAAGTCAGATAGGTCTTACTGCCTTGCATGTCTTATGGGTCTCTGTGGCAATTCCTGGAGCTTGGATGAGTTCAGAGGAAGCTCTTTAGGCAGCACAGAGTTTAACAGGGGAGATTTTCCTGAAATACTTAAGATCCTTCAGTTCTTCTGATTTATTCTGCCTAACAGTATGATAAGATACACAGACTTTCATGTCACTGTGGCTAGATAGACACTGCTCCCCATGATATCTATTCTAACTGCATCTGTCATCACCCCATTGCACTCAAGACAAATTGTGGAGGCACACCCCCGAAAACAGGGAGAGGAACTTGACATTTACTTTTCAATGGGATGAAATGACACAAATGTAGTGGCAAAGAATAACACCTAAGGAGCCCTGTGCAACAGAGTCTAGTGTGGGAGCAATGCAAGGTATTTCTGATGCAAGGCACACAATAAAAGAGACATTTGGAGCCCCAAGCACATGTGGCCTTGAGTGGGTGCAAAGGTGAATTGAACTCACATGCACCCATGTGTACGTGAGAAAGGGAACTGGGCACAAACCTCTCTTGTGGTGTTGAACTCTGGTCCTGCCATAGATGGCATTTATTGGCCCTGTTCTGCTCGCTTACAGTGGACACACATCAGGGATAAATTTCATTCTGTGATGCTAAGCAGCTGGCCAATACAATAAACCTGCAAACTGTAAACACGCTCAGACTTCTTTTTCCTCCCCCCTCCCAACAGGTAATAACTTTTCCTTACATACACACATGCACATTGTTCAGAAATATTGGCTATATCTCTCCTGCTCCAGCTCCGGTAAGTCAGGTAATTGAAGCTTCAAAGGAGAATCATGGTTTAATGGAGCTGTGCTTGCCAAAGAAGACAAAGGACTTTCATTAGATTTCTTCCAGCTTATTTACATGACTTATCTTTTTATAAATGCCACTTCCTTCCAAAGTTGATAATGAGGTGCCTTGAAAACAAGAAAGAAATGGAAGGGTTTATTTTGTCGCAAGACAAGTGATTATTTTTTGATAGAGTATGTCTGGTCTAAAGTTCAAAAACAATGGCGGTAATAGTCTTGAGGCAAAGCACATAACTGTTCCTGATAACAGCTTACCAGGAAAAAAAGGCATTTTTCAGGATTCTGCATAATAGCATTGACAAATACCTTCCAGAAGCTGCTGTCATGGTTAATTTCTGCTCGAAGATCTAAAACCAGGGATGGATTTTCAATCAGACATTATTCATAACTCCTTTTGCGTTTTAATTCTTTCGGCTGAGTAGAGAACAGACATTTCCGAGACAGGAAAAGAACCATTAACATATGAGATTAACATGTTTCCATGCATTTCAGCCCTTGTCATTCTGACTTGGACACAAATATATACAGCTTCTCCACTGCGGAGTCCTCATAAAATCACAGGCATGCTGCTGTTTTCCTAAACTCTCTAAAGTGTGGCAATGAGCCTTGTCAATATGGAGATTTAGTGAGGGAAAAAGAGAATCAGAGCAATTGGATAATTTGAAATAATGATGGAAGTTACTTTCTAGGTAATAAGCAATCAAAAACCAGGCAAAGTGATTTGCCCTGATTTGTCAGTCAGCAGCTGGGATGCATGGAGATTCTCCCAAAACAACAGAAGGGGACAGATGATCAGAAGAAGGATGGAGCAAAGCATCCTCCCCTCTGCAGGGAGTCAGCTTCGGCACTTAAACTAACTGCTTCTTTATGGTTTGCATAAAGCCCTGACAAACAAGCACTCACCCATGGCATCTGACAAACTAATTTGAGTGTCTACCCGTGTGAATTTATCCTGAATAACTGCAACAGTTAAATCATGGCTTAGCTGAATCTCAGTTCACTTGAGAAGCAAGTTCTGGCCCCAGGCTTCTTGTTCCCAAACTTTTTCAATATATACATCAGCAAATGAACAGCTCGTATGTTTGGGTTTCATTCAGCAGCAAAATAAAGAGAAATTCCATGTCACGAAATAAAAACATTAAAGCAAAACTATGTCTAAAATAATTAAACAAAAATAAAAAGCTCGAGCATACTTGGGCAGACAACCTAAAAATAGTTTCCAATGAGATTCTCAACATTTCTAAAAATAAAAGCTGTCATAATAAGAGCATGTTGCAATAGCAAATCTTGCTGGAAAAAGTTCTGAACCTCATGTCTGTGAACTGAAAGAAACTAAAGGAAGAATTTTTACAAGTCACTTGACTCAATATTATGGTACATTAACCTTGATTTTTATTACTGCTTAGCATTTTTGCTTTTGAACCAGACCAAACTCCAGAAATCCAAGGGAATACACATATGGGGGCAGGGAGTAGAGAAACAGGAGGATTTGGGTTGGAATCACTGCAAAAATGCACTATGAGTTCTGTGCTAAAACCCAAGAGGGCTGTCATTTTATCTTATTAGCTCCATCCACAATTAAAATGCAACTTTCTCCCTACAGGCTAGGAATCAAAACTGTGTCTGAGAACAGTGGGAGGCACAACCCAAGATGGGACACAAGCTTAGACTCAGGGCCCAAGTCAGCCTCACTCCATTCAGGACTAGACTCAGGATGAAAGTAACTTTCCAAACCACCCATTTAACTGACCACCTCTTATACAGTGGAATATCACATTTGTAAATAAAATGGCTGAAAATAATAAAAAAGGTAGCTGCTCTGCCTTTGCACTGATGGGAAAGGCAGATGTTCCCTGTAGCCTTACTCACCACAACAATATTCTCAGTTTACCCACCACCTTCTGTTTTATGGCTCACCCTGCGGTAAAATACTGGAAGTCAGAGCTGTTGGTTGCTAGTATGAGCCTTGTGCTGGTGTTTACAGTGCCTCATACCAGCAGCCCTTGCTGGAAAACACTTTGGAAAAATATGAAAAACATTCTCCAGTCATTCCAGTGGGAACCCATGAGAGCTCTGAATTAACCTTGGCCAAAAAGGAAGCAAAAAGGGAAACAAAGAAAACAAGTGAAGATAGCATTTCTGATAACGCATTCAGTTTATGTGCCTAAATCCTGCCCTTAGACAGAAATTGGCAACTGAGCTGCTAAACAAATGCTTAAGCAAAAGGATTTGGCACCCGTGTTTCTAACCACAGGTCACTGCAAAGCAAATCACCTTTGCTGCTCTTCGCAGCACTGGGAAAGGTCATTTCCCAAAGATGCAAGGCCCTAAGGGTGCTCTAAGTGAGCCAGAAGACCCCAGAAGCACTGCAATAGAGCACGAAAGGCAGCATGAAGAAGCAGCAAAATCAGTTCATCTCAGTCTCTTCTGAAGGCAACTGAGTATTTCTACAACCTTCCAGGTATGACTAAAAGCTGCTTGTATTTTAACGAGATGCCAGTGGTGTGGCGGATGTCCCAGCCTTTACAGGCTTCCTCTCACCTTGTTCATTAGGAATCTAATGATCTCATCGCACATTCATCCTGTTTCACAGATTTAAGCTATGCCAACACAGTGTGGATCCTCTTTCCCACCCCGCTGGCACACCTTTGCATTTGTCTGCAATCAAATGTCAATGTGTTAACACGGGAATTCTGTAGCATAAATGTTTGAATTGTGATTGCTCCTAGTAACAGAGCGAGTTCCTGCACTGGTTTGTGTGAACACTGTTCTTCCATATCGTGTAAGATCATGAGTAAATAGGCGGATGCGTTTTAAAGAAGCCAGATTACAACAAACACACTGGCACCCATAACTAGGAGGCAAAACACTAAAAGGTTAGCCCAGATTTCTTTAGTCAAACTGACATGAGTTGTTCAGCTGTGGCTCATCCCTAGTGGAAATGCAGCATATGCTGAGTATTTCAATGATGCGGTGAATGCAGTTAGCACAGAAATGCAAGGCCAGAGTAGCACATGTTTGGTTTTACATGGTCTCATCTCGAAAAGACTCCCATCATCTTCATCCCATCTTCATCTATCCCAATAATTTTTAAAGATGCCTAAACTGCCTAATGGTCAGCTGTATATCCCCTTATCCATAGAAGTGTGCATCCATTTATCAGAAGAGGCTACACACAGGTGAAAATAAACAACTACAACTTCTAACTTGCCCTTGTTTTGCTCCTAATTGGAAGTATTCTTTGTATTACTCATCTGTGGCTCTTTCATTAAGCTAAATTATTTGGATGCCTTTATGTAGGCATGGTGAGGCAGCGAGACCGGACCTCCAGGCCCACCAAAACTCCCACTGCTCCAGAGGAAATAGCTCTGAGAGCATCTGTGCTTGGAGTTGGTTCCGGAAAAAGTATCTTGCCATCAGCCCCATGGCAATACTGTTGTTGCCAAGCTCTAAGCCAAGATACGGAATGAGTGGTGAGCTGAGACCCCCGGGAAGAGGCATTTGCACTCCAGAATCAATGTCTAACAACGAGTTTATGCCATGATACCTTTTCCAGAAGTTTCCAAGTGCTCGTGCAAGGGAAGCAAAGCAGGCTCCCCAGTCAGCTCCCTGTGCCAGCTAAAGCTGAAGCAATTCTGCATTGGATCATACTCCCCTGAAAGAACAAAACTATTTTGGTTGCAAAAAGAATGCTCCGTAGGAACAGCAGGAGGCAAACCCTGGTGCCTTGACTTGCCTGTTATAGTGATGAATACTCAGCCAAGGTTCCCGGCAAGGACAGAGGGAATTTACCTGCACACAAAATTCATGTTTTAGCCCTAAGGGACTATTGATACCTAAAAAAAAAAACCCTCTGCCTACAAAGCAGGAACATTTGGGAATCAAGGGGAAGTCTGAAAGCTCCTAACGAAGGGAAACATTTCTATGGAGAAACTCTTCAGTGCGGGCAAATTAGAACTGGAAAAAATCAAAGCTCTGGAGGGGTTTTATGCAACAGTAGCCAAAACCTTGAAAGAAAACATTGTTAAAGGTTCGTATTTTCTCTTTTCTTCGAGGGGACTGTTTCTCCTGGAGTGGCCTACATTCTCAGGCCTGAATGCTCCCAAATTAATTGCTTTGCATCCTCTTCCCTCCCCCCCCTTTTCTTTCTCTCTCTTTAGCTTAGTCCCAGGCTGGTGGAGTCTTGGCTGGGGCCCGTAATGAACTGGCAGAATGATAAAGAGATGCTGGGTTGAAGGGAGGTGGGGGACCCAAAGCCCGCTAATAAGACCAGGATCCCCTACTTACGCCGTGCCCCACCGCAGGGAAGCCATTAAAGACCCACAGAATAGAAGAGAAAAGGAAGAAAGTTCTTACACAGAGAGACATCCCCTCCCCGGGCCCTCTCCAGCACTTGTTCAGAACAGAGCTCTCGACATGGCTAATCCCTCCACTGCTTAATGAACTACAAGCTTCCCTTTCACTCGGACAAAAGTTTCTTTCCTTTCTCGGGCCTAATCGCAGACAAATGGTCCCCCCACCATGATGCCTGTTAAAAACCCATTCCCTTTTTTGAGGCTGCGAGGCAGGAGGAATGTCACTGGCAAGAATAGGTACCCTTGAAACGAGCTCCTTCTGCACTTCTGAGAGATAAGTGGGAGATGACATTGGAGCTATAATGGAAAAAATATTTTTGCAAGGCAGCATCTGTTGTTTCAGTGGATGCAGCCCCATTTTTGTTCCAGAATGCTTCTGTGCATCTGTCTATATCTTTTCTGTCAGTGAAACAATTACCTCCCGCCCGCCCTCCCTCTACACACACATATATTACTGATAGGAATGTTGTGGGGCTGCACAGTAAAACTGCCACAGCCTGTGCTGAGTTTCGTACAGGCAAAAGCTTACTGCACGAGAGTAATTGCTTTGCTTCCAAAATGAAATAGTAGGCATGACTTTTACAATTTATTACTTTACATGTGTAGGATGAGCTTAAGTATTGCCAGTTCCATACAGGACAAGGAAGATATGCAATCTAATTGACTATAAAACAGTGGAGCATCCAGATTTTATTTTGGGACATATATAATTATCCTTATTTCAGGATAACAAAGAGGGAAAGTGTTTGCAGCTCTCACTTCTGCCAAGCAACAATATACCCAGGTCATTTACACATAAACGATACAAAGTGTTTAACCTTCCAAATACAGTATGAATATTTCATCTTGGATAACTTTTTAAAGGACCATTCTAAGTTAATTTCCCCAAGTTTATAAAATAGACCAGTATCAGAGCTGGGAATGTGCCAGGCCTGCCAAGCCTCCCTCCAGAGCTATGTCCTCTGTCTCACACTCCTGTGTGACAAGAAGATGTATAGGCTTTAAAGCAAGTAGGGACTGTTTGAACATCTAATCTGAACTCCCATCTAGTCAGTGCTGCTGTATTTGGCAAAAACATTTTCCAGGAAAGCTTCCAGAAATAAGCTGAAGACATCAAAAGGTGGAAAGTCCATCCTTCCCCTCGGCACTTTGTCCCAGGGGTTTTTCACCTCCACTGCCTGCTAGTTTCTACCTTGCTTTTGTCCAGCCTCACCTTTTAGCTCTTATATCGGCTTATGCCTTTCTTTTGCTAAATTAAAGAGCTGTTTAATACCCTGTATCTTCCGCCCATGAAGTACTCGCACACTGCAATTAAGTCACCTCTCAATCTTCCTGTTGATAAGGTTTACAGCTGGAGTTCTTTAAACTTCTTTCTTTAAGGCCCTGTCTTCATCCTGTCAACATTTTTGTGGCCTTTTATATAGCCCTCGATATATCAGTGTGCTTTTTGAGGCATGGGCCTGTTGGTTGTGAGCAACATTTCTCTATCTGATCAATGCTATTCACACGGCAAAACAACCTACTGCTTCCGACAAATGAGACCACATTAGCCCTTCTGCAATGGCATCATTTACATCAATATACAATCATTTTTAACATACAGAGAGAGGTACTCAGCATATAAAAATGCATTTCTGCAGATCCTTCTTTATTTCTATACCTGAATTGAGGAAAAAAAGCAGACTTCATTTGTTGGCAAGACAGTATTTAGTTACCGGATTTGACTGGAAGGGAAGAGAGAAGGAAAAACTCCCAAACTTATCCCAGCGCAGAGCATTGAGACACACGCTTCTCTATGCTCCCATTAGGAGCAGGTGCTGGAGTTTGAACCCATGTGTTAGTAGACTTCATATCCAGTTGGTTTATATTTTAAAAGGAGAAAAACAATAGCTGTGTGTGGATTACATGAACAGTTGTTAATCAGTTAAGACCAAATGCTCACAATGGATAAGTTTGCATCAATGAACAGGTCAAATAAGACCCAAAGCATGTCTCTGGGCCATCACACATTCAGCATGTCCTTTCCTACTACAAACCAGCGCAGCAATAGTAACTGCAGCTTCCTAACAGGCCCCTCTATAGATACCCAGAGTTTTGGGTATAGCACCAACAGCCTGTTCAGAGTGTCACAGACACAGACACATTTTCCCCTGCAGTATTACCAGCAGCTCTTGCTCCTGCTGCGATCTCCTACAGCTATACTTCTGCCTGTGCTCTGGGTAGAACCAACAAATGCAGAAGCAATTGAGGAGATGGCAAATAGGAACACTAACACGATCAGAGCTGTGCAAAGCAATATCACATCACTGTGTAGTGCAGAGGAAAAGCTGAAACACACTGGTGTGAATAGGAGCTCTGTGGCTCTGAGCCCACCTTGAACAACCACATTTATCTAAAACAAGGGTGATGACATGCATTTGGACCAGTGAGGTTTAAACTGAACTAGCAACAGCTATACAGGAAAATGCATTTTTGACAGAAGAGGTCTCTTCTAAGGTTATTTCCCACTACTACACTACTGAATTATGGCTCTCTTAGGAAAGGCTCTCCCCATTCAAGTGGCAGAGCCCCCCTGGTATCCACCTTACTCTAGGCTTTTGCAAAAGTAGCTCAGAGCTTATCAGCACTGACTTGCAGAGTTCACACCACAGTCTAGGTAAATCTTTGCCAATGTCTGCAAAGCACCTAGGATGTGAGAAGTGACAAGTATTACTACTTTCAACTGTGCATTTCTGACTGCCCAGAGCAGGCTCAGTTTCAGAGGGCTGGATTCGGTCCTTATTTCTCTCAAGCTTGTCTGCCCATCAGTACTTGCAGGCTCAGGCATAGGAGGAGGGGACCTCTACCCAGCAAATCAAGCAGCTACAAAACAAAAGGAATCCCATTCAATTATTTCCAGCAAGCGGATTAAGCAATGAAAGCGACATATGAGTCCTTTGTGTGGTATTTTTGCAATTATGTCCATTTTTCCTACATTACTAATATGCTACTAGAAACCAGACACCATGCCCAATAATGGGAAAACAAGACAAAAGACTGGAGCCAAGAAGGGAAGAAACAGAGTGGAAAATGCAAAACAGTAAACTATTCCTCTTAGCAAATGTTAAGCACCAGCAAGGGCACACTATAGCCAGGGCCCCCAGACTAATGCAGCAATGAAGTAGAAGCAAAGCAGCAGATGGTGATGCAGCAGATTAGAAATTGCTACCAACTGCCTGTCTGGAGAGCTTTGCTTGGGAATATCGACTTGAGGGTAGAGCAAAAGCCAGTAGTATGAGACATCAAAACGTAGGCATCCTCGAAACAGAAAGGGACCAGGCTTCACAGAGATTTAATCTGCCCATGTGGAGTCAATCCTGCCAGTGCCAGGGAAAGCAGACAGAAAGGTTTTGTGAATGTGTTACTAGGAGAAGTTAATTAGATCATGTTACTGTTGTGAATCAGTGCAGCTGCACCAGCACCAGCAGACCTAAGTCGAAACGTACTATCTGAGATTTAGGCTTCAGGCACCAGGCAAAAACTGATGAAGGCGATTGTCTTGTGATGGGCTTACAAAGGAGTGGGAACGAAAAAAAACACCATGGTGTATATATGTCCTAGTAGGAAACACTGAAAAGGGATTGCATGCTTGTGTTTTGTTTTAAAGACCTCTTGCATACCCTGACCAGGTAGGACTGGAGCTGCTCTGACAGGTATCATCATCTTTCTTTGTCCTTTCAGAGCCTGGTGTGCTGTGTGCTGAACTCTCCATGTGTCCTTCTGCTTTCTGCCCTCAAGGATTCAATGTGTTAAGACTTCTAGTACAGATATATAGTGGAAGAGTTTTGAGCATACCAAAGTGTTTATACAGTGCTCCTTTCTGTGGAAATCAACCATAAATTCTCCTTTACCCATCTATCCCCATTGTCTTCCAGGTGTAATTGCAGAGTGATACATTAGCATTTCCCAATTAAAGTGCAATTACAGAACAATACATTTCTTCTAAAGTGCTGATAAAAAGAGATGTACAACATTTGAGGGATGATTACTGTTGACTGCTTGGAATAGTGACAGCAGCACAGCTACTGAGAACAGAGAGTATTGCAGCACTCTTTACTGTGCAGTAAGTGTCTAACAAACTATTTCATTCAGAATTTCATTCACAAGGTCACCCTCATGTTAAATGGTTCTCAAATAAATTCCTGTTAACTACCAGCAGCTGCTAGGATATCAGTGCATCCCTAACTACAAGGTGACAAACAACACAGCTAAGCATGAACTAAAAGAGGGCAAAGGAACAGACTTTAGACTTCACTGGGTATAGCCTTTCTCTTGTACGGCCAGAGGTATTTTCCAAAGCAAAAGTTAGATGAAAGCTTGGGAGGAGATCTACTGTATCAGGATGGGTGAATGTGCATGTATGCATATATCTATCGCTGCAGTCCTCCCAAGGACTCAAAGTGCCTTCTGCAGAGGGATACAGTTTCTTTACTGGGTGATGTCCAAGCATCAACTTCTGTCGTTGGCTTTAACTAATGAAACATTCTGACAATAAACTGCAGCAAGTTGCATGTCGCATCCATCGTGCTGAACCAGTGTGTGTTCAGCACACACATGTTTAAAAGCACATTTTCCTCTTTGAGCCTGTAATTCGATTCAGTGGGTCAGTGCAATGTGTGCTAAATGGGATGAGAGAGTCTTTCACGGTATCATTCACATGACCAAAAGATCTGAAGCGAATCTATTAAACACATTATGTTATTCCAGAAATTTAGCTGTGGAAACAAGATCAGGACCTGGCTTATGATCACAAGAAAAATGCCCTTTATGACCTTTGTCTTTCAAGAGTGAGGGGAAAATTCTGCCACTTGAACATATATAAGGTTTACTGATATAGATTTCAACCTGGACCAAACAGGACCTAATGAGCGGGCCAAGTGTTAAACTAAAGTGTATTAGTATCTTACACCAGTTCAGATTTGGGGCTCCAGTTGTCAATCCAACCAAATGTTGATCTCTTTCTGTTCCAGCATCTTCCAATCAAAGCAACACAGACTTCCCAGTCTTTCTTGGGAATGCAAAGCTCCAAGTGGCCTTGGAGTTTTACTGTATAATACCTATGTGCATATACTTTAGAACTGCACCATTGCATTAGCATGAGCCCATTAGGTTTATGAGAAAGTATCTTCATAAAATTGTTTTTAAAATAGAGTGAGAAAGGGATTCTCCTCCCATAAATGCTGCCCCACACTCATGAAGGAAGCCCAGTCCCCTGCAAGGTAGCTGCTCACTGTTGTAGAGCAGAGATACAAGGTGAAATACCTGTCTAGTTCAGCACTAACTCTTTACTGCCACACACACATACATACAAATGTTATATATAGAGACAAAATGCGTATTTATATATGTCTGATAGATTTGACACACATGAAAACATTTCCCCTTAGTACAGCTGTTCGGAAAGCTGGTATTTTCTCATTGTATTTGTCAACAAAATAGGATTTTGCTGGGAAATAAATAAAGCACAAACTGCTTTTCCCAAGACAACTGGCGACACGAGCAGCAAGACATGTCACCAACTGCTGCCACGAGGGACAGTTAGTGGGTCAGATCCTGCCAGCGATGCCATGCAGTATACCCCACCAGTGCACACTGTGAGCTATGGGAACGGAGCAGTCAGGGTTTATTGGCATTTCCATGAGGAATAAACCCTGATTAGACTGGCCAAGGCAAACGTTGGCCTGGCCTCCCACCTGCCACAAAGGTCAAGGCTGGTGGGGCCAAGTGCTGGCTGTCATCTGCTGAACCTGTGCCATTCCCCACGCAGACAAGGCTCTGCTTTTCCAATACACAGTGACAGCCAGGCCTGGCAGATGCTCTCTGCTGGTGATGCCAGGACTTTCTCCTTGGCTTGGCTTCTCCCATTTGGATGGGAGTCATCTTTAGCAGCAGACAGGCTGACGCCTGATGAGGACTGCCCTGCAGGCAGGATGTGACCCACTGGCGATGACCAAGGGCTCCCTTTTCGATTGCCTCTGAGTCCATGCTCCAACCCCAGAGGCAGAAAAGAGACAAGCCTGTGGTGCACAAGGGTGCTAGGTTTACTCCTTGCTGAACAGCACATGGAGGCAAGAAATGTGGTCACTCCATCTGCTGCAGAGAACTCCAGTCTATAAATGTCCTGGTTTTGGCTGAGATACCATGACAATAAAGAGCTGGCAAAGCTTCTTTTACAGCCACTGCTCTTTGTAATGAAGGTAAAATAAATCTATTAAATGAAAACCTGAATTATAATGGTCTCTTTACATCAAAAGAGAATTTAGTACCTTTGTTGCTTCCACAATAATAATAAAAAAAGAATCACTTTTCAGGAGGCACAAGTTAAATATTTGTCTTCTTTGCTGATAGAAGGGGTGAGGTTTCTCTTATCTGCTGCACAAGTAATTTGTGCATGCTCCCCTCGTGTAACACTACCCCTCTCCACCATCAAAGCAGTGTGGGTAGATTTTAATCACTGCCCTTACTTACTCTGCTTACAGGCCTTGCTTTAGAAGACAGGTCTCCCTTCAGAGATGGATTTTACCACCAAATCCCTCTTTTCAATGACACACCCACTGCACAAGATCACAAAGAAAGGAGATTGTTCAAACACAAAACCACAACTGTTTGATCACAGCAGTGTTATCACTTATAAATACTGCAGAATCTTCCAAGTCTCCAGGTATTTATGCAAGCTCTGCTCCATGTCTTAAGACATATTATTCCCTCTTCTCCAAAGAGAATTGACTCAAGCTGGGAAAAAGAGAATGCCACTTATATGCATAACAAATAAATTATACTCCCTTTTTTATGCATTAAAGATCTACTTAAAGATTAGCACAAGCCAACAGCCAGGATCTAAACAACCTCAGGTTGTGAAAACACGTGAATCTAACAGAATTAAGGACAATCTCTAGTAGCATATCAGGAGTATACCCTGCAGAAAAAAAACTAGGGACCTCTTCCTCATCTGAACCAGACAGAATTTCTAGCAGTCTTTCCTTCAGGTTAAATGGCTTTCTGGAACATTAGTATTAGTTCTGCATTATTTCTGATGCAAGCACCATGCAAACCTGTAAGTTCATAGAACTGAAAGTGGAAGATGGAAAAATTTAGGGACGAAATATACAAAATATCTTGAAATAAATAATGCATGGTTATAGCCCAGTGACCTTAGAAAGACCTGTGTTAGAAGTATGCAAAAGTGACTAACACAGAGTTCTTGAGACAACTTTGGGGATGGAACAAACTGAAGAACATGGAAATATCCAGAATTTCCACTCTATGGAAAGTTCTGACATTTCAACACTTGTTTTATATCCTGGGTTTAAAATGTTTACACCTCTTAATATTGTCTAACGAACCAAAACATCAAACTATCTCATTTTCATGTTCTTAAATCCAAACAAAACATGCTAATGCTCTAAAAAATTCAACAGCCTATTTTCATGCATTGGAAAAGCCCCAAATGCTTCATTTCTTGTTATCTTGACACTAGACTGCCTTCTCCTCCTCTTGCACATTGCCTTATGGGAGCTGTAGTTCCCAGCCATACTTCATCTTCTAATAGGTATGCAGAAGGACTGATTCTTGCAATGGATCAAACAAGTTTGGGCAGGAGATACAGGTATTGCATTATGAAAACAGCCCATGGGAAAAAGTGTAGGACTGAAGCATAACTGCTGGAAGGTGCTTGCTGCATTAATAGAAGCAACTTAATACCCTATTGAACTGACTCAAAGCAAAGTAAATTGAATCAGATTCAATAAAATAAAATATTTTAATTTGAATCATGCATACTTAAATAAAATTTCTTTGGGATTTTCGCAACAGAGGAGCTGATATTTTTGGCATAATCAGAAGTTTTCTGAATTAATGGATTTATAATGTTATGGAAATTTCATTTTCCATTTGAAAACGTCACTGGGAAAAAGTTTCCAGATAGCTTTCACAAACTCTGTTAGTTGAGGCCTCAATCATCTTTCTATTCACTGCACAATGGCTAGTGTAATAGAGGCCCGCCTTGTGCTGAGGCTCTTAGAAATTACCTTGTTTCCAGTATAATTAAATACTAGAAAAAATACACTCCCATTGCCTTGTTTTGTAACAGCTTTTTTGGTTTCTTGTGACATACTTCTTTCATCTCCAAGTCATAAGTCAATTTGAAATTCATGAGGTTTCTTGCATTGCCAGATAAAGAACTTGTCTTTGGATCATGAAAGAAGCTGGCAAGGCTTACTACCCCTGGCAAACCTTTTTGAACATGCCTCAAACGCCAGATTTACTATGAAAACACCCAGAAGAGAAGCCTCGCATTGGTTTATTTTATACTTCATTGACACAGCACCAAATAGGTCCACTCCTGTGGCTAGCAATTCATAGGCAGGAGAATAAGGGGTATGTTTTTTGCTGAGCTTCATTCTCATGGCGCACACCTACTCCTCCAGGCAAGAGAAGTTCTTTTCTGGGCCTGGAGGAAAGTATTTGACAGTAACTGATCAGGACGAATGGCTGCTGTGTGCCTCTCCAAGTCACTGAAATGTGGTAACGCGCCATCCACAGTTTGTAATACCACAGCTTAAAACACATTAGGAAAATAGCCCGATCAATAAATCCTCAATGAACGCTCCAGCACATCGCTGCTTTATCAAACAACAAATGTGTCACTGCAGTGATTGTTTGATGTGAAATCAGGTGGAACGCCTCATTTGGAGAGCAGCCCGGTCGGCCTCTCTGAAAACGATCCCCTCCGCGCCATGTTAACGAAGGCCGGAGCGTGAAATCCAACCTCGCATCTGCGCTGCTGCAATCTCATTCTGTGCCCGCTACGTGTCAGCGTCTGTTTTTATTTCCTGGCACCTTGAGCAAGTGTTGGAGACTCTAAATAATCAGTGACACGCCGACACTTTGCTGGGAACAAGCACCTGGACGGGAGCACGGCGTTCATTAAACCGCAACACATTCACCCTCTGCACTCTTTTCAGTCCCTTCCTTTCTTCCCTTTACCACACGATTACTCATGTGCCTGCTGGCAATGTGAGAAATGGAAAATATAGCATGCCCCACTGGCCTAACAACTGGACCATGATTCCAGCAAAACTCTCCTCCTCTAAGGTCCCTTTTATCCTTTCTGCACTGCACATTTAATAAAACCACAGGCACACCTTGGTCAGCTTCCTCATTAGAGAAGATTAGGCACTTATTTTTTCTTCACGGCATTAATCCCAGGGATGCTATACACAGGTGCAGTCAAGCTAAAAGGGCATGTGTGTTTTGCTTTAGATGAGAAAACAAACTTCAGGGGAAGTTAACTCCATCTACACAAAAAGCCTGAAGTTTTGATGCGCATCTTCCATGAAGTTAAACTTCAGAGAAGGAAACTAACAGTGTCCAGCATGATGTTCTTGAGACTTCTAAGTGCTCTCTTATCCTGTATAACTGCTCACTCACCACTACAGCATGACTAGGGAAGGAAAGGAGGAGACATTCTAGTCAATCATTTGACAGACTTGAGGAGGTAAATTAACATTGAAATCTGTACTCGTGTAGAAAACAAAACAAATGTCCCTTGTGTGCTTGACTGGTCTAGCCTACACCATCTGAGTTTGTAATAAAATACAGACGAACTAAAAGTATTACTCTTTACAAATGAAGAACCTAAAGCGGCTTTCACTTTTAGCTTCAGATTCCAGTTTCTACAGCTGATGAATCAACAGAGAGATGCAGAATTAACTTGTGGGTGATCAGGAAGTTGCCGGGAGTCCTCCCCACAGGATATGCTGAATTAGACATCTACTATCCTCCAAAGATAAACCTGTGTCTGGAAGGCTGGAGGGATTATAATGGCTGCGCCATTCTGCACTAAACATCTCCAGACCATGTGAAGGAGGAAGAGAGATTTACAGTCTTTACCTACAGCAAGTTCAGCCCAATTTGCTGGGACAACCATGGGGATTTTTCATAGAGCATCTATTTTCAATGGCAAATCATTCCCTGCCATTAACAAAGACAATGACTGCTCCTTAAGCCTTTAACATAGCATTTGTTTTGTTTCAGGGTTTTTAAAGAAAAAAGAAGTTTCCGGAGATTAGTTGAAGTATTTACTAGGGCACCCCATGCAGCCTGAACTTCCGTAGTGGCAAAAAAACCCTGTCTTGGCTGAAATGATGTGTGAAAGTAATACTAAAACATTAAGAAAAAGCATATATATACAGGTTCCTTGAAAAGCAAGAAGATTGATGAAAAATGCCATTAGTCTTTAAAAAACACAGCCTGCAAAAAACTCAAGTTAAAAGACTGAAACACCAGGGACTCATCAAGCCAACATCAATAATGCAGCATTTAAAAACTCATTTCTAGTTCAGGATAAGCCTGCTGCTGTATGGGGAAGGAAAAACTATCAGTACTAGCACTGAAAGGACAGAAGCAAAAGCAAACTGTGGAAACTGTATATAGAATCATAGAATAGTTAGGGTTGGAAAGGACCTTAAGATCATCCAGTTCCAACCCCCTGCCAGGTGCAGGGACACCTCACACTAAACCATGTCACCCAAGGCTCTCTCCAACCTGCCCTTGAACACCGCCAGGGATGGAGCATTCACAACTTCCCTGGGCAACCCATTCCAGTGCTTCACCACCCTCACAGTAAAGAACTTCTTCCTTATATCCAATCTAAACTTCCCCTGTTTAAGTTTCAACCCATTACCGCTTGTCCTATCACTACAGTCCCTAAAGAAGGACTGTATGTCCTGAGAAGAGAGATAAACGTTAGGGCATAAAGTGCATCATCCACCAAATAGGTGACCATTTGGCAGGTCTATGCAGTGTGCGTGAGGCTGGAACAGTGCAAAGCTTCAGTCTTCAAAAGCAGAGACATTAGGGTGACAGTTCAACTTGAACTCTCAGGCAAAATCTGTGGCAAAGCCAGCTAATGCATTATTTGGATACAAGGAGAATATTACAGAAGTGGATAGGTGACCTGACTGTATACACAATAGTATCTCAGAATTCTGGTTCCAGACTTGAGCAAAGTGAGCCATTAACAATTAAGAGAACAGGAGAAAACACTTGAAAGCATTAAAGTACTCAATATATCCTAATAGAAAGAAGGCTGAGAAGAGAGTCCCCTTAAAAGATACTACTACATAACCAAAACATAAAACTGGGGCCTCTGCAATCTTGGTGAACCAGAGGATATATAAGCCACTGGTGATGGAAGTCACCAAATGACAAAGGAGAATTTGTAGCAGTATAATTTTTACGTTTCATTCAGCAGCATCTTCACACCCTTGAGTAAACAAGTTTTCCAGCCTTTTCCTGGACACATACATAGATGTAGAGCTGTTATGTGGGACTGAAGAAGCTTTTTCAGAGCAAATCTTTCGTGGGTTCTTAAACCTGTCACTTTTCATTAACTTCCATCTTGGCAGACAGCAATATTTAACCCTAATTTCTTACAATAAATAATTTTAAAAGGCAAAACCCCAAAAAACAAAGCCAAAAATTTCACCATTTTTCCAAAAAAAAAAAAAAAAAAAGGAGCTTATGTAGCATAGGTAGCAATTGTGATGACATTTGGGTTTATCCTTTAATCCAGTTTCAAACTTCAAGCTAGAGAGTGGAGACGGGATGGTTTGAAATTCATGAAGCTGTTTGATTTTAAGGGCAAATAAAAGGCAGTTAGGCCAATAACACCAAATTTGCTGTACAATGCATAGTACGCTGGATCCAGATTTTATACGTGCCCTCTGTGTGCTTACTCTGATATAAACAGTTACAGCAAACCAGAAATATGTGCTGTCTGTGCAAGATGGACTGGAATTCTGTCCTTGCTCATGTCCTGATCTGTTCTCACAAAGAAGTCAGCAGGACCAGCCAAAGGAAGAGAAGTTCTCAAGACAGAAGGTATTTAACAACAACAACAAAAAAACCCTACAAAATTTGATCATGAAGGAGGAAAGGTCATGGAGAGCAGAGTACACGTCTTTATATTCTTTGTATCATATTGTAGTGTGTGACTAGCTTTTGTCCACTAACTTAATCAGGAAGACATATTTTAGAGGGTGACAAGTAAGAATGAATACAGTCGGTCTTGTTTTCACACAGGACACAGAGATTGGCTTTGGATGTCGTTTGGAAACATCCATTTGCCAGGCAGAATGGCAGCCTGAGGGCAGGAGGCTTCAAAAAGGGAAAAAATATATATCCCCAAAGTCATCTAAAATACAGGGCTACACTGTCAGCTAGCGTAAATGAATGTAACTCCACTAATGAGAAGGAGCATCTGTAGTATAAACCAGAGGAAGACCTGTCCCTGACAGACTGAAATTGTGCCCTTGGTCACATCTGATCTATTCACAAAAGTATGCATGCCTTCTGGGGCAAATTTTACTATCTGCTCGAGTTTGTTTGGGGAGTATGTGCAGCTATGTCTGCTGGGAGAACCAGGAGGGGCAGTGGGAGTGCTCTGGCATAAAAAGCACTACATCATTAAACATCTCGAGAAGCAAATTCCACCCTCGGCTGCACAGAGGACAATTAACCCCATCTGGAGCTCCAGACAATCAATCCAGTGCCCAGCTCTCACCATTCTTGCTAGAGCCATGCTCTCTCAACACCGTGTTGGAACAAAATAGGAACAACTTTGTTGAAACAACCATTCTACCATAAAGCTGATCTGCCTGCTAAAGGGGAATGCAACTAGAAATAAAAGAGAATTTATCTGTCACGAGTGGCAGAGAGCTCCAGTTCAGAGCAAATTCCTTGTCATTTACGCATGCAGCTCTGTGTGGTTTTAACCTTAGCATAGTTGCTGGTAAGTCAATAGTAACAGAAGGGCTGGGGGGCAGAATGATTTATTTTTCCTTCTTGCTGCTGCAGAGCAACTGCATATTTTCCTTGTCAACAGCTGTGGTTCATATCCACTACAGAGATAGGCAGAAAGAGGAAAAATACCCCACCCAATAAACAAGAAGTAGGACTCTGAGAAATCGTTGTTACATGTTGAGCATGCCAATATAATGCTATTCACAGTCTTCTCTCTAGGTCACTAGAGATTCCAGTGTCCTTTGTCCAAGACAGTTGCTCTTCCCCAGGAGCCTGTGCAAGTCTTCGTCTTTCTGCTGTTACTACTGCTAAGCCCCAATGGAGGTTTCAACCAAGGAAGGGTGAACAAGTCCCACTTGTGCACCTCATTCCAGTGCCTCTGCTCTTCACACCAAATTATCACGTGTATGTCGACCCTCTTCCTTTGTATCCCTCTTCCACGCTTCTTTACTGCTGCCTTCTATGTGACCGCTCCTGTCTGTAATTACTTCCCAGTCCCAGTCCTCTAATGCCTTCCACACGCTTCTGCTGGGAGGTTTTACTGCTGGTAGAATCCACAGGGATGCATAATCTCAACACTGACATGCAGTGACATTCCTACTTGCTTTTTACCGTCTCCGTACACAGCATCTTGTTTATGGCTTAGGATGTTGGCAACTCCAAAAGAACAACTCTGGCTACACTCTCTTTTAGCATAAAGGCTCATAACCAAACACATTGGAGCTGCTTTATCTATCACAGCCACTGCTTTGTCACAGTAAATAATCACTGTCTACCCCACTAGCAAATTAAACATGGAAATCTAAACTGCTGTGAATGTGATGGCATAGAAATGCTGTTTTGGCTACCGCAGCTCAGCCAATGAAGGTTTGCTCATTGGCTATCACACCACCATTGTTCAACCAAAGCCTGGGATTTTAAGTTGCCTGAATTTAGCTGTAAATTCACTAGCACTTTACTGGCATGAAAATACAAATGAATTCAGACTCAGCCCTCTGCCTCAGCTTTCTTCTGGGTAGGATAACAAATACCATCAGCTGTCTATGAACACCAAACGCAAGTGCTGACCTAAACCTTCACCCCCCATCTGAGCCAAACTAAAACTGTATGCAAGGGGGAAGGGAGTCCTTGCTTTATTCCAAAAAATGTCTTGAATGATTCTGGCACATTTCAAGAAAGCTGATGTCCCAGTTTCATGATAGGGGCTGTTCACTTAAAAGTTAATGAGCATTTATGTTGTGATAGTGCCTTAAAAAAACCTCTGTCAGGTCCCCACCGTGTGTAGCACCCTGTAGCCAGCTGAAACACCAAATCATTTTACCTGGCTGAAGCTGGGAAGGACAAGAAATGAAGGTAACTTAATTAGAGTAATGGCTAAACCCAAGCAAACCTTTTTATATGTGCAGTTATGAGCTGATTTTTTTCTGTAGAGGAGCCCATAGAAGTTGAGGTCAGTAGAAAGAACAGAAATTGTCTTCCTTCACCAGCAAGATATTTTTGGGAAAAATAACAGACTATCTGAGCTTCTCAGAGCAACCATGCTATCCAAGTTTTTCAGTCTGAGATCCCATTTCATGTGTGTAATACTGGCTTCATAAATGGCTCTTGGAGAAAATCATGTTACAAATACGAATGTATCGGGAACAGATGCAGTCCTGAAGAAAACTAGCTGTTCTCAGGTGGAAGAATAGAGCACCCAGACCAATTTCAATATTCATCTTCATAAGTAAATAGCAAATAGTGAGAGTCACAGTGGTCCTGATGCCAGGCTGAAACCTGACTTCAAACTAAACGCTGTGGAAAAGCGAGCAGCCCTGCTGGCATTTCCACAATGCAGGTTGGAAGGAATGCTATAACCACTGATTGACACTTGATTCCTTCCAAATAACCTCCAGGAGTTGCACAAAAACAACATCTCTCTGCACCCACTTGCCTTCCACTCCCGCTCACCAGAGAAGTACATTGCATCCTCCCAGATGGGCTGTAGTGTGATACTGGCACCTGCACCAATGAGAACAACAAAACACAAAACAGCTCCTGGGCTAGGCACCGAGCTCTGCCTACGTGCCTGGAGCCGGATACTTCCCTGCCTGGCTTTCATAATGCCAGATTCTCTTTTGTTGTGCAGCACGTCTTGCACAAGGAACCGTGTATCTGCTTTCATTCGCAAAGGAAGATCACCCACAGAGCGGGACCTCCATGTATCTGGAGGGAAATCTTCCTCTTTCACTTGGTGGGCTTTATGAGGGCTGTCTTCCAGTTTGCACAGCAAACATATGGCCTGATCCAAAGGTCATTCAAGTCAACAGAAAGGCTCCTCTTGACTTCTATATACTTTGGCTCTTGCTGCTCTGGAGAGCTAGGAACTGTAGTCTTCATAATAAGGCTCTGGGCCAAAAATAGGGTCGCACACATGACATGACTCTCACCCCAACCCCATTCTCACCCCCCACCTGCTTCTACAGGTCACAGCTTTGTAGCCACAGGAAGATGTTTACATCAAGGTCCTATTGACACAGGTCAGAGTTCAAGGAAGCCCAGTAAATCATGAGTCTAAATAGGGTAGAGCTGGGGCCATGCAGAGGAGAGAGGGGAAGTAATGAGAGCAGAGCCATTTCTTTGAAGAAGAACAAATGTGAATGTTTACAGTCCCCCGGTGCATTCTCCCCCTGCTGAAAACATGTTCAGACGTTGGTTGGCTAATCTGCCTTCTGAGAAGTTGTGCTGAATGGCAAGGAGCCCTATTTATGCCATCAACAAGATCTTAGCCTATGCTTCAGTTTACTCTGCAAAAATCCTAGTGGCATGGAAGGGAGCCAGAACATCAGTCCTGTATTTTCATATGCACTGTACCAAAGAGGCTGAACTATGCATTGTGTATTCCCAAAAGTTTGGTAAATCAGACTTAGTCCTGGAACAATGTGGGATCATTCTCAAAAGGGAGAAAACAAAAAAACCCCACACAAAACCACCAAAACCCCAGTTAGCAAACAGGGCACCATCCTGTACTCAACAACAGCATATAGTTTAACAACCTTTCACAGACCTTCTTCATTTATCACTAATCCGAACGCATCTTCTTTTTCCCCAGTAGAGGATGTAACATCCAGCTCCTTTATACCTATGCAGTTCAGAGGACCTCAAAGGATATTCCCACTGCCTGTAATTACTGCAAAGTGCATTAGCACTTTGTCATTCACTGATTTCTTCTGCCTCATTAAGACTCCAGGAGTGTCTGATGAGAGCATTTAATTAGAAATGAGTCAAACTGATAACAAGGCCTTGTGATTCTTCTGCTCACCTGTTTGTTGATCAATAAATGGTAAACTCAAGGAACTGAAGGGGATAGTCTAAGACAAAACGAGAGGTGGAACAGTAAGAAGGGAGAGCCAATGTCCCTGTATGGGACACTGACTCAACAAAATCAGATTTCACACTGAGATCCACATAGCAAGGGTGGACACAGTGTTAGAAACACTTGACCTTTCTTTGTTTTAATAAAAGTCAATGCTTGAAAGACATCTGAAAATCATTGTGATACCAGACAGTTCTGTACACAGGGATAGGCTTCTAAAGGGAAGTGTGGTTTGCCTGCTGGGCTCCATCCACTTAGCAAATATAATTCAGCCTGTCTTCAGCACAGCCTCTTTACTGATGCCTCATCTACACTAGAAACTTTATACTTGCACACCTCTATTGCCAAACCCTTCCTTGCTCAAAACCAGAATATAATCATATGCCCAAAATCTTGCTATTGCTAGTAAAATTGATTTGTTCCAGCTGCATAGCTAGTCTTAGGCTTCATTTTCTCTGCAAGAAAGTCCCAGTAGAGATTCACACAGAGAAAATGATCCCCAGGTAAAAGCAACATTCATTTGGCTTCCCTGACATAACGCTGGCTGATACCACTTTTATTAGATGGCTCTTTCAGCAAAGAAACCTTGTGGGCAGTCAGCCTCCCGCTTCTGCAGCTTTCAGTGAAATCTCCAACTTCCTTCAGTCCTTCACATCACAAATATTGCTCCTCATCAAGTTTCTTTATAAATTGCAAAGGCAGCTACTGTGTTTTGCAGCAGACAGGGGTAGCTCTACAGCTTTGGTGCTCTACAGTCATACAAAGCCTTGTCCACAGAAGCCAAATGGCTCCTCTCTTGAGGCAACCACAGAAAAACATCCGTGGGATGAGCCTGGCCTTTGCTACATAACCTGTACATTTAGGTGTTGTAGCTGAAGGTCAAAAGGGATCACAGGAACATGTATACCAACTGCATTCCTATCACATGGCATAACACATTGCCTATATTCTTCACAGGAAACGCAAAAGTCTTTAGTTAACACAGCTTCCAATTTTGAAGCAGCTACACCAAGCACCACAGTGAAAGCCCAAGCACTGACTCAGTTTGAGAAGTTAACTGCCTCAGATAAGCCCCAGTACCAGCAATATCCCTGGCTGCAAACACACACAAAATTAAGTACCTTGAGAGATCCCAGCCAAAAGCACTAAACCAAAATCGATGACTCCTGCTTTGGCAATGAAAGGTCCTTGCCATGTGAGAAAGGCACAGAAGATAAGATATTGAAATCACTGTGCTGTCTCAGAAATAAGACAAAAGCCCTTCATTTTGTTGGTATGGTGTACTAGATTGGGCTAGAAAACAGCATAATATGAATTATTTTATGGCAGTAACTATTTTCCTTATTCTTTCCTGAATTTCTTTTAGGTAACCTGTGAATTTTAACGATGTAAGATCACAGTCATTACAATGACCGCTGTTTTTGTAACTTACTATTTATTCTGTAGCTATTGTCCAGGGACTCCATTCAGGCCATGAGACACACATCCCAGGAGCACAAAGCACAAGGTGACATGGATATGCAAACAAGCCTTACACCTTGTTTGAGTTGTTATTGTTATTTTCTTGTTAGGTAACTAAACGTAAGATGCAATGGTATCAGTCATCCTTCCTGGCACCAGCCTAGCCACATGAGTGATAAGCAACACAGCCCACAGCATTGCTTTTAGCAAAGGACATGCACAATTCCCTTCTCTGGCTACCTGGAATAATATACCTTAGTCTTATCTGCAAAGAAGAAAAGCATCTTGTTAGCAAACATAGCTGTTAGCACAACATTCAACATAATTTGTCCCTGTGAACAACGATTATTGCTTTTAAAAATGCATGAAGTGATCTCAGGTATTTCACAGAAACCCAAGTTAGTGAGTGGTTAATATGCTTAACTGTGTTTTGGAGCAGGAGCTCTGGAAAGTCAAGGACAAGCTTATCTCTCTATCTGCAAATCAGAGATATCTTTACTTCTGTTAAAAAGAGTTGGTTGCAATATTTGGTTGCTGAATTCTCTGCTTCTTTCAGAGGCAATGAGCTGCTGCAGGTATTTTTGATGACTCTCAATGAGAGGCAGGCAGTCCTCTACAGGTTTGGATGAGCATCCAGCACAGGGATGAAGTCCACCAGCTGCAGCTGCTCAGACAATTTTCCTAATACCATCCCATGATGCAACGTCTCCTCCTCAGAAATTACTCAGAAATCCCTGCTTACAAAAACAGGACACAGGAAAAGAGTTTTCAGGACACCCAGGACAGGCTGGCATAGCCACAGCTCTGTCAAAATATGTGTCCCTCTGTGGGCATAGTAACGCTCTTGCGTTACCATGTTCAGTGAAGCAACCTGCCATGTTCCAAATAAGCACTAGCTGCAATTTTCCCCGTATTTTGGAAATTACACCGGGTTTTCAAGAGTCTGGCAAATTCTCAACACAGCCCCTAGCTCTGGTGCAATGGAAGAGTCCTTAATCCAAATGGTATAAAAGGAAACAGTTGCAGAAACTCTGAAAATAACGGGTGATGTTGGGTTGATGGCTTTCTAAATACTTATTAAAATCCTCACTTGCCAGAGGAACTAGCTTAAAGGCTCTATTTAGAAGATCTTGTCAAAGAAAGCTTCCTTTTATAGGGCAGCTTAGTCCTACCTAGAAAAGGATGTCATTTTATACTCATTTGCTTAACTTTTAGCTATTCCCATACACACACATTTTTTAAATGAGAGACACAACTGGGCTACCTCCTAAACCTAAATTAAAGCATCATAAAAAGCTTGCAGAGAAAATGCCAGCTTTGTGCCTAGTAAAAAACAGCGTAGTATTTTCCTGGCACTGTGCAAATGACTGATCCAGTGGTTGTTATCTTTGCAAAATGCTCAAACTATGAAATTCTTCATTGGTTGGCAGTTACCAGAAAGTCTTGGGCAGAATCTGGCTTCTGTGATTTGAGCACTGGTTAACATCTGTCATTGAGAAAGGCTTAGGATGTGCTGTCTTCTTTTTCGGGAATGCAGTGAAACTGAAGGAAAAACTGAAAGCATGAGGAAAAATCAAGTGAACAGAACAACTAAGTTACTACTAGTGAAGTGTTCCTCAAGTGCCTTGAACCATCAGACGTTAATGTGAGCCTGTCTTCTTGAGGATGATTAGATGATCTCTTCCTGTAAGTCTTTTCCAGCTCTTACATTTATGATTCATCCCTCTTTTGGGCAAGACATAAAACCAGTGTGTTGATCATTCATCATCATTAAAAATCTCACTGCGTGTTTCACAAAAGCAAAGATGTTTGTCTTAGCCAAAATTCCGATGTGCGTAATTCCTGCGCGCTGCCTACCTAAATAACTCCATTCGGTTTGAATTGCAGAGACATTACTCTGGAATATGCTCTAATCAGAGGAAACAACCTCCATTCTTCACTTTTTTCAAGGTTGTGCAGTCATTTACCCAAAATGGATATTGATTGATTGATTGATTGATTGATGGCTTGGATATAAAACCCTATTTACACACATTGTATTGAGTCCTGCTGGGTAAATTATCACACAAGATACTGTGAAGGGGAGAAATGAGCACTATGTGTGAAGCAAACCATGTAGGACTGTAGCATCAAGGAAAGAAAAACATTTTTCAATGCACAACTTCCTTCTTGCTGCAAAGCTACAAACCTTCATGGTGAGTGCAGGGCACAGCCCTCCCTGGACCGGTCTTTCATGGATCTCAGCTTTTCTGCCCCTGCTTTGAGTTGGGTTTGGTCAGAAAGACCTTACAGCCATGTTACACTGTTCAAGGGGACATCTTCTATGGAGGTATTTCCCTTACTGTTTTTCTTATGGAAATGTGAATGGATTTTAGCACAGAAGCCATCTTTCCACAGAAATTTCTGGTTCCACCAAACTCCAGGATATGCTCAGAAAGGAAGTTTGTAGCCTGCTCTCACAATGACTATTGCTCTAGGCACCATTGTAACTTGCAGTAGATCTGAACAAATGACTGCATGTTACTTGGAAAGAAACAATTTGGAAAAATAAAACAAACCAAAATACAAATTAAAGTGGGAAATATCCATCATAGTCAGGGTTTAGGTTATACACCTGTCCTGGGTTCAGCAGTAGCAGTCATTTTTCTCCTTCTTGGTAGCTGGTGCAGTGCTGTGTTTTGACTTTCGGCCTGGGAACAGAACTGATAGCGATGTTTTGGTTTGGCCAAGGACTTTGTGAGCGTCATGCTCTGCCAGGGAGGAAGGGAAACCAGGAGGAAGCAGAGACAGGGCACCTGACCCAAACTGACCAAAGAGGTATTCCATACCACAGCACGTCATGCCCAGGATGTAACTGGGGTTAGCCGGAAGGGCTGGGAGACTGCAGGGTTGGAGGAGGTATTGGTCGAGCTTGGTCGGGCTTGGGGGTCGAGTGATCGGTCAGCTGGTGCTGAGGTGTTGTATTCTCTTCCCTTGTTATTTCCTTTATCATTATTATCATTGGTGGTAGCAGTAGTGATCTGTGTTATACCTTAGTTACTAAACTGTTCTTATCTCAACCCGTGGGAGTTGCATTCTGTCCGATTCTCCTCTCCGTCCCTCCGAGAGCAGGGGGAGGGCAAGAAAGGGGGGGGAAGTGAGCGAACGAATTACCTGACTGGGTTTAAACCACGACAACACCAGAACCTTCTAAATTGCAAAAAGACTGTATCCTCCATATTTGGGCCAGGTATGTGTGCATGGAAGCACCCTTGTCCTATGTCTTCTCTTCACACTGAGACATTATAGCTTGCTTTAATATACTTTATAATCCTTCCTGAGTGGAAAATTTTAACACACAATACCTTCTATATGTGACAGAGAAGTTTCCTGATGCACCAACAACCTATCTGCACTATGTGTGCTGTCAATAGTAGAAAGCCAAAGCCAAATCAGAAAGGGACATCAACTTCTTTGCAATGTACCTACCTCAGACCAGCAGAATGAAATTCATAAAGAAAATATTTAGGTTCCATATCAGGAAATCAGAAAAAAAAAACCTCTCTGGCAGTGAAACAACATCTATTAATAAGTTTTGGGAAAGGAGAGACTTCTGACTATGGCACCTAGACTTGTAACACAGGGGCTCGGTTTCCAGTTCCTATACAAACTTCCTTTGGGACTTCAAGCAAGTTTCCTCACTGAGTAAAATGGGACAAGGGCTGTCACTCACCATTTGTCTGTGTAGTTGACTTAGCCTGTAAAATCATAGGGGTGAAGTCTGTTTCTTACCACATGTTAGAAAAAGGACCGGCTCAACATGGCTTTGCTTTCCAGTTGCACCTCTGAGCACTATCATATAAATAAGAAATGACCCAAATGTATTTAAAACTGTTTGGGACACAAATAAAAAATAGGCTGAAGGGAACAAAACAGTAATAATAATAATGATAATAATAAACAAAACAACAAAATCAACACGTTTCTTGCAATAAAGGCAAATGATGCTGTCTGAAGAAGAAAAGACCGATTCTGCAGCGGGACAGGCAGAGTGCGTAGCCGGGAATGGGCAGTAGATTCCCAGGATTTATTTCATGGTGTTTCCTGTGCTGTTAGCCACCACAGGAGCAGTAAAACGATATGGAGAAAATGCCATAAGTCCAGTTCTCCCATGGTGTAATTCTTGGATCCTGAAAAATACCTGCGAGATGTTCCCAGAGACAGGGAGCACATTTTGAAACTGGAGAATCAAATGCAGGCTTGGCATACTCCCAAGCAAACGGACAACTCAGGCTAGACTGAAGCCCAAGGGAGCGCAGGAGGCAGCATCCTGCTTTTTATCAATGCACTTCCGGCCATCACACCAGCACTCTTCAAATTAAAGGTCTGTAAAAGCCTTGAGTTCATAAACCTCTACCAGGTACTTCCATGTCGTACAAAAAGCTGGGTGACAGAGAAAGGTAAGAGGAGAGAGAGGGAGGAGAGGTAACGCACTAAGGAAATCAAATGCCATATGCCTGACATAGGCACTCAATATTTACCTCAGTTTAAAACTTAAGCAATTTTCCCTTTCAGTCCTATCAAATCACCTTCTTAATCATAGGCACTTGTTATTTTTCCCCAAGGACATGAACACAGCAAGTAAAACATCTACCTGAGGAAAAGCAAGGTGTTGCTGGTGTGACATGAATTGCTGCTGAGGGTCTGACCTGAATGAGAGCTTGAGCCCCGGCTTTCAGTAATATTTAAGACATGAATCTGCAAATCACTTCTATTTCTCTCTTTGCGTCTTCTCATTCAGCCACTCCATAGTAAACTCTGAGATAACCAGAACCCACATTTCAGTAAACTCCTTAGACAGGAGAATCACAATGAAAACCTGAGCTCAGCTGCTTTTGCCTGAGCCTGAGAACTGCCACTTGAAATAAGGGGACTTTTCCAATTTCCATTTAATTATTTCTGCAAGGAAATTGTTTTAGCAGAAGCTGCACAAATGCTGAACCTTTTGCAAGCTGTGAAGATCCACAGGAACTGAAGGACTTTTCTCCCATGACCGTTGCATTGTTTTACACAAGAAAGGATGAACAGGAGGTCAAAAGCAATGCAGGAACAGGAGCCTTTGGCCAACTTTGTGCACTGAGGCCTGAGGAAGTCCCACTAGGAATTCACTCCGCATTATATAGAACAATATGGTTTCTTTGCAGTGTCCAAAAATCCTGCCCCACCTCCTCAACAGTGGCACATAGGCCCTAGAGCAAGCAAAAACTGCTTTAAAAGATTTCATCCTGTGCTCTGGCTGAAGTATTAAACCAGGCTTCCTTCCACCATTGAAAGCTCGCTGAAAAAAAGCCCCTAGCTCTCCACAAAGACAATATCCAGAAGTAGGTCTTTGAATTCTCTCACATCCAGGATAGACAGAAGCAGAAATAAATGACCCTGTCTCAAGAATTCCACACAGAAATTAAAAGAAATATACTTTTAAATAATCTTACGTAATTTAAGTGTAACTCCCCACTAATGACCTTCTTTATTGCTAAAGAACTGCAAAGTATTATTGTTACAGCGTTATTAAATAACAGTGTGAAATAATTCCAGATGTAATGAGGATGGAAAGGAAGAGGGTGCCTCACGCTACTTCATAATTATATCTTCATATGACTTTTTCATTCCAGCTGGAATATCCCATTCTGTGTCCCAACAGTGGAGGTCTGCAGTGCCTTGCACACTGGAATTGCTCAGATGAAGTCCATGATGAATAATAGTGCTTTTGTTTCAAACGAGCTCCAATTCCCATGGTTTCTTTTGAGATCTGTCTCCCCCTGCACAGATTCTATATTTTGCTGACTTTTCCTTATATTTAAGCATCAGCCAGCAAATAATTGGCAGCAATTGTGGGACAGTTGCTTCTTCTCATCTCCCTCTTGCAAGGAAAAAAAAGGGGGAAAAGGAATTTAAAGAGACAGGCTGCAAGAAGCAGTGAAGCTTAAACCATACACTTCAGAGAGCATGAAGCTATGAAGTGGAAGGCTTGGGGAACTGGAGAGATGCAGCACACCTCAATATCTAGGTTCTCCAGCAGGCTGACTGAAGCAGAAGTTAAGGGTAATGGACCTGTATCACAGAGCTCTTAATGACTCCCACAGTCAGATGCCATCAGCACAACTTCGCTTGGGACTCCCCATCCCATGGCTGTGTGCAGGAAGGGCCAGGGGACTGAGGCAGTCAAGCTGGAAGAGCATTGACTTGGCAATTAGGAGACACACAGGGCATCCTGAGTGGGATTGTTTTTCATGAACACAACATGGCCTAAGCCATTTATCTGCTGTTGACCCTTTGGGAACCTCCAACAGTAAACTGAGTAAACTCAAACAGCTGAAGATTTTTTCTTAATTTGGCAAAAATTATAGTGCCCATGTTTTCTCCCCTTGCATTTGCAACTCTTGAATGCCGCTAAGGTCTCCAAGCCAAGGAATCTGGGAAGTCTAGGGCCATGCTGTAGGACCATGTAGGACTGTCCTCCATGGAAACATGAATACACTGGTCAGATACTTTTATTTGGATAGATGATGCTCTGAGGAGCTTTCTAATGCAGTCCTGGGTGCCAGCAAACTTCATCTATTCCTAATCAGACTCAGCCCTCCCAGCATCCTCTGTGGGCACAGAAAAAGTGGTGGTCACAGAGAAGTTCCACTTCTGTCCTGGATGATGGCTACCCTGTTTAGATGTCCCTTCCACCTCCACATGTGGTCAGAGGTGTTGCTCTACCTCCATGGTGCACAGGCGGCATGGAGGAAGAAGAAAGAGTAGGGGAAAAGAGGCAAAACCTGGGAGCCAGCGTGGCAGGATGAATCCAATGCCTAGGAGACTGGGGAAAAGCTGACACAGGGATCTCTACCACCTTAGACTTTACGGGCATGAACTTGGGCCCTTTATAATCTTTCACACAAGAGCCTCTGGGACAAACTGTCTGGCTTATTCACCTTCCCACCTTACTCTCTTCCATCTTCCCTACTGCCATTAGACCAAATGAAACCCTAAGAGTCCCAAGAAACAGCTTTGCCATTGCTCTGGCATGAATACACTGGCTGCACAGAGGAATGAGAGTTTAGCCTGGAGACATAAACCCAAATATACAGCTGTGTACGGTATGCTGAAAACTAACCCAGCACAGAGAGCTGCTTTTATGGGCAGGATTTGTTTTTCCAAATGGGATTTATTTAAAAGAAAATTGAATGGTTATAAAGAGCTCACTCTAACAATAACACAGAAAATGAATCCAGTGTTCCGTGCCGGCTTTGCTACACGGTACAATCCAGATAGAGAAATCCTTTTTAGAGGAGCCTGGCAGCAAATGACCTGCCCTGCAAAGCAACCCATGGGAAAGCTGGCTAGAAACTGGGACTTTGCTAATGACTGAAGTGAAGGCAGGAATTTCACTGGGGGAGGGTGTTGCAATGCCAATGTGAGGAAGTGGCTATGGTAACACCCTGTTTCAATAACCTGTATCAATACACAGCAAGGCTCTAGCAGACAAAAGGGACTTCCCCCTGCAGGAAATTGTTGGCGTCTCTATTCCCCATTTCACCATCTTTGTCTCCAGGACCCCTTAAGTCCAAAGGTTGCTTATTTTCCCTTAATGCTCCAGCCAGCTGTATAAAACTGCCTCTGCACAACCTTGTTTCAATTTTCATGGCATTTGGGAACTTACCTAAGGGTACCACAGAAGGATTTATCAATAGAAACATGATGCTTTAGGTTTCAGAATAAGGTGTCCATAGCCTGCCCCACTGAGTTCCTTAAAACAAAGCACTAGGGACCTTTGGACCCTCTACAATCCCTCTTCGCTACCCGCTTTTCCCAGTGCAGTACAATGTGCTGCTGCTTCCTTTGTCCTGTTTGTCTCTTTCAGTATGTGTCCCAACAATAAACTAATTAATTGCAGTTTATCTGACTGTCTGAAGAATAGAAACAAAAATGGTTCAAAGCTACACAGGGGAGGTCTAGATTGGCCATTAGGAAGCATTTCTTTACTGACAGGGTGGTCAAATCCTGGAGGAGGCTTCCTAGAGAGGCGGTCAATGCCTCATGACTGTCAGTGTTTAAGAAGCATTTGGACAATGCCCTTAATAACATGCTAACTTTTGGTCAGCCCTGAATTGGTCAGGGAGTTGGACCAAATGATGGTTGTAGCTCCCTTCCAAGTGAAAAATTCTATTCTATTCTGTTCTGTTCCATTTAATTTTTCATTCCATTCCATTCTAAATATAATTAGCCACGACCATTAATGTTTCTGACATAATTTGCTTCAGAACTAAAAATCTACTTCAGTAAACAGCTAACTCAAGAGACCATCAGATGTCTTCAATCTGGGGCACATCAAAGACCTTTCTTCTCCAATTAGGCAATGGGCTTCATTCAGTCCTGCTCTGGACAGTAAGCCATGCACTGTTGCACAGATGTTTTCAAGTCACAAAGCAGAGAGGATGCAGGGACAGTTTTTATAGCTCTTACTGGAAACCTATTAAGGTCATGATATTGAGAAAGAGCACAGTATGGCCTTCATATTTTAAGCTTTGGAAATATCAACCCAAGAGTTATAAGATTGTTTATACTGGAAGCTGGCTACTAGGCAGCTGCCAGGGTAGAGCTAATCAAGGGAGCGACTGGTCTATTAATCCTGACATATTCCCCAGCCCATAGTCTGCCCGCAGCCTTCCATGCCTGCTCCGCAGTCAGCATATAATCCAAGAAATTCCGATGAAACCTCAGAAGCAACTGGTTTTTTGTGCTGTTCTGACCATATCAAGGTCCAGGCAGGGAAGAGGCAGCTGGTTGTTTAACTGTTATGGACAGAAGTCTGGAGATGTGGATTATCTCTGGGAAAACCTTTCCTTTGAGATTACCTGATCCTTTTCCAGACCCTCCAAGAGCTTCAACAACTTCTTTCTTGAGAGACATCTTTTGCAGTCCTTGCCATAGATGCTTTAGTTTTAACCCAAGTTAGCTCCCATCTGCTTGTCCTAGTGCTCCTACTCCAGCACTGCCCCAGCCTTCACACCCCACAGCCTGGATAACACCTCCAAAGCACATTGGAGCATTCTTTCCTTCTCCCACACTCCAAGCTCTGTACTCAGCAACCATCCTGCACCTGAAGCATCAATCTCCATTGCCTCAACCTCACATTAGCAAAGATCAATCTTTTCCCCAGCAAAACTTGATGACATTATGAACTGACTACGGGTAAGTCTTATGCCACATGTTGGTGCCTAGCCTACCAGACCCCATTCTGCTTTACAATTATGCTAAAGGAATTCAGATTTCAACAGCAATGCCAAATATGCTTGCCCACCCTCAAGCAAAGTAGATTTCTCCTCATTAACATGCTGTGCTGATATCCCAAGCTCCACCTTGCCATCAAAAATATGTGATTCTTTCATAGGTTATATGAGGATTAATTCACTCAACATTGTATAATACTTTGAAGGCATATGACACCCATGCAAGTGATAAGTTGCAAAATGCAGTCAAAAGAGGTGATTATCCCTCTGTATTTAGTGCCACCTCGTCTTGAGTACTGCAATTTAAGATGGATGTTAAGGTCCTTAAATGCATCCAGAGAACAACAAAGCTGGTGAAAGGGCTGGAAGGAATGTCCTATTCCTGTAGATGACTTGCAAGTAAAAGTTTCTTTTACCATTGCATTGGTGCGAAAGCCAGTGTAGCCCAGTGCTAAGGAAACCTTGTCACATAGCTACCAGTGTTAAGGAATTTCCCTTACTTAACCTTTTGAGGAACAAGAGGTTAACAGAAAAGGTAAATTGTAAATCTTTCCAATTTAGAAAGTGGGACCTTTTCAACAGCATTTTCAAGGAAATCTACTGCCAGAGTGTTCCCGGAATTAAAATGGAAAACCTGACACCTTTAACAATTTCCTGCCACTGTATAACTGTCAGCATCGCATGGATTTTATCAACCCCAATGTTAAATTTCAAGGTTAGGAAACCTTTGCATTCATATGCTTTTGGGTTGTTTTTATGCAGTTTTCTTTCATCTGCAGCCCCAAGATACCAGGCTGAGGAATTCTGGGAAAGGCAGCGCTGTGATTTCTTGCAGGTTCTTCCTTTCCCTGTGGAACATCACGCAATAGAGCTGAACAGGAGACTTTTGGACTACTCTCATGATCCAAAACAGCTCAAATCTGTTGCCAAGTGCTAGTGAAGAAGCAGACATCATTGATGTGGCTACTACTTGTCATGCAATTAAATAAAGATGCCATAAGACCCCTTCAAGGACAAACACTGTCCCTCTGGAAGTATACAAGTGGCATATCTAAGATCCAGGTAGGAAAGCAATACACAGTGGTACCCAGTAGCTAAATGTCAGAACCAGGATTAAAATCCAGGTTTCTTATCTCTTTGCCTCATGTCCAGTATGCTGTGCACCCATCTCTGGGGTAAAGTGGAAATTTGGCTTAGCTACCTGTGTGAACATAATATAGGGTAGGGAAGACTGTGGTGCAGTTACAGTCTCACTGGGTTCACACAGCTTTTACTATCATACCAGCCTAGACAAACTGTTTTAAAAAATCACAGCTTCTCACTTGATCTCTCTCTCATATGCTCTTAAAAGTCAAATCAGCATCACCAAGATCACAATGAACATTGAGAGTCAACAGCAAGGATAAAGGTCCCAGTATTTTACTGTTCTTCTCTGTTTACTATAGAAGTGCTGGCTTTCTTCTTCAGGGCTGTTCTAGGGTACATCAGCCCATTTCAATCACTGTGAAGACATTCACATGCCCAGAGATGCTGAGGCACGTGATGATTTGATCATTTGATGATGATTTGATGATTTGATTATGATTTGATCAGTTTCAATAACTACAGAAGTATAACATTATAAACACAAAGCATCCCCCAAGCACACATGTCACTATAAGGAGAAAAGCAGAAGAGCTAACAGGAAGGGAGATCACTTAGGGTGAAGAGACTATCACTATAGAAAATGTTTCTATGGTGCCGTGAATGATTTTAAAGCTATCCTCACCATCCCCCACAATACACTATTGCTTTAATTCATTTATTTTTACAACAGAAAGAGCATTTGAGACAGGAGAAGGCATTTGGCTCAGCTGTCTGCTCCCAGCCTTGCAAAACCACAGGGCACTCTCTGTATTCCCACCTCCACCAATGCTGGGGAATGACATCACCTCTGCTCCAGGGCACTGGCCGGCCAACAAAAATAACTGTTACTGACCAAGAGCACTATTGCAAGGAATATTTTTGGAACCGTGCTCCGCATTCCTCCAAGTCCCCTGTTTCCTAGTCCAAACATATCATGGCCTAAAAATTCCTTGCATTTTCTATGCAGTGTTTCCTTTGGGCTTGCACAATGGAGCAGTTCTTCTGCTCAGCAGCACTAGTGTTCTGGAAAGGGAAGGGGGGAAAATAAAAGGATGAAGCACTAAATAACCCTAATGGCAACCGCAGGGGCCACAGTGTTATTTTTAGGTCACAAAAATGATGTAGAAGGCAACGGAGTCACCTCAGCTTTACCTTCCACTGCCCTTTACTGAACAAAAAGGCCAAAGAGCTCAGTCATTGCTTCCATGTGGTGGTAAGGGGGACTCACCTATGTCTGTGGCAAAGACACAGCTATTTAGTAGGGTTTTGCATGGAAGGAGGAGGCCAGGAGGATGTGGCATCTCCTTCTGACAGCACCTCTAGGTACTGTGCAGAAGTAATGCAGCCCCAAAGCCTCCTCACTTCTATGCTCAGCTGCCCTTTGGCTGCAAGAGACTGTGCCTAGGATATGCAGCAGCCATTGTTTTCCCAGAGGAAAAGAGCAGAAGTTCCCATCAGGGTCTGCTCCTCCCAGCATCCCAACCAAGTGACAGTGTCAACTGCTTCCACTCCCATGTTTCTTGGTGCATGGACATAAAGTCATTCTGAGGCTTTCCCACTAGCACGCAAATGATTTTAGCAAAATGTGCACACCTAAAAATATTCCAGCCTAAACCAAGCAATGGAAAAAACTTATTCCTTCTTCAAATTTCCACAATTTTCTTTTTCTTCTTCACTGGAAGAAAGCCATTTTCCTTATTCTCAAGATAAAAGTTATGGATGAACTTGCAGGGAGAAGTTACACACACCTAAAGGGTAGATCCATTCCAGCCCTGCTCTGTCCCAAGCAGAACTATTTACCCAGTGTTGGTACAAACTTCTATTTGAATAGAAACAGAGGCTATTAATCAACATGTGCTTTACTGGCCAATGCTTTGTTTCTTTTTTTAGCTGCCCTGATAAGAAAAACAATGCAGAGAAGAAACTAATAGGGGTCATAAAGAGGCCACTTATGCGCCAATGTACTGCACAAGGTTGAGAGACTCCCTTTACCTTTCTGTACCTCTGTTACTCAACCAGTCCTTGATCAACTTCACCTGTTCAGACTACAAAGTCTGGGACTTGCTTTCTGCTATGCCCTACTCTTCCCACACATAGTTGGGCCTGAAAGCACATGTTTATTAAAAATCATTATATTTTTAAAGGCGTTTAGATGGGCTGCACATCCACAAGCAGACCAGTTGCCATAAAACTGTTTTCAAACACAGGGAGGCCAAAGAAAATTCACTCTTTGGAGTACTACAACTGAGAGATGAGGAATGGGCTGGAGAAATCACTATTTAGGTGGAACTAATGAGCAGCAACTAAAAGTCAAATAACAGCATAACCCATAGCCCCCTTGTGGGATAGTCTAAAATGGCTGTGTGTGTCTGAAGCATTTCAAGGACTTTCACTATCTGCTTGGTCTACCACTTTCACAGCTCAGATAAATCACTATTTTCTACCACAGCATTCAGCTTGTTGCCCAGCAGAATGATTCCCCAGTCATAACTTCCAGTGACACAGAAGCACACAAAATATGATCTCTTTTATTAGGCTAATAAAAATTGGAAAGTATACTGTATAAATTTTACAGACCTCTAAGGTCTATCTTCTGTAGGGGGAAATTGAGACTTCAGGCTACTGTTGGCACCATAACAAAGATATTTATCAGCTGCCTTGGAAAACCCACCAGATAGAAGTCACCAGCAAAGCAAAATAACACAACTGTAAGCTTACCTGAATCTTTCCCCTCTGTGGAGCACTTTCATGGTACGGTTTCAACTTGCAGATGAATTCTCCTAGACCCACAACGGAAAAGGGCCAACCAGCAAGAAGAACTCTTCAGCCTCCCCAAGCAGGCAACTCTACGCTGTCAGAATGCAAACTGCAAGGACCGTATGGGTCCCACTCGTGGCTCCTCTGCATCACTGTGCTGAGGGTGCGAAAGTGGAGGGAAGGAAAGGGAAAGATTCATGTGATTTTCCCCAAGGAAACCAAGGTTTTGAGCTAATGCTCATATGAAGGTGAATGACTAGGCAAGGAGTGGGCAAGAGGACCTCTTGATTCTCAGATTGGTGAAAGTGGGAAGATGCTGACTATGGGTCCCAAGGGAGAGACTGTGCTTTGAGCAAAAGCCAGGAGCCTAGCAGAGGTGACCTGGAGACCCAAACAGGCACTAACTGAGATTACTGAGATTCCCTCAAGGTTGGAAGGAGGATCCCCTGCACCAGGAATTCATTTACTTCTTTCAGTATAGCTCTTGTGCAGTACAAAGCAGAAAATGACTGCTTCAGAGGGCTCTCTGCAAAATCCATTTCTGTTTGCTTGTGGGCAAAACCTCATGTCTGAGACAGGTGAAATCAGGCACTTCAATATATGCCCTTGACTCCCAGAAAGTTCCTAAAGACCCCAAACCTCATCCAGTTTCTTTGAGATAAGAGGCAAGAATGGTATCCTGAGCACAGACCTGAGCAAATGTGTTTTCATGTGCCTTAGTGGAAGGCTACATCTCTAAAAGCAGTCATGGTTTTGAATTAAAGGGGCATTTTTCTCCTCAGGTTGTGGGGTCCAGAATGCCTGCCCACATGGAAACACCTCTCCTCACCTTCATTTCAGTGATCCACTGAGCTGCTTCAGAGGGAGGAGGCAGTGATTGTGCAAATAAAACCACCCAGAGACCATCAGGTTTTGCTCCTCCAGTGACAAAGGAGGTCAGAGACTAGAGGGCAACATGAGCATGACTGAAAGCCAAAAGGTGCTTTTCAATTCCCCCATGATGACAGGTAGGTTGGATGGCACAAAGAAATCTGATTCTTGCCAAGATAAGCAAGCTTTTCTTGGCCTTGAGAGGAAGAATTCTCTAGGGCTTTCCATCTCAACCACTATGGATGTGTACAGCATTGACCACTTCCCCACTCCAGCCAAGCCTCAGGGAGAGATCTGTTGCAAAGGGAAACAAATAACGTGTCACAACAAACATGGTGTTTGTTGTGACTGGCTCCCATTTATGTAACTTGGGACTTAGTCCCAAATTCATTAGCCAATTTTCTCTGTTTCTAACAAATGAACAAACAGAATCTCTCCCTGGATGTGCAGAATGGAGGGAGACTGCAGTAACCCTGACAGGTTTGGGGGAAACAGAGAGGAGAAGCTCTATTGAGACAAAATTCCTCAGGTGAGATTAACCTAACTAATCTGAAACATCCCATCATCACAGGAGTGAAAGGCAGCCACACAACCAGCCTAGCCCAGCTTTCTGAGATGAGGAACCCATTCTCACAGTTTAGTGATAAAAAACCACTGTCTTTTCAGCCCAGTTTCAGTGCTAAGAGATGGAACAAACAGACCTGGCTCATGACATTGACATTTGCTCTGCTATCATCATCAGCTCTATCTGATAGGATGACACTACTTAAGCTGTGGTAGCCAGAGGAAATCCAATGCTAAGGAAATGGACATTCATTTAATGTTTATCTAGGATCAGCTCCACCAATGAATTCCAGATGTTGGCTTTAATTGTCGCATTCTGGTATGTTTAAGCAGCAGGAGTTCGTAAGGCCGATTTGTAAATCAATCTGGCAGGCTCATACTCAATCCCATCTTTGCCAGATTCTCTAAGTAAGAAGATGCTCTTAAAATATTAAGTGCTTAATGTGTCTGCAATGCAAAAGGAAGGAATTCTTTAAAATCCCTCCCCTGATGTTCTTCTCCTTTTGCTCCTTCTCTCCTTCATTTCCCTTTGCAGAACTGCAAGACAAGCCATTCCCTTCAGATGAGTCTGATGAATTCCAGCAGTCCTGAAGCTAACAAGGGCAGGTATTGGGATGTTACCCTGCAACACGGGCAGAGCACTCTACTTATCATTCCATCATTTGCATACATTCCTTGTGAGTAACTCCACTGATTTCCTGACACGACCAATGTCAACTGCATGTGTGGACCACATCCAGCAGCAGTGATCCTGATATTTGAGCCTGAGTTTTCTTAAAGCAGAAAAAACAATAAAAATTGATTACTGCAACCTTGGGACTGTCTCAGGCCCCGGATTCATGTTCTTATTAATTTGTATTTAACTGTTACAGCAGTTACAGCTCACATCCAGAGGTGGCACAGAAATGTCTTCCATATTCCGAATCCCAAAGCATCGTACAAGCTCTGAGTTAGACCCTAGCAAACCTTGCCATTGTTTTCTGCTCAGCATGACTTCACACAGCAGCTGAATGTGTTGGACTGGTGTTAGAGGGATTGCTGATTGCAACAGCCAACTTATGGCCAGGCCTTGTTTGCGGGAGAGAAAAAATAGCTTCAACTTAAGTAGTGTCCCTACTGACCAGGGCAGCCAATAGAGCTCATTAAAATTGCTTTAGAAACCTGTTTTCTCAATTTCCTTTCAAAACACCTGCTTCTGAGATAGCTCCTCGGTATTCAACGCATGTGCACCCTACTTACATTTTCCCAGGAATGTGTGCTTAGTACACACATTTCTCAAAAGGTGTCACCGGATGGGTAGGTAAGGTTTCAAAAGCTTTCAGTACGGGTAATACTCATCCCATGGAAGTTCATGGGAATTCTTCAAAAACGATTGACCCAGCCTCGGCTGACTGCTTTTGAAAACCTCCCCTTTATCTTCCATCTTTCACAGCCCCCGAGATAAAGTGCTGTAAGTTTTAGTTTACCGTCCTCCTTTAAAATCACAGACCTCTAAGTGGGGTCTACTTCTTCCCTCACTAAGAACATGAAAAGCATTTCACTCGTGGCCTCAGTCATACCATATTTGAAGAGAAGCTTGAGAAAAGCAGTGACTAAAAATCTACCCACTACTTTACACTCTGAGCAGAGACCAAAGCATCACCAAAGAAATGGTTGTATCACCTCAGCAGTGATTTAGCATTTGAGACTGTGGAAGAAGTCCCACTGCATTACAATAGCAAAGCCCCCAAAATAGGCAGGGTGAAGTGAGTACGCTTGAAAATACCTTCCAAGTCAATGGGACCACATCTAAGCAAGGCACAAAAGCAATGCCATCCCAGTAAGTTAAAACATTACCACTGAGCATCCAGCAGAGCTGGGGTGGCACCAGGTATCGCACCACACGTGAAATATAAGGCGGGTCGGAACTCCATAAAGGAATAAGAAACTGGTTATTTCCCCACAGCAAACAGGCTCCCTGTGCTAAGTTAAAGAGCTGATATGGGGCTCCAGGGAGGTAGCTGTCAATAAGAAAAGCAATAAAATACTGTGAAAAAAAAGGCTGCAGCAGAAATAGCAGGAATTGTTATTTCAGTGAATGGCAACGTGTTGGCTTTCATTCTATCTCTGTGGCCCATAGCATATGAGCAAAGATTAAGTGATTTTGCCCCAGACACAGAACAGTGCTTTCTTCAAATACCAGGTGGGAAGGATCTAGAGAAACTTATTTCCCCTTCAGGACAAGCCAACGTGGCTTTGAAGGAACAGAGATTGCTGTCATAGGAGCTGCAATATTCCCTCCCTCACTGCAGATGCAGAAGGGTGGTGAAACTGGCCCCCAGTGGGAGGCCTGTCCTGTAAAGTGTGGAGCTTTGAACACAAGAAAGGCCAAAATTTCCTAAGAAAAGCTAACATGGGTCAAACAAACTAACAGCAATAACCACATATAAGGCGTAATTTCTGTATTTAAGGTTTAACAGTTTAATTTATAGTTAAGTATGTCCATGACCCTGGTTTTATCTAGAACATGGGTAAAATATATCCAAATCATTCCTGTCAGAGATTGGAGATACACACGAGCTCTGACAGTACCGAGGATGTCAGGTGGCCAAACTCCTTTCTGATGCAATTCCACCGATCTACCCCTGAAAGCTGTTGCCCTTCTGTTTATCATGGCAAGGTTTCAAGGGGCCATCACAGAATTCTCCATAATTATTCAAGGATGGAGCACCCAGAGAACAACCTTGTTTTGTTTGAAGGTCACATAGACATGTTTTCACATGGCTGTGATTACAGCTCCTTGAACACCTCCCCAGAGGCTCTGAAAACAATCCCAGAAGACAGGGAATCATAGAATCATAGAATGGTTTGGGGTGGAAAGGACCTTAAGATCATCCAGTTCCACCCCCCTGCCACGGGCAGGGACACCTCACACTAAACCATGTCACCCAGCGCTCTGTCCAACCTGGCCTTGAACACTGGCCAGGGATGGAGCATTCACAGCTTCCTTGGGCATGATGGGGTCCCCATAGACAAAGCCAACCAATCCACCAGTGTGAGCAGGATGGGTTATTTAGCTGTTATTTAGCTCCCATCTCAGGAGCATGCCTGTCAGTACAGGAGGAGCACATTTAGCACCTTGCCTGCATTTCAAGCTGAAGGCACAGATCTGCTTCTCAAAATTCACCCTCAATATTATTCACTTCCCACAAGCGAAGGCTGCTGCATCTTCCAAGCCTCTTTGAAGGAAAGGGGACTAATGAAACCACACTCAAACCAAATCAGCTCCCAAGAGCTGGAAAACCCCCCTTGATGTCAGATTCCCACAACTTCCTCCTGGGTTGGAGTTTCTCTTGCCAAAGCACACCCAAAGGCTATCAGGAGAAACTGCAGTGGGTTTGCAGTTGTCAGGAGACACTGCAAACAGAGCACAAACACTGGCCTGTGCTGGGACTGGGGGGGGTGCCATTCCTCTCCTTGAAGAGATTCCTGGGATTGCTCGGGAGAGCGCAGCAGACAGGTTTGGGAATCCCAGCCTGCGTCTGAAGTGAACCCAACTCCAGTCCCAAATTCCCTGCCAGTGAACAAGGAGGACTGTCACCAGCTCTTCCCTTTCCTGTCAGTTACACATTCAACAAAGGTAAGATGAAGATCCTTGTTTACTTCAACGGAAATGTCACCATCATTTATTCTACCTTGAAAAAACCAACACAAACCCAACACGCCAACTCACACGGTTTCTCTTTAAGAAGTGAAACATATACTGTTGGGCCAAAGAAAAATCAGCAAAGAATTCGGTGGTGGTGCTTTTTCCAAAACAGATTAGTTTCGTAATGGAGGATTTAATCCCAAATATTTCCAAGCCTTTTGTTGACAGTGAAGCAGAAAACTGACTCATCTAAAGAGTTCAACTGACTTGACAACATTTTTCAGGGAAACAATGAATTGGAAGTAAAAAAAAAACAAACCTAAAACCAAAGTCCATAAAAGCCCTATGTGTCATTAGGATTGTGTGATAAACTCAGAGGTAGTGGTTTGGTTGGCATGAAGAGATCAGAAACGCATCATATTCTGCATTTGTTTGACCTTTGTAGTGTGTCTGTAAGAAAATTATATACACTCACAGGAACAGTGAGATGAAAGGAATGGAAAGAAGAAAAGAAGAAAGACATCAACTGCCTTTGTTGCAATGGAAAATCAAATAATTTGTTTCCCTTTAACTGACATGGAATATTTTCTGCACAGTCCTGTTAATGATTTAGCTCGTTATTGAACAACAGCATTGTTCTCACTGTTTGTCTCCCTATTGTTCTGCCACTTGCAGTAATTTAAAACAACCCAAAAGAAATCACAGACAGATGCATCGCGCCGAGGACAGATGTATTGACCCATACAGTGCTTTACCAGCTAAGCTTGCAAGGTATGGTTATGTTCTTTGCTTTTACTAGACGTTAATAGAAGGTTCTCTTCAAAACATTAACTCAAGAGCTGCAAAGTACATCATGGGAGTAGAAAGTGAAGGGATAAATTCTATGTTATCTGATTCCTTTTACTGCTCAGAGGGGTTTTATTTCTCCCCTCTTTTCCCTGGCTTCAGTGCAAGGAGCAGGTTCCACCCCGTGAGTGCAACCAGAGTAAAACTGACATTTTATGAGTGGAAACAGTCCAAGGATGGTGGCTTATGCTCTTAACATCCTGACATCTCAACCTCTGCGAGCAGCCACGGTACTGCTTCCAGTGGCTGCAGAACACCTTAAAAAGCAGCACAAACTGACAATGAAAATAAACTACAGTTGCAGCACTGCTGGAGTCTGGCAGCCCTTAGCAAATACAGCAGCGTCTGGGTGTTAAAATACATAAATCTGTCATCATTACCAGGCTAAGGGGTCGTCATCCTATTCACAGAATAAAAGAACTGTGCATAATCAGTAGGGCAGGGAGTTCAGAACAAAGTACGCCTTTTACAAACTCTCAACTGCTGATAGATGGATGTTTGCAAGGGACTTAATGTCTTTAACAGGGTACATTTAAGAAGGAGTGTAGGTTTCAGAACTCCTGGGATTAGTGCTTTTCCCCCCCCCCCCTCCTCTTTTCCAAATTTATTGCCAAAAGTATATAACATAAACACTCAGGTCTTCTCACCATGAAACCCACGTTATTATAAAGGAGAATCAACAAGTGTTCTAGCACAATGACATTATTCATCAAGCACAATGTAGAATACGCTCTTTCTCTCCTGAAACAAAAATAAATCTGATTTAAAAATAGGTTTAGACACTAATTGCCAGCAGTTTTGTTGGTTGGTTTTTTCCTTCTTTTTTCATCTCTTTTTTAATGTTGATGCCAAAGACAGCACAGGAAAGGTACAGAACCAAACCCTGCAGGAATGTAAAAATACACCTCCTGAAGAACCTACATTTTAACAAGCAACATACCTGCATGCATAGATCAAGAAGCAGCATGTGAGCAATCAGTGGTATGTATGTGCGTTTACACATAAAGGGGGAGTCTCCAAAATCAACATTGAAGTTTCACCTTATAAAATAGCCCAACTTGGTGCTGTTCTCCCTGTAATAAATATTATACACTGCACCTTCATTTACAAGTGTGCCACTTGTGTATTTCTGAGTTAACTGGTATCAACAGGTCTAAAATTTGGCTAAGAACCAGGTAACTGTGGTATTTATTGGGCAAATGGAGGACAGCAGAGCTATATGATCATAAAGTCATGGAATGGTTTGTGTTTGAAGAGACCTTAAAGCTCATCCAGTTCCAACCCCTGCCATGGGCAGGGACCCCTTCCACTAGAGCAGCTTGCTCCAAGCCCCTCTGTCCAACCTGGCCTTGAACACTGCCAGGGATGGGGCAGCCACAGCTTCTCTGGGCACCCTGTGCCAGCGTCTCAGCACCCTCACAGGGAAGAACAACTGCCTAATATCTAATCTAAATCTTCCCTCTGTCAACTTAAAGCTGGTTCCCCTGGGCACTAGGAAATGGGGCACAGTTCTCTCTGGAGCACTCTGTCCTGAAGACACTGTGTCGATGAAACTCAACTCATCTTCAGTGGTCCTCTGAGGCCAACAAGGCCACGTTAAGTCCTTCACTCCCAGCCTTTGGCAAGCAATAGAGGGATGGAGAACAAGTGCCAAGGAAACACTATCAGGAAAAGGGGAGTACAGTGGGGAAGTCAACTGAAAGATCCTGTTACTTGAGGAAGACGTTCATCTTGGACGGCTGGCAAGTTGGTAGATATCTCAAAACCATTGATGATCAGGCATGCAACTAGCTTGATGGCTTCTCATTACTTGGGGTGCTATTAATCAAAATACTCTTAAATTCTGCAATCACAGCAGATCTTGACTGGTAATCTAGACCACCATCTGTATGCCTGCTTTTCACACACATACATGTCACCTGCTTTGACCAGGGACTGCCTTGGCTTTACTCACAAATGCAGCATCATAGATCCATAGATGTGAACAAATCAATGGCTGTGCACATCACCATTGCTCTGTCCACACAGGCTGAAATGCTCTCCAATAGATGTATGGAAGATAGTAACAAAGACAACTCTGGTTCAGGGGACTGGGGCACCTCCCGTATGAAGACAGGCTGAGAAAGTTGGGGCTGTTCAGCCTGGAGAAGAGAAGGCTGCGTGGAGACCTCATAGCAGCCTTCCAGTATCTGAAGGGGGCCTATAGGGATGCTGGGGAGGGACTCTTCATTAGGGACTGTAGTGACAGGACAAGGGGTAACGGGTTAAAACTTAAACAGGGGAAGTTTAGATTGAATATAAGGAAGAAGTTCTTAAAGAAGTTCTTTCCTGTTAGGGTGGTGAGGCACTGGAATGGGTTGCCCAGGGAAGTTGTGAATGCTCCATCCCTGGCAGTGTTCAAGGCCAGGTTGAACAGAGCCTTGGGTGAGATGGTTTAGTGTGAGGTGTCCCTGCCTATGGCAGGGGTTTGGAACTGGATGATCTTAAGGTCCTTTCCAACTCAAACTATTCTATGATTCTATAAAGTCAGAGGCGAAAGATGTTTTTAGCCTCAGACATACTGACAAGAAAAACCTGATATGTAAACCACAAACTCGTTGGGATCAGAGGCTAATTCTATTAATATCATTTAACAGAAGGAAGCTATAAATTGCTCAGATCAAACGCGCTTTTAATGTCAGCCTGCCCAGTATTGTGTATATTGTTTTTATTCCCAAACAATATTCATTCAGCAAACAGAGCTGCAGCTTACTTTTTGCATGGGTGTAGCAGTCTCTACGCACTCCAAAGCATCTGCAAAGGATTGTGGGCTAAACACATCCATATGTCCTGCATGCCTCGAATTTCCACTGGCTGCAGCTCTGGCTTTGCCACAGTCTACCACAGGATGGAGTATGGTGGGAAATTATATATCCATACAGATATGTATGAATTTCATGCTTACATCCATGGAAAAAAAATCTTTTCATTTCCTTTAAATTGTGAACAGGTGTTGTCACCTTCTTAACTTGGCTTCTATGTTACAGCTTCACGAAGGGAAAACAAGAGATCAGCTTAAACAGTGCTGCTTTTGTTAGCCAGAACATGATGTATTGATAAGCATACTGTAAAGTTTGTTACAAAATCAAATGAAACTAATAAAACCTAACAAAGATCTTGTAAAAACTGTGGACATTATACAGCATTAGCACTGAGTTACATTATAGATCTGGACTTGGAGCAACAAGACTGCTGCCCAGCTGTGACTTTTTCAGCCTTTTACACCCATTCAGTGAGAGCCATCAGTCAAATCACCTGGTGCTACATTTTTGATCAGTCATTTTTAGGATAGTTACAGCTAATACTGGTGCTCACATCATCACCTTTCTATGGAGAAAGAGCTTTTCAATAACAAATTATTATGGGCTGTTGTGACAACAATCTAAGGTAACACCATCAAAATGATGAAAACTAGTGAAATCATTTTTCTGCAGCAACCCAGGAAGAGTCGCTGTTTCATTTTGGAGCATTTCTCTCTCCTTCTTCCCTCTCCCAGACAGCGGACATTGTCCAAGACTCAACATACTGCATATGGGGACAGGACTTTGTTGGGCTGTGAGTGGGATTCCCCAAATGAGGAGGAAATGAAGCACCACTGAAATTCAGAGGATAGGAACTCCTGATTGATTGCTTAGCATACTTGTGCTGTTAAGCACACCAAATCTGGCTAGGGTGTGTGTTTTATGCCTACGTTAATAAACACCCAGAAAGAAGAGCCATTGACTGGGTGAGGGCATCATTAGTCAATGATGAGTCACTTCCAGTGGAAAAGGAGCTTCATTTCCAAGTGAACAAGTTTCTAGCTATGAGTTTGCACCAAAACATGGCAATACACACATTTTCTGTACCAAGGACTTCATTGATTCCTCTAGTCAAGGGAATCATTTCATGCATATTGACAGTCTCTTCCCACAGGCTGACATGCAGGACCCCCTCACTTAGTAACACAACGAAGACAGGTCTTGTTATGAACCTGCATCTCCACAGAGGGGTTACTGTGACCTAGTGACACCACACCACATGGGGACAAGAAGTCCTTGTGCAATGATTGCAATTGTTAGGCCTCGAGTAGTAAACTAAGGCTCCCAAAGGCCAAAAACAATCTGAGCTTTAATTAGCAACATAACCATTACTAAGCATCAGTGACTATGGCCAGATCCTCATCTGGTGTTAATCACACTGCATGCGCACAGGAGGCCACCAACGTAGATCCAGCTGCCGGATTGGGGCCTGAACAAATTAAACATGAGAACTTTGTTACTGTTTATTGTCACAAGGAATTCTTCATTTCCATATAACAACTGACTAATCATCATTAGTCATGATTATATGCCCTGTGATTGTGTTAACGGTCCCACGCTGGATGGGCTGCCTTTCACACTTCGGGTTGAAGTAAATGCGCTAAAGATGGATTGCTAACTCCATAGCACAACCAGCACAAGCTACACCATCTTCTTTTCAAATGCAAATATAGCACCTTTCCCCCTTTTTTTAAGAGTTGACTCATTCCAATTTTTGCTTAGCATTAGCAGTCCCTTGGTGCACACATTGCTGACTCAGTGTTGATTCACATCTTCTTGCCGAGCACATCTCTCTCTGGTCCCCAGAGTTTACTAAGAGGCCAAAACCCAAACACCAATGAATTGGTCATGCTTTTCCAAGATGGCTGGAGGCACCTGACTCTGGACTACAAATGTTTTCTCAGCTTTTGCACTGTAAATGAGTTCTGAGACATGGATTGATTACTTCATTGGAGAGCTGTAATGCAAACCATATTTTACTGTACTTGTGATTTTTTTCGCACAGTATTTTCTACTACTGTGAGCAGAAAAAAAAAGCACATTTAAATAAATACCCATTCAGACATTGCCATGATTTTTTCTTTTTTTTTCAGGATACTTATGCTGACTGTTAAAAAAAAAGAGGTTATTTTAATGCAAATTTTTCACATGTCTGTTATCAAAGAGAGCTGTCTTTGGACAAGCTGTAAAAAAAGCATAAAATAGCAGCTGGCTCAGCAGGAAAAAGCTACTTTAAGAATAAATCATCTGATGTCAGGGAAGATTCTCAAAGCAATCAATTGCAGCAGACAGACAGCAGACATTTAATGGTAAATTTGATTTGTTTGAAAATGAGATGCAGCTCAATTTCTGAAGAGCCCATCAGAGGTTTAGGACAACAAGCTGCACTTTTCCTCCTGCTCTCTGCATCAAGATTTTATCAGTCCACAGCCCAAATGGAGCCAAGTGGCTCAGTCTCTCAGAGGGCCAGGCACAAGAGGGTGTATGGACTGGATGGATGATGGGTTCTTCACCAAAACCGTCCTCCAAATAAATCCGAAGAAAAGCAAAAGCAATTGCCACAGTCAGAGACATGGGGCAAGAAGGAGAAACACTGGAGCAGCTGTTCCTTGGATTTAAATGTTGATCTTTCTTGTGCTGACATGCACACAAGCAAGATTTGTCTTTGGCAGTTTACAAACCCTAAGCAAAGCAAGAAGTCGACAGTGCAAAGACAATCCCAAACCCTTCTCTTGTCGCTGCTTCCTTTTTCTTTGCTGCAGAAGGTTATAAGAAACATGCAGGCAGATGCGAAAATAGAGAGCTGGATCTTTCATCACTTGGTTGAGCAACTGATGCAAGATGAAGTATTTACTGGAAGCACCTGTAGCAATAGCCCTGCATGTTGCAATGCTGGCACACCTAGCAGGACTTGGCCCATAACACTTCTGCAAGTGAAAAGTCCTCTGTGTTGAGCATTAGTGAAAGAGGTCATTATGCTACAGCATAAATATTTACTAATAGTCCTTCCTACAGCTGTTCACCAACAATCTTCCTTTCAGAGAATGACCAGGCCTCTGGAACAAGTGATGCTGTTTATTATTGCAATAATAAACAGCAATTGCAAGAGACGGCAGTGAAGGTTGTCCAGCACTTCCTTATTAGAAGACTTTGTTTTCAGTTATTTATAAGTCAGGCGAATCTCACCTATTTAGGCTAAGATTTCCCAGGATGACCTGTTGGCTGGAGCGTGTGATGGCTCCATATATGAAACCTCAGTTTCTCTAAGCTGGCCACAGCCTGATACAGGCTTCAGTTTTGCATCATCACATGCTACTTTTCTCTGCAAAGCATACCTCCATACAGCACACAAGGTGGGCAGTTTTCAAACAGTGAGCAGCTATTCAAATGCTGTGTTTCTTCCTCTTTGACCTCAGGCTTCCTTTTAGAGCACACTGGCAAGGGAGTTTTATTCCGCAGTAAAGAAACCACAGGTTTCAACCAAGCATCTAAAACCCAAATAAAGTAACTTTTTCACACCTGCAGATCATAAATCAGCTCTTCTGAATTGATTCAGCTGGGGAAAAAACCCTTAAAGACAAGATTTTCATGGGCATCACTGTACAAATAACTTTCTGGAAAGGTACAGCACATTTGTTTTGATGAGCTACAGATAATTCTCCACAAAAAGGAACTATTGTGCTTAATAACTGCACTACTGATTTAATACTGATTAAAGAGAAGTTCCTCTTCCAGCATTTGTAAATCTGTCTGCAGTGTAATTGGCATCCCAAATCTTGTGGTAAGCCACAAAAACTATTAAGGCTGGCTAGGAGAGGAAATTGTAAATTTGACTTATATTGGTTATCTGCTTTTACTGGCTTACATTTCATGCAGGGATGTATTAGAGAAGGATTCCTTGGATCTTTGGGATCCAGGCCCCATCATCTGAGAAGATGGGGAAATAAGCAGGGCAGAAACCAATTGCTGCCATCTGGGTTGGCAAAACCTTTGTGTGAGAAAGAAGATCAAAAACCTAGAGAAGACTCCCTTCCAACACAGCAGCACAAAGATGCTAAATTAGTAAGAAAAGAGTTTAGAAAGTGATGGAGGAACAGTTTTTTAGGATAAGAGTTAAGAGGTTTAGACTCAACTCTGAGCCACAGCTCATAGTTTATGTGGCCTTGGACTAATCACCTGGTCTCTCTTTGCCTTAGTTACTGTTGTAAAATCACAGTAATCTGTCTCATCCACACTTGCAGACTGAGAAGTTCTCTGTCCAGGCAACATGTAGGTATGTCTACCAGACATGCAGAGGCAGACTTAAGTTTGCTCTGCTCATTCCCTGAGCTGGCTGCTTGCAAGCAAGATCAGTCATGAAAGCCACAAAGCAACATTCAAACAGGCTTATACCAAAATTAATACACCTCACAGAGACCGACCTGCAACGGAGACAAGGAGCACATCTTTGCCATGTCTGCCAGCACCCATTAACGTTGGTGGAACCATTGCCCTTCTTATTCCTATGTACCATGTCACAGTTTTTGTTGGTTCCCTATACAATAACAGATTACAGAGCTAAGATTAATAAGAGTTGTATAGCATTGAACGCAGGCAGAGAGGCTCAGGGCTGCTGAACTTTAGTCTCAGCTTTTTGTAGAACCTTGGGTAAACCTTCATCTTATCCTGTTGCAGTGTACACGTGTATAACACAGGTGTGACATTTCCAGCAGTGTGGCAGAGCTCCGTTAAAAGCATGTAGGGTAAGTCCAAAACCTTTCAATAAGCTACTGTACCAATTCCAAATATTATTCCTTAAGTTTCCAGGATGTTTTAATGTCAAAAGAGTTTTATCTTTTCCAAGGTCCAACATTTAACAAACCCTTTAACGCTATTCTAGATTTAATATCTTAAACACCTTTCCCATGTCTGACACCTGCATGGGTTTACATGTTTGGTGTCAGCAGTAAAGTTGGAATAAGAGGGCTTTTTCTCCTTTGAAGGAGTGGGAGAATAAAGAGGCCATATGGTTCAAAAAGCCACTCAGCCTAATGAAGTTTGTGCTTTCTGGGGCACAAGCAAAACAGCTCCATCAATTTGATCTTCATCCTCAAAACTGACATGCAGTTGGTTTTAAATCACTGCCTCCTCAAAAGTCAACAAAGGATTAATTTGCTCTCAACCAAAAGCATTTTCACCAAGACGAACACAAGCATCTGGTCAACACATTAAACGTTTGGGTCCCTTGAAAGAATAAGTCAGTGATACCTTGTGTTTACTTGCAGACTTTGGCAAGAAAGACAGTGAAGGAACATTTGTTTTCAGGGGAAATTGCTCTAGTGAAGAGCAATTGGTCTGAAACATTACATGAACACATTCTGTACCACTGGAGAAAAGGGACATAAGCAATCCATCGAAAATGGTTTGAGCAGCAGCAGTGCACAAGGGTACACAGTCAGTCAAAGAAGGAAGGTGCACAGAGGCTAAGAAGTATGGGGGTTAAGCAGCATTACAACAAGGACGCGTGGAGATGAATGATAACCGAGCCCATATGTCTGCCACACTTTTAGTTTAAAGTTACCCTTTTCTTGGCACTTGGTGACCAATTTTTGTTTGCATAGGGCTCAACCTCACACCCACAGCAGACCAGCGGGAGCTTGCCATTTCCTTCCATAGCTGCCCGATGAGGCTGTAAATAAGTAGTGTTTGCGCCCAGGGCTTTTCAGTGCCAAATATAATGAACACTATTGTTCTTAACACAATTAAATTTGATAATCCCATTTCCCCAAGCAACTGAATTGGAGGTTTTGCCTCAATCTTTCCTGAATTCTAGTCCAACTTTTACCCTCTGCTTCCAGCTTTTCCCTTTCATTTGTTTCTGTTGTGCTACCAAGAATAGTCAGAGCCTTCTTTGACTCACAGATACCTCAGTGCCTCTTTGCCTTGGAACAACGGGATGTGGCTTGGGCTCTGAGCTTTACAAAAGATGCTGGATGACACAGAAGTTCAAAACCTTTGGCAGCCTCCACATACTGCAAAAGCACAAGCAGGAGTGAAGCAGGCTCTTGCAGCATTTCTTTCTCTTCACCAAACCATCTGGAAAGCACGTCCAAAATAAGTCTGTATAGACATGACACTTTATAGATTATATCCACTTTGTTCACTGTAGCAAAGATGATGAACATGTACAGGAAAGAGATGAATGAGAAAAAACAAATCTGCAAAGCATATAAACTATAAGATGGTTTTTGTGGCTCTCTCCCATTGATGCTACAGGAGTCATGTCACGAGAGGCTTTCCCTCACCTAAACATCTCTTTCCTGATAAGACTTTCACATTCTGGTCTATTTCCCTTACTGCCTTTGTAGCAAAGTGCATTCTCCAAGAATCACCTTGTTATCAGGTGATAATCCTCCATCAAGCAGCACCAAGTGTCTGCTACATGCTCTGAGTCCATAGCAGCACTCCTACTGCAAAGGGGAAGAAGGAGAAACAGAACAAAACCAGGCCAAGTGCCAACCAGTAGGCAGATGGCAAATGCCCTAAACTCTATCCTCTCTTCCACTGTCTGTGAGAAACAGAACGTTGTAGACCATATACTTGGAATGCTAACGAGGCAATAGGATGAGCAATACGTAATCTCACCCCCTGCTTTGTAACCCTCTCTATTCCCTCAGCATCTTTCAGCATCACATTCTCATCCAGCTCTTTCCCTTCTCACAGACAAGGACCAATGAGCGTATTTCCATGACAGGCACAGCAGCAGAATCTCTGATTATCCAAAGAAGCATCTTTGGGGCCTTCAGGAATTCCCAGCCCAGAAGATAACCCCAAAATCCCATTGCCAGGCCAAGCAAGCCCTTTGAAGATGCTCAAAAGCACAGCCTGTGAAACCATGGTCACCAAGACAGGATCTGACGCTTTTTTAATCCTGCCTCCATCAAGGAGATTTCTCAGGAGCTGCACATCCCTGGGTCATATGCCAGCTCTGAGCTTCATTTCAACCTTGATATTATTATTCCCAAAGACACCATGCTTTGCAAAAGCTCAATGCATGGATCTTCCAGCTCTATGCCTTTATACGGGTGCCTCAACATTTGTTTTGAGAACTACAACAGCAAACATAAAGATCAGCGTGACCTCTCCTTATCACACAGCCTTTCCTGTGTGGAATTCATTGTGATCTGGACCCTAGTGACTATTGCATCATTCCTGTTTATTTGTAACCTTTGGCACTGCGTAATCTTATCTGCCTGCAGCTGGCTGCAGCAGAAGATGTGCAGCAACATAGCCAGCTCTGGCAATCCTCAAACACTGGAAAGGGCCAGTTAAGAGTGGAGGTCAGTAAATGATTAGCAAAGCAAATCTACAGTCACTGACAGCTACACAGAAATCAGCTTGCTCTCATACCCCAGAGTAGGTGAAGCCTGGCTTTTCTCCAGCCCTACTCACCAATCACGATGAGGGTGTAGTTCACATTGGTGCTGCCAAAGCCATTGGTGGCTTTGCAAATGTAGGTCCCCGCATCCTCACTTTCCACCTCCTTAATTTTCAGCCCTTGCTGAAGGATTCGGAACCTTGTCCAGCCGCTGTGGATAGTGCGGCCATCCTTCATCCACATAGTGAGGGGTGGGGGGTCACCCTCCACTGGGCACAGGAGCTTGATGGTCCTCCCTAGCCTCACGGACTGGCGGTGAATCACTTTATCTGCAATCCTTGGGGGGCCTAAGGAAGAACAGAGAGAGGAGAAGCTGTTATTGCTTTTGCTAGTGAGCTGTTATTGCTTTTGCTAGTGACATAGAACTGATTTAAAGACAAGTCATCAATCAGGCTATTACACTGACTTTTACACAGAGATAAAGTGAAAGGTGCTTACCAAAAATCACTTACAATCAAGGCTAAAATACAGGCAATTACAGAAGGATAAAACAACAGAGATATTGCTTTGTGCAAGACATGAAGCTGTAGCCTTGCCATCATCATCAGCTCATGCTAATCCACCAGGGAAGCCTGATTCTTTGCTTTTCCAAAGCACCCTCATTTTACTATAGCAAGGAGGAGGCCAACACACAAAATGTTCAGCTGTATTTGGTAGAGCAACTGTAGTTGTTTTAAACTCAACACCTATCCTGAAGGCAAAATTAGTAACAGCACTGGCACTTAAAACAAAACACTGCCCCCTCACCCCCCCATGTTTCAATCCTTTCATGTTGTATGTACAGTAATTCCCCTTAATAGTCACCAGATGGTTTTTTTCTGAGATGCATGAGCCTGCAGTTGTTGGACACAAAGCATTCATTGGGTAGCACTTCACCAAAAGACAGCATAACCTGACACGTTAACATTGCTTACAGTCCAAAAGAGGGTATTTTCATAAACTCCCTTAGCAACCCTGCTGGTCTGACCCAACTGACAAATATTTGTTCTTTGTTAAACGTGATAATTTCATGCAAAACAGAGTGTCCCTGGAATGCCACAGAGTGAGCACACTGTTTGCCATTCGATAACAGGATGCTCTTGGATAGGCCAACACTCAGAAAACAGAAGTGATAAAGATTCCAGCAGTGGGAATGGTCCCACAGCTGAATTAAACGGGAATTTCTTCCCAAGGCTCTGAAAAGCTGAAGCAGTCTTTCTCCTGCATCTGCCTTTTCTGCCTTTTCATTGCACAAGTTCCCCACACAAACTGCAATAGCAATGCTCTTCCCAGAACAACCTATTAATGGGTGTGATAATAAATGCTCTGCTCTTGCATAAGGACAAAATGTTTTGCTAAGGATTGCTGATGCCGAGTTGCACCCAAAACCCACAAGCTGTTTGTGGGGTTTGGAACCGTTCCCTCATGTTTGACTCCTGTTCCTAGTGTTTTGCAGCATTGGACTCACACGGGATAAGATACAGAGCTTTTATTTGCACTTCCTCATGACTAATTCCTGTTATTCCAATGCCTGTATGAATTTTCCCCAGCATGACTAAGGCAGCACATACAGTCCAGCTCCTGAGTGACTACAGAACTGCTGTGGCAGTTACTCATGCTGAATCTCACCCATGAATTTTGCAGCTTTGTTGGAGAGCAGACGTGCTGCTCAAGCTGAGAAGAGAGTCATGAACTAGATTGAAACTCATTAATTATTTCAACTAAGAGCCTAGTTAAACCAATGGGTCTTAGACACATTCAGATCCTGATGAACTACTCAAGACCCAAAGTGGGCATCTTGAGAGTACTTACTCTAAAGAAGTCAGTCCCTGGCAAAAATAACACTCATCTCTGTATTACTCCTTCAGACACCATTGGGACCGCATCTTGAGAGTGACAGTGCCCTCCCATACTTCAAGGGCACTGGCAAAACACCATGAGAAATCCTGCCCATCCAGCAGCGCACAGAATCATAGAATCATAGAATAGTTAAGAGTTGGAAAGGACCTTAAGATCATCTGGTTCCAGCCCCCCCTGCCATGGGCAGGGACACCTCACACTAAACCATGTCACCCAAGACTCCATCCAACCTGGCCTTGAACACCGCCAGGGATGAAGCATTCACAGCTTCCCTGGGCAACCCATTCCAGTGCCTCACCACCCTCACAGTAAAGAACTTCTTCCTTATATCCAATCTAAACTTCCCCTGTTTAAGTTTGAGCTTATTACCCCTTGTCCTGTCACTACAGTCCCTAATGAAGAGTCCCTCCCCAGCATCCCTATAGGCCCCCTTCAGATACTGGAAGGCTGCTATGAGAACGTTCCAGCTCTGTGGATGGAGAGATAATGCCAAGATTCTTTGAATGCTGATCTGACACAAGTCATGATGCTGAGTGTTTTAAAGAGAAAATCCACCCATCGGGAGGATGGTGTGTATGTGTCTTTGGCTTTGATAAAGCAGAATTCACCAACACCATGTGAGGATCCAGCCCAAAATCCTGCTACATTTCCCTACATAGTGCAGCGTTCCACTCAGTGTAAAGGAACAGAAATGCCCAGACAATTCCACGGCCTTGTTGAAATTCTGGGTTGGCCCTTGGAGAGGTCTTTCTGCCTTAGAGCCCTACTAAACCAAACCAGACTTTAAGAGTAGCTTCATTGCAATCTACTCGTGAGCCAGGATACTACTCCTTGCATATTCAAATAGCAAAAACAGATCTATAATTAGTGCTAGGGAAAAATGTTTGGTGCAGGGCAAGCAGGGACATTGGAGAGACAGCACCCTCCTCCTGACTTGGAAGCCTGCTGTAGCTCCTTCAAAATCCTTTTCCTTCCGACATTCAGGTTGACTCCTGATGAATTCTGAGACCCGGAGGAATCAGATAGTTTCCCAGTCACGTCATGTGCCTCACTGGGGCAGGCTGCAGAAGCAGCTTTCCCGATGGCACCAGACTTGCTTCTGGATCCGTCACATGTTTGGGTCAGCAGGAAGATTGGTTCTCCCAGGTGCCATTTTCCTTTGATTGACCTTTCATTCTGAGGAATCACTGGATCGTGCCCTGTCACAGGATCTATTCACAGACCTTTATGACATTTAGGAAAGGCTGCATTTCTTAGGGCTTTTCTGTCTGAAAAGAAACACACCAGCTTGGTACTCTGCAGCCCTTCATTAGCCCCTCAAGCGACTTTATCAGGATGAGGAATAAAAATCCACCCACCCTCCTTTTTCTTGCTTTATTTTGCCAGATACAGCTGCATGCACTCCTCAATAAGGTACAGCCTCAGGACAAAGATGCTAAAACCTTTCTTCTGTTCATTTGGTGCTGTAAATATTCCCATTTTACTACCTAGCATCTTTGCCTTAATAACTTTCTGTGCAAGCAGTGCTCTCTCTCTGCAACCAGAGCTTCAGAGGCCCTGGCAAGCCAGTGATAGCTGGGCCTCCTGTAGATGGCTAAGCAAGAATAAAATGTTGATATCGTCACGGATCTCTGTCTCTCTTCCTAATGTACAGGCATCCACCGGGTCCTATTTCACTACGTATCCACACGGCCCAGCCCTGCCTTGGGACTGCAGCAGTGACAGATGAATGCTCTTCAAGTCAAAATATACTTTGGCACATCTCCCCGCTCTGCACTGTCAGTATTTAGAGGGGAGGAGGTGGAGAGGGGGAAGTATGCTTTGCAAAAAGGCCCTTCTCCAGCATCCCCTGTGCAGTGGTGCTGCTGACACAGAGCTGCACCACACAACATACCATGAAATCCCGCACTATATGGTATTCCCACTCTGAATCCACATATTAAGCTGCCCAGAATAACCCAGGTTACCCTGGAGTTTAGTTGCCTACGGCAGCTCCATCTTCTGCGATATGATCAGAGCAAAAAGACACAGAAAAACTATGCCGAGCACCCCAATTTCTCATGTGCACCACTGATACTGAAGGGAGCTCCTCATCTTACAGAACTGTCCCATAATATGCCTATAATATTGCCATAAGAGCAGAGCGCTTAGGAGCTAGCAGCCCTGCCATAGGTCACTTTGGGTGTCCATTGGTGGTGTCCCCCACAGGACTGGGGCATGTGTGTGCTCACAGCTGAGAGCAGAGCCCGTGGTCATGTAGAGTGGATGCACTGCTATAGCTAATTACAGAGGCAAAATCAAAGGAAAGCAGTTGCTGCTTCACCTTCAGCTGACAAGGAGGTAAAAGCAGGCTGAACCCTGACTGCTGCCAACTTCCCATCCCTTGTTGCTGCAGGCTGCTCTCACGTGCTCTAATGCAGCATAAAAAAGCAGATGCAATTACTCCTCAAGCAGCCAGTGCCACAGCCTCAGCCATCCTCGGCTCTAACTTTGTGTTGCATGTGAGCAGAAATGATTTAACATACTTTGAGAGCAATGCCTTATGGCCATTTGCCTTGTTTGTGGGTTACGCATCAGGGCAGCCCCACAAGAGCTGGATAGCCACACCACAAGGGATTGTTTACAAACCTGAAATCATAGAATGATAGAATAGTCTGGGTTGGAAGGGACCTTCAAAGGTCATCTAGCCCAATCCGCCTGCCATAAGCAGGGACATCAGGTTGCCCAGAACCACATCCAGCCTGGCCTTAAATGTCTCCAGGAACAGCACATCCACCATCTCTCTGGGCAACCTGTACCAGTGTTTTACCACCCTCATTGTAAAGAATTTTTTCCTTACATCAAGCCTGAATCATTTTGTTAGACCAGGTTGTTACAATTGTGAGCTCATATATCTACCAACACAATTTTTTTAATGCCAGTTTATACCATCTTTCTGTCTGGGGGTGTGTGTGTGTGTGTGTGTGTCATGAATTGCCATGTGCCTGCACCCATGGGGCAAAGCTCCAGACTGGATCCTTTCAAACCATAGGAGGAGAGAGCAGTGCTCGTTAGCCCTGCTGTAAATCCTGGAGGAGGTGTCCTACACCATATTCCCCCTTATTTCTTAGCCACTAGGCAATGATTCTTGAAAAAGTCAGTCTTTAAGTGCTGAGAATCTACAACCTCTCATGTTCCTGGAAGCAACAATTACTTCTGCAGCATTTTGCCATGGGATATGTGAGAAGGGGTCAAAAGCGAGGCCCCAGGTAGGCATTCCAACAAAAGTGCTGGCATGGATTTTCACACATTTATAGTCAGGAAAGGAGGGGCAATGGTGGGGAGAGAGGGAAAACAACCACTGTTTCTTGCTTCCACTCTTGCAATTTTCCATTAGGCAAAGGCAGCTCTCTATGGCATCAGTGCACTGCTCAGAAACATGCTTTAGAGCCCCACCGTGTTGGAGAAGAGGCAGCTGACTTCACAGCCTGTGCGACCAGAAGGAGCTGTTACTGTAGGTTAAACCCTACCTCGACACAAACCCACCGTGCACAGGTTTTCTTCAGTCCCCCTTGTCCTCAACCCAATAGTTTGAGAGAATCATTTGTTGGCTAAGGGGGAGGGTGGGGTTTGACATCCATGGATGTGACTTGGGAAGAAGTGACGGGAATGCAGCTGCTTCCCCCTGTGGCTGCTTGTTCTTCTTTCTCCAAATACAAACTAAATATAACTTTGCCCCATCACATTCAAATCATTTTAGTTACTAGAAGGGATCATGCCAAAAGTTCCAAGGGCCAGGGTGCAATCAGGCTTAAAATATAATTTAAACCTACATTTTCCACCAAGTTATTTTCTCTCTTGTAGGTTCCCCATCCGCAAATACATGTAAGTAGACCCAGAAAGAAGCCATCAAGCCCAGCCAGATACCAAGCTTTCTGTGCAAGATCGTATAAGCCCAGTCAAACATTAACAGGGAAACGCTGTGATCACCTCATTTGTTTTAAATATTTCTGCTCATATACATGCAGACAAGTGTGCAGATTTATTCGCCTCATTTACAAATACAAGCAACTGGAATCTCCATTCTGTTCCATTATATAAAAGACAGATCCTACACCTGTCCTACTGAACAGCTGGGCAATTTTCAATTTATATCCACCATCCTATACCACAGAAAAGCCCCACTTGCTGCTCTGCTGCTGACTCTGCTTTACCAGCATTCCTGCTCTCCCACCCAGTGCTTTGGAAGGGATGGTGGTTGCCACTTCTTGGCAAAAGGAGGTATGTAAAACCCAAGATAGCCAATTTGCTTCAGCAAACAGCTATCTCCGGGAAGCAGCAAAAACAATTTCTAGAAGTGTATGTAAGACACACCAGAGGAATAGCCTGGAGCTTCCTGTCCGTATTTCTCACAGTCAAAAACACACACACATGTAATTATATTTTCCTGGACTGCATTGCAAAGTTCGTGCACTCATTCAACTCATACATGCAGTAAACATGATTTATAGCTCTGTGTGAAAACCCTCTAGATATATGGTGTTTTGATAGTGACTTGAACCTAGCACTATAATTTAGTAACACCTAGCAGTGAAAGCTAAATGATTTCCCACTCCACATTCCTAACTTTCCATGAACCCCTTTTACTGCTAACCTGGGGAGGAGATACTGCTCCTACAATTGTTTGGACTTAGCCTTGTTACTCCTTCAACTAAACTGCATGCAAACATCAAGCTTCACATATGGTGAACGCACCAGCACTGACCCACGTCCTATGAGACCATTTGCCATGATACAGTTCAAAGTGAACTTTATTAACACATTAAACATAATTACAAAGAGGAAATTCCAAGGAAGGTCAACCAGCCTGGACAGTTTCTTGGAATGGAAAGTAATTTATAATATCCACATACTGTATTGTAAAGTTTATACAGAAGTTAAATAAGTTTTAAGAGTCCCATGGGTTATGTATACTTTATTATTTAATACCAAACACATTCACTTTCTATGGAGATAAGATTTCTTTTGAAGTGCTGTGTTAGCAAATTAGCAAAGTCATTTGCCATGAAGCACCCAAACAGCTCATCAATGCACGCAAGGAATTAACATCATGGACTGGGGTACCACAGAGAATGCGTGTCCTATGAGGAGCATACAGCCAAGCACAGAAATCTTTCATTATGATAGTGAGACAAACGAGTTGGACAACAGCCACTAACCAAACCATTTCTTTGGTATAAACACAGCCTCTTACACCAGCACTTGAGGCAATATTTGGCCTTCACCATACTCATTGCTGTAAAAACTGATCCTCCAAAGTTCATAGTGCAAGGTTGTTCACATCGAAGTTGATTTCCTTCACCTCTCCCATCCTTTGAATGTACATGGATGGCTGGAAAGGACTATCTAAAAGCCATGCTTTAAACTTGAATCCAGGGTTGGCTAACTATTGGTCATCCATTGCTAGAAAGCTGGGCTGGACAAATCCTGGTAGGAGTTTAACACTTTCTACAACAGTTTAACCCTCTCTGCAAGACCAATGTGAGGATTATACACTTACACATCATTTGTATTGGTATTCAATCTGTAATGACAGATCAATAGATAGAGGCCTCACTACACTGGGGGCTGGACAAAACGCCTACCAAGAAGCAAATCCTACAGGGAAGGGCTTACAAAGCAATGATGGCAAGCGCTTCAGTCAACATGAGTAGGTGTTCCTGAAAGAGGAACTCTTGGCTCTCTGCACAGTGGAAAGGCATTATATGAAAAGCAGAACTTATAAAATTCTTTGTGAGAAAGATAAAAGGATGAATGTTTTGCTCATGTATACCATTAAGGAGTTGAAAGGACTGGTGAATCCAACATCTTTTCATATGCTCAGAACAAAACAGTTCTCATTCCCCAAAGGTACACACTAGCCAAGTAAAGTAGGGGTCAGCGTAGGGGTAACTGGGCCAAATGCTTTGCTATGTGACATGAGGAGATCAGATTAGATGAGCTAATGAGTCCTTCTTGATTTGAAAACATAGGCGCCCACAGACAAAAACAATGCTTATCAAAAACAATCAAAAGATTAAAGAAAAAAACAACAGCAGCTCTGTGAAACAGAGACTCTTAGAGAGGAACACAAAAACACCACAAGTATTTGCTGACTGGCCCTGATGACTGCTCAAGCTTAGCCTTGGGAATAGCGGACTATAAGCAAGTTCTAAGCTTGGGTTACACAGCTGAGCCCAACAACCTGATGGAGAAAACAGCGTTGTGGATTCATTTTACAACAAGCAAAGTGACATATTTTCTCTTTCTTCCCTACCTCTGAGGTAGCAGCTACTTTCCTGATGAAATGGATATTTATTGATAGGACAAGAAGTGCTTGCCATATTTTTACATGAGTAATAACTAGCCCCTTGGGTGTAGGCTGCCAGTAAATTTTCTACTCTAGATGTTCCAAAAATAAGAAAAATAGAATATTTGGGAACATGCTCCATTTAATTAAGTGTCCTGCACATGCATTTCACTGAGATTTAATAAAATAGTTATTGTATCTTAAACAATTGGCACTTGATTATTGCATAGATTTATTGCAGTTCAACAACAGTAGATGAGATGCGTATCTCTTACATGGATTTTAAATCCTTTGAGCATATGTTTTCAATATTGAGTTGGTATTTATTTAACATGAAATTACCATCTTATTAAATTAAATGTGTATGGGTGACATTCAATTGCAAGTGTTGCTGAACCTTTTTTCAGCAACAAAAATAGTAACTTTATCCCTTAGGTTTTGAGGTAGCAAATGTAGAGGAGAGTTAGGATTACTTCAAATTACTCTTGAAGAAACAGACTTGATATGCTAAAGGGTTTCTCATCTAGTGTGGAATAAAAGATATTATTTATTGTTTCTTAAGTGCTGCCAGTGGGCTTAGCGTGGGCCAGAAAAGAAGACTAATATTCCTACTCTAAGGCAAAAATTATACTGACGGCGCAGTTCAGGTATGCAGTTCAATGGATAACCAGAAAACTCTTCTTAGAGAAGACGTAAGTACAACCAAGGTGTGTTAGCACACATACCCATAATCTGCCTTTTTCATTCCCATTTAGGAAGACAAACTCATCTGAACAATAGCATTCCTAATGTGCTTTTTCAAGAGGCGGCATTAAAACACGTTTTCAAGGTTCGCAAATGAAAAGGCATTTTTTTAGCCTCCTGTTTCCAGGAAGGACAGACTGCCTAACTCTGGAAGAAAGCTGGAAATCCTCTGTCTTGAGAGATGCAGGAGGGTCCAGAACCCAATTGAAAATCCTGCCCCATATCCCCCACCTAGTCTCACCAAACCTAACCCGACCCCCAGCATGCCCACCACAAGTCACACAGGGGCCATTCCTGCCAACATAAGGCATTTGTTTGCCTCCCATAATCTCTGGGAAACAATCCAGTCAGGCAGCTCTGAATTAGCTTCTGGGGTTAATCTACCCCAAACGCTATTGTACTCTGCCCTTCCAACTGCTTCCCAACCATGCAAATCCTGCTTCACGAGCCCAGAGGATTTCCCAGCCAAATCACCCACCATCTCCCAGGACTTTCAGCAAAACAAACCAGACACTCTGCAAATCTCAGTTTAATTCACTCATTTCGTAACAAAAACTCCCCTTCAAGCCACCACTCGCAGCCATGTTCCAAAACCCAGTGCTTCAAAGACAGCCTTTTACTTCTGAACCAATCTGCTCTAGTTTTTGTCCACTTCTTTGTTCCTCCTGCCTACGTGCAGTAATTTGTTGCCCAATCATTTTATTTGAATAGCTCCAAGAAAATAGGATACCCAAGTTCACATTTGGAGGCATGGATTCCCCTTGAACTTTGGTAGTCAATATTTAACCCAGTCAAAGCACAGTACATAGTTTAATAAGTAATTAGCCGTTTCCCTTACAGACAGACGTTTGTGTGAGAGCTGCACAAGCAGGAAATTGTAAGTGTCATTGTTTATGTCTGCAGGGAAACAGAAATCACGATTGTTGATTTCGTGCCATGTTCGGGAATGATGTGAATGAAGACCTTTAAATAGCTGGTTTGCCTTCCACAGTGGCAAGTCTTTGGCCATACACTGACACAGGAGCCTTTTTCACTTGCATCCAAGAGCTTGGTTTTCCTCAGAATATTCTCTAAAATAATTTTTTCTAGAAACTTCTCTCTAAGGGATGGTTGGAGAAGACTTTAAACTCTTCCATCCAGTGCTGCTTCCTGCTGGCCTTTTCCAATAGCCACAATGGAAAAGGTGTGATTATGGAATTAAGGGCTCAGTAAAAAAAACCAACTTGAACACTCACTCTCAAACAGGAGACACTGCCAAAATACCCATTAGCCTTTTGCTGCTGGGAAATCAGTGGCAGTGCCCTACATGGTAAGGCTGTTCTCTTTGCTCTGCCCTTGTCACTGGGGGCTTCTAAGTTTGGTTACCACAAAAACGTGGTGACAACTGTTTGTTGGTGACCACAAAGAGATAAACACTCTGGTATTTAAGAACTGAAGATATTTTTGGAGGCTTCTCTAGAGCACAAAGCACTTCTAGCTGAATGACTGCAGAGCAGACCTGGTATGGAGTGTTTTGCAGAAATGTTTCTCTATCAGAAAATAACTTTTTTGTCAAGAAACAAGAATTTCTCTGGATTTCTCTTTCAATATTCTTTTTCTTTTCAGTTTAAGAAATCTTTTGCATCACAGTTTTGGCAAATTAAAATGAAACGTACAAACAAAATAATCAACTTTTTAAAAGTATATTGATTAAGCGATAATAATTGGGTTGCTCTACCCATAAAATAGGAAACCAGTTTGATTTGAGACAGCAGCACTTTAAAATTCTGCCTGGAACCATTCAACATTGCCCTACCAAAAACCTCCAGTTCATGGTATGTGTGATGGAAATGCTCTATCCAGCTTCCTCCAAATTAAACTGTCACCAGAAGGGTCTACCTTACATGTGCCTATATTTGTGTTTTAGTTTGGACCAGGGATGTGCTTTAAAGTGATATATTTTTTATCATCCCAACCAGTTATACTTCACATCATGAAACAGTTTTGGTGCACATGAACTGAATTGCTTCTATATGAGATTGAGCTGCAAGGAGTGCTCCAGTTCCAATGGGCATTTAGTTCATAGCAGTAGACTAGCCTATTCTGAAGTGAAACACCCCTCTGTAATGGGGGTACCAGGTCCTCAGCATCAAATGCTTTGCTTTACTGATCCAATCTTTGCAAATCCCACCGGTTGCTAAAGCAGACACAGCCAAAAATTGCTAGTGGGGTTCCTGGTAAAAAAGCAGAAGCTCTGCTCTTGGATTTCCATTAATGAGCACTCAAACTACATGACCAGACTGGAGCTAATCCAAAATAAACTCCCCAAATGCCTCCAGTGTGAACATCACCTCCTCAGCACCAAATATTTTACTTTAAAGATTTGCTCCTGCTGTGCCATTCTACAAGCTAACGTAGACACACCTGTACAGCTCTCCCACGAGGGGACCATACCTAAATGCATTTTAAAAGACAGTGTTCACAAGGTTGATTCAGTGAAAACTTACATTTAAACTCAAGAGACGCCCAGTCTTCTGTATAGGAAAACATGGAAACCATCGCTGAACTCTTATAGCATTCACATCTGGTTCCTTGCTCCCCAGGCACTGAAGCACACCATACCTGATGTAAAAGCACATGATACCTGATAGTACTGCCAGAAGCCAGGACTTCTTAATGCATGAAGCCTTCATACCTGCAGAATATTGTCAGATCTCATATAGGAAACAGCCTCAGCTCCCAGCCATACCCAAAGGAAAGCAGTAACCTTTCCTTCAAACGGATCATACCTGGACCAGTGCCACAGCACAGTGTAAAACACACAGTGATGCCTGCACAAGTCCATACACAAGTGACCTGCTGGCTGTCAGTTATCATTGGCACAGTCTGAGGGCTCAGCTGGTGCCTTGGACAGAGGCTAGTCCAGATTTCTGCAGCCTGCCTGTGACTGGGACAGCTTCAAACAGATCCATTTCCACTGCTCCTGCTTTTCTACATGCTGGTTTGTTCACAGCGTTAGTGCACTCTTGTGTGGACTTTATTAGTTTTTCTAGCAGGAGTTAGTGAAGACTTGTTGCTTTGTTAAGCTTACTATATCCAATCACAGCACCACGGTTTGTGCCTAGGATTAGCAGGTGCTTTTCTGGACAGCCCCAGGATTGTTCAGCAGCTAAGATCAGATAAAAATCAGTGTATATCACGTCCAAAGCTCTACTGCACCCCGTGCTGCTCAAAAGATGCTTCAGTTCATCTGGAGGAAGGTATTCTTCCTTAATCTCTATTGCACACCAGTGTGGCATATCTCAGGATGGATGATGTTACCAAAACGGTATCTAAGTATATTCTACCTAAACTGAAACACTAAAAATAAATATTTAAAGTATAAATCCATTTAAATTCCCCAAGCTATCCAAAGGATTTGGAAATAGTTCACCTTTGCTGAAGATCCCACATCGCCTGCCTTTTATCTCTATAAATCTGCATGAATAGAAAGATGATGCTAATTATTATGTGACACACAAGCAAACTGCCAACCCCCTGTTATTAGCACAGCCTGTGACTGTCAGTACGGTTGCTTTATTTGAGCTGCCCAAACTCCAGCAGCTACACAGCTAATGAGTGTTTTGCTGACATCAATTGCCCTGTAATTCCAAATGACGTCGTTGCAGTGGCGGGCTACGCACTGACATGTAACATCATATCTATCAGGTAGATAGAGCTACACTGGATTATCACTGTGCACTCCTATTACCTCACAGTCTGGTAATGTATGGTCCCAGCTACTCTCTTGCAAGTGTGTGTGTGTGTGTGTGGAGAAACCTGGAGAGCATAACAGCTATCTAGGAAAAGCTGTGCATGGAGAAATATGGTCTCCCCGCGTGATTACATAGCTGCTTTATCCCCCACTGTGCGTGCGTGTACCAGCACACGCACATCCCATCAGCTGTCAGCAGGAATTCCTGACTCCAGATTAAAGCTTTGCCACTGTCTGCTCAGCTTGTCCTGGTCAATGGACATCAGAGCAAAGCGTCCACTCGCATAAGGATTTCTGAACTTTGCTCCCAAGAACAGGAGTTTTTACTGTTGCAATGACTTGAACTTGTTCTTGAAAGAAGCCACATCAGAAATCACTCTGTGCTGCACGCTGGCATTTCTAAGTGAGGAGTCAAGGGGTCAAAACCCAAGGTCAGAAGAAAAGCAGGCGTGCAAGACCCCTTGCTGTACCTGTGGCTGAATAAACCAGCACTTTCCTAATCAGTCACTAATCCCCTAATCTTTATTGCATGTAAATTCCGATCCCTTCCCAACGGCTGTGCCGCGGTAATCTCCAATCTGATTACAGGGAAACCCCATTGGAAGACTCATCGATAAAAAATGGAAATGTGTAAAATCAATTTGTTATAGATCACATACAGTGCTGCACACCCCTTCAGATATCAAAGAACCGCCATCATATAGCAACAAATGAAGGGCTGTTAAAAACACTTTTTTATCTAATAGCGCGTTTGACAAAAGACAAAATTCACTTCTGAAAACAAGGGCACTGTTTTACACACAGTAAACGAAGGCAGGTGATTAAGGCAGAAAAGGCAGTGTAAAAAAGGTCATTATTTAAGGCCATGCTATAGAAACGTGAGGGCAAAAGAAAAGAGAGTCTAGATGCACACAGCCTCACAATGTACTGGTAGGAGCTCGGACTTAGCCAACAATCTCAGCTTTACCTACAGGAAGTATGGCAAGGGTTGGCATGGAGTGGTTGGCCAATGAATTTACCATTTGGTACTCACCTTGATAAAAACCAACAAGCAAAATGCTGCAACTTCTGATCCTGAGCTACCAAGTTTGGGATTAAAAGGCCCAGGAAGTAAGGACCACAGCTCTGGCTCATCGGTAAGAGCCTGGGCTTCATCACTGCTAAGCACAGTGGTTCTCAGTTTTGAAAACAATGGAAAATTCATAATTTTAGATAAATAAATTAGCTTTGCGGGATCTTTCTTACACTCATATCATTTTCCTACAGTAGGAAGGGAAGCCAAAGCCTCCTTTGTGTAACCCCCCAAGCAAATACAAATATTAAACTAAAAGAAAGCAGAGGCCAACATAACTTTTGTGTTTCATACATTGAGGGGAATTTGCCAGCATTCACCATTTTCTTTTTTAAATCTTGTGATATTAGGTGCTTGTTTGTTAATGTCTGTTTTCTGAGGCCATAATCCCGAAGGAGAATCTCCTGTTTATTTGAACATGAAAAGAAATTTGTGTCCTTTGTTATTGTGGGGAATCACTAAATATGCTAAAACCAGGAAGCAAATAAAAGCCAATTCTTCATGGCATTTATGCTTTTTAAACCTAGGGTACTGGTTTTCTGGGGTTTGACCCAGGAGTGCTGAAAACACAGGATTAGTAATGTGAGTGTTTCCTCCCAGTGCATCCCCTGAGATTTATTTAACCTTTTTTATGACATGCATTCACAAAAAGCTATACCGGCTGTGGGATCCAATAGCTGTAGGGTCTAATATAGCTTATGCTCCATTCACCATAGAGGAGATTATAAGCAGGTGTCTCTCCTAGAAAAACTGGTATGCTACAATCAACAGGAAGCTGGCTCATATCCCCAGATGTTTGTCATTATGGGAAGGAAGGAGAAGAGGGACGTTAGGGTCAATAAAACCACACTGCCCCTCTTGTAGCACCTACAGTCCAAGAGGGACTTCAGTAGCTCTGCTGTGCCCTTGATAAAAGTTTTACAAGACCTCTGCTCCAAACAGCCCTGAAATCAAAGGTGTGTTTACTTAGCCTTTGCTTGCTGGGCTTTAGGATAGTGCAGGGAAGATCAAAGCAGAGACCTCGTTTAACATGTCCAAGTACACAAACGGCAAGTCTGTTTATGTTGGATTCCTACACACAGAGTGTGCTGCTGTCTGTCAACACTTCGGGCTCATTTTCAGCAATATTGGGTGAGGAGGGAAATATTCAGAAAGGCCCCACAGATTCTGGTCCTGCTGAAACAGAAGTGGAAGTCAGAGCAGAGAGCTCTGCTTTCAACTGTGAGCGCCAAGGTCAAATATGAGCTCCTTGCAGGATAAAACAAATAGACCTGTGGTCTCTGCTGAAGTGCTATACCATTGAGATGCAGCTAAAGTCTGCATAAAGAGATGGAAAAGACAATTATTTGAGTCCCACCTGTTGGGTTTTTTTTTGGCCAGCACACAGTGAGACTAAGGTAATTGGTTTGACATTGGTAGGAGATGACACCCCATGCACCTTGTGCACAGAAAGAGGTGCAATACCCATCAGCAATTCACATTCTCCTTCAGTCTCCCACTGATGCTTGTACAACCCCACACTGGGGATGTAGCAGTTTTGTGTAGGAGTGAGCAACAAATACCTGCTTCTTCTCTTGGCTTCCCAGGGTAAAACTTCATAAGGAGTAAAATATTATAAGGAACATGCGGGGAAGACCACACAAACTGTAGGCTGGAGGAGCTTTGTTAGGTCTCCTTCCCATCCATCCTACTGTATTATCACCAGGACTGACACTTTAAAACAGAGACAAGTAAAGGGAAAGAGAGCCCAATGGTTAAGATACATTCTTAGGTCCTTGATTCAAGGCAGATACACAAGGTACTGAAGTGCCACAACTACACAAAGGGACAGCTCTCTCTTTGGGATGCTCTGGGGACAAATGTTAGATTGCCAGGCACCCTGTGATAACAGGGGTGCAGGTGGGTACCCAGATAGATATGTGAGCTTCAAGACTTACTGGAGAGTCTCCCCAGTTTTGCAGTGACGTTTTCCCTAACCAGGCAATACACCCTGCTTCGCTCCACCTCATTCCACTGCCTCTAGTCAAAATCCTCATCTACACTGTTAAGCTGTTCCCTCCCCCTCCTCCTGGCTCCAGTATCCAACCCCTTCATACACTTGCAGACAGTTATTGTCCCCTCAGGTGTCACTTAGCCAAGCTACACATATATTTACAAGTAGCTCTTCTAATCTTCTCACATAAATCAGTGCCCCCAGTTGTCTGATCTGATCATCCGGGCCTGTCTCTCTCTGTCCGGACAAAACCCATGCCTGTCTCCCTGACATCTCATGGAAGTCGAGCTGTCAGCTCAAGCTCAGAGCTCTTAATCTTCCTCCCCCTCCCCACCTCCTGCTTTAATTGCCGCAGACACTGCTACTGTCCTGCCTGTCGCTCAGGCCCACATCCCCAGTGTTATGTTTTACTTTGCTCTAGCTCTCCAGATCCTGTGAGCTGCGGAGTCTTCCTGCAGCTTACTGATAAACCCCAGCCTTGGCTGTCCCTACACTCACTTGCATTTCTCATCCAGGCTCCCATCATATTTCATCGTGACTCCTCTGCTCCAGCCTTGACGAAGCACACTCTGGCCTCATTCATATCCATTTTTGTAGGCACTGCTCTGGACACATCTGCTTCTCTTCACGTCTAGTTCTCTCCTTCCCTGCCACATCAAACAGTTGCTACTTGTCTTCACTTCTCAAGGATCCTCCTGGCCTCCTCCTACCAGAGGTCTGCCCTCTTCCAACTGGCCCAGAAGTCCTGGCTTTCTTCTCATTTTTTTACAGTTTTCAATGAAAACCATAGGTGTTTTCTGCCAAGCTGCCTGCCCTGTGTGGGAGCTCTTCATCAGCACCAGCTCTCTCCCCACACACTCCTCCTTTAAGCTTTCCTGCACCACGTACCCACCATCACCGGTCAGCAACTAAGCTCTGGTGGTCCCCATGGTCAACACCATCCCACTGCTGCTTTGCTCCACCCATCTCTCCATCTTCCTGCCATCATCCTTCACCTCATAGCAATTTGGGCACAGCCTCCTTGCTGTGTTCAGACAACACCTTGCACAGCGGGGTGAAGGCCCTGAGCACAGCGGTGACACACACACAAATCATGCTAATCACAACAGCTTCACTAGCACCTCTTTGCCGATTACCCTCATTTCTGCATCCACAGCATTAACGTACGATTGCATTTTAACAAGCTTCATTAGCACATCGCCTAACACAGCCTGAGCACCCAAGGAAACCCCATGGTGCTTCTTTTCTGCTCAATATAATTTCCAAGGCTTCTGTAACCTGATTTGTTAGCAATAACCTCAGGGCTGTAAAGCTTTTCTTCTGCCATCCAGCAATTAAGGAATAATTTGTCACGGAGCAAGTCAAGCTGCAGGGCAGGAAAGCCCTGTGCAGTACAAGGAAGCTGTGTAAACCGTAGCCCTTGGTGCAGGAACGACGAGAGCATCCGTCCCCTCCTCCTCCATTAGCCAGGAGCCTGTGCTCAGCAGCAGCTCCTGGAAATGCTGCACAGCCTCCTAAGTAATTCAACTCTTTGACCTGCAGGCAGAGAAATGCCTATATATTCTCTGCACTCCTTCCATCTTCCACTGATGATGTGGGAAGGAATGGGAAGATTCAGTTCATGAACGATTGGCTACGAGACTGGTGCTACAGGCAGGGCTTTGGATTCTTTGATAATGGCTGGTTTTATAGGGCACCAGTCTGGACAATGTCAAGTGAGAAAGGTTTGTCTCACAGAGGCAAAAGGATGCTGGGGCACGAATTAGCAGGGCTCATTTGGAGAGCTTTAAACTAGATTCGAAGGGGGATGGGGTTGTTGCTGGGCTTGCCCCAGTGGGGCAGCGCTCCAGAATTAATGAAGACTGGGAGGCCTCCTATAATCCTAGGGTGAAGTCGGTGTGCTCAGCTCGCTCCCTGAAATGTCTGTACACCAATGCGCGCAGCATGGGAAATAAACAGGAGGAGTTGGAAACCTGTGTTAAGTCAGGAGACTATGATCTGGTGGCAATTACAGAGACTTGGTGGGACAGCTCACATGACTGGAATATAGTCATGGAGGGCTATGTCCTTTTCAGGAAAGACAGGCCAGCCAGGAGGGGTGGTGGGGTCGCTCTTTATGTGCGGGAGGAACTACAATGCACCGAGTTCTGTCTGGGGACAGATGATGAGCGAGTTGAGAGTCTGTGGGTGAGAATTAAGGGGCAGGCTGGCAGGGGGGATACTGTTGTAGGTGTCTGTTACAGACCACCAGATCAGGGTGAGGAAGTTGACGAGGCCTTCTACAGGCAGCTGAGAGAGGCCTCACAGTCACAGGCCGTGGTCGTCATGGGGGATTTTAACTTCCCTGATGTTTGCTGGAAGGACCACTCGGCAACCCAGCCGCAGTCCAGGAGGTTCCTCCAGTGTGTGGATGATAACTTCCTCCTGCAAATGGTGGATGAGCCGACCAGGAGAGGAGCGCTGCTGGATCTCATCCTCACTAACAAGGAGGGTCTGGTTGAAGCAGTAAGGGTAGAGGGCTGCCTTGGTTGCAGCGACCACGAGATGGTGAAGTTCAGGATCTTGTGTGGTAGGACTAGTAGAATACCAAGTAGAATTGCAACCCTGGACTTTAGCAGGGCAAACTTTGGCCTTTTCAAGCAATTGCTAGGGGAAATCCCATGGGCAAGGCTGCTTGAAGGTAAAGGGGCCCAAGATAGTTGGTTGACATTCAAGGACTGCTTTTTCCGAGCTCAAGATCGGAGCATCCCGACACGTAGGAAGTCAAGGAAGAGGGCCAAGAGACCTGTGTGGCTAAATAGGGAATTGCTGGGTATGCTCAAGTGGAAGAGGAGAGTTTACAGGTCATGGAAGGAGGGGCTGGCCACTTGGGAGGAATATAAGGCTGCTGCTAGGGGATGTAGGAAGGCAGCTAGGAGGACTAAGGCTTCCTTAGAATTAAACCTGGCAAGAAGGGTCAAGGACAGCAAAAAGAGCTTTTTCAAGTACATGGCAGACAAAACTAACACCAGAGGCAATGTAGGCCCACTGATGAACGGGATGGGTGCCCTGGTGACAGAAGATACAGAGATGGCAGAGTTACTGAATGCCTTCTTTGTCTCTGTCTACTCTGCCGCAGGCAGTCCTGAAGAGCCCTGTACCCCTGAGACCTTAGATGAAGTCAGGTCGACGGAGCGACTTGCCTTAGTCGATGAGGAATGGGTTAGAGATCAGTTGAGCAATCTGGACATCCATAAATCCATGGGTCCAGATGGGATGCACCCGCGGGTGCTGAGGGAACTGGCGGAAGTCATTGCTAGACCACTCGCCATCATCTTTACCAAGTCCTGGGAAACGGGAGAGGTGCCTGAGGACTGGAGGAAGGCAAATGTCACTCCGGTCTTCAAAAAGGGCAAGAAGGAGGACCCGGGTAACTATAGACCGGTCAGCCTCACCTCCATCCCTGGGAAAGTGATGGAACACCTTGTCCTTGGTGCCATCTTAAAGTATATCAAGGATAAGAGGGTTATGAGGGGCAGTCAACATGGCTTCACCAGGGGGAAATCATGTTTGACCAACCTCTTAGCCTTCTATGAGGAAATAACACGGTGGATGGATGATGGCAGAGCGGTGGATGTGGTCTACCTTGACTTCAGCAAAGCCTTTGACACAGTCTCCCACAGCATCCTCACATCTAAATTGAGGAAGTGTGGACTGGATGATCAGGTAGTGAGGTGGACTGCGAACTGGCTGAAGGAGAGAAGCCAGAGAGTTGTAGTCTATGGGGCTGAGTCTAGTTGGAGGCCTGTAACTAGTGGAGTGCCTCAAGGGTCAGTACTGGGACCAGTATTATTTAATATATTCATCAACGATTTAGATGAGGGAATTGAGTGTACTATCAGCAAGTTTGCTGATGACACTAAGCTGGGAGGAGTGGCTGACACGCCAGAAGGCTGTGCTGCCATCCAGCGAGACCTGGACAGGCTGGAGAGTTGGGCAGGGAATAACGGGATGAAATATAACAAGGGAAAGTGTAGAGTCCTGCATCTGGGCAGGAACAACCCCAGGTTCCAGTATAGGTTGGGGAACGACCTGCTAGAGAGCAGTGTAGGGGAGAGGGACCTGGGGGTCCTAGTGGACGACAGGATGACCATGAGCCAACACTGTGCCCTTGTGGCTAAGAAGGCCAATGGCATCCTGGGATGCATTAGAAGGGCGGTGGTTAGTAGGTCGAGAGAGGTCCTCCTTCCCCTCTACTCTGCCCTGGTGAGACCCCATCTGGAATATTGTGTCCAGTTCTGGGCCCCTCAGTTCAAGAAGGACAGGGAGCTGCTGGAGAGAGTCCAGCGCAGGGCAACCAAGATGATTAAGGGAGTGGAGCATCTCCCTTATGAGGAAAGACTGAGGGAGCTGGGTCTTTATAGTTTAGAGAAGAGGAGACTGAGGGGTGACCTTATAAGTGTCTATAAATATATAAAGGGGGAGTGTCACGAGGATGGAGCCAGGCTCTACTCAGTGGCAAACAATGATAGGACAAGGAGTAACGGGTGCAAACTGGAACACAAGAGGTTCCACTTAAACTTGAGAAGGAACTTCTTCTCAGTGAGGGTGACGGAACACTGGAACAGGCTGCCCAGGGAGGTTGTGGAGTCTCCTTCCCTGGAGACATTCAAAGCCCGCCTGGACACATTCCTGTGTAACGTTATCTAGGTGTTCCTGCTCTGGCAGGGGGATTGGACTAGATGATCTTTTGAGGTCCCTTCCAATCTCCAGCATACTGTGATACTGTGATACTGTGATACACCCTGCCAGCGTGCACTTAACTGTGGCTCTGTCCCTCCTGCACTTCTTTGGACATTGTGCAGAAAGTTAAACAGCCAGTTGCCAAACCGTATTGTTGGCATGAGCTATATAATGGAATAGGATTAAGAAATGGGCTGCAAAGCTTTTTTCAGCAAGTTTTATGAAGCTCCAAAACATAACTGAAACTACCATTCAAGAAAAAACTACGCTGGGAAGAAAAATATTAGTATCACAGAATCACAGAATGGTTTGGGTTGAAAGGATCTAGTTCCTTAAGATCATCCAGTTCCAACCCCCTGCCATGGGCAGGAACATCTTCCACTAGACGAGGCTGCTCCAAAGTCCTGTCAAACCTGGCCTTGAATGCTGCCAGGGATGGTATCTTAAGAATAAGAATGAACAAAGTTAGGTAAGGAGTTTGAAACACTTTACATGCCTTGAACTCAATTTATGTGCATTGCTATCCATGATAGGCATGAGGCATGGTACTCTGGACAGACCAGAGCAACCTCTGGTGCATATTCAACAGGATCAGGATGTGACCCTGGGCAGTGGCTCCCAAGGGACACACTCCACATTTCAACCATCATTTGTGGTCTGATAATTGCTCATGTCACCATGGAGAGATGCACAGATATACACTGAGGAGAAATCGGTCTCACATTAGATAAAAGAGGCAGCTCTTACACCTATAGAGTGTGAAAAGTATTTCTATCTGGATAAACCTTTGCTAGCTTTAAAGTTAATATTTTCTCCAGTTATCTCAGTGACACAAAAGCTAAACGCTTTCCCAAGCATTCCTGGAAAGATGCTTCCTGTTTTGGTGAGGCAGAGAGGGTATTTCTAAGTAAAAAACGATCTGACTTTGCTCATTGTATATTAAGCCCAGTCACAAAACCAGAAGTAGTTTTGCAGATGGAGGTTGTTGCCTGATTTTTCCCCCCCTTAACGTCCATAGTAGCCAGATTAAGGAACTGCTAGCAAACCTCAGTCACTGTTTCCAAACCATACATAAGGAACAGCATAGCAGGAATAGAAAGGGTATCAACTGCTACAGGGCCCCAGACAGCTGTCTGTGAAAGCAGAAAACAGGGGGTTAATGGTTCTTTTATACTTTTCTTTCAGTATTTGCAGACAACTGAGGACTGGTATGGAGATCATTGATCACTGCTGGAAATTCCTCATGCAAAGAGGCAGTCTGATCTCGTGAAGTATGAGCAGCACTCAATTCCCATTAATTTAAAAGGAGATTAAAATTGTCCAGTGTTTTGTAGGAAACTTTAAATCTATGGACAGATATAAATCTATGGACACTATACAATTCTAAATCTCCAGACACTATTAAAAGGGTTCTCATCCAGCAAACGCCTCTCACACCTCTATCCACGTTTTGTAGTCCTTCAGCTTATGCATGTAATGAAGAAAGAAACCCAGTTGCTAACTATCTGATATTACAACAGGACATTCTTCAGGAACGGGTACTTTTCACATCCTACTACCATTATTTTAACATTTAGAGGTAGAGGAAAAACTTCACCCATCCCCACCTTCCTCCCCCTTAACCAGACAAACACGGCATTCAGCTCGTCTGAATTCAGATTTTTATTGGAGCTGATCCAGCAACCAGAGTGTGTTGCTAGAAGCCAAGGTCCCGCTTCCTTCAATACACCTCCTTCATTCTGACTCCCTGCTTTTGTACTGCTTTGGTAATCTCAATCTGTGGTCAGGGATAGGATAAAATTTCAGCTATTTCCCCCCTCGGAACAGGGCTTGCTCTTAAATCAAAAGCCCTGCACCCTAAACCTCTGGTTAAGTACTTAACTATAGGCAAGCCTTTGAAATCATCACGGGCTTCTTTTTTCTCCCTTTTTTCTTAGATATAGCTCTGAAAACCACAGAAGTAAACCAAGCTTTCAGGAATATCAAAGGTATTCAGAGGAAACTGGGGGATGGGGGCATATAGGATGGCTCCACAGTGCTTTTTTTGTCCTGAAGTAGATGGCATTACCAGTCCCCATCGAGAATGTAAGATTTCCTCCCTTATCCTCCAGGGCATGAGAAAATATTGTTAACTCTTCTGGAAGCATTAGGAGCAGACAGCAACTGGAATCCAGGCAGAAGTCACATTTCTGTCATTGCCTTGGTAAATGACCTGCACCTTCTGCACAGGTTGGTGTGGGCTCTCACATACCTTCTACTACTGTTTGTATTTTCCTCTCTCTCTGTTTCTCCTTTTCCCCCCCATTCCCTCTCCTCTATACAAATAGTAATTCAAGAACCACGATCAACCCTTTGCTTGGCTTCAGGTCTCTTGCACGGGCTGAAGTTACCTCCAATTCTCCGGCATGGTTCAGGGAATTTATTTATATTCCATGTTCTGGAGATAGACCTCATGTCTTGCCAAGGGCTCGCCTGGGTCTTACAAAAGGAACACTGAAAAATATTTATGGAACCTAAAGTGAAACTCAAGACACTGTTAAAATAAAATTTGCCTTAGTATTTTTTTTTTTTCCCAAAGAATTGACCTGGATTTCTTGGCAGAAAGACTAATCCAAATGCTATTGGTATCTTAACAGCTCACAAGAACCACATGCTTCAAATAAAGCCATTACTAGCAGACACAGTGGTTCAATTAAGCAAATATGAAAATAGACACTTCATCCTGCTTTAACTAAGTGGGATCATTTCACTCCTGAATCCAGACTGACAATGAAAATGATACAATATTTATAGGGTAGCTTTTTATCCTGAAAGATCCCACAGGATTACGCGGACCCCGTTTCACACACTACAGAGATGCTGCCACTTCCAGCGAGGAGCTCACGAGCTTCTCCTGCAGCCCCAAGGAAGGGCACATGGCAATTCAGAGCGAGGAGCAGAAAAGAATTTCACATTCAGCTGAAACTATAGAAGGGGATTTAGGCAAGCAGAACGGAGATCGTTTAGACTGGAGCACATCCAGCACAGAGGAGGTATAGTACTGCAGTGCTTTAAACATAAAACTTACATTAAAACAGTAAAATGTTCTGGTTTAAACAATCCAAAAATCAGAATTCAGGGCAGAAAGTGGTACACCACCTTGAAGGTGAAAAGTTTCATTCTCTCCACTTCATTTGTGCATGGGAAATTCTCTAGAAGATGCTTTTGCTCACTATTCCCTTTAGGGAACAAGCATAAGGACTACAATACTTTGCATAGCTGCCTGTTAATGTAAGGATGACACAGGATACTTTCTGATATAAAGGCTTCAAAATGTTTCGGCCAGTGTCCTCACACACTTCATGGAGAAGAAAAAACTGGGTCCACCTACACCACACATCTGATCACAATGACTACTGCCAGGGTCCCTGCTGGCATCTCTACCCCTTTTCACATTAGCTACATTGCAAATGTAATGCAGCCCAGTATGGAAACAGCACGACTTGTGCAAGGCTGCCTTGCAAGGCTTCAGTGGCAGCATCAGGAATCCAGTTTTGACCCGCAGTGCTCTACTGTGACAGTCGGGTAATGCTTCCACCTCCAGGAAATGCTGTCTCCTATGAAACCTTGGCCATGAATGAGGAGCTCAGCAAGCCTTGGAGTTTTCAAATACTATGCTAATAGGTGGACCAAAAATATCATGCTGAAACAGGGAAAATCCACCATTCTAAGAAGCAGGCACAGCAACATGACACAAAGTCACATGGGGATGCACCATATGTCAGCTGTAACTGTCATTACCGCAAGGACTGGGACTACTTCAGCATGAAGAGTTCAGCCTGTGGATGTGCTTATGTAGCCACGTCTGTAAATCCAATCAATGCAAAATGCCACGTTTAACTCATTTTTCTTCCCCCCCCCCAAAATGTCAGTGTCCTTCTGATTCAGAGTCACATCTGAGAAGAATCATGGAATCATTTAGGTTGGAAAAGACCTTTGGGATAACCAAGTCAAAGTACAGACCCAGCACTGCCAAGTCTACCACTAAACCATGTTCTTAAGTGCTACATGTCTTCTAAATACCTCCATGGATGGTGAAGAGAAGCAATTCTGACATTCTTACTGCAAACATCCCCCCAGTACAGAAGGGCAAAAGAAATATGGCCGTGCGGTGAGGGCTTTTGACCTGGCACAAAGTGTGGAGCTTGCAAAAGCCTCTCTGCAGAGCAATTAGCAGAAAGCACCAATCTTATAAAGCTCCTTTCTTTTCTACAGCTCATTTAGCCTGAAGTAGAGCAATCAAGGCTCTCCTGGCAGGATATCATATCCTCAATATGTAACTACTTAAAGGAAGAGGACAGCTATTGCAGAGAGATGTCCCAGGAGAAGTAATCATTATACAAGTGAAAGGCATTTCTTTGGAGTAACTTTTATGATAATGTGAAGCTGGGTTTTTTGGGAGGCTGGCGGGGTTCTTTTTCCCCAGGACTGGAATATGAACCTTTCTTTCACTAGTGAGCAGTTGTTCACACACCTAATTTGCTGTGATTTAAATGAAACCCTTCAGGCAGATAATCGTGTACCAGCAGGAGGAAGGGGCTGACTCTGTGACCCTAAAGCTTCCAGATATGGCACCATTTTTTTCCTAAAGGAAAAGGGAATTGGAAAAAGCAAAAAGAAAAATAGTCTTAAGAGATGAGCAAAAATGAAAGAAGACTCTATGTAAAGGAGGGAACTTCCAGGGGCTCTACAAACTGCCTGTTCTCTCATTTATGCTTATTTTAGGGGGGTTCAGTACTCACAGAACTTGTATAACTGGCAGCAGGGAAGAAAGCTCATCTATACAGAGAATGTGCATTTCCCTGCTGTGATGGAGAACCTGTCCTCAGGTATGATGGAGGAGGAGGATGCAGAGAGGTCAGCCCTCTCCAGCTCAGGGTCCCACAGGACAGCAGAACTCCAGCCCCATGCAGCAGTGCAGAGGAAGGCTGTGAGATGTATTACAGCTAAACAGGTAAGGAAAGCAGGCGCCTGTCATGCCAGCCCCAGTGGGGTGTTCTGGGAGGCGCATTGGACTGAGGCCACCAGCTCAGAGGCTGTTTTGGAGCAAGAAACCCTCTATTTTCACTTCTTCTGAGCAAGAGGCAGATGGGACTAATGGGCAGCAGGCTGAGCTGGAAGAAACAATGTGCAGCAACCTTAAGGGAAAGCAGCCCACATAACCCATGGGACTCAGGATTTCATATAGAAGTGACTCCGCTCCCCTCTTCCTGTGTGAACACGCTGTTCACAGTGAGTAAGCCTGTGTCATGCTGCAAGAAACACACCCAGCTTCAGAACCTTGTGGATGGTGAACGTTTGCAATGCCAAACTTGGACCTGCAGCGCAGGGCTGTGCATAGCCCAGACAACCACGTGCCTGTGAGCTTTAGGCTGAGCACTGGGACAGACACCCATGAGAGCACGGTGGTAAGGGCTTTGCACAGATTAGCAACCAAAATGTGTGCCTTGGAGGACCTCTGGCTGGTGGCCAAGGTGGAAAAACAAGAAAGCATATCCTCTCCCTCTCACCCTCCCAGTATCTTTAGGAGAGTCCACTTCTGTGATTGTTGCTGGTGCATAGAATCATAGAACAGAATCATAGAATAGTTAGAGTTGGAAAGGACCTTTAGATCACCCAGTTCCAACCCCCCTGCCATGGGCAAGGACACCTCACACTAAACCATGTCACCCAAGGCTCTGTCCAACCTGGCCTTGAACACTGCCAGGGATGGAGCATTCACAACCTCCCTGGGCAGCCCATTCCAGTGCCTCACCACCCTCACAGTAAAGAACTTCCTCCTTATATCCAATCTAAACTTCCCCTGTTTAAGTTTTAACCCGTTACCCCTTGTCCTATCACTACAGTCCCTAATGAACTGTCGCTCCCCAGCATTCCTATAGGTCCCCTTCAGATGCTGGAAGGCTGCTATGAGGTCTCCACGCAGCCTTCTCTTCTCCAGGCTGAACAGCCCCAACTTCCCCAGCCTGTCTTCATATGGGAGGTGCTCCAGTCCCCTGATCATCCTCGTGGCCCTTCTCTGGACTTGTTCCAACAGTTCCATGTCCTTTTTATGTTGAGGACACCAGAACTGCACACAATACTCCAAGTGCAGATACACCTTTGCTGATAACACACATACATCAACAGCATCATCACTGCCTAAGTGCTCCTGTTAACCCCCCTCCCACCAAACTGTGACACTGTGCATGCCCAACAAGCTATTCCTGCTATGGAAAAGAATGGTGACTGTTGGTGGGAACAGAGGCAAGGTACAAAGAGCAGGGGGCAAAGAGGATGTTTAAATAATGTAGCAAATGACTGAAAATATCAAAAACTATCTATTAAAAAATAAGAAAATATTTTAAAATATTAAAAATCTAATTTTCTAAGTCAAAATGAAAGAATTTTGTAAAACTTAGCAGTATATACGTATATACACGCACACATGAACAGCACACATAACTTATGTTGGCACACACAGCCTACATGTGAAAATGCATGCATTTTATCCCATAGCTCTGTGGATCAGGACATGTCACCACCCCACATACAAAGAAATGCATGTGTGTGCACTGCCACGTATTTCATGAAGGCAGAATTGGGATAGCAGTGTTTTAGTGAAATGAATGGCACTACTCCACAGCCACGAGGGCTCTCGCTCTGTATCTTGAAATACATGGCCATTTTACCACATGCAGAGCCTACTTTCTGCAACAGCATGACATCACCCACCCCACATCCAGGGAATAATCCTGGCCTTGTCTGCACTGCAAAAACTGGCCTCCTCATTAAATAGAAAGGGCTGCTCAGCCAGTAGCAGCAATAGCAGTGCTTGAATGCAAGACTGGACTCAGCTGTTTTTAGTATTGGATCATCTAACTCAGCTTAGAGTGAGTGGGGTTAGGAAAAACACTGGGAAAAATCCCATACCCTGACACCCCCCCCTCAACAATAGCCCAATTGCAGCAGCTGCAAGGAAAACGAGGGGGAAATGGTTTTCCAGGCCCCAGGGATGATTTTTATTTCTGGAATTTCAGAAGGAAAATTCTCTTCCAAAGAGGATTAACAAATAATAATGAAAAGTGAGGATCTCAGCAATTTCTCAGTATGTTAATCTAAGAAAATTTTTGTATCTGGTCAAATGTTGCATCAGCAATTTGGGAGTGTTTCATTTCAATCCTGGCAATTGTTATTTGGTTTTTTACCTTTTCAAGCTTTTTTTGGTAAAAAATAACCTAGATCACAGATAAAACCCAAACTACTCCAAATCAGAAAATGTTGGTTTTCATTTGAAGGACATTAACTGCAATCACAACCTCCCTGGGTGAGAGACAATTTTACTCCTTCCATTCTTTATTTGTACAACAATTAGCCTGTCCTGATCCAAGATAAATTCTCCCAGGCACAGTTGTGAAACAGATTAAAAGAGCAGTATGTTGGGGTTTTTCAAATGAACCTGAAGAATTACCAAAATCACTCCAACACTCAACATTTCAGCTATAATGAGCCAGCAACTTGCACTCCAAAAATCTTACCTCCAAAAATTCTCAGCTAGACCCAATGGTGATGTAGGAGCACCCTAAACTTCCATGCCTTGCAGCAGTTCATGGGTGTTATGTTAACCCATGTGCTTCTGCAGCTGTGCATTGGCACAACCACCAGCTACCCTTCTTAAACACAGAATACAGAACATTTCATGCACACTGGACTTTAGAAAAGTAGAAGTAACCCCTTCCCCTAATGGCAATGTCAATGAAAGATGCAATGCATTGAATTCTTTCATGTACATCACCAATAAGCTGTAACGTAGGGCTAGCTCACCATGTCAGCAAACAAGGAAGAAACGCACCAAGACCTCATGCCAGATGCACCTTATCATTTCCCTCACATGCACTGACAGATGAACACATCGGTAACGGCATCCCTTCCCTCTGGAATGCCTGTACCTCTCAATTCCCTGCCATGGGAAGTGACACGCTTGCAGAGTGACCTACTCTCCACCCTGCACAGCACGCTATCTTGGCATAGCCTTCAAGACCTTCCATCCCTCTGCACAAATGACTCTGGTCATTCAGATAAAAGCAGAGGGAGATGAAGAAGCACTTGTGTCTGGAATTCCCTGAATTTCATTACCAACCACCGAGGGCTCAGCCTAGGCCAAGCTCTGTGGTTATTGCACAGCCATGCTTTGATTCCTGGATGATCAAGTTACATTCACCACCACCGGTGAGTCTTGAGGCGTGTGATATAAGCGCAGTGAGGAGCAAGAAAACAGCTCCCATGGTGACACTGAATTGAACTCACACAAACGGGGTGGCTGTCACAGCATCCCCACTGTGACATGCACTGCTATGGTACTTCTACTGCTCTTGTAGCGCTTAACCTATGTCAACTGCCTCCTGAGCCATCCCCTTCAAGATGTGACAGTGACAGACATCTAATTCAGTCTGGGGAGGCGTGAGACCCAATGCCTGCCCTCCTCTACCACTTCCCTCCCACATCTATCCACTTCCCTTGCTGCTGCGTTATGTCAGCCCAAAAGCTTCTCTGGGGAGGAGAATAACAGCTGGTTCTCTCCAAACCATCTCATACAATTAAAGGAAAACCTGCAGTCAGTGCTTACATGCTTTTATTGTTGACAAGGCACAAGGAGGGTGAGGAGTGACCCCAACCTCCCACGGCTGTGCTGACTTTATGGAATTCCTGAAAGAAGTCAACTCAACAAGAAGGTGCCACTCACAGTCCATTGTAAACATTAGGGCTCCAGTAAAACTCTCTGAGATGCCAACTTTTCACCCCAAGTTCACTATATTTAGTATGTTTTCATGAAGTTCCTTCTGAAGTAATGAGGTAACACAAAGAAAAAGATGAACATTAAGGAATTTTTTAGCTGTTGTGGTGACAAGCTTGTGGAAAGCTTGAGAATTTGAGCCCTGAGCCAGAGAACAAATAACAAGAGCCCAAATGGGAATTTTAAAATACCTTACAATATCCTCTTGAGTGGTGGAGACTGAGTCATGGTTCTGGGAAGGACAATGTTACATCTTCATCATCTGCTGCAGGACTTGACTAGGACGAAATCAGAGGTTTTCTGTAACCATTTTGAGCTGCTGTCTATTCTGTGGAGAGGATGGTCCCCAGCAAGGAGCAGGGGAGGCCAGCTTGTTAAACTGGCATTAAACTAATGGAATTACAAGGCTTAACAGCCTTCATTGATCAGGACAAGGCAACACATTTAGGTGTCTAAGCAGATTTAAGCATTTACCATTAAACACGTGAGTTTGAAGGCTTGGGCCTTAACTTCTTAGTGTTCTTTCTTCCACATGAAGTAGGTAAAAATCTAAATCTCTGTCTCACTACAGCATCATGAGGTTATTCTAGTGCCTGTAGCGTAACCTGAAAGTGAATCAAATGGGCGATAGCAGTGTGATAACTAACAGCCAGTAAGGGCAAGGTCTGGAAAGTGCATTTTGTACTAGGGACACACCAAGCTGAAGGAAGAAGAGCAGGGGAGGTTTGACCAATGTTTCTCAGCAATTCCCCAAGTACAGCTCCTCTTGCAAGAGGCCAACTATACTGACACAGGCACTACAGTGCAAATCTGAGATCAACAGATGGGCACTTGAGCAGGTCAGGGCTTTAGTGGTTAAAGCTGTCACAGGTCACTTGCAGACAACATGTCAACTATACTTCTTACTGTCCCTTAACCCTCCCATTCCTTCCCTCTCCTCTCCTCTCCTTCCAAAACATAAGTGGCTCTTCTGGAGGAACTCACAAAACAGTTTTCTGATGTTTACAAAGCAAAGAATGATACATGCTGAGGGATGTAGCAAGTATTCATCTTCCTCTCTGAGCCTTTTCACACACATACAAGCAGAGCACAGGCTCCTATGGCTCCAAGTAGTATGTGCATTACTACTCCTCTCCAGAAGAGTCAGCTCAGCAACCTCTGTAGAATCATAGAATGGTTTGGGTTGGAAAAGTCCTGAAGATCATCCAGTTCCAAACCCCTGCCAGGGGCAGGGACACCTCACACTAAACCATCTCACCCAAGGCTCTGTCCAACCTGGTCTTGAACACTGCAGGGGATGGAGCATTTACCACTTCTCTGGGCAGCCTGTGCCAGTGCCTCAGCACCCTCACAGTAAAGAACATATTCCTTATATCCAAGCCCATCAGCTTTTAGTCAGGATCCTACACAGCTTGTTCCATCAGCCCCCCTTCTCTTTGAACAGAGCCCTCAAGCCTGCAGCAGCACAGCTATAGCCACCTAGAAAGTATTCACATATACCTTGTTATTTATTAACAGAGCCATATATTTTCTGCCATACGTTTCTCCTTTGTACAGATCATGAGGCCATTCAGCTCTTTGCCAAGCAGACCTCTCAAAAATACAGTGTTTAAACTAAAAGGGCCTTTGTCATTGTGCAGTGCTGTGCAGAGGAATGTTCCTTCCCTGCTATATATTGTACCCTAGGTACAGCAATAATCCTTATTAATGGGGAGCAGTGACATTACTGTTATTACCCCAGTGCACAAGGAGCAGGGTGGGAGCACAGGTTCATTCCTGAGAGGACTTTCTGATAGCCTGGATGTGGCAGGACACAGTTGACCCCATTCAGACAGTGAACAGGGGTTTAGGCCTGGGTTCATCAGACCAGTCTTTGGATTTTGCAGGAGACATTGTGCTCTGCTCTGCTGAGCCCCTGCTCTTGGATGTGAAATTGCTCCAGAGGAAGGGCCATAATTTGACCGAGCTGGCACACAGTGTTCCACAAAACTCAACATTTCAGGCATTAGTCATCTGCAAACCCTCACACAACAGCAGTTCAGTTTATGAAGGAAGGGATTCTTTTCCCTTAAAAGTCCTCAGTAACAATCACAAAACCTAAAATGCCCTCACACGGATATGAATCTCAGCGGGATCAACCAGGCTACTTCCACCGCTCACAGAGCAGGAGGCAAATGGCACTTTGACTATCAGTCATCTTCACTACGTTCACAATGAGGAACAGGGAGGGGGATTTGCAGTAGTGCCGGATGGCCTGGCAGGCACCACTAGTGCTGAAAGACGACGGGACTTTTGCTCCTCAGCCAGCCAGGAACTCCAAAGACGTTCTCATTCAGTTGCCGTTACTGCAGTACACACATACACAACTGCTGTTAAGGTATCACAAGCCTTGGCGGAGGTCAAAGCTGCCCGACTCGTGCTACAACTGCCTGCTTCAAACACAAAGTAGACAGCTTTCTAAAGGGTTTTTTTTATCTAAACACAACTTCAATTCTGTGCCCAACAGAAACGATACAGAAATTGCTGTGAGATTTGTGAAGCACGTTATGCAAGAGGTCGGCTGAGATTACGGCACAAGTATTTCCCAGCTGCCTGCTTTTCAGTCAGAAGCTGCCAAACTGAAGAAAAGTACAAATTTGGGATGAAAGTAGATCAAAATTGATATACTGTAAAAAACTTCCTAGGTCCGGGATGGAAATTTATGTTTCCCAGAACATCCACAGCCTAGATCACAAAAATCTCAGTGTAGCCCTGTAATAAATCAGTGAGAACAAGACTTAGGTATTTTCTCACAGTTCTAGTGCATGCATAGATGCACCTCTACAGTTTTTCTCTCTTTCTGGCCTGAGGAATACTGACTTTATAATAATAAAGAGCTCCAAGAAGTGAGACTGGGAAAGTGTCACCTAAAACTAATTGGTCTGGTGAGACCCATGATCTTCCTCCCATAGAATAGGTTGGTGCATTTTTCTGTCTCTTTGGGTTTTTTCCTTGCCAAAACACCACCTAACTCCAAATACAATGGAAAAACTGAAAAGCTTATTCATAATAAGGGAATTCAGATGATCCCTTTTGACTTTCAAGTCCAGGAAAGATGTTTCTTGCTTCCAAAAGGCTTAAGTTTTAGTATCAAACTCTTTAGCAGTTTTTATAGGGGAGCTCCCCACAGTGCCAAATCTCAGTTAACGTAAGATGCAACAGGTAGTGCAAATCTGCAAAGGGGTAGGGGTGAGACAGGAAGAGGGCTACTATAACTTTGCACCATGAAACAAACAGAATGAATGAAGCAATTAGAACTCTTAGAACTCTTAGAATATTATTAGAACAATTAGAACTCTTAGAACAATTAGAGCAATTAGAACATTAGAACTCTCCCTAGGTTACCTGGGTTTTGTTTTTCTCTGAAGCGTCAACAAGATGAGAAATTAAGATATTTAGTTACAAGGTTTAAGTCCATGGTTCCCTTTACAAAGGTATATTCACCCTCCTCTGCTCTCAGTAGGTTTTTACTGAGCAACTGGAAGATGCTATTTTCAAAGCCAGGCCTTGAGTCAGTTAATTGTTATCCCTCTTTGTGTTGCCTTTTTTATTTCAATGAAAACCAGCTAAAGGTTTGCAGGAAGGAGCCTCGGGGCTGCAACAGATGTGATGAGCCACTTCCTACAAATTAGAAAAGGAAAGTAACCCCCTCAGGTTAATTATGGGGAGAGGCCACACATGGAGCTGTGTAATGAGCCTGTGGGATGGAGAGAAGGCAACTGCTCCGTATTGGATTTCAAGAGACAGAGCATGAAATCTCTTGTGCTGACTACATGCTTTCACACTGCAAGAGCAATGGGGGGACACAAGCCATACTGTCTGGGGCAGGCAGCAGAGTTAAGGAGCACTTACATTGTTCAAGCACCCTCTGACAACATCTCTTTGCGTACATGTCTTCCCAATGGACAGCTAAAAGCGGTGGGATCAGCACATGGGGCTCTGCACCTGCCTCCCTATTTACACAGGTGCAAGGTGGTTGGAAAGCCATGGCCAAGGATTAGAGAGTAAAGACTGGGACTTGGCTGACCTGGATGTTGTTTTCCTGGTGGGATGAATAGGCGTAAGTCCTTTCATCTTTCTCTGCCTCATTTCCCCATCTGTATAATGGAGATGGTGGTATTTGTGTTCTTTCATATATATAAAGTGGTTAGGTTTTCACTAAGGGAAAGCACCAGAACAGTCCCAGGTAACATCATCACCAGGAAACCCTGTGGGAGTGCAGGTTATGGCTTTTTTTCTTTCTCTTCTTTTCCATTCCTGCCTCCCCAATAGGTTGGTCCAGGCTTGTCTGAGCCCATGCTTCATGAAACCCTTTTCTTAAGGGTCATGTCACTTTAAAAAGTCACAGATGCTCGTTTAAAGCAAATTGGTGTAGCTAAGCAATTGTAACTCAGCCATGAAGCTTAGCTGAAGACTCAGCCCCATGTTTCCTTCAATTAAAATATACATCTATGTTTAGGTTAGCATGACCTGACAACAACCCCAGCAATGACAAAAACAACAACCTGGAATGAGCCAGCTAGCAGGCCTCCAAGATTTATCTTAGGGAGGGGGAATAGCTTAATGTTTACTTAAATATAATGTGCAGATTGAGGAGTTAAGTGACAGTTAATGGGTTCATCCATAAAGAAGGAGAATCCTGGCAAAAACTGGGCTACAGCTTCACCTGGGAAGGTATCTCTGTCACCAGGAGAGCATTGACTGGGATCTAAGCAACACTGCACAGGCATAGCTGAAAGCCCTACTGCCAGGATGGCCACATGAAGAAGCAGGGATAAGTAACTGCATGTTTCAGTAAACTCAAACAGTGGCCAGGAGAACTGGAAAAGCTCAAGATTTTCAGTCCAAAAGGGACATTTTGTTGACATTCCATCTTGCAGGGAAAAAGAAATGTGAAACATTCTGGGTTTGTTCCAGTGCAGAACAGTAGTGGCTTTTTTCATCTCAAAAAAGCAACAGATCTGCCATCCTTTGGACAGCTGAAATCACAGCCTCCTCCTGTAAAATCTTCCCCGTTGTATACACATCACTTCTGATGCTTCTGTTGAAACTGTGCTCACAACTGAGGCCAAGAAGAAAAGTTTGAATCATTGCAAACCTCCCATTAAGCATGACCAGAGCAGAATAATACACAGCTCCCTCGCTGACAAAAGCACCAAGCAGTGCTTGCGGCAGTGGGTTTTCATCAACACCGATCACTTCCAAGTACGCAGGAGGATATCTCCACAAACACACTAAAAATGACTACTGGTCAATGAATATTTAATGCCTTCCAATTTTTTCCACACCCAAAGACAAACAAGCAATCTCCAGACTTGAACTGCAGGTTTGCATGTCATCTCCTTTCCCATTTCTTCCAAAACAAGGCATACCAAATCCACCCTCGTTTCAGCAGGTGGATTAGAGGCTAAGTAAAACTGGTTTTCTTGAGCAGGATTAGCTTGAGGTGCTTCTGAGATAATCTGTCTGCCTTCCAGGCACCCTCTAAATACTTAGAGGCACCCATTTGTCATCACTGCTGCATTATCCTTGCAAAGCGCATCATCCTTGCACAACAGAGCTACCTGATCTGCAGGGTGCGAGTGTGCATGCCTATTACTTTGCTTGTCTATCTACTGGGGAGAAAAATGGCTTGTGGCCTGCATATTTCAAGCTGAACACCAACACTGCTTAGACAGTATAGGGAGGTACATTGCTGAACTCTGGCCACCATGTCCCAGTGGTCCAGGACGGCACCCAACTGAGCTACAGGAACATGGCATGGTAGGTCTTCAAAAGAATGACCCTTCAGTAGGACTAATGAGCAGTTTCAGTTTCTTAGGCACGAACAGCACACCCAGGCAGTTATCAATGTCCTGTTAAGTGCAACAGGATGGCAAGGCAGCCTGGAAAACCAAAAGAAACACAGCAAGTCTTGTTTGTACTTGTACCACATTTTCGCGGGCTCAAAGGATTTCTCTGAGATTTAAACAAATAACAGGATCAGAAGGTTTTAATAAGCTCCCACAGGCTCATCAGGGGCTCGATCCAGCCCCTGGTGCAGGCAGTGAGTTTAACAAAACTAATCTCCAACTTCAACACAGTTATCACGATTTGCACCAGCTGAGGATCTCTCACCCTGACTTTAATGGGAACATGACCAGGCTGCTTGCCAGCACTTTTGGCTTTACTGCAGGAGGAGTGACGTTCAGGTATGCGTGACCACTCACCATCAGATTTCTTTACAATGACAAGCTTTGAAGTCAGAGCGCTTTGCTCTCCTTCCATAAACCATTTTCATTCAAAACAATAACTATTTAAACGGGAGCCTCACCGAAGCCATTTCAGTTTGGTGGGTTTTTTTTACTCCTCTATCAATGACAAAATATAGTTAAATCACAAAAACAGAGACCTGCCTGCTCCATAGGACCTATTCAGCATGGGATGGGTATCTGTCTGGAACCCAGGACAATATCCCAACGTCAAACCACATCCATTGGTTTCAGCACTACGCAAGAAGGCACCAGTGGCTTCACCCAGTATTACATTGAAACACTAGAAAGAATCAAATAGCTGCAAACCTTGTTAAGCCTGGAAGCAGAACTCACTATAAGTTGTCTTTTCATAGCCAGCGGGGCTGCTAGAGGCTTGAATGTGATTTGTGGACCTCATCCTGCCTATTCAGAGCAAAAGATAACACCTGCGGGAAGCAGGCGAGAGGTTAAAACCTGGTACCCCTGTGTTTTGCTAAGCGCAGAGCTTGGCACCAGAACAGAGGCTGCAAACAATGGCAGGAGCATTGCGCCTGTTTTCTTTTCCCCTTAAAGTAACATTTTTGCTGCAGTGTCATCTTTCTGCTCAGCCAAGCAGGCGCTCTGGGTCAGATCAGCTGCGTGAGCCGTCAGCAGATTTTGCTCTGGCCCTTTCAAAAGATCTTCAGGCATTGTCTGAAGGAGCCAAATCAGTGGAAAAAAAAGAGAGAAAAAAGAAGTCGGGAGACAGCCCACACGTTTCACCGGTCAGGCGCTCGCATGACTGTGAAATAATCAGCATTCTTTTGGTGAGATGTAGCAGCTTTAACCAGCAATCTGGCTTCGCTCTCTGGAAAACAGTGTGCTGTCTCGAAAAGAGCTAAACCCGGGGTATTACAGCCTGACAGCTTCGGAATTCCTCAGACCTCCCGTAGGAATTGCTCACACAAAAGAGCAGGCTATTCCCCAGGGATGGGTGTCAGGGAAAGAGACCCTCTGATGGAAAACCCTAAGGGAAGACATACTTCCATTTATACCATCTTTTATGTTTTGGCTAAGTGGCTTGTTTATAATTGTTGGGTTTAGGCGAGGAGAGGCTTCACCTCTCCTCATAGTTCCTGTAATGCAGCAATAAGAGCTTTGGGGCATGTTGGGTCACTTCCCAAATAGAGGGGAGAGGAGACAGTTTCTTAGAGTATTTCACGTATTTTGGCAAGCATCCTCCAGCTGACATGGACACAAATAGCAGGGAGGACAGTCCCACTTTGAGAGCCTTTTGCACAAACCATACCCACTTCTAGGAGCCACCATGCACCAGCAGAGCAGGGGGAGAAGAGGCACTGAATAAAATCCACCATTACTTGCCAGGGCCTCCATAAAAGAAACAGCATTTTAAAACTGAAGCACCATTTTTAAAATTAATCAGCATTTTAAGAAATTTAAGCATTTTAAGAATAATTTTGCATAATTTAAGCATTTTAAGAAACCCTTCCTATACAAAATATCTTGCTATCCCAAACGAAAGTGAGGAGTTACATATGGGACTTCCATAGCTAATAACTACCAGGAGTCCCTGTGGTTATGGCGAGAATCAACAAGCTGTTAAGACCGATGAAGACAACATTCTAATTGCTCATCATTTTGCCAAGCAGGATTATTTGGGCTGAGCCTTTTCCATGCTTGAGATATGTAACTACATTCTTACGAGAGAAAAACAGTAGGAGAACGTCTAGTTAGGAATACTACAATTTGGCACATGCAGACAAGTTGAATTGAGGCAGAAAAGGACATTTTCTGCAATTCTTTGTTTTGCAGCCTTAATGACTTGTTTGATGTAATTTTAGATAATTACAAATAGATTTAATGGATGTTAAGTGAATGGTAAGTGAAGGAAAGGAGTTGAATTAATCATTCCTGCACAGTAAATAACAGATTATGGTCTTGATTTCTATTTGTAGGGTACTAAAAGAGTGGCCTTCAAGCTGAAGCTCTCCTTGCTGCCTGTTCTCATGTGAACTTCCTCCAGTTTGCACTCTAGTGAAAGACAGATAAAATCACTTCTAAACTGAGACGGAGGCCTGAAATGCAAGTCAGAAGAAGAAGTCATCAGAAAGGGGTCTTCATGCAGATTGGGCAGGTTATCAGGTCTTTACCTGCCTGGTAATCGATCCTGGTGCTTGATCAAGCTTCAGGAGATGGACCCAGCAGGAGCACAAAGGCTCTTTATTCTCTCTGCTCATGTTGTGACTCTGCTATAAAGCCTAATTCGCCAGGAAGGGCAAGGTGCTGCTGGACATAGGGCCTATCAGGTAACGTTAATGTTCAGTCAAGATATGGACCTTGTGTTTGAATGAGACAGACAGTCTTTGAAGAACATAATCTGTGTTACCAACAATGGCTGGAGTGAAAGGAACTCTCTCTGGTTACCTTATAGGATGGACTGGTAAAGCATAGTTGGGTTCTTATCAAGATGCTGGGTTTGGGGTTGTTTTAATCATCGATTCACATGGTAATGGCTGTGAATACAAAATGCAAGGTCTTCAAAGGGAGGAAACATGAGAGGGGTATAGCTTTACCCAGTTCATGTTAAGGTTGCACACTTTTGTTCTGTGTGATTTTTCTTAATACATAAACCCTGCTACCTTTGCAGGGATTAATCCTAAACACATCTTTTCAGATTCCCCCCAATTCCAGCTGGATGCAGGCTCACCAGCAGCAGTGAAAAGCAGCAGCTCTCCTGGGGTGCTGTGTTTCTCAGATTGACCTTAGCTCTGTTTACCCTTGCTTCAAAAGTTTGGGCCAATGTCTGATAAATAAACTGGAGTACTGGGGCAATGGAGACAGGGAGGGGGAGTTAAGAACAAATGGGATTGCTCTGAAATGACAGAGAAGCTAGAGGAGCTCTAGGGATATTGTTGCAGGTCAGAATATAGATGCAGTTCCCTTTGAATCAATAGAAAGCTTTCTTCTGGCATCTCTAGTCCCATTTTGAAGCATGCAGAACATACCTGCCCAAAGGTAGTGTTTCTAATTCAGATTGAAGCGTTCTTCAAAATACCAAGCCAACCCATACTGTGATATCTTCTTTTCCCCCTTCATTTGCAGGACACTGAAAATACCCATGTACTTCTCTCATGCATATATTTGTGTCTTCCCTCATACAGTAAGTTTAAGAAGGGCAATACCTTATATTTAAGATAGCAGAATCTGTTTCCCCTGCTAGCTGGTCAACCCAAGCTGATAGTTGATATCAAGCTAACCAACACAACAGCAGCCAGCTGTCAGCATGGGGGCTAGAAAGGTATTTTCAAAGCCAGTGGTGAGCTCCTTCCTATACAACATGGTTTAGACCCACACTACCAGCAACCACAGAGTTTCAAAAGCCATCACAGTTCCTCCCTGATACAAGAGGTGCCTGACTATGTCCTGCATTGGACTTTCAGGCTGGTACCCAGGCCAGTGGCCTTCATAGCATCACTATACTGCAGTCGTGATGGATCAGATGTGCAGGTATTGTCTCACATCTACAGCCTTTCTGATCTGAGCATCTTGCATCTAGACTATTATCTAGGCACTAATACCGATGAGGCTGCATAAGAGTGATCCCAGCCTCATGCAGGAGGCTCCAGTGTAGACAACATATATGGGAAAGCCTGCAGCTTCTTAAGTTTTCAGAGGATGCTTTAGCTGTGAGGGATGACATGTAGCAGCCATATTCACACCAGGAAGCCACTGACTGCAGAGCATAGCATTATATACCGGTAAAGCACTCCTTAAATAACTGTATCCTCAGTATTCAGCATATGCTTTTAAACCATCAAGGATTAACATCCCTTAAAAAAGAAAAACTGGGTAACATGAGAGCAGATATTCCCATTATCAGCATACCTACATATTTTTTAATCCCAAACCAGCATGTGGCCCTGGTACTATCTCATGGCAGTATGCTCCAGAGCTTATCTAGAATAACTTTGCTTTTCACCACCTTCAAAGTTCCCTGAATCTCTCCTTGTTTGTCTGTCATGCTGCCTGTGGCTTAAGGGACAGCTCTGTCCATACTCAAGGCATCTGAGAAACATATTTCAGCTGATTCAAAGAGACCATCCAGAAAAAAGAGGTCAACAAGGCCCTCCTTGACAGCAAGCTGTCCCTTTTTCATACACAGCAATAGTGAATCAGCACAGCGTCATCTAAGGTGAGTACCAGTCCAAGAATACAATCTCAGTTCTATATAGGGTTTTATAGCACATCTTGAAGCCTTGAGCAATCGAAGGTAGGTAAGTAGATAAGAATATTGGGTAAAATGCAACATTTCTTCATCAACGATGCCAACTAAGTGGGAATTTGCTTTTGATATGAAAACTGATTTTCTAGACATGAAAAGGTGGTGCTGAGTTTGAACAAAGCTTCACTGGCTTATGCCAACCATACAGAGAAGTGACAATGAAGTGGAACTCATCTTGTCTGAAAACACCTCACTGAGATGAAATGATCTGCAAGCATAAAGAGATGGGGACCATTAAGGTGAGTTGGTCAGTCACTGAGCAGGAAATCACCTGGAATTATGTTATAAAGATCAACCTACAGGAACTTTCCTAATAGAGTTCCTCCAAAATGGTCCACAGGGTAAATCTTGCTAAAGGATATCACTAACAGTTTTGGTACCAGAGCATAGCATGGTGTCTATTTCAAAGCCTCCAATCCAATCACCACTCCAAATGCTGACTTGGACACCACATCTCTCCAGGGGAAGCCAATTACAGGCAACCTGGTGTTTTCCAGTCAAAGTATTTCTGTGGAGCATCATTATACTTGTTTCATACCTGAGAAACGCATGCACATGCCGGTGATGGCACAGACAAATGGGATTTCTCTAAGCTCAGCCAGGAAGACTGATTCACAAAGATTTAAACCATAGTTTGTTACACACCAGATGAGAAAGGTAACCACTAAACCAGTCTTTCCCCTCCCCTCTAGGTTACAAGTCCTTTAATTCCTTTCCCAGACAGATTTCAGGTACATCAATCCCACACTGGGATATTTAAGGGTTAAATAGAGCTTACAAAGCCTTTTTATTGCTGATGGTAAGGAGCTTGAAGTATATTGCAAACAAAATCAATAAAAATTGCAAAGGAACCTCTATCGATAACTGTCACAGTGAGAACTCCCTGAACTCTCTTTGGAGTCAAAAGCAGCAAACCAGAAACCTAAGCCTGTTCAGTTCACCTTTAAAAGAAGAAAACCAGAAGAAGCAAGGAGTTGAAATCTGTGTCACTCGATAGCTCCTGGCAAACCCTTCTTGGCTTTATGGTTATGCTTCTAAATCCTCTCAATTTAATGGTGTAGGTTTCCCTAATTTTAGATCACAACTTAAGGCAGCTCTGCTTTTTTCCCCTGCATTATTCTTTAACCAGACAATGGTCATTAAATTTCACAGCAAAGGAGCAAGAATGTCCTTTAGATTAAAAAAAACCACCGTACACATGGACTAACTAATGGCTGGAGAAAGGAAATCACTCCTAGGGGCTGACAGACCTCTTCCCTTTCCACTTCGTTGGCTCATAAGGTAGGGCTGGTGCTGGGACTCTCGAGACCCCAGAGGTGTCAGAATACTTGGCAGTAAATGGAGAAGTTGCCTTGGCAAAAGTCTCCCATAGAACACAGGTCGCCAATAGGCCTGCAGAGAGTGTGGGTTGACAATGCTTTGGTTGTTATGTATTATACATATTATATACTATATATTATATAGTATACATTGTATGTATTTATTATATATTACATATTACATCATATATCTTATATATTATAACCAGCTAACCACCAGCTTAATGCAATAACCAGGGTAAATATGGCACCTCTGCTGCCTTCTCTGTGCCCAGTTGAAGTCAGGCTGTGGCAAGGGGTCTCTGCACCAGGAGGGCATGCTGTCTGTCCTCCAGATTGTCTTGATACAAGAAAAAAAGCTTATCATAATCCTCCTGGCAATTAGAGCCCTGGCTGGCTGTAAAGTGCAATGCATTTATCAAAACCTCCTTTGAAGGAGCTGAGGGAAGTGAATTTGAAACTGTTGGGGACTGCAGGAGTAAGTGAGCCCAGCTGCTCCTGGGGAGCCTGAAATGGGGCAAAGAGAGGCAGAGGAAGGAGAAAGAATTTCCCTGTCTGGGATACGCACGTTTTCCATCAGCCTGTTGTGAAAGGATAAATAAAACGTTATCTCTCTCAGTGTATCTCATGAAAGCTCAGCTGATAAAAGCTGGCATGCTCTGGAGGCTCTTCCTACAAGGGTCATGCAAAGTTAGCCACCCCTGGAGCCCTAAATCATCTCAAACCAGGCTGCTTCTCCCCTCCTCTCCATCAACATGAGAAAAACCCAAACTGTTAAAAAAAAAAAAAAAGACTAAAACAGAAAAAATGAGAGAAAGTTGCCAGTTTTGTGCAGCCCCAGGAGAACAAAACTGACAGATTTGCCTTTTTTTACAACGTGCATCAGCACCAGTTTTCCAGACGTGATTCATACGCAGTGGCATGTTGAAGGCGATCATCTCACCTTGCCACACAATGTGGCCCTGGTCCAGCAGGGTAAGGTGGGATTCCAGCAGTGCAGTCTTGTAAAAACCATTTAGGCAACAGGCAAGAGTAGTGTTCCCAGACCTCTAACACCACACACTGGGTATTGGCATCTGATTCAATTCTCCAGACCCCTTTCATTTCCCACCTAGGACCTGCTGCTCTCTCTGCAGCCTTACATTGCGCTGGACATTATTCTCCCTACAGACTCTGGACATCAACTTCCCCCTCTTCCTCCTTACAAGTTGTTTGGATAGAGGGCAGGGGTAAGAACTGCTCCTGACTCTCTTGATCTGCTCCCCTCTGTCTGCTGTGGGCATGCAACATTTTTGGCCACAGGACACCCTCCTTCTCTTGGAGCAAAGACAATCTTCCCTCTAAGCAAAGACCATATCGCTGGAATTTTATGCTGTAATGCATCCCCATGGGGTTTGATGTTGTAATGCATCCGCATGGGTCTCCCCAAGGCAACAAGGGAGGGGAAGGAGTTTAGTGCAGCCTGTGGTGCAGTCACCAAGGACTACTAGTGCTCTTTGCAGGAGTGTGTTAGCACACACTCAGCAAGAGAAAGGATGTGAGAATAGGGAATGAAAGCCAGGGAAGGATGGGAGGAAGCAGATGGGAAAGGAAAAATTAATTAAATTGTTCTGAGTAAACTGCAGAGAGTGGGACCCCTGTGCCATCCCCCTGCATCTCCTGCCTGCACAGGGTGAGACTTCTCTTTACTCCATAGGCACGCACAGTCCCATGCCCCCTACCAAAACAGCTTCTCTCCAATCTTCCTTTGGATCCTTCATCCAAACCCACTGAACAATCATTGTTTTGAGTATTTCTTTTAATCACTCCCAAATGCCTTTCCTTTGGAGGATTCTGTCCAGATCCCAAGCCAGGATCCCCACTGAGGTAAATCAGATACACTAAGGGGGCTGCTGATTTAAATCTAGTGGAGATGCATCCTCCTCACAGCCAGCTTCACTCCCTGTGCTCACGCGTGCACAAGCCTTGTCTAAAAAACTCCTGGTGCAACCTTGCAGTGCATCCTCCCCTGCACAGGGCTATCCTTGGGATTTAAGGAATGTGGGCATTATATTGCTATGAAAAGGGGCACTGTGCTGCATTTATACACGGGAAGGTTGCAGGGATGGGAGCCAGGGTGTAGTAGCCTTACATCTGTGACAACGTTACAGGGGTGACAACAGCAAAAACACTTTGATCAGTCCCGGAGTACAAATGCAGGTTTATATTCTTGCCATCTGGCACAGTATCATGTTAAGAGCTGAGCAGACAACAGGGGCTGCTACCACGCAGTGCATTATATACCAATAAAAGCTGAATGGATCTACAATAAAGCAGACTTTTGAAATAGCTGTGAAAGGAAAATCTAGGCCACTAAGTGCTGTTAGAAACAATGTCCTTATATTATTTTTTCCCTTCCTTTACTATTCTCCTCTGTCTTGCTTCTGCTCTTGGGATTCCTCTTCCCTCCCTTTTCCCAGCCCCGGTGGCTGCACAGAGAGCTATCAAGTGAAATGCTGAACCTAAACTAAAAGTTGTGTTCATTTAACAAGCATTAACTAACGGTCAGGAGGGGCAGACTGGCAGCTGCCTCCACAGCTGAGGCCAACCCCCCTCCATAAACCATAGCATCCCCATGAATGGAGGAGGTGGCTGCAGTTTCTTCTTTCCTGCTTCTCACTCCCCTACTCAGCACAAAGGCATACAAGACCCACGCTGAGCCAGAGACCCATGGATAAAACCCTGGACTTCTCTAACCATTGCCTTTTGCACTTCTCCAGAGCTTCTTCAGCGCACAGAGCTCAAATATTCTCTGGACCTTACCTATAGGAGATATAAACTCCCAAATACAATCAAGCCACCACTGCTCAGTGCAGCATTGCTCTGCATACATCTCAAATGCCAATGCCTTAGCTCAAATGTCTTTCATTAGAAACCAAATGGACACACTCTGCCCTGCTCTTTCCACATGCCAAGAGCACATTTGCTCTGACACATGCAGTAGTGCCTTACACGTCATTTGCGCTGCAAAAAGACCGAGTATCCCTCTGATGGGGACCAGCAGGGAAAACCTCTTACTTCACTCGTGAGTTCACCATAGCTTAAAGATGCTTTCCCAAACTAGTAGCAAAGTCAGGAAGAGACTGCACATCCTGGCTCCCAAGAACTGTTTTCAACACTAAGAAACCTCTCCTGCGTTACTCAATTCCACAGGCCATAGACCTCAACACAAAACATGTTTGGAACTGCTCTTCACAACAAGCTGTATAAACTGTCTCAGCTACGAATTCATCACACCTGTTGAACGTGGACAGACATGAACACTTAAATGCCAAGATTTACTCTCCAGTGACGGACTGGTGGAAATACCATGGACAATGGCACATCATCTAAGGGACCCCATGGGATCCCTTCTCTCTGTTTTGAGTATGTATTTCCCATTAAACTGAATATTCGCCAGCAATTAGATGGAAGTAAAATTTAGCCTGGAAGTTAGGTCTCATTACTAAATTTTCCTATCAGGAAATACAATGGTCTCAGAAGGGAAGCAAGGGAAACTATCACTCAAAACAACTGAACAGGTTGCTAGACTATGCCCCACAGGGAAAAGATCTGGTCTGGCAGGAAGACCCAATAGCCCTATTCTTCCTCTTTGGCATCTGCAACCCTACAATTGTTCAGTCATTTCAATAAATCCTTCAGCTCCTCTATCAGATTTCATTTTTTTTCATGGGCTTAATATGGCCCTAAATGGGTTTAATTCTCAAAAGTATCACTGGCCATCATTCAGGCCACATCTTCACCTGCAGTTGCAACTCTGAGCTTTCCAAACATGCTCAGCACCCAGACGGTTATCTTTGGAAAGTCCCAGAGGAGGTGGTATTACTTTGCCAAGACTCTGAAGTACTAAGGGTATATTTGATGGCTGCCTGACTCCTCAACAGGGGGAAATGATTGCATGATGCTCTTATGGATGTTAACACTGTCAAAAGGGCTAGATACTATTTTCCCAAAGTAACTTGACCCATTTAAAGAACTTCTCCGGGAAAGCCAGTTGAGTATCTCTGACATCTGCATTACCACAGACACCCTGGTATTAACCACCCCCTTTATCTCACTGTATTTCTGTTGATAGCTAAACTATGCAGTGCAGTGGTTCTGGCATCCCAGCAATGGCTAGTTATCAGGAGCAAGAAAGCACGAGGTCTGGGAACTCATTGAAAACATTCAGAGGCGATATGTGAGGGACTGGGAGAGATTAGACAGGGTTTGCTGGGACTCCAGGAATTCCTGCAATTCAGGAGTTACACGGAGAGATTTCTTTTTTGCATGGCACAGCAGCAAGCAGGAAGATAGAGTTTCCATCCCTCTTTAAAGCTGTTTTCCCAAAACTGTCACACTTACACAGCTTCTCCTGGCTTTTCTCCACTGTTTTAACCAGCTGCAGTACCCAGGGCAAGTCCTCAGAGGAACAAACCCTCATGTAAACCACAGAGGCTCAACCGGGCTCTCATTTCACCAGGAGCTAGACTTTGGAGCCTGACTGACAGCACCCACAGCTGCCTCCCCAACAATTCACCACTTTGAAAGGCCTAATTAGTATGAGGCAATTAGTTTCAGGCAAAGAAGGTTTGAAAACTAATCTGTGTGCGTAAGGTCAGCAATCCCAGGTTTTCTTCAACATACTTTTTGTTTCTCTGCTGCTGAAACAGATCCCAGAAAGATGATGTAAGACACCTCAACTAGGCAGATGCTGGAGATTCAGGGAATCAAGTGGTTAAATGCACTTAAAGATGCAACTTCAGCCCTAAATGCTTCTGATATAAACTGTGGAAGTTTCATGGATGATGCTAATTATCCTAATACCTTATCTCCCTTTCCGATACACCCTACTCCCCTGGTTTGCCAGGGGAAATAAGCAAGACAACACAAAAGCAATGCAGATGTACCCACAACGAGGTCTTGCAGGAGTTGCGGCTACACTGATTTGCCACTCAGCTCCCGATCATGGGCAGCTGTGAAAACAAGGCCACTGGGAAAGCACCACGTGAGGCGAGAATGGAAATGCCAACACAACCCCAACGTAAGAGCAGTCCATCTCAGCCACAGACACTACAGTGGGACTTTTCCTGCATTGTTGTTGTTTTCCCCCAAAATAGCCTGTAGGATAAAGGGAGCCAGTGATTAGCTAAGTGCCATCTCCCCTGATATGTGCTTGCCCATTATCTGCTCCTGACACCTAATATCTAATTGCACTGAAAAGCCCCAGTAGGACAGCCTGTTCTAAAGGGGCTGAATAGACTGACTGGGAGGGGGAACAAAAAGAAGGAAAGCTTGCTGGCACGTCCAAGAAATGAAAAGGCTGCACTCCAGCAGGGTTAGGATGTCAGTGTGGGGATTTCAACAGCAAGAGTGCAAAAGGTTACTTCTAGGAAAGGTTGGCTACCTCTCAGAAGCACATCCAGGTTCCAAGCTATTGGGTCTGGTAAGGTTTCCTGCCTGCAAAAAAATAGCCACATAGCCACATACTCTCTGTCAACAAGACCTGGGCTATTCCCTCTTTCCTTCCTGTTTATGACACATCTCTTCAAGGACGCCAGGGAGATCAGAGGGTCTCTGTGCTCCAGAGAGAGACAGCTCCTGCCTTGCCTTCTATGCTTACAGTCTGCATAGAAGAATCAATAGGAGAAAGGAAGCATTACCAACTCTCAAGGAGGGTTTTTCTGCTATCTTCTTTTGGGGCATTTTGGGGTTTTAAAACTGGTTCATTTCACTGATCCTATTTGCCAAGCACACACATAAACAATCTCACCAGCACAACATCAAATGACCAGGGATAATAACGAAGGAGGATGGATCTGTGTGGCAGAGCCCAGTTCCCCCATGCTTCAACCTAGAAGGATGAGCTTCACTTGCCTTTCCACCATTCAGTAACCAAGGAGCCAGCTCTGGTGGTGGAAGAGCTACATACTGAGTCCTGCGGGCTATTGTACCTTCAAGGTGACTGTGAAAGCTCTTAAAACGATGAAGGCTGCCCCACGGGACACCAGAGGGAAGGCTGTACACCTCCACAAGCACAGCAAGCAATGCACAAACACATACTGCACCAGCTAGCGCAGATGTGAACTGCCAGAGAAGCTGTGGCTGCCCCATCCCTGGCAGTGTTCAAGGCCAGGTTGGACACAGGGGCTTGGAGCAAGCTGCTCTAGTGGAAGGTGTCCCTGCCTGTGGCAAGGGTTGGAACTGGGTGAGCTTTAAGGTCCCTTCCAACACAAAACATTCTATGATTCTACGAAGATTCTATGATTCACCCTTCTTCTCTCTCTTCTTTTCATTTTACTCTCATTTCAGCTTTTATTCAGGAATGAGGTTACAGTTTTGACGGTGAAAGTTGGAAGTGCAGAGTCAAGTGTCACTCATTCCCCCTCTTTCAAAGGTACATTTTATTCAAGACCAGAGATTTGAACCTGGAGCTTCATATCTTGAGCCAGCAACCTGGACTCAACATGATGGGCACCACACTGCCTTGCTCTTCCTCTTTCTTGGCCTCTTGGGGCACCTCGGCTTATATTTTCTTCAGAACTTCTACTTCTTCACAGGTTTGTTGGTCTCAACAAAAACAGTTTCAGGAAAGCTTCACTTCACAGAACTGTTCCCGTCACCTCTAATGATGACTTAACTCTAAGTACACATGAGACCAGCTGCAATGTTGTGCAAACCTGGTGTGACTCTGCTGAAGTCAGCAGATGTGTCCAGATTTGCAGCGCTTTCTTGGAATGAAGAACTTTGCCTTCTATTTATAACATACTTCCCTGCTAAAGAAACAGCCTTAAAATGGCCTTTGCTTATTCAGTAAATGGTTTTGAAAAAGAAACAGAAAAAGACCATCAATTATCAAAAAACCTTCCTATGCAATGGCAAAAAATAGCTTGTTGTCCAAGTTTTTCTGTTACGATGACACAAAGCTGGAGTCATCCTGATCTGGTCATGAACATGAGTGCACATTCACTCTGATTTAAACAGGCAGCAGAAAGCTGTTCCCATGCAATAATACACAAATATGCCAGGAACTGGTAATACTTAGCTCGATCTGACAGCCATGCATGCCATCAGACCAGTATTGACGATAAATAAAGATAATGAATGAGAAACTTGTGTTTAGCAGACTGATTAATAATTAAAGACAGACAGATGAAATCTGTCAGCACATGGAAAGGATCCACTAATCGCACTGCATGTAGGTTGAAGAAATGGACAGCTTTGGTTTTCAGAATGACAAACTTGTAAGAAGTTTAAAGTAATGGTGCTTATCCATGGCTGCAGCTCCCTCCATGAGCTGGGTGATGCCAAATCAGCCAGGCACCTTTCAGGTGTCCTGCCCCCTGTTCCTCTGCTCTGCAAGGGAACCAGAACACCAACAGAACCCCCCCTCTTTCATACTTAGGTTTTCCTCCCATTAGGCAGGTGACTTTCCTGTTGACTTAACTCCCTTTTCTTTAATGTCTTTCACGTTGATCTTTCCAACATAAGTCCCATTCATATTTAATCTCTACCTCTATTTAACTTGTCAAGGCTCTAATAAATGAGGAGAGCACTCCTGGCTGAAGGTTTAGCTCTTATCTGCTTGGTCCAAATACGTACAAGGAAGTGGGTATATACTTCAAATGACACAGCTCATGTCTTGGAGGGTGCAAGTGAGATGCAAATGCAGGCACCCCAGCCACACAGCAGACCCACACCTCTTTGTATTGAGATAGACGCCAGGCTCCAGCACCCACCTCAGCCTTGCTTCACATCCCAGCTAATCCCCAGGGCGAGGGAGGGAACCTCCAAAGGGTGAAAATGACCACTTAGTAGCTTAAGTAATTTCATGGAATGTTGGAGCAAGTTCAGAGAAGGCCGTGGAGATGCTGCGAGGGCAGGAGCAGCTCTGCTCTGGAGCCAGGCTGAGAGAGCTGGGCTGGGGCAGCCTGGAGAAGAGAAGGCTCCTGAAGGGGAGACCTGAGAGCAGCTCCAGTGCCTAAAGGGGCTGCAGGAAACCTGGAGAGGGGCTTTGGACAAGGGCCTGTAGGGACAGGCCAAGGGGAATGGCTTTAACCTGACAGAAGGGAGACTGAGATGAGCTCTTAGGCAGAAGCTCTTCCCTGTGAGGGTGCTGAGGCGCTGGCACAGGGTGCCCAGAGAAGCTGTGGCTGCCCCATCCCTGGCAGTGTTCAAGGCCAGGTTGGACACAGGGGCTTGGAGCAAGCTGCTCTAGTGGAAGGGGTCCCTGCCCGTGGCAGGGGCTGGAGCTGGATGAGCTTTAGGGTCCTTTCCAACACAAACCATGCTGTGATTCTATGACTTTATGACTGCAGCAGGCTGGGAAGTGGGGCTCACCACAGTCTCCTCTCACCTTGGAACAAGACCACTTTAGAGGGCTCCTTCACCCTTTTTTCAGGAGCATGGACTGATCCTACTCCCTTGGCCTTAAAAGAGCTGCTTTGGCTGTGAGGCCTTATTCATCATTGCAACATCTGCAGAAATCGGGCAAACCCCATAAACACCCTTTAAATGAAAGTGTAGGCCACCCGATGGGACAAGAGCCATATCTGAACAGCTGAAAGGGCCACAAACACCAGAAAACAAGGCTGCATTTTATAAATCTTGCTTGTATTTGATGTCACTTCCATCCCCTTTCCCCTGAAAACCTTGGTGTCCTCATTGCACACAGCCCTGCATCCAGTTCCCATTGCCACCAGGACCGTCCCTTCTATCCCATCTGTCACCCTGCCCTGTTCCATCACCCTCACCACTGGCACTGGCACTCCACACACACACCATGCCCACCTCAGGTTTTTATCACCAACATGCCCTACCCACCGCATCATTCTACATCACACCCTACCTACCTATTGCAGCCAGTCTGGACCACTATCTCATCAGATAAAGCACAGCAGACCCTTCTCTGCCTCAGCTGCCAACTTTTCCTCCTCCAATCCCCACACCAGTAGGCATTTATCAGGAAAAATTCACCTTTGAAGCCAAAAACCCAAGCAGGGGCTGGATGATGGGAAGAGGGGGCCCTTTCCATCCATGCTTGTCCAGATGCTGCGGCAAGTGCCACTATCCTAGGCTTGGCTCCCTCCTCAGCCCCAGACAAATGTGGCTTCCCTCTTGCTATTTAAAACCCATCCCAAGACCAGCACATGGTGGTTTCAGATTAACAAGCTGGTGGGCAGTGTCCCTGTCTGCTGTGGGGTGTCCCCATAGCAAAGCTGCTGCTGCCTCTGTGTCACACGAGTCCCTTTATTTACTGCCAGCTTTGTCTGATTTGTTAATTTAAGGAGGACCACCTCCTAAAACAGATCAGAAGCTCCAATTCCAGGGGAGAAGCAGCTCAGCTGTGGGTATGTATTGCATATATTTAAGGGTTTATTGCATCTACACGTCCCCTCTCAGTGCACTCTACCAGAATAGCTCTTTATCTGCAGACACAGCTCATTGACCTGGGCTGAACGTGGAGCCTGTTCCGAGGCGGACAACACAACCGAGATCATTTTGCTCCCTGAGTTGTGTCCCTCTGTTCAGCCCACTCCCCCTAAAGCCCACATGCTGCTCAGCCCACAGGAAAGAGCACAGAAACCCTCCTGCCATCCAGAGGTAGGCAGAAGGTGGGTATTTTGCTTCATACACAGTTTCAGAGATTTTGAAATCCAGACTGATGTGGAGCAGCAGCAACACCTGAAGTGTGGAAATTGCCTTAAGAAAGCCTTATTTTCAAGAGGATCATTCAGGTCTGAAGGTCAGTAAAGACCACGCAACTCTGTGAGGCACTTTCTTATCAATGCAATAGGACTATGATTTCTGATGGAAAATAGCTCTGTCCCTGATTTCACTTTACTCTCTATATCTGTGCTAATGTAATTACATAAACAGAAAAGAGAGAGTGTATATTTGTCCTTCTGCTACAGGCAAGAGTCATTTACAGTGATGCAAAACAGGTTAAAGCCCTGTCACATTGACACAGTAGGGTTTTACACCATGATTATGACAGTTCCCCCAAGGTCCCAGGCAGGATGAGAGCCCTATCAAATGAGGCATGGTATAAACACACCATGCAGTGAAATGACCTGGCCACAGTCCCACAGCAGGTTGATTGCAGGGGCAGGAATCACCCAAGGGCAGGTCACCCCAGCCTTCACACAGGTTTGCGCAATCGCAAGTAAGCAGTCACTTTAAAATCAGACTCACTATATAGGAAAACATGGTTTTGGGACACCATGGGTCCAGACATACATGCGAGGGGCCTCCTCTTTACAGCTCACAGCTGCACTCATGCTTTCTGTGGCAAACCAGGACCAAACCAGCACCATCAGTAGATGGTGACATCATTTAATATCTTTGCTTGCTTAGTGCACCTGGCCAAGACAAACTGCAGGTGTTTTATGTTGATTCGGGATGCAGGTGAAGAGTGCAGTGCTCTCAGGATTTAGCTTTACAGCAGGATGAGAGGCCTGGGGAGACCAACTCTGGGTAGAGGAAAAGAAATAGCCACAGAGAGGATTAACATAAGCAGTTGGAAGAGGATTGACAGTGGTGGAGCCTGGGTGATAAAAAACAGGCATAAAACACAAACTGACTTCAACACTCAGAAGGAACTCCAAAAACCCCACAGGGACATGGACGGACATTTATGTCATCCTTACAAGGCAGCTCCATGCAGATGGGGGTAACCGCTCAGGCCACAAACATCTGAAGGGCTGAAATGACAATCCACAAAGCCAGTGGATGGGGAGACCCTCAATTACAGTGAGTGCAACCTCTCAGCAATTTGTAGGACCACCTTGGTATTTTGTACCAAATACGTGTACCAATACACGCCATGGAGTGTATTCTCCTTTCCCCATGTCCAGTGGTGGCAGCGCAGTGATGAGATGACAGCATCTCTTGGGTAATGCCATCAAGTCACAGCATGCAAAGAGGAGGGCTGGAAGCTTTAGGGGCAACTTGTGGGGCTCCACCACCTTTGTTACTTTCTAAAGTTGTTAGTGCATGTAAATCAGAATAAATCTGATTTAAAAAGAACAGGAATTGTATTCTAACCCTGAGAACTACTCCAATTAATGGAAACACCAGTCTAGGATTCCTAGAAGACAAGCTGCATCCTAGGTTCAAAAGTCATCACGGTGAGTCTTTGGTGGGCAAGATTTTGTTTCCAATCAAGCACTCATCCTTTTTAAGCACCCCTGTCAAACAGCAACCTCATCCACAACATCATCCAAGAGGCTTTGCCTTGCTTATTCCAGTCATACATAAACAAAGAATACAATCTGCTTTTGAGGATTTAAAGTCTATGGATCTTGCTGTCAATGTTAAGGTGCTTGGCTGGTGCCATCAGCCCTGATGTGCCAGGTTGATTTCTTCTTTACCCCCTAATATTTTAGAAAGAGAGAAAGCATTACAGAAGAGAAAAGTGGGATTGCTTTTGCTTGCTGTTAGGGAAGGAAGGGAAACACTTCTGGTTCAGATTAGCAGGGCTGGATAATGACAGAGACCTGTCGCTATGAGCCCTTGCATTTCATCAGCACATGAGCTCCTTGTTGGTGCACTGTCCAGCCCCATTCCAACCATTAAAGTGGTGGCATTTTCAGCACTGTTTCACTCCAGAGGCTGTCCTGTAGGCTCAAATGTCTGGAGCTATTTACACTGCCTATCTTTACCCTCCTGTGTAGTTAATGGACAGAGTAGACACCACTCCGAGGCCTCACTTAGATACCCAAATTAGATGCCTACAGTTAGATGATACCTCCACTTTCTTACACACTCCCTTTCACGTCCTCCTCACACTGACAGATTGGTGCTAACAAACCCAGGCATCCACAAAACTAGGTGTCTCTTCTCCTAGGATTATATTACCCCAGGAACAAACTTCATCCTTTGCCTGGGAGCTATGGTTCAACTGCCTGTTGGCTGTCTGTATGCACAGATTATCATAGAATCATAGAAAAGTTAGGGTTGGAAACAAAGAAAAAGGCTCATCGACTTCCCTGCACTTTCATGCACATTAAAAAGAAGCCATGGATGAAGTGGGGGTTGGAACTGGATGATTGTAAGGTCCTTCCCAACCCAAACTATTCTATGATTCTATGATTCTAAATGCAGGACCAGCCTGCTGCACTCAGACACCTGTGTGGAGAGGCAGTGCCTTGCACACAGGGGTTGATTTGCACTGAGAATGGGAGGAGGAGAGAAAAACCACTCTCCAAAGGCTGCCCAAGCGGTCAGCTTGCCTCCGGCGGTCTCGCTTTGACACATTACACACTGGATTTGGGCTGTGAAGCTTTGGGTTGCAATACATCTGTAAAAGAAACAGCCGCCATAAAAGGAAGGGGGAAGGCTCCGGTTTTCCTGCAAAATATAGCCAGCAGGAATTAGAATGTGAAAGAAACACCCTCCAGGGTCTTCATAGAAGCTGTAAACCCAAGCAACTGTTTTGCCAGGTGTTACTGTGCAGCGCCTGCTGTTAAAGTGACTCTTTGCTGGCATCTCGCCTGTATCATCTTCCTGGTACCCCTGAGCCCAGTGGGCAGACAGCACCGCGTGGGGACAGCCAAGGGAGGTGATTACCCAGCGCTGCTCAGCAAGGGCTGGACCGGCGACAGGCTTTGAGCCTTGTCCATTAACTACTTTGAATGAAGTGTTGTCGTTTCCCAGCTGGGAGCGGGAAAGAGCACGGTGCCGCTTCCTGATGCTGTTGTTTTATTTTGCAGCGGCTTCCCCTTCCCGCTGTCTGAATGTCACAGATTACTTCACCGCTGTGCGAGCCTCCAGGGCGGGAGCAGAAGGGGAAGTGCTTTCCCAAAGCATCCCCAGTGCCCCAGCTGCTGCAGGGAAAAACCTGGAAGGGATGGAGGGAAAAACTCACCTTCTAGGATGCAAAAGCCATGCTAACGTCCGCAGACACCCATGGTTCCTGTTCTTGCTCCCATCTATTTAACCCCCCTGCACTAAGGCTCGCGGTGTCTTGCTGGCTCAGGAAACACAAGCCCCAGGCTGCTTTTTGGAGCCTGTCAGCAACGCTCTTTTGTCAAGCAGAGGCCTTCCTGTCAAGTGATACAAAGTGCTCGCTCTCCTTTTCCCCTTGGGAGCTGCACACGCTTCCTCCCGCAGCAGCCCCAGCCTTTGTCAGCCCAAGGGAGCAGGGCGGCTGGCAGGATGCCCGGGTGTCTGGCAGGGAGACGGCTCTGTAGGTCACCACCGCGTTGCATGCAAAGGGCCTGGGCAGGAAAGGAGGTGGGGAATTTGGGGGACCAGGCTGGAGAATGGCAGAGATCGCAGTTTGGATGAAGGGCAATGCTCTGTGCATGGCTTCAGAGCAAAGCAATTCCTGCAGCCATGCAGGATTGATGCCCCCATGCTAGGGACTGACCTACTGCAGGACAACATGCCACAATGGGAAAAGCAGCAGTGAGGACTACATCCAAAGCAATATATATGCTACTTCCTGACCCTTTCCAACCTGACTAGTGGCAGGCAGAAAACCAGAGGGTCTATGTGATCAAGTCAGAACAAGTGCCGCAGCCACATGATTTTATGTAGTTTACAGAAAGCTCATTCCCACAGCAGGAGTAAGCTGTCCAACCAGCACTGAACTGATGTACTCAGAACTATCAAGAGTAACTAAGAATAAGAAACCAAAGAGCCATGACATGATTTCCGCAGTGATGCTACACAAGCTACAGCAGCAGCAGTGAAAATGTCAAATTCTCCAGCATATGGGAGAAGCTCCTTTCAGCAAAGCATCCCTGTCTTCACTTATCTTTGAAACTTCTTTTGCCCATAGCCCTGTTTTGGGGAATTGGCTCCATATCAGCAAAATTACACACTTAGATTTGTACCCTGTACGTTGTACACACAAAATAAGTGAGGCCAAATCCAGTTCATTCTCCATATATTAATAACTAGCATGTTCAGCCCTGGGTAAAGAGCCGTGGGAGGGAGAGCAGCAGTTTGAGCTGGGGTGATCTAACACCGACCTACAACACTGCCACTATCAGGTGCAGCTTTGAGCAACCTGGTCTAATGGAAGGTGTCCCTTCCTAAGGCAGGGGGTTGGAACTGGATGAGCTTTAAGGTCCTTTCTAATCCAAATCATTCTGTGATTCTTGTCCTTGCTGCTTGGTTTAGAGAAAGCTCTTTCCTGTGTCTTGCATTTGTAAAGCAGAGACAAGGGTGCCAACTGCCTCTGTAAAGCATTTTAAGACCTCTCCACTACAAGGTCCAATGCCCATGAATTTCAGCAGGGCAGTGGCCTGAAGAAGGTAGAACACAGAGCTCAAAGGGTAGGCTGACACTACTAAAATAATTCTTTGCTTTAAGACAAAAATAAGATGCACATAAAAGTATTCTGCTCAATGTGTTCATTCTGAAAGAGATGGAAAGTGCTTTCATCAGTATGCAGAGAAAGGATAATTAAACAACAGAGATTGAGGCAGCATGGCGTGTCACTGCAACAGCATTGTTTGTGGGTTCCCCATTTAATTGTCAAATCAGAAACAACTGTCACGTCTGTGACATCTATTAACAGTTGAGTATTGTCAGAAGCAACTAAATTTACAACATTTTCGGTTTTTAAGCTTAAATACCAATTTAAAATCATTGGAGAAAATGCAAAAAGTCAGACTTGATGGAAAAATTAGTGTCTCAAGAAAGGCTTCTTCACCAGTTGCAAGGGGAGTCCTGAATCACATCCTCCTATAAGTAATTTTCCTTTTACTTACACTGCCAGAAAGATATTTCATTTTAATAGACAACACCAATAGAAAAGCCTATGGCTCACGTGCATCAGAACACCAAGAGTAGAGGACCACAGCAACAGCCTGGAGCAATCTTTGGTATAAAGCTTCCAGCCTGGGGGGCTCTGCAGAACAGGCAGTAAAACCTCAACCTGTATCAACTTCTTTGTAAAAGGATTGACTCTCAGACCACTTTTAACTCACCTAGCCTCCTCCTGCACCCACATGAGACAACCATGAGGGGAAAGTAGAGCAGTAGCGGTGCAATGCACATTGGCCTAAATCACTGCTGTGGCTGATGTTGGTTCTAATTAGGGCCAGTTTATAACAGCTGCTTACAGCAGCACTAAGGAATGGGTAGAGCACTGCTGGTAGGTGGTCTGGGGCAGCAGGCAGGTAGGACCACTTTTCTCATCAGTGGTACCAGCTTGTGAAGAGTGTCAGACACACAATCACAGTCGGCTACGGTTTGGTAGTGCACAGCACTGCTGTGCAGTAATTCAGGCTAGGAAGGATTAGCCACCACACAGCCCCATGGCTTCAAGAAGCATTTAAGCAGATAGGTTGCATTAAATCCCATGTCAACATGCAGCCTCTGGGTCTGATGTTCGGATTGAGCGAGTGAAACTCTCCCCTGATCTCTGAGGTGACGGGGAAAACACTATCCTCACATCCCTCAAGGCACAAAGAAAGTCTTTTCGTTCTCACTTCTTCTTTTCCACCCCTCTCAAAGCAATGGCATTCCTCACCAGCTGTAATCAGCATGCACACTCTCCCAAAGTGCCATTTAATACCGTCGCACAAAACAGCAGCGTGACCCACTTTGGGTTATTATGTGCAATAATTGCAAGGCACAGCAGCCCCAGCCTGCCAGGCTCCAAGAGGCTTTCTGCAAGGGCACTCGCTCAGTTCTCCCTTTCCATGGGCTCTCAGCTACATGCCTGAGAGGTGGACAGCATTTCTCTCCATCGCATCCACCCCCACCTCCACTTAATTTCATGCTTGGACTGTGACTGCACTAACAGGGCATATCTAGTTTCTCCCTCGTACGCTGATTAAACCGACATGGTGCTTTGCACAGTCTTTCACGGACTCCTTATCTCAGTAACAAGAGGGAGGAAAATGCACAAGGACAACTCCAAGCAAAGCAACACTGTCTCTCCTTTTCTGGCCCTGGCAGGAGTCTTTTTGGACTATGGTGTGCACACTCTTGTCAGGAAGCTGAGAGGGAAAAGTTCTGACGGCTCAAGGGCTTGTCAGGGCAGGCTGGTCCACGGTAAACAGCAAATTCTGGAGGTCTATTTAACAGTGTTCTCCAGCCTTTTCACTGTGTTTTTGAACCGTACCACATTGAGGAGGTGGGTAGAAATCAGAGCCCTGCAAGAGATGCCCTGGAGTCGGGGGAGTGGTACCTTTTCCTAGCACAATGCATGCCCATGAAAATCTGGATCATGGCTGTATATGCAGGGCACTGGAGCCCCAGCTGAGTGCTGCTACTTTACATCAGTTCAAAATTCACTACATTGGTTTTAAACAAATGATTTTCCCAATATTCCCTTCTTGTTCCCCAGGCTGCGGTGTTATTGAATGGATTCCAGCAAGCTGACAAAGCTTTTCTGGAGAAACATCTTGATTTAGGACTACGAGAAAGAAAAAAATGCACAGAACTATTAAATCAGGGGGGTTCATTTTCCTTGCGTTTCCAAATGGTGGTAAAGGAAGGAAATATTCTAAGGCCTACAATAATTCCAAAGGGAATTGCCACCGTATGAGGATAAATCAGTGTCAGAGCCATTGTTAGACAGAGATGGGAAAGAACTCTCCTGGGTTTAGGGTCTTGAGTAACTTCATACATAGAATGCCCAGGGCAGCACGAGGTACCCCAGGTCATCCATATGGAGCTGGCAGTTGGGACACCGAACCTATGGGATGCCTATATTCTTGGAGGGTAACAGAGCCTTGGCTAAGATTCCCCATGTACCAGCCAGTTATCTGTGTTTGGGAAACCAAATAGGAGCCCAGATTTTCACAATGCAGCTGTCTATGTTCAGCTCTCTGTACCATGAGCATAGAGAGACTCTGTTCATCTCCTCATAATGCAGGCACTTAAGACAGATCAGACAATTCCCACACCAGGTCTTCTAGCCCATAGCCCAGCATATCTCCTCAAAGACCCCGTTTGACAGGCTCTTCAGACAGCAATAGAGCAATGACTGCAGACACTGTAAAATAAGAATGGGCTCCGACTCAAAGCCTTCATCAATCCTATGATCTGAAGCTCTAAGACCCTTGGAAAATGCAAATGCATAAACTTGCCTTTCTCTCTTGCCTCCTTCTTGGGCTCTAGCCAGATACAAAACTGCTTTGGTACCATAAGACAGGCTTTTCACTCCTGATGGGCTTGTGAAGCACTCACAGCTCCTTTCAGCTCATACTAGAATCATTCAACACCTTTACAAGTTCCTTGGTTTCTCAAAGGAGCCAGCCCAGCATCTCCAGAGCCACTTATAGGAGAGCACAATGCAAATATAAAAGAACAGATTCTGTTTCCAAGCCACAGGCTAGAGGCTTTGCTTACAGAACCTCCAAATCCATCACGAGCATGTTCACTGCCTTTAAATCCCTTTGCTATAACCCTTGCAAAGGCGGCAGCACCTGGAAGAGGAACGAGGGGAGCTGATTTCAGATTGATTACCTGCGATATGCCTCACTGATGCAAAGGCACCAGCTTAGACCTCAGCTTTCCCAGCAGTTCCTTTGCTTTGAGTTTGAGAGAGGCTTGTTGTACTCACACACTACTACAGGTGACATTTGTTCAGTTTAAAACAGGCTGTTTTCAGGAGGAAATACCTTTGTTTGGCATGGGTTTTCTGATGGGACCAGAGCATTGCAACTTGCTATCACAATCGAATGGATCTAGGCCAAGTGGGTTATCATTCCAGATAGCCAGCCTGCTGGAAAGTGCTTTCACACACGTACACACACACACAGAGCTTGGCTGGGCTGGTTAAAATGCTGCAGCACTTATTGCTCCTTGAGGCCTATGAGTTCACTTCTAGGCTCCAGGCCAGCCTGAAAATCACATCACCTACATGAGCAGCAAGGTTGTAAGGAGATGTTTGTCAAGAAAACAAGATCATTCCTGAGCACCATTCCCCACAGGAGACATCTCAGCAACCCTGAAACCAAGACAGTAACTACTCAACACGTTGGGGACTATCCTGGGAGAGATCAGCCAAAAAATGACTGTCCACCACCACTAGTGAGAGGGTTGTCATGCTGGGGGAGAGAGCAGGAAGCACCTTCTAATGCCTGGCTCTTTTCTGCAGAGAAGCAGAGAAATTTTGAGTCATACTCCACCGCTTTTATGTCAAGTAAAAGGGCCAAAGAGGCATATAAAGGCCATAAATCATTTGTGCTGTCTAGAAAAGACAGCAGAGCACAGGTAGTTACCTTCCAAGGGCCTCCTTGCAAACACCAGCACAAGGGGTAAGGAGAGGATGCCAGGTAATCACAGGATGGTACACTCAAAGAGTCATGGAGCAATAGTGCATGGCCTTACATGGTCTACAGGGCACCTCATTTACAGATATGCTTCCAAAGGAGATGATTGCAAACCACCATGGGTCTCTTTCCCCCACCAGAGCAACACATGATGGGCTGACAGCAAGGCAGAGAAATGCCCCTCAGAGCTCAGGATTGATCTAAACACAGAACAAGGTCCCTTTCCCTAAATCCTGGCAGGGATAGTCATACTGGCCCTTGACAAACCCATCCCGCTGTGTCCTCCCTCTGGTGCATCAGCTTCAGCTGGATCACAGTGGGGTGGGAACTGGTTCTGAGACATGAGGGAGGATTAGGCAGCCTTGTCAGGCCAGATTCTGATACCCCACAAGCACATGCTATCACTGAGGAAGCCAGTGGGGTTTGGATCATCATATGGGGATTAAATTTATGCTAAAGACAAGCTATATTAAGAGCAATCCCCTACTGCATCATGATGTAACAATCTGCATGAAAACAGGTATTGATATCATCAGGTTTCCCATCTCTAATAGCCATCTTATTCTTACTTTGTTTTAATTCTTGCTGTTAAGAGGTAGCTCATTATTTGGAGGGGGGGGCTGGTTATGCTTGTTTCACATTAAATCGTGGCAGCCATGTGCAGAGAAGCACGGCACTTCCCCTCTCCCACCGGGTAAGCTGCAGCACAAAGGCTTGGGGCTGATCTCACATCCTCTTCAACAATTAAAAGTCAAGGCCAGCAGCACAGCCAAAACTTGACACGCTCTTTAGAGAACAAAGGTCGCAAGATTGAAGTCTTCACTCCCCGCTTTGGCTGAAGCGGCATGAAACATCCTCTTCAAAACCTAAAGGCAGTTGAATCTTTATCAGGTGATGATGGCTTTTTGGAGAATAAAGACGACTGACCTCTGTGTCTTCCCTCCTACTGTTCCACAAGAAACCTCTGAGCCACCTAATTAGTATAAATCATTTTCCAGTAAGTGCTCCTGCCCCATGACGGCCTCATCAGACACCAGGTCCGGAGATAAAGTTCCTGATGGCCGCGATAGCAGCCAGGTCAATGCTGAGTATGACGGTTGAAGCAAGCCAGAAGCCGGATGGTTACAGGCTATGGTTGGCTCCAGCTCCCTAAGGAGCAGAGCAGGCTGAGGTGGTCATTGCAGAGCTGCAGATGTGACCTCCAAAAAGCCACATCACCACCGGGTCAGGGGACATGGGGCTAGAGAGGACAACAGCTGGGTAGGAAACGAGCCGAAGAAGTACTGCATTAGAAACCCCAGCCCTCCTGGTGCTTGTGCATAAATAGTGTTTGAAAAATTAAATCAAATAAAAAGTCATTAAATGGTTAAATGGTTAATTTCATGGCTGCACTTATAAAGCTGACAGAAATCAGTGCAGCCACAGGGAGGCCCTGCCCAAGCCTGACAACACCAACACCTCTCCCCCAAGAATGAGGCTTCACTAAGTAATCTGGTTTGGGCTAATTTCAGATTAATCCTCACAGCACGTTGCTTGGTCAGCCCAGGAGCCTCACTCTTGAAAGACAGACTCATAGGACAACAGTCAAACATCTTCTTGTCCATCATGGGGTAGAGCTGACATCCATCCCAGAGAGTCTCGAGGTTCTTCTTGATCATAGTCCCCTCTTGAAGCTCCCTGCTTCATCCAGCATGTTGAAATTCCTGTTCAAAGGAAGCCTCCAGCTTAAGGAGGCTTTGTGTGCCTGGTGAACAACACCTAACATCACCCCAACTCCACCTTCTTTATTCAAGGCAAGGATGACCCATGAGGAGAACCTACAAGAGTGGTCTGAAATTGCCTTGGGATTCATAGGATTCACCTTAACTCCTTCCCACCACCTCAGGCTCTGGAAGTGCAAACTGACTGCATTTCCCCCACACTTTGGCTTGCTTCTAGCCTATCTCCTGTCCCAGCACAGAGCCTTCCCTATGTTCCTCCAGCAGCCAGGGAAAACCCTCAGAGAAAGGGTATTTTTAGGAGCTGTTTTATCCTATCAATTTAAACAGCAAGTGGCATTTTCCTATCATTAGCCTAACAAAAATAGAAAGCTCAAGGCACTGCAGAATCAGACCTTTCACTTCCATGGAGAACTCAAAGACCTAAATCTGAGCTCTTTCAAGCTCAGCCTCAAAATGCAAAGATAAAACCAAGCAACCCCCACCAGCACCAAGAAGACATTTACATTAGGCTATGAACTTGGAGAGACCTATATCCAAAGGAACACTACAGCAATATCAAGCCAAGTCTTTCCTCCCATCACGGTGTGGTCACTCCCTAGGTACTCATGTAGTAAGAAGGGAGAGTCAGGTCATTAATCCAGCAGAAAATGTTCTGTTGCATTAGTGTTATGAGTTGGATTGGCCCAATGCAGCCAGAGAAGTGTGAGAAGGGAGCAGGCAGCCAGCAGCAGAATAGGCTGTGGGGAAAGAAGGGCCTTCAGAATGAAACTCACCTGAAAATATGATTTTTACATGAAACAGTCTCTGCTGACAAACAGTTCTTTATCCCAGCACGGCAAGCTGCTAAGGCAGAACTTCCCTCGTGCAGTTCCCTGCTTGAGATATGCTGCAGAAGCCAGTACTGCCTCCGTGTGCCCTATTTGCTTGGGGATTAAGACAAAACATTTCTAGCCATGTCCTTAATTAATAAGTACTCATTTCATGCATTGATCTACTCCACTTTTACAAAGCCAAACTCAAAATCTTCATCCAGTACCACTAAAGTGAGTGGGACTGCAATGCCTGGGTGCAGGCAGAACCACTCCTCAAAGTGACTTCAGTGCTGAGGCTCAGGAAACAAGACTGATATAACACGAGGTACCTTTGATCAGGTTATACTAATTGATGCTTCAATTCCAGTACGTATTTCTAGTTTTGAAAACTTTCTCTTCCCTTAAAAAAAACATAAGAGGGGGAAAAATCCCAAATTTTCTTCAGTTTTCTTTCATGGAATGCTAAAGAAATTCTAAAAGATGGATGGATAAAGAGGAATAAGTTTAACTCTGGAATCAACTGGATTAATACTGCTAGGGTCCTGCATCAAAGTTTATCCCTAGAAATCTGGATTCAGGTTTATCAGACATTAATTACCTACATACATATAAAAAAAATAACACCATCTCTCCCTAAAAATCAGTGATTAAAACCCAAAATTGATAAAGAAGTCACAATGGATGAACACACACATGCATTCACACTGCTACTTACTAACCACAGCCCCTAATAGGAGATAATGGAAGCTGCTTTCAAATGAAACGTCTAAATGGGTCTAGAGCTTGTTTTCTCCAAACTCAGCCAGGCATTACTGCTGCCACAGCCACTTTCAATCAAGCTTTTGCTGCAAAGCAAAACAAAGGAAGAAGTTAAATCCATGGGAGATTTCCAATGAATACTTAAAAATCTTTTCATGGGACAGAGTGAGGGAACTCTGTACCAGCAATGACCTCAGAAATCTGGTGCGTTCACTACACTGCAGGCTGTTCCCTCTCTCCACTAGATTGTAATTAGCTAATTCAAGGCCTTGTATGGAGGAGGAAAGAGTAGTGCTTAAGCAGCAGAAAGTTCAGCCCAACCGGCTGTGTGCTTGGAATACCATACACAAATACCAAGAGCCTTTTGGGGACTGTCATTTTACACAGTTAAAGGTAGACAAACGGCCACTTGGAGCTTTTCAAAGGACCACGTACACTGATCGTGTACCCTTGCATGCAGCCGCAGCAGCTCTTCTTATATCGTTATGTCTTTAATATCTTGTTATATCTTTAGGCATTGGAATAGGCTGCCCAAGGAAGTTGTGGCTGCCCCATCCCTGGCAGTGTTTGAGACCAGGTTGGATGGGGCTTGGAGCAACCTGCTCTGGTGGAAGGTGTCCCTGCCCATGACAGGAGGTTGGAACTGGATGCGCTCCTTTCCAATCCAAACCAGTCTGGGATTCTATGATTCTATGACCAGATACATGCCCAGATTCGTGCATCACACATACACCTTACAATGCCATGGGGATGTAGGTGTGGGAAGAGGTGCCGCCACACTGTACATGTGCAGATTAGTGACCACGCAGACCACAACACACAACCAGAGGCATTTTCCCTGCCTGCCTGTTTCTCCCCCATAAGCTCCTTTCACCCGTCTGAAGGAACAAAGCCAGTGGCTGACAGATTCAGCAGAAGTGCCTTGTTGCGCAGAAGAAAGAGACACTTTAACTCAGCTGTCAATAAGTTTTGCCCATTTACATGTGTGCAGAACACTTTGAATAAATTACGTTTCCAGGATTTAGCTCCACGACACCGGCCTAACAAAAGCAGACTTACAGCTCTGGGTGAGGGCAAGGGGCCGAGGGGGAAACACATTTGCACAAGATAAAACCCCTTGCAGAACCGTGAGGGCAAAATGGGTTGGTGCTTTTCTTTGACGAGTGTGGCTTTTACATCACTTTCAGATACATTTTCTGCTTTAAAAAGATGAGTTTGCATCAAACAGAGATGAGTTTGCATCAAACAGAAAGAGCCAGTTCTAAGTATGGTCTCTGTGGGGGTGAGGATGGTTTTGCTTTTTTAATTATAGATCCAATGAAAGTAAAAATGATGACAGACTCACGGAGTGCTGTTGATGTCAGGTGGAGATGTGCCCCTTTGGGGGTCAGATTTTACTTGGAGAGTGAAATCTGCTTTTTCCAGCTTTTAGAAGGACCAGCAGCCAACAAGACAGTGGCTGGGGTTTATATGTGAAATATGCACACATACCATAGAATCATAGAATGATTTGTGTTGGAAGGGACCTTAATATCATCCAGTTCCAACCCCCTGCCATGAGCAGGGACACCTTCCACTAGAGCAACTTGCTCCAAGCCCTGTCCAACCTGCCCTCGAACACTGCCAGGGATGGGGCAGCCACAGCTTCTCTGGGCACCCCGTGCCAGCGCCTCAGCACCCTCACAGGGAAGAGCTTCTTCCTTATACCTAATTGGAATTTCCCCAATATTTAGATTTATATGTCCCAGATGACAACTCTTTATTGGAGAAAATTTACCTGTGGGGAGTGAAATGGAGGAGGGTGCAGTCTCTTATACCACTTGCAGGGCAGGAAAAGCAACTTTCTCCTGGACCGGTGCTATACCAGAGGAACAGCTTCAGCATTTTGCTAAGTAAGAGACCTAAAGAGGCAAAACCCACTGGGGTTAAGTCAGTGGAATTTGTGCAGAAAAATATTGGGAAATGAGGTTTCCTGATTATTGAAAGGAGACTATCACATGCCAGCTGCTTCCCTCTGTCTTTACTTGCCTGCAGGGAAATAATTACATAGACTGGTGCTAGAATGGGTTTAATCAAACACAAGTTTGTGCCCCCACAAGAGACTAAGTAGATGAAGCTCCCAGCTCTGTTCCAGGCAGGACAATCCAGCCACTCTAACGCTACACACTGATCCTCACATCCTTCAGATTGTAATGCCATGAAACAAAGCCTGGCTGCCTTCCATGGCTGTATTGCTCAGTGACTTTAATAAAAACAAGTGAGGTAAAATAGCTCCATGAGGCTGGATGCTTAGGCAGGTTCCCCATGAAAATGACAAGTGAAACAGGTTCTGTGGTGCTCCGATGACAGCAGTTTGGGATGGGCAGCCAAAAAGAGCTAAAAAAGGCATGATCCCTTCCTCCTCAAAGGCAGCAAACCCGAATTCCTGACCTCCCTGATATGAAAACCAAATACACTGAAAGAGAAAGAAAAGGAAACCACCAACATCACAGCTTCATGTTTATATCAGTGGGAACACACTGAACCTTTCTTCACCGCCTCAAACAGATGAGCGACTCATTCCCTTCACAGCAGCAACCCTCACAGCCACTGCTACCAAAAGGAACAACATGAAAATAGGTATCCATCTCAGTTAGGTGAGTTCTCTGCCCCCAGTACCCACCAGCAAGCAGTGCTTGACAAATGATACGGGAAATCCTTTGGAAAACTTCTTATTGCCATCCAAAACGGCCTCTCTGCAATTACCACCCTAAGCCAGTCAAAACCACTGCCAGAAGCGTGCTGATTTCAATGTTAATCTTATCTGCAGGAGAGTATCCAGGGCATCAGCTTTACTGGTGTTTCCAGGAAGAGGAGCCCTAATCAAGCATTTCTGTCTGTGAATAACAGACAAGGAACGTCTCTGCTTGGGCAGTAGCAGCTTGTGAAGAATTAACAAAACAGTGTAAAATCTGCTTTGGAAGCAAGGGAGAGCTAGCAGAGGGTTTGATTGCTGCCTTATCAGCCTCAAGTTGCATGAGTAGAGCTTTAGATTGGGTATTAGGAAGAATTTCTTCCCCGAAAGGGTTGTCAAGCATTGGAACAGGCTGCCCAGGGAAGTGGTGGAGTCACCATAGAATCATAGAACGGTTAGGGGTGGAAAGGACCTTAAGATCTAATTCCAAGCCCAAGGCCCTATCTAACCTGGCCTTGAACACTTCCAGGGATGAAGCATTTACCACTCCATTGGGCAACCCACTCCAGTGCCTCACCACCCTCACAGTAAAGAACTTCTTCCTTATATCTAACCTGAACTTCCCCTGTTTAAGTTTAAACCCATCACCCCTTATCCTATTGTTTCAGTAGCTAGTGAAGAGTCCCTCTCCAGCATCCCTATAGCTCCCCTTCAGATACTGGAAGGCTCCTCTGAGGTCTCCACGCAGCCTTCTCTTCTCCAGGATGAACAGCCCCAACTTCCTCAGCCTCCTTGGAGGTATTTAAAAGATGTGCAGATGTGGCACTTACAGATATGTTCACTGGTGGACCTGGCTGTGTTAGGTTTACGGTCAGACTTGATCTTGAAGGACTTTTCCAACCTAAACAATTCTATGATTCTATGATTCCACCAGTACAGATGCTGCAAGGACAAGGCTGACCCATGAACAACCTGTCACTCCAAGCTAGCCTAACCAAATCTGCAAGGTCAAATGCAGCCCTATGGAACTGGTCTGCCGTGCTAGATACCAATCACCCAAAATGGAACTCTCTGCCTAATATACTGAAGGGTTTAATTATTAAAATAATTGGAGTCATTACTGATTTCCCTCAAGCTTCAGCTCCTGCAGCATGGCAGTAATGTGAAAGCTGCAGTCCAAAAAACCCACATGTTTTTAGAGAACTCTGAATGTGCAGCAGAAATAGTCAAAGAACCACAAGGTACTTCAGGTATGAACCTGAGCCTAACCAGCCCCAGCTTAGTGACCTGACCCATAGCTCTGGAAGGCACCGAATGGGTCATGTTGACTTTTTACTAGAGAATAGCCCTGAAAAAGAAAAGCAAATGTTTACAAGCTCTTTTTCATACCAACTGGGCCTGGTCATTCCCAACCAAACCCCATGATCCTGTATGGTCAGCAGCCTGAGTTTGTCAAGGATAATTGCTAATGTTGGGATGGCTGCTCCTAAGCAAGTAAAAGCACTTTCAAGTGTGTGCATGTATGCAGATTTGCCATGGCACTTCTTAGAGATCTGACAACACACAGTAAAGGGTCAACAGTTCTCTCTGGAAGGCTGCAAGATAACGCTCCCTGCAGTCAAAGAGACTTACTTATTTTGTAGGCTCCTTATCAGTTGTTATTGTAAGTAAAGCAGTACTATGTCAACCGCCCCTTCGTTTTGACCTCACCATGGGCAGGACCCACTAAGATCCCATGGAATGTGAAATAATCATTAATACAGGCTCCGTGGCAGTGCTAATAAATCATACAGCTCAACATCTTTTAACAAAGCAATAAAACTCCACCAAAGACACACCAGTAAACTGCACATAGGAGAGCTCTTCCACCCCCAGCCTCTTCCCTCACATTCCAAAACTGTGGAAAAGCAGGAGTGAATGTTGGCTCCCATTCTCTAATCCCCAAATCCCCAATTACACCAAGGGAGCTGTAGATAACACAGATTTAAGACCCGGAAAGAAGCTTCTTCCAGAGGTAGAAGAAAGGTGTTAAATCAACAATCCTTGGTAATGGATTCATTTACCATGACACTTCTCCATGTGCAGACATTCAGGCAGCATAATGTCTATAGACCTTTGGCCTCCCATGCAAGTCCTTAAGAGAGGGGTTTGCTGGTACCTGGGCCTTCTGCAACGAGCTGAATTTCATAGCATGAGGAGATTTGCCTGTGTAAGGAAGTGGGCTGGTTCACACATTAATCCTTCCAACACTCACTGAAGCCTGAGGGTGAATGCATGTTTATTGGCTTAAAATTAGCCTTTTCTTTACCACTTCAAAGAAACCACTCCTGATTTCCACCCGGACATGCTCAAAAACAGACTTCATCAAGACTCCTTCACCTCTACCTTCAGACACACAGACTGCAGGCACCTGAGTGGTCCCTCACCGCCCTTTACAAGAGTGAAAGGTGCTTTTAGGGTATGATGCATCTCAGTCCCATGCAGGTATATCCCGCTCTGCATCATAGCAGGGCCTGGACAACCTTCTCTCCTTCACACTGCCAGAGGTACCGTCAAGGCTCTGCACAGTACACTTTTTATTGGTGGCTTTTCCAAACTGCTGCCATGATTTGTTGCTCCTTCTCATGACAGTGAGGCTCCAGGCCACCATGTCTACCTTTTCTGGTTCACACGAAGCAGAAGGTGTATCAACCCTATACCTAGCCATGGTGAAGGCCACCAAGTCCTCTGTGTGCACCACCAGCCTTGTCAGCAAGGGCAGGATTTACAGCAATGAATCAGAGAAGAAAGTTTTGCTTCCACCACGCACAACTCCTCCTCCTTAATCCAGCTACAATCCCTCTGCTAGGACACTTAAACAAATAGTCATGTTTTCAGGGTCACTGGGAAATGATGTTGTTTTCATCAAACAGAACTGCCTGAACCTGATTTACTGTTTTACTGTACATCCCGCCTGTGCTTCACAAAGAAAACACCACACAAGGTTGCAGGTCCTTGAGACCCTCCTGCTTGGCCTAATTTCTTCATGGTGATGACAAAACCCCAAGGGCTATTAGTCCTTCCCACTCTGGGTTATAAACTGATCACCAGGGGGGAAGAAAAGCACCCCTTCCCTCAAATACATGTAATATTATACACTTAGGAGCAATCGGCTTGTGTGTGAAGCTCCTAGATGCAGTTATTTGCTGACAGTGACCAGAAGGTACCATGGGTGAACTGTGATGTGTCCTCAGGCACCCACACCAAGCAGGGAGGAGTTGGGGGCTCTGGGCAAGGGTGGTCTAACCTCAGCAGAGGATATCAGGGAGCTAAGGAGCGAGCTAGAGCTCAACCAGGCTCAGGCTCGGAATAAAAAACCTCAGTGAGGACTTGCCTGTGTTTTAGCCAGAGGGTTTAATTACTGGCACTGCATACAGATAGATGAGCAGTAACCATATATAGCATCACCGCTGACTATCCTAGGAACTTAAATATGGCCAGGACTCAGCTCTTGGATTCACCTAAATTTAGGTGTCTAACTCCCATTGTGATCTGCAGAGAGATGGTCAATACTAGCTCAGTGCCCTGCTTACTAACATCTCCATCCACTTTGAGGGCAGATCAGACATCAATACATAGAACACTGAATCTGAGAACTGAACACCTCTCACAGTGCCTTGGCTTCATGCTGTAGGACCGTATTTCCGTGTGTGGTGGGGTGAGCCCCATGGAGGCTGGAAAAAACAAAGGAATCCCCTGGAGCACCTACCCCATGTGTAACCACCTTCTCACACTCCCCAGTGGTATACAGGCTCCTTGCCCAGCCAAAGACCCATGCACCAGCACAGCTATATTATATAGATTATTACATAATTATATAGATTATATAAAATCCATATATATAATCTATGTATAGATTATATATAGAGATAATAATCTATAATATAGGTTATTATAGGAAAATAACCTATAGGCCTACAGGTGCAGGGGGATCAGATCTACCTGAGCAGGAGCACACAGCCAAGTGCATGTTAAGTCTGCACCCTCAGAGTTTATCAGGGATGTACTGATGCTCCTTACAGGCTGCTGCCTGCTTAAGAGGGGAGCCCTGTGTGCAAGCAGCGGTTTTCAGTTCTCGTTCTCACTAAATCCTCAATCCAAACCTTTCCCTTTGGCTGGAAGTCTGCAAACACTAGCAAAACCTTTCCCGTTAATCTTTCTTCATCTCACTAAACCAACACAGACTGTCTGTCTCCAGGGAAGGCTGTCACAGGATATGGGGGAGGAATCTATCATTTTGTAATGCACGGAAATATAACTTACATTTATCAAAGGCATTTTCTCTAAAAAACAAGTAGGCAGCAAAGATAGGGAGGCCAAACCCCCATTGCCTTCATTGCAAGCTACTGTGCTAAGCAATGGTCTGAGCAAACCCAGTTAATTTGATATGTAGATTGCACAGATTAGCAATTGTGTTCCAATAGTAAAGTCCACCAGGAGCCCCTCTCGCTTATGTTTCTGTACAGCTCCTCATTTGTCACCATAACACATAACAGCACCTATCTAAATCCCTTCAATTTATGTACTGCCAGGTATGCGTCCCTGGCTTCCAGCAGCACTTTCTAACCAAGAAATATGGAGAGCTCTCAAAACTTTAACTCTGAAAACTCTCCAACGTCTACACCAGCTGTAAAAGCAAAAACCTTGACGCTGAGGCATCAAGTGGCTCAATTTCACTGTTATCACCGAAGTTTGGAACCAAACTGAACTGTCCTGAGAACACAATTTCTGATGGGCTTCACACTTCAACCATCAGGGCTCCTGCCCCCTCCAACACCTCTGGCTCGATCCAAATTTAACTCTCAATAGGATCAGATCCAAATGTGCCACCCTGGGCACAGTAACAACCCAACCGAGGGGGGCACAGAATCATAGAATCACAGAATGGTTTGGGTTGGAAAGCACCTTAAGATTATCCAGTTCCAACCCCCTGCCATGGGCAGGGACACCACATGCTAAACCATGCCACCCAAGGCACGTAAGGTGAAAAAACCTCTGAAAGCTGAAAAATGCTGCACTATCTATTCCTAGAGTAGAAATTATTCTTTCAGCCTGATGAACACTTATCTCCCAAGTAAAATTGCCTGACCTAGAAGTACATTGTCAAAATTGCATGAGACTCTAGCGACATTTATTTTAAAGCCAGAGATGCCCCTCTAAAATGAAGAGGTTTGTAAAGCTGGAAAAGAATCACAGTGATAACAGAGGGGTAAGGAAAGATTTTGGGGTGGGGGGTGTACTGAATCAACTGAAGAAACATGTTCTGCCGGCTAAAATAAAGAAAGCAAGATGTCTGATGAATAGTTCTACTGATAGTGAATGGATTTCTATATTTCTACAAACATGAGCACTTCATAAATACCCTGAAATATTCTGTCATCGCCAGACAGAACATGCCAGTTTTCTATAAATACAGACATCTGGCAGTGGTTTCTTCTACTGTTATGGATTTCTGGTGTGAAGAATGCTACTTTGTAAGCAAATGTATGTTGGAAATTATTTTCATATGCGACAGGTTACATTAAAGAGCAAGAAAGATTTGCTGGGCAGAAGCGCGTAACAAAAACACTGTGTTCCCATACTGCTCCTGACTCACTGTACGAGGTTGCCTGCACCATACTTCAGGCATAAAATACACTCCTCCAAGCAGTGCTGTGAATCCTAATTAAAATGTGCTCACAAATTGCATTGAAACTTGAAAATGATACTTGGTGTTTGGCGTCATAATTCCAGCCATGGAGGGAACATCACTGAGAAAACAGTAAGTATTCAGTATCAGTGAAGAACAGCATGTGTGCAAACCTCCTGAGGGGTGTCACAAGCAACAGGCAGGTATAGAAAACCCAGGGCTATAGGGGCTGTACCACGACTGACTTTTCTTTTGGTAGGATTTCCAGCCAGATCTCTGTCCTGGTCCATGATGCAACCATTCACAGTATTGCATCAGGCAGAGAGAAAGCTGGGGACATACGGGGTCACTGCAAAGATGTGAGCATGGGGGGACACACTACATCACCTGGGCTTGCTCAGGCTGAAGATGGACAGTAATCTCACACTCCAAGGGTGACAGAAGACATCTTTGTGTAAGGACGAGGGTTATGCTTTCTGTCTGCATCTGCCTTGCTCACCAGGCTCCCTATAACAAAATCATTAGCATCAGCAGGTAAATCAATTTTTGGCTGCAAAACTTTCCTTTCTGGTTAACATAAGCCAAGTGTAAACAGTCCCTCACAGGTTAACAAAAGCCAGCAACCCAAACAGGGATAACACCTCAAGAAAAGGGGAGCCAGAGTTGGGGGGAAGTTGAAAAGAAAATGAATCACAAGCTTTCCTCACTTTTGCCAGTGATCAGGCATTTAGGGTGACTCTGTTGCTCCTCACCCCCTTTAAACCCTGGTTGGGGTGAATATTTTCCAACTGGAGCCATCAAAAGAGCAGGACCCAGAGCTGCTCTCAGCATCCAGCCCCAGCTGCCCATCTTCCCCTTTCCCTTCAGTAAACACCACTAATTCACCAGCTCCATTAGCACTCTTTTTTTCTCTCTGAAATCACCCTGAAAGCGTTTTGGAACCAAAGACAAAGAGACCCACTAAACCCAAAGTCTCCAGACAGCTCTCAGCATGTGTCACAGACTTGCTTAAAAAATCCAAATAAAGACAAACCCAAGGAGCCTCAATACCCTGTGTTATCTTTGCAGGCTGGCTGCAGCCTTATCAGCTCTGACAGAAACCAGCATTGAAGAAAAATCCAGTAGCCTTTGGGTGGAAGCTGGTTCCTAAGAAAACACACAGGCAAATTGCTGGAAGTTGGTACAAGAGGAGAGGGTGAGTGGGTAAGAGACGGCCTGAAAGCCTTCACCATTAGCTCGCTGTTCTCCATCAGGAAATATGCTGCTATGCATGATCTTTATATAATTCACTTCTCAGACTTCACACCCACTACTCAGGCCAAGAGCTACAAGGGTGAACAATGACTCAAAATGCTGCTTGATCTCATTAGGGACCAGTGGAGTCCAGGCAAAGCCACCAGCTCTTGGTACCAGGTTTTGAAGCACATCAGAAATGGAAGACAGAAGATCACGTCCAACACTGGTGTCAAGTACCACTGTCCTGATGGAGAAGGATAATGATGTCTTTTTCCCCACCCTCACTTATAATAAAGATGCTCTTTTCTGGATAAACTCTCCATGGAATAACGTAAAGAAGAGGCCCTTAGTGACATGGTTTAGTGGTGGACTTGGCAGTGCAGGGGTAACAGTTGGATCTGATGATCTTAAAGGTCTTTTCCAACCTGATTGATTCTATGATTTTTATCACAAAAAGAAAAGCCCTGTTTGCTCTCACACGTAACTCACCACTCACAGATTTTGGCAGCCACCTTGCACAGGAGCTGGACTTTCCCTTTGCAAGGTTGTGAGGGTCCCGCTCTTGAAAAAGGGATAAAACAGTCATAAAACTCCTTTGCTTGACATGAATTGATGGGCAGAATGAGCTAGAGAGAGAAGAGCTGTCTCAAGGCCAAGGGCTGCTTTTCAGCATCTCACTTATAACATGACAGAGGGAACAGATGGGGGGAAGGCCGTCTGCCTCTTGTCAACCCCAGAGGGACGGACGGACAGACAGATGCTCCTCAGGGAGCTGCCCTGGCACTAGAAACTCCTCTGATACAGGGTAAGCGGCTTTCTACCACTGACCTGACCTTCTTTTCCCCAAAGAGTCCTCACAAATCTTCCTCAACAGCCAGCAAAGCTTGAAGTGACACAGCTGGGCCCCCAAAATGTCCTTTTTTCCCTTTTCTTTATTTCCAAGTTTTTCCCAAGGTAACATTGCAGGAGAGCCAGAGGAACGAAGCAAAGGGAACTGCAAATGTGGAGGGTGCAAAACCAGGCTCAGGCCCTCACACCACAGCACCCAAAAATCATAAAGCAGACTTCAAAATAGCAGGGCTGGTTTAGAGGAGTCATTCAAAATGTGCTTTGGTTCTTTATTTCCCTCCTGGTGCCTAAGCAAGGTTGATGCACGCAACTCTTATTTTCTATCTACCCTTCAAAATCATCAAGGATGAAACGTTACAGGTTAGGTTCTCTTTTTCACCAACTGAAAGCCAAATTATTTCCCAATTCCATTCCCAGAAAAATCATTGTATGGTGAAAAACCCAGCATCAGAATCCTTGTGAAACAGTTGCTACCACTTCAGCCTACTCTTAGTTCCTCTGTATTTCCAATAACTGTAGCATACTGTGTAACACGTCCTCAGCAAGTGTTTCTTCAAATACAAGCAACGTTCAGGAGCTTAAAAGTAAGCATGTGCTCAAACACTTGGTAAAAGTGGTGTCTGAGATCAGAATCTTCTGCAGGTACAAAAGTGCATTGAAGTACTTGGGTTTGTACTTCCCCTTGAGTGCCTCCAGTGTCACACTGCATGGGTTTCAGTGGATTCAGACCAGGATGAATTCAAACTGATGTGTCATACACTATTTTCCTTGTTTTATTTGATTTTAATTACTTCTTAACAGCCCTGCTGTTTGAAAAATCTCTCTCAATTGAGGGTGTTGGTTCTGCCTAGGGCTGCTTGGCCCTTTTCCACTGAAATGCCCTTTCAACAACCAGCCACCTCAAGCCTTTCCAAGCAAAACCAAATCATTTGGAAGAGCCTCTTTTTCTGTGCCTGCATGAAAATTTGCCCTTCTCAACCCTTTTCCCGTCCCCTAGATTTTAGGCTGGCTTTTCTTTGCACCTTTCCAGTAGGGAATAGAAACCCATGGTGGCTCCAGTGGGATGTAGAGCAATGTTTGGGAGCAGTGGGACCTTAGAATCGTAGAATCATAGAATAGTTTGGGTTGGAAGGGACCTTCAAAGATCATGTAGTCCAACCTCCCTGCAATGAGCAGGGACATCTTCAACTAGATCAACCTTGTTATTAGCACACATGGAAGCACACTGCTGCTGCTGCTTATGATTATTATTAATTATATTCATGTATTTATTATTAATATCATGCAATTACAATAATAATGTTTTAATAATCTCTGTAATTGTTTCTTTTCATTTGAGGACTTTTGATAGTTGTTTCCATAAAAAACAAGCATGGTGCAATGCCCAAGTCTCCCTAAAGCCAACGATGAAGTTTGTACCAAGCAGAGAGGGGATGACTGGGCTTGCAATTCCACATACAAACCACATCAGGTACACGGTGCAAGCTCCTCAGCCTGTGCATGAATGATACATTTGCACCTATTTCACCTTGGGCACTTGCCCAGGGTTTGGGCACAAGATTATCTGTCCTGTAGCATAGTATTGCAGCAGCAGCGAGAAATCCTTATCAAGGCAACGTCTGCTTTGCACAGGGTGGTACAGGTGAATATGGGATCTCTCTTTTCTCAGGTTTATGTGGGTAAAATAGAACATTGGGTCTGGTTTTTCGAGGGGGCCTTTGTCAGAGCAAAACTAAGTCTCTATACAAAGAGCTATTAGTAACTTACATTGAAGACTATAGCTGTCTCATTCATTCTGGGTTTGACAGCCCTCAACACAACAAAACAGCTTTGATACAATCTGGTGCAATTGGAACCCCAATACTGGAAAAAATCACACCAGCTATAATAACAACTTTGCCTTACACTGTGTTCATGCTATCAACCAAAACCATTGCTCATTTGCTGACCTGATCCAAGAGCAGTATTAAACATTTTAGGTGTTGTAGTCCTCCTTGATCTCTGCCTTAACATCCATCTTGTAGCAAAATACCCTCCAACACATGCCACAGACAGAAGGCCCCGCTCTGGTTTTAAAGCTGGGATACAGCAGAAAGCTTACTCAATTATGTTGGTGCATTTTTCATCTCCCTCAGACAAGTTATTCATTTGCTGGTTGGGTTTTTATGCATTTAGTATAGGATCTATATTACTTTGCAGAGCTAAAACACCTGCAAGTATGCAAACAAAAAGATCTAAATCAAGAGGCCATCGAAAGCCACTTATAAATAATAAAAGCTTATTCCTCTCTGCTGCTGTTTCAATCAGTGTCCCTTTGAATTCTGCACTGCACATTTCTTCTTTCAAACACTTGTCTCAGTGGAAGTTCAATGCCAGTTTTCCTTCTGGAGAAAGAAACCCCAAAGATGTATTTTCAACCTCCCGGCTCAGCGTTTCCCAGATATTTTGAATCAGGGACTGCTGCCAAGATTCACATTTTTCCACAGATCACCGCACACCCTCACGCTCTCAGCAGAAATCCATCGTGGTGACACACAGGGATGGACCCTGGAGCGATTCTTACTGCTCTGTTCTTGTTGCCTTTATTGCAGTCCATGCAGTAAGTCCCATGCAAGCATGGGAACCGGTGTTTGTCCCTCTTGCATCATCCAAGCCTGAGAAGATCTGGCAGATTTTAAAGGATATTTAAATTTAAAAGCACATCCCTGCTGCCTATGAAGAGTTATAATTACTTAGTACCAAGTTCTGATTTTCCTGCGTGCACCAGACTTCAGTCTTCCATATGGAGTAACCCCAGCAGCCTTAATGTAGATACTGAGACAAGCAGCAGGACTTCCCCCTCTCTACAAAAAGCTGGATCAATGAGCAAAAGCCACAGTTTCTCTGGGATGTAGGGTCATGATTCATCACATCAGACATGCATCAATCATCCCCAGACAGAACTGACCCACCACATCTCATAGGCGAACATAAACATCCTCACTCCAGAAAACCCCTACAAGCATTGTTAATGCAGCCCTGCAGTTTTCCCTGTGCAGCCGACCTGCTCTGTTCCCACATGGAATGTTTCGCACAGATTTTTTTTTCTCTGCCTTATTTTGGTAACCCCCTGAAGTGGTGTCAAAACTCAGGAGTCCCCATAGAGACAAAGTCAAGGCCGGGGGGAACCTGGCTCCATCTCAGGCCACATTCACCTTGCTACCAGGGTTGATGCACACTGTGCCTGGACCAGAGGGAACTAGGACACCAGCAGCACCGGTTGCAGCCTGTCTTTGCTGCTGGCTGTGCTCCTGATGGAGCAGTTCCTTCCTTGCTTGTTTGCAGCAGGCAATGACACAGCAGGGCAGCAAAAGCTGACAGCATTAACTTCTGTTTCCCAGCTCCCCAGAATGATGCTTCTCCCACAGAAGCCAAAAGCAGAGGCCAGAGAAAGGAAGGTTCCCATTTCTCTATAAAGCAAGCCAGATTTCAAGGGAGCACTGAGACAAACAGAAAACTGTCGTGATACGGAGTATCTCACAAGTAATCTCACAAGTACTGTTCTCTGACGGAGCAGATCCAAGAGCGCAAGCCAATGAGGAATAATTACTGCCTGCTCGGAATGGCCCAAACCACTACTGGATGAGAAGCTTCTACCACGGTAATATGCACTTTTTTCCAATGGGATCCACCAAGGAAAGATCCAGGATCCAAATCTGATTTTCCAGTGTCCACATTCACTACCCCAGGCACTGCATTTTGCACTGTGGACACTGCTGCATTTTACATTCCTAAAGGGTCATTTTATAAATGTTCACATAAACACACAGTCCTCCGTGAGCCCTCCTGCCATAATTGGGAATGGAAAAGGCTTGCTGCCTGTGGTCACGCTGCGACACCCCACGAGCTCAGGCCATGCTCCTCTAACAATTTAATCCATCACATTCTTTTCCAGGTTGGCTTCTTGCCGAGGTTACCTCCCAAAACACTGAAAAGCAAGGTCAGAATTGCTCTTATGCCAGCACAAGGGAGTTAAAAGGCTGGGATCAGAGCAGGACAAGGACAGGACAGTGATGGAGTCAAGTTCAGTCATCTTCAGCTGCCAGGAGATTACACCTGAGAAGCATTTACTGCCAGGATCCGAGTGGCTGCAGCTGAGCTGAGAAAGGGAGGGCCCTATTTGTGCCACTAATGGCCCAACTTAGCAGGGTAGAAATCAAGTGCTTGACCTTTCCCAACATCATGTGAAGCAAATGCTCCATATGACATGGTTCCAGCATTATCTACCAGGCACAGGTGCATGACTGCAATTAGAAATGACCAGCATTTCACACATAACAGCACCTTTCAACCCGACTCAGACCATACAGAAACACTCCGTGGCTCAATTACCATCTTCTTCCCACCCAGCCTCCCCAGCACCTTGCCAGCTCAGGAAGCACCAATAATCATAGAAACATGGAATGGTTTGGGTTGGAAGGGACCTTAAAGCTCATCCAGTTCCAACCCCTGCCACGGGCAGGGACACCTTCCACTAGAGCAGCTTGCTCCAAGCCCCTGTGTCCAACCTGGCCTTGAACACTGCCAGGGATGGGGCAGCCACAGCTTCTCTGGGCATCCTGTGCCAGCACCTCAACACCCTCACAGGGAAGGACTTCTTCCTTATGTCTAATCTAAATCTCCCCTCTTTCGGTTTAAAGCCGTTCCCCTTATCCTATCACTACACGCCCTTGTCAAAACCCCCTCTACAGATTTCTTATAGGCCCTTTCAGGTACTGGAAGCCGCTCTAAGGTCTCCTCCATAAAGTCTCACATCTATTATCTGGGAATTAAATTGGAAGTCACAACACCTCTCTGCATCCTGGTAGAGCATAACCTTGGCATTTGGTTTGTCCCAAGACCACTTCTCACCCCTACCCCTAAATCAACTTCCGCAGAGAACAATGCTGCTGGTTTGTGTCCACAACAGATTTATTCCTCCCTTCCAGCAGCTCACACCGCCTGTACCTTCAAGGAACAGTAGCTGCTCAAAGCGAATGGTTCCTTCTGGTTTCTGGGAATAAAAGGCTGCCCTCCATAATCAGGGTATTGTTCTCCCTAAATGGACCCAGACTCTGTAAACACGCTCCTCTGCACAGCACTGGGAGGGCAACTGGGAGCGTGTGTACGCGTACATGGAGGGAATGTGTCTTGTTCTAAATCCCAGTAAATTATGTTAATTCATTTCCTCTGCCTAAACAGTGGTAATAAGCTTCGGGAAAGGAGGAGGAAAAAGTAAACAAGAGCCAATTACAAATAGGTGAGGGGGAGAGGTAACTGAATAACTCCACCAAATGTCTCCTTTAAGGAAGGACATTCACGGTACAGCTTGGATGGGCTCCACGCAGCCTTCCCTTGGTCCTACGGAAGGTATAAATGTGACCATAACAATTTCTTTCTTTCCTTTGATAAGTTTTCAGCCCATTTGCACAAGTTCCATCTTGGAAGCTGGGAAATGAGCCCCCACGAGTGCCCTGATACATCCCTGTGGGGCTTTGTTCCACATGTGATGCAAGTGCTCCGGTGACTGAAGCCAACACGAATAGTCAGAGCATATTTGTAATGTTTTCTAACAGGGAAATAATTTCACTGAGCAAACTACCACGCTTTGACTCAACCCCCCGATTAGCACAGTTTGAAAACAGGGCAGCATACTGTTTGGGGAATTAACTTGCTTGACCCCAAGTCTATAATGGCACTGAAATAATCTGAGAGTCAGGTGAAGTTGAAAAACTCTTGGAAGACCACACTGAATGAATTTACTGGATTTATTGGATTTTCTAGGATAAAAGAAAAATAAGCCTCAAACTCCACTTAGCTGGTCTGTGGTCTTCAGGAAGACAAGCTTTTTCTCCTGATACCGGAAGAGGAATGCTGCCTATGCTGAGCAGCATTTTGGGGGAGCTCCTTTTATATATAGATCTTTCTTCTTCACTGGAAACTCTCAATAAATAGTAATAATTATTATAAATGTGCAGGTCTATTGCTGTGACTACTTTTGAGTACACCTTGCTGTTTTCTTCCTTGAGATTAGCAGTAAAACATGGGGGAAAGGGACAGATCCACATCCCTGTCAGTAAAGCTACAATCCTCCTCCCAGCAGGAATACAGGGGAGAAGAGCCCTGAACTCAACTATTCAGTTTAAATATCCTGAAAGTACTTCACCAGCTGCAAAGGACTAGTCTTGACTTTTCCAATGAAATTCCAATGACAGGAATAACCCTGTATAGATCACTACCACAAAATACTGCTTGAAATCCTCCAAATCCTCTGGCCTTCCCCTGCTTGAGCACGCAGGGAATCAGGAAAAACATTCTGCCTTCGTGATACAGGCAGGACCTTGCTTCGGTCTGGATAAAACACTGCCCCATCCCTTCCTTGTGGCTCCTCCAGCCCCTGAGCAAAACACCCTGACAAACCTCAACCGCTTCTTTGTGCCTCTTTGTATCCCTGAAACAATAGCTGTGTGCTGAGAGCAGTGGTAAACACTTGCAGATAACAAATCCGGCAATTAGGAATCTACTGTCCAAAGCCAGTTCCTTTGCATATGCAAATAGCTCCCTCCTACGCTTAGGATTCCTTGTCCACAGAACCTGTCAAGGAACAGTAATCACCTGTCATTAAGTCAAAATCTCCACTCTCATTAGTCTTTAACAAAATTAAACCCAGCAATACTGCAAGTCTGATTGGTTGTGAACACCAGGAGGAGGAAAGATACTCATCAGCTCTCATCTGTTAATCTAGTTTTATATTAACTATTGCAGATCACAGTCAACCCTCCCGTGGCTTGGTGCCACACTATAGAGAGCTGAAACACAGCCTAGTTTTACAAGGGCCCAGTTTCTCCTCTCTAGTGAGGTTATAAATTCAAATCCTACTCCCAGCTACTCAGCCACAACTCACTGAACCTAAAGGGACGAGCACCACCTTTATAATGGAGAGCAATATCCGACCCTGAATATTAAAATACGAAACAACTTATCAGAGCACAGAACCTGATCTCCATATGATGGTGGAACTGGAAAATCTTCTCCCAGTTTCCCACTCTAAGCCATCCCAAGATACATTAAACACTTCCTAACATTACTTGTCTGGCTGAAGAGACACTGATCCAACCAGAAGGTGAGTGAGATGGCCACAGCATTCTCTCTTGGAAGGCTATCCACACTCTGAAGGAGTCTTAGCCACTAGTTTTACATTGACTGGTAGATGCCAAACAAACGTTCTTCCTTCCACAGAGTCTGCAGTATTGCAGGGGAGATGTTCTACAACACCCAGAGATTTATCCTGTTATTCATTAACCCTTCATCCTTGGCACACAGTTCATACACCTGTAACTCATCTGACACTTGTCATTGCTTAACCAGTGTTAACACACACATTTAGCTGAGAATAACCCCCAAGAAAAATAGTTTCCTCAAGTACTCCAACGCACACAAGTCTATTATTTGAGAAGAAAAAGGAGGAAAAGAAACCAGGTTGCGTTGCTGCAGCATCTGCAGCAGCCTAACTCCAGGAGTTTTGCTTTTTCAGCTGTAGGAGGCTGTTGGGGCTGAGTAACTGTCCCTTCTCCCTCCCTTTGGGGCTGACTTATCCTCACTTCTGTCTATAAAAAGGAAGATTTAAATCCATACAAGCAATAGTAAAATACTAGCTACTACAATGAACCTCCCTTCCCCTTTTACCACAGAATGCTTCTTCTACTCAAAGTCGGTTAAGCATCACACCTATATGTGGGGACATCAGGGAAAAGAAATACAGCCCAGATTTGTAAGAGCCGCATCCCAGCCTCCTCCTCAGAGCACACATGCTGCCCACTCCAAATCCTCTCCCAAGGCTTGGCTGCACCAGGTCTCAAGAGCAGCAGTTCTAATTCAGCCTAGATTTTCTCTTGGAGGTTGGCTAATGATACCATTTCCATCTATGTCCTCCTCCAGCTTTATTCTCCTCTCCAGATTATCTTGTTCTGGGCAGAACGAGCAAGCCTGCAATTGCCAGGAAGAGTCTGCACAACTCCAGGATCAGACTCTTACCGTCACATCCATTCAGCAGGCATGTGTGAGCAAACCCAGCAAGGAGAATATGAGCTGAAATGCCTATTGCACAAACCAAGTCCACATTTCTGCATTCATCTGCTGTTCCTGTGGTTTGATCTAGCATGCACATAGTACTGACAGCTCCTAAAATACCCACCAAACTCACCACCACCCCAAGTGGCACCTAGGGTATGACACCTCTTGCATTACTCACTTCTCAGTCACTCGACAGAACAGCCAATATTGTGTAAATCTGTCATAAAATAAATTAACCAGACATAAGGAGAAATGATTTCGGGTCCCATCAAGCTGGAAGTCACTCGCAGAGAGGCTAAGAATAGAGGTGCAGCGATCCTGAGAAACATTAACCTGCTCTGAGAAGCCTCTGTTCCCAATTTACATTCTTCTTCCCTTAGTGAAGCTCAAAATTAAGTTTGAACACTTAATGGAAGTAGCAGCCTGGAGTTATTGGCTGAATTTCTCCCTGAAAATTGGCGTGGTCGGCATGAAATAAAAACGTTAGGTTATTCGCAGCGCTGCTGGATACCGTGTTTCTACAGCGATACAATGGGGAGACTGTGTAATCAGGGCAAGCAACCAAGCTCTATGCAGCCCGTGTTTATTTGACTAGGAAAGAGAGGAAAAAAAATAAGGGGAAAATCAGAGATGTGAATGGATTCAGCAGCAAACGGCATATATTAAGTTGCTAAAGAACACTCAGGCCAGTCTTCAGCCCCTCCACACCTAGCAACACTGCCAGAAGAACAGCACCCTTTCTTTTGGGGATAAACCCCTCTTGCAGTTAAAGCAATGCATTTCCAAGCTGCTTTCAGCCCTGGCAGTGCACCACCACAGTGGGCAGAAGCAGTGTGTTTCTGGAATAAAAATATGGAATCCAAGCTGTCTGGTGAACAAGGCAAACAGCAGGATCCAAAGTACCTCACTTAACCCACATCTGTCCTGCTGTTGCATGCGGGGGATCCACACAGAGGTTGATATAACAAATAATCTATGTAAGTCATCCTTCAGAGATGGATCCAGAGCCCAGGGGAGTGAGTAGGAGTCACTGCACCTACACTCAGAGGCTCTGAATCAGGTCCTAACCTGTATAAACTGGCGTGGGCAGCATCTGCATATCTCATACAACATCGGGGCAGCAGGATCGGATTATTCAAGCTTACCTGTGGAAATGTTTTGCTCTTCCCTTAGTGCCACAGCTACCAGACTCAACAGGCTTGCATCAGACAGAGGTGCTTACAACTTCTACATGAACTCTGGCTCTACTCTTTAAAGAAGTCCCTTACATGGAAACATAGAATAGTTAGGATTGGAAAGGACCTTAAGATCACCCAGTTGTGTCACCTTGGTGCAAAAAATTAGGGCAGGTCAATACAGGTAAGTATGTATGGGGGGCATTTATTATTAAAGGAAGCTCCAAGTCAAGACTGATTACAGAGAACAAGGAATGGAAATCCAAATTAAACATTCAAAACAAGATCAAATGCATTTCAGCTTGATCAGCCCACCAGAAAAGACAGGAAGAGGTCAGACAAAAGACAAACTCCTTGAAACAAGACAAAATGAGCAGGTTCATGAAAGAAAGGGGAGAAAGGAGCGTTTCCACTGACTCCTGTAACACTGGAATATGTTTGCACGGACCCTTTGAGCAGCATGATTTTACATTTCAGTGCAGGCGCAAGTAGAAGCTGCATGTCTCAGGAAAATCAGAAAGCTCCACTGGTTCTTCTCCCACTGAATGAACAGAGCTGTGACTAAAGGGTGTTGGGGTGGTTTTGTTTAGATTCAAACTAGGCAGAACGGGACTTCTGCATTATTATTCTCTTCTTTGAATGGAACGTTTTATCTCTTCCAATAATTAATCCAAAAGTGCACAGCCAGACAGTGACCTTCTCCACTGCATTCACGCTATTCCCTAACGGGTATTCTGCACCCAGATGTACCAGTGTTGCTTGTCGCGAGACTGTCTCTCTAAAAGGAATTATTAGATGGGTCATTGGAAAAGATCAGCTGTACCAGGCAATTCATGCCAGCTGGCAAACTTCATTTTTAGTTAATAAATCAGTACCAGTGGTCCCAAGCCTTGCAAAGTGGGCTCCTTCTTGCTAGCGAGTGTCACTTTGGCTTTTTAGATTTGAATGACTTCTTCTTCCTGAATGACTTCTTCTTCCTGTAATTTCTCAAGCACCACCACATGGCACATGAAAGTTTCTCCTGTGGCTAAGAGTCAGGCTTTGGAGTCCAGCCTTTGCTGTGTACAAGTTCATCACAGGGAAGATGTATTTTAATTTGCTGTTTGCAGCTTTTAATGAAGGTCAAAGCAACATATGGACTTGGAAAACAAGGTTATAAAAACTTTAAGGAAAATCTAAATTTATTTGAGCAATTTGCTGAGTTTTGTAATATTGCTAATAAAATAATAAAATAAAATCAACCCTCATTTTCCAATATGACGCATGCTGTATTTTATGCTTAAACTCAGCCACAATTTATAGTGGACGATGGAAGAAGGGAGGAACCAGGGTTTAAGAAAACAAGGAGGATTTTCTTAGGTCGTCATGTTGACTCTAGGTACAAATCATGCTGGCAGGTTATTCATGAGCAAGTTCCCCAAGAGCACCATTCAAAAAATGCCCCAAGCTTAACCAAAAGATATGCAGTGACTTACATAAAGCCTGAATCAGACTGTTCAATCTGAACTTGCTTCTCTTTCACAAGTGAGAAATTACCTAATCGTTATACTTGGTAACAACCATCCAAGGAGTAAAACAGAAGCCAACAACCATCACTCATCTTGTCATTATTTATCTTTTCCACGCTTAACACCATTCACTCTTATAAACCCCAGAGTTACAGAGTGGTAAATATGTTCACCAGAATGAAGAACTCATCTCCCACGAAACAACAAGAACCTTCTAGTATCCTATTCCCTTTTCTCCAACATTCAGAGAAACAAAAATGGCACATAACATTATTTCTGCAGAAACCACTGTATTTGGAGGTGGCCCCATCAGCAAAGTCCCTGTAAAACATCACCCAGGTTTGCAAACCAAGTGTCGCACAGAGAAGTGCCAGAGCAGAAAGCAATTAAGGTCCCGTTCTTCCCCTCCCTACGCAATGCATTGAAAACGAAATCAACATCCAAACTAATTACTTTCCAGCAGAATATCAGTTTACTCACTAAGAGGAGTTGCTGCTCTTACCAAAAACTCCTGAGCATACCATGTGAAATCTTGTTTAAGCCACGCGACCTAGCCAAGCACATCCCAATGTTACCGTATACGGTCACCAATGTGAATACGATGGCAACTTGACAGATTTGGAACAAATATTGTGTTGTGTGTCACTGAGATAATATGGGCAGGAAAATACCAGATTGTATTACCTGTATCCGACCGGAGGTGTGGGGTGGTAGGAGCTACATTGCTGCGGGACATAGTCACTAAAGGTTACTGAGCCAAGATGGCATTCACCCCCGCAGAGGAGGGCCAGGGGAGGACACTGAGGACTTTTATGCCCAGTATAGGGCTGCTTGGAGAGAACAGGGATGGACTGACAAGAGGGACGAGCCACCGGACATTCACTATTATCTTGGGTTGAGGGCCAGCACTATCCGGTGCAGCTGGCAACTGGGCTGAAGCTGCCACCCTATGTCTTGGCTGTCAGCCGAAGGCATAGTCACCCTTAGGAAACCACAGCATGCAGGTTTTGTTCTCAAAGAGTGGATTTTGAGCACATGGAAGGTCTTCTCTCCACCCTCAAGGGAAAGAAGGGGCTTGGATATCTACCAGAATAGCTCCTGAAGAAGACTTCTTTGGTACTGGCTCTCAACAGGAGATCCTTAGCCTAAAATAACATTGGTCACTGAGGAGTTATTCCAGATTAAGGTTTTTGGAAGAGTTATTCCATTGCATTTGCAGGTGTAGACAAGCCCTTAGCCAAGGTCTTTAAATTTCAAGCCTGAAAGCATTGGTTCAAACTTAGCCAGACCTATCTTCTCCTTCATCCCTCCAGACACAGCAAGTTCCGCACCTGGACCTCTAAAATCAGACCTGCTCTCTGTTTTGTGTGGTTACTTTGAACATACTGCCTCTTTCTGAAGAGTTTATCTTGGTTCGCTAAGATATCCCTTTCCTTGCAGTGTTCTGTGCATCAGTGATGTGACACATCGGGTCACAAGAAGGAACAGAGTTGGTAGGCACAGCTCTGAACCGGGAAATATGTCCCCATTTGCCGGGAAGGAAAGAAAAAGCCCAAGTTGCCGCATCAGCCCAATCACTCATCTCTGCGGTGCCCTTTGCCTTAAAAGGCATCACCTAAATGAAGATGTAAAAATACTACAACATAACATTTAATGCAAGATTGCAGCTGAGCACTCAACTGTCAGGAAATAGCAAAGCCAGAGCGCGTGGGCAACTTCACTCTGCCCCCTTGTGCAAATGCACTATGGCACAGCCCTTCCCCAACACCAGCACGCCATCAGCTGGCTCCAAGTTAACATCCTAACTCCAGCACAAGGTACTTTTGCCTTATAAGAGTGCAAGAGAAGGACCAGCGCTTTCACTGAGAGCCTCCTCAGCTACCTCCTTCCCTTGATGGCAAGCCAGCAAGCACCTATTTAACTTCTGACACCTCAGATCAGAGGCGTTGGAACCGCTTTGGGCCACACACATCTCATTTGCAATCAGGATACAGGTATTAAAAGCTGTTTGGCCAAAAACAAAGAGCCCTTCTTCCTCCAGAGGAAAGCCTCACAACCTCAGGCTGGGATTTGGCCCATGGACTGTCTGTAAAACCTGAGCGACTGAAGCAGGTAACATTTATACATCTCCAGTGGCCGAACCCACTGTATGAGACATGTGGAAAAAATCTGCAGGCAGATTAACAACCCAGCACGTTTTTCCAAGAATCTGAAATCATCCCAATGTAAATATCTAATTACTGGGGATATTTGACAGCACAAAATAAGGCTGTCATCTCAACTCCGCGCACTTACAAGTTTGATCATCCACCTACATCCTCCGCTATCAAAAATGCTCTCAACCTTAAGAAGGTCCAAAGCAGGGTTTAGAGGTCAGGATTTTGTCTATATTTTACAGCAATGACACATTTTTCTTCTTTAGCTCCTCTCTCTTGATATCAGCATGTGAATGAATGACAGTTTTCATTGGTTTTAAACTTTATTTTTACACTGTTTTTTAAACCCGATTTCTACATCATTTAAACTATGTTTCTATACTGTTTTTGAAATAACCAGGATCATCTCTCCATCCACTTGTAGGAAAGATTTTTTTCCAGCTCTGAAAAGAGTTCAAATAACCCAATTGCCAATATGATCCTATCAAAGTTACATTAAAAAGACCTTTCCATAGGAAAAATGATGTCCCAAAATTACTGGCTGTTAACTTTCTATCGCGTCTTCCCACAACAGCAGCCCAGAGCACTTCATTTTCCAGGGATAATAAAAGAGCTTGAGCAAGACAAGTGCAAACCAAATTGAAACAGGGTCAGCCAGGAAAGCAGTAGATGCTCCGCTCACAACAGAGACAAACATCTTTTTGTCTTCTCCTGCACACTTCAGATCTTTTCCCGGAACTCCACCAACTTCTCAGGTCCATTGCAATAATGTACATCCATGAGGTCATCCTAATTCGTACACTGCTGCCCATTGCCTACAACTTAAACTGAGTCTCCATTGTAAACCTTGCCTGGAATTCAAGTTTGCAGGACTTACACCCTATATACTGTTTTCTTTTTCATTCAGCTTCCAGCCGAATCGTTTTATAGCGCTTTTGCCTCCATAAAATATTTGCTTGGGATCCAATGCCAAGAAGGAAAAAAAAGCAGCACACTAACCAAACCTTGGGGGTTTTAGAGTAATGCTCCCCCTGTCCTTTCCTACCCTCAGCCCCAAGGTTTATTTTTGGCAAGTTACTGCCCAAGCAAAGGGCAAGTTTAAACCTTTTAATTCGCAACTCCATGGCACTGGGTGATTTAAAGGTCTTTCAACAATTCATGCAACACTGATACTGTTGGGAATTGCAGCTGGAGAAATCTGCATCCTAAAGCCATATCCCATTCTCCTGGAACAATGAAGCCCCTCCTTTGTGACCGGAGCTGAAAGCATGGTTTCTCATTCAGGCTTTCCAAGGACAGCACCCACCAAGGTACAACACAGGCGAGAGCGGAGGAAAAGCCACAGCTCCATCCACTCTGATCCCAGAGCTTTGCTTAAAGCACCTTCCCATAAAGAAACTTCATTTTTCCTACCCCCCTGTCACTCCCAGGTCAATGCACTTCAATTTGCCTCTGGTAGGGTAACCTGTTTATTGAAATCTGATCAACTGCTGGAGCCCCAGCGTTAAAACACGCTCTCGCTGTTGGGAACTGTCATTTGTCTGTCACCGGGGAAGTTAATGGATGTGTTTGTTTAGGTTGCGAGTGGGAATATACAGGGCAGAGGCTGGAGGGATTACAGGAAGGGAGAGGTATTTCTGATCCACAGAGGAATGCAGTTGCTTTTCTTTAAAATTGTCTGTGTGGTTTTAACACATGCACAAGAAAAGCCCCTGGAAGTTCACCTGCACCTAAGAGACCTCAGCAAACCCAGAGCAACCGCGCTCCATCCAAACCAATGGCCCTGATAAGCAACGTGCAGAGTTCACGCCGACAGCACCAACAGCAGCTCCCTTACGGGGTCTCTCTGAGGGCACCACGAGTGCTTTTGGAGCTTAATCCCAATGGAGTGGAGGGAAGAGTGCGAATTGCAGAGCGCGGGCTCCTTACCTCTGGCCGAGTCCGAGAACGCGATTATCCCTGCTAAAAGGAGCGCGAACTGCAATTCCATTTTGAAAACCAGATCCCTCCGTATCGCACAGGCTGCCGTCCTCTCAGACCTGGAGGCAAGAGAAAGGGAGAGCAAAGTAAATACTAGGGGTAGAAAAACCCCAAACTGCCCACAACTTTGCAGAGTTTCAAAACCCATTGCCAAGACTTAAGAGCAGAAACAGCAAATGAAAGAGCAACGTACTTGTAATTCATTCCTTGGCGCTCAGCAAGTAAAACTTTGCCCTCCTCTCTGCTTTAACCTGATATAAATCAAGAACCCACTGAGGCCAGTGAGCTCCTCTAAGTTTACAGTTAATGCATAATTCTTTGGTATCCTGTACAGAACCAGTCTGGAAGGCAAACAAAACGCACGCAAGTGGCCATAAAACAAGATTTCAGGTTAACAATTTGCGGAGGAACTTAGGGAAGGGGGAGGAGGAATGTTACCTCTCCCATCAACAGCCCAGAAAACTTTGCGTTGCTGCTTCAGTGCCCCTCAGACAGGCTCCGCTGTGGGTACGCGCCTTCCTCCACTCCGCAACTTCTCTGAGCAGCACTGATTTTTCCTCTTCCTCTCCCCCCCCTCAAGTCCCACTTGTTTCCGTGAGCTCCAGAGGTGCGTCCCAAAGCAAAACCGCACTTAATTACCCAGCTTCTTGAAGATGCCTTCGCTGCGATACAGGAACCCGGGGTAGATCAGGTTTTACATTAATTACACCCTGTTCTCCTCCTAAAACTCTCACTCTCTAAACACTGTCTGAATTCCTCACCCTTGTAAACTCCCCGGTTTAAACACTCCGTGCCCCCAGGACACACAACAACCCGCGTACAGCATCCAGCAAAGCAAACACGGACGCTGTGCCACCAGCTCCTCCGCTTGCAGCGCGGAGCCGGTACGGAGGAGAGGGCGGGCGGCCGGCGGGGGCTCCCCCCGAGGCGGCAGCCGGGGCGCAGCGCGGCTCAGCCCCGCGGCGGCCGGTAACGGGATATTCGGGTCCGGGAAGGGAGGCTGGGCCGGGGGCTATGGAGTGGGGGGGGGGGGGCACACCCTCCAGCTCTGCGTCAACTCAAGCGGGGGTCTCCCGGCCGGGTTTGGGGGGCACTTACCTTGGCTGCTACGGGGCTCTAGCACCCTGCGCTGCTGACGCCCATCACCGCCGCTCGCCGCCTCATGTCTCCGCGGCCACGGCGCCCGGCGGGGCGCTCCGCCGCCGGCCTCTACCTCATTCCCCCCCCTCCTCAAGGGGGGGCGGGAAGGGGCTGCCCGCTGCCTTCGGGGGTGCCCTCCCCACGGGGCGGCTCCCCCCCGTTCCACACCGGCTTTTTACCAACCACCCCCGTTCGCCCCAGGGGCGATTTTTAGCACTGGGACGAGGAGCTCAGGGAAAAGGGGCGGAGGGGGTGGGGGGAGACCTTGTAAATTATTTTTCCTGCTTTCCGGGTCGGGCTGAGCGTGTGTGTGCGGGGAGGGACAGCGGGGACCTGACATTAGCCGCCGCGGGATGCCCGGTGATGCCGTCCTGCGGCTCGCCCAGCCGGAATCCCGTTTAAGGAGCGAGGGGAGGAGGGGAAAGGGGCTGGGGAAGGGGAGGGAAAGGGGGGGTTGGGGAAGAGGAGGGGGGGGGGGGGGGGGGGGGGGAAGAGCCGGGGCGAGAGAAACAAGCGATAAAGCCACTTTCCCTGCAGGGCTTTGTGGCTGTGGGGGCCGAGCCGCGGCGGAGGGCGGTGCGGTGCCGCCCCGCTCCAAACTTCGCACCAATCCCCGGGAGCTCCCGCCCATCCCCGCCGGCCCGCGCCGCGCCGCTGCTCCCCTTAACCCTTCGCGGGACCGGCCGAGGGCGAGAAGCGCGGCGGCCCGCGGAGCTCCGGCGCAGCCCGACCCGCAGACAGCGACCCAGTGCCGAGACCCCCTGGTACCCCGCGGTGCCGGCCCTGAGCCCCGCTATATCCCAGAGCATCCTCTCCCTTAACCCTGCATCCTCTGGAGCGCACCGTAACCCCAGTGGTGGTGGAGATACCCCCCCCCCCCACCCCCCCCCAAAACCGCTCCTATTTCCAATGCAAGGAGAGCTCCCCCACCTCCTTGAAACCCATCGCTGGGGTCGTTTTGATCTCTCGGCTGGGATGCAAATCATGCCAGAAAGAGACGGGACTGAGCTAAACTAAACCAACTGGAAAATAAACAGTGGAAGCGTCTGCTGCTATGAATTAACTGTTACTATTATTTATTATTTACTTCCAAACAGGACGCAGCTGATGCATCCGCTCTTACAGTGAATTTCTGTCTTCACAGGGTAAAAATCAACCTGGCAGAATTCACCAAACAGACTAAACAAAATGACGAGAAGAAAAGCTGCCTCAATAGCTGTGCTTTTTGTACAACGTTATTGCTGATGCTGTTGTTTATTAGATCTCTTATGTGATATGTTCCAGCATGAAGGCCTCCTTGAAATTTAAGCTGTCCCAATGCTGATAGGCACCCAGAGAACCCCTAAACCCAAGCCAAGAAGTAGTTTGAGCATCCATCTCATCTGTTTTGATAGGATTATGAAATCACACACTCTGTTGTTATTATTATTATTACTAAATATTTTTATTCAGTGTTTCCTGATAGCATTAAATCTTGATATACAAAATCAATGTGAAAAAGCATTGAAGACTACACATACGACTCCCCTGAACCAGAAACAGACAAAGCAGCTGACCGTACTGTTTTGATATTTTACATATTTATATCATCATTTTCAACATTAAAGTTAATTCATCTGAGAAATCCCAGACTGACTACTCCTCCAACCAGGCAATAACTTCAGCCTCATTGACTTCAAAGACAGTGTTGACTGAGGCAAACCTTCAGGACTTGACCTACATGGTCATATTCATGCCATGGATTCTGATAAAATCACTCCCAACTTGTGCCAGAATGAGAGCTCGACCGCAGGCTGCATCTCAAGGGATGGTGTGTGAAGCATTTCCCAGCCATTCCACCACGAAGGAATCAAGGACTTTGTCTCAAGGACATTGCCATCCAGGTGATCCAGCCCCAAAACTGTTTGTACAGCCTTCCGTTCCCATGTGGACTGAAGTCTAAAGCAGCCTCAGTTCTGGCTCAGATGCAGGATGCCGGCCCATCATGGGTGGGCTTCCCACCATGTTAGAGGGCCTTACTGAAGAGCTCCTGCTCCTCGCCTTGTTTTTCTGGTTCATGCACAGAGACTGAGGTTTAATTCCCACACAGACTATGGCTTTCTTATCACAGACTGTCGAGAGACTGGGGTGAACTGTCTGGTCCTGACTCAGCTCCAGTCTGGAAGAAGAGACCATCTTCCAACCCAGGCTGTGGCCAAACACAGTGTCAAGCATTCAGCTCAGGTCGGACTTAACAGATAAATATCCTCTGATGGATCCACTCCTTCCACCCTCTCTTACTTACTGAAAATCCCATGTGTGCCTTTGTAGGCTCCAACATCTCCCACTGTGGGCATTTCTCCTCCAAATAAAGCAGCAAAATCCCTCCTGCATCCTTTCACCAGCGGAAAGTTCTGAGAGATGAAGGATTACAGAGGTGGTACATAGGATTTTCAAAGGCACCCAGGTTCCTGAACACCTTTAGATCCCCCTTAAACTTTAGGCATCGAGAACCTCTTTAGGAATCTGACTCCAAGTGATGGGGCAAAGGGATTACATGGGGCAAGGAACGGAGCCCACAGCTTCCATACCCCAGGTTTAAATAACCAGAAAATAGCCCCTACTGCCTCCAAAATGTCAGCACAATTACTTTTCATGCTGGGGCTTGGGAGCTCATGACAGTCCAAAACCACGCTGTAGACTCCATCCATCTCATTCCCGATACTGCGACAGAGGAATAACTGTAAAACACTGATACAACAAGAACAATTAATATTCCTGAAACAGCTCCTAGTCTATAAGGAACTGAATCTCATGCTGTTTTCCCGACACTTCTACCTAAATAAGGAAACATGCAGAGCTGTGTTTTCCCTGGGCTGGCTGTAATGTGCAGGATGATTGAGTAGTCTGAAAGTCAACAGCCCTGCTTTGCTCCTGCACTCCACAGTCCTCAGACAAGGCTGTGGGAATACAGCTTTCTGGAGCTGACAAACAAAACGGAATGCTAAGCAACCAAGTACGTGTCTCCAAGTGGCCTGAGAAGGAGCCTAGCAGTCCATTTGTATCCCACTTGTCCCCAAAGCCCTGCTTCCAGACCGTGGCTTTTCGGGTTTTGCTTAGCTGTGATGGTCTAGTGAGCATCCATCCCCAGAATGACTTTTCCTCATGTGCCTGAAACCACCATTTGGAATCTTTCCAGCTTTTTTGCCTCTTTTCTCCCAGGAGCCACTCATCTCCATCATCACAGAACTCCATTTTTCTCCCTTCCATCTTGATTCTTTTGCCTTTTACAGAAGACCTGGCAGACACAACACCTCCAGGCTCTACTTCCTTAACCTATTTCACTGATTCTTTTCAAACGGTTGAATTCCCCCATCACACCCAGCAGGCTGAGGGCTGAGGCCATTCAAGTGACTTGGGTTGGCAGCGGTGCCTTGCAAGAGCACGAGGCTCCATGGCACGGGTCCACAGGGACATGCCACCGGAGCAGAGGGTGTGCAGGACCGGGTGGCTGGGCGCAGCTGACGGAGCATGTGAAGGTGATGGAAGGGCACGGCCAGGATTAGGTACATTCTCCCGTTTATGCAGCCCTCCTCGTGTTACCAAATGGGAGCAGCCATGTGGGGTCAGCCTGAGCATCCATCTGGGATGAAGGGATCACTCTGGACATGAGGAAAAAGGTAAATAACATGATTAATGGGGCAGATTTCCCTGGGTGGATCAGCTCTGGTTAAGCACATGGCGTGCAACAGGACAGCACGGAAAATGTCACAACCAGGCAGACATGGAGCACAACACACACCTTGCCATCTGCACACCACCAGAGTCACTGTGCTGATCCACTTGGGTCTGTAGTTAAGGCTGAAACTGTGTCTTTCAGAGAAAGCAGTGTTTTGTGAGAGTTGAATCACCATCTCCCCTATCTGTGGTAACCAAGATCTATGTAACATACAGAGAAAAGGTATGGGCAGATGGAAAGATGAACCAGGGTGTTACAGTCTTGAAAGCTGTATTTTGTTCTTAGCCAAAAATGACTTTTCTTCTCCTCACATATACATGTATTCCCTTAGACTATGCTTTGCTGTAGGCAGCGTTGCAAAGAAACAAATGGTTCATCATATGCATAAGGTTGACATTTATACATGAAGTGTGGATGCCATTGTCAGGCAGAGAAGATGCTAACAGGGTTAACTGTCCTGTCCACCAAACCTCAGGTTCTGTGCAGGATGTGGTGAGGTCCCACTGCCCCATGGCCCTTGCACTGGGGCTTTCAGGGCTTTTTGAGGGCACAAATGACCCCTCTCTGAAGTACCACCAGGAGAGGGTTGCCAGCATATCCCCTGAAGATCAGTCACACACACACTGCCCAGCCTCACTGTGCCTGGAGAATGTGCTTGGATTCCTCATCGAAGCTAAATTTGCACATGATGGCATCTGCAGGAAATGCTTTCCACCATCCCCAGTTGGCCGGGAGACCCTATCTCTCTTGGCCAGGTTAGGCACACTGTGTCAGTGCTCCCTGGCACCAGGGAAACAGGACAGCCCTGAGCAGGGTGCGAGCAGCGTGCAGGGAATGCCATCCCAATGAGGAGCAGCACGAGTCCCTCACGCTACCTTCCCAGGAGCTGCCAAGTGAAGTTCAAAGTCTCAATGTCCACATCACACTGCTGAGCAGCTTAGTTCAGGTCGCCAAGATGGATTATAGCAAAGGACAGCTCTTCTCTCTCAAAGGCAAAGAGAGCCAGAGCATCCCAGGGCAGTCCTAAGAAGTATAAGCTAATATACCCTTGGTGACAGCTTCAAATATAGTACCATAGACTCATAGAATGGTTCAGGATGGAAAGGACCATCTAATTCCAATCCTCTGCCATGGGCAGGGATGCCTCACACTAGACCATGTTGCCCAAGACAGCCTTCCCTCCTTTAAAAGTGTGTATAAGAAGGTCCCAGTATAATAAAACAGCATAATCCATGCAAAATTCTCCTTTCCTGCAGGACAGGTGATGCACAGGGAAGGGTTTTAAACAAGCAATGCAGATGGAAGAACACAGAGAAGGTTTTGGACAAGCAAGTCCCAGGCTTCGTGTGCTTTTTGTCTGGCTTCTCTCAGTAGATCCAAGAGTAGGTATTAGGTCTCCCAACAAGATTTTGGGAATTTTCCCTTCCACCCAACCACTATATCCCCATGACTGCTACAACAGGAATATACCACATCTGGCACTCAACACAACATTTCCACACTCCTGCAAGGTGCTCAGCGATTTGGGTGAGGAATGCAGTATAAAAGGTTTGTGTCAAATTGGTCTGACTTCTTCTAAAAGAACTGTACTCCTGCTTTCTTTAATTGTACCTCATTCTTCTTCCTCACATCCCTTCAAGCAATTTGCTTATGCTCTCATTCTTCTTTTCCACTCTTAAACGTGTGCCGGTAGTTCCCTTACTCAGCATTTGCTCAAACTACAAGTAGTTAAAGTTTCCAAATGTTCTCCATAAACACATCCTTCCTCAGGCCCCTTATCCTCTATATCACTCAACACTGGTTTCTTGGAGTCAGTCTGACACTGATGTATGAAGGATTTGATTTTGCTTTCCTTTTACATCTGGCTAGGACAAGAATAATCCCACTGGAGCCATTGGAATCGTTGTGAGAAAAAATCTTGATCAAGCCAGCAGACTCATCTGTGCAGCAGCTCTTCAGTCCAGGTAGTCAGAGCTGAAGGCTGAATATGCATCCTTGAATCTAAACACCTCATCTGGGGACGTGACCACAGTTTTGAAGGCCTAAATCTCCTACTGCTCCTTCACATCAACCTCCCATGCAAGGCAGTTTGTCTGTACATGTTGATGCTGGGTTTAGCAAACAGATGTAGCAAACACGAAAGGAGAGATGTGAAAAACAACAAAGAAAAGAAGAGGGATAAAAAAAGCCCAGGATCAGCAGACAGAGTGAAAACCAGCAATGTCAAGTAGTAGTTGCTGCACAGACGTGAGGAATGTTAAGGGAAACTGTTTGGGGATTTATGTTCAAAAAAATAAGACAACTTCCCAAACTATTTCCTTTCAAATCTCTCAGCATTTTCCATAAATTCCATGTGCATGTGTGGCGCTCTGATAACATACAAATCTGCATGCATAAACTGTTTTGAAATGTTTGTCCAGTTCCATCCAAAAATGTGACTATATATTTGTGTTTTAATTGTCAGCGATAGGATATTAGGCAATAGCCACATGCAGCATGTCAGGGGCACTGGCTCAGCGTAGGTGGTACTAGCACAACCTCCCCCTTTCTGGCTGAGTCTCCATGATGAAGGGAAACCAAATTATCTGAAGGAAGAACCTGTAAGCAGAGTGCAAGCAACAGCACAACCCTTGTTCTCAGTGACCAAACCAATAAAGCCAATTCAGGTTCATACAAGTGCAACCAGGAGCAGAAATTTACTGGTTTCCAGGTCCAATGCCAGAGTTTTTTGCAACCCTACAGAAAAATGAAGCCTTATTTGGGGGGTTTGGGAGGAGATTACACTTTGCCTCAATCAGTGTTGTTTGAAATGTCTTTCATTTATTAACATTCTTGCTGAAGCTGAACATTAGTTCCACTTTAACAGGAATATAACACAGCTGCATTTTCTGGATGGGAACACCACCAGAAACATGTTAACTATACAGTCGACAGCTATGCCTTGTTTACCCTATGCGTAAAACCATCCGAAAACAATCCTCATTGGAAATCTCATTGCTTTTCATATCTGTATGCAAATAAAAATAATAGGCAAGGCTGGCATGGGATGCTGGCTGAGAAATGGGGTGGAAGGACTCTGCTGCCCTACTGAGTAGTGGGATGGGGTCAGACATCACTGGGTGAGGATTTGTGTCCCAAGTGACAGTGGGACCTCAGCAGCATGCTGTGCCTTTGCCCGGGAGCACTGGGTGACGAGGAGCCTCTTGCTCCATCCTGCCTGGACTGGCAGGAGCTTCATTTCACCCAAGGTGTGCTGAGAAAGTCTCCTTGGTTGGATCTCCCCCAAGTGCAGATCCAACCAGGACAGGCTGCTTTGGTACAGCAATAGCGTTTGCAGGGAGATGCATCCATATACTCAATGCTTTTGCTTTAGGATGTTACTCCTGGACATGCACTGTTCCTGAAGCAGATGCCACAGGCTGGGTGCTGGCTTGTGGATGGCTCTCAGCCCATGCAACCACACCAACACAATGGCTCAGCCTTGGCATTCCAGGACAGGCTGGGGAGGGCTCGGAGAAACCTGGTCTAGTGGAAGGTGTCCCTGCCCATGGCAGGGGGTTGGAACTGGATGAGCTTTAAGGTCCCTTCAAACCCAGATCATTCCAAGGTTCTATGATTATTCATGACAGGGAATCAGCTACTGGGCTCCCTGCCCACTTGCCCACAGCCCAAGGAAGACAGATACAGAATCCACCAGGATGTGATGCACCAGAGCCTCCATAGGAGATCCTCCTTCCCACCCTCCCTAGGCACAGTCAGGGTTAAACCACACCAGGTCTACTTAGGCTAAATGTTAGAGACAGCCTTTCAGTTGGGCAGCTGCCCCCACAGCCATCCCCATGTGAAGGCAAGAGCAGAGAGCATACTAAGGAGCCCTGGAAACATGCAAGGGGCTGCCAACGTTTGCTGCCAAACGCTTTTATCTTTAGACGAAGATAAATCTGTTGCTTACTTAACTCAGCCTTTATGAAACCCATAGCTCTGGTTTTCCAAAGTAACAGGAGCAGTGTGGGGCTGGCTGTTGTCCTGGTGAGCAGCAGATATATCCAGGGTTGCTAGAAGGTGACAGCGTATCTCGCTAGGAAGATGGCTAGAGAGTAAATCGTATATCAAAGATATAAATAAGAACTTAACCTCTGCAGGCTGAAGAACTTATCTTCTCACGTTTCTGTAAAGTGCAGGTGTCTGTTTACTTGGGAGAGCAATGAAGATATAACATTAATAATGAAGAGCCAAAAAAAACCCTGCTTCTCAAGAAAGAACAATGAAGAACTTGACAGTCTTGCAACACAAGGCAGAGGTAACACACTAGGAAAAGAGCAGAAATGTGCCATAAATACCTAAGAGGGTGTCCTCGGCTGTCACCCAGTTTGTAACCCAAGGCCAGAGGGAAGAAAGATGCTGATGATACAGGGTGCAGCCCCCACTGCAGCGCTGGCTCTGAGCCCCAGGTTCTGCTCACCAGGGTGCTGTTATTCATGTTAGACATGGCTGTGAGGTCAAACAAATGGATATCATCCCAGGGTTGTGGTGTGGAGCTTTGGGGTGAATTTGGGCACTGCCTTCTCTAAGAGGTCCCAGGTTGGACTGACCAGGATTGCCCGTTTCCCCGGACTTCCAACAAACCTCAGACTTCCTGCAGGAATGAGCTAGACTCTACCCTCATTTGTTTAGTTTCTGCAGGGATAGGTGCTGCAAAACCATTGACTGGGAACAGCAGCTCCCTTCTAGCTATAAAGCTCATCAGTCGCAGTAAATGCTATGGAGGGTTTTAATACTGGAGTTATTATCTAACAAGAATATAGCTCCTTTCTCTGCCACCCGTGACCCAGGCTGAACCTGTTTGGCCGGTGTCATTGTGCTAGTGTAATTCAGTGGAAAAGAGATTGGATTAAACAGGCAGCTCCGGAGGAGTAAATAAAAGGAACATGCTTTAGAGGGTAAATAGACAAGTCTGGGTATAATGGAATAACTCCTGGCTGTGCTAAATCAAAGGGAAAACAATGCCCACACTAAAACCTGAACAGGGATGTTTGCAAGAAAGAGAACCCAACAGAACGCATAGGGGAGCAGAGGATGTTCTGGGGGTGTCCCCAAATCCACACTAGAAACAGTACCAAAAAAATCCAGAAGGTATAGAGGGAAAAAAATGAGGAAAAAATCTTTGCAACAGCCAGGTTTGTGTGGGTGAAGAAACCCAGTTTCTGAATCATCCATGCAAGTTTCCTAAAAGGAGTGCAGAGAAAGCTGGGTTTGTTCTGGGTAATTCCTTACTGATTCCAGACCAAATCTGTTCAGCAGCATACTTATCTCACTGCCAGCCCTGCAGTTCAACCTGTACTGGTGGGTCAAGCCCTCAGCTTCACCTCCCCTTTTCCTTTAAGGATGTTCCAGTGAAGTCAAAGGCACATTTGAAGGCAGTAATGGGTTTTTCCTAGCACAGGGGATCCTACAATAGTAGCCAGCAGGACGATGTCCCCGGGCAGGAGAGGGACTGGGAGGATTGCCTGCTCCCATCCTCAGCATGGAGATGCCCACTTTGTGAATGGCTAGCCGATGGCATGAACCATCCAAAGCCACTTGATATGTCTTCCTCCACAGGCTGTTTTACCCCCAGCAAGAAATTGAGGAGAGGATGATACAAAGATCACTACAATCCCCCCCCGCTCACTACTTTTTTATACCCACAAGAGCCCTGCAAGAGAAATGGGGCACTCACCTCTCTGCAAACAAAGCAAAAATGAATGGTTTTGTGCAAGTCCGAGTCTGTTTCTTGTTGCGTTCATACATAATCCAAGGAGGATCCTGGTCTGTCTCCATCCCTTCATCCTTGGGTTGCCCTGCAGAGAGCAAAGGAAAAGACTTGAGGATCAACCCTCATCTGGCTATACGAGCAGTAAATATCCAAGTAGGGTAAAACATATGTGGAGTAGTTTTTCAGAGCTGACATCCTCATTTTCATGCAGTGGCATTAGAAAAAGTACATTGTGAGTGACTCGGGAACATTTGTTTCCCATCAGCTGCAGAGGAAATTCTCTGCCCTTGCAAGGTGCGAGAGTCCTTCCCATGGGAAAACAGGACAATGAATCTGGGAGCCAAAAATGAAGCTCTCTTTCTCATTTCTACAGTGACTCTAGTGTCAGAGCTTTAATGAAGAGTTTTGACAATATATAGCATATTGCTATACATTGTTGGCTCAGCTTTATGGATGTATTACCTCTTCTGTGCTAGCAAGGGAATAGGGATCATCATTTCAGTTGAAAACAGACACACAAGTGCAGCAATACTAAAGACATCCAATTTTATGGAGTCATTTTCCTAACCAGACCCCAAATGTCTTCTTCATAAATCATTTGCTAATATGAAAAGGATAAGAACTTTGGAACACTTTTGGGTCCTGATGTGGCCATTAATTGAGAGACCCAGATTACCGACACAACCACCCTTACTTGAGCATAGCACTTGAATGAATGGAGAGAAGGAATTGTACACATTGTAAAGCTATACAGTGCAGAACAATTCTTCAAGGAATACCACATCCTGAGCCTTAGACATGGAAATCCAGGCCAGGCATTATGGAAAAAAATAATATATTTCAAGGCCAGGAGGAATTACAGGAATAATCCAATGTACCTAAACTCAGCTGTATTTTCCAACAAAGTGGAGTAAGTCTGAATCTGTCGTGTGCTCCAGCACCAAGGTGAGGGACTTGCGTTACAGACACCCAAGTCATCTGCATGAAAGGTTCCACTTCAAACAAAGAGATTAAAAGCAGAAAGAGGATTAAAACTGGAGGTCAGTATTTCCAAATCACTGACTGTGACTCCAGGTGGGGAGAGCCATGCTGGTTAGTGTGCTCTGGCAGGGCACACAGTTCTATCAATCGCAGTGCACAGGGCAGATGGGCATTACATTGATGCTATGGTCCCTCAGAGCATCCTGCTTTCATCAGCTAAGCCTTCCTGTCCAGCCTCTTTTCATCCATCTGATGTTGGTACTCAAAGAAACCGATACCTTCTTATATTCAGCTCTTGGCAGGTTGGTTTGCATCTTCTGTCTCTGTGTTTCCTTCAGGAAGGAGAGTAAGAATGTAATAACATTTAGTCACGGGTACAATCCTGAGAGAAAGAGAGTGCAGGTTCTTGAAGAAGGTGATCTGCTGTTCCCATCACTTTGAGGCCCCTTTGGTACCACTCTCTGCATTGGTACTGCGCATTTAATTGAAGCCAAGGCCTCATTGCACTATGCAGAAAGGCACATCATGGCCATGCTAGAGAACAGTTTGCAGGTATGATTCTGTAGGAATCCTTCCACACCCTCAAACTGGTTGTCTAACTGGGGTCGCTGGAATCACATGCATCAGACCACTGAGCTATGTACTTGGTTAAGTCAGACAGCATGGTTTTATAGCCCTGACAAAACCAGATGCCAGATTGCTTCAGAGCTAAACACAAACTTGAATGCTGACATAGCTCAAATGTTTCTAGGAATGAACCACATACTTTAGAAGTTTATAACTGGTTTACCAATAAAGATGTTCTTAAAACAATCTCAGGTGTGCAAAAGGCAACTGAATCAACAATTTATTCTGGGAAGACCGGTAAAGACACAAGGTACTTGAGATGTTTGAAACTGTAAGATGAAATACCACGAATGTAATGTCTCCAGGCTTACATGTGAGTTTTCTGCATAGAGCAAGGGTTACCTTTGGATGCATCTCCTGCTCTGTTGCTCTGTAAGTACCTCCATTTGATGGAGAAGCAAGATACACTGGCAAGTTCAGTCACTTGTCTGAGCTCTCCCAGTCAGCTGCAGCTCTGGAGCCCAGACTCCTTGTCCTTCATGAGCCTTTGTGCTTCATTATGAACATTTCCCATTTCATAAAAGAGCAATATTAGGTGTGAGAACAAGTCTGCCTACAACACAGGAGAGACCTCAGGATCGCAGAGCAACCAAGCTGAAGGGCTTTCACTGGAGGAGGTTTTGCCACCAAGGCCATAGCCAAGCTTTGGCACAGAGCATGCATAAGCCAGATGCCAGCCCTTTTCCTCTAGCTGCCAGTTCAATTGTCAGTCCCATGCAGGTTCCTGATTTACAGCAAACCATGCCACCATTTTCCAAGCTGGAAGTGAGAATGCCTGCATGAAACCCTGGATGCCACTGCAGAGTACAGGACACATGGTGTGAAAATGTCTCTTAATGATGCTTTCATTAGGGCAAGTGGCTGACACCATCCCCTAACACAGGGAGTTTGCACAGAGAGCAAATGTGAGCACACAGGTTAAGGTTGGCAAAACACTGGTCAGGGATGAGCCACAGCCACAGAGTTCATCTCCAAGTCCATTTTTTTCCGAAGCTCAGGAGCATTTGGGCCTGGAGCTGTTTTTCAGTCTGTTGGAGACAGAAGTTTTCATAAAGACACTGGGACACGTGCTGCTTTGGTTTCTAGTGCCTGATCCAAATACCTACATGAGCAGATGCCACTCCCAGCATCTTCCTCTTCCCCTCCTATTGTCCTGACATGTTCTCATCAACTCACTTGGGTTAGTATCATGTTTAAGGAAGTTTTGCAGACACTTCTGAACTTTGCCAGGAATACATCTCCTCATCTCACTTCATCCTGAATATAGCCAGAAGACTACATGTTTGTCTAAGCTGTTGTCTACCCCTTGCTAGCCATACCCCTACCTTATCCCAGCATTAAGACAAAAGAGAAAGGGAGAAATAAGTGCTGCCAGGCCTCAGTTATGGATGAGTAACAGGTGGGTGGTTTATACATCTGCTGCTGAACCCTCCTGGTGGTGCAGAGACATCTCCATCGGACGCAACATGCCACCACTTTGCTCCTTACAACCGATGTCATGTGAACTGAACTGTGTGATTTCCAGGGCCAGGTGAAAAGTTACTTAAGCCTTATGTGGGTAAGTCCTCTGAGACGCAGAAGTGTTAGGAAGCAAAAGGAAAAACAGGTAAGAAGCTCTGCATAGAGACTTCCAGACCTGCTAAGATGGGCACTGATCATCACTGGAAGGCCCGAATAATTCAGTGCAGACTCTGTGCAGTCACATCTCCATTGTGCTCCCAGTGCATGCCAGAGCTACCTCATTTTTTATTAATATCCGATTATCTCCACTTGCCTTCACAGATAAAAGAAACATTGAAAATGCCGACACTTACTTTCAATTCTTCTTTTCTTACCCATGTCTCCCTCTTAGCTGGTAGGTGCTGCACAGCCTCTGTTTTGCCATGTATAGGAGTAGTGTGTGAATAATAAATAACGATGATATGCTTTCAGCCAGCAAATAAACCCCATATGTGTCCTCAAGTCTCTCTTTTCTCTTGAAGAATTCATGCAAACATTGGTTCCAGAGACTGTTATAATCTTGTTTACTTGTCAATGCTTGGAGTGAGCATGTAATTACAGTTCCACTGTAAGATACTTAACATGTAATTCAATGGCAAAGAGCTGCCACGTTATTATAGTCTTCTAAGGTTGGATTTATGCCCTGAAACTAAATTAGTCCCAACAATTTCTGCTCAGAGGAGGATAATTTAATGCAAATATTATCAAGCCCACTCCAAAGAGCAAATTTCACCCAGATAAGAAAAAACACAAGTAACTAATTTATCTTTTTTAAGCTTTCTTTGCCACCAGTTCTCTTGGACTCGTATCTTCCTAGATAGGCAAAGGGTTTGTGTTTGAGTAGGGTGCAAAAGTGCAATCAAAGAAACCTTGGGAATCAATTCTGTCCTTAGAGACAGACACAAAACCTCTGCAACACATCTCTTACAGTGATACCCAATGGTGCCACTTCAATGTCAATACTGAGCTAAAAGAAGAAGAAAATTACAGGAGTATCTGGCCTTTGCTCACTTATTCACCCCAGTGCAGCTATGATCTGCTGTTAAGCTACTGCCTGTCATGCCATCACCATCAACAACATTAATTGGGCCCTGCCTTTCAAATAATCCATCCTCAGCACCGCAACACTTAGCACTCCTAAGGGCCTGTTCATACAAGACTCTCAGAGGGCTTTACATGTCCTGGCTGCTTAAGCAATACAATGTGCCTAAGAATTTGGTCAGAGGCACAAGAGGGGTAGCTGTGTTTGCCACAGTAAAGCTACACACTTGCCTATGGCCACAGCTGAGGCTGCTCAAGGAGGAAAGGGAGGACTCCTGCTCTTGGCTGTGTCATTTTCTGCATGCCCAGTCCCGTATCTTGCTATGAGCCTCGGTTTCCCATTTGTAAAAGGAGCTTTGGGTTTTCAGTCGGCAGCGTGACACCAGCCATGGGACCCCTATGGTACGAATAAGCTATTTACAGCAATGGAGATGCCTGGGTACTCTTCACCACCTTTCAGCAAGGTTGCCCTCTCAAGCCATTCCCTGACTCTTTTAGCTCCTTGCCAGCCCTTTCAGTATAAACCCAACACAGGCTGTTCTGTGTTGTGTTGCCCTCTCAAACCTGAAGCTTCTTTTCAACCCTTTTAGCACAAACCCAACTCAGGCAGCTCTGTTACAAGGCGTAGGGGCCACAACAAGGCAAAGAGCGCACAGGAGTCACACGAACACGGGCAGAAAGCCCCTGAAGCTCAGAGGAAGGAGTACAGAGGAATGAATGCATCACGGGGAGCACGGGGGACCCCACGCTGCCAGCAAGCCCAGGTGTGCACCGGCAGGCAGGGAGAGTGTGGCCGTGAGCTGGTGATGACAGTTCAGGGTCCCTGTACATGAGTTCTTGGGGTCCCGCATGCATCTGTTGGGGGTTTGGGGGATAATTAAGCAGGTGGGCTGTCCAGCGTGCCTGCCAAAGCCAGGCCTGCTGGAAGAGGGTGTAACCCTATGGAAACCATGCAGGCGTGTGGATGTATATGTGATATCCTCACCCGTGCATGCACACAAACACATGGGGGAGAGGGAAGAGGCAAGTAGCTTGCATGCATTTTCAGAAGCACAAAAAGACCCCAGGAAGAGAAATGTGTGATGTGCAACGCAGAACCTGAGAGCCACTATACCTTCCCTTGGAAAACGCTTCATGGTTTAGCCTTCTTCTTTGCTGTTCTCCATTCTTATTTAGGAAGAGCGCTCTGATGGGCCGCCAGGATAGAAAGGTTCATACAACGGTTACATTGTGCCATCTTCTGGTTAAAGGATGTGGACTCCCTCTCTGCTTAACTGCAGCACAGAAGAAAAGCTTTCTTCTGAAGCTTTCAAGAAGTGAGATCTGGAGACAGCTCTGCTGTTGTGGTGTAACAGCATTACCTGCAGAAATGAACCGCAAGCACAAGGCAGAGTTACTGAGGATCATGGAGATGTAGGAGCTGTCAAACACAGCCCTGGTCTGCCAAGCCTGCTAGTCTTGCCTCCAGGAGAAACGATGCTTCAGCATATCTCTTCAATGTGACATTGAGATACCCGTATATCCATTTGTCCATCTGTGTGGCCATGAGCCACGTGTAGGCAATGAGCAAAGGCAAATGAAAGTGAAAAAGAAAGTAGACTCAGCAGGGTCCTCAGAGACAAAACACGCTCATCTCTCTACGAAGGAAGATCATAAATATCCATAAATGCATTAGGACACATGTTTGAAGCAGCTGCCAATTACTCATCTGGATCATGAATATGGGGAACTGGATGTTCCCAATCCACCCTTTGCTGCAGAAGAGCAAAGCTACGCAACTGCAAAGGGATATGTGATGTTGGAAAAGAGCTCTTCAAGGAGAAATAACTGGTCTGAATGTGCAAGCCTAGGCTTGATGTGAAAAAATTAACTGATAAACCCACTCGTTTTGCAGCAGCACAGTTTAGAATCCAAGTCTAAAACATGGCCCCTGAAAGTAGAGCAATTTCCAGCACTGCCATATCACGCCCAGCTCTGAGCTCACTTGCACCAACATAGCTCACTGGATTTCGACAGCAACGTTTCTCCACCTCCCAGGATCATTTCTGAGAAGTATGTGTGCAGGATGATGAGTTCAAAAGGAGCTAATTAGGCACAGATTAGACAGACAAATTAGAAACAACGACTTCACTAAATACTGGTTAAACAAACACAGCTTCAGGGAAGATCCATGCTAGGGATTGTCAGCAGCAGCACTTGAGTGAGCTGGATGAATTAGGTGCACAGCCGTCCCCACCAAAAAACTGGCATGTAATGATGTTGCTACAGGAAACAGTACGAAAGGATGAAATCATCTCCTGTTCCAAGAAGGGGAAATAGCCGCTGCATTTCAGGCACTGCAGAGTACAGGACCTGACAGACTGACGGCTGCAAGCATTTGCTGTCTTAGTAATGATATATTATTTGTCTGCAATGAGCTTTGCAAATGTGTTTAGTCTCGAAATGTCTCTTTATAGTGCACTGAAGTTTCAAGTAAATCAGGATGGCAATGAAAGCATCCTGATGATGTTACAGGTATCAGCCAGCACTGCACTACCATTTCAATCTTAAGTGGGAGAAGCAGAGAGAGCTTTGCAAGATTTAGATGACTTCAGTCTAGTCTGCCCACTTATAATCTGCCTACACTTACACGTATTGTGTATCTACTTGCCCAAGTCTGTCATCTTGAGGAGATATGGGAACACGTCCAGATTTTTAAGTCATTTCAAAGGTTTGTACCCTCAGTGATCTGGCACATGAGCAATCAGGAGCTTGGATTGCACCATGCTGCAGGCCAGTGGTACGTGATGTCCCTATGGAGAGCAGGAATATGTTTTCCAAGGATAAGTTTACACTTGTCACCACCAGCAGAAGAAGGATTTTGGACGTGAAGTTGGATGCTCAGTGGACTGAGATGAGAATTGAAGTATACAACCATCTCATGGCAGAGCTGCTGTTATCTAGTCATCTCCCAAGAATGAGCAAGTCCCTCCCTACAGTTGCATCATTGCTTGAACACATTAGTAATAAAATATGAGGTGATTTTCCTGCCTGCAAGCATACCAAATATCAGTCCTTATATATCAGGTTTTAAACCTTGCAGCAGTTTGATCATTTCTATGCCTACATTTCTTAGCTTCCACAGGCCAAGAGCAATTAAAACATTCAGTACGGGGTCTTTCAGGGCTGTGGGCTTCCAAGAGCAGCAACCTGAACTTGCATTTATTTCATTATTTACTGCAACTTTCACATTTTCTTTGGGCTCATTTCTTCCCCAGATCTGGGTTGTTGTTCATTCATTGCTGCCACACTTCTCCTCTCCACTCCAGCTTGGCTCTGTCCTGCTCCACTTTTGGCACCACAAGGTTTTCTGCCAGGTCATCAGCACTGATGAAGCCAACCGTACCCTGGGCTGCATCAAAAGGAGTGGGACCAGCAGGTCAAAGGAGGTGATCCTGCCCCTCTACTCTGCTCTTGTGAAACCTCACCTGGAGCATTGTGTGCAGTTCTGGTGTCCTCAACATAAAAAGGACATGGAACTGTTGGAACAAGTCCAGAGGAGGCCACGAGGATGATCAGGGGACTGGAGCACCTCCTGTATGAAGACAGGCTGAGAAAGTTGGGGCTGTTCAGCCTGGAGAAGAGAAGGCTGCATGGAGACCTCAGAGCAGCCTTCCAGTGTCTGAAGGGGGCCTATAGGGATGCTGGGGAGGGACTCTTCATTAGGGACTGTAGTGACAGGACAAGGGGTAACAGGTTAAAACTTAAACAGGGGAAGTTTAGATTGGATCTAAGGAGGAAGTTCTTTACTGTGAGGGTGGTGAGGCACTGGAATGGGTTGCCCAGGGAAGTTGTGAATGCTCCATCCCTGGCAGTGTTTAAGGCCAGGTTGAACAGAGCCTTGGGTGACATTGTTTAGTGTGAGGTGTCCCTGCCCATGGCAGGGGTTTGGAACTGGATGATCTTAAGGTCCTTTCCAACCCTAACTATTTTATAATTCTATGAACACATACACCCTCAGTGTGTTTTGCAGGATCCCACAGCTCATGGCCTTGCTCTCCTTTCCCGGAGAACAATCCCACTTTATCTCTGCCTCCATTCTCTACTCTGATCACATCAGGAGTTTTAGACCCACTGCCATCACCTGCAATACCCCAACATTTCACCACAGAGCAGTCCCTGCCACCAGATCCCTATTCACCATCCCTGGCAGTGCTGCCTGCTCTCAGCATTCCATCAGCCCATGAATCTCCTTGATACCCTCTGGGACCAAGAGAAACAGCAAGTCCCCAGATGACCGGGACCTGGCCTGGTCTTGAAGGCATGAAATAAGAGTCACCTCCACTACTGACCTCCTTGGCACCCTGCTGCACCCTGGGGAGCTCACCAATAGCAACAGCTCCCTCCTCCTGGATAATATATAGTCTGAGCAAGTGTATTTTTAACCACTTAGTATTTTTGTCCAGTTTCTAGTATAGCACAATATCAAATACCCTGCTGAATCCCAAATACATGACGGCTGCACTAGGTTCACTGCACCTACTAAATCAGAAAGACAATTATACATTTGCTTGGCATGATCCATGTTGAATACACCCCTGTTCTTTGCTGGCTGTTGGATGCTTTTCTACTGACTGCTGCTACACAAACTCCTCCAACACTGGGAAGCCTAAGCCTTCCCCAAAACAGACAACAAGGTAATAACACAGAAGATGCCAAGACCTGATTTCATGGTCTTCTTAAAGACAGGTACCATATTTATTTGCTGCCAGCCTTCAAATGCCTCTGACCTGGAGATTTATTGACTTAATTTTAACTGGCAGGTTGGTTTTCTCACTAGATGCCTGATCCTCTCATGTTGTCCAATTCCCATTGACAACAGAGAGAATTTTGGCTGATCAAGGGCTAGAGGACACAGCCCTGGCTTTTTCCAGCTCCCCTGGGTACATTTCAGCTGTTGATTTATGTGAGAAATGGTCAGTTTGCCTTGGTGGAGAAACAAAAACACCCAAGTGCAAAAAGAAAAAGCGACTGAAGACACAACGGTCACGTTGTTATTGAAATGTTCTTCTCGCTTCAGAAACAACAGTCTGTGCCCAAATGAAGTGATAAGTGGGGGCAGACATTAAGCCAAAATAAACCTCCTTATCTTGAAAAAGAATTCAGCTTCCTAAAGCCAACCTGGATCTGATCTGTGTGAACAACGAGAAAAAGTGCAAGAAAGCGGAGATATTTCTTAGAATAATATTACTGTAGGACCCAACAAAGAGTAAACTCTGCTCGTGGGACAAAAGCTATTTACAGTCAGCACTGACACTGTGCCCAGGAGAGGTCAGAGGGAGAGCAGAACACTAACCCTTCTACATCTTGCACGTTTAATTTACAAACACAGGCAACCATCCTGCCGGGAGATACCTTGGCCAGACATCAAACTTCAAGAGGTTCTCATTGTTTGTGAACTTCCCTTTGAAAGCAATAGGACTCCTTCCAGCATGTAAGGTTAAAAACCTTTGGTTAAAAACTGTGTACTGGACAAAATTCACAGGCTCTGTCGAAGCAAGAAGGATGATTCTCAATGTGTGGCACTGAGTAAGAGGCTTCATTTCAAACCCTGGCCCTGTGAAAGACTTCTTGAGTGTCTTTCCCCATGAAATATACCTTCTTTTAATACCATTCCTTGAGGCTGGATTGAAATAAGAAAATAAAATCTTAATATATTCTTTGTGAAGGGTTTTAAATCCCTCTTGGTCACCAAGTCAAAACCCTCAGGCTCTGTAAACAGGCATAACACTGGAAAAAAAAAATCAATTTGGGATGTTGGAACTAGATGACATTTAGGGTCCCTTTCAGCCATTCTCCGATCCTATATTTCTATGATTAGGCTCTGTCACTGACTGTATGGCAAGGAAGATGTGCCACATCGTGCCTTGAACTCATTCCTCATTCCAGGATACACACAGATACATATTTAGATGCACGCATACCAGCCTGTGTGTACTGGCTCCATCTTTGTCTTTTAGTTAACATAACAAAGCAGGAAAAACAGGGAAGAAGGAGATGTCATGTCATAAAACCTCCAGGACCGCTGTGACTTCTGCTTATGAGAAGCCATCCATTTGCCATGGCCACCATGGGCCACCACTGTTCAGCCAGCCCGACTTTTGCTCTCCAGGTTGGTAACAAACTGGTCCAGCACAGGGTTTTGCCTAATAAATTCCATGTAAACTGAAATGTCCACCTAGAAGTTCACACAGGCTCCTTAAGGACTCTAAGGGTGCCACTGTTCCAGAACCCCAAGGGAGGGCTGTGCCAGATGTGAGCTCCACAACTGTCCAACCCTCCTCTTCCACTCCAGGTTTGCAGCAGTGTTATCTGCAAGTGAACAATGCTGCAGGTGCACCATGACACACCTGAAGGAAACCTTGGGCTGTTTGTGAGATGCTGTTATCCACATGGCACCAGCAGTGGACAAACTGACATCTCCATATTATAAACGTAGGGCTACGAGGGCTGAAAGTGCAATGCAATCTCATAGGAGCCAAGTCCATCACTGAGCTCACACCAAGAAAAGCCTGGGTCTTTGCCAAGTATTTTGCAGAGGGAGGAAAAGGTCTTATCCTGGGACAGTGTTTCCTAGCAAGACAGAGTAGAAATGACACTTCAGGTCTGCCCACCTTGCCTGGGCACTTTCTGGGGCTGGATCTAATGCTGTTACTCTCCCTCTAAAGCCCACATCCACCTAGTATGGGTGCTGGAAGAAGTCCAGCCCCATCATCAAACTGTCCGCGAAGGCACTAATGAAGCAGAGCATCCTCTGGGAAAGGCTGTTTCTCCTTTTCTGACTTGCAGAGAGTCTCTCAACACTGTTTCAATCATATGACACACTCGGCAGTAATGTGGCCTGAATTGTTGCTCCTCAGGGGTCTGTCTGCCAAGAAAACTGAGGAATGACTCATGTCGTGGCACTGGGAGCGCGGGGAGGGCAGGACCTAGAAGTGACTAATGATTCAAAAGCACAGTTTTACTTCCAAGGGAGGATGGGCCAATCCTACACACAATGCCAGAAAAGGGCTTTGTAGGACATCAGAATGATGGAGCGGAGCAATGTGAACAGTGGAGAAATGCATCCCTGTCCTAAGGCAGAGACAGCATTGCCGTGAAGAATGAGATACGCATCTGATCCACCAGGAACAGGGAGACTCAGAGGATATGGATGGTTCAAAGCTGAACAAGATCACTAGAAAATACATAAGGGCTGTTTGGTAGCAGCCTGAAACAGGGTTTGGAGGTTTCTACTGAATTTCTTCCTAAATTAGAGGAAAAATCAAGTGGTGGAGACCTTCAAGATAATGATGGCTCTTCCTCAACTGGAGGAGGAAAATTTCTTAGACCTGTATTGTATTCCCTCCCCATGGAGATGACCTGTGATCCATGCAATATTTGTGTTGGAGAGACTCAGATCAGATATCATTAAATATTTTGGGGAGATGCCCTTGCTGAACCCTTGAAAGTGGGCTGCACAAGGGGAAGAATATGTCCCTTTGCTTCCCCAGATATTTGCTTTACATCCATGACTTTAGCCATAACACACCATCCTTTAACGGAGCCCAAGTGGCCCATCTTTAGCACTTCTTGCTGCTTAACATATCACATGGAAAAACACTGTTGCTCCTTTCCTATCCCCTGTCCAAAGGAAAGAGTCAAGTAGGGGAAGATGGAAAACTGCTATGAAACCAGTGGCTTCTTGTTACATCTCTATTCATCTCTTTTCTTGCATATCCTTCACCATAAAAGTTCCATCCTGTTACACATACTAGCCTGCTCCAGCCCAGCCTGAGCATCTTACAGGAAACAACAGCACATTAGGAAAGGACCATGTGAGTTTTAGGAGAAAACAGGCAAGTTCTAGAGAAATCATAACCCAAAGAGGCAGTTTTGCCTAATACAAAACGTGTATAGAAACTAATACAGAATATGTGGCTGTTCTTACACATTTGACACTGCCTAAAGGAGCATGGAGTGGGAAAATAAAACACCCACCACCCCTCCACTTACTGCCAGCACCGAGCATGTCCAACCGCTAAACTGGAGACAGCTCACCAGCTATGGGGCACTGGGTCAGGCTGCAGACCCCTCTGGGCTGGTGGACATCAAGAAAAGCAAGACGGGGCAAGCACAACCCTATCTGGGGCAGGGCTGGCACACAGAGGATGAGGCTGGCTGCTGGTGTAGCTAAAGCATGGATGGGGTTTGCATTTGGCAGGGGGTGGAGGGGTTGCTGCGCCGTTGCGTCAGGACCAGCTGCTGAGATGATGTCTGGACCCAAGCACTGATTAGAAGTTATCCCAGACGGAGCAGGGCGAGGGCAAGGCGGGGAGAAGCGAGTGATGGATTAACCCATTTTGAGTCACACTCTCCATATAAAGAGCAGGTTACGTTCTGCTCCGATGCAGAGTTACGTTAACAGGCATTGCTGAGACAGGGCCTGGGTGAGATTTATTTATCTTGAATCCCTTTAAACATTTCAACACCCCATGGCTGCGCACCCAGCAGGCCTGTGAAATCACAGGCCTTGCAGCTCCTACACTCTCCCCTCTCTTCCCTCCTGGCTGTTTCACTCCTTCCTTGCTGCAAGCCAGGCTGCTTGTCAAAACTAAGCCATAGGAGGCATGCACTTGGCTTTCCCCTGTGCCCATCTGGTAGGGCCCTGATCCTGCATGGGGATGGTGGGACCTCTCATAAGCACATAATCAGCACTAAAAGACCCTGTTGCCTCTTATTTTCTTGAAGGTCCAAGGCAATATGGATACAGCATGGCTTGCACCCTTGAAATCATGTTAATTTTGGAGTGCCTTGTGCTGCATATGGGGTGAGGCTTTGCATGTCTTGGGAGGAGCTCCTGCATCTGCAATCCATCACTCACAGACCCAGCCAAGGAGCCCAGGCGATACAGCCCATTTGTTAACTTTGCCATCATGCTGACTAATGAAGCACAGCGAGGACAGTTTATGGGCTAGCCTGATTCACACAGGAGTCCCAGCACCCATGTTTCCATTCTTTGTTTGGAGGATGCACTGAAACCATCAGGGCTCTCTGTGGGAACAGGTTGCTGATAGCTATGCGCAAGATGCTCCACTGACTTCAGGAGAGTTGCAAGAAATTGGGGGGAGGACAATAGTTTATCCCAAAGATTTCCTTGCAAAGGGAACAGCCAAAGCACACAGACTTGACCCATTCTTGCACTACTTGCCATTGAAGCCGAGTTGAAGGGCTTGCAGCTTAGCCTTATCCTTCTAAGCTGCCCTCTATTAAAAAACACTTTCTCCATGCATCCAAAGACATGATATTCACCACCCATCAAAGATTAATTGTCATGAGAGGTGGAAATTTCAGGCTCCTTCCTCCCAGGCATTCTCAGTATCTTCAGTGCATGGCAGATTCTCCTCATCGTAACACCCGGTACATGCTGTGCTTCTCTATCATGCTGTTCCTACCATCACAATATGCACCGTTCAGAACAATTTCATCCAAAGATCTCAAAGTGCTTTACAAGGTTTAGTTACTTAAGCCACTGAAGTATTATTACATCTCTCTTACGGAAGAGAAAGCCAAGCAAAGATGTTAAATGACTTGCCAAATGTAATATGAGTCGGTAGCTAAGTTGGGAAAAGAACCCAGGAGTCCTGACTCTTAACCTATGGCTGTAAACCACTTTTCTCTATAAAACAGAAATTAAGCAAGCAGAAGGGTGGCAGCAAGGCTTTTCCTTTTACTTGAGCTGTCTTATAATTAGGACAGAAAGATAAATATTGGTTCCTAACCTTAGAACTGGATACGCTTGTTTGAAATGGACGGTGTGGAAGTTCTGTGGGGCTTGCTGCCTTTTGAAACTCTCACTTTGTGGTTGTACTGTTGTGTTAGCAGGAGCTGTGGTCTTGTTATCTAGGAAGTCAGAGTAGATCATTGAAACACCACTTCCAAACTGTCTCACAAATCTATGACGTGTTCCTGCTAACTAAAGGCATTAAGGCCACCAGAACAAGTTAGTGTTTGTTCTCTCTATTACCAAAGAGAAAAACAAGGGAACATAAAGGTGATTTCTCTTGCAGAACAGAACTCTTCTTCCTCCAGCTCAGCCCACGATCTGCAAGTGGAACTGCTCCAAGTCTAAAGATAAACACAGCAATAGCAAGGGCATTTCCACAAGGAGGCCAAGGAATTCGAAAGAGGAAGGAGTAACCGGGACCCCAATGAGCCATTTGCCTGTATCCTGCTGTCCATAAGTTTTACAAATTATGGGGGGTGGGAAATGGTGTGCGTAACTGAAAGCTGCCCCTAGGCACCAATAACTTGTCTGACCTGCATTTAGACGACCAATCTGCTTGGCTCTAACTCGCCTTGGCAGCCTCACACGGGTCATATTTTTACATGGATGAACTGTTCTTCAACAATTTCCTCCAGTGTGTTAGCAGCACAAACACCCCTTTCTTTCCTACCAGGTATGTGTGCCTTCTTTTTCCAATGATTCCTTCTCTCGCACATGTGGGTCATGGCCATTTGCAAAGGAAAAGCTACCCTGGCCCCTTTGCTCTTTCCTCCTGCTGCTATGAGCCCTGTTGCAGCTTCATGGAGCAAGGATGGAGGTTTGCTTAGGTTTGGACTCCTCTGTTTAAGAAGGCAACACTATCACCTTTTCCTACCATTTTCCCAAGTCCTATTCCTATCTTTCCCAAACATTTGCCTGCAGCAGCGTGTTTTGTAACTCAAGAAACTTATTTATGCTCATAGTCACAGCCAGAATTTAAAGTTGCAAAATTCCCATTGATTTCCAGGGTAATTCTGAGGCTGAGTTAGACATCCAGGAGAAACCACTGTGAAGAAGGGGAAAGAACTGGGAAAGCTGTGCCATCAACTCTCTAAATCCAGACTTCTCATCCTATGAGTTTGCGTGCCATGGCCAAAGCCCTGTAGCCCCTTGGGTCTGTGGGACTGAAGACACAGTGAGAAAAGCATGAAGAGAAGCAAGCTGGTAACAAAGGCATCATCAGAGATTATATATATATAAAATATATATAATATACATATATATAAGTAAAAGATATATTTGCCCTTTCTGGGAAGGAATTCATCATCTGCACCAGAAGCTGCACAACCTCAGGGTGTAAGTGCAGGATTTAGGTCATTGCAGGAATTTGCCCCTGCTCTTTATTTATCACCAAGTAGGACTGTGCCTGTATGAACTGAACACGTCCCGTGGTTTCCCTCAGACATCCCGATGATGGATTGCTGGCATCACTTGTTTTCTTTTGAAGGCAATTCATTTATCAGAGACAATTACTCAACTGATAAGTTCAGTGTGTTCAGCTGTTCATGGCTACACAGCAGCTACAGGCCAATAAATACGAGCTGCAATTAGCCTGATTAATGATTTCAGATCACTAAACTGCAGCTTTGTTTAAGATAAGGCTCTAATAAGCTTTTCTGCTGAATCTGGCAAGCCGGTGACACTACCTTCATTGTCAGAGCCCCGAGCCCAGCAGCTCCTTCAGTCTGACTTTGTGATAAAGTGAGTTCCACTCCTTGGGACCTCTGAGTTGCTCAGCAGGTGTTTGGGGGGTGCTGTACAGCAACAGGGACCCTTCTTCCATCTGCTGCATAGCAAAGCACTAAGGAAATTGTTTCCAAATGTCCCTTAATTTAGAAGTTTACTTCCCCCCCCCCCATCCTCCTGTTTTACTCCTTGGGGCTGCTGACCTTCACCTCTGCTGCCATCCTTCAGCCGCTGTGTGAATCCTGACACTGAGCCAGCCACAAGTATCTCGGAGCATGGAGCAATGAGCCAAGGGAAAAGAAGCTGTAAGAGCTATAAAGGAATCATAGAATAGTTAGGGTTGGAAAGAACCTTAAGATCATCCAGTTCCAACCCCCTGCCACAGGCACGGATACCACACATCAGACCATGTCAGCCAAGGCTCTGTCTAACCTGACCTTGAACACTGCCAGGGATGGTGCATTTACCCCTTCTTCAGGCAGCTTGCTCCAGTGCCTCACCTCCCTCACAGTAAAGAACTTCTTCCTTATATCTAACCTGTAATAAGCATCAGAAAGCAGCTTTTAGGAGGACCATGTAGGATTTAACATGCTGGCGGGCACTGACATTGCTACAGTGAGACTTGCAGAGCACAGTGTGTGCTGATGGCAATCCCTTCAGATGGGATGGCGAATGTGTTCCATTAATTTTCTGATTGTAAAGAACAGGAACACGAGTGCATGTGTGCATATACATGTACCTACATGCTCTTCCCCTGCTGCCATCTGCTAAAGCAGTAGACGTCATTGATTTTCGTGCCACAAGCCCAGACTGGTAAGGACCATGCTTGTGGAGCAGCAGTTTGGGAGTTACAACCCCTGCTAGACTCCAAGCCATGCCATGAGCTGGAATTCACCCCACTGCGTCTAATGTGGTTTACACAGACCCCCTCCCACTTCTGGGCATTAAGTCTTCTGGAGTTTTAATTCTAGTGATCTGGGCATGATGCTGTTGGCATTTTGCTTTAGATGGACATCAGGTGAAATTCAGACCATCGCTATTAGATATTCTAGATATAACGTAGACGCTTGCGTTGACTCTTGGGTCTGTAAGTGGGGTGTCCTCCCTGAAGTCACTGTAAAGAAAGAATCATTTGTTGCCAATAGGAACCTGCTGGTTCCTGTCCCATGCATAGGGATACGGCTGCAGTTCCAGCTTTCTCTCAAGCTTAGGTGCTAAATTAGCACTGCAACTATTTCATCCTAAGGATAGAGTGTCTCGGGTCTCCTTCCAATGAACAAAAGTCATCCCCACTTGAGCAAGGGTCCCACAGCTGCAACGTTTGTTTGTGCAGTGCAAGATCTTGGAGTCACTTTCTGCATCAGTATGGGAAACAACAGTGCAACAACTGCTGTTTTTCACCTCCAGGACTTGAACCTGTAGCTGTACGTGGCCACAGCAAGCAGGGAGGAGAACCATAAAGCATGCAGTAGGCACAGCCAAGAGAAGAAGGAGGAAGTTATGCTTGCTCAATCCTCGCCCAAGGCCCTTCCTACATTTTCACATGACACTTTAGAGGAAAACAGGTTGTTAATTTTATGTCCCCCTCATTGTTTGAGTTTACCTTGAGAATCCTTTTAAAACTTGATATAAACATTAGGAAATGCATACATTTCCCTGAGAGGATTCCTCCCAAGTGACAGGAAACAGGTATATCTTATTAGCTTAACTGAGATTGCTCTCTCCCATAGCAGCCAATGTACTAATCTATTTGTCAGTCACAGCCAAACACTGAACTGTTTACCCAAATGTCCCCAGGGGCTCAATACAGATAAAGCAGCAAATCAAACCCACCCCAAACCATAGGGCTGTGTAGTCAGGGACCTGGATGTGCTCATTTTACAAACAAGCCTGAGGCCAGGAAGGCTTTAGCAAATCCTCATCAAGAAGCCTTCTTCCTGGGTGCCATCCACTCACCTGATGGTCTGAAGGGCTGAGGAAGGGCAACAGGAAAGGAGGAATTGTTGATCCAAAGATTTGACACAGCCCATGCAATCATCAGGTCTTTGTTTTAGACAGAAGGGAGATTTTGGTGCAATCTTCTGTAGTCTGATGAAAAAGCAGTGGCAGTCTGGAAAAGACAATTTCTGGACCAGTTTCCACAGCCCAGTTTCTAGAAAAAACACAGTTTTGGCACACGCACTACACTTCATCCCTTGCCAGCCCAATTGGGATTTTAGGCATGATGACAGCAGTCCCCTGTGAGAAGAGTTTTACCAACACATACCTCAATCCCTAGAGCATGGCCAGGATCCACAGGAAACAGTGAAGGTGACATGACTAAATGAAGAGGTCTTAGGCCAAGGTGGAGAAGAGGAAGGCTATGGCTGGAGTCACAGGTCACGCTCTCGATGCAACCCACGCCAAACCCACCAATTCCAGTGGCAGAGAGGATGGCTTGGCTCAGCGCTGAAGGAGAAATGGTGTAATGAGAGTATGAAAAAGTATGAGAAGCCCTGCAGGAAAGATCTCCTCAAGGAAAAGCTGGAGGGTTGCTAAAGGTGTAATGAGGCTTTCACTATTTCAACCAAGACTAAGGGAGAATGCAAGCCCACAGTAGCGTAAAGGTCTAGCCTATAGCCTGGGTTTCATGGACAGAGTAAGACAGCTTTAGCGCAGCACTTGGGAGATTCATCACCAGAACCCTAAGCTAAGAAGGAATCAGTTCTACCAACTGAAAAACAATTTTACCAACTGCATTACCCTTATTTCCATATAAAGTGAGTGGTCTTCAGCCTTTCCCAGGCACTTCATCCACACCAGTTTAAAATAACATAAGCTTAGTGATTAGTCCAGCAGTGGCCCCTAGGTACAGGAGGCTGCTGAAGCCTCAGTTCCTGAGTCTGCAAATATCAAGGTCTCAAAGAAAACTGTAAAGGCTGCTGCCTGGAAAGGCAGAGGTTAAAAAGCCAGAACTGTCCTATTGTCATGTGGACAGACAGATCTTGGCCATGCTGTCCCTGTCTGTTGCATCACACATGTAATCAGATAATGCCCTTGGTAAAGTTTGGGGTTTTTGTTTTGTGGGGTATTTTTTTAGTCTTGGGGTTGATTTTTTTACGGGAGAGAGGGTTAGGGGTTTTTTGCCTTTTTTTCCTTTTGGCCTTTAAGTATCTGAAGGGGGCCTACAAGGATGCTGGAGAGGGACTCTTCATCAGGAACTGTAGTGATAGGACAAGGGGAAATGGGTTTAAACTGAAACAGGGAAATTCAGGTTAGATAGAAGGAAGTTCTTTACTGTGAGGGTGGTGAGGCACTGGAATGGGTTGCCCAGGGAAGATGTGAATGCTCCATCCCTGGCAGTGTTCAAGGCCAGGTTGGACAGAGCCTTGAGTGACATGGTCTAGTGTGAGATGTCCCTACCCATGGCAGGGGGTTGGAACTGGATGATCTTAAGGTCCTTTCCAAACCAAACCATTCTCTGATTCTATGAAGGAAGCTGGGGCCATTGACAGTCCCAATTATAACGACCAACAAGCAAGCATGCAACAGGGGGATAACAAATGGCCACAAATATGTTTTACTGAGCAAGCAAGTGGGGGGTGGAGCCTCCCAGCCCCTTTGCTGGGTAGGGCAGGTTTATTTAATCTATCCAACCCACTCTGCTGACCCCAGATCTTTTCCTCCTTCAACAGCTGCAGCCATGGGGGATGGAGGAGCATGGAGAAGAACAGCTGTCCCTTGCCCATTGCTATGAACCCCTGCTGAGGTTTGCTAGATCCAGCCCCATGAGTTCCACACTGAATCAGTTCTCAGTCCCTCCTCAAACCCTATTCCTTTTGTGCTGTTAGGACACCTTGAAAATGTTCTTTTTCCTTGCTTCAATCATACCAGTTTAGAGAACAAAAGATACAGCCACCCTCTGCAAACTTTAACTGGTTCACATCTTTCAACTCGCTAAGCCACAATGTGATGGTGGAAATACACATTATTTGCAAAGTATTTTTTGTGTTTTAAATATTACACTTAAATATGTTTCTCCTTGACCAGCACACCAGGTCTCTGAGGTGGTTCCAGCACATGCTGCTCTTTATCTATACCCCTAGCACATGAACAGGGATGATGCTGTCATGAAGCTCTGAGAGCCGTCTGTTAAATGTCCTTTCTAAGGATTACAGTCATGCCTGAAGTGAAAAGCTTGTCTTATCTGCCTCAGTTTTTAGTGTTTTGAAGAAAAGGGGTTGTTTTTGCCAGTCAGCTGAAGGGGATTTCTGAACAGGACGACTCTCACAGCGAGGAATGTCACTTCCCACAGGGAGGCCTTTTTCCATGGCAAGATTTGCACAGTTGGAATCCAAACAGAGTGAACCTACAGACTAACCAAACACAAATGGGCCTTTTGAGAGGTCTGCAAGGGATTTGTTAATGCTGGTCCACAAAGACCTGGCTGCAGTCATGAGGACAAAGGGTTTAAAAGAAGACACATCCTCAAATTGGGCTGGATTCCCCAGTACAAAGGGGACAAGAACAAGAGCACTAATTGCATTTCTTCTTTACCGTTTTGTCCCGTTTAGTTTGACCCTACCCATAGCACAATTTCCTGGCCTGGCTCTATACAAATGACAACTTTATAAAGCTGAACTGCTCTTTTTCTAACCTGGGTTGTTTTGGGGGGACACAAGAAGTTCAGTATTAGACATAATCACTTTTTCTTGGCATGCTATACAAATAAGCATTTTGTTAGATTGATTGGCTCTGCGTAAAGGCCTAAAAGGAATAAAGTTCGACTATTCACCATTGTCAAAGCAATGCCCAAGACTCCTAATCAAGCCTGCTGCTGCAAAGGTAGAAGAAATAATAACCCTGCTATAATTAACTTGCCTGGAGCCACCGCTCTGACGCCACAAAACTGAGTTTTTCTGTGCTGCGCAGGGATTTGACTGATACATTTTTTCCTAAGTCATAAAGTCATTTTCTCGATGGCACAGCATTCTCTCAAGGCCATAGAGCATTAGATCTCTCCGTTAGAGAAAGACAACGACCATCTCAACGTACATATGCTAAAGATGCAGGAGTGCAGAGTCAGAGAACCACAAGCTGCCCAAAACTGCAGCCACATCATATCCACACCTGTCATAGCAAATTAAACCATCTCAAAATGACAAACTTGGGAAAAATTCTGTATCATCACTGTTCAGCTTCCTGTTACTTGATGGCAGCAAGAGACCTTTTACACAGTCAGTTTTACCCTAACAAATGCGACGATGATGCTTTGAGCCCTGGCCAGGATGTTGGAATAGATGGTCTCCAGAGATCCCCACAGCCCCTGTTTCTCAATAGTTGTGTGCAGGTCTGTTATTTCCTTTGCCACCAGTAGGACATCAGCTTTTCATTAACAAATAAAATACCTGCCTTAAGGGGATCATTGCAGACAGAAACACCCTCACATTTCCATGCTACTGTTTACATGGTTTGGAGTATTAAAAAAACAAAACTATTTGTCTGCACAAACTCTTAATTTATAGACTTCTCTTTGTCCAAGGTATTCTTAAGATCTCACAAAACAACATGCCATCAATATAGCCTGGAGCATTACAAAGAAAAGCATTGAGGAACAAGGTGGTTTTTCTGAGAGATTAGTGATTTGGATGCTTGCATTCTCATACAGAAAGAGAGTCTAATTTTGTGTTCATGCATAAGACAGTGTTTGGGGTCAAGAGACCAGTGTCTGGATCTCTTAGGTATGTCTTATTTCTGAAGACCATGGCAATAAACACATGCCCAACCTACCACTGCTCTGTTCTTTCCCAATTCTCCAAGTGACATGTTTCTAAATTAGATTATTAATTATCAAGCTGCTGGACCAGCCTCACAGCACAAACCATCTTTACCAGTTGTATCGATAGCAATGTTACCTCCAGAACGAGTACAGAAAAGCAGATTTCACATGTGACTACTGGTCAGCAACAGTCTACTGCTTTACCTCACCTCTCCAACTGCTCCTTTCAAATAAAAGGAGATGTTCCTTTTATTTCTGATCAGCCTCATACACGTTGTCCCCATTTCACATGTAAGTAGAGGTTGCCCAGCTAGACACATGCAGGATCTGATTTAATCTTTGAACATAAGATTGCATTAAAGATCAAAGCAGCAACAGAGCGACATGCCCGTGAGCAGCAGCTTTAGCAGGACCATTGAGTGCCTGGGTCTATGGTCCTACCAAAAAGCAAGATTTAAATGAAGAAAACCTCTTTTGGAAAGCTCTCTTAGCAGCATGGCTCTGAAAACGTCCACATTCACTAAAGCCACTGTCAGGAGCATACAGGAGCAGAGGAGGGCATACAGGTAGGGATTAGCACTGCTGAACATCTTCCCCAAACTGTCCTGTCTGTTGCTAACAATGCAGGGTATGCTTTCCAAAGTGTTGCTACCACATACTATGGAGGGCTAAGGGGCAAGCAGAACTTAGATTTGAATATAAGCCTAAATATTATTACAGCTTTTTCATCAGGGAAAATATTTAGTAAACTTATCAGCACTTCTTATCCCCATTGCTAACAGGAGGAGGAGGGCAGGGAGGAAAAGATGACCCTCATTGCTCTAGCACAGGCCTTGAGCTGCTGGCTTGAATACTTGTAAGGAAGCTGAAAACGTTCCTACAAGCCCTGGCACTCCTCTGCATTTCAGCTGTTGGGACCAGGAGGAGAGGAATTTAGGTGGATGACCATGAAACTTATCACAGAAGCAGAACTTGCTGTTCCTGCCTGTTTCCGAAGGGGAGAAAGGAGCCAGCTGGGAAACAGAGCAAGACCTTAAAAACACACAGACCAAACGTGATTAACTGAAGAGGTAGAAGAACAGTAACTTAGTCTCACTTTGAGGGTTTTATACTAATGCACAAAAACACATTTGTGTTCAGGCTTCTGAGCCTCTTGATGGGGATGGAGAGATAGAAGGCACTGAATGCACATAGGACACTGCAAGAGCAGATGTCTGTAACGCTTATGGGTGAGCTTTGTAGGCATGTTAACACCAAAGCAAGCTGAACACATGGAATGAAGAGCCATAAAATCTGCCCTGCCATTATCCGTGCTGCTGAGATGCCTTTGGTCACTGGTAAATGAGCGTTTGGTGGGTGATCCAGACCGCTGCTTAGACTAGCAAGGTGGTAAGGCCATGCTGTGTCTTTTATCACCATCTTCATTTCTACTTCACTTCTGAAGCAACTCAAGTTGAGCTGAATGAGGTTTCACCTAAACAGTCTACACTGCTCTTGGATGTTGGGTGGGGGTGTGCAACCAAACAGCACCAGCTCCTTAAGTGTTTTCTATACACACAATTGTACAACATCACTGATGCTATGCAGACAGGCATCCCCTGCACAACTGAAAACAGCCTTTGCTCCTCTGCGAACATGTTCCCCAAGTGATCCACACTGAAAAGTCACATCACCATTCCTATGGCTGCTGCACATGGACTGTGGTCTCCCAAACCGCATCCTGGGCCAAACACACCGGGCCAGACCCGTGCCTTCTCCCTCCTGTACCCAGACCATTCTCCCAGCAGCAGGCCTGACCTTTGGATGAGAAAGCTAGGGTCCTGCTTGCACCACGCTTTTCAAAGAGTGCATTAACCCTGATTGTCTTGGCTAACTCTCTGGAATTTCCTTCCTTGCCCCGGAGACAGAGCATTCTGTGGAAATGAAAATTAATACTTACAGGCGGCCTGAGTTTGGGTGTGTTTTCAATTATATATTAAAAAAAAAAGAGTGAAAATTCAGTGGCTGCTACAAATAAGCCCATTTTAATTGTAAATTCATTTAGCAGAAGGTGGAATTAATCACCTAAGAAGAGAGGAGGGAGAGAGCCCTGAAGTTGCACACAAAGCAAGGAGAGTGCGAATCACACAGTTGGCATGAGATCCCATTTCATTTTTGTTAAGTGCAGGGGTTTTAAGCCCCTGAATATCTCACTGTTCTTTCCCTCCTGTTCTCCAGAGGGAGAACAAATGCAAATGGTGTCGTGTTAGAAGGGGCTAAAAGGGCACCCTGTAATAATCCAGTGTGTGAAACCCCATGGATCCATCAAGGAAAGGAAGGTGTAACGGCCCTCAGGAAGCCTGCAATAGCCTCTGTGTACACATAACACCTCCAAAGGAATTTTCTGCTGCTATTCAAGAACAAACCCGGGTCTATTCACCCCAGCTTCACCCCATAGCTCACTCACACATGCCTAAGCAGCACTCGGAGAAGCACAACAGAGCGCCGAGACGCACCAAAATAACCCAGCCTGATTTAAAATAGGCTCTGTTGTGTCCCCTACAGTGCTGGTGTTGGAGTTCAACAGGCAAGGGGAAGGACAATCTTTCCACAGCATGTACCTCAAAGCACAGGTTAGCCACAGCAAGGACAAACGCCAAGCAGCAGCCAGTTCCATTATACCACTTTCCCACAAGCCCCTTTTTCCACCCCGAACAGGGATAGGAAAGCCCAGATAGGACCCCAGCATCCATGGTGCTCCATCACGGTAAGCTTGGAAGCTGCATCTGGTGCATCCAAGTCCCAACAGATGTGGCTGAGGCACAGCAGGCTGCTCAGGGGCCACAGGCAGGATAAAGATCCTGTTCGTGGAGTGTTGGGTGAGGGGTGGATCAGCTCCAACAGGTTTTCCATATGCTTTTTCCTTGAAGGCTGCAAATTAATTCAGCTTAGGCAAACTCACCTTCATCCGACGTTCCTGCTCCGCAAACATTGAAGCTTTAGCTGTACAAATATTTAGAGGAAATATATTCCACATTCCCAGCCAGTGCTTGTCACCTTGTACATCAGCAAGGACTGAGTCCTTCTACTGTCAATGCATTTGTCCAGCTCCTCCTCGGGCCTGCTGAGGCTGTCTCCACAACCTCCTGTGGTCCTACCATTTGTTGCCTTTACCCACAGAAGCTCTAATACCTCCTTGAAATTGGTCTTCTGCTAAGTTTTGCCCTCTAGTTTTGGGGATAAGCAAAAGGAGATTTGGTGATAAGCAGCATCACTTTCAGCTTATCCATTGCCATGAAGCTTTTGAAAACATGAATTTCATTCTCCAAACAGTATCCTTCTCTTCAGTTATTGCTTACAGTATTGCCATATACTGCAATGACTCGATCCAGCTAGCCAAGGCTATAACCCAAAGGAGAGGGATCATCAGGCCACTTAGTCACCTCCAGTGACCAATCTGCACATAATGCTTAATTCCCTAGTTAGACTATATTATTATTACTACTATTATTGCAAAGTGGCACTGAGAAGAGCACATTGCACAAGCTTTTGCAGGAACCCAGTTTTGAAACTGCTACATGCAACACATACCAGCTGTGACCATGAGTCTCATCCAGTTGACCACAGCTTGCATATAGAATACGTGCAATCAGTCAGTTTGGCTCCTGGAAAACACACACATCTCTCAGTTACATGGCTCATTTTACAGGGAAAAGATATAAATCTCTTTCCAGTGCACAAGGAGGACTGAGAAGAATTAATCCATCAGTTTGGCCATCAAGATGAAAGCATTTTGGTTTGATCTGGGTTGAAACTACATTTTTCTCTAGCTTTCCCAAGACGTGAGCAAGATGATCAATCCCCAACATAAGGCACGGGAAGTCTCACACAAAAGCACTCATTTAGCTTTCAGAACTGCAAAACTGATCTTTTGTTTTCCAGGAAACACTCTGTGAACCTTGAAGCATTTCTCAAAGGCAAAGAGCTGAGTAGAGGGTTTGTGATGCTGAGGGAGAGCTCCTGCTGCCCTGGGTACTGTCGCACAGTCCTTTAGCTCACAACCCTCCAACAATCAGTTCTTCCAGCACCCTCCGTAACTGGGAAATGGCATTTTCCCCACTCAATGAAAGACTGGCCTTAGATGCCCAAAGCACACCCAAGCAAAACAAGGTCACCAACACATGCTACCTTAGTCCTTGGTAGCACCTTCACTATTGGTCATGCATCCCCCATAGCACAGTGGAGCAGGCACAAGCTTGCAAGGGGGACAGGCAAACATATAGGAAAGGAAGAGGGAAAGGAAACCATATAGGAAAGGCAACAATTACATTGTGCAGCTGCTGGGAAGGCTGGGGGACAGAAGGCAGTGTATGTATAGCATTACAGGCTATAGCATTGCAGAACGGAGGCTGGTCCTTGCAGAGTGAAGGCACAGGCTGCATTCAAAGATTAAAGTTGGTGCTCTCCCCAGGGCTCCAGCCCTTATTACAAACTCACTTCTTGATACAATAAAGCAAGCTTTCAAGCATACAGCTAAGGAAATAGTCTTGATGGGTGGTAGATACAGATACATAGTATGTACATAGATTATAGAGCTGGTTGATAACTCTCATATTGGTGACATATACAGATTGATGCAAGTGATCCATAAATTGTTAAAATAATTAAATAATAGGATTTAAATAAATTAAATATTGAAATTATTTTATTTTTATGTGAGATTTGGGAGGGGAAAAGTTAGAATCAAACGCATGATTTTTGAGGGAAGGACAAACAATTTCTGCAGTCAAATCTTCTAATGAAGCATGGCTGACTCCCTCTCCTCACTTAAAATCTTCTACTACTATACCAAATGCTTAATTTTTTCCAGTAAATATAACAGCAAAATCTGTTTGCAAGCAGCGGATAACTGGTTCCTAAAACATATAAGGAATTACAGAGCTTAGGAGCATTTGCAGAATCTTCCTCTGAATGTTTGTGTTTGCTATAGACTATTTATTTCAAAGTAATCTCCTTACTTCCGAGTTGCCACCCTTATGCTGGCCAACACACCCATGAGCCTGCCAAGCACTAGGGATCTTTATGAACCTTTCCTATGCAAGCCCCCTTTATCCCTTCATCCTTGCCATATATCACCAGCCCAAGGCCAGCACAGCCTCAGACAAGCTCCTCATCTCAACCTGCTGGCAGTGGTGCTATGGTGATTACATTTGCTCAGTCAAACCAGGTAAAAGTGGTTTGAGGACAGAAAATTGGTTTCATGCGGTTGTCTATTCTTAGGTGCTGCAGCTCAAAGTACACAAAGGCGGTATTTTGGTTTGATCTGGGTTGAAACTACATTTTTCTCGCTATTATATCTAGGTGGTATTTCAGGGCAAATACAACTCCTATACAGTTTGGTCTCTTCAGAGCAGCAGGCTGAAATACCAAGCTCCATTTCTTCCATTGCTGGGCATCTTTGTCCAGTCCCAGAACAGACAGGCTTTAAACAAAGAATTCATTTAGAGAATATCAGCAGCTCTTATTTACATGTATTTCATAGGGATATGTGGGTGCATTTGTTACCAAAACCAGTAATCAGATATTCAAGCAAAGATGAGCATCACACAGAGTCCACTGAGGCTTTGCACAATGTTCAGAGCTCTGAAAGCCAAATGATTTGCTGGTAACACCTTCCTCTGTTGGGCAATTGCAGTATAGAAATATTGTCTCTCTTTTCAACTTTTAAGGAAAGAAGTAGAAAATTAAAGGATGTGAACATCAGGAAGAATTTCTTTACTGTGAGAGTGACAGAGCACTGGAACAGGTTGCCCAGGGGGGTTGTGGAGTCTCCTACATTGGAGATATTCAAGGCCCGCATGGACAAGTTCCTGTGTGATGTACTCTAGGTTACCCTGCTCTTGCAGGAGGGTTGGACTAGATGATCTTTTGAGGTCCCTCCCAACCCTTGGGATTCTGTGATTCTGTGATAAAGGTGATGATAGGAACCACCTGCCTTATCTGAGAGGAAATGCACGGCAAAAGGGGACATGATAAACCCTTTGCTCGAAAAAGAATGTTTAAGCTGTGAGGATTTTTTGGAGCTGTTTTTTAAGCCCTAAGAAGGACTTTAACCAAAGACACACACATATTCCTACAGTGAGGAGTGCTGCAGGTAGATATTACCACAACAAAGCTCACAATGGACAGAAATATAAGAGGAGAGCAAAAGGGCTGGTACAAAGGAGCCCCAAAGGAATAAAAACAAAACGCCTCATGACCCCACCACTTGCAACATCAATATTGATACGTGGGAACCAAATCCCTTTGGCACATCAACATTACACAGCCGGAAACTTGTGAAACTCGTTCCACAGGTCCACAAAGGCAGCTGAGGAGATGCGGCCAGAGCCAGGAGAAAGGACACCAGGGAAAAGCGAGGTTATGGACAGGGCACCAGCAAATTAAGCCAGGAAGAGATTAAATTGAGAGGAACCAGGAATGGGCAGTTATAAATGACATCAGGCTGGTCCTGCTGTGAGCTTTCTGCCCCATGAGGAGTCTCAGGCTTCGGCAATTGCTTTTCTGCAGGTACCTCTGCTTCACTTCAGGAGCGGACACTCTGTGCAGAACTAAAAGAGGCTCAAAGAGTCCAGTGTGATGCTCCATTAATAATAATACAAATCAAATTAATTGGGATGCACCAAGGTCTGTCAAACCCCTAAAGATCAAAGAAAGGACGTTTTCTCCATCTACACATTGGCATGAGGAAAAGCATTCCCAGTAATTGTTGCTGCTCCTCCACCAATGGCCCCTTTTCCCTCACATCTCCCCATGAAGCAGCCCCTGCTCTTCTCCCTCTGCAGCCCAACAGCATCACACAAGGTCACGGCATCACAGAGCAAGAGTGGCAATGACAAAACCATAACACTCAAACCCAAGCAGCAATAGATGTCTTGTTTGCAAATTAGCACCAGTTCCCAAGGCAGCAGGAAAAAATGACTGATTTGAAGGCTCTCATTAGACTGAAACAGATTTCATTCCCTCTGTTAATTCACCAACCTAAATCTTACAGTGCTTGTTTAGGGAAGGAGAGGAGACAAAGGGGACTAACTCTCTTTGCCTCATCCATCATCTTAAGGATGCAACATCATTCTTTATGCTTTATGGAAAGGTCCACTGGGCTTTGTAGGCAGCTTTTTTAAGTTTGCCTGGATAAGAAGAAAGACAACACCATCACTCCAGCTTCTCAGCCCTGTACCATATGGATTTGTTATTGGATCTGGACCCTCAGGGTAACCAAGCACATCATGCCACCACTTGGCCGAATTTGGAGGCATTCTTCTATGCTCAGAAGACTGCTTTACAGCTGGGCTCATTGTTCAAAGCCCCTCACGCTGCCTGTGTGATGGTCACAGTGGCATAAACATCATGAACTCTTCTCAGAGCTGTAACTCTCCAAAAGCAGCTGCTGTTGATGATGCTCCAGCTGGCCAAATTCTACCAATCCACTGGTTTGCTTTGGAAAACACCTAATCTTCCATTGTACATCTCTTGTCATCATCTCTGTGGTCCTATATATAGAGCCCTCTATATATTTAGACCCTCTATATAGGCCCTCTATAAACAGCACCAGCCTTGAAGCAAAAGCCCTGTCAGGCACACCAGCACAGCACATGCAAACAGCTTTGCTTAAGCAAGGCCATGGACTAGAGAAGTACTCAAAGGATGTGTAGAAAGTCAGCAGTAAATAAGGGCTGTGTTTGCTCAGACGTACAGAAATTCATGGTTAACTAAGCACAAAAAAGTATTAATCATGCTTACATGGGCAGGTAATCCCAATGGATGGAGTACACTGGCAGTGTCCTCATGGAAGCAAGAGTTGAACTACCTACTAACGTTAATGTCATCAGATTTTAAGGGGTTGTTAGTGTCTCCAGGGATGTCAGTGACTGTATGGCTCCTATGGCATTTTAATAGCTCAATAGCAGCACAGCAGTCATCATCATACCTGTGCCCTCTTCTCTCCCAGATGAGCAATACCAACACTACATCTGACATCTCTGCAACCTGACAGAATTACTGTGCATGAGAGATGCTTCTTAAACGCCTCCAGCTTTTTGCACAGATATGCAGTTCTGGGACATGTCCTATGGCTGCACTTGGGAGCTCAGGACAGATGGCAGTGCAGGTACAGGAACTATGGTATATAGATATATAACTGTAGGGCTGGGTAATGACTTCCATTACAGATATCAGAGGGAATAAAATCACAGAAAATACCTTCAAGAGTCTTCCTGAACAACATTTCCAGGTCATCAGAAGAGCTGTCTAAGAGTATATAGACAGATATCAGCCCTGCATGGGAGAGCCCCAGGAGCCCTCATGGTAACACAGTGTCCCCTGTGCCACTGTAGAGAGTCCAAATGTGTTATCTGCATCACACATGCAAAGCTGCACATCAGATTAAGAACACAAACTCATAGCAAGGCCCTGCTGTGTCCTTGGGCACATTAAAGCCAATGCATTTTCTACAGCTATCAAGGAGTTACAGTGCTCCTATAGATAATATCTTCATAAAAGCAGTGATCCCAAATACATGCTGTGAGCACTGTCTCCCTGGAAGATCCCAGCTCACTCCTTTCATTGGTGGGGGGAATAACCATAGATGATTTGAATGGGAAGGGAAACACAGCATGAATGCACTCATTCAGCTGATGCTTTCACGATTAACAGGGGCTCCAGCTTCACTTTAACACACCAAGAGCGGAAAGCTTTCGAAATGCCAATCCAAAGGGGATAACTGGGTGGGTTTGGGAAGGAGCAAGCAAATCTTCCCCCAACCACAGCTTAACAGTACCACCTGGTGGAGAAAGCCAGATTCTCTCTGGCTGCTTCAGATGGGGCTGCAGAGGGATGAGGGAAATAAATCACAACGAAAGAAGATGTAACAGGGCTATTCAGCCTTATTTTTCCATAGAGACTGAATTTTCCACCCCTTTTCAGTAGGCGCTCAGCGAGGATGAAAACCACACTGAGACTGAGCTGTTTAGTTCAGGTCTCCCACTACAAACACAGCCATGGGGCCAGCAAAGAGGCTGTTGGCACGGGGCATACAGCATCCACCTCCCAAGCTGTGCTCCCAAAATAAGCAGCCTTCCAAGACTTCTTAGGAGGCAGCCATGCAGCTAACATCAACCTACACGGAACGAACAAGTGCCTCCCAGTGACAACCATCTCCAATTAAAGGTATTTCATAGCTGGGTGTTTAAAAAAGGATTGATTTCCCTGAAATTTCTATTGACATATTTGGAGAAGCCCTGGATAAGAAATGAAATATTTAGTCCTCCAGGTCTGCAGCTTCATGCATTCCTAAATCTGCACCTCTCTCTAGCAGTTTATCTAGCAGTTTTGAAGTGTTTAATGAGTGATCTTTCCAGAATCAGACAAAACACTCAATTTTGACAATGTGAGGCTTTCATTACAATTAAGCAGCCTCATTATGCAGCTCCATCCTGGTGTTGAATCAATTAACCATGGCAGCAATAAAGCAAAGTGGAACTCAAACTGATGTTCTAGTGGGAGCTAAATCACAGGGATTATTCAGAGTGAAACGTTGCTTCAGGAGACTCAAAGGTTATTTGCACCCATGAGCATTGCTGTGCCACGCAGCCTGCAGATCCTGACCTCCTGCTGCACCACTCTGAGAAGCAGCAGATTAAAGCCCTAAATCATGGAGGTGTTTGCACCGTCATAGCTCATTTAAGGCCCTGAGTAATTATATACATGTTCTACACATATATTTTATTTTTCTATGTGAAACAAAATTTGATCAAAATTAGAGCTCTGAAGGAAAGTCTCATTCCAATCCACCAGTATCTTAACAGAGGCAGGGTAAATACCTTCCACTATTTATAACATTGTGCAATGCAAAGTTATGAGCAAGAGTCTTGGCTACTGTAAACCAGACACTGTTGACTTCTACTCAACTAGAACAACTTGCAAACTCCTCCACAATTTGCCATAGCCAATAATTAGTTTATTAGAGGCTCCCTGCCATTTGTGAGCTCCTGAGAGGATGGAAGCTGCAGTGTTGGGGTGGTTTAGCATGTAATTAATTTTTCCATGTGTTATTTTTCTCCTCTCTTTGCTCTTGGCTCAGCTCCGTCTTTGGATCAAGCTGTGCTCAGCTCAAGCATGGTGCTGCAGCTACATCATGCCCAGCCCAGGGATTTCTCACTGGATGTTAATGGTGTTTATTTATTAAGAGAAGGGATTGTGAACAGGATTGCTCTGAATTTCAGCCAAAATAAGTTTTCAATTGCTCAGGCTGTTTAGGTCTGCAGGAAAACCAAGGCTGGGGCATTCTAAGCAGTAAACTGCTTCCATCTGGGAATGCTGTGGAGAGGTAAGTTTTGGGCATGAATCACCTGCAAAGGGCAAGTCAGGTTTTTACCTCCGAGTCTTTGGTGTTGGGATCCTGTCTCCTAGAGGGGAAAACGAGGAAGGAAGCAGCAGAACAGCTCCTCAGGCTGTTGCTGTGCTGTCTTGAAGTGAAAATGCTCTGGTTTCCCAACACCACTGGTCTAAGACGGGCAACTTCTGCACAGAGCTATGTGTTTTGTGAAAGCTGCAATTCCAATCTTAGCGCTCCCCCTCAAAAGGCAATTTCATCCGGATGTTTCCTTAGATTAAGTTGCTTCAATAACGTCCCTCCAGACATCATTTACATACCATTTGCCTGGAAACAGACCAGCTTCCAGTAGGAAAGTAAGCAGTCCTGATCCAGCATCTCCCCAAACAGCCCGGGAATGAAATTAGTCCCTGGTTGACTTCCCGAAAGTTGCACAATTAGTCAGAAAAGCCACTGTGATGCCTGAGCCAAAAAATGATCACACCAGGGAGCAAGAAACTGCACCGCTGCTTCACCTTCACAGGTCAGCGGGAGCTTGGCCATCAAGCAAGGAGGAATGCAAGGTATCGGGATGGGACAAAGAGTTAAACAGGAGGATGATGGCTCTGCAGCATCCTGCCAGGGGGGGCTGCGAGGAGCCAAGGAGTTGGGTAAGAAAAGAGCCTGGCTTCTCTCACAGCATCACGGAGGCAGAGCATCAGCCCTGCAGAGTGTTTCCATTGTAATGAATTGGCATTTTCTGATGGGGGAAAAAAACAAAGTGCTGGGACTGGGAGCAGTTCCATAGCAAGCGCTGACAGCACCCAGTTGAGTGAGGGTGGTTTTGAGAAGCCACTCTCTTTCTCAGGTGTCCAGAATTACACTTCAGAGTCTAGTCTGAGGCTCCCCCTTTCTCACCCATCTTGGCTGCTCTTCAGCTTCCCATCAGCTGGATCAGCAGCAAATCTTGTGGCCCCACACCACCATCTGCTGTACTGGGGTTGTTCTATGCCAGGCATCCTCAGTCTGCTACTTCCCTGGATTTAGGCAGATGCAAGGCTTGGAGATCCAGCTCCTGTCACTCTTTTTTCTCCATGCCCTTTTTGCTATTCATGCCCCAGGAAAATAAGTCTGTTTCCCATCCTCACTCTTGCTTCGTGGGAACATTCACAGCCTGAAGCATCTGAAGGGACATTTGAAAAGCAAGAAGCTGGCCACTTCACCATGCAAGAACTGGAAAGCATTCTGCATTAGGTCCTGCCAGCACTGTCACTAGTGGCGTAAAGTGTCATGGTGATGCCTTCTCCTAAAGGACAACCTCCAGGGAGGGATGGAAACTGCCAGCAAGGAGCCAAGGCAGGGAGCAGAGGAGCCATTCCAGCTGGCAGCTCTTCCCTGCTGCTTCCCCCACCCAGCTCTGTGGGCTTCCAAAAGCCTTTGAGAAAGTGCAGGCGCATCCACAAGCCCCCCAAGCTCCCCCAGCCCCAGCAGCAAGCAGCACGGCTCCTGCCCCACAGCTCAAGATAGAAGTTCACAGGCATCCCCAAGCGCTTGTCTTCTGGGTGAGATTGTCAAGAGAACAATCACTCTCCAGATGGAGCATCCCCTGCCCTTCTCAGGGCAGCAGGGGAGCTGCAGTTTCTTTCTCTCAGGCACATCTGAAGCTCCTTCTTCCACTGCCTTCCCAACCCCATCCCTCACTCTCCAGACTGCTTTTCCTTTGCTCCAGGAAAGGCCTTGCCACCCATCGCATCCTCACTTTTCCATCAGAGGCAAAGGAGTCCAGGAGACACTTGCACGGTTAGGGAGCGAGGACCCACAGGTCTGTGCCAGTGCCAAACCCCACGTGGATATAACACAACCTGCTCCCAACACTCACATTTCTAGCTCATGTCCCCAGCCTTTCCCTGCCTTCAGCATCCTGTAACTGAACCTGTCTGGTTCCTCATTGGAGGAGCCCTCCCCAGCTACCAGAGCCCAACCACAGGATACTCAATACTCCAATACTGAGTTCTGGTGATGACTCAGCCCTATCCAGTGCTGGCAGAGCTCAGGACACATTACAGCACTCAGGTCAAAGCAATAAAAAGCTGGTTAAGGGACATGATTTGGAGGCTTCCTCTATGGATCCCCTATGTGTTTATGCAGCTGAGAGAAGAACAGGAGAGAAGCCCTCACACACAAAAAGGATTTTGACCTCCACTGCCAAGCTTCAGGATGGGACTCACCAGGGTTTGGACTTCCAAAAATCAAAAGGACTTACCAGTTTTTGCAGCAACAGGCACCATTTTTACTCCAGGCAGCAAAGCAGCATCTTTGCTTTCTTTAAGGCCCTGACCCATCAGTCACACACAGCTTAAGACAACCCTAAAAGTTCTTCTCTGGCTCACCATAAGGCAATGCTTTAGCTCAGCACTGAAGTTTTGTGTCATCTTCCTTGCTCCCCACAATCCCACTCGCATTATTCCCATAGGCTTTCAACCTGAAAACCAACAGACCATCCTCAACCTCCTTTAGCTCTAAATAACCTGGGTTTGAGCACTATAAGCCCTGGGCCCACCTCCTTCCATGGGGGCAAATAAGTCACACCTGGTCCAGGTGAAGCTGAACCAAACCTTCTTAACAGGGTTGTATCTGTCTGTGAGGATCATTCAACAGAAACACCCAAATTAAGGCTTGCTTTCAGAAACCACGGTCCTAGCAAATGCTACCTCTCTGCTTCACCTCAGTGTCCTCAATGAAAATGTGAGAATAGGAATAAAGCAGTGATGACAATGGAAGCATCTCTTTTCAGGTCATGGTTGCTCTCAAAGACCCTCTTTCATCCATACGTACCAAAGATCATGAGGACTGAAGCTGGAAACATCTTTGATAAAATACATGAACCAGTTGTGATTAAAGGACAACTTGTGGCTGAGGGTCAGTAGGAGAATTGCTGGCCTCATGGAGAACCTTTGTGGACCATTTCTATGGACAATACACACACCTGTGCCTTCCTGACTCACTGTTATACTGTTATCATTTGGAGGGAAAGGGAATTATTTTGTTGGTAGCAGAAAACCTGTTATTGGCACAAATTAACTACTGAAGGCTCTCAGACCCTGAGAGAGGTTATTGCAGAGTGGCAGTGGTGGGGACCAGCCAGAGCAGGGCATGAGGGAGGGATGAAGAGGAGTGGTAAATGAAAGAGTGGGGTATCAGGAATCTACACAGACTGGCTGCCTTGGGAGTGATAGATGGAGGGATAATGATTCCTTGGGCTGTGATGGTCATAGAAGTTACACTGCTAGCATTGATGTGCTCATAACTCTGCTGCTCCACTCTGCCCTCAAGACACCATCCCAGATGGCTTTGTGAAAAAGAAAAGAGTACAAATAGACTGGGATTTGATGGGATCTCTTGTGGCTTGAAGCCAACAAAGTGTTCAGTATAGAGCCAAAAAAAACATTCTCTTTGAGGGTTATTTGTTAAAGAAAAAAGTTAATTCAAATATCATCACCTAAGTCCTAGGCTAACTGTTGGTCCCTTGGTGCTGTGAGATGTGTCATATGCAGAGGTATTCAGGGAGATAAATGCACAAAAGAGATTGAAATTCACATGATAAAAACAATCAAAGCAGGGATCCTGAAGCCAGTAGCAGAGACTGGGGAGCCAGGACCCCTAAGGAGGAAGATGCACACCTGACTTTGAGCTATAGCGTGTCTTGGAGACCTGTCTTCACCAGCCAGGGCCAACAGCAGGAGTAGAGGCAGACCGGGCCAGAACATTACACACCAGGACAACTGGGACTGCCCTTCCCCCTGTGCATCCCAGTCCTCCATTAGCTGAATATCCATCAGAAGCAACTCTAAGCCCCAAGCATGCGATGGTTTACAACAAAGGAGAGACAGATCTTCCAGTAACTTGAGATTAGGCAGCTCTGAAAAGTCCAAATTCCACTTCTGGAGCTGCATATAAGACTCTGAAACACATACACCCGCTTCCTTCCAACAAAGAAATCTGGGTATATTAATATGAAAGGAATGAATCCATCAAATGCCATTTTCACTTCCTATCAGCAATTGTCTATCCCAACGCTCATGCCTGGAATGGCTCCCTGGCATTGAAGCCCACGGGTGTGCAACTGCCCACATTCCTACTGCTGTCCTCCAAAGCAGGGTGGCCACTTCCAAGCTGCCATGGGGATGTGTCCCAAGCCCCTGCCAACTCCCAGGCCATCTGCATTTGCTGGCCAGGGACTGACAATCTAACAGCACAATTGAGCTGCGGTGCCTGAGGACATTCCTTGGCTCTGCTCAACTCACTGGTGTAGCTGCAATTCCTCAGACCACTCCCTTCCTGCCTTTCATAGCCAATGCCTCTTTGAGGCATTTCCAGTGTAGGTTAGGTTGTAAAACTGCTACAACAGACCCTTGAACGGTCACTGCACGGGGAGGACTTCCCATACCCACCTCTTGCATGAGCACTCATCATTACATAAATAAAGTATTAGCTTTTATCTCTTCTGCAAAAGAGTTTGTGGAAACTCACCCAAATTGGTTTTGGAATACTTCTAGCTGCAGCACCAGGATAAGGTGGGTCTGCTCCATGCACTTATATTGATTTACACTTATATGTGCCCTAGCTACTCATTTCCACCAGTAGCTGAACATCTGCACAACCATCTGCGCACCAAGAAGAGTGTTGGGTGTGCAGAAAACCTGCTTTTTCTGGAAGTGAAGGGACTGGATGTGGCTTGGAGAGATGCAGAAAACACTGCCGGCACAACTGCTGCACAGTAGGAGATTGAGAAACCAGTGCTGGAGGCAAGGGCACAGCAAGCCAATATTGCCAACCAACAGACAGCATTGCATGCTACCACAAACCCAGTGACTGCTGTGGGATTTGCAAGCTCACTCTTTTAAGCCAGACAGACAATGCCTTTGCAAGCTGCAGCCATGCAGCGAAGTGCCACGCACGCACCTCTGCATGGAGAACATCTTGATGAAAAAAGGAAGGAAAAAAGCATTCTCAAGAAGATGGTTACACTGTACCTAAGAGCAGTGTGGGAACAAACGTCAGCAGCGCTGAATACAGGTGTCGGTGCAGATTTTCTTCCTAAACAAGCAATCTTTTGCTATTTAAAAACCCCTCTTGTTCTCAAGAACATTCCATCCCTGAATTCTCCACACAAAGCTTGGATCGGATGTCTACTATTCATATATTTTCCCCTCTTGGTTTCAATATTAGCTGAGGACCATTATCGGCAGGAGTTAGAGCCGGAAATAGGAAATGAGATGGAAATTGCTAACGAGAGGGGAAAACAGTTCAAGGAGATTGGTCCTTCTAAGAACAGCTACCTTCTACAGCCTGGGATTATGTGACACTTGGACCAGACTGAACTTGACAAAAGGAAAACGCAACACGTTTGTGTTTTTGATCATGCTGGTCAGATATCTTGATATTTGCTGTGTTTTTATTGTGCTTTACAAATGCAGAACATGCATGCAGTCCTTGCCAAGGAGCTGACAATCTAAGTGTGGAAGAAATGGCAGGTGGATACATAACATGTAATAGGGGCCAGCAAAGTAAATGGTGGTCTTAGCGATATCTCTTGACAGATTGCCACTGTCTCTTCTTAATAAACGGAACCTTGATATGTGCCCTTTATCAGAGAGGGCACTGCATAGACAGCAGTCACAAGGTTAAAATACCAGTGGGATAGAGTCAAGACATTAAAGATGGATACTCCAAGCCCAGCTCTGTCAGGTACAGTCCTGAAGCAGCTTTAGTTCCAGCACCAATGAAACCAGCAATGGCAGATGGTTCACACTGCAAGCTGGAAATAAAAAGAGACACGCCAAAAAGCATCCTCATGAATGTGTTACCATTTAAGGCGTTCTTATCTATATGAATAACAATCCATGATAGGACAGATGGAGAGGTCTGTTCTCCACAGTTACATCTTGTCCTTTTCTGTTCTCTGTTCATCATGTTAATAATCAATGAAAAGAAAATATGGAGTGTGAAAACCCAACTGCAACTAAATTTGAGTTACTACCAGTACACATTGAACAGAAGATATTGGTACAAGTCAGGAGGACACTAGATAAATCAATGTAGCAGGCAATTTTCAGTGCTTCTTTTCAGTGCTTTTCCCATTTGTGCTCTCCTGGAGTTAATGTCTTATTTTGTTCCAAATAATCTCTCTTTTCTGAAGACTAACCCTACCTAGACTTTGTACTCATACTAAAAACCTGGCTAGAATATACCAACATCTCACTGGCTGTGAAACAGGTTCTTGAGGGACATTGAAGATGTTTATTTCTGGTAGCTATTTACAGTTAGATAGACAAAACCAACAGTTATGCTCACCTGCTGGAAAAGAGTCTTACCCTGGGGCAGGATGATCTAGGAGTAGCTACAAAAGATCATAATCAATTGAGTTTGAATGACCTGAAAAGGTAACCTCCTCTCTTTCAGAAGCTCAGACATGAAAACTCCTCATGTGCAGCAACAGCAAAGTAAAATGGGCTACCTTAAGCTATTATGAATGTGTCCTGTCTTATTTTATGCTCTCACCAGCCAGACAGAACACAATTACAGCTGCAGGAGGGTAAATTCTTGCCATATGCCAACCTGATGATTCTGTCTTAAGCCTGGGGATAGGATGCATCAGCGGATGCTTAAGTTCTTTCTAGTTCCCTAAGGAGCAGTTTGAGCGTATTACCTGTACATACACAGCCTATGCTGGTGCCATTTCAACATACGTTGCTGAAATTATGATGTTTTGTTGGCACCATCATTTCAGATTCAATTAATACCCACAGGTGGAATCCCTAAGCGGTGCGGTTTGGAACCAGCAGAAGAGGTGAGGGTGCTCCTTACTATGTTTCTCAAGGATAAAGGCCCATCTGGCAAACTGCACGGTAAAAGGATAACATAAATGTATAGACTGGGGGCTTAAGAGGAGTGCTGATTCACTAAACATGTAAGAAGCTCAGGTTTTAACTGTGGATTTGAGGAAAATGATGAGCATAATCCTAAGGACAGAGTACTTAGTTATTTTAAGTGCAGCTCCAACAGGCTGAGATCCTGTGGCTTTGGTTCCAAGACAACGAAGCTAATTTTGTCTTTCTTGATTTTGGTATGAGCAGTTTTGGGATCCCTGCAATTTGCTTCTGTTTGCAAGCTGAAATTCAGCAAAAATAGGTTCCCTGGCTTCAGACTAAAAATATCCTCAGCCACATAGGGACTAGTAAAATAAAGCTCTGAGCTGCCCAGAGAACGGCAACATTCTCACCTACAATTAAATCCTATTCTCTCCTCAAAGTTTTATTTTGACTTGTTGCTGTTTATCCTACCTTCCCCGTTGCTTCCGGGCTACATATGTATATAAATGGTATTTCTGCATTCTTTAGTATTAAGTAAATCACAAAAGACTTCACAGGGTTTCCCCATAAACAACCTCAAAGTTGACATCCACTGCAAAAATGGGCTGCAGTATGCATGTTTTGATACATGACACCCATATTTATGCTCCCACCTTCATGCACAACTCTTTGTATTCCAATGTATCGTCCATCACAGCAAAGCAAAAGAGACCATTTCTGAACAAGAATGACCCTCAGCATGAAAGATGAGCTTGAAGATTTTGGTCTTCAGTACTAACCAACATCAGGACAGCTCCTGAGTGTGGGCGCAGACTTGATATTCACTTCCAAAAGGACTCAATGTGTTTGAACCCATTGCACAATGAAATCTGAGATATTTTCCGAGGGATTACTTGCATTGCCAAGGTTTATAAATGGTATGTACTGAGGGGAATAAAACAACATGGAAAACAACAAATACGGAAAAGAGGAAAGTAACCCACATACCTAAAAAGAGAAAAAAAGAAGACCCAGGGAGCTAAAGGCCAGTCAGTCTCTGTGCCTGGCAAGATCATGGAGCAGATCCTCCTGGAAACTATGCTCAGGCACATGGGAAATAAGGAGGTCATTGGTGACTGTGACTGCCCCATCCCTGTCAGTGTTCAAGGCCAGGTTGGACACAGGGGCTTGGAGCAACCTGGTCTGCTTGAAGGTGTCCCTGCCCGTGGCAGGGGGTTGGAACTGGATGGGCTTTAAGGTCCCTTCCAACATAAATCATTCTGGTTTTCTATGAAATACAAGCAAGGGATGGAGAGGCCTTTGTCTTGCACTCACAGAAACAAAACCAGACACAGGGATTCCAGTTGGCATGATGAACTATCACAAACATTTATGCCCAGAAGGCTCTTTCCAGCCTCACTGGTCCTGGTATCTATACAGTGCCCCGAGAGTGTTTAAGCCCCAGCCTTCTGTAAACATGTAGGGTACTGACTTGAACTGGTTCCAGAGTCCTTAAAATTGTGTATTTAAAAGGAATACTGGATTCTGAACTGTGTTAACACCTCAGGAGGATAGAGCATGCGCACCAATTTTGTTAACCTGCCAAAGAATTAATAGCTCAGGTACTGTACAGGATCTTGCCAGTAACCTCACACAGGCTGGGATGTGCAGGCTGTAGCATCCCTGTGTGCCACTCCATGCAGCTTTTTGCCGGGGTCTCTAATAGCATCTTTATTTCTATCTTCTCTCCCTCCATTCACATCTCTCCTGCCACCGCTGGTATAGAGCATCTCCCAAGAAGAGACACAGTTAAAAACTCTTCTTCTGGTCACCTTTCACCATTTTTCAGCTCTCTGAACAGGGTGATCAGTGCATACCCAGAAGCTTTTACTAATTTAACTTTCCCACACTATTGTTACTGCCCTGCTTCTGTGATCTAATTAGAAACTCATTTCCTGAGGGATACATGTCTCCCAGAGGGGAAACAATAAGAAACATTCAGTAATCACCAGCCTGTGCTATAAGTTTATTTTAAGGCTATAATTGCTGGGAGTTCCAAGAGATTTGGGGGATATTTATTGTTACAGCAGAGCGAGTCAAAGGACTGGCAGTAGGACAGAAAGCCTTTCATCTCTGGGTCACCGATTCAAATCCAGCACAGGTCAACAGTGGCTATAAGTTATCTTCATCCACTGAGTCCTCAGGGGTGAATGTGGCATTACTTTGGTGGCCTTCATGTATTGCTTTTAGCAAATGCCAGGCTCCCAAATTCCCTGCCTCAGTGACTCCACAAGCAGTCTCACCAGATCACTAGATGGGTGATCTTTTCCACAAGGAAAGGTGTTGTGCAAAGTATTCATATTCATAAGACCATCTGTACATTTGCACTTCTGGAAGAGGGAGCTTAAAGCCAAGACTGATCAACCAGAGAAGCAACATATCCAAGTCCCGTCTCTCTTCTTCATACATCATTCCTCCTATTTTCCTTCCCTGACTTCCAACAGAATGAAGAGTGTTCTGATGTTACCATGCAAATTTTGGCTTGATCAGCTGTGAATCCCTTCTTGTAGCCAGAGGAAAAATGCTATTACAGAGCATAAGATTTTCACTGGCTTCTCCAATTGCAGGTGGATCTGCCCCAAGCATAGGTCTTGTGTAAAGAAGTGTGGGATCTGAGACTGGTCCAGGCTTATATTATGATCCCCCATTAGCCAAACAGCTTGTCAGTCATTCATTTGACAGTCTCCACGAGCTGCTAGCTATAGAGTCTTTATGTCTTTGAAGGCTACAGACACCATACATCTTTCTGACATTCAGCTCCTGTACTCCCAGGCTTTCAGCACCTTCCATTGCAGCTTTGCACCTTGGACCTCATCTCTTACAATAGTTACTTCTGAGTTGTCAAAGATGTTTTTGAGCAGACACAGCATGAGAAAGCAGTAGTGCCTGGCCAAACAACATGATACCTGAGACTGCAGCAGGGCTGGCCCAGCTCCAGCATGTACATCAGGGAGAACTGGAGTCTAGGAGCCAGTTTCCAGCCTTAGTTACAAGAGCTTGACTTCTACCGCATTCACATTGTGTATGGAGGTCATGAACAATCAAGTCCAAGATCTGGGGCCACAGTTGCAGACACTGCTACTGTAAGATACGGCTCAATGGCAAGTGGTTATGTGGGCTCTGGTATCTGTCAGGTCGAGTGCACACAGCTGCCTTTTGGAGAGAGTATTTCCCATTTATGAATTGAAGGCTTCTTTTCAGACCCAGCAACTGCTCTTGGTTTGGCTAGGCTCAACTTGATTTTGTGGGAATGCCTGAGGTTTGAAGCTGAGCTTTGAAGCATTTCAACCTGAAAGATGCAAGTTTTATGAACCAGAAAGACATAAGGTGCACTTGGTCTTGACACCTTGTGCACAAATTGCATGTTTTCCCAAACCAGCCCTGCCTAAGCCTTCCAAGAGGTCAGCATGAGATCTGTAAATGTAGGCAACTCAACAGCTTTGGTTTTGATGAGCAGAGCTAAATGACGCAGCTTTTCTCACTGATATTTAATTGGCTGAGACATCTGAAATTAGACCTAATTACTTTTCTCAGTCCATTAATACCCATTGACGGCTGACTTCTGGTTTGTGAGAAGCACTGGGGCTTATTCAACTACCACCTTGCTGTGAAGGATCCTGGGAAGTCACATCAACAGCCAAGGCTGGTTTATTCTAAGATGCCTTACGCACACAACTTGCTTTTCACCCAGTCAATTGGCTATAGTTAGGGCTCCTTGGATCACCCATTCCTTTATTTGCAGAGAGCTTGTTCTTATTGGGCAGCTGTGGATGGACTCCCACCGCTCTCACCGCTGGCAAGCGTTAACTGCTACCCCGCACTGCTTGTCTTGGCACTGGCTTTCACACTTGGGTGTTCATCTTTGCCCCAGGTTATTCTGGCAGGATATCTCTTCCCTATTTAAATTCTTGTGGGCAAGGAGAACTTCACCATGCAGAGTTCAATGAGGCTGTGTAAGCTTTGCAGTTGCCCTCTTCGTTTATGCTGCCTTTGCTTGCCCTGCTTCTTCACTACAGAGATGAGTATTTGTAGAAAGAGATTTGGAAAACTTCTTAACATCTAAAAAGAAACTTCAGAGTACAAGGAAAAGATGGGGACAGCATTCGCAAGCTGAAGAAATCCAATCTTTCCATCTTAAGCTTGTAGTTGGGAAAAGAAGCGGTTGTGTACCAAAAAGGTTATGTAGTACCAAGGGAGATGCTGGAGTATGGCTTGGAGCATATTTTGATCAACAACATATTTTGGTCTTCCCAACATTCACCTCCAGTAGAAGCAGAAAAAGAGAACAATTCTGCCCACGCCTTCAATGTGATTCTATCACATGGCTACAACGGCTGCGTTCCATAGTCAGATCCACAATAATCTTATTTATATGCTTTCATTTTTTTTTAAGAATCAGTGCATTTTCTCCCTTTTTTTATCAACTCACATACATTCATTTTGTGCAACTCATGGAAAAAATATAATTAAAGTGCTGCCCAACACTTCTAAAGTTTTACATCCTCCCAGATTATCACTTTTAGTAAATCAGAAACCTGTCTTCTTTATTTCAGCACATTTCAAAGCAGAAGCACAATGCACTCCTGACCTTCCTGTCTTCAAGTGGGGCATTTTTTTCACCTGTCTACAATATGTCTTCTCCAACCCGTACTCTAGCATCTCCCTCGGTATTACACAGCCTTCTCCATGAAGCTGTTATCTCAAAAGGAAACAGATGGGAAACAGCCATGATTAGCACAGAGCACTGCTTTATATCTCTCTGTCTTCAGAAACACATAAGACCAGTATCCTCCTCTAAACTCCCTGTGTAAGGGTACACAGAAAACAATGAAAACCTAAGTCTCCTCCAGAATACCTAGAAAAATCTCATCTCTCCATGTCCTTAAGTGGTCTGAGAGCAGCCATCCCCTGGCTTGTTTTGGCCAGAGGATGGGTAATCTTCAGCCATGGCCCTTTCCAGACTGTTATCCTATCAGTATGAAGTCATATTTGTATCGCAGATGTACCTTGTTTGTGCTGAAATGGCCATTGCCCAGGCCGGGGGACGTTCCCATGCAAGAGCTCCTTCTATCTTCTCTGAGAAATCCCAGTGGGGGAAAATTGCCAACAACTCCCATGTGCTATTGGACTTTAAGGTCTTGGCACAGCCACAGTCCACACCATGGACTTCCTCATGCAACCCAGGAAGGACTGGGATTTCAGACTGATGGTGGCCATGCTGTGGGGTGAGACTGACTAGCAGTAGCCATCGCCAAAGAGATTCCAGTCAGGTTTGCATGCTCTTGTCCTGGAAGAGGCAAGGAGCTCAAGTATGGCAAACACCTCCATGGTTTTCTAAACCTGTACTACATCTCCCATGCTGCAGCACAGTCTCTGGAAGAATAAAAACTCAGAGTGGTTTCCTGACCTCCCCATCTGCAGCGACAAACCCATCACTGCGCTGATTACAACCCATCGCCATGAGTCACGGTCACACCAGCCAGAAACAACCCTTTACTGCAAAACACTGCCTGATATCTGGAAAAACAACTGCCTCACTTATTTCACTTCAGCCTGAGCCTCCTTTAGCCACCGTGCAGGGCCACCGCACAACAAGCTGTAGGAGACATCAGACCTTAACCCCTCTGAACCCACTGCTCAGCAAGATTCCCGGTGGCACTACCCAAACTGATGAATGCAGCAAAGGAAATACCACCATGTGCTTGTTTATCCTCTTTTAGTCCCAGAATCCTCATGTTTTGCAGGAGACATCACAGCAGCTGGTTACAAAGACCATCATGGAGCACAGAGGTGCTGGATGGGACTTAGTGCCATGTGCTGCTTGCTCAGGGCTGTCCCTCAGTTCACAGCCTGGTTTGTGTGTGTACCCTGAGGAACAGGTTTCCAAAGTCAGGCGAATTCCCCATTGTTTTGATTCTTTGCCTGAAGTAAGGACATCTCATGACAGAAACACTGAACTTGATCCAGGTACCAGCTGTGCTGGGTAGAAGTCAGATTGGTTGGGTGTTAGATTCTGTTTTGACCTTGAAAATCTGTAAACGAATTACCTGCACTTCATTTCGGCCCAGCTACTGCACCTCTAGCAGCATCCCAACCAGTGAGCATCAAGACACAGGCCTGGGAGGTCCTCTGTCTCACTGACATTTGCAATCCTAAGCAAAATCATCATAAAAATCCTTCTATCCTTCTATAAATCAACCACACTCCATCTTCTACCTACTTAGGAGGGAGCTCATTACCCCATTCGCTAACAATCTTCCCCAATTTCTAACCTAGATATATTCATAGCCACTTCATGCCCATTTGTTCTTGTGCCAACATTGTCTTTAGGCTGAAATAACTCTCTTCTCTCTCTAGTATATTTATAGACAGCTGTCACATCCTCCCTTGAGCTTTTGTTTTGCTAAACTAAACAAGCCAAATCCAGCAATCCCAACTCCTGTGACAGGTTCTCCATAGTCCTCATCCTACCCCTGCTTGGTTCAGCATCAGGTCACCTTCCCAGTTACAAGAGGTAAGGCCTACTCCAGATATCTTGCTTAGATGTCCAGATCATTGGAGGTTCAATGCATAGTGCTTGAGTGAAGGAAAAACAGAGAGAAGTAATGCAGGAGTTAGCTTTTGACCCAGATACACATGGTAGTAGCTCCCAAGCGTTACCACCACACACAACTCATGCAACACCTGTGATGGGGCAGACCTGTCATGCTGTGTGGGTAGCACAGTCTAGAGCCAGTAAGTGAAGCAATAAGCCCAAGGGATGATGCATGGTTAATGCCAGCTGAGCACTTTGTACCGCAGTGATTTCTTCAGCAGTCAGGAGGATTTCTTCATGCATGTGCTGGGTTTTGTCACTGTCATGAGCCTAACCTATAAACAAATTTTGTATAATGGCAAAAGGAAAATACAGAACAGCAGCACACTGAGCTGCTTAAATAAAGGGCAGCTCATAAAAGAATAAATAGTTTGTGGGTACTGAGGAAAGGCGGACACATCTGGACACAACCAGTAATAGGGTGGAGAGCTGGGAAGGGAAGGGAAGAGAAGAAGCAATGCCATTGTGTGATCTCGGTACACACTGCTCCACTGCACTAAGTCCTTTGAACTTCTCCCCTCTCCTGGGAAGCCTCTCCTTGCACAGAGACATACAAGCTGCACAGAGAGCATTAATAAATTACAGCTCCTAGTTAAGCTCCTGGTTACGTGCCTAATCCGAGTGCTTGCTTTTAGAGCTTTGATTTTCTTTGGACACGGATTTTTCCCTATACTTTATAATTTTAAAGTTTATATTTCAAGCCCAGTCTTGAACATTCTAGAAGCATTTCACCACTGAGATGTACATGACTGACAACAACCTGTCTCCCCAGTAACAGGGAGGTTATTATAAGCACCCTGCCATCATGAAGAATCAGCCTCCATGGGCAAAGCTCTCAGGGGCAAAGGACAGAAGGATGATGCTGAGCTTTCCTGCTTGTGTGAATGTACTTTGATTTTGCTGATGGATGGGTGTTTGGGCAGCTGATTCACCTGGGCTGGGATTTTCCTATTCATCCTGCTTGGGGAAGGTTATAACTACTTCTCAGAAAACTTAGGACTAGTAACACAAATAAGGCCATGGAAAATTACTCCGAAGTGACCTGATGTCCCAGGATATTCTGTTTCATTGTTTATTTGTTGACTTCCCAGGAGGGAAACCCAGCAGTAATTTCTGCTATGCAAAATGTTAAACGTTTTAAATATTCTTGGCCTGTGCATGACTTTTCCTACTTACCAATGATCAGCAGTGACCTAATTCAGATTTGACCGGACTAAGCTGCAGGGCTCCAGTGTACCAGATAGATCCTTAAGCTTCAGCAATGCACACTGCATGGCAGTGAAAAGAGAAATGAGTTTTAAGAAGCCCATGGATGGCTAAGAAGTCCCATCTTTTGAACCAGGATGATTGAGGGAAGTCTCTTCTCTTCATCAGGGGCTGTAGCAATAGGACAAGAGGTGATGGATTTAAACCGGAACAGGGGTAGTTCAGGTTAGATATAAGGCTATATATTAGATATAAGTTCTTTACTGTGAGGGTGATGAGGCACTTGAACAGGTTGACCAAAGAAGTGGTAAATGCCCATCCCTGGCAGTGTTCAAGGCCAGGTTGGACAGAGCCTTGGGTGACGTGGTCCATGGGTGAGGTGTCCCTGCCCATGGCAGTGGGGTTGGAACTGGATAATCTTCAGGTCCTTTCTAACCCAAACCATTCTGATTCCATAATTCTGTAAGTCTGCTGTTTTAGACACCTCTTGGTAGTGTTGGACTATGCTCAAAGATGGCCTGATGGTGAGGAGCTGTCGTGGTTTAAACCCAGTCAGGTAACTCGTTCGCTCACTTCCCCCCCTTTTCTTGCCCTCCCCCTGCTCTCGGAGGGACGGAGAGGAGAATCAAAAAGAATGCAACTCCCACGGGTTGAGATAAGAACAGTTTAGTAACTAAGGTATAACACAAATCACTACTGCTACCACCAATGATAATAATGATAAAGGAAATAACAAGGGAAGAGAATACATCATCTCCAGCCAACCGATAACTCGCCCCCCCAGCCTGACCAAGCTCTGACCGATACCTCCTCCAACCCTGCAGTCCCCCAGCCCTTCCGGCTAACCCCCAGTTACATCCTGGGCATGACGTGCTGTGGTATGGAATACCTCTTTGGTCAGTTTGGGTCAGGTGTCCTGTCTCTGCTTCCTCCTGGCTTCCCTTCCTCCCTGGCAGAGCATGAGCCTCACAAAGTCCTTGGCCAAACCAAAACATCGGTTATCAGCTCTGTTCCCGAGCTGAAAGTCAAAACACTGCAAGCTACCAAGAAGGAGAAAAATGACTGCTACTGCTGAACCCAGGACATGTCATGCTCAGATTCCACATTTTCAATATACCATCACTCTTATCTCGGTGCACTCTTAACTTAGTGCATGGACCAGTCCCTATAAAGCTGCTGCATCCATCTGGTCCATGTCAGGCTCCATCTCTTGTAATAGTCTTCCAGAGCAGGAGAGACTGTGTGCAGTGTTCACACTCGTGAATAACCTGGGCAATAGTGTCCATTGCTAAGTCCACCCCTCGATCATGAGTCCATCTCTTTTGCATCTCTGCTCTGATGGCCTGAAGTGCCATGGGCCCACCAGGCTTAAAATAATTCACTGTCCCCTTCAGCAGTTTCTGCAGCTTGTTGCTGGGGACTCCATCCAGCTGCCTTCCATCTCCGACGCTTCCAAAGCACTGGAGGGGCCCAGTGGACTAGATACTTGCCCATACTGTCCCACACACCCTGCCACTCATGACTGTCCAGCCTTGGGGAAAACCTCTTGGTCCCCCCATATCCTCGTCTAACCCCAGACAAGATGGACTCTGCTTAACTTTTGAGATCAGACAAAATGGTTGTGGGTAGAACACAGTCTGTGTGTGTGCCAACATGCTGATCCCCATCACAATCAGCAGGCAGGTCCCAAGGATACTCAAAGGCCATTCAGAACCTTCAGAACTCTCAGTTGATGCTGCTGTACTTCTCACTGGGGCTGGTGTAGCCGCTGTGCTTGCCGGCTCTCCCACCGCCAGCTTCTCTTTTCCTGAGTCCAGCTCTTCCTCCTCTGCCTTGCTGGGAAATGCTGCGTGGTCTCCTGCATCCTCCTGGGGCTCGGCGGGCGGCTTCCGGGGAACCTCCTCCACCGGCAGCCGTTCCCCCGCGGCTTCCGGCCCCGCTCCCGCCGCCGCTTGGTCCCCGGGGCCGCTTTCCCGGGCCGGTTCGGCTGCCGCCGGCTCCCGGGGCCGCTCCCCCTCGGCTCCCCGCAGCCTCACGAAGATGGAGAGTAGGGCGAGGGCCAGGACGGTGAAGAGCAGCCGGACGGCCAGGTACAAGTCCACGGCCACGTCCGTCCCGCCCTGCTGCTGGAGCCCGCCCGTATTACAAGCCATTGCCATAAAGCACAGTGAGACAAGAACCTTAGCCCAAGCCCCATACTTGATAAACACTATCACAGCAAATACCGGCTCTACGTAAGTTACAACATTCTGAAGCTGTGAGATCAAGCAAAACAACTCTGAGAGCCAATAAATCAGCATTGTGACGAGTGACTATTAATCCAGTCAGATCTGTCGTTATCTCAACCCTTCGTGCCCCACGTTGGGCGCCAAAAAGAACTGTCGTGGTTTAAACCCAGTCAGGTAACTCGTTCGCTCACTTCCCCCCTTTCTTGCCCTCCCCCTGCTCTCGGAGGGACGGAGAGGAGAATCAAAAAGAATGCAACTCCCACGGGTTGAGATAAGAACAGTTTAGTAACTAAGGTATAACACAAATCACTACTGCTACCACCAATGATAATAATGATAAAGGAAATAACAAGGGAAGAGAATACATCATCTCACCACCAGCCAACCGATAACTCGCCCCCCCAGCCTGACCAAGCTCTGACCGATACCTCCTCCAACCCTGCAGTCCCCCAGCCCTTCCGGCTAACCCCCAGTTACATCCTGGGCATGACGTGCTGTGGTATGGAATACCTCTTTGGTCAGTTTGGGTCAGGTGTCCTGTCTCTGCTTCCTCCTGGCTTCCCTTCCTCCCTGGCAGAGCATGAGCCTCACAAAGTCCTTGGCCAAACCAAAACATCGCTTGTTATCAGCTCTGTTCCCGAGCTGAAAGTCAAAACACTGCACTACACCAGCTACCAAGAAGGAGAAAAATGACTGCTACTGCTGAACCCAGGACAGGAGCACTTGTCCAGCAAAGAATTGCCATCACCACAATCAATGGCCTTCTCCAGCAGCTCCAGACACACCACTGTGAGAGCAGGAGGAGCATAGAAGGCAGTAACAAAGGACAAGTTTTTGAGGCTTCAGCATTTTCAGCAACCTGCTTTCCATGTTTCTAGGTTTTCTGTCCAAATTATCCTCTGATCCCATTTAGCTTTAGGACGTCAGAAAGTGACTGTGTGCTTATGGGGATGGGTATGCTCATAAAACTGCCATGGAAGAAGGTCAGACAGATACGTCCTCCAGGCCCAATGATTCCAAAGTCAACAAACTTTGGAGTCCTTCCCAAACTCAGTGAACAATCCCTGTACTTAGAAGTCCCCAAATTCTGAGCTGTTACTGAAATCCCAATAAACAAAGCTTCTGAACCACCTGCCATATAATGTTCCATTAATGTCTGAATTATGATATGTTTTCTGGGAGAGAGAGCAGAGGAAGTTGAGAACTGAAATGTAAGGAAATGGTTCTTATGTTGTGGTTCAGACAAGCAACATTTAACCTATTTAATCAGGACTTTTTAAAATGCATTTGAATGACAGTGATAAAATTCCTGACTAACAACTTACAATTACACCTTCTTAGACCCCCTTTTAACATTTACAAAAGAGCTGACATTACACTTTTAGTGTAATTGATAATTCAGCTTCAGTCCAGCACTGAAACTGTCTTGCCCTGGCTAGTCCATTTGATAGTTTAAGTATTCTATTGTTGGGTTAGCTCAGTATTTTATTAATAAAAAGCTTCACTTCAGTGATGTTTTCCTGGGTTTAGGTTAGTTTATTTAACAGCTCTAATAAAACATATAAAACTGAAATTGATACTGAACCCATTTCTCTGGAGCAGCACAGCTCCAAAGCCTTAGAGGGAACTACAGCGGATGCCAGCTGCTCAGTTAAAAGGCAGTTTCTCCCCCAATAAATCTGCGCTCTCACACACTGGGAAGCTGTTAACAGTGAGAGTGGGGAATTCTGCTCAACCAGTGTCTGGCAGCAGAGGACCACACAAGGTGCAAGACAAAGGAGAACTGGGCCATAAATTAGCAGTTCGTTACCTTACTATTTAAATAGCCTTAAGGGTGGAAGCTGCCACCCTTTCACCATGCATTCTGTATCTTCCACCTCCAGAGCATCCCTCCCCTGCCCCGGTCCTCCCCAGCCAGCCTGATGGAGAGATACTCCGCACCTGAACATCACAATCCTCTCCATGGGGTCTCCACTTCTTGTTCCTGGCACTTCCTGTGGATGGCAACAATATGAAGTGAGGATTTTGTGCCTCTTAGGTTTTAGTGTGGAGTTTCACTGTGCATGGGCACATACATTCAGGAGCAGTAAAGAGGCCACTGGGGGAGCATTTTGGAGTAGGCTGCCATGGCATTCATGTTCAGAGAGGCCACATGAAATGATAAATAAAAGCTAGTCCTTGGGCATTCAAAATCTGAGTGAAGAGTTGTTATGATCCATCAGGGTATCTATCATTAAGTTATAACTTCACAGTATGTTATGGACACAGGAGCTTGGTCCCTGCACACACGGCCCATCATCACACTCAAAGCAACACTGCTTTACCTACATTTTGCCTCTACTGCAGGAAGAACGAACAAGAAAGTCAAATCTGGTTCTTAAACAATTGTCACAGTGCCCAATTCTCTAGAATTCTTTGCCATAAACATTTTTAGAAACGAAAAAATCGGAAGTTTGTTTGAAAGTATTTGGGTACTTGCATCTTACTTTGTCATCACGAATGGCTATGTGACAGGAGGCAGACACTGGAGGTAAAGGGCACAGAAGAGACCCTGGATTTATGACTCCTATGTTTGGAGAGTGGGTAACATCACAGTCTGTAACTACAGCCCTATCAGCCTGTACACGTATTTCAGGTAACACATTCTGCAATGAAGGGCCACACACCAACGCTCTTGAAGGTGCCACAAGCATTTAACTTCTCTTTTGGCTGATATTTTTATTTCCCAGTCTGTGTTCACATGTAACATAGTCCCTTTTCTCTTATAGCTACAAGAATATGAACTTTGTCAGCTAAAAAGTCAGTTAAAAACTAAAACCATGCAGGTTTTGCACTCCTCATTTGTAACGAGATACTCACATATCACATCAGCAGCTGACGGATTCAGTCTGGAAGGCAAAATGAAAATACACCTCTCCTGAAAAGCTCAAGCTCTTCCTCCCAAGGACTCTCTCTGCTAACACCAAGAAGACCAATGGATACTTAATATAAGGAAGAAGTTCTTTACTGTGACGGTGGTGAGGCACTAGCACAGGCTGCCCAAAGAACTGGTAAATGCTCCATCCCTGGCAGTGTTCAAGGCCAGGTTGGACAGAGCCTTGGGCAACATGGCCTAGTGTGAGGCATCCCTGCCCATGGTTGGAACTAGATGATATTAAGGTCTTTTCTGGCCCAAATCATTCTATGATTCTATGATTCTATAATACCAAAGCCCTTAATAGTCTGTGGTAGGATGAGAGAGGACTTCCATTGTGCTGCAGACCTCTGTGACCACTTCCTTCCTGGCAGGTACCTGTACACCTTCTCATCAGCACAAGTTCTCATGAGTTTGTATTGGTCCTGGGCAGAAGTTATTTCTGCCAGCCTCCAAGAAGACCACCAAGCAATAGACATTCAGAAATGTCAAAAATGGAAGAGAACAGTGCCCAGCATTTTATTAAAACCACCATTATCTACAATAAGCAAAGAGAAGGCAGCACATGGATCCTCATCCAGCCATGAGTTCACTCTGCTCCTGCAGCAGGACAGGCAGCCAGCAGAGTGGACAGGATGAACTGCCCTAAATCCCCAGAGCAGAGCTGATATTTACAGACAACACTAAAAATGACGGCACAAGGAAATCAACAAGCTGGAAAGCCATGCTGGCTGTGGCTTCATAGGAAACAGCGGGGCGGAAAAGCAAAGTTTGCCAAATGGATGAGGATAAATCTGGTAGAGATGCTTTTTCTGTTGTTTGGGGGTTTTCTTTTTTTTGTTGGTTTGTTGTGGATTTTTTAATCAAGTTTCTGATGTTTTACTGACAGTGAAGCACAGAAGAAAACAGATAATGGGTTTTTAAAATAGTGCATGGCTAGGAAAGGCAGCTGCAGTTCAAGTGGAGTTTAAATTAGTGAGTGATGGACATCAGCTTCACATCTTAGTTCTGTTGTGCCTTGCCCAGTCCACGTCCAGAATAGCACAGATATCAGGGTCCTCATTCCCTTTCCCTGGACAAATCACTCATTGAAATGAATGCAACTTCCAGGAGCTTTAGGATTGTGTTTCTCTCAGTATCTGCCCAAACAGTTCCTGCTTCTCTTCTCTCTACCCCAAATGCAACAAAACACCTAAGCACCTACTTAACTTTGAGTCCTGTGCTCCAATCCTGCTTGTTTTAGATGAATTCAAGCACATGCTCACTGCTGAGCTGGATCTGACACCATCACTGACAATGTTATGTGGTCTCAGCCTTCAGGGCACCAAATACCCAGACCTAGACTCAGCTTGGACGTTTTCTAGCTTGAACTCCTCTTCCACTTCCATCAAGGTAAATGGACCAGCAAAGCCAGCATAAAAGTGTGTCATTTAAAGAAGAAACACAAGTGTTTTGTCCTTAAAAAGCATTGTGTCTCTAAACCTTGTCTTTCCACCTATGGAACACTGTTACCTGTGCATCGTCACTTCCCCAGATGTCTGTCAAGGTAGATTCATTTAAGATCAAGAAGTATTCGAACACCATTAGAACAGGAATAGCATGTATACTATAAAGAGTTTTGGCTGCACATTCAAATGAAGACCCCTAAAGGGTTATTCCTGGTTGCTGGCACCCCTTGAGTACCACACAGGAAGGCTGTGCCTCTTCTGGTCAACTCAGGCTCAACCAGCAACGCTCCCATGCATGGGAGGCATTTCCCACTGTGAGGAAATTGTTAGGTTATTCCGATGTCCCAACCCAGTCACAAACATCTCCAAGCTATTCCCAGGCTTGGTGCGGGGTTGGAGGAGTCCAGGACTTGTTCCCAATTGGTGTTTGGGATGCAGTCAACCTGGCTGGGTGGTGAAAGCATTTGCTAGGGTAGGGTAGCTGAAGGCCATCACCTACCAGTTGGCCTCAATGATCAGAACTGTCCCCAGTATTGCTAAAGAAGCTACCACTGCCTTGTGTATATTCCCAGTTCAATAAAGAGGCAAAGAAATCACTTCCAAATAAAAAGTATTAAATGTAAATTATTAGAACAATTTTAAAAATTCCATTGAAAAAATATGGTCACTTTTGAGCAGTTTTATTAAATGCTGAGATTTTTTTCATAATCTTCACACAGAATCTCATCCCATGAAAAGTGGCATTTTGTTTTCTTCCCTTTTGCTACAATGAAATCTGACCCTAGTTTTGGGTTTAATGATCTGACAGAGTCCTGTAGGGCAGGGCTTCTCGCATTTCTTACAAGAAAAATAATTAAATAAGATTCAAATATAGTCTTTGTGGGACATTTTCTTAGAAGCACCCATAAAATGCGGATACAAGGCACTGTAGAGTCAGGTCTTTGTAGTCATTTTTAATGATAAGAGACTTCACACACAAATTAAAATAAATTAAAATATAAAATAATAAAATAAAATAATAAAAATAAAATACAATAAAACATATTAGTGGCACTTTTGCATTAAAAGATTGAGTAATTTCTTGATATTAACCATATTTATAAATTCTAATGAAAAAATATATTGGGAAATTTTAGCATAAATTTAAACCAAGCTCAGTTAAAACTCTGGGTGCTCAAAGCTGGGACTTTGAAGTCACCTGTTATGAATATGAACTTGGATGTTCCAGTTTATGAGCAGGATTACCTGCTTCAGAGCTTGGGGTCAGAGAAGCCATTCCTGGGAATCTCAATTGATTCTATTTCCTAACATCTGTGGAAGACCCCTCTTTAGTTAGATGATCCCCCCGTTGTAGCAAACATCACATTTACATGGCATCTTCCACCCTAAGGCATCCTGAAACAACAGCACCCGAGGCTCTTCACCCACCAGTGCAACGCCCTCCTTTCCCTTTTGGAAGGTTTAACACCCCTACAACATAATGCAAAGCTTTAGAAGGGGAATTTCAGAGTGTAACTTAAACCATGTAGAAATGCCTCCTTTCCTTTGCAATTACAGACCAGAGGCAACATTTTCGGGCATTGCTTTGGTTTCCTGCTCTGGGGAAAGCTGTTATATAGAGAAAAAAACATCCCTGTTCATAACCCTGTATAACCCAGCTAAAATCAAATGTCAAATCCCCATAAGTGTCTGTCCCTCAGCCAGAGCTTGTTTTTCTTCATGGATGAATCAAACACACTGAGTAAATCACATGAATCACCACCAGAAACATCATCCTTACAGCATCATCTCATATTTATGAATAAGGAGCTTGTTTTGCAAGTCCCTAGAGAAGAAATAAAGCAGTGGGAGCACAGGGAGGGGCCCAGGCCTTTCATAAGCATTTTGTTTTAATAGATCACAAACAATATAGTGTCTCCCTCCTGCCATCATGAAAAACTTCTAGGCAATTGCTTTACAAACCATCTCTCAATGTGCCAGTACTTTTATTAACAAGAAAATGCTTACGCTGATGACATAGCTCAATAACCCAGTTATAAATCGCATAAATCTGTTGCAACGGCTACAAATGAGCAGCGTGATTTACGAGCGGGGCCACTGACTTCTACACCTGACATAAAACTTTGTAGGCAATCAGCCACATGTTTCATTTTAGTTTTATATTTGACATATAAATCAGGCAGTGAAAGGGACCCTCTCTCCACCCCCATTCCTCCCCTTTAAGCAGACAAAGCAAATAATTTACAAGCAACATGTAACTCACTGTAGCAAGGACACAATATGAGGCATGGAAAATATTACGCCGTGATTTCATTAGGTTCATGGGAACCAATATGAGCTACAGCGACCTGACCCGCAGAGCAGGCAGGAGAGCAGGCAGTTAAAAAAGGAATAACCATGCAGCTCACAATGGAAAAATACTTGAGAAAACAAGTTGTTTTCCTGCACTGCATGCTCCGTTTATCATGGAATCAACTAGGTTGTAAAGACCTTTAAGATCATCAAGTACAACCATTACCCCAGCACTGCCAAGGCCACCACTAAACCATGTCACCAAGGGCCTCTTCTGCATGGTTTGTGAACACTTCCAGGAACTGGGCAGCCTGTTCCAATGCCTGAGCACCCTGTCCATGAGGAAATTCTTCCTAATACCCAACCTAAGCCTTCCCTGCTGAGGGGAATTATTTCCAGGTTTTGCAAACCTTTGGAAGTTCTCCACCTTCCACTCCTGATCCGGGCAGAGTTGGGCCCTGCTTTTGAAGTCAAGGTGTCCAACACAACTCTATAAAGGTGATGTGGCCATCAACAGAATGGAGCAGGAAAGGAAACTCAGGAGTCACTAACTTGGTTGTTTTTCATAGGTGTTCATAAAATAACTGCCCACTACCCACAGCAGAATCCCTCCCCTCTTCATGTGCTACAGCAGATGTGCCTTATAGCGTGGAGCTTCAAAATTGACCTCCATCTTGATGCTGAATAACCATATTTTTTAAGAAAGCAGCATGCACCAGGAGCACGTTTCAGTCATTTTAGGGAATTCTGGGATAACTTGCAGGTTTCTTCCGCACTTGCATGTTAACCAGCTCTTAAGGGTGTCAGAACCAGAAAGACTCCTTCATTCACCCGAATCTCCTCATGAGTCAGGTCTTTGTGCAAAGTGCTGCCTGCAATTAGGTATATATATATATATATATATATCTCCACATATATATATTCAGGTATATAGATATATGCCTGAAATTAGGTAGCTCAGAAACCCAAAGAAACACTATTCCAGTGGTCTAGGTGCAAATTCAAACATCTGATTTTCGGCAAGTGCGAAATCAGGCCCATATGAGACATTTTCTAAAGGCAGGATGTACAGAAGTGAGATGCAATGTACAATACTATATAACAACCTAAAGAAAAGGTTATTTTAAACAAGTGGTGCAACTCTGTAGTAGATCCACCAAATTGCACAAGTTAGCTTATCTCAGCTGGATAAAGTCTGTCGAAGGTTTTTATATGTTCTCCTCCAGGGATGTGCATTTTTCCATAACAGAGGAGTTGCCCATTTCTGGAAAGCTCTCTCTATGAGTCAGGCATGTTCTACTTTTCCATTTTCTCAGAAGAACTCTTTAAATACACTTGAGGCAATGGAAAGCCATCTGGAGGCAGAGGTTGAAGGATAGGTTACGACTGTTCGTTCACTGATGCAGAGCTCTGAAGATGGGGTGATACATGGACTATCCAGTGCTAGAGCAAGATTTTTGTCAGAATTAATCCACTCTCTCTTAACTTTTCATCTTCAGTGATTTTATGTGATATATTTTATGAATACAGGTTGCTTGGAAACTCCCATTAGGCTATGATTAGCCATCTGGGTTACACCACCGTCTAATTTGTAGCACAGATGAGGCATTTGCATAACCTCCGGTGGTAACTCCGTCTTCAACAACACAAATATCTGCAGTCACTAAGACTGTTACTGTCTTGTCTGCTCTAAGAAATAATATATGTTCCATCTTAATCAGACACCGTCTGATTTCTCTAGTGTGTATTCAAAGTGGAAAACAGATGACTTGTTTATCATTATGATAAACATGTTTATCTTGGACTATAGATGAGGCCTGATTACTTAGTAAAAGATAAGTTGTAATAATACAGGAGAAAGTCAAACTTACACCACTGACAATTCCCCCTTTACATTTTTCATGACCTTATGTCTTCCTTCTTACTCACAGGTAATGGAGTTGGTTTTCCCATATACAGAAGGGGCACTGGGTACCAGAAAGTTTATAACTCTAAGTGTTTGTCTTAATTAAATATGTTGAATGAGTCCTGAACGGGTGATAACTAAGATGTTCTCTGCATGTAAACTGACATTAAGTTGGGGGTCATGGGATTGAAGCAAACACAGCAATGAAATAACTCCAGGTCAGTATAAGACTGAGCTGCCAGTGTAGTGGCGGGGTCTGGATGAGCAGAGGAATCCAGCAGCCCACCAGGATCTGAAACCCTTGCCGTGGCAAGGAATGCATTAGGATAAATACATCCACATGTGTCCATAGCCCAACTTCACTTATTTGGCAGCCACTAACTAGCTAAACAACGTTTTTTGCCATAAATTACTCTCACTTTCCTACTCTGTGAGTCTGTTCTTAAGCAAAAAGTTATCGTTGCATTAGTTCCAGCACTGATCTTCTTCGATGGCAGAGAATATCCCAAACATGACATTGCTCATTAGCCTATTAGCCGTTCATTAGCACAGTTCCCATTGACATACTGAAGTATGTATATTTTTAGACTGTGTTTTCAGCTGCAGGCAATCTGACACACTCTAATGTAATAATTATAACTGGAAGCACAGCAGTGATCAGATCCAAGAAGCATTTTGGCTGCAGACTCCCAAATTTGCAGGAAGTTCCAGTGCAGATCTGCACCTTGCACCTGGTTCCTGTCTGTATAATGGGCAGAACCAGCATTTCTTATCTGAACAGCCACCTGCTATTTCAAGAAAACCCAAACCCCACAGCTTTGGAGACATTCTTGTTTAGATCCAGACCCAAGGGTTTTTAGCCAAGGTCAAGATGTACCTATAAAATTGTCTACCTGCTCCTCTCTATCTTGCACCTCTGAACATGAGAAATAATGTAGGTTTTGAAGTGTTTTGAAAGCAAAGGGGACATTGAATTAGAGCTGAACAAGAGAAGATTAAAAAGGTTTTGAAACAGATTTGGTTTCCATTTTTTGGCAAGTTTTTCAAATACCTTTTGGTGACACATATTGCTCAGATGCAGCCAGAAATAAACTGTTTACAACAAATCATTTTTCCAGTAAGTGAGAACCCATTTGATTCCAAGGATATTTTCTTTTTTTTTTTTTTTTTATTAACATTCTAAAGTACTTTGGGTGTTGTTCTTTAAATGAAATAAGCAATCCCAGTGTGCAGGGGAGTGCTGGCTCAAAGCAATGGTCCTTCTCTACCTAAAGAACCGGGCACCAGAAGAGAGATCCAGAGTCCTAGACCTTCAATGAGAACTATTGCGTTACCCCAGGAGGGTCTAACTTCACAAGCTGAGAATCATAAAATCACAGAATCATAGAATAGTTAAGATTGGAAAGGACCTTAAGATCGTCTAGTTCCAGCCCCCGGAATGGCAATTGCCTACACTCCTGTTAGATTAGAGAGTAACCTGCATGGCCATGCACCTCTTGATGTCTTCTTCACCTCTTTTCCCTTGCGTCAGTTTGGTTCAGGAGGGTTTTACTTCAAGAGAGACTTTCATCAGTGCTGGTGATGAAGAGGCCATATGGAGGTGCAATGTCCCATCCTCACTTGCATGCCAAAAAACATGGGCTACCTCTCGAGTATGGGCTCCTTGTCCTGCTGCAACCCCTGGAGCTGGCACAAATAGTGCAGCAGGCTGCTGTGTCTGTCTTGGAGGTTGATTTTCTTTTGTGTTGAAATCTCATGAAGCCTTCATAACTTTCACTCACAACTTCCCAGCCAAAACTTCACTGCCGTTGACCCTGAAAAAATGAAGCTAGAAACAAATGTCTGAGCAGTGAATGCAGCTGAGCTGAACGAACTTGCTGATTATAATGGCTTAATGGATAAAGCATGTACCTTCTGAGTTTCTTGCTTTGGCTTACTTGTGGTGACAGGGAAGAAATAAAGCTCAACACAGAAAATCAGCAGACAAGATCAACTTGGCATTGGCTACTGGCAACTTGTGTTACCATAAGGAATTTCAGGGAAGAAAACCTGACAACTGACGAGATTTGTTATGAGAACTGTTAGCACCATCTCATTAATAACAGTTTTATCACATTCCAGAAAGAAGGTACTGGGAAAATACTGTACCAGAGAAATTACACAGGATGGTAAAAAATATCTCGTCCATCAGAGTTTAACAAGTCCTGGAAACAGCAAGTAAGATCCATAATGCAGTTGGCATAAAACCGAATAGAAAACATTACAAGCTTGGTTCACAGCTCAACACTATGTCTATACAGCTGCATGTAACAAACAAATAAGGAAAATACAATATTTAAACAACAGCATAGTGCCATGGGTTCCCCTTTCTGACACTTGGAATTTGGCCCCAGATTTGCTGTGGGTTTCACCTGACAAACCCAGCTTGAATTTCAGGCTCTTAACTAAACAGCCGGTGTCCTCCCTATAGTTTCTTGTCCCTCTCCCCCCAACTTAACAGCCAGATTCAATGCAGCTTGAATAGCACCTTCAGCTGCTGCAGATGTTGAGAGTTGCTCATTATTATCCCCTCTTCTGTTCCTTTTAAATGGGGTATTCTCCTCTGGAGATGAATCTCATCAGCCTTGAAGGGAGCCTTGCAAAAATAGGAATGATATCAGATAAGATAAGGAATGTTTGGAGAGGGACAGAGATATTTAGAAGTGGCAACGTGCTGGGGAAAAGGAGGACACATTTGAAACGCTTCAGGGGTATTCAGGCTCAGCCCCTGAAGTCTGAATTTATGAATCCATTCCTATTTTATGAAATGATGAACACATACTTTAATAATATGGATTCCTGCTTTCAAAGCCCAGCGAGCATAAATCACAGATCTGCATTGCCTGCAGTATATATGCCACATTTTATTACCTAGGTTCCCAGCCAACACTTAACTCAGTTTAATGCTCACTCTTTCATGTAATCTATTCCAAGATATGCATCACTTCACAGTCCTGCACCATAGTGCTCAAAGCTGCCTATGGTATTGATCTATGCAATGATTAAACCCCAGTGTTAAGGAACTGGACTTTCGGAGCACTAGATGGTGCTAGAGAATGTTCTTAGCCAGCACCAGGGCCCTATCCCTGTAAATTCTCTCGATGTACCAATTACTTTTGTCAGATTTATCAGCATCATCTGCATCAAGCATCTATACTCTCAGCAGTGTTTCAGATGGGTTGCTGACACTGCCCATCACTCTTCCTTGTCGAGTGATGAGAAGTTGCTTGTTATTGCCAGAAGCAAGCTGTCAGGCTCCCCATATAATGAGACTTCAAGAACAGGGGATATATATACTTTTTAAGGTGCACTTTTTATTTGTGCTCTGGTTCCTAAGCCTTAGGACTGTTATGAAGTTATTTAGTGCTCCCTAGGAAAGTGTGGAAGTGCTGGCCACTAAAGCATCAGGACCAGGCATGAGTCTGAGCAACAAGGTCCAAACCACAGTTCAGACCTGGCCTGGAGGTGTCTGTAAATATGGATTTGACCCATCCAAAGTAAAGAAACCACCCTTGGAAACCACCATATGAAAAAGAAAATTAGGAAATGGAGTAGGGAGTTGGACAGTTCTGAGGCTGCTAACAACTATAGCAATTGTTTGGCTGGAGCATGCTGGGAGAGGAAGGTTTGGGGGAGACCAGAGCAGCCTGCACCCAGCAAAAAGCATTCTCATGTCACTCAGGTACATCTTTAGCTGGTCCCGGTAAGGTAAGGCTGGGTTTGTGTCCAGTGTGTCCAGAAAGGTAAAAGAAGGTTGCAGTGTCTTTACCAAGGCAGTGGTGGGCTTCACTTCTCCATCTTAGAGATGGCCCTGACATCAACATCAATGGACCATTTTGCCACCGGCAGCCACACTACACAGGCTCTTGCAGAGAAACCCATGTGTCATCCTTCTGTCCAGGTGCCCCAAACACATGGGGTGTCTCAGGGAACCAAGGCACACAGATACTGACAACCTAATGAAGATGATAAGGGACATTTTCCCTCCTGGACAGCTCAGCTGCAAGGCTGCACACTGCAGGCTGTACCAGACTTAGGTACTTACAGGGAGGCCATATATATCTTGCAGACAGGTGCCAAATCAACACCATTTTGAAGGCATTGGCGCCGTGAGAGATGCTCCCCAGCTGTGCTTGTGGGATAACACACAGGCAGCCGCCGGCTCGCAGACAGCAACTGCTGCCTGACAGCTGGAGCAGCCGTGGCCAGAGGGTTATAGAGCTGCTTTGGGGTTATCCCCCAGGGCACAGTTGGCAGCCAGCAGCTCCTCCTCCTCCTGCCTGCAGGGCAGCTGCAATCAGCAAGAGAGCAGCTTCACCGCAAGGGCTTGGCCTCATCCTGCCCTGTGCAGCATGGACTGGAGCATCCTCCAGCTGCAGCATCCCCATCCCAACAGGCTGCAGGCTCAGCCCATGGCCCCATCCAAACCATATACCTGGGTAGGTCAGATCAGGCATGATGGGGGTAAGCACGTGATGGGCATATGTTCTGTGGCTGCTTCTTCTAGACATGGTGAAGGTACCACGCATTCATGTTTTAAAATGAAACAAGGTAGATTTAGAGTAGATCTTAGGCAGATGCTCTTCCTGTGAGGGTGCTGAGGGTGCCCAGAGAAACCCCATCCCTGGCAGTGTTCAAGGCCAGGTTGGACACAGGGGCTTGGAGCAAGCTGCTCTAGTGGAAGGTGTCCCTGCCCATGGCAGGGAGTTGGAACTGGATGAGCTTTAAGGTCGCTTCCAACACAAATCATGCTGTGATGCTATGCAACAGCCAGCAGTACATGTGGAAACACCGGGTGCAACCATTGGCCGTGCCACGATTCATCCCACCAGGAGGAGCAATGAAGAGCAGTGCAGAATAAAAGACATGGTTTGGACAATATGGAAATCCAAGCAGATGTTATGGGCCCTGCATTTATGTGCCTTTGATATCATAGACTGAAAGCAATCAATTTTCATGGCTTGTTTAACCTTGGTTTTGTTGGTGATGCACCATCCCATTCTTCTCCAGCTTGGTGCTGGCATTTAAACCAGGTGAAAACGGTTTGAAGAGCTCAGATATGGCATCATGGAATGACAGCATCATCACTAAAACAACCAATCAGATAACAGCTAAAGAATTACATGTCTAGGGAACTAAATATGCTTTTGTGTTTTTAGCACCATTGAGACATTGAAGGGACACATTAAGGGACACATTAAGTCAGATCACATTAAGACCATAGCTTAAGAGTTCTTGAAAGACCAGTAGCAATATTCTCCTTTTAGCTGAAATCAGATCAATTGTGTGAGTTTAAATGTATCCCTGAAGCACTCAGAGAGGGTGAGACTGCAAACCAAAGGGGAAACCCCACTGCTGTGCTGGTTGTCCCAGTCTTTGCACTACCCGAGAATCTCACCACGGTGCCTCATCTCTGTCTCATTTATATCACCCACAGCCTTCTAACACCACACAGGGTGGGAAATTTGCTTTTAATTGATTGTTAACCTACCAGTGTTCCTCTGCGTGCCTTTTATTTACATTAGCAGCCTGAAAGAGCAAAGTATTCCCCTTCAGGTTTCATTCTGCTGGAGAAACGGGTTTGCTGTCATCACTCCTCATAAGCACAGCCTGAGACCCGCTTTCCTAAGTCTCTGCCTTCCACTATTTGTCTTTACTACCTCATAGCTGTCAGTTTTTCTTCTTGCTGCTACTATGAAATGAGCACAGGGTTGTTTTGGCCAAAAATCACTCAATAATCCACAAGGAGAGGAGGAGGGGAGCAATTACTGCTGTTCGAAGGGAAAACTTCCCTGGGATGATATCCTTGATACCATAGTGCAACCCCCTGATTTGAAATCATCATTAATCCCACTCAACAAGAAATTCAAGAGAATTATAAGCGATAATTTATTCCCGCATCACCAAAATTCCCAATTACTTCTGTCAAAAAGAAACCTCTCCTGAAACAATTCGATACATGGAGAAGCCCTAAAGTGGCTCTCAGTTCTCTTATTTCAATAGCCACATGAAACAAAGCTTGAAAGCACTTACCCTTATCCAACAAAATTGTCCTTAGGGAAGTTATTTCATCCATGCTGCCTCAGTTTCCCCCTATGTCAAATGGACATAGTCATAGCTGCTGGTTTGACAGTGGGAGATGTTGCCCAAGGAGGAACCATGTTTTCTATGAGCTGGTTGGTTTTGTTTCCCCAGCTGAATAGGTCTTCAAACATAGAAAGTCAGGTGAGAAATACACCCAAGGATCTGGGAGAAATAAATAGCTCATAATACTACAGAGAGCACCCTTGTTGGACCACCCCATGAGAAAACAGAATGCCATGTTCAGGCTCTTTCTGTTGGTGTGATAGATGCTTTATTAGACGATCAGATTAATGCATTTATTGTCCCTGAAGAAAGAAACCTTGTGCAGAAAAGTCTGCTATATCTTCATGTCACTGCAACTTGCACTTGGGCCAGAAAAGTCTAAACATTTCTTTCCACATCCTTGGCTTCCCAGAGGGTGTTTTTCCTAATGGTCAGTGAGAAAACAGGCAAATGTGTCAAATATCACCAGGACTCCAGAATGAAAGAAGCCATCCGTCGAGACAAGGAAAAGAAGGCGCCTTCCTTTACCCTGTTCAAGTTCCTTGGCATCCTGCTGAGTAATTTACCCCTATTTTGGGGATGCAGGATGAACCCTAAGAAGATTTTAAAAGGGAAGGAAGCTGAATTCTCACTTTTGTGTGAAGTCCTGGGTAAGAACAGCCCATCAGATGTGAGGCTGGTGCACTACGTGATTAGATACAACCAATGATAAAACAGCACTCTGAGAGCCAAGCAAGACCCAGTGAGCACTGGTGGTCTGGACCATCACCCACTTATGTGATGCTGGGTGCTGTCACTCGTCTACCTGCCAAGCAGTGAGGATGCTGATGGTGCCGCATGGCAGTAAATCAGTGCCCTTTGCAGTGGAGCCCCCCTGCTGCCATACATCATCCCAGCTGCCCGAGCAGCAACCCTAACCTGGGTCCGTACGTCAGGGCGGCCAGCACGGAGCCAGGCTGTCCCCTCGCTCCCCTGCTGCTGGCAGTGAGGACTTTGTGTCCTAAAAGCTCATTCTTTCCATAGCGTAAAAAATAAACCAGCATGTGCTCCCTCTCCAACGCCTCCCGTCTCCGCAACGGCCCCGGGTGGGTTGTTGTTGTTGTTGTTGTCGTCCGTCTCTCCTTAAATAACAGAATTAACAGCGGGTCTAATCCTGCAAAGTGCTGAGTAACAGCTCGTTCCCAATAAATTAAGCAGGCACTCAGCACCACAGCCTGATATTTGTATCCATGTCCTCCCGGATTATCAGTCTCTCCTCCTCGCTCCCTCCCCGGCCCCTCGGGGAGCAATTATCTGTGAATGAGAACAGAATAACTCTTTTAGCAGAAGGTTTCCACACTGGCGCACAAGGAGCGCTCTGAATGGATTTATCATGCTCGCTAAAAAGGGAGGCGGAAAGCAAAATCCCTCTTCTCTTCTTTTCCTTCTTCTTTGAAGGAGAAATCCCTAAAGCAGCAGCCGGTCCTTGGTGGCTCCGTGCACTGGAGGGGGGGGGGAGGAAGAAAAAGGGAGGAAAAAAAAATGGATATAGTAAAACTGTTTAAGGGAGGCATGAATCGGTTCTTCAGAAAAACAAGGCAGCGGTGCCAACTGGAAATGTTTGCTTTGGGGGTGAGTTAGATGGCTGGCGTCAGCCAGGGCTAAAGACATGCCAGTGGAATGCAATATTGGGGAAGCAGCAGGTCACTCAATCACTGGCAATTTGCCCAGGAGCAACTGGATGCCTTCAGATTTTTTTTCTTCTTGTGTGTATATGTTGCCTTTTTTTTTCCCCTTTTTTTTTAACCCCTTTCCCAGGCAAACAGAGCTCCAGCAGTTCTGGGGCCAGGGAGCTGGAGAATGGGATTTCATGCAGGAATACCCCCATGCTCTGCGCAGTGGTAACATCTGGCAGAGGAAGCTGTATTTCGATGGGTGAGGTTGGATCCTGCCTCCATGCATAAGGCAGAAGTTGCAGTGCTGGGGCAGTGGGCAGCCCCAGGGAAGGGATGGGGCAGTACCAATGCCTCCAAAGATACCCTCCAGCAAACAAGCATAGCTTTTCCTCCAGTAATAAGTACCAAAAACTAGAAAAGAGACTGCTGTTTATATTCTGGGGAGGCAATAGGGTTTTCTGTCAAGGTTAACTTGCCTACAGGAGTGGAGAAAGTAGGTAAAAGAAAAAAGAAGTATTTCTCCACATGAAAAATGTCCATTAACTCCCCACAGCACAGGAGGAGGCATTCTTGTCTGCACATCTGTAGTTTTTCATTGCTGTATTGTTCATGCTGGGTGCCAGGCTGCATACAGAGCCTAAATAACCCGGGGAGGGAGGGCATCCCAGCTGGAGAGGCTCTGAGCAAGCTGGTGACCCGACTCACAGTGACCACTATTGATAGGGATAACCCCTTTTTGCTAAGGAGGGAAATCAGTGTTCAGCCAGCAGCTGAATGCAGCCCAATCACCAGAACATGATGGGCTGATGTCACTTCTCCAGAGATAAAAAGGAGCAATAAAATTGCCCTTATTGTTGCCTTCTCCATCTATATAGGTAAAACCCAATGTGTGAGAGGGAGGGGAGCTCTGGTGAAATCACACCCAGGGACCAAGCTGTACCTGTGACTCCAAACCACAGGGCTCAATACTCTTCAGAAGCATTTTCGCAGTTAAACATAGCATCATGATGCCCATCACCAGCACCCACCCATCTTCCACTGCAGTGTCACCACTCCACAGGGCAAAGCCACCCAAGGAGACTGCCATTGCAGATGGAGAAGAGGTGGCACAGGCAAATCTGATCAATCCATAAAGAAACTGGATAGAAACTATAGATCCTCAGGGACAGATCCCAGCTATGATCTGCAGGTGGGGATCCCTGAGGGGGTCTCCTAGGTTGGGTGATGATTTAAAGATGATTTCAGCTCGACCACTCTTGTCTCTCCATCAACTCCTTTCTTTTTATACTTTCCCCCTGGCTTTGGACCTGTTGTACAGGCGACAACAAAGCAAAGTGCATCCAGTATCCCAGCTCTCCATCGCTCTCCTTTTCTGCGTCCTTTTTCACCTTAAGAGATTCACACTTGGAACAAGAGCTTGGCATTAAATCACTGGACAAGGGCTTTAGTTAAAATGGATTGCATTCCCAGCTCAGTCACCAGTTTCTTGTGTGATTGTGAGAAGAATCCCTTGTCCCAGATCCTTCTAGCGTAAGATAGATATTACTAACTTTTCTTTTCCTTGCTGTGCTTTTTGTAGCCTTAAGGGCAGAAAGAGACTCTGTTTCACAAAGTGCATGGACAGGAAAACAGTGAGAATTATTTGGGTTTATTGTAAAGTATCTCTAACCGTTATTTAATAAAATACCCACATTTCTAAGAACGTCTTAGGGAAAAAAAACATTTCCCCAACTTCTTTTCTAGATGTTTAATCCTTCTATAAAGGATCACATCCAAATGACCAGCCCATGCAACCGTACTAGAGGCTGTAGCTGTCTACTGAACCATAACACCTAATGGCCTGCCCTCAAGTGCCTCTTTCTTCGCTGGAACTCCTTCAACGTGGTTCAAGGGGAGCACTGATGGACAGCGATCACCCTGAAGGATAAATGTCACAGTCAGCTCTCCCACCTAACCCTGTGCTCCAGCACTGCAGCACAAGGCAGGGTAGCCAAGGGACATGGGCAGGATGAAGCCCTTCCCTGCTCTGCCTCAGCGCTGCTGTGTAACTCATGGAAATCAGTTTTGCTTCCCATACCTCAGTTTCCCCATCTGGAACATGGAAATAATGATCTTGGCTTCTTTTTAAAGCCCTTTGAGATGAACAGCCCTTTTAAAGAGGTAAGTAGTATTATAAGCAACAGATTCTCACGTCTGCCAAGAACCAAAAGTGATATGAGGGTGATGAAATTCAGGCCACCTCATCAGCAAAGCATGTTGTCCTGGCCTTCAAGACAAGGTTAGGGCTCTTAGAGAGAGCCCGTTCCTTTTCAGGACAGAAAGGAGGGACGCAGACCCAGCACATGCTTTCCTATTCTTAGTCATTTGTATCCATGTATCGCCGCAAATGCATGCAGCCCTCAAAAACCCAACCGAAGCAAGTGTGTAGCCTAAAGCCATCTGACACAGGAGCTCAACCACACACTCTGGGCTCATTAAAAGCTGCCAGGTAATTTCCCCATGACAGCTCAAGTAGGATGGATGCAACCAGCCCTCAACAAGCCTGCGAGCCCCAGCATCTCAATAAGCCTTATTGTTAGACTGGAGGGTGATAAGAGCAAGCAGAGAGACTTGCCTAGGGACCGCAGCAGGAGAGTACGGCATCTCCAGAGGACCAGGCGAGACAGGATGGTGACGCACAGTTTGGCTGGGGAAGAAAGCTGGAAGGAGGCGAGATGCAGGCACAGGCGAGGTTGGTGAGGACCTCGCAGACAAGGCTGGAGGCACGACTCTGAGCTGCTTTGCACGACAGGGCCAAATCCAACCCTGGCACAGCTCCGCTGCGGCCGCCTCCATGTGTTTGTGTAAGGATCCAGCTCTGTCCACGCTGGGAGGCACCGGCTGCGCGGGGCTGGCGTGCCAGCACAGAGACCCAGACACGAGGACAGCGCCAGATGCCGGGCATGTTTTGTCAGCTGCACAGGCTGCGGGTTGTCACACAGGGCTCGGCGTGCACCTGCGTGACCCTGAGCCCCACTGTCAACAGCCGGACACTGCACTCTGATGCCGTATTGCTGACCGCTCCATTCCTGAGCCGGGGGATAAATCAGTTGCTCCATGGACAACCCTGGGGCTTTTCTGAAGCAGGGGTTGATGCAAATGCTAACACACCTCATGCTATACAAGTCTTTTGATCCATGTGGGATTCGGCAGCGTGTAGCCAGCCCGGCTCCATCATGTCCCACAGCTCGGGGTTGCTGCTTGTGGGATGCGCATGCTCCTGGATCAGCCCCTTGAGTCAATGGGGTTCTAAGGGTCTCTTGATGCAGTTAATGAATGTTTGGGGTCCTCCAAGTAGAGATGAGACCAGAACAGATTTCTGGGGGAGGAGCTAACATGGGGAGTATTAACACAAGCTGGGAAGTCACTGGGATGTGTTTGAGGACATATAAAGCACCCAGAGGCAGGAGCTGGAGCAGGCACTGAGTATCAGGGGACTAAAACCTTCTCAGACATAGGGGATAGCATCTGAAGGGGTCAGGGAAGGAGGCACTGATGGAGAAAGCTGCATTCACCTCTTTCCTTACTCCTGCACCAACCTAAGCACTAGTCCTGTATGCTCAGAAGAAAAGTCCTGCCACATCCAAGAATGCAAGAAACATTCAATGGGCAATAGCCTTCATGTTCTCTCTCTTCTTTCACTGCTGACTCAAAATAAGCACAATCAGACTAATTAAAAGTGCTAGTTAGCACCAGGATGAAACATCCAACATACACTGCAGACTCTTGAGCAATAGATTTCGATGCCTCGGGACACAGAAAGATGATTTCCCAGGCATCATGCGCACAGCACAGCCGGCTCTGTGTCTTTTCCTCTTTTTCCTCATCAGTGTTCGGTTCTAGCACAAAGATGATTTTTAATGCCAAAGCATTGTGCTTCCTCCCTCTTTATTTCAGGCCGCAGGCTCACCACATTCTGGACTGGTTGCAACCCATCTGGTTTCACTAACACTTCTAATATAATATTTATAACTAGCTGAGGGCTGATCATATGACGGGTGTAATCAATAAGTCATGTGCCAATTGTGGTTATTCTACATCTCAAGCCATTTTTATGTGTTTTGCTGTCCATAGCCTGCTGGGGTACATTTATGTGGTGCTGCTGTTGCACCTTTCCTCCTTTGCAGCCTGGCATTAAAGAAGGCTGCCTTGAGTCTCAGTATCTGAGAAAAAAGAAAGAAGAAACACCACTTTGTTTGCACCCAACAAATCAAATGAGATGTGAGAGTCAACCAAAGGCTCTGCTTGCCAGATACCACTTTGCCATCAACTCTAGCTTTGCTAAAGGGACTTGCACTCAGGGAAGTTGTTCAGTCTAAACAAAATCATCTTCTCAACAATCATCTTCTTCCCACTGCCAGAAAGATCACCCAACAGTAACCAAATCCAGGTCTGACAGTTTTAGCTCACCTGTAGCCAGCTGTGGCAGACCAGCTTCGTCTTCAATGGGCAGAAGTTATTACCTAGCAGACCATCAAGTGGGAGAGAGAAAATATCCCCTATATTAAAGGGGGAGTTCCTGTTGCATGCAGATACCTTCCTCTTGTTCTTTCTGCCCTTCCCACCCTATGTGGCTAGGATGGGCTAGTGGGAGTAATGTCTAGATAGATGCTCAGATACACTAAGAGGTGTTCTTGGCCCTCCCAAAAAGTACTTTATAAAATATCTTCAAGAAGCTTTGGTTGAAACAATCTTTGAGAGAGTGTGGGGGAATAAAACAAGCAACACTTTTAGCTTAATTTAGAAAAGAGCAAATATTCTTGATGTAAAACCACTGGAGTGGAACCAGGCTAGGATCTGACCATGTGTGGCTGTGTGGAGGCAGAAGGAGAGTGAAATCTCCCTTTCCACGGGTGCTTATAGCTGGCCACAGCCTGTAAAAGCAGATGATTTAATGATTCATACTGGCAAGCAGGGAAAGATGACTTCAGGTTTGAGCTTCCCACATCACTTCTACCAGCTCCCCCCAGAGAGCCGACACGTCGGTGGCCAAGATGCCTGCATGCCGCAGAGCCAAGTGGTGCTGCCTTCTCAGCAGCATGAAGGAGGGTCCCTCTGTGACACATGGGAATTAAGCAGCAAAACAGAGGCTGTGCATCAGCCCCAGGAGGACAAATTAAACATCTTCTTATGCAGAGGCTTTCAGCAGTGACAGCCACTACCTTGTGAGTCGGTTTATTCAGGCTCTGCACTAACGGATTAACAAGCTCTTTACTGCTTGGATCGCTTCACAGTGCGAAGATCCAAAATCAACTGATGGAAACAAGGATAATTCCTCCTGTGGAGGGAGCAAGATTGTTTGTGGAACCAAAGGATCAAACAATGACTCGGAGAGCTGCAAGTAGGCCATGCATGGAGACACGTACCCAAATGTGATGATGCAGGCTCACCATGTCGTCCCATGGTTGGGATCCTGTGCCCTACACTTGAGTGCAGCTCTGTGGGAAGTCCTGAAATGCTCCAGCACTGCTTCTGCTAAGCAGTCACAAATAACACGTATCCATATCCACCATGTAAAACACTTTTCTTTGCAGAATGGGGTGTCCCCGTCCCCACGCACGCTGCATGGCTTTGTTCCTTGCTCAAACCCTTCGCTCCAGGGAGAAAGATACTCTCAAGTTCCTTCAACACCAGCCTTGCCAAACTAATTTTCTGGTTCATCCAGCTCTCATAGGGTTTGGAACTGAAGAGGGTGAATTGGCTTAGATCAGCACCAGCAGGCACCTAGAGTTTGTGACAGAAGAGCAAGGCATGTTGTGGAGACCCATCAAGACTCCATCATCAAGCATGGGAGTCACTCAACTGGCCTTGTTTCCTGCTCAGGCTGTATCTCAACCATTTGTCACACAGCACAAACAAACCCAGGGCCTGGCCTGCTCAAGGCATCGTGTGTGTGGTCCACTGATCTCAACATGGTACACATGGTCAGAGATGGGTAGGACACCAAAGTGCTACACTTGGGTAGGAATGAGCTATCTTGTCAGCGCCAAAAGCAGCTTGGCATCCACTGTTTAAGAAAGAGGAACAAAGACCCTTCATGATGCAAATGTTTTGCTCTAAAGACAGTCAAACATTTAACATGTGAGGTTTCATACATGCCCTGTTTTCCGTGGGTCTCTCCCATGGCAGGAAGTGAAGCCAAGTGACAGGCATGAGCCAGACCTATCTAGCCAGGACCCTACTAAGGGTTTTCAGTGTTCACACAGAGCTTGACGCTTCAGAATGCCATTATTCAGGCTTTTCTCCACCTGAAAGAGTGGATAGACCACAGCTGGTCTCAAAATGAAGTTTTCTTCTTCTCTCTCAAAAATTCTAACTTTTACTTTAAAAAAAAAGAAAATAGAAACAGCTGAAAATAAACTTCCTGCTTTTAGCTGAAAATCTTCAGTAAACATCTGAAATTTCATGCTGAAAACAGACACTTGTCAAAAAAAAAGTTGCTTAATCCATAATGACATTTTCTGTCAGAAAACATTTGAGAGGTAAACATTTTGCAACAGCTCTTTTGCCTTGCTCAGTTCAGTGCACATTAACCACTTTAAATATCAGTTGAAACAGTCATCTGGAACTTCAGCAACAGAGCTTCATAGTAGCTCCATGGCTTTCCTCCCACCCCATTTCCACCTTGATTGTGATTGTGTTTAACAGTTACCAAGATATGTACCTCTAGATTTGAAAGTGAATGAGTTTCGGGGAATCTGAATGTCATTAGGAGCAATCAGTAGCAGGAAAATGGTTGGAAGTTAGGGTGAATGCTACAATTAAAGGGCCTCAATGCCTTGTTTGTTGGCTCTGCTAAAAGGTGGGTGGAAAGCACAAGAATAAAAATGTCCCCATGAAAACTGGACTCAAGTTCACACCACATATTTCAGTAGGCAAGCTCCCGTTTCAGGGTGGCTAAGGTTAGCTTTCCAACCCAGCCTGGTATCACAAAGAGAAACACTATCAGCTCTTTCTGTTGTGTTAATATCCCGTTTATTTTTCAGCAGTGCAATTTCCTGCCTGCTCTTTGAACAGCTATCAAAGGACAAGACACCGCATCACGGCAGACATTCTTCTAGTGGTGACATCTGCTAAAGTAGTCAGGCTGTTCCTATACAGCCCACTCAATGCATCCTAAAATATTTTATAAGCCACCAGTGGAACAGAGAATGGTAATATGGGTCCCTGACCTTTAATTGAGCCACCTTGATGTTCAGTACAGATGGGGAACCACACTCCAGCAGCCAGAATTTTTGGGTCTATTCAGCTGAGGGTTTCTGTCTTACCTCCAAACCCAATAAATTTCACTTAACACCATCTGGCACTTCATATCCTTCACTGTTTTTCATCTGAGAGCACTGGCAAATCTGCATATGAAGCTTAATCCAAAAGCCTCTGGAAACCAATGGAAAGATGGTTTTGGATCATGCCTGAAAGTGTGAGACTTTATTTAGAAACACGCTTTTGACAGCTTTGCTGGAAGATGCTCCTCCTTTGAACAACCACCCAACCCGCAGTGAACACAGTCCAAGTAAACATCTGGATACCCAGGAAAAGGTTGTTCGAAATTGCATTTAGAGAAGGTAAGAAATACCACTAATAAGCTATTACCCAAACTCTTACGTGTTACCTCCATTGCTAATTTTGCTTTGGGCAACACCACTGATACCATGAGTATCGATGTCTTTCACAAACACAGCCAAGTACTGCTGGGGACTATTCACAGCTAATTTTCAGAGTTATTCATAGGACCTACAGTTTCTGCGTCACTGCCTCTCCTGTGTTCTCTGGCTATGTCCCAAAATGTTTCCCATACTAGTGCTGACTTCTGCCTGAATTTTGTGTTCTGCAGCCAAGAAGAAAAAAACAAATGTGCCCAAGCACCTGAGAGTTTTCATGTAGGTTCCATTGGAGGTTTGCCTCAAGCAGTCACTATTCAAGAAGTCCTTCTCACTGTTCTCTGCTCCTCGCCATCCTTCTGGGTTATGATTGCTCCTCCTGAGCATGATTTCTGCTACGCTTGAACCCTGGTCCACATCCGCCTGACCACACTCCCATTCTGTCTAGTCCTTGTACTGGATCCTCTCCTATGTCACTGCTCTTCCTCATCTGCAACTTAATACCAGGTTAAACTTTCGTTTTCATCTTAAAAGAGCTCCTAGACATACCTTGGCCTTTCATCTCGCTTATCTGGACCACTGTATTCTTCAGCTTCACATCCATTAACCACACTTGCCCTCACTGACTTCTTTTGAGCCTTGCCTGACCCTGACCACCTTGCTGAGACCTCTTAACAACCAGAGACCTGGTTAAGGGACATGGCTGATCAGCAATGCCATTGCTTGTTCAATAATCAGCATGCTTAGTTATCTTTTCTTCCAAACACAAACCAAGCCAAGAATCTATGAGGCTGACTGTACAGCAGGCTGGAGGAAGAAAGAAGGCTTGCTCAAACTTACACCCAAGACCATTCAAGAACAACAGTGAAAACTGCAGTTGCATGCAGAATGATAAATGAAACAGCTAAAGGCCATTTTACAGCTACGATGTCAATTGTCTTGGCATAATGTGGGTCCAGATGGCTAAATGCTACTCACCCAGACCCAAGGGGGAAAAAAACAGAAAAAAGAATGGAAAACCCCAATGTTGGCCACATAAAAATTGTCCATTGGGAATCAACCCTGTTTCAGGCTATCCCCAAAGTGTGCTCAGGCATTGCCTGAGAAAATTCACTTGGCCCAGACCAAACCCGCCCAACAGAGCATACTTGTGATTTAACAGTATGGGTAACAGCTTGTCCTCTGACGTGGTGTGCACTTCTGTGTGCAGGCTGGAGGATTGTCCTGGTTTGGCATCTACCTGCCCTCCTGGGAAAGTTTCAATGGTAGGAAAGAAAGGCTTGGCTGGTGTGTTGACATAGTCCTACTATGAGTGTCCTCACCAGGCTGATGGGACAGGAATGAATTCAACAGCAATAACAAACCAATCCATCTTCATACAGCTGAGAGACCACCACTCCTATCACTAGCCAAGGAAGAAAGTGTCAAACCACAGACATGGCAATAGAGAATCAACCTCTTCACGCTGTCTCTATGTCACCCAGATGGATGGATGTCCAATTCTCAGAACTGAACAGCTCGCATGCAAGAAAGCAGGATACCCAAACCTAACCCTGAAGGCAGAAAAGCTGCTAAGGCAGCTTTGTATTTGTCAACAGGTCATCAAATCTTGGCCAAATCTCAGTCCTTCAGCAGCTCCAGCATTCTGGTCTTTAGAGAGAGACTTGGAACATGTTGACGACTGTACTTCAGCCCACCACTGATTTCTCTTTCCCCATCTCTTTTGCTACACTACCCACCATGTTCCTGATCAATGTAGAAGCTCACAGTCCAAACTGTCAGAAAGTTGATAATATCCACAAAGCATTCATTTGTGTGCTGTGAATCATGTTAAGAGGCCAAAGTGGAGTAATTGCATTTCAGAACTGGCTTGAATATTGGAAGGGGTCATATTTTATATCATACTAAACCTAGGAAGACATTTACTGACTAGTACTAAACCAAGTCGTGCAGCAAACTGATGTATAGGTTACCAATCACATCTTTTATATATTAAATAACAGAGCTTTTTCTGTATGTGTAGGATGCTGACAGGCAATAACCCAAAACTGGAGAATTGTACTGAAAGGAAGTTGAAAGGGGAAGTTAGGAGTTGAAGGATTTCAGGACTCACAGTGTTCATTTCAATCCTAAATTACATTTTCAATCTTAAATATTAATAAAATGAACAACAGAATAAAGTCTATTCAAAAGTGAAATGTGGGAATAAAGTTCAAAAGGGGAATATAGGGAAACCATGCACATAGGTAAGCCAGTGTTATAAAATAATATCAATCTATTAAAAAGCATTCAGAAGAGCAATTTCCTAAAGCTCTGAAAGTTAATAATAAAAACTGCTCCAAAACCCTCAAAGCGAGTAGTTTGCCAGCCAGCTGTTCAGACTACTAGATGATCAATACATGATAGATGAGCACTCAAGACACATTATCTCATGATAGCAAAGTCAAATAAATACTGTAGATGCATCCCACACTACAGCCTTCCCTTACAGGGAGCACATCTGAAGAGATATCTCAAATTGAAGTGTCAGTAGAAAAGATTTTCAAACAAGCTGATAAAGTGAATAAGACAAATCTGCAAGAGCAGATGGTATTCACCCAAAAGCTCAATGGAAATCCAAAGAGGAAGCTGCTGAACAGTTCTGTGGTGCAGAGCCAACCTGCTGTTTAAATCAGCCTACAGCAAAAGAATAGAAGCCGTAAACGTGGTGCAAAATGAAATAGCAGTTTCCAGAGATGGCTCATTGAAGAAATAAATACAGACAAGTGTGATTTTGTATAGGGCAAGCTGATAAATACTCAGCAAACAAAAAGAGTGTTAGACACATCAGGGAGCAAGACATCCTGGGGAAGAGTCCAGTACAGGTGGAAGTCATGCCTCACAAATAAAGATCTTTGAGGGTGTTACTGAGTTTTGGGGGATGGTGTTCTGAATAACACAGTTCTCTTGGATTCTCAATGTGGGAACCTATAGAATCATAGAATGGCTTGGGTTGGAAAGAACCTAAAGATCATCCAGTTCCAACCCCCTGCCATGGGCAGGGACACCTCACACTAGACCATGTCGTCCAAGACTCTGTCCTTGAACACTGTCAGGCTGTTCTTGAACAGTTCTAATGTGGCTCAATAACTGGTTAAAGCTAGGAGATCAAACAAGAAATAATTGGATGAGGTTCTATGCTGCTAGGACCTCTGGTGCTCGACATATATTTATTCCAGAAGAGCAGGGGGATAACTTTTTCTGATGATACTAAACCATCTAAAATAGTCCAAATTAAGTCATGAGCAAAGAAATTCAGAAGGACTTACAGTGCTAAACGACTGTGCAATAAAATGGAAAACAGCATTCAGAATAATATAAGTAATGAGAAAAAAGCAATCATAGAATCATAGAATCATAGGGTTAGAAAGGACCTTAAGATCATCAAGTTCCAACCCTAAGGGCACATCCACAAGAATGAGCACTGAGTGAGCTTCCACTGTTAGGAATAAATCCTGGAGCTACTCTGAATGGTTTCCTAAAAATGAGAACTTAGTGCTCTGTGGGGATTAAAAAAGCAAAGAGAAAATTAAAAACTAGTAGGAAAAAAATTCAGAGCAATATAAAGAGTTTTTGCTCATAGCTCCAGTGCACCAATCTCATACAGGATAGAGCAGAACTACAGTAGGCAATAAAGGGCAACAAGACACCAGAGATGGGGAACAGTTTCCAGACAAGATGAACCACAATGGGCTAAAAACCTTTAACTGGGGAGAAAAGAAGGTAGAGGGGATCTGAGAGAGGTCTCTGAAGTCACGAGTTGCATGGAGAAGGCGAATAGGAAATAATTGTGCACCATTTCTGAGAACATCAGGGGACAGAGAAACTATCAGTGGGTTTAGAACAGGAAGAAAGACATTTCTCTCACAAATGAGATACGGGACTCAAAATATTACAAATGAGTCCAAATGGGCTTAAAATAGTAATGGGGGTGAGCTCCAGCGTAACTACTAAATTGAGAACGTTGGGGCTGTTCAGCCTGGAGAAGAAAAGGCTGCGTGGAGACCTCATAGCAGCCTTCCAGTAGCTGAAGGGGGCCTACAGGGGTGCTGGGGAGGGACTCTTCATTAGGGACTGTAGTGACAGGACAAGGGGTAATGGGTTAAAACTTAAACAGGGGATGTTTAGACTGGATATAAGGAAGAAGTTCTTTACTGTGAGGGTGGTGAGGCACTGGAATAGGTTGCCCAGGGAGGTTGTGAATGCTCCATCCCTGGCAGTGTTCAAGGCCAGGTTGGACGAAGCCTTGGGTGAGATGGTTTAGTGTGAGGTGTCCCTGCCCATGGCAGGGGGTTGGAACTGGATGATCTTAAGGTTCTTTCCAACCCTAACTATTCTATGATTCTGTGATACTAAACACCACAGTCCAAACTCAACCTTTAGTTCAAGAGTTCCCTTAGCTGTTGACTAAGCTGGGATGATATCCCATGGGTAGGACCGCTCTGCACAGTTTCTTACAATCTTTCTACTACAAAACAGTATGAGTTTGGACTCCCATGTCTCTGTTCACTAATATGCCTCTAAAGTAATGGATCCCAGCGTGAAGTTCAAACCTAACCAGAAACAGGCTGCTACATGAAGTTTTGCATGAAAATACCAAATTCAGCCCTTCTGATGAATGGTTAATAGTAGAAAATAATAAACTTTAGCAGGTGATAAGACCTCCTTCATGAAGATAAACCTCTCTGGGAACCCCCTACCTTCTCAAACCTCCTTTTCTGCACCATCATTGTGGTTGCCCACAGGAGATGTAGGCACATGGCTTACATTAATGAAGCTCCCATAGTAGTACTCTTCCCTCCTCACCATTAAAAGCTCTTTTACACCTGAAGCATTTGACTAGAGAGTTTATAATAAAAGTGTCTCTAATTTTGCTCTCTTTATTGTAACCACTAAGAGAATTGTAACCACTTTGGAATTTTTGGGCCTTTGCAAACTACATTCAACAGCCACCACTAAAAAAATCTGGCAAACAAGTGCTTTGCCCTCACCCACAGAAGTAAACTTCCATCCAAAATACATAGGTTTGAACTCAAAAAGAGACTGTACCTGTGTTCTACTTAAGGTCCACTGTCCTTTTTCTAGCCCAAAAGAATATTAAGTGAAAGACTTTGCCACCTCATCCTTTTTTGTTCTCTTTTCTGCCACAATTTCTCCATAGAGATTTTTAGTACTGGTTTTGCCATGGCATTTGTCACTATGCATACACTGTCACTGAAGACACCTTTATTCAAGGTCATGTTAGCCTCTTGTCTATCGGCATTTCAGAGCTGGCCAAGAACTTGAGTAAACCAAGTGGTGCAGGAACAGGGCAGGATTTGTGGCTGACCAGGAATATCAAGTGATGGGGAGACAAGAGGAACAAGCTTGCTTTCACTGACTAGGGAAAAGCAATGCTGGAGGGAGATAGGCTGAGAAAGGGGACCTGACACTCCAAAGAGAAGATCGGCAAAGCTCAAAGGATGCTCAGTGGGGAAACTAAGCAGATGGAAGCCCGAGGCTGTTTGCATGATCCTGTGTATCTTTTGTCTAGATGTAAAGAGTAACTGTTTGACAAGCCTAGAAAATACTACCTACTTCAGCTCTCACTGCCTTGACTGGTTAAAGGAGGAGGAGTTTGAGCTAATGCTGACACTGGGTATCTTGTTGGTGCTGTAGGGCACAGGGACCACAGTGAGGAGTTGGGTCAGGGTGAGGAAGGACAGGGTACTGCTCCGTGCCAGAGTCCACAAGAGACCAGAAGCACCAGAGGGAGCAACCCACAAGAGAAGTTTTGGCAGAGCTGGGACTACCTCGTGTCCACCTCTACACACAACCCCTCTCCTGACCACACGAACAACCTAAACAAACAAATGGGAGGACTTTTACTGGTGTCAGTGATGGATGAGGTCAGATCGGGCTGAAGCCAGACCACCTGGCAGTACAACTGCATAAATCTGTGGATTAGCTCATGGATGGAGAAAAAGTTGAGGGTTTTGCAGGTCCTTCCCCAGCTATCCAACATCCCATCTCACATCCCTGCAATGCAGGAGACCTTATCCGCTCTTGCTGAAGTCAATGGAAGAGTTGTCCTTGGACTTGGTGGCTCCAGGGTCACTGTATAACACATGGCTCAGCCTTCTGGCAGGTTAGAGGAGATGCATCTTTCACCTTGCTACAGCAGGAGGGAGGCATTGAAGCACTGGTCTGGGTAACACAGTCCTTCCACTGGGGCTAGGCTGAGAACTTCAGGCTCTTAAAGATTCTAAACAAAATGGCTCTTATAAAATTGAGCCTCTTGATGTGCAGCAGAGTTCATCCAAACCAACCTGCAAGGCTACCGAGCACCCAATGCCTTCCAACAACACGTGCACTGATGTTTCAGAAAGTCAGACACCTGATTGGGATTCAAGGCTATTGCAGCCAGGGGGATGCCGCATCAGCATTTAGCCCAGCTTTCCACATAAATTCATACCACAACTCCTGCAGCAAGTCCACAGCTTAAACCATAACATACTTTTAAAAGATGTCCAGCTTTTGCTTACAGAATTCAAGCAGCACAGAGTCCTTTAGGTAATATATTGCAAAGATTGTTATGTTCAGCATAACTACATAGCTCTTATCACAAGCCTCATTTGCTCTGCCTCTGGAAATTGTTGCACTTCTTTCTGATGGGCTAGAAAGCGACTGAGCAGCAGCGATGTGAATGGGCCATGAGCACCTCACGCTTTGTTCTTTGCTGAGATACACTGCCAACACATATTGTTCAGACCTTGGATCACTGTTACAGCCCCTCTTTAAGCTGAGGAGAGGAGAGGAGAGGAGAGGAGAGGAGAGGAGAGGAGAGGAGAGGAGAGGAGAGGAGAGGAGAGGAGAGGAGAGGAGAGGAGAGGAGAGGAGAGGAGAGGAGAGGAGAGGAGAGGAGAGGAGAGGAGAGGAGAGGAGAGGAGAGGAGAGGAGAGGAGAGGAGAGGAGAGGAGAGGAGAGGAGAGGAGAGGAGAGGAGAGGAGAGGAGAGGAGAGGAGAGGAGAGGAGAGGAGAGGAGAGGAGAGGAGAGGAGAGGAGGATTAAATGTAATCATTTAGAGAATAACCTTAAGCTGCAGACTGTCATTAGCACTTTTCCCTCTGAGTGCATATGGACTGTGTCAAGTAAAAAACCCAAGCATTTAAAAAGAAATTCAGTTTGAAGTCAATGACAGATACGTCTCCAATGTACACTGGGTGTGAATAATTCTCATTTCTTACCTCATTTCACTATCCTTCCTCAGTTTCATATGATCCAAGAGCACTATCCTATAATCCTGCCCATGCACATTCGCCAAGTCTCCAAATAGCTTTAAAAACCCCCACTGGTGAGAGACCACCAACTTCACTGGTTCTTGCAACTCCCACTGTACATTTTATGGGTACTTAGCAATGCTACAGGGTTTTCCTAATGCTGCAGAAATTTCTCTTCTCTTCACTAATAATAGACATGTGTTCAGCAGCTTTTCCTCAGTTTTTCTCTCCTTTTCTGCCTATATTCTCCAATTGCTGCTTTTTAAGAAGCATTTTTCATAGAACTATAAAAACACTGCATTTTTTTAATTCTTCTTTTTCTCTTTCTTTTTTCCCCAGATTTGGGACTGGACAAACTTTAATCCTGCCAAGCTTTTTCTTGATTCCTTTTTGTTGTTGTTGTTGTTTAAATACTTCACAATACAAGAATGTGCTCCTGATGGAATTTTTATGGCAGAGAAAGAGAAAAGTTCTCCTCTTCTCCTTTCTTCTATCTTCCACGCTTCAAAACACACACTGTGTTTTTTTAGCTCCCAAGAAAGACTCCAATGCTGTCAAGCTCCTAATGATAATGTCAGAGTACACGACACACATTGAAACGTTGAAAGAAGAAGGCTCAAGGCTGTGACTCAATCTCACTTTGATGACTCAACTTCACATTGATATACTCAGCCTGTCACTTGCAATCAGACTTTAGGTTTTTGCTCTTCAACAGTGTTTTAAAGTAATTCCTCTTGCCTGAGGATGTTGGAAAGCGCACAAGAGAGTAGATGTTCCTTTGTACAAGCGCAGAGCTCTGTTTTATCACAGGGGTTGGAAGTGTGCTATGTTTTGCAGAGTGTACAAAGCTGTCACCAGCTGAAGCACCTGTCAGAGATGCTCAGGATGCTTTCCTAGGGAAGAAGTCCTGTCCTTTGGGCTCTGCTTTGGAGACACCTCCCTGGCACCCACCTGCAGCACATCTTTGCCCCTTTCAAACACCCTAGACTGCACCTCCCACTAAATCTTGACAATCTATTGCTACCATTTCCTTTTCCTTTCTACTTATTTATCCTTTTAAAAGGTATATTGTCTGAACATACATTTCTTTCAACCACATTAACTTTTAGCAGAGCAGACTGATACCCACTGAGGTGTTTCACCCAGAGACCAGTTTAGGGCAAGTACCTCCCTGACCTGCATCTATGCTGCAGGACACTGCAGCACTGCTAAAATGATGTAACTCTGAGTGCAGACAGGGCTGACACAAAGTGGTCTGCAGGAAGGAAAGGTCAGAAGCTTCACTACAACTCACAACCATGCTCCTTTACTCTGCAGGCGATTCCCTCCGTTTTCTACCTCATGCCATCATTTTGGTGCATAGAATGAGCTCCTGCATCCATATGGCCCAGAGCAGCCAGCACTGCCTGGAGATGCTGTTGCATTCAGTCCCGAAAGGTGTGCTGCTCCAGTGGCATGGCACAAGGCCATGCTGCTCCTAACCTGAATACTGATGCCAGCACGGCCCCACTTGCTTTAATTTGCAGAGTTAAGGTGATGTCTGTGACCTTAGGCATCACTGCCCACCTCCATTGCGTGTGGAAAGCGTGCCAGTGACTCTGGGGCTACTGTGGCTTGTGCTGTGAAGGGCAGGATTTACTCTGCAGGAAACTCATCCTTGCTTAACTGAAAGAGTAACTTTCAGCTGGTAGAAGAGGTTGTATTGGGCCTTTTCATTGGAGTTTAAACCTCTCCCTTCAGTTTAGTCTCAAGTAAGTTTTATGTTCAACCACCTCTAAGGTGAAAAGGAGCAACTCAATCAGATGATTGGTTGCCAGAGAGAGACTCTTCATCAGGGACTGTAGCGATAGGACAAGGGGTGATGGGTTTAAACTTCAACAAGAGAACTTCAGGTTAGATATAAGGAAGAAGTTCTTTACTGTGAGAGTGCTGAAGCACTGGAACAGGCTGCCCAAAGAAGTGGTGAATGCTCCATCCCTGTAGTGTTCAAGGCCAGGTTGGACAGAGCATTGGGTGACATGGTCTAATGCGAGGCATCCCCGACCACGGTAGAGGGTTGGAACTGGATGATCGTAAGGTCCTTTCCGACCCAAACCAGTCTGTGATTCTGTGATTCTATGATATAAGAGAGTCCTCAGGCAGCTTGCACTAATTCTACTAATGAAATGAAAGCAGGTTCATGCACTCAGAGCAGGTTTGCATCTACTCAGCGTCTGTCGTTGCTGTATTGTCTGCAAACAGGACACAGAGGGGGACGGACTGTGTGCACCACACAGTGCGTCACCCTGAGGGACAAGGACCGTGGTGACTCAGCCTGATTTGGGCCTCCCCAGCTCTCCCGTGATGCCCATAACCACGAGGATACTAAAAGCAGAGAAGAGGAAGGTCTGACAGGCAGTTATGTGACTGGGGACACTCAGGTTTAGGTTTCTTCTTGGAAGCACTCCGTAATACAACCACCGCCAAGGGAGCAGCTACATAACCAGCACCCAGAAAATACATGAGCCTTAAGGGCAAGATGTGAAAAACAAATGGTGTAAGTGGCTGAAAATGATTTTGTTTTCAAAGAGCTTCATCTATTTACCCCCTGGTAAATGGATTTGGTCCATGGAGTCAATCTGGAACAGCAGGAGGATTTTAAGTAGGCAGCATTTAATGGATAAGACTGAAGTTTGGCCAAGATCTTGGGCTTAATCCTCCTTCTCTTGTGAGAAGAGGCACCAAGTGTTTAACGTAGGCTTCCACTGAAAGACAGATGCTGCTGGAGGGCCTAGTGCCACTGCCCCTCATTGGGACACTTGGGAGAAACCAGGATAACCAAAAACCCCTTTGTTGGCTCTCACCCTTGCGAGTTAGAGGAACTTGGAGACAAAAGATGGAGAAAAGGGCCATTAGGGCATGCTCTGTCACTAGCAGCAATAATTCAGAGGCTCTAGGTGAGGATATCAGAGCAGTTTGCCAGCACCACCACAGGCAGGGGGTGATGCTGACCTGGGACCCAGCATCTTCTCTAGTACTATCTCTGGTACCTCTAGTTTCTCCACCTTGTTGTGTCTGCTTTGGGGCAGCCTGGCCACAGTAGCACAAAGCAGAGGACATCAGCCATCAGGCAGAGCTTGTCTTGCTTCATGGACCTCACCTTGGTCACTAGAAGCTCCCTCTGCCCACCCCATGTAGCGCTGGTGGCTGCCAGGGTGACATGCCACGGGAGGAGCAGGTTAGGAACCAACATCCCTTTCTCTTCAGTGAACTCAAGCATCTCAGGGCTTACACCCCATTGATTTTCAGTATGACTTCGTGTCTAAGGGGTTTAGGTGACTTAAGAACAGAAGCCTCAATAACAGAGATACTGTTAAAACTGACAGATCTCCTGAGGTCCTTCTGTCCTGAGTTTTCCTACAACCCTGTGAAATGCAGTTTATCCCTAGACGTGCCACAGCTCTGACTGTGACCAGAGGCAAGTCCCTGCATCTCTCCATCCCTCCCTCCCTCCTGCTCTGCTGAGACCCCTGGCCCTGCCACACTGGGACAGCATGTTGGAGCAAGAGGAGTTAAGGGGGTTTTGGGATGCAGGCAGAAAGCAGCCCAGGGCTGGTAGGAATTACCCACACATCCGGGCTCCCTTGTTATCCCTGTGGAAAACAGGGCAGCCCCTTTGCTGCAGAACACTTCTTCCAAGCAGATCCAAAGCCGCTGGCAGAGCAGCAGCCGAAGGCGAAGCAGCAGCGGGAGGGATATCTGGGAGATGTTGGAGCTGCCCCGGCTCCCTATCTATCCCGCCGGCTGCCCTCGCTGCTCCCAGGGACATTTGGGAAGGCAACGTGAAGTCAGGCACCCCCCGCCTCGCAGATGAGGATCTTGATTTGGGGGGGGGGGGAACAAGCGATAGGAGGGGAGAAACGGGATGAAGACGGGTTGGAAACCAAAGCAAATCACGGATTTCCCTGGGGAGGCAAAGCGGAGTGGGGGGAGGTGGGAGGGAAGCGCACACGGTGGGTCGCGGCGAGTCTCCGGGGGGCAGGATTTCTCTTCCATCGCATGGAAAAGCGAGATTAAAGAAGAAAGTGGGAGTGGGGTGGGAGGGGAGGGAAGGGAAGGGGGGGTGCGGGGGGGATGAACAAAGGAGATTGGCAGCACAGCTGTTTTGGGAAGAGAGAAAAAAAAAAAAAAAAAAAAAGAAGCCCAGCCTTCCTGTTTCTTTAAAGCCGCTCATCGGCGCGGCGGGCCGGCTGCCGGCGCTGGGAGCCGCGGACGCACGGACACACGGACGGAGCCCGCTGCGGCGCAGATGGGCAGCAGCGAGGCGGCAGCAACAGCAGCAGCGGAGCGGCCGAGCGGGCGGCGCTGAGCGCTCCGCGCCATGCGGAGCACGCCGCTGACCGAAGGCGAGCCCTGGCCGCGCCTGTGCCCCGCCGAGCTGGGGGGGCTGCGGCGGCTGCGGCGCAAGCACGGCTGCAAAAGTTTCCGCGTGGAGCTCAAAGTGCTCAGCGGGAGGAGGACGGGGCTCCGCGCCCCGCACCACAACCACAGCCACCCCGCGCCGCCCCCCGCCGCACCGCCGCCCGCCTGGCAGCCGCGCAGCGCCGCGATCGCCGCCAGCGCCTTCCCCGCCGCCCCGCCGCCGCCGCCACCGCAGCAGCCGCCGCCGCCGCCGCCGCCCGCCGCCTCCCCGCGCCCGCGGCCGGGCGAGGCGTCCGGAGTCTCTCCGGAGATCAAAGCCCTGCAGCAGACGCGGCGGTTGTTGGCCAACGCCCGGGAGAGGACCCGCGTCCACACCATCAGCGCCGCCTTCGAGGCGCTGCGCAAGCAGGTACCTGCCGCCCGCACCCCCGCGGGACGGGCGCGTAAAGGGTGCGCGGATGGCGAAGGGCATCGCTGGGCAAATAGCACACACACACACACACCCCCGCCCACCACCGCCTTCCGCCCCGCGTTCCCTGTCGGCGGCTGCTCTGCGCTGAGGTCAGCGTGGGTTAAAGGCAGGAGTCCGGAGTGGACGCCTGACAGAAGGGGAAGTCGGTTCAAAATGCCTGGAAGTACCAGCCCTGCAAGTATGCTAACACTCAAGATAAATAAATAAGGGCTTTTAATTTGCTCGCAGTTAGGAACTTTCGGACTTCCCCCCCATCATCCCGGAGAGAGAACTGCATGGAGGGGTGGGAAATGAAAACGGAACAGAGAAAGCCCTCCGAGTGAAAACAGCGGGTGCAGAGAGGCACTTGGCCACGCCGCGAGCTGGGTGATGCTCTGGTACCGAGAGCACGTGTACTTGCAGCTCTGCTGCTGGGGTGGGCTCGCTCAAGGGGATCACCTGGAATTTGGGCAGTAGCAAAGTCCTGTTGACTTTTGTGTCAGGGTCTTTGAGGTTCCTGCGGCCACCTCTGAAACTTTCTGTGTGTCCTCTGTCTGCTCGGGATAGCAGAGTTCAGTTGTGGTCCCAGTTAGTTTCCCAAGGTTTTTACAGTAGTGTGTGCTTGAAGTATGTGTGGTGCTGGGCTTCCTTGTTGAGAGGTCTTGAAAATGCTTGTGGTCTCCTGTGAAGGGTAATAGATGTGTTCTCACTGGCAGGGTGAACCTCCTGAAAGGTAAATGAAGGTTCTGGACAAAATCCCTCCCTCACCTTCCTACCTTTATGGAAGGTGAGGTTTGATCTGGAGAAGCCACAAGGTTCTTGTATCTTTTCCAGAAGGATAAATGAGTGCCCTGGCCACTGTCATCAGCCCTGTGCTTCCTTCTGTGTGTAGGCACCCTGTAACAGCTCACTGACAAAGATGTGCTGTCACACTATGCAAGCCCAGCTGTCCCAGCTTTTCTGCCTTTCCAGTATGCTGGTGGGACTATCCCAGGTGTGTAGACAGGAGGAGGTGCACAGGGCTTGGAGGCTGTGAGCTGCAAATGGATCTAATGGTGAGTGATGCTGAGCATCACCTCTCCCAGGATGGTCCCTCCAGCCCAGTGGGAGCAGCACGCTTTGCTAGCAGGGGGCTCACACACTCAGACTTTTGGCTACCATCTTTCAGACATTACTTATCCAACCCATTCCCTAGGGGACCTTAAGACTCAATCCTGATTCCTGCTTAGAGGAGCTCTGCTTGTTCCTATCTCCTGCATGATGCCCCTCTCATTGACTGCTGTGTGTTGGGTAGCTGCACCCCAAGAGTTAATCCTTCCCTGTCATCTGCTGCAAACAGACTTCCAGCCCCAACCTCAGCTAAGACTAGGACTGTATGTCAGAAGGGAATTGCCAACGAGCATCTAAATCAGAGCATTTTAAATCACCGCACGGTGGTGGGATCTGACAGCTTCTGTTATAATCACGGTAATCCAGCCCACGCTGGATGCTGTCCCTCTGGTGCTGAGAGGCTGTCCCTTGTAGATGCAAACTCCAGACTTGATATATCTTGTTTCTTTAAGCTGCTTCCATATCTTGGTTGTTTGGCGACTGTGTAACACGCTTGGAAGTGTCAGCCTAATTCTCCATGGACAGACATCTACACCACCAAAACCGCAAGGGGAAGTAGCACTGATTTCCCAAATCACTGGCAATCCTGTTCCAGGCTGAGCCTCAAGCAGAAGTCAGGCAAGCAACAAATTAAAGCAGCACTCTTTTGGGAAATGGGCAACTCTTGAAAAGCCTCAGATTCCTGGCCTTGGCCCTGCCTTCATAAATCATTTCAGCCTTGGACTCAGCTGGGAGCACAAAGAGCCTGGAGAACAAGTTGCTGTCCTCTCTTCCCATGAAAGCCGTTCTCCAGGGTCAGCACAGGAGCATACAGGCAGAGCTGTATTCACGCTGCAGAGAGAAAGGAATCATTCTCTGGGAAACGCTTGCTGCGAGGTCTTCTTAGCAATTTGCTGAGGGGTGGGCTGGCTGTCCCCACCATCATTGGATGACATTTGCATTCATTTCTTGTTGGGCTGCCAGCGGCGTGCTTGGTGCTGTACGTGACATCAGGTGACAGTCAGCTTCATGGAACATACGCACGGCGCTGGCTTGTCACTCAAATCATTCGCACCGGTGCTGGCGGAAGGGGTCTGTGAGGAGCGGTTTGGATCGGATCAGATGAGAGGACGTTGCATTCGGTCATGTCCAGCGAGAAGCAGGGGCGTGGAGAGGTGTGTTTGAGGAGGGAAATGCAATAGGGAATCTTTCTTTTGCTTTGGGTAAGCATTAGCTTTTCACATCCCTGAGCAGGGGGCATGCCTCCCCATGCGGGAGGCAACCCCCGTGTGGCAACAGCCACAGACCTTGGTTTACTTGTTCCTCAGTTAGTCCTCCGTCCCCTCCTTGTCATCATGTATCAGGCCCTTAAGCAGCTGGGAGGCTTTTCCTGAGGCACTGAAACTGATACCTCCCTGCAGACAGGCGGGAGAGGAGCACGGGAGAGCGCAGTGCTTGCACACAGCCGGCTCCAGCCCCTTTGGGAAGGGGTTGGGTGCTGGATGTGGAGCCCTACTCAACCACCGGTACCCAGCACCCATGCAGTTATCATCCCCTTCCCCACCCTGTTTGGATGCGTGGGACTGGAGATGCCCACCCTTGCTGGTATGCATGGGATAAAACCCTAGTGCTTGTAGGAAAGGAGCCCATCCATGCCTGGTGAGGAGGAGGAGAAGGGGAAGCCATGCAGGGCACCCTCCCCATCTCGGCAGCCCACCCCAGGGTGAGTGACTGGCACGCAGCGTGCGGGGCAGATGGGCTGACAGCGGCATCCCTGCGCTGCGCAGCTGTGTACATATGGCACACATGTTTCGGCTTGTGTCGTCTAGCAATCCAGATGGCAGGAAGGGGTGTTGTTTTCCTTTTTCTTCCCCAGTTCTTGATGGAGGAAGAGCCAACCACAGTTGTTTCATACCAGAGAGACTAATCCAGCCATGTCCCTGAGCGCTAAGCTGTCCCCGGCTCGCCTCCAAGGCCAGGGCCACCTCAGAGGTGGGAGGTAGACGGGAAGCTGGCTGCTGTTGGGAGAGATGTGTCATTGCTGTAGTGCTTGCCCTTTGGTGTTATGGCCACTTGGAATGAGGGTTTCTCTCCTTCTCTCTGTATTGAGCTGCTGCCTTCACCATAGGTCTGTAACACTGAAGTGGGACTCAAGGGTAGATGCTCCTGAGATACAGCTCCTTCCTCTTAATCTTGGCACTTGTAAGTGCTCCGTCTGGAAGAGGTTTCCCCTGCTCAATCCAGAGCATCATTTGTCCCTGTGATCCTTCCACTGGGGATAATAGAGTCGTTCCCCATGGGAAACACTCACCGGCTTTTTGACATGGTGGAGATACTTCTGCTATACTCTGCTGTCCCTCTGCTGCTGCCTTTCTAGGTGTACCTCCTGGGTGCTGCTCTGGTCCCCATAACTGGGCAGCTCCTACCTGGAGCACTGGTCTGCCCTCAGATGCTCTGGTAAGTGCTGGTCAGTGAGTTCTTGCTGTCCAGCTGAACTGTCCCAGCTGCGCCTGGACCTCCCATAAGTGACGTGGTGCGTTGTCATTTTTCTCTTCCTCTCTTTGCCATTGTGGGTGGTCAATGAACCCAAACATCTCTGATGAAGAGATGCAGCAATGAGTTCACAAGAGCCCAAGGGTCATCTCCTCCTCCATCTGAAGTGCCTTTGTGGATGTTCCAGTTCATGAAGTGGTGCAACTTTTCGGAGGAAACAAGATGCGATGCCACCACTGCACATCTGCAAAGCAACTGCTACCCAGACTGGGTCATGGTTGCCAGCAACACTGGCTCCGTTCTTTGTTTGCAAATTCCTTTTGGCAACAAGGGTTGCTTACTCCAGTACATCCCAAGTGTGAAACAGAGCCATCTGCGCAGTTATTACAGCATTGACTTAGCCACCAGTTTGCTCCTGGAGGCCTTGGCCAGGAGGAGATAGTGCTCTTCTCCGTTAGGCTGCAGTGGGCACCCAAGCAAGCCAGCTCCCACCAACCCATAGCACTCACAGGGGTTGTGATTGAGCTCCTCAGCTGGGCTGACAGACCCTAAGGTGGCAGCAAACTGTCCCTCGGTGGACAGAGACAACCACAGCAGCCTTCCTCATCTGGAGCCTGCCTACTCTTGCACATCTGGTTTCTCTATGGAGCACTGCTGTCCAGCTCCTCCTCAAGACAGCAAAGCATGAAGCCACAGCGAGCTCGAGTCTGCGCCTGGAGCAAATGTGTCCACAGACATTTATTTTCCCTTGAAGTATATTGACTTTCCTCTAAATCTTTTCACCACTGCATTACCAGGGCTCTCTCAGCCTTAGCAGCTGACAGCCTCGCTCTCTGCACTCATGTGGGTTCAGGGGATATTTTAGGGTTTTAGAGGGCTTTTTAGCTGCTGGAGTAGAGTTTTTTTCCCCCACACCAGCATCTTTTCACTCTTTGCTGCTGGCATGCACGTGGCTGCTGTGGCTTGGTGTTAAATCGGTGCAGAGAAGACCCAGCTCGCTCTCGCTGGGAGCATGGTGGGACATCAAGAGCAGCAGCCTCAAGGCCATGGGAGAAGGTTGCATTGCTGTGGGGTGGCATTAGGGCAAGCTGTCTGCAGGGGTTCGAAGGGACAAACCTTGAGCAGTCCCTTAGCCACAAGCCAGTGGAGGCTGTGACTATTCTGGGAATGCCACATTACGTGCTTGTCCTCTTTGCGTGTCATCCCAAAGGTGGCTGTGGTTTGTCACCTCTGCAGACGGGACACTGTATGTGACCAGTGTCCTTACTGCGTGGTGGGAAGACTGAGAGCTTTTCTCCATCACCTGCTGACATCTCCCAGCCCTCTTCCCAGTGATTCATCCCCCCATGATCCCACCAGCAGGAAGCCCTATGATGCCTTCAAACACAGCTCCTTCAGACCAACCTCCCAGTGAGCTCCTTGGGGGTGACAGCAGGAAGGTTTGGCTCTGCTCCACGGTGGCAGTTGGAGAGATGCTGCTGGGCTTCAGGAGAGTTGGAGCATCCTCCACGTGTTGCTTACAATGCGTGGTGCCACCGCTGTACGTCGTCATCAAACAGCACAGTGTTAACTGGAGCATCTCGGTGGTTTCAGCTAGCCCAGAGTGATGCTTAGGATTATTTAGAGCCTGGCTGGGGAAGAACTGAGTGGCACTGTGGTTTAACAGCTAAAGAAGATGACAAAATACTGGCCCGAGGCAACACGAGGGGAGAGAAAATAAGGGAGAAACCAGACAAAAGGACAAAAATCCTGAAAACAATGCCTGTGTGTCACCAAGAATGGGGTTTGTTTGCTCCCCTGGCCACTGCCTAACTGATTTTATCCTCTGCTACAAATCCCGCTCCTGTCAGGAGGTATTTGCTGTGCCTGCTGCAGCCACCCCGAGTTAACCTCTGTGTTTTCTTACGGCTCCTGCTGAAATCAGAGGAAAGAGCCTGCTTTTCTCCGTCGGGCTTTGAATCAAGCCTCCGCTCCCTGCCTTAATCCGCTCTCAAATTCCTCTCCGGGCTGTGGTGGGGAGGTGGGACACTTTATGGTAGCTCACAGCAGATTCCCTCAGGCTCTTTGTTTCCCTTCCTGCACCTCCTTGGGTCCATGCCATGTGTGTTCACAAAGTGATATATCCCACCCCGGTCCCAGTTTGCACTGTCCCTTGTGGCAAGCAGGGATGCGGGGATGCAAGCAGAGCCATGTCTGTGCTGCAGGAGAGTTGAGCTCCTTGAGCTGGGCTTGGGGCAGCTCCTGAGTCTAAGCAGTGATAGAAAGGGAGCGGAAACCCCTGTGGTGTCCAGCAGTGGCTGGTGACTAAAGAACACCAAGACAAAACTGGTGTAATGCCACTAGCTACAGTGGAGCTTGTTGTCCTATACCCCAGGTGAATTGGACCCATCGGACCTCAGATATGGTGACCACTACTAAAGTGTCACTCAAAGTGTTTCCCCACTATAGTGCTTGAGGGTAGCCCCTTCTAGAGGAGATGCCCTGGGGTTTCTCCTGTGATACTGCAGTAGCCCTTTGTGTAGTGATTTATTCTGGGAGCTGGTTCAAAGAGCCTGCAATAAGAGCTTTGCTGCAGCCCAGCAACGTGGTATTTTTCATGCATGATACTGAGAGTGTGTGTTGCATGCCCCGAGGATCTGCAGGAGGCTTTGACGGTGCAAAACGTCCGGGGATAGTGCAGGAGGACTGTCCAAAATGGAGCAGAGCCAGTGCTGGGGCAGCATTAACCAGACTGCCATTTGGAAGAGATCCCTGGGGTGAACTCACCCAGCACCACACCTAGGTTTTGTTTGGAGGAAGCCAATTCATTCGCTCCAAGGAGTGAACTCATGTTTTTGCAATGTGAGCGATGGGGGAGCCAGGAGCTGGGAGGGAACCGGGAGCTAGGTTATTTGACAGCCTGGACCCACCCAAGAGGCAAAGGCGCCTGGGTCGGGACTAGTGCTCCTGCCTGAGCGATGCTGCTTTTGTTCCTGTTGGCATTTGGAAGCTAGGTTTGGTCCCTGGCTGGATGCTCTGCTGCCTGTGGCGAGGCAGGGATGAGGCTTGCTTTGAAGCTGCTGTGATTGCTTGGCTAGAGCAGGGCTGCCCCTTCCCACCGCTGCAGCCTGGTGGCAGAGAAACAAAAGCCCCACATGCCCCTGGTATGAAATAGCTGCTATCGCTGGCAGGAATAGAGGAGCAACTGGCACAGTGATGGTTGAGGGAGGTGATTGTGCCCCTCAACTCTGTTCTGGTGAGACCCCACCTGGAGTACTGCATCCAGCTCTGGAGACCTCAGCATGGGAAAGACATGGAGCTGTTGGAGAGGGTCCAGAGGAGTGAGGGCCACACAAGTGATCAGAGGGATGGAGCACCTCTGCTATGAGGAAAGGCTGAGAGAGCTGGGCTTGTTCAGCCTGGAGAAGAGAAGGCTTCAGGGAGACCTCATTGCAGACTTTCAGTACTTACAGGAGCTTATAAGAAAGATGGGGAGGGACCTTTTAGTAGGGCTTGTTGTGATAGGACAAGGAGTAATGGTTTAAACTAAAAGAAGGTAGATTTAGACTAGATATAAGGAAGAAATTCTTTACTATGGGGGTGGTGAGGCACTAGCACAAGTTGCCCAGAGAGGTGGTAGATGCCTCATCCCTAGCAGTGTTCAAGGCCAGGTTGAACAGGGCTCTGAGCATCTAGCTGAAGATGAAGCACATCCACAAAGCAGGATCTGGCCTTGCTGGGCTCAAACCCGTGTTGTGCTGCCCCAGAGGTCCAGTTTGGTGTAGTGAGCACCAGTGGCATGGAGGAGCCATCGGTGGAAGCTGACTGCTGCTGTGCCATGGGCAGGAGGAAGGGTGTTTGGGGACCAGGGCCATTCAGCAGCTTCTGGGAGTAGTATTGCAGGCAGCTAAGCTGCAAGTTGCTTGGTGGCTCATTGTGGTTCTTCTGGGTCCTAAGTTCAGTCACGCCATGGATGCCATGATGCCATTACTGCAACCACCATATCCACTCACTGGTAACCAACTGTACTGAAGGGGTCTGGCAGGACTGGGAAAGGACATCCCAGTAACGCTTGCAGGCTTTCCCATCAAACAAAAGTGTGTAAATCATCATGTCCCATCCTTGATGTTAGGAAGACTCGGGGTGTGTAGCTGTAAGGAGCAAGGTAGGGAAGCCAAGTCCCTTGCTGGTGAATCTGAACACACCAACTAGCCCATCAACCAGTGGGTCCCCCAAGAGGTAGGAACTTCAGAAGTAGGAACTTCTCCATCCAGAACTGGGTGGAAAGAAAACGGCTGGATCCAAACCCTTCCCAAACACACTCCACAATGTTAACACAGACAATGATCTTCTGGACAAGGCCTTCAGGCTGATAGAATCACAGACTGGTTTGAGTTGGAAGGGACCCTTAAAGCTCATCCAGTTCCAACCCCACACTATGGGCAGGGACATCTTTCACTAGACTAGGTTGCTCTAAGCCCCATCTAGCCCTTATCATGTCCAGTGATGGGGCATCCACAACTTCCCCTTCTCCACACAGTAGTTCATACACCAGCCATGGAGATACCTTAGGTGGTGAGAGGAAGGTTTCCCCTGTGCACAGGAAACACCAGCAGCCCTGTTGCCTTTCCCCTGCGGTGCCTTAACCCCAGGAAACATCTGACTCACTCTGGAGTGGAAGGAGAGATGTATGAGAGCCAGAACTATTAAGCACTGGACATTTGTATGAACCTTCTGGAAACATTTTTGGCAGGAGGCACAGCACAGACAATGAGACAGTGCAGTTCTATGGTGTTCAGACGCAGGGAAGAGGCAGCCAGATGCTCTCCCAAGAGGGGAGGCTGATGTGTTTTAACTCCCAGCATAAAAATAAACCAGATGGATTAGCAGACAGGTAAATTCAGCAGCTTAAATACGGCATGTTGGGGAGGAGCTAGTTCTCAGGAGGGCTTAGCTTATGCTGTGTCGCAAACACAGGCGTTTCTCTGTCTTGGAGCCACCCCGTCTTCCCTGCTTTACCCAGGAGGGCCTATTCTGCCCTATGTGACCTTCATGTGGAAGGGATCTGTGCAAGTCTGTGCTGCAAAGTCCTGTTTCCAGCAACAGAGAGGTCTGGACCCCCAGCACCCAACACTCTTCTTTCTTCCAACATACTCAGGCAGAGTGGACATAGAAATTGTGTCTTACTGATAAAGACAGAGCTACCCAGCCAACAGCTCAGTGGTGCGAATTGGCTTAATGCTTCTAAAGTCCATGGTATGCCCCTGGTTGTTCCCCATGGACCCGTCATGGTGAACATACCCTGCATCCTTGCATGGCCAGGGTGGTTATTTTACCCTCTCAGCCATCTTTTTCTCTAGTTGTTCCCCAGCCTTATCCCACTGTCTTCTTTCCTGTGTCCTGGTGTGAATAAACCCCAAGACCATGTCACTAGTGGATAACAGTGACCCTCGAGAGGGCTGGCTGTGGGCTGAGCGCTGCTTCAGTCAAGTGTGCAGCAGTCTTCCCATGAACTTCAAGGGAGCATCTTCAGTCTTCCAAGGGCGCTGCCTCTGAATCACAAATGGCAAGGATAGAAAAGACCTGCTAGGTCACATCCCGTTCTGCCTTCCTACCAAAGAAGGACTCTTCTGCACAGGAATACATCTCAAGAGCATTCATCTTCAGCCCCTGCCAGCCTGGGGATCACTGATAAGACGGGTGAGACTCTGCAGAGCCCTTCTCAGACACAACCAACAGACATCCTTTGGCTGAAGCCCTAGCTGCTGCTGGTCCCAGCCCACTATTATACTGATCTCCCAACGCTGAGGATGGTGCCCGTATGCTTTGCTTTCTAGCAGACAGCTGCATTCCTTCGGATCAGTGTGAAATTTCAGTTGCAGTTCCTTCCTAATTCCTTTTAATCACTGCAAATATTGCAGGATAGATGGTGAGCTGCGCTGCCGCTCGGCAGAAAACAGTGGGGTCAGATAAGGGATTGTCATTAACTGCATGGGAACTTGAGCTCTACCCTGTTTCCCTTGGGCTCTGAATGGATCTGCTCAGCCCCTGTCTTCACAGCTCTCCCACCAAAGCACTGGTGTCTGTTCATTTCAGGTGTGATGAGCAAGAAGGTGGTGGAAGGAAAGGGCTTGGTACTCATCAGGAGTGCGATGGATGCCTGCTCACATTACCTCGTGATGAAAATCTGTGTACCATGGAAGCTGGGAGGGTTACACGTGCGTGGCCACACCAGCATCAGGCATTTTTCCTATTTCTGAGATGCTTGCTTTGGTTTGGGTTGGATGTTGAAGACTCTTGGCATCCAGGTGTGTCATCGATACCCTTCACTGCTTGTGCAGATCTATATCCTCTTCCCTATTGGCTTTATAGTAAAGAAGGGATAAAATCAAAGTTCACTTTCTTACACCACCCCCCCACTTGGGGAAGCTTTGGATCTGGATCTGAACTAAGTGGCTCATTCCTCTCTCAATTTCCCATGTTTAATTCAAAAGGAAACATTAAAATGGCAGGAGCTGAGCCAAGACAGGGAGGGTTCAGATGAAATAGTTATTCTAACACTGTAACCATGGCAAAACTCTTATCTCTTAATGTCGGTGCCCCGCACCCATCACGATGCTATCTGAGCTGCTCAAGGTGAACCTCTGCCCATGGATGCATGGGGCAGCTCCAGTTTGGACTTTGCTGGAGCATGTTGGAAGAGTGTTGTGTCTTCCCAGTCAAGGGCTTTGTCAGCTGTGTTAGCACTGAGATCTTTCTCACAATTAGTAGCAAACGTCCTACAGAACAGTTTGTGTTTTATTTTGTTCCTTCTTCTTGGTTTTGGGTTGTTTTGGGGTGGTTTTTTTATAACACACACAAAAAAAGAGCAAAACAGATGAGGAAAAAAAGACTTTTGCCTTCTTGTGTTGTAACTGGACAGCGTCTGTGCATCAGCCTCAAGGATTTCGTGGTCTATTTTCCTTCCACTCGATTTAACTTCCTTCTTGCTCTAATTCTGAAATTATTCCCACATTTCACTGAATTCTTCCATTTCAGTTTCCATCTTGCTTTGTTCTTTTCACGCTGCTGTTTGATCTGGGATCTCCACTGTTACACTGGGAGTTTCTGCGGCCTGGAGCTCTTGCTTTCAAAATAACTCTCAGTTTGTTGCATCTGGGGGCCAGGTATTACGGTCTGAGGGCAAGCACAGTTGGTGCGCACATCGTGCTGCGGAAGAAGTGAAGATGAGGATTTAGAGAGAGATTTTGTCTGTCAAAAGGGGGCCCTTTGTGCCCTTTTCCAGCATGTCCATGGAAATGGACTCCAGCCATTTCCAGCCACCCCACTGATTCACTATAGAGAGATGGGGACAGCACTGAGCCTTGCCTTTTCCTTGACTGCCAGCTTTGGAAAGAGGGTCTTACAGGGTGTATCTTGAATCCCATGGGGTACATAGTGATGTTTCCAGCAGGAGGGACATGGAAGTGGCTCTGTTCCTTTTGGGTTGGTGTTACCAGCAGAGTTTTTGCTTTGTGCAGCTGCCACCTGAGGAAAATGCAGCAGTGACACTGGGTATTCCCAGGGAATAAATAGATTCCCTGCTCATTGCAGGGAGGGATTGGACTAGGTGACCTCCAAAGGTCCCTTCCAAACTATTCTATGATGCATTGCCTCATCAGGGGTATCAGTAGCACGTTGTATGTATAAAACAAAAGACCCTTTGAGGCTTTTTGGCTTGCTTCTGGAAAGGTTGGGTACTGGTGGGCACCTCGGCTGTAGCATACAAGCCAATTGGCCCATAGTGTTAACAGTGTTAAAATCCCTGTGAATAAGGATGATCCAACCAATTGTAGTTGCTTTGGATTTCCATAAGCATTATGGCAGAGCTCCTCCCTAGGAGTGCTTGAAGAAACTGAGCATCTTGGACAGGAGTGTGGGTTAGTGATTGGTGGACAGGCAAGGGATGGAGGGGAAGGGGAAAAGGGCTAGTTCCCACAGGGAGGGAACTCATGAGTAGACAAACTGGGGTCTTACTCTGATCTTAGTGCTGCTTCAAGCAGGGAGTTGGGTTGGAGATCTCTGAAGTCTCACTGCCTGAAACGGTGTGAGCTGTGCTGCTGAGTGTGTTTGCAAATGACCTGGAAAGGTGGGTGAGCAGTGCAATGGGAAGTTTGCTGGCAATACTCCACCAAAAGGTGCTGCTATTTGCTAAAGGTAGCAGAGATAAGAATTGCAGAGGGACTTTATGGCTGTGAGTGACTAGGTAATAATAATATGGCAGATTAAATAAATACAATGTAGATAAAGTGATGCATATGGGGAAAAAAACAGATTCCACATAAGCAGTGACAGACCCCGAGCTGACCAGTATCTCAGAGAAGAGAGACATCAGGGTTTCTATAGATGGTTCAACAGAAGTCTCATGTCAATGCCTGGTGGTGGTCACAAATCAGGTCAGGAGTTATGAATAAAGGACTGTTAAACAAAACGGAGGACATAGCATCTATTAGATAGATGCATCCACAGAGCACCCACAACATGAATACCATGCATTGTTCTGATCCTCTCAGCTCCAAAAGGACTAGCAAAAGTTCAGGGAAGAGCAGCAAAGGCCATCAGAGATAAGGGATGGTTCCACACACCCATCTGCTAAGGTGGTTTGATCTTTTTCTCCTGGAAAAGACGCTGAAGGGATGGTGGAGGACAAAAAATGTGTGTTACAATAGAGGTGAATGAGTCTATTGTCCTCTATTCAGGTGCAGGATCTGGGGGGCTTCAGGTGAAGACTGTAGGAACCAAGTTCAACATGAGCAAACTTTGCAAAAGAATGTTGTGGGTGCTCGAAATTGGCAGGGGTTCAGCTTATCAGACTAAATTCATGGGCAAAAAGCATCTATCATGGGTTGTGGGATACGGGGAAGGCACATCTAGCTGAGGTTAGCTGGAGCCAGGCGGAATACCTGAGGAGCATATTGGAGAAAAGAGAAGCTGAGGCATGGGCATGGCAAGAAGCATTAAAAACTCTCCAACCCTATTGACACCCTCGAGGGATGAGGAGGATGGAGACTGGTATGGAGGCAGATGGTAGAGGGACACTGCGGTATTCCGGTGATTGATGTAGTATGAAAACTTAGGATTGACGGGCGGTCAGACAACACGAGTGGCTAGGATGGATTTCAGATAAATGCCCGGCTCCAGTTTCCCGTAGGCGATAGGCCCCTGTGCGTTAAAGGCTGAATGACCTTTAGCAATTTTGCAAACTAGCAAGCAGGCCCCCGGGCCTATTGAACTCAGAGGAAGATCCCTCTTTAAGCTGGACACGGTGAAGTTGTGTGTGCAAAATTGAGCCTATACGTAGAGCTTTGGTGTGTCACGATGGGAAAGCAGTCAAACCCTGTGCAGCAGGAAATGTATGCTGCTCAGTTATTTAGGCACACACTGTTTAGTTGGAATTGTTTGAATGCTTCACATTACACTAGGAACCTTCAAGGGTAAAGAAATAAATTGCATCAGATACGGCCAGAGCCCTGAACCAGGCTCTGATCTGGGAGGTGAGGTACCATGATGGGGTGTTTTGGCAGGTAGGAATTACAGCCACCAGGTCCTGCTCCTGCAACAGCATTGTGGTTTTGCATGGGCTGGAAGTCATGATTGCTGCTGTTTGAGCACAAAAACACCAGGTTGTGATATATTTGCTCATACCCCCCCTTAGTGCCTTATTCTGCAAGACCTGCAATGGCATTGGAGCTACTTGCAGGGAGTAAGTAACTCAAGATGAATAACTGGATGGCATGGGGATTGCAGATTCCTGAGACAAACAGGGCCTCTGAGAAGCAGCCTGAGCAGCAGGCAGACATCCCAGGCCGTATCCTGCCATCACATTTTAAGCAGAACTGCCCTGCTGAAATCAAGAGGCTTCGTGCTGCTTTCATCCCCATGGAGAGCAGTGGGGGAGTTCTTCTTAAAAACCTGTTGGGACCATATGGCCTTTTATCGCTGGAGTTCCTATTTATGTTAAAAACTGCTAAGAAAATAACCTACAGTTGTTTTGCCATGCTTCAAGCAAGATATTTTGTTTATCTGTCCTAATTTTTAATTAATTCTTCTTTTTTTCCCTGTTACCCTTTCTAGGTTCCCTGCTATTCTTATGGTCAAAAGTTGTCCAAACTGGCCATCTTGAGAATAGCCTGTAACTATATCCTTTCCCTGGCCAGACTAGCAGACCTGGATTACAGTGCTGACCACAGTAACATGAGCTTCTCTGAATGCGTGGAGCAGTGCACTAGGACCTTACAAGCAGAAGGAAGATCTAAAAAAAGGAAGGTATGTTACAGCCTCCCCCAACGCCCCCCAAATAACGGGAAAAGTTACAAAAGCGGGGAAAAAAAAGGAGGAATCCAAAGGGGGTTCCTTCCTTTCCCAATCTCTTGGATATTTCCTGGGTTTTTTCATCCCTTGCCTTTCCCTCTTGCTTTTTCTCCTCCATCTGTCTGATCTTGTAATAACTGCATTCCTCTCTAATCAAAAGCTTTTCTCTCCTCCCTGTCCTCTGCGCCGGGCTCTTCCTCTCGTTAGTGGCCCATCGTGTGTTTAAACATGAGCATGATCCTATTAGAGTCATCTTGGGGCTGTTACTTGTTAAACCAAACCAACCTTGAGCTGCCTTTTGGAGCCCATAAAAACACGGTCGCCTCCTGTGTTTTCTGTTTTGTTTAATCTAACACTTATCTCCGAGAAAAATCGCCCCGACGACAACAAAAAAGTAGCTAATGGAGACGTTGTATGTATAAACACATTAGTAAGATGTATGACCTGAAGGACATGTGGGTATCTTGAGGAAACAACGTTAAATCTAATTATGCCCCACATTCCTTTAGGTTACTTAACACTGAACCAATTAGGTGAAATCATCGTCAAGCGGCAGGAGGAGGAAGCGGAGTGCTCTGCCAGTTTTCCTCTCGGAGAGTGACATGGGTGAATTAAAGGAGTGATTGATGTCTTTGTTCAGGCTTTTATGACAAAAAGAGTTTTGTAAACTTGAATTGAACTTCCCCCTGCATTCTGAGCTTGCTTGTCAGGCGGGATAATAAATCAGCAGGATTTTAATGGATGAATGGGCAGCTGAGCCGGGGAGCAGGCTCCTTCCCCAGTGTCATTAAGATCTGCCTCCAATTCGGGCAGGTTTCCTCACTTTTCGTCCTCTTTAGCCCAACAATTCATCCTACAACAATTTAGTTTATAAATAAGCACAATAGCACACTCTCTAGCGCTTCCTCTCACTGTCATGGCCTGTATTTATGACCCTGGGGCAGCAGTGCCAGGCAGAGATGCAACACTGCTTGACCACAGCCAACATCACTAGGTGAAACTGGGAAGTGCATGTGGAGCTCCTGGGCCCAGAATTTGGGGTTCATTGTGGGGTCCATAGTGCCACAAGCAGTGGTGTCCTAGGGACGCTGATGTGATGCCACTAACCCTAGGGCAAGGTGAGAGTTGGGTCTTGGGTCCCCCCCAAGCCAAGATAGAAGAGGACAAGCATCCTTCCTGGGGCTTCAGCAGATTGCTAGTGGAGTCTTGAGTCACCTCCCCAGGTCAAGATGGAAGAGAAGAAGAGGATGAGCATTCCTTTGGGGGCTTCAGTAGATTTCTGAGTGGGTCTTCAGGCTTTGAGTGCCCAGTGGGCTGAGACTCATTATCCTGGCTTATGTAAACCAAAGCAAGCTTGAAGACAAAACACAGAGCCAGATTTCAAACGGCTCCAAATCCCAGAGAGTTCACATCTGAGGGTTAGGGCTGGATCCATCCTTAATGAAAAAAAAATTAAATTAAGAATTAGAAGCCTTCCATTTATGGCATTTGTTCTCTAAAGTTTGCTCTGGAGCATATGCATGGACAAAAGCCCCAAACCCATTCGAGCAATGAAACTCTAATAGGCACATCCTGCCTCCCAATGGGCCACCACTGGCACACAGATACAGCATCACTAGGACAAAATCTGCCTTATCTCCATGTTCTTGAAGGACACCCACCTTAACCCTTCCCCAGAGGCCCTATCCAAAAAAGAAAGCTGGGCTTTGTACCTGAGGCAGGGTCTTGGTCCCTGCTCTGCCTTGTTTTTCTTTCTGGAATGTGTCTTGCAAATGTACTTCTGCTGCTTGGGAAAATCCAAGTTTAGGGCATTCTGTGGATTCCCCTGGCTGATAGGTGTGATTTTATCTCCAGCTATATTTGCTCAGGTGATTGCAAGAGCACACTCAGCTGATGAGGAACCCAAACACGGTACGTACCAAACCCAGTAGTAATTCCCGGTAGGTGGGAGTGGGGATGCAAAGCCTGTGCTGGGAGAACTCATCTTGGTATCTCCCTTTCTCCTTGAGCCAAGCAACTCAGTGGCATCATGAGCACAAGGGAGGGAAGTCACAGATCCAGGATGGCTGTGCAGGGAAGATCCAGGCTCTGGATGTCAGGTGATGATGTCAGGTCTCTCTTGGGGGGTCTCACACGGGCAGCTGAATGAGGATGCAATGCCTTGGCCCCAAATCACCGTGCCCTCATTCATTTGGAAATAGTCACGTTTTTACTAAGCAGTGTGTGTTTTTAAACAGTTCTCCCAAACCACTGCTCACTGAGCAGTTCCTCCGAGTTACCGACCTTGGGGTGGTTGTTGTGTTTGTGGTGGTGTTGTTTCAGGGGTTTCCTTTTTTAATCTCTCTTAAAAAGAATCACAGCAAGCCCGAGCACAAACCTCTGCTCCTTGAGCTCTACCGCTGGGTCCACAGCACCCTTATCTCCTGTCATCTCCATTTTATTGTGTCTCTGCCTTTATCACTCACTCTCTCAGCTCCCTGATTGCAATGTGCTGTGGCACTGTGAGCTTTTCACACTAAAAAGTAGCTGGTTGGAGTTTGTTTTGGCAGGCAGGGGCTCCAGATGTTGCCTTTGCTGGATCGTGCGTCTCCTTTTGCTTTGTTTTTGAGGGCGGATTATCTGTTGTCCTTAACGTTAGGTTGTTGTTCAGACTTTGCTGTTGCAATATGAAGCATAAAGGGGTGGTTTTTCCCCCTCTTTCCACTCCATTTTGTTAAACAGAAAAGTTGGCTTTAGCCTTTCAAACTTGACTAGGGGGAGAAAAAGCCCTCCCTTCCAGCCCTAACTATAGTTATACGGTGATTTTAGTTGTTGCAACTGAGACTTGACCGAGGGTGTTTGGTGATGGGAGATCTCATTTATAAGCAGCAAAGGGGGTAATTGAAGGGCTTCAAATGCCTTTTCCTTTCAAACCAAAAGCTGCATGGGGGGTGGTGAATTCTGATGATAGTCTTCATTTTTTAAGGATTCCTTTGGCTTGATTATACAAGTGATCTGAATTAGGCTTTGCCCTTCACCATGCTTGCAGGAGTCGTGCCACATTGGAGATGTGGGTTGTGGCACCCTCAGCAGAGCCCTGAACCCTGCTGGGGCCACACTGATGTCCTGGGAAGAGGGGGGGACCTGCCTTTGGCTCTAGCCAGGAGTATCCTCCAGCAGCACAGAGGACGCACAAGGGGAAGGATGTGGCTCAGAAAGGGGCATTCAAGTTTCTTCATCCCTGGTGTACCCCGTTTCTGCATGGGACATGATCCTGAGTGGCAGGAGGTTGCCTGAAAGCCTCGCACAGATTTTGTGGGGGTTTGGGTCCAGCCTGCTTTTTGCACACTCTCCTTTTATAGCCTTTTCCCAGCAGACCCAGACTCTGGTGCCCTGCAGGAAGGCAGCGCGAAGGCTTGGGGTAGGATCAGTGTGCGTGGCCGGGTGCTCTCCCTAGACACCAGTATTTTTGTGGGTGCACAGCTGTGTGCCGCAGCCCCCCACATCCCACGGGATCCAGGCAGCACAACCACAGCCCTTCACAGAGCAGGATCCGACTGCTAATACCCTTATAAAACACCCCCAGCACTGAACAGACCCCCCCCCCCTCCCCAGGTGCTAAAAAGCCCACCCCAGTCTCTCATGGCGAGGTTCACTTTCTTTGCCTTCCCCTCTCCCCTGTTTGCCTTTGCTTAGCCCCCGTGCTAGGCAGCAACATCGCCGTGGCCATGGGAGCTAAGCCGGAGCAGGGAGCGACGGGTGAGGGATTTTTTCCTCCTCATCCTCCCCCCGTCCAGGCTCTTCTGGCAGTCGCAGACTCCAGATGTTCGGAGCGCGAGCTGGGAAGTCCTGCTGGCGCCACTTGGGGCAGAGGGCAGGGGAAAGGCACGCGAGCTGGAACCCGGAGTACTCAGTCACTGCAGGACTTGGCGCATTCCCCAGCTCGCTGCTGGCACATTCCCCAGCTCTCTCCTGGCCATCTGTTCCAAAAAAACACTTTCAGAACCTCATCATCACTCAGGATACAACACTGCGAGCAGCTGTTAGCGAGGCAGAAGGGAAAAAAAATAACACACACACACACACTGCAAAGAAAAAAAAAACCCCAAACCATGCTAAAGGTCTCTTTGTGAGAGAGGAAACTGGGTTATGAATAACAGGCAAGCAGTTGGAGCTCAATAAAAGTCTTCGGCTGGAATTTAGTTTCTTGGGTTGGTGCCTGTGTGTGTGGATGCGCACAGACGCAAGGAATTAAACATTAAAAATGCTCTTTATATATACATATGTATTCCCTGATAATTAAATGATAGAGGAGCGTATATGGAATGAAAAGCCATTCTGTTGGTTGCGCTAAAAGGGCTCGCGCTATGTATGTAATTATTGCATTATATAAAACAGTTATTGTGGTGTTCTGCCATGCCTTGATGCTGACTCGTTGCCACTTTGCTAAAAGCAGAGCTCCCGCTGTAGGTAACACTTATTCCCGTTGGAAAATTCAAAGGAGGGCTTTCTGGAGGCATATTTACTTGCAGGAGTGACCAGGTTTTACGTTATAGATGAGAAATGGAAGTGGCAGGCTTGATTTGTATGGCACTGAAACCGTTCGCCTGGAGCATATTTTTTCACTAACAGGGTATCATGGCTCGTGATTTATTTAGACAGAGCCCAGAGATAAAGCCACAGCTCCCACCCCCTGGCTTGAGCAGATGATCCTGGCTGCCGGGACTTGCTCTTATTGATCATCTGATATTGATTATTAGAACATATTTGGAGCCAGCACAGTAAAAAAGTCTTGATGATCTGCACGGCGTTTCTTTCCCGTCCTGTGTGGGGAGAGGGGGGTCTGATAATGAGGTTCGAGCTCCCTTTCCCTGCAGTTCGACTTAGCAGAGGTTCCTCTTTAAAAATAGCTTCATTTCCCTGCTAGGACTTGCAGGCGCGAGCGGGCAGCCAGCCAGTCTGCTTCCCCACGGCCGCCAGCTCCATGGGCCCCGGGGAGGAGCTGGACCACAGGAGAGCAGCGTCCCGCTTTGGAGCCGTCCGTCTGCCTGCAGGACAGTGGGATGGCAGCATCCCTACCGGGGGGGCCTGATCCGCCTGGCTATGGGTTATCCCTGCCCTGTGCTGCCTGAAGGATTCCACACCCGGGGAACAGACCTGCTTAAAAATAAGATGGTGGGGCAATAGTGAGGTTGTGTAAGAGCTGTAGCGGATTCCTGTGCTTATTCTTTGTGTTTTATATGTCCCTGCAATCTGAAACAACAATTGCAAATGGGACATGAGTGTGAGGCTAAGGGCTCATGATAGAGCCCTTTCCAACCCTAACTGTTCTGTGATTCTGTGTTCATCCAATGCTGGGCAGGGAGGCAGCATCAGCTACATGCTTCCCTGAGGGCACTGCACACCCTGTGTTGGCCCATTTGGGGATTGAGCATCGGTACCCCAAAGAGAAGGGCTGAAAGCTTTTCCTTGCAAAAGGGGTGTGATGTGGGACCCCACTGTTGTGTGACAGCACCCCAAAACCCTCTTTGATTTAAAAGGGGTGTTGGAGCAGCCACATTGCAGCATGCAAAGGCTGGGGCATGGAACAGGGTCCCAGCGTAGGCTCCGCTCCCTTTGTAGTGAGGGTATTACCAAGAATAGGGTAAGATCCACCCCACAGATATCAGGTAACTACAGCAAAAGGAAAATGTGAGTAGAAGAGACAGGAGAAGCCCTGGAACAAAGGCTGACTCAATTCCAGAAGTGCTTTGATTTATAGAGGTTGAAATGCTCCGGGATGCTGCAAACTCACCAAGGTCATTGGGCCAGTTGTCAAATTCAAGAGCCATGGGACTTCTGATATTATTAGTTTAAAGCAGACCCTGGTTAATAAATCTGTCTTCAACACTCCTGGCTGGAGTGGAAAAGGGTGGAGGGGGAAAGAAAGGAGCCTGTTCCCACCTAACATAACCCATGGCCAGCACTGGGCATAGCCCTGGGACCCATTGAGCATGCTAGCAAGGTCTGCTGAGCTCCATCTCGTGTTGCAGAGGGATTTCTCCATTCCCTTTCCATTTCATCTGCCTGGAAGGTATGGTATGGCTGCCCTTACCCGCCCTTGGCTGGTTTGTACAGATTCCCTCTTGCGCCTCCATGGATGATCTTCCCCAATTGCAAAGACTTCAGAGCAGAGACCTGCCACTGAGGCTCCTCTTCCTAAATGCATCCTGCTTCCCAAAATGCTTTTTATCAGCATTGAGCACCTTGAGCTAAAGGGTAGGGTCTCACTGAATGAATGCAGGAGGTGTTAACTGCAGTTCAGGTCCTATTTGTTCAGCACTTTAAAGAGCACCAGAGGCACAAGAGAGGGGACCAGGCGCCTTGTGATTCCGATGGCTTTGGTTTAAGGCATAAGGCTGCTATTGCTGGGTAGTTCATTCCTGCCGTGGAAAAGGTTTTTCTTGCTAGGACTGCTGTTCCAGGTGGGAACAGGGGGGATTTGTCTCTGTACTGTCTTTTAATATTAATGAGAGTGGTCATTTCTTCCCTCCTTTTTCTTCTTTTACATTTCTTTCCATGTGGGATAAATTAAAGCACTGACTTTTTCTATTACAGCTTATTAATATATGTTATTTATTGTTGGAAAATGATTTCAGGGGTCTCCAAACAGAAACAGAAACATTTGCAATACACAAGGCTGTTTGTTGTTCTCCTATCTAAACCTCATTTATTCAAAATCCCAAATCCCAATTAAAGCCGTGAATGAGGGCAATAGTTCATATGTTCTCCTGCTTCACACAGCACTAAGTAGTGTCTTACAGTCAGCAGAGGTGCCTCCTTATTGATAATAATTGCAATAATGAGCTCTGTTTTCAGGTTTGGTGTGTGCCAGATGTGAAGAGTTCATTATTGCTTACGCAGGAGAGGAACCAATTTGCACTGGGACTTTGTTATTGCTGGGATGTGCTGGGATGCAGCCAGCCCATGGCTCCATCCTGTCCTTCAGCAGACTTGAATGGCCAAAACCTCCTCCATGTATCCAGATGTGTTGACCCCAACTCCAGGATCCAGGGTCCAGCAGTGACCTGCATTTCTTGCATGGAGGTTGACCTAGGCCCTTTTGGAGCTCTTATTGAGTGAAATCCTGATGGTCCTGGGGAAATCCTGTGCTTCCCAGGGTCTGTACTGTGCAGGAAGGGATGGCAAGGTGGATTTTGGGCCTCTCTGCCCCTTAGCTTGGCACGGATGATCAGCTGTGGTGGTTGATCTCCCTAATGATAGTAATCAAATAAATAAAACCATAAAATAGGCATCAGTCAGTAATATTTTATACCTTAATGTTACTGTATCTAATAATAGAAAAGAAGAGGCAGTACAGAAACAAAACAGATTCAGGAAAACATGTTTTTCAGGCCAAGCTTTAAGGAGTTTGACCTTTCTGAGGTTGTCAGAAGGATGGCTGGTCTATCCAGGGAATTGATGACTGTGTCCAAAGGACCTTCAGAGGTTGTAGTGCACCCTGAAGGGCTCTTAAATCCACTGGCAAAAAGCGAGAAACAGTGGTTGGACTCCACAAATGGGATCTCGTTTCCAAGTTTCTAGTTCTAACTTACTTAAAGAAGGATTTAGGAGCCCACGTGATGAAGGCAGTTTGGACAACAGAGATGTGATCTCATGAAAGAGCAGGCCCTGAGGATTTTACCCTGTTTTGAACTACACTAACGACTGTTTGTGGGGTATTCACAGAGCTTATTTTAATGTTAAAAGGGACTTAGATGAGGTTTTTCCCTGCCTGGAGCTTCTGTGCTTTGGAGTTGTGTGTTTTCCAATGGATGTGGCAATAATACTCTCTAGCCAAATCCTGTTATCCCAGTACATCTGCCACAGCCATGACTTGCAGTGGGATCACAGACACAAGGAGCAGGTTGCAGTCCTTTAGGCTGAGAAGCCATACATGCGGGATAGTGAATGGGATAACTAAAATACAGACATAAACCCCATCTCCTGCACAAATCCCCTTTGCTTTCTAAAATCGGCTTCTGAAGCTGAAAATAGACCCCAAAAATCTGCAGGTATTTGCCATCATTTCTAATTGTGGCAGGAGCTGCAGCCCACACCTTGTATTTCCACCCTAAGCCTTCCTCACCCCTCTCTTTGCTAGTCCTTCTGCTCTCTGTGGGCTCTGGCCACTGTTGCGGCACCTACAGGGGGTTGCTCTGCAAGCCCAACTCTTAAAGGTCTTCATACCCATGGCCAATGGTCCCCAAGGACACCCCAATGGTGATCGTTGGTGCAAGGAGCCACCAGGACACCATGTGTTCACTGTTCTGATGGTGCATCTTTCTCTTTCCAGGAGTAATAACAAGGAGGGGAGGATCCAGAAGAGCTTCCCAGCCAGAGTTACATCTGTTCTTGGCAAAGGTTGCACGATCCAGATGAAGACTGCAAGCAGCATTTTTGCTGAAACCCCTTTTCGAGCTGACAGTTGGCGAAGGAACTTTCTTAATCTCTGGAACAGAAAGGAAAAAAGGAAAAGAAGGAAACAAAAACCAAACAAGGACAGGGATGCTTCTTATTGTTGTTAAGCCAGCCACCTTTTAGTACGTGCAATTTATTTAGCACTTTTCCCTTTGCTTAATTGGGAAATGTTACCCTCTCAGCTCATGTGTACAGTAATTTGTTGTTGTTGTTGTTGCTGTTGTGCCAAAGATTTGATGGAGCTTCTACACTGTGTCTTATTTTTGCCTTAACGTTAAATCTTTGAGCCAAAGAAAAGTCAGAGGTGCCATTGAGGTGGCAGCGAGCAGGCCGGTGACACATCTGGGTTTAGGAATCCTTCTGTCAGTCACCTCTGATGTCTCCTGCCCGCAGCCCTGGAGCCAGAATTTGGTGCAGGCAAGAGCTGGGACAACACCAAGTCATGCTTTGGCGTTTCAGGTTTGCTTCTTTCTTTGGGCTAGTTCTGCCTGTTGGGCAATGTCCTGATGTTCCTGCCTGTGCAACACATCCACAGGGTAGAAATAACTGACACGAAGTGAGAGCTGAAACAGGAGATGCGAATTTCACTCTTTTTTAATAAATAAATAACAATAAATAAGCAGCAGTTAAGTGCCATGTCAAGCAAAAAGAAAGGAAATCAAAAGGAAGTTCATCAGGCAGGATGGAATGCAGCAAAACAATTCAGCGGGCGTTTCAGGTTTGTGAAGTTGTTCTTCTGTGGGGTTTTTCAAGTGGCCAGAAACCCATGTAATGCAAAAGCATTTGAATCCTATACTGTACCTTTCACTTCAAATTGAAGTAAAAAGAAAAGATTGAGAAACATTTGCTTGGAGTAAGCAGACTTTATAGGTAATGCAGTTCGTATGCAAGACATCTGCTAATGATGGGGGGACAGAGCTCTGTGTGCACATACATGCAGGTTACCAAACCAAGGGGGTGTGTTTTGTTTCCCACTCAAGGGGAAAGGTTATTTGTGAGGCCAGGTTCCCATCCTGGCGACATCAGCGTCAATCAGGTTCCTGGGTGTCTGACTTACTCCAGTGTGGATCTGGCCGGGCATCGCCAGGTGCTGGGGAGGGCGAGGGGCTGGGGTGGGCAGGGGAAGGGGAAGGGAAGAGTCTGTTCTGCTGACATGAATACAAAACTTTAACTCCTCAGTGCCTGCCCGTTTATTTCCCAGACACACACACACAAAACATGAGCTCACCAGAGCAGGGGCTGGGGTGCCAGGCTGAATGGTGATGGTCTGCTCACTGCCAAGTCCTCTGGTCCCAGCGAGGACGGGCGAGCTCCCAGTGAGGATGCTCCAGATGTCTTCTATGTGATTTCTGGGACGCACAGAGGATGGCTGTGTCCAAGCCCCCTCCCAGGAGCTCCTTATACTGCTCACCCCTCCACCCTCACCGCCGGTCATTATTAGCAGCCCAATAAAGTGCGTTTTTAGATTGTCATTTGTATTTCTTTATTAAAGCACAGTTTTGAAGCCTGTCTTTCATTGCATACATTAAAGCCAACCTTTTAGCTTCTAACAGGTAGAGGGACTGAGCTCGCAGACTGCAGGAAACACTCCAGAACTGTTTGCACCCATTGCAAGGGGTTGGGTTTAAAGTCCATTTGCTTTCAAGAACCAGCAAGCAGTTGGACCTTGTGAATGCAGCCCAGCCACAGAACGCAGTGAGAGAAAGGCAGCTGGAAGGCAGCAGAACACAAAAACAGCATCACAAGATGACCTGAAGGGGGAACTGCAGGTTTTGTATGGGGCTCTGCTGCAACTTTCCCATCTGGGTTTTCAGCAAGGGCAATGGAGGCAGCTCGGGGTTGTTGCTAAGGAAGACCTGTGGGCATTTCTTTCTTTAAGCAGAGTCAGACAGTCACTGGGCATTTTTAATGTGAGAAATACCACCGTATTTTAGTCCTGCAGTGGCTCTGTTTGTGGGAGTTAATAATTAGCAGGCAGGCAAGGTCTGCAGGGAGTCACAGAGTCAGCGATACAATACTGCTGATATTCTTTATTTACTCTTTTTCCCTTCCAATGCCAGTTATAGATAAGGCATTTGCTGTAAATACGTAAGTCCCAAGCTGGGCGGCATCACTGGGTTGTGACTGGGGCTTTAGGTCATGCGATATTCTTTGTCCTCCTGGTTAGGGAAACATTAACCCTTGGGATCAAGTTGCTTAATTACAAATTCCCCAAATTCACTTTGCTTAAACATTCCCTGCTATTCCCACCCTACCGCTGCCCTCTAGTAAATGCAGGCAGAAAGTCCCTAAAAGTTAAAGGAAATAAATTGGTTTGCTTGGTTTAAGAGAACAAGGCTCTGCAAGAGGCTGCGCGGATGCTTTTTCATCCCCAGTGAGGCAAGAGGAGCAGCAATGGCCATCCATAACATCCATAACTCTGTGCTCCCCAACCTAGTTCAGCCAACCTACTCTGACAACGAGGATAAATCTCTACTGAACACATGAGTTTGAACACCACCATGGAGCTGACACTGCTTTCCTGGCCTCACGTGCACCCAGCGCCAGCCGAGGCACAGAGCTGACCTTGCCTCACTCCTCCCCAGCAAACACGCCGAGCGATCACTCTCCCCTGCAGATAACAGGGAAATGATGTTTGTTATCCTGCTGGAAAAGCAAAACAGCCCTCGTGCTGTCACCTCCCTGGGGTCAGCAGACGCAAAGCCTTTGCTCCCAGTTGGTGCCAGCCCCCAGCTCCACGCCTTGGATGGGAGGGCACAGGAACCCTTGTAACGTAGCCCCCACATAGGACCATGTGCAGGACCCACTGTGGGACAGAAGGGAGATGTTCATTATGCAAAGGGGATGCGGAGAGGGCGGTGGGATTTGTGTTTTTCCCAGATGCTGAATGCCATATTAAACTAGAATGGCATGTATAACCACAAATCACACACCAAACCAGTAACACCACCTGGAGATGGACTTGGGGGTCTTGGTCAATGAGAAAATGAACATGAGCCGGCTTCAGTGTGCGCTCGCAGCCCAGAAAGCCAACCGTATCCTGGGCTGCATCAAAAGGAGCGTGACCAGCAGGTCGAAGGAGGTGATCCTGCCCCTCTACTCTGCTTTCGTGAGACCTCACCTGGAGTATTGTGTGCAGTTCTGGTGTCCTCAACATAAAAAGGACATGGAACTGTTGGAACAAGTCCAGAGAAGGGCCACGAGGATGATCAGGGGACTGGAGCACCTCCTGTATGAAGGCAGGCTGAGGAAGTTGGGGCTGTTCAGCTGGAGAAGAAAAGGCTGCATGGAGACCTCAGAGCAGCCTTCCAGTATCTGAAGGGGAGCTATAGGGATGCTGAGGAGGGACTCTTCATTAGGGACTGTAGTGATAGGACAAGGGGTAACGGGTTAAAACTTAAACAGGGGAAGTTTAGATTGGATATAAGGAAGAAGTTCTTTACTGTGAGGGTGGTGAGGCACTGGAATGGGTTGCCCATGGAAGTTGTGAATGCTCCATCCCTGGTGCTGTTCAAGGCCAGGTTGGACGAAGCCTTGGGTGACATGATTTAGCGTGAGGTGTCCCTGCCCATGGCAGGGGGTTTGGAACCGGATGATCTTAAGGTTCTTTCCAACCCTAACTATTCTATGATTCTATGTAAAGCACTGCACCCCATTGCTCATACCACATCCACTGCTCGGCTCACAGCTGTGTGGGGTGAAGGGCATTAGCATTTCCCCTTATTTCTAACAATTGATGAAGGCATTTAGTAGCCAGGGAGGTACTAAAGGTGAGGACCAAGGTGAGGATCATCTTGTGAACATGACACCACAGACTTGTTCCAAGTATTGGAGAAGTCACCATCTACCTGCTTGTTAAATAAATGTCCTCGCAGCTGCCAAGTCCTTCATGCATGAGGAGTCCTGCCCTGCACAGACACCTCTAAATCCAAACATCTTCAAGACAGGTTTTACATCAGCTTAAGTTGCCAGGGGTTGAAAGGATGTCCATGGAGTCTCAAAAATACCATGTGCAGTAATCTGCCCCTTAAAGCCAGCTTCTTCTTTCTTTCAAGGGTTTTCTGTTGCTCAGCAGAGCAGCAGGAAAGAAGTAGGAGCTTTCCTACCATTTCTACACTTGAACTCTGAGCTCCAAGTAGCTTTCTGTATTGGAAGTAGCCCTCTGTAGACCAACACAACCACATTTACACAACTCCTGCCATGCCTCCATCTCTCTCTGCCCCCCATAAACAGAATCACAGAATGGTTTGGGTTGGAAAGGGTCTTAAAGCTCATCCAGTTCCAACCCCCTGCCATGGGCAGGGACACCTCCCACTAGAGCAGCTTGCTCCAAGCCCCTGTGTCCAACCTGGCCTTGAACACTGCCGGGGATGGAGCAAGTATTTCCTCTCAGGCTGACCCATCAGTATTTCCATGCCAGATAAAATCACTTGGGCAGGCTGGTGTTGGTTCCCATTGTTCCTGTTAATCATCCCTGCTCTAACCGGGATTTCTCCATAATGAAATAGGATGTCACAGGCAAAACAGAGACTTCTGCCCAAACCAAGTTGGCCAAGTGAAAAACTATGTCCTGTTGATAACTCCCAGCAATGTGCCTCTGAGGATATGCCCCAGCATATGTGGTTTTCTCCTCATGCAGTCACTTTGAGGTAAACAAAATTCCCATTAACCTGGGTGAGGATGTCTTATCCTCATCCTGCTGCTGTGGAAAAAGGGACTTGATGTTGCAAATCCAGGTTGGTGCTGGTGGGCTGCTGAGCCAGAGCCCAGAAAGCAGGTTAACCTGTCAGGAAACAGCTTTGAGCCGGAATCATGCAGCAGATATAAACAAGTAGATGTTGAAAGAGAAATCACCACTGAACTTTCTGATACAGTACTATAGGAAAAAGAAGTCCCGTTGCATCTACCCTCCACCTACCTGCCTTTCATACCAAAGTCTGAGATAATGCATCCTCGAGTGCCAGGATGCAGTGCCTAAATCAACCCATTAACCAACATGCATCAACCCAGATTACTCATAAACCCATATGCATCAAACCGAATCACTCATAAAGCTGCACGCAAAGGTCAGGAATGGCCTTGCACCCTTTCTGTGTCCTTAATGCACACCCGGTGCTGCCTGACTGATACCAGCCCTAACCTCTTTTCCCTACAATCTACCTACATTTGGTGGGGATCAGCAGTCACCTTCCAGGGAAGGTTTAAAGTGCCTCAAAGCACTCGTATTGCAAATCTTGGGCTGAGCCCAAGCTCTTCCAAACTGGAAGGTGAGACACATCATTTGCACTGCTGGTGACCTGCTGGCCCAGCTCCGCTTGCTGCTTCCATTATAGGATTTACTCCTTCCGCCTCCAGCCCTGGGGCCTGGAGAGCCATCTGCCCCCTATAACTAACTAGGATACCCATCATCTAAGCAAGACAAAGTGGATCCCTCTTCCTAGACGGCTGCATCGATGAATACAATTGTCATACACATGTACATCGTACACACAAAACTGCACGGAGAGGGCTTCCATTTTGGTTTTTGGATGTGATATTTCACCAACTCAACCAGATTTCAGTGGGAGTTTCCTGCCCCTGCCTGCTCCATGTCACAGTGGCACCAGTCACACTGCAGCTGTAAGATGTGTACTGTAATTATTAGTAATTGTATTCACTTGCTCCATATAAAAATATCAGCACAGTAACATGAATGATTTGTGTAATGATATATTTGCTGCTATTAGGACCTAATACTTTATGCCTGTAATTACACACTATGTCCCATATAATAGGCCTGGAATTGCTGTGTAAATTTTGGGTAATTGCAGAAAACTATGCTACAAACAGGTCCCCCTAGACTAAGTTGAGCATTCACTACCAGGAAATAACCATTATTAAAGGCTCTGCAATAGACAAACCAATAGATTGGAGCCAAAAGCCATCTCAACATACAGCTGTAATGATGGAGACAAAGAAAGCATGTGAGTGTATTAGGGGGAGAAATGAGCAGGGGAGCAAGAGTAGTACAAGTCCAGGTAGTGTTATCCATGAGGGATATTTCTTCTAACTCTGATTGTGGCAATACTCTGGAATAAAGCCGAAGAACCTCGAGTGAGTGCAATGTAAACTCCAAGTAGCACAAACCCGTTCAGATGCAACTGTTTCAAAGCATTTAGAAGCCGTGGTCGTCATTAAAAGAGAAAGTTATAATGTTTGCATCTAAATTAAAAGTCTGCCAGAGGTCATTGCAGCTTAATGCACAGGCAGGCTTTTCTAAGTCGGCTGGGAACACTGACATTGATTAAGATTTATCCCCTCCTCCCAGATCCAAGAGCTTTTCCAGGTTTCAAAGCACTTTTCTTTGGGTGAAGCTGCTTCTTCCCCTCCTCACTGCAGTATCGGCACATATTCTATCTAAAATCAATAGCAGTGCAGCGTGTTGCCCCGTGGGCTTCTTGCCGTTGTGAGTGTTTCTCCCAAGGATGGGATGTGATAGGAAGAAATGAGATCAGCCATTTCTATGGCTGAGTGAACACTTATGGGCTTTGAGGGCTTTCTTATGGTCGTGAACCTCAGAACAACTTCTGATTGTTCTAATTTCACTGCAGCCTTCCAGCTTCGTCATCTATGCTGCCAGCTTCTATTAAGGTTCCATTAAAAGGCAATGAAACACGGGGCTTTTTACAATACCCTTGACAGAACAATTTCCCTTTCTGGATACAGTAAAAAAACTTCAGCCAAAAATACATCTTTTTGGCTTAAAAAAAAAAAAAAAGAAAAAGGAAAGAAAGGGAGACAATTTCAAGTAGATCAAAATATTCCATAAAATGTTGTCTGACTGTCTCAGCCAGAAAAAACAATCCAGAAAGGCTGATTTTCAAAGCAAAACAATGATTTTTCCTCCCTGCCTATCATAATTACATTTGCTTCCTCTTGCTTATGAAAAGCCCTAGATATCAGACAGTATTTCATTTCGTGTGGAGCTAAGTGTTTTGTTGAGACCAAAACATTTTCCACAACACTTTGTCATTGAGAAATGTTCTGTAATTGAATTTTACTGTTCTTAGTTTTACCTTTTCCTTCAAGGATCCTAACAGCTTTTCACTTTAAGTATAACTGCACTTAGCAAGAGAAAGAAGAACAAACCCTGCCCTCAGATACAACCAGGTGAATTCATGCAAATCCTCATTGAAACAGAACATGTTATAAAAGGGAAGAGAGTATAAAATCTAATCTTAAATTACACGTAGAATAAGCTTGCCCACTGTATTGAAAGTTTTAACCCAAAATATACCAATCAGTTATCAGATCTGTGTCCTATCATGTCAGCATTGAAACAAGTCTGATTTGTGGCCAACCACATATGCACTTGATCTTCCTGAAGTCCATGGGGTATCTCGTAGTGTTAAGCACAAGCAGCCAGTTTGGTGCCCCAGCGCCAGGGATGGGTTTTGTGCAGTGAAAGATCACGTAGCTTCAGATATTGGTAGATACTAAGTCCCTGTCCCCATGAGCATGTTCCTTCTCATTTGGCACAGTGCACTGAAAGAGGTGATTAGGGCTGTCCCCCATCCCACTTGCGTAAGAGAGTATAAAACATGGGCTTAAGTATAGGGCTCTTTGCAATGAAGCAGAAGATCTCTTTGCTCTATCCCTTTCCATGGCATGCATTATAATAGTATATAGCTCATGAATCAGACCATAAATCACTCCTGGAGTTGCTGTGCAGAGGAAAGCAAGGGAGCTGTTTGCGAGGAAGCCTGAGAGGGCTGAAAGTGAGAAGTTGGCAAGACTCGAAGACAGGCCTGAGCCCCTGATTGAGGAGCCAGCAGAGGAGAGCAGGGCCCTGAGCAGCCAAGGCTGATGAGGGGAAAGCTGTGATGGACTGAGATCCCCACCTCATCAGTAGCATACATATTGGTGTAGCCATGGGGCTGACACAAAATACTGAGTGAGTGCTTCTGGTGAGGGTGAATGGAGAGCATCCTGCACAACAATACTGTGTAATGGTCATGAGACCTTCATGAGATGTAGACTTGTGAAAGCTAAATGAAGATGGGAGACACAGCCTTCATTCTGGAAACTCTTAACTTCCCCATGATGGAGTTATGAATCAGCGCAGTTTAGAGGCATATACTACCTATACACTGAGATTTACAGACTGCACGTTTGCATGTCTACAATTCAAACTTGATTGTGATGACCTCACATAAAATAGTAATAATCAGCTGTCAATAATACTTTGGGAATTGGGGGAAATACAAAGGGAAAATGTTCATTCTTAGTAACTGGTGCTGACGGTCAGGAAATTGAACCTTCTGCTAGTATTAGTCACAGGAGCCAAAAACATTGCTGCTGAATGTTTCTGGGGAGCATATGCTTTATACACTTGAAAGATGCTCTTCTATAGCAAGTCTTTGCAGTTGACTAATAAAGGCAGAAATCATAAAGATTCCCTTTTCCTTTGGTAGTTAATCAGCCCCAGGTCTATTGCTGTTCAAGCAGAGAGCTGTCTTCATCCCAGGCTCTCTCCTTCGCTGCATCCCTAGGATGCAATCCTATGTGCAGTTAGCTGGTGGTTCCCTAATGAATCAAACCGTTTGCTCCAGAAATACAAGATGAAGGGCCAATATTTTCAAAAGCTGCCTTTAAAACTCTGGCAGCAATTTAGTGTGGTCATGTTTCCGAGTGTGAAGTTCTTCATGTATGAATGCTTGCACTCAGGATTTATTTGCTTGGACTGCACTCACATCCGCGCAGGGAGCGTGACCGTGAACCCAAGGTTTTCCATGTGCTATCTACTAGATGAGGAAAAATGGGTTTAAAGGATTAGGAACCAGCTAAGGACTGGAAACCTGGTAAGGATTTGCAGATGTAGCCTGGTATTTAGGGCTATAGAGCAGGGAATGAGTTAGAGGAGAGGAAAATGAAGAAGAAAAATACATTCATGTGAAGCAAACCCAGACCCAGCAGTTTTGCTACATTCACTATTACCTTTGTTGTCTCTCTTTGCACTTCACTAAGTGCCTTTCTGTGCACATCTGGGATCACAACAACACAAAGCATGATGCACAGATCCCAGAGGTGGCCTCAGACCTGGTAAAGCTCTGGCCACAAGAGCATCATCCAAGATGAAGACTAATTAGTCCTTGCGGGAGCCTATCAGCTCCAGTGCTGGGGTGCTAACATGACATGAGACTTCTATGAGGACCTGAATGGGGGCCTACTGTTTGGGTGTACTAACCCTCACTGGCCTTGCCTGGAGACCCCTAATACACCCCTGCCTCACACCCCATCTCTTATCCACCTTGCTCAGAAGGGAAGAACCGTGGCTCAGCCTGAGCAAGAGGTTTCAATACATGTTTTTGAATGGTTAGTGATCTCCCCTGTCCAAAATGCACAGGGCAGGACCACGCCATGTAGTGCTCATCATAGGGCACACCAGAAAGATGCCACTCGCCCGAGCCCACACACACACAAATCTGCCCCAGCTCTTTATCACCCCCATTTTTAGCCTTTTCTGCTTTAAAAGAAATGCTAAATTTAATACAGAAATAATATAGAAATAAAACCAAGAGTCTTTCAGCTTCTAGGGAGGAAAGTGTCCTTGCTCAGGAAGCGTGAAATTAAAAGCTCTCAAGCATGCCTTCACCCAGCGCCACACCACGTGCACCTCGGGCTGGGAGCAGCAGGCTGGGAGCTCACTAATTCGCTCCATGGCCTCATCCTGCAAACATGCACCCCTGCAAGAGAGGCTTACTCATGGAAACACTATGCCTGCATTCCCCTTAGGGAGGAACCTGCTCCGCGGGCTGCCCAGGGGACAGGGCTGGCACCCTCGGGAGGGCTCCAGCAGCACAGCAAGGCACCAAGCCTGGCCGGGAGCAGGAGATACCACATACACTGAAGGACACCCTCTGGCCATGCTCGACATGACCCAGGTTCACTGTGTGCTAGGCTGCATCAAAAAGGAGCGTGAGCAGCAGGTTGAGGGAGGGGATTCTGTTCTGCTGTGCTCTGGGGAGACCTCCCCTGAAGTGCTGAACCCAGCTCTGGGGCAACAACACAAGAGGGACGTGTACCTGTGGGAGTGAGTTCAGAGAAGGGCCAGGAAGATGCTCCAAGGGCTGGAGCAGCTCTGCTCTGGAGCCAGGCTGAGAGAGCTGGGCTGGGGCAGCCTGGAGAAGAGAAGGCTCCTGAAGGGGAGACCTTAGAGCAGCTCCAGTGCCTAAAGGGGCTGCAGGAAACCTGGAGAGGGGCTTTGGACAAGGGATGTAGGGACAGGCCAAGGGGAATGGCTTTAACCTGCCGGAGGGGAGACTGAGATGAGCTCTTAGGCAGAAGCTCTTCCCTGTGAGGGTGCTGAGGCGCTGGCACAGGGTGCCCAGAGAAGCTGTGGCTGCCCCATCCCTGGCAGTGTTCAAGGCCAGGTTGGACACAGGGGCTTGGAGCAAGCTGCTCTAGTGGAAGGTGTCCCTGCCCGTGGCAGGGGTTGGAACTGGATGAGCTTTAAGGTCCTTTCCAACACAAACCAGTCTGGGATTCCATGATATGGTTCTATGCTCAAGGCCACACTTGGATGTTTTCTGATAACACGGGCTCAAAAATCTCTTCTGCAACAAAATGCCTTCAAGCAGTTCTCAACAGACTCCAGAGACATTCCCATGAGTCTTACAAATAGCAGCCTGCCTAGAGTTTGCTTTGTGGCATGTTTTCCTTAGGAAAACGTGGGTGCTGTTGTTTCCCAGCTCTCTCCAGCAGCCTTCAGGTCCTCAGGGCTGGGCATGAGACACACAAGATGGGCTCCTGCCAGTTCCCTCCTAAATCATGATGGTCCCTCACGTTTGCAAGGCTGTGTAATGGTCTGTCTCCTGCTCCTCATCCTCACTGGTTAGATAGAGCAGGGCGAGCTGGCCTCCAATACACAAACCATGCTTTCTGGGGCAAGGCCAGAAGCTCTGTCATCTCCCAAGGTTCCAAGCTCAGGTGGTCCCCATGGAGGTTGCAACCATGTGCAGTGACACATGTGCTTCTGTCCTTGCCATGCACCCTTCCATCCTGCTCAATGTATGTGAGGAAGAGAAGGAAGCCAAGGGACCTGCTTTTCCTTAAGAGATGGGTATCAAATAGTTCCCTGCTTGCTTTCAAACTCAACAAAATTGAAAGGCTTGGTCCCCCCTTGGGAGAGCCCCATCAGGGTCTGAGGATTGTTCCCATCATGACAGAGGTGAAGGTACTCTCCCAGGACCTCAGAATCTCTAGAGGACCAGTGTCTTCACATAGCTTTGGGGAGCACTTTCTGGGACCCCTTCCTGCACAGCTGCAGCTCCATTGGTAACGGTGCACCAACCCAGCACATTCCAGGCTCCTTTGGTTTGAGTGATGCATATTTTGACAGCTCAGAGAAAACATTTTGCAAGATGCACAGTCAAAGGCTCTTTCGAGCCGAGATGCTGTGGAAAAGCCACATGAGCTCTCCAAGGCACTATCTCTCATGCTCTGTCTTTGCCAGCTGCTCTAATGAAAGCTCCCTGTGCAGGCCAGAAGATACAGCAGGGAATAATACATTCCTTTAAATAGCATCCTCGCCTGCTTGAAGAGGCCATGAACATTTTAACTCACTTATAATTATCCTGTGGTTCAACCCTCTCTCCTGCAGTCTGCACTGGGCACCAGGGCCAGGCAAAGGCATGGGAAGCATTCAGAATGGCATTAGCTAACCCATGACCATTCAGAGAGCACTTGTGGTCATGTCCTTTCCCAAGCAATACTGCTCACTGCACAATACCTACCCTGTAGTGGGTTCTCAGACCTTGATTACCCAGAGGTAATTGGCATATGAAGATGCAGCACTGAGGTCAGCAGAGAAGACCTTGTTGCACCAAGGACTGATCTCAAAGAGGTGATGACTTCAATAGTATGTGATGCTGGCCATAAAATGCTCCCTTAACATCTTCCACGTGATATTTTCCACAAGCAAAGCCAACTAAAGAGGTCCCTGCATGTCCTCCTCCTTCTGCCCCATGCAACCATCTGTAAACCACATCAGTGAAAGAAAACGCATGGGGCCAAGGGGGGAAATAAATTCATTGAGGCTTTATAAAGTGCACGGACCCCATTTGCAGCACGACCCACAAGCAATTGTTTTGGCACAGCAGTGGGACAGCAAACTGCCAAGCAACAAAAGATAAACGGGGCTAAGGAGCATTGGGCTCCCTTAAAGCAGCTTTGCTTAAGGAGGTATTTGAAGAGGACTGTCTTCTAGATGACTAGAAGGAGCAGTATGAGGTCAGTGTTGAGAGGTTTGGAATTTCTATACAGAAAGAATTATTTAGGTAATTCCCAGTCTCCTTCCCCATAGGAAATTTCAAACAAAATCCTTAAGGTTCAGTGGCAAAGAGCAGTTTCCAGCCTAAATAAAAAATTACACGAGGAAAAAATTGTTATGGGAAAAAGTACCAAAAGTATCATTTTCGCTGCTGAAAGCTGAAATTCTGCCACAAAAAAAAAAGGTCATTTTGCCACTCCCCAGAAAACCAGAGAAAATATTAGCATTTTTCTATGGGTGATTTTTAACGGTTGCCTCATTGTCATTGACTTCAATGCACTTTCTGCAGCCTCCCAGCCCTGCCCTTGCCTCACTGTGCCTATGTACATGTACAGCCTCTTCAGGACAGGACAGGTTTCTCTCTCACGCAACCCCCAGCACACCCAGTGTTTTAATCAGATTGCATTACTGATGGCAATACTCTGATAGAGTCATAGCTTTATGATGATGCAGATGTGTGCTGCCAGAGCACGTCAAAGGTGCTGGGCTTTCTCTCTGGTTTAATTTCTCTGCATCACCTTCTGCTTCTTGTCTTGCTCTGCCATTGCCTCAAAATGCCTTAGCACCTCTCCTATGGAGCCAGGCTGAGAGAGCTGGGCTGGGGCAGCTTGGAGAAGGATCCTTAAGGGGAGACCTTAGAGAGCTCCAGTGCCTAAAGGGGCTGCAGGAAACCTGGAGAGGGGCTTTGGACAAGGGCCTGTAGGGACAGGCCAAGGGGAATGGCTTTAACCTGCCAGAGGGGAGACTGAGATGAGCTCTTAGGCAGAAGCTCTTCCCTGTGAGGGTGCTGAGGCGCTGGCACAGGGTGCCCAGAGAAGCTGTGGCTGCCCCATCCCTGGCAGTGTTCAAGGCCAGGTCGGACACAGGGGCTTGGAGCAAGCTGCTCTAGTGGAAGGTGTCCCTGCCTGTGGCAGGGGTTGGAACTGGATGAGCTTTAAGCCCCCTTCCAACCCAAACCATTCCATGAGTCTATGAATATACAATTGCTTCTTATCCCAAAGGCTTTGATGCTATAGAAGTAATTGACGGCACAGTAATACTTCTTGACATTGTGAGGCAAATGATGTCAAACAGCCCGAAGAAAGACAAGTGCCCCATGTTTTTCAGGGGCATTTTAGGGACTATCCCTAAATTTTATCAGGTGTTTTCCTTTTTTATGCTGCTCTACAAAGCCTATTTTAAAACACCCATTTGTCATGGGTTTTTTGCTGGGCTAAACCATTTGTGTTGCATATGTCTACCAGCAATCCATTTAAGTTTATCATAGAATATAAGAAAACCAAGTTGCACCCTCATGGAAGTGTCAGCAGAACCAGACCTCCTCTTACGAGCCTTTACTGTGAGAAAAGAAGCTCTTTATATTTGCTGTGCAGAGCAGAGTGGCGCAGCGGAAGCGTGCTGGGCCCATAACCCAGAGGTCGATGGATCGAAACCATCCTCTGCTAATTGCTTTTGGGAAGTTCAAGCTGGATATAAAGAAGCTTTTTACTGTGAGGGTAGTGAGGCACTGGCACAGGCTGCCCAGGGAAGCGTTAAATGCTCCATCGCTGGCACTGCTCAAGGCCAGGTTGGATAGAGCTTTGGGCAGCCTGGTCTAGTGTGAGGTGTCCCTGCCCATGGCAGGGGGTGGAACTGGGTAATCTTAAGGCCCTTTCCAACCCTAACTATTCTATATGATTCTATGCTTTACAATGAGAAATTTGGCCTCTTGGGGGCTGAAATTAACTTTCCTCTCTTCCTTCCAGTGTTCAGGAATGGGTTAATTTGCACTGAGCCAAACCATGGTAAGCGTTCCTCCAAGCCAAAGAACCACTCTATTTGCTACAGATTCATCTCCATGCAGTATTTCCAGCACAAGGAGGGGGCATCAAAACAGCTTTTCATGGGAACGAACTGCTTTCACACCTCCAGCTGCAGCTGTGTGGGAAAGGGCAGTCCATTTTAGCCACACTGGAATACCCCGGCTCTCCTGGCAATGGTGAGCTCAAGCAGCCTTTCCCTGCTTCCCAAACCGCAATTGCAGCAGTTGCAGCTCTCCACTTTGTGAAGCAACCCTTTGTTGTGTTTGCAATGAGGGTATGCACCGTGCCCTGTCACCAGCCTCACACAGTGGGGACCAGAGCATGCTGGCAGCACACTGCCTCTGGGACAGGACCTGTATCCTGCACACCCTGCTACCAAAGCGGTGCCAGCATCAGGCATGGACCTGCTGCTGCAGATATTCAGTGACACCAAGTGGGATGCCTGCCTTTGCCCTTCTGCTCTGGACAGGGCTGAGCCTGTATTCAGATAGAGAGTAACTCCATGTTTAGGGAATATGAACGCTGAGGGTGTGAAGCAGACACTTGGGGAGATGCAAACCAGGCACCAAATCTGTTCTTTCATGAGCTTTCCCACCTCAGGTGTCTCATACAAATGCTGACCATAGAGGGTCACCTATATTACTGTTCTGTGCCCCATTCCCTCAAGTTACACATCGATCCCAACACCTTAATACCTGCTTAGCTCAATGCCCTGCATGGAAAACCTCCATTCAACACAAATCTTTCAGTTCTTTCCTCACCTTCCAAATAACTTCTTTTCTCCCCCTGTCCCACCATCACCCATGGGGGAGTTCAGCCCCTCTTCTTCTGCCTCTTGCCCGAGGAGGGGAATGTCAGAACTGATGTCTCCAAGAAAAGGAGCCAAGAAAAGGGTATTCTTATGGTACTGCATTCAGACCCTTATCAACTGCACCCAAGCCACAGGGAGCTTCAAAAACTCACTGGTGTCTCCATTTTAAATGCATGAACAAACCAAACCCCTGCAGAAACATATGCAGCGTATTTCTTGCACGTCAGTTTATCACACAAGGAGGCAGCTCATTTCTGGACATCTCCTCCATGGAGAACACATGATAGAGTGCTTTGTCTGAGATCAGAACTGATTCCACGTTATCATCACCATCAACAGTTCACTGCCTGAAACACCCCAAGTTGGAAATCTACTTCATATGAGCACCCAGCCCCTATATGCCAGCCTTTCCACCCAGCTATTGCTCTTGCTCTCAGTCCTCCCAGTGTCTCAACCAGCTTGTTCAATGCAGAGACACCACTTCCCCTGGTACAGCAGGAGGGAGAGGAGGAGCACTCACCCTAACCCTCATGAAGATAAAGGCTGGTACCTGCAGAGGTCACAACCAAGGACCCCACCGGTGTTTGCTGCTCCCCAGCCAGGAAGCAGCCGCCTGCGAGCACATCCATCGCAGCTGCAGGAGCCTGCAGCCCAGAGAATTAAGCATTCAGCAGCCACTAAACTCAAAAATAGACAGTAGGCGCCAAAATCCTCAGCTGTGGCTCCTTGGACTACACTGTATTTACACTGATTTAAGCCAGCTGAGGATCCGCGTCACCGGGCCAAGTCCCACTGGCCTACCTCAAGCTGATGGCTAGTTGACGTGACTGATGACTAAGATTCCCATTTAGCCTAACTGGAAGCATGAGCAGAGCCTGTGTAGTGCTACCATTGTTGACTCCAGCCTTTTGTCTCAGGCTGTAACCGATAGGCCTAATAACCGAAATCATACTGCATGCATTCATTCACCCTCTTCACAAACAGCGTGTTATTGAGCTCAGTGGTGAAAAGGCATGCACAAACACAATGGGGCTGGGATTAAGCCCAGCTGCATTACCAAAGTAAATACTTTTGCTGCTGACAGTTTGTCTGTAGGGATTTGGAGAAAAGTTTTGTGCATCTACTTAGGCAACATATGGTTTTATTTTCCCTGTTAACAAAAACAGTAGTGGTCAAAAGTCAGCACCCTCTGATGACTGTTTGGTGGCCAATGTGGAAATGGGCTTGGTGGTCTAAGTCCAGTTCCTTACATGTCCACATAAAAATGATCCTCTTCCTGCATTCCTCTCTCACTTGGCACTGTGGTTTACAGTCTCCACAAGGAAGCCGAAGGGTTTTTGAGGTTAATCTCATCTGTCCTCCTTCCTGATTGAAAGCAATGGGAGACATGCTATGGGTTAAGATACTTTGCTAGCTTCTTTAATACCTCTTGTGATGAAAACCCCTCCACGATCTGCATCCTTGAAGCCAGAAGAGAGTCAGAATTAATCCGCATTAGCCAGCGGCCAGGGCATGTCAGCCAGTCAGACTTCTAAAGCAAACACAGAGCCAACGAGGACGAGCATCATGCCAAGAACACAAATGGTCTGAATTTAGCCCTTCATCTCCAAGCCGAACGCACACAGTTCTCCAAAGATCTCTGCAACACTCAATCATCAGCTGGTCACCTTCACATCTGAAACCGAGAAGAAAATCCCCAAGGGCCTGGCTTTATATTTGGCGATGACTTCAGTGGGGTAGTAAAGGGCAAAAAGTTGGCTGAGCTTCCATGGGTACCCATCTCACAGTGAAGTAATTGGCAGATGCTGGCACTCAGCATCGTTGGTCAGGAAAAACCCTACCACCACCATCATCACCCCCTTCATGGCTGATCCCCCAGCAAGATTTTAAAGCTTTCAAGGTGCAAACAGGTCTTGTCTACACTGGGGTAATGAGAATTACAGCAACTAGAGCGCAACTGCTAACACTTAGCATGTGCAGGGTCAGAGGCAGCTCCGGAGCTGCTGAGGGGTGTTAACTAGAGCCGCCACATGAAGTAATTGTTTTTAAGGGAGTGTATCCAAGCTGGAACACAGCAATGCAGAACATGCACATTAAGACAGGTGTAATCCCAGGCACGGTGGGTGGGAAGCAAGGCTGGAAAATCATAATTAAGAAGCCAAGATGTGCTGCATAATCCAGATTTTCCTCTAAGATGAAGGCTGTTTTATTGATGGCCAAATCCTGTGTGATGCCCAGCTACTCCCTTAATGTGTTTGCCATCCTTAGGCACTGCTGACATCTCTGGAAGCTGGAGGTCCAAAGTATTTTGCAGAGGATGCTCAAACCTGCCCATGGACAGCCAGCAACAGGCAGGCAGCCAGGGCTGGAGGAGCTAAGCCAGGAAGAGAAAGTGCTGCAGCTCAGGTTGACATGCAAAAAGAGATCTCAAATGGGCCATCACAGTCCCATGGTCACACATTCATCCATCCATGGAAAGAAACGGTGAAGGCAGAAATAGTTCCTGTTCCAATGGAAGGCAATCAGTGAAAACAAAAGCTTATCTTAACCTTTGTCTGCACAAGTTGAGGGGTTTTCATTCAAAAAGCAAAAACTGTAAGATGTTTGGTTTCTGGCAACCAAAAACTGGAAACTTTCTGGCCACAAACCAAAACAATTTGGGGTTTCTGCGTTTTGGTTTTCTTTTGGGGTTTTGCCAAACTCCTTTTGCCAAAAAAACTGCACGTTTTTCAAGCTTTTTCTTTCTCAATGAAAACCTTAAAATTGTTGTTGAAATTGGACGTTTCCCACTGGGGTTTTTTGTTTTTTGGTTTTTTTTTTAGGCATTTTCTGCAAAAAGAATGTTTTGAACGAACAATTCCATCCACTTCTGTAAGCAGATACCTTGGAGGGACCATCACTCCCTCACTTTTACCTCCTCTCCCCAGCTCATGGGGACTCAGGGCTGTGACCATGATTTTGACCACCACATGGTCAAGCTTTACATCAGTGGAGCAGCCACGTTGACCCTCCCAGGGACAGACAACACTGTGGTTAAAATGACTTGAGCTTATTCCATGGAATACCAACTATCTCCGTGGAAATTAAGATGTACAGCAAAGAAAACAAGTATCTGGAGTCCAGATTCAGCAGTTCTTGGACCACATTTGGGCCCATGGTTCTGGGAGATGAAAGTGATAGTACATGTCTTCCAAAGCTCCCAAGTGTCATTTACCCACTGGCTCGATAGACATGCTGACCCTGGGTCCACTATAAGCTCCACAAAGTACATGGATGATACAGTCTGCCTGATACATGGATGAAGTAATACTCAAGGTCTGGCACCGGAAAAGGGGACATGAAAAATGGACAGGGAAAATTAGATATTAAGGACTTCTGACACAAAGACAGTGCTGGTAACAAAGAAGAAAATTAAAAGCTTTAATACGTCTCTCCCCCAAGCACTGAACTCAGAGACAGAGCTGAAGAGCAAACCCGACTCGTTGCACCCTGTCTCCAGGGATAACGATGACCTGACTCAACACTGAATCCAGAAGCTGCAGAGAAATGAAGGAAATTTGGACTGGAGTCTGATTGCCAGAGTTTAGGAATGAGGTTCTATGAGGCGGATCCAAACTACCATCACAACTCTCCACTTCCTGAAGTTCTGTGAATGTGAATTTGGACTGGGTTTTGAATTTCACTCTTCCAACCAATCGCCCATTAAATGGCCATTGAAAAAGCCATTCGTTGCTTAGTTGGAACTAAGAGATCTTGGAATCGCTATAACAAAGTAGAGCCATCTAATGGCTACATTTTTCCTGGAAATATCCTTTTCTTGCTTTCAAGGTCTGTTTGGATGCTTTCTCTGCTTTGAGCACGGAACTGCGTCTTTGATGACCTTGGCAAAGCTAGGACTTCTGTGAGGAAGGCCAGGAGAAGGAAGGCCAACACGGAGGGTCAACAATGCATGTTGGTAGCAAGTAGGAAAGCATGCCAGGAGACACAAAGGAGGTGGAGTCTCAAATTTAGGCAAAAATAGGATTGGCACACAGCAAAAATGCCAACTTGGAGGACTTTGTGAAGGATTTTTGGAGGGATCAGCCAAGAGAAAAACTGATGACAGGAAGAGATGGAATCAGGGTAGGTTGGAGAAGAGAAGGAATAAGGAACAAGGTGAAGAGGAGGCAGGTCAGGAGCTGGTTATGAGGATGAGGGTATCAATCAGGAGCTGGGGACAGATCAGGGATAAGGAGGGCTCAAGGGGCTGGTATGTTCTCGCAGGGCAGGTGAATAGAAGAGGGTAATGAAGGATGGTTATTGAGGAAGAGGAGCAGATGAGCTTTTGCTTCTCTTTTATTTGGGTAATAAGGATCCCCACGCTGTTTTCAATCTGATTTTCAGCAAAGTTTATTTAAGCCTTGACATGGTACACCACCACCCATCAGCCGGCGCATGGTTAACAGTGTTGTCCCCTATGCCCAAGGCAAGAAAGGCAAGGAGAATAAATGAGTTTAAATCGCTGCAAAAGGCTTCCCAGTTGCAAGAGGGTGAAAGCACAGGCCCTGTAGATCACTGTGATTCAGCTCACTGTTAAGTCGTGCATCTGAATCCTCCAAGTACAGAAGGGACACTGTCATTAGAACAAACCTAGCAACAAGCTAAAATACCAGCACAGGCCAGTTTTAGAGGCCCTTAAGTGAAGCAGTTAGCTTGGGAGGCAAGCTGGGGCTGCTTGTGATGAAAGCCTCACAAATGGAGAGGTGGGTGAAATGCCAGACAGCCCTGGGAGAGAAGGAAATATTTATATTGATTTATTCTGACATTTGCAGTGTAACGTCCTTATAACAAACCGTGCCGCAGGAGCGGGTGTTATTTGGATTGTCTCGACACCAGAGAGTGAGAAACCCAAGAAGGGGAAACCGAGACAGGGCCAAGGGTTTGACACCCAGCTGCGTAAGCTCCCTTCGTGGTCCTTTATCGGGGCTGTTTGCACCCGTCGCGTACTCACATAGTTAAGAGGATCTAGGAAGCCTGCGATCCCTTTGCTTTTCCAAAGCCGTTCCTCAGGAAAAGACTAATTAAGTGGCGGTGTTATTACAGCAGGTCCTCGAGTCTCGGAACACAACCAGCGGCGATTAGGCAGGCGTCAGCTACTGGGCGGGATTTCCCACTGCCCAGCTGTGTAATTATCACAGCAGCTAAGCCAAAATCGCTTGACAAAGAAAACCAGCTGCAGGCTGTGGGTCTGGGAGATAGCACATGTCCAACGGAGACAGAAACAATAATCTCCTCTCCTCTCTATTTCTCTAAGAGGAAGATCAATGAAGACAAGCACTCTGCTGCTCCTGCGGAGGAGCGATAGCAATATCGATTTCTGGGGAGCACCTGGAATAAGAATCAGAAAAGAGATTTCTTGGAGAACTGGATATTCACTGCTGCCTCCCTCACCCAGGGACATGGAGGTGGGAGGTGAGAGATGCTAAGGAGAGAGAATGTCTTGCATTGGTTTGAATTATGGACCCCATGTGGCAGCATCAGCCCTGCAGAGAGGGAACGAGGGCTGTCTGTAGTATCCCCAATAAGGCACCAAAGTGAACTTTGAGTGATGGAAGAGCTTTAAGTTTGTTTCCAGCAAAGACTTCTGGTGTCTGTGACCTTAAGTAATCTCCTGCCTCAGTTTCCCCATCTCTAAAGCAATGTCACCCATGTCAGCTACCTCACTGGTTGTCTTTGCCACATCATTGATGCATTCAAACAAACCAGGCAGAAGCCGGTCCACAGCTCAGGAGCTTTCTCCTGCCTGTCTGTGCCACCTGATGCACCTTTAAGAGGTGTCTTCCCTGGCTTTGGATTGCATGGGCAACGGCTGTTATCATCTCCAAAGCTGTTCTTCCCTCCTAACAATGAGCTGCCTTCCAGCAGGGATGGCTGATGCACAGGAGGGAGCAGTGAGCCAAACACAGGAGAGACAAACTGGGCTGTGTGGGAGAGGAACTGGAGCTATTTGGAAGAGTGCACGCCACTCCTTTCCATGGATCAGCAATGTATTTAGTGATGCAGCAGGACAAAAGCAGGATAAAAGAATGAGGAGAAGTTGCAGATGGGGAATATACCACTACCAGTGCAGGGTCATCTCCAGTCTCCAGGTCCAGCTGACCAGTTGTGTTGGGTTTGGCTAGGACAGAGTTAATTTTCTTCATACTAGCTAGCAGGGGGCTGTGTTTTGGAGATGTGATGAAAACAGTGCTGATAACACAGGGATGTTTTAGTTACTGCTGAGCAGTGCTTATACAGAGTCAAGACCTTTTCTGCTCCTCACCCCACCAGTGAGCAGGCTGGGGCTGCACAAGGAGATAGGAGGGGACACAGTCAGGACAGCTGACCCCAGTTGACCCAAGGGATATTCTGTGCCCTGTGATGTTCAGCATATAAAGCTGGAGGGAGAAGAAGGAAAGGGGGAAAGTTCAGAGTGATGGTGTTTGTCTGCCCAAATAACTGTTATATGTGATGGAGCCCTGCTTTCCTGGGGATGGCTGAACTCCTGCCTGCCCAGGGGAAGTGATGAATGAATCCCATGGTTTGCTCTGCTTGTATGCCCAGTTTTGCTTTGCCAGGTAAACTGCTTTTATCTCAACCCACATGTTGTCTTCTCACTTTTACCCTTCCAATTCTCTCCCCCATCCCACTGGAGAGGTAGAGCTGAGCAGCTGTACTGTAGTTGCTGGCTGGGATGAAACCACACCGCCTGTGTAGGTAGAGTCTTCTCCTGGTTGTTTCTGGTATGTTGGTGTCCCAGCACATCACAGCATGGTGTAGATCTGGCTGTGAGGAGCTCAGCATGAGTTGCGCATTCAGCACACGGCAATGGCCAGAACTGGACACAGGATCCACTTGGACCTCCTGGCATGAAGGATGGTGTGAGAGACAAGATCCTTGGAAAAGAATAACAAGGACAAATGCCAACATTTTTCAGAGTAGCAGCACAAAGACATCTGTTTCCATTTATAAGTAGTAATTCCCAACCCAATTCCAGTTTCATATCACCATCCAAAGGTATCTCTTCACTCCCACCTGAATTTAATTGGAGCAATCCTTTTCCTTCCTTCAAAGAGCCAGACAGGACCTTTGCTATGGGTCCCTCACAAACACTGTTTGCTTAGTGGAGCCCGCAAGCAGAGACAGATCTCATTGCTCTGCTGCATGAGGAGCCCATTCCTTACGTGAAGATCCCAGCCTCAGCCTCTAACTACATTCTCAGTGTCTGTGCAAATCTGCCAACCATTAGCAAATGCCTTCTCAGAGAGCTCTTCAACCTGCAAATCCATTTGCACTTAAATTGCCTGCCACAGAGCACTTGCCCTAGATGAGTAACGAAGTGTGTGACCTGCCTGCGACCAAGCATTGCTAATATCTCAATTATTTCCAATGTTTAATAATTGAATGCAGTGAGAACAGTTTGACTGACTGCATGCTATCTGTAGCAGCTAATTAACCACAGAGGCCCAGAGAGTTCTTGGACTTCATACAGCCTTTCACTACATATACAGATATATAACAGGAAGATGAATTTCAATCCAGCCTGACATAGCAATGCATCTTCATTTCCAAATGAAGGGTAGCACACATGGTGTTAACATTTAAACAAAGCCATGGGCAGGGGGGGAGACAATGAGGAGTGGATGAGTGCATTGCATTGAACAGGTTGGATTTACAACATGGCCACTCACTTTGCTGTCTTTGCCTGTAATCCCTGAGTTTAGACCTTATGGCAAAGACGGGACCCTTTATATCCACCTGTGTCTTCTCTGGAGGACCAGGTATGTTGTTACTGGCTCATCCTCCTGTGTGTGCAGCATGGCAGACACCAACAAGCACTGGTGATCACATCCCTTTATTAGAGCTGTTTCCCAGCACATCCAACAAACTCCCACTCTTCTATAGAGAAAAGAAAGTGTCCCAATGACCTTCTTGCTCCCATCTTGAGCACCCCATTGGAACTCACTACCCTCCTGTAAGCCACAGCTGGAGCTTCTCCAGGAGATTTCCTCCTCTCCTATCTTCCCAGACATGGGTTATGTGTCGTTGTTTGCAGGCACCTGAGGTACAGGGCTTGCAGGGTCAAAGTTGGACCACACTTGCTATAGATGGGGGTTAAACTGGTCTTTAGGATGCTAGGTGGGACTTGTGACACCTATTGCAGCATTCTAAGTAGTTCAAGGCTGTTGGAGATGTCTGTTCCTCTCCACTGGCTGTAAAACACATCAGACATGTGATTCAGGAAAGGAATAGGTTTGGGTCTATCCCACATGCAGAGCATCTCTGAGTGCAAACTGTTGTTGGCATTAATCAATGCAACAAGCGTGGTGTGGGACCACTTCCTTGCAAAACCCTGACGTTCAGCAGTATCTGACCTGAAAACTCAACAACCATGAGACACCTTCCCAGCCACAACCCAAGTAATAATAAGGGGGGAAGAACACATTTGGAGTTTTAATTTGCTTTCTTCATTTGAGCCTCTCCTAAAAGTCACAAAGGTGAGAAGCAGATTTTAAGTGAAAGGTGAGATTTGCTCTCCAACAAGCAACCACCTGCCCTCAGCTGCTTGGATGAGGCATTTTAAGCCTCTCTGGAGCCTGTTCTGCTGTAAAGCCAATGAAATTAATTTCCATGGAAGTGCTCCCAATTTAGACTGATGTAAAGAAGAGCAGGATTAGACTGACAGTAAAACCAACAAAATACAATGAGAATAAACCAGACATCCTATGATCATGATAGCGAGTAGCAATAGTGGATATTAGTAGCTCAGAATAAATAAATAGAACATAAAGGAACTATTTGTTCTTACTGTTAAGGACCTTCAGATTCCTACTTAGCCTGTATCTGTCAAAGACATTTTTCCCCCCAAGAGTTTGTGAAGCATTGCCATAAATCTGTCCCATGTACAGTTTTAATTGCAGAGTTCAAAACTCATCTGGCTCTGCCAAATGTGATAGCATCAGCCAGTGGCGTCGTTTGTCATTGTTACAGGCAAATAAACCAGAGAGTTAATCAAAGGGCATGAAAAATGAGGTGGCTTCGCTTTCGGGAGTCCTGAATCCAAATCCGTCTCTTTTCTTCTCACCCGTCTGCACCAAAATGCCAGCAGCACCAGCTGGCCAAAAGGCACTCATTCAAAAACCCATTGTAGACAACACACAGGCATATTCTGAGCTGATAAAATCAAGGACAAAGGGGAGAAGATCATAGATAAGTAGGAGACAAAGAGAAAAAACCCTTCTCTGGAGAGTGCAGCTGAAGGAGATGAGCAGATATTCAATCACTGCTGCTCAGACAGCACTTCAGTCCAAGGCCCTTCCGTATCAAACTGACATGGGGTCTCTCTGGAAGGAGAGAGAGCCTCTTGGCCCCTTGGACTGCTGCATAAAACAAGCAGAGATAAAAATCTGACTGAGTGCAAGTGTTTGGGAATCCCATTTGTCACCAGTCAGAAGCTCAGGTCTGAGCGTCTGCTAATTCTACACAGACCTCAACCATGAGGTGCTGTTTGACTGCACCGCCACTGCCCTTCTCTTGGAGACAGAAACAGTTGCCTGTAAATCTTTGGCTCTTAATATGCCCACGCTGGCCTTTAGCAGAGCCAAACAGATGAAAAGATAATGGGTTTTCATCAAAAGGCTCCCTGCTTATCTCCTTAGATCCCTTTGGTGCTGTAATAACGACAGGGATTATTTAACAGATGGAGACCTAAATGTATTTCATATCCTTTCTAACCTTATTCTATGTGATACCTCAGACTGATAGAGGAGTCTGCCTAATGCTCAAGGGATTCAGTTAGAGGGTTCTCTTGTCTTTTCTAGCTTCCCTAAACCACTGTGAAGAAATGATGTGGCCAGCACCACACTCAGGGTCTATGGTGATATACAGGTACTCACAAATGAGCACAGTGATTGGCTCAGTGTTTGAGGTGACAGCTGAGTGTACATGCCCCTAGCCTGTTACAACTGCAAAGTAAATGTGTGAACTGAAATCCTGGTATTGGTGCCTTATGGTTTACACCAAGACAGAACAAAGATCTTCTGAGTCTATGGCCAAAACCAGCGAGAGCATCTCTCATCATTCTGAATATTCTGAAAGTGTCTTCTCATACTTTATTTCTCCCTTAGTCCATCGCCCACCACCTCTCCTAGCAAACTTTACTATGAATTTAACACCAGTAGTCCTGAGCTGACATGTATTTGTAGGCGAGTGGAATCAAACCAGGGCCCTCTGCACAGTTCTGTTCTCATCCTCCACCCAACTGCTCTTACCTCACAGAAGCCCCAAAGTCTTGCACATTTAATAGTTCTCATTCCTCCTGCCTGTTCCTTTCTTGATTGTCTCTTTCTTTAACAAGAAAATCGCACTTCACTTTCACCATCCCTTGACCTGAAGTTTGTTCAAGCAGGATCAGAACAGATAAAGGGGGAGGACCAGATACTTCTCGACAGCCAGCTGTGACTCCTTTAAACCCCATCTTCTTGGTATCATCACACCCAGAGATGAGCAGGTCTGGCCCTGTCCATGTGCTGCTCTCCTGCTTGAAGAGGTCAGATGAGAAAAGCTTCAGCTTTGCACTTTAAGATACTGAAAGAAAAAAAAGCTGTTTTCTTCCTCAATATCTTCATCAGGAACTGTAGTGATAGAACAATGGGTGATGAGTTCAAACACAAACAGGGGAAGTTTAGATTGGATATAAGGAAGAAATTCTTTACTGTGAGGGTTGTGAGGCACTGGAATGGGTTGTCCAAGGAAGTGATAAATTCTCCATCCCTGGCAGTGTTCAAGGCCAGGTTGGACAGTGCCTTGGGTGGCATGGCCTAGGGTGAGATGTCCCTGCCCATGGCAGAGGGTTAGAACTGGATGATCTTAAGGTCCTTTCCAACCCAAACCATTCTGTGATTCTGTTATTCTAATATACGTGGCATAGCTTCCTCAATAGACATGGAAGAAGCGGAGAGAACAGTGATGTCCTCTTTGCTCAGAGCTCCCAGATTTTAGGACATTTAAACTTTCCCCAGAAAAATCAGTGGGGATTTACCCCAGAACCCAAGAGCATCTGAGAAAAAAAAACAAAATGGTAAGTTAAGGCAAAACAAAGTCATCTCTCCCAAGGCTTGAACTTATGTTCTCTGAATGTGACCTCCTGTACACTAATGTGTATGAAAATACCTTCCACAATGAAACATTTCTTCATTGGCAATTATCTTAATTTTTATTACACAGGAATTCCTTTTCCTGTCAGATGGGGTTTGGGTGAGCTGAGCACTGCTCATGGCATCTCTAGTTCCTCCCAATAGTGGATGATCTCACAGAACGCGCATTTCCCCTCCTCAAAATGGGACCACATCCCTACAGATTTCCTACAGCCTAGAAGGAAGGTGCATCTGATTTGTCCCTCAAACTCAAAACCAGCAGTGGCTATGTCTGCTATAAGCATTCAGGAGGCAAAGGTTAAGAGAGAAGACAGAAATACCACTATGATAAGCAAGTAGAAAGCAAATATGTGCTAGAAAGAAGAAATAAACCGTAATACAGAAGCAGCATGAAGGAAATTTGGAATAATAACTGGTACAGAAGCAAGTTTGCACAGGTAGGACATAGGACCAGATGTCTCCTCTTTGCTCAAGATGCAGCAATTGGCACACTTAGAGTGTACTATAGAGGTCAAACCACCCTACAAGACTCAAGATATTCTTTACCATGAGTGAGGGATCCTACTGCTGAATAGCTTGAGCTGATGTCTACTGAGGACAGTCTTTGTATCCCCACAAAGCATTGGTCTCCGACCCCCGTGCCCCGTGCCAATGGCTCACTGCTTCGGCATGTTCCCATTCTGAAAGCAGAAACCACACCAAAAACATGTGTCATCTTGCCAAAACTCCCAGCTCCGCCCCAAATCTCATGACCTTTGAAATCTCACATCCTAGAAGCAAGTCTTTTCCCTGTACCTGGAAAGAATTCCTTGGTGAAGAGCATCCTGTCCCACATATCCATACAAAAAGTAAAACAGCGCATGTTTTTATACCAATAAGTTCCCAGCCCCGCTGAAGAGAGCCATTGTGGAGTGACTGCATTATAAAAGATGTTAAGACCTCTTCCAGACCATAAAATATGCAACAAAACAGAGTGCCAAATACCAGTCCTTTCCATGGCCCAAGACAAAGAGCCGCCCTGCAAAGCATTAATCCCTGCAGCTGCCTGGAACTATTCATGTCTCTCATGCTTTACGTAAGGAGCCATTCCATTCTAGCTACCGCTCTCCCCAAAACAGAGATTTGCAGAGTCTTTAACACAAAGGTCACCCTATGAGCAGAGAACCCAAAGACCTGAATGGGAGACCATGACTTCTTAGCAGAAAAGGCCAGACTATTTATTTTGAGTGGAGAGTAAATTACCCTGAAACACAGTTATGATTGTTTCTCCCTTACACCCATCAACACCCCTTTCTTTTACCTAACAGCTTCATGGTTACGCATTCACTTAGACTATGATGGACCCCACTTCAGTTTCCTCCTCTTCCTGGGATGATCTGAACACCTCTCATCTCCCTGCCCCAAACCACAGCACGCAGCTACACAGTTAAGCATTACCAAAGCCCAGTGGGTTGTCCTATTGCAGGAGCCATGTGTTGTCCCATGGGACAGCCAGGGACCACGCAACACCTCCTTTTGCTGGGGATTGCAACATCCAGCTTCAACTGACCCTATGGAGAAGGTGACCTGTAGGAGACAGAAAAACACCAGCAGAAATGTGGGAAGCATCACGGTTTGCTTCCAGTATATAGGTGAGATATACTGCTAGTCTAGGTACGGGCTGTAACGTGCCATATGAGGAACCCTGTTATAGACCTATCTTATGGTAGGATTTTTTATATGTTACAGATCGCATGTTACGGTGGAATTTTTCATTTTCTCTTATTGACACTATTACCCTTTTCATACTTAAAAATGAATATTGGGAAACCTAATCTACAGGCTAAGGAGAGAAAGCCATGGTCTCTCCTTCTGTAGCAGAAAGGATTTACAGGGTTTCATCATACAAAGCTAAATACATAGATGTGAAGAGCATCCTCAGCTGAATGTCAGATAGCTTTGTGGTGGGACTGGTTGCCTTAGAGGCTGAGTGTTGAAGCCAGACCCTCCACCAGTGGGGCTGGAAATTGCATCTACGTTTCCTTCGCTGGGGGTAAATGCCCAAAGCATTTGGCCTTTGCATATAAGGCAGCTACCACTTCTGCGCAGCTATGTGGTTCTTTGCGCTTTGTACAATGGCCTGAAAAGAAAATGCTTTGCTTAAAATCAAAAGAACATTTTGCTCAATGCAAGAATGTTTCTGAATTTCTTGGGTTATTGAAAGAAAGCTGAAAATTGGAGCAAAACCTGAATTTTCCACGAATGTTTGCTTCTGTAACCAAACCACACGAACAAAAATCAGTTTCTCACAGCTCAGCTTCTCATCCCAATTGAAGGTCTTTCTTCTTTGCAATGGGTATGGGATACCACCTTTGGTGGTTTCTTTATTCAGAAGATGGAGACCTCTGCTTTAAGGCAACCAGAAGAAATTCCCACCCCAGTGATAAGCAGCCTGGCACAAACAGCTCTTTTGCACCTTCAGGTGGCAGTTTATGGCAGGGTTTGCAGTGGTGAAACTCATTACACCAGCAGCCAGTTCCTATCTCACTTTCTTTAACTCAACAGGAGCAAAACGGGAGGCTGTGATGATGCACTTCAGCTACAGAAGGTCACTTGGAGAGGTCTAATAGGTAAAAGACTCCCTAGAAGGTAAGTCCCTTGCTGCCACCCATATGTTCCCTCTGAGAAGCAAGCAGCTTGCCCAAATAACTCACCTGCATGCCTTGCTCACACCTTTGGGTGAGCACTGAAGCCTCCTGGGACAAAAAAATAACCCCAAACCACTTAGAGCTGGCAAGATTGAGCTAATGTATCCTTCCCTGTGAGCATCAAAGGACTTTTAAATGGACCATAATAGCAGAGCCTTCCTCACTTGTACGGTGCACACAGTAGATGAGAGCTTCTGGGCCCAGGCAATGTCTTGGGTGTCATTCTGAATAGGAATGTTATCTTCTGCATCCCTAAATAGGAAACGACAATAAAGCAGTTTCATTAGCAAAGGGATGTTTTCCCCTCCACTCCAGTTCCCAGCTGTCTCAAAACCCCTACCAGCCCTGGTACCTTTATTTGCAAGTGCTCTGATGAAGTACAACCAAATCCTGGCTCCCAAGTCCATCCCACACCAGTTTTATGTGACGGAAAATGCTCAGTTTAGAGCATTTCAAGGCTCCCTCAAGTTTAATGTGCAGTGACTGAAATAACCTGCCTGTTTGGTGACCCAAAATGGCTCAGACAGCTACACATCCATTGGGATTCTCAGAGCTGTGAGGTGCATGGAAACCAGTCTATATTGAGCCATCAGCTGTGAAAGCATTTTCACTCCTAAATATGTGAATGAACTGGGCAAAAAAATCAGGTCAGTGTTTTTTCCAATGATTATGGCATTTGCAATCTGAATTTTTGGGTAAGTTCTGACAGCAAGTTGGATTAACAGTAAAAGCTCAGGCATGCTGGTGCTGGCTCATCCCTCCTGTGTTTCAGCTCCAGTGGATTTAAAGATGTTGCTCCAAACACCCGAAACAGGAGTTATTAAATAGACTGCTTTGTACTGTCATGTGTCAGTATACCCGACTGCAGCAGTGTATTAGGTAACCCTAATATAGGGTAATTAGGTCTTAGAGGGAAGCCACATCTAGGATTATACATCAGCAATTTGAGAAAAGCATCTCAAAAGAGAACATAAAAAGGCAAAACAACACCCCCAAACAGACACATTGTAAAATGCACTGAAACAATGAATTTTGAACCTAATGAAGCCTGTTTTTCTGAAGACTTTTTCCCTACAATACATCCAGGTCAGGAAAGACGTGGCCAGTGGTGCCTCGCACACTGCCCACCAATGAAGGGGCTGTGGACTTATCCTGGGGGTATAACCCAGGTCCTTCCTGTCCTTCCCATCCATCTGCACAGATCCATGAAAACCCAAATGATCGATGAGACCACCTTGCCTTAGTCAAATCAGGTTGATCGAGGGATTCAGGTACAGGTAATGGCTGTTTGGCTGCTGAGGAATATTTCACCAGTATTCCACTGACTTGCACTAACCCTCTAGGCTGCTCTGTCACCTGAATTTATAAGGACAAAGGCTGAACTGTGCTCAGCTACAAGCCCAAACCCAAACTTAGTGAAGGCACTGGAAATCAGGACCAGGCTTTGAAACTGTGGGTAGCATAGACTTCACTTAGGCAACTTCAAGAAGAAATGAAAACCTCCCATGGCCAGTGGAGATGCTGCTTTCTATGCCCCATAGAATTATAGAATAGTTAGGGTTGGAAAGGACCTTAAGATCATTCAGTTCCAACCCGCTGCCATGAACAGGGACGCCTCACACTAAACCATGTCACCCAAGACTCCATCCACTCCCTTCCCTGGCTAATTCTATGGATGCTCCAGAAATGCATCATCCAAAGGAACTTTTTAAACCCCTGTGGCAGAGGATGAATGTCCAACCTTCACAGCCTGGCTTCCTGGCTTTTTGGTGTTTGCCAAGCAGTCAAATGCTTATAAGCAAGAAACCATTCAATGGGGAAAACAGGATGTGAACTGCCCCTTGAAATGCTGATGCCCAGGGTGGAGTAATCCCCATGGATTTTCCACCTGATCCAGACCAATTCCAAAGCACAATTGAACCAGCAAAGCTCAGAGTGGGAAATGTTTCAGCCACTTAGGTCTCTCATGCTCCTGGGCTGGTTTTGACTTTCTTTGGCCTTACCTTCTTGCCACCCTCCTTCTTTTTGCTACTTCTCCTTCTCCCCTTCCCCGGTCCAATCTCTCTTCCCCAGCTCTCATGTTTCTCTCTTAGCTGGGTCCTTTACACAGTCTTTCTTTGCCTAGGAGGAAAGCAAAAAGCTTTGTACCCAGTCTCTGGGTTCATCCTTGCACAGCAAACAGCATTCCTGCAAAATGGACTGCCTTCCTCTCCAAAATCACAAGTCAGCTTCCTTCACAGAGGAAGATGGATCCATCATGGCTCATGGTGTGCACACCTTGGGGTTGATATGAGCATCACTGGGAAAACCCTGCCCCAGCACTGCTCTGTTATGAAGCAGAGCTCAGCCAGCAAGGCCCGGGGTTCTGATTTGGGTGTGATGATCACCGAGTGTTTTGCCAATATCTGATAATACAGCCCATCTTCTGTGATACAATTCCACGATACAATTAGGCAAAAGCAATGGAAGGAAAGATGAAAAGAAAACGTGGGGATAGATCTGGCACACAGCCAGCTGCTCTCTTCCTTTGTTTATAATATGTAGAAGGGAGAAAAAGCAGAGGAGAATGAGGGGTTTTATGCAGTTGCAGTGCACACAGGACTTGCAGCACTATTACAGGCTAATTTGATCATCTGCAATGTTACATTCTGTTCTTCCCAAGAGTTGTGAAGAAGGCCATGGGCTGGGCAAAAAACCACGGTGCAGGGGGAACTCTCAATCTCTCTCCAAAGACAATTAACTGTTATGATTATTCAACTAATAACAATTGTGTTTGCAAACTAACCCGACCACAGAATATGTTAAACACGTTATCAACAGCTCCGAGCTCGCCGAAACCCGAGAGCGCTTCAAAACACGCTGCGAGGAGCACTGCTTGCTTCTTTATCTTCAAATCTCAGTATTATTTTAAAGCTCTAATTGAATTTCAATCCTCTGTGTGTGTGTGTGAAGAAAGGAAACACTTCTCCCAAGATTTACTGCATGTCTGTTACTGTGTGGGCTGTTTTGACTCTGCAGCGTAGCAGAGACCATGCAAACCGCGCGCTATTGGAATCGGTTCAAGCTTTTACAGTCCTTCAAATTGGGGCTGGAGCCGGAGAGGAAATACTAAAATCCTGTATATACAACTTCTGTCTGTGAGGGGGAGAGAAATTCCACGAAAATTAAGAGCTCAATGATGTATAAATTTATATTCTGTTTAAAGGGTGGGGTGGGTTTTTTCTTCTTTTCTTTCTGGGGTCTTTTATTCTCTCTGTTGAAAAAACAATTGAACTCTTATATAAAGAAACCTGGGATCTTTAAATAACTCTGGGTCCTGTTGGTAGAAGAGAGAGCTCAATCTTTTCAAGCCAAGCCATTTAATTAGCACGTGAGCCAAGTTTTATGAAGGTGAGTCAGATCAGACGTGTTGCTCCTGAGAAAGCCAATTTCTTTTAATGGCATGTGCTGCGAGTAATTAAACCGGATTCTGCAATCAGCATATTGTCCTTCCTGGCTGCCAGTAGGCTACAGTCAACAGGCACATCCACAGCAGCTCCTGCCCGGCAGGGACCCAAGCAAGCCCAAGCAAGCCCCGTGGGCAGGATGGAAGGAGGAAAGGATTCAGGATGCTTTTAGCACCCTCTGATGGTTGCACAGCCTTGCCCCAAAGAGCCTTTCAGTACAAATTCAATCCACTGCAATAACCCCATCTTGGTGTTTTCTATCTCAGCAGCATGATGCCCAGGGCCTGGTACTCAACTCCACCAGTACAGTCCTAGTGCAACACTGGTTTTGGAAGCATGGATGCTGTGATCCACCCTTAGCGGCTTTCCAAAGGGATCCAAAGCCTCCCCAGCTTCTGCATGCGGCTCTCATCCAGAAGGAAGCTGCTTTAACTAAGACTATTCCCATATTGTTTCCATTATATTTTTACGACTGTCATGTGGACAGGGGAGGCGGGGGTGTGGGGGGGAGACACAAACAAGAGAAAAAGAGAAGCAGGACATCAAGATCTGCCTTTGAGGAGGGAGCTGACAAAAATGTGATGGTCAACTCCCTCCAGCACATACTTGCAGATGCTGAAAACCTGAATGAGCACAGGCAGCCCCGCGCTGGGAAGGGCCAAGCGCTTCCCTCTAATTCAGTTTTACAGCCCCTCTTGCAAACAAGGGGGTTATAAGCTCAGTTCTCACTCCTTTTATTTCCCTTTTCTTTGGGCCTGGGCAATTTGCTCTTGATCACAAAGGTCAGGGTAAAGTAAGCACAACAATCAGACAAACTGCTTTCTGCTTTGAAACACTTGTGTGGCTCCAATGGAACCTGATGCTCAGCCCTTGCCCAGCCAATGCCATGTGTTTTTGCTCCAGCAGTGACTCCACATGAACCCGTGGGTCATAGCACCACAACGGGCATGTCACAACAGACCCCATGAGTGGCTGTTTGCAGCTCACATCCACAAGGTTGTGCACACTGCTGCATGTCACCTCAAAAACCAAACCATCTTGACCGCCATCCCTGTGACAAGCGTCTGACCCTGCCGAGCCCCATCTGGAAAAGGGGGTTGGTTTATTTCTGCCAGGATGCCCCAACTGGCTCCCAGTGGTTAAGGGGTTAAGTGCTGCAGCTTGTCCCCACATTGATGAATGACACCATGCTGGAGAAAGAGAGCTCATCCCTACTGCCCGACATGGGTGTTCATGCCACTGGGGTTTTGCTCTGATGTGCTGGTCTCCATCAATCCCTGCCCTGCCTCCACGTGTTGAATGTTTCTGAAGTTTATCCTGCTCCCAAAGGGGAGGAAAATGGGAATCTTGCAGAATTTGTCAGAAAAGAAAGAAAGACATTTGCTAACCTGATCAGGGCATGAAAGGCAGAAGTGAAGACTTCATATTTGGTTGAGAATTGGACAGCAATATAGGGACTGGTTGTCAAAGGAAGAGACAAGAGAGGAAGATGAAAAGGGAAAATCATCTTCTCCAAGTGCTTTTACTTAGTAAAAACCCTGCACTGGATGCAAGCTCTTTCTATAGCTGTGACATTTCTTAGAGTAGTGTGTGAGCACCTCACCTTAACCCTCCAATATCTGCTGAAATAAAGCAGGTACAGTTATTGCCTCTGTGTTTGGGTCCAAGCCATGTCCATCGATACCACTCTAACCTTCTCCCAGAAAGTGCAATTTTTACCATGGAAATCTTCTGACCACATAAAAACCATCAGACCTAAAACGTTCATCACAGATCTTTATGGGAGCTGTGGTTTTCTCCAGGGGTTCCACTTTCTGCAGGGCTGGGAGGTGCAGCCAGACTGCACTGTAGGAACCGCTTGCTACCAAAAAGGAGGCATCAGGATGGGCAACCAAGTGGCAAAACCAAACCAAGCTGGGAAAAACAAACGCTGCCACTTCCAGCTGCAATATTTTCAGATCCAGTTTGACACTGAAAATGTTTTGTTTTCATCAAAGGTTTCTGCAAAAGAAAAACCACTCTCAGTCAAGGGCTCATTGTTTCCTTCCTCCTTTCCGCTGAGTGATGATAGATCTCGCAGCAGCTCTCAGCATAGGTGGAGTAGAACCACATAAATACAACTCAGCTGATTTCTTCCCATGGAATACCACCAACCCTTGTCTATTCTGCAATGTGGGCAGCTGGGTCAGAGATGGAGGGGAACACTAAACAACACAGGAAGCACTTGCCAGCATTGCTAGAGAAGCTCCTGGGAACCCCCAAGAGCAGGGTTCCTTGCAGTGCTGTGGGCAGTGTGCTGAGTTCATGTAGACCCCAGAGGAGATAAAGGCCAAAGAGATGAAGAGAAAACAAAGAGAGGTGGAATAGCTGCCATAGGGCATGCTGCATCCATGGCAAAGCCATGCTCTCCATCCCTTCACACCTTGTCTGGAGATACCAGAATAAGTCAAAGATGGGCTGCAACCTCTCGCTTCCATAGTTGGTGCCTCCTTTTCCATCTACCTACTCCATGATAGCTGGAAAGAGTACAACAGACTTCAGTATGTGTATTTTTTAAAGCCATCCAGATAGAAGTAAAGATTGCACCACCTCTCCACCTGAGTGACTTACAGCAGGAAGATGCATCTCTGAATGGAAATGGCATGGTTTGGTCTCATTCTTGCACCACATCTTAAACTTCTTGGGTAAAAAATAAACAATTGCCTTTGGGTTCTCTCACCAATGGATTGTGTGTGGTTCTGAAGCCTCCGCACGGCTCCTTCCTTAGTTGTTAGCAATTTCTCAGCATCCTTTTGGATGCAGCGCAGCTTGATTCTACCGTACAACATCACGTGGCCTTGATCTCTTGGACACCATCAAGCTCATGAGCTGCCATTTATGACACACTGGCAGGGACATTGTCCAGGTTGCCCTGAGGATCTTCATGGGGCTGCCACAGGCGCCAGCCACTGTTAGACCAGCTGAGATTTGTCTACACATCTCCGCTCCCTAGGTAGTCATCTGCTAAAAAAGCTCATTTAGGCCACAGAGTGAAAGCTGAGAGGAGAAACGGTTGCTGTCTATAAATACACTGGGGCAAGCACCAGGGAGGCAGTTGAGCTATTGAAGCTAAAAGACAATGTTGGCACAGGAACAAACGGGGATGAAGAGGCCAGGAATAAATTAAACAAGAAATTAGAGAGAGAAGACAACCCTCTGAGAAGCTCTTGCCTGGAACAGCTTTCCAATAAGGACTACAAGGCACAGAGCGCTTTTCAGTCAGATGGATCTGGCTAAATCAATGAAGATGTGGGGTGGCTGTGTGTCACTGCTGACTGAAACACAAAGGGTCACAGCGTGCATCCGAGACATCCTTCCTAGTCCCACATCCTACATTCTTATGAATGAGTACCGCTATGCTAGATACACAGGCAAATACAGAGGTACAGCTATAAATGTTAGATTTGACCTAAGATGCCCCCATGTCCCATCAAAGTGTCTATGTCTGGAAATGTAGCGAGGAGAAAAAAAGCCCACTATAACTTCTTCCTTAGTTTGACCATTTTTGTTACCTATTTCCTTACCTATTTTGTGCTGGCACCCACCAGGACTCTACTGCAAACCATGGTCCCTGCTCCCCAGACTTAGCACAGGCCTTCTTCAAAGTGCAAGTAAAATTGGGATTCACAAGGAAGGGGTAGAACAAGACTGCTCATCCTGTAGAAAGAGTCATGGAAACGGCCTGACCCTCCAGAAGACCAGATGGAGAAAAACAGTAAGACTTACCTGCATCCACTGAGATATAACACATCCTGCCAGGCATGGCTGCCACCACTATATCACAGCCCCAGCTCTCCTCAGCCAAAGATGGAAGTGAAACAAAACCTTAATGTGGAATAGGGAGCTCCTTCCCTTTGTATTGAGAGTGGAAGGAAAGCCACAGCGCAGCCCTGGCACAGAGCAGCACCAGGCATGCCATGGGGCTGGCATCCCTTTCAGCCTTGCCCCATCTCACCCTCAGCATACATATTGCTAGCCAAAAGGGTTCAACCCCCTGAAACATTGCTACTGCACCCAGGGTCTGATACTTCCCTTCAACAGGAAGAGCACACTGGCATCCTCAGGGCTTTAATCAGGTTTATGAGGTCCATCCTGCATAGCCAGAGTCTCCCTTGGTGCCACTCCTGCTGCAGTGCTCCCCAAGGAGCGTTTTCACCACACATGCTGCAAAAACAAGGGTGGGCAAGCAGAAATAGCTGCAGATCACTGCCTTATCCATGTATCCAAACTGGGACTTACAGCAGCTGAAAGGTTTCCCAAAGGGCTCTGAACACTTCCCACCAGCCCTCAGTACTAGCACAAGACTAAGTAATAACATCTACCAGAGGGAAATTGTAGGTACTCCACAACACATATTCATTATCCAATGTTTTTCCCCTCTTTATGCCATGAGAAAGCTCTGGTTTAGCAGCTGGAGATGTGCCAAAAGCCAGCCGCTATTATAAGGTCTCACTTCTGAAAAGACAGCAGCAGTAGATTTGTGCTTCAATATGTACAATGCATAAACATGCATGATCTATGGGTACCCTGACATGCCCAAGGTATCTAAACTATACCCAGATGCTGTAACTCAGATTCATTCTGCAAACACTTCTTCTCCGCATTCCCTTTCACATCTATTTTACTCAAGCTGCATTATCCCAGTCATCCCAAATGAGAGCCAATAAACCCTTCCTACCACACCCCATATCATATGTTCCCTATATACTTAACAGACAAAGCTCACTAGGGGTGTTTTAATAAGATTTGGGTTTTTTAAAGTACATCTTAGAAATCCAATCAGGGCAGATGGGTAAGCAAAAGGTCTACTTACTGAACTTATAATTCATATATAACTCTCAGTTCCTCCATACATTTAGGTTCAATCTTGGGAATGCTGTTACCAAGCATAGCACTCATTATATATATATTATTCCAATAAAAATAAGGGGCTGTTCTCACAGACACAGAATCATCCTACATAAAACCCCACAAGCTCTTCTTCTGACTCACTGTCTTCAAGTCTATTTAGGATCTTTCTGGCCATCAGAGACTCTGAAAATGTGAGCAATTATAGCAGCTTTAAGAGATGCTGGGTGGGGGAACCATCAGGAGAGAAGCTGCTTCACGTAACTCTCCTCATTCCCAGAGAGCCGTGAAAGGCTCCTCCACACCTAGAAGTGTATCTGGAGGAAAACAACCCAATTTAATCCACTTTAACAGCAGAGAGAAATGCATTATTGTAGCTGAGCAATAATGAACCACGGTTGTATTACAAGCCCATGTACTGGAAGCTTAATATTGACTCCAAAATCATTTCCACCTCACACGCACTAGGTTTGCAGACCTCAAGAGCATGCTCCCACTCCTCCTGAGGAAGATGAAGGCAGGGACGCTGGGAAGTCCTCTCTGCATTGCCCAAAGACATTGTCCCCCTCACCATGTGCCTTGAAGGAGCCCAGGAGCTAACCCCACACTTGTGAATTGAGACCATCTTCCCATTCCAGCACACAGCTCTTGCACGTTTCAGTTTCAGAATGAAACAGTGTTAAAGAGGCCTTGGGGAAATGAAACAAAAATGGCGTTTTATTTCTCTTCTCTTTTCCTTGTTTTCTATCCATCACTTCTCCTCAAGCCCTCAAGTCCCAGGACATCCTGGCTGACACGATCCAGAGCTGGCCCCTTCAGGCCCTAAATGAAGTCACAGCTTCCAGGCGGAAAGTTCACTGAAAGGGCCATAGGAGGGATTTGTCCTTCCTAAGAAGGATGGGAAGTTCCAAGAGGGATCTGGATGCTGGTTGCAATGGTGGAAACTCAATCCCTCAAGGACCAGAACCCATGAATGTCTTCTTCTTGTGCCTGTATTGATGGTGTTTTAACACGGTAAAACTTAACTGGAAAGCGCTCACAATAGCAACAAGAATAAATGAGCCATGACATTTCATTCCAGCTGTGGCAGATGGGAAATTCACAGATGGGAACTCACGAAACCTATGAACTCCCTGCAGCCCCCTCCTGTCTCCAAATTCATCTGAAACACACGTTTTTCAGTTCCCTGTTATAACACAGGAACAGCCTCCCCTTACTCACCAGGGAGCCACAAGAACATGAGGTGCTTAAATATTCTTGGAATCACAGAATGGTTTGGGTTGGAAAGGACCTTAAGATCATCCAGTTCCAACCCCCTGCCATTGGTAGGGACGTCTCACACTAAACCATGTCACCCAAGGCTCTGTCCAACCTGGCCTTGAACACTGCCATGTATTCTTGCATGGGAACATCTCCTATGTACCAAAAAAGCCTCCCCTCCCTCCATACCCTTCCATAGGGAACAACAAGCCCCAGCTCAGCCAAAGTAACAGCCTCAAGGAGGGGGAAAGGAGGTGATCCCTTCCTGCTCGTTGTAACCTATAAGGGCATAGGAGGGGTGCAGGCTGCAGCTAAATTTACTTCTATTTCTGCAGACATTTCTCCTCTTTATGTGTCACTTTGCTGTCACTGTGAAGGGACCTCAGTAGATACATCTGCTGTGTCTTCAAGCATAACTCTTGGGACCTATGTGAAGACCCAAATTCCCTCAATTTCCTTGCTTTGTTTATCTTTTAGATGCAGTGAGAAAAAGTGATGCACCTTGAAACCAAATGAGAGCAAATTAGCCCGTTTCATCCCCACTCAAAGCAAGCAGGAACACACAGTCTGGAAGTCATCATCGCCTTATAAAAGTGGCCACTTAGTCTGAGGTCAGAGTTGCTTCATACATAAAGCTTGGCACAGCTTTCATCCCAACTTTCCTATATGAAACCTTAGGCTTAACACTTCTTTTTTTCCCTGCAAAATTTGCTTTTGAGTGTTCAACTATTTTCCTGCCTCATACTGAGGTATGAAAAGCACAGATTTCAGTTAAAAATGAATCATTGAGGTCAGAAAGTTTCTATAGACCTCACAGACTCAATAAACTTAAGTGATTTAAGGCTACACCCCTAGGATTCCTTTTGGGCCAGTTTGAACTGCATCAGGAACTTGGTTGACCACCGTTGAGCTCCCAGTGGAGACGGTCACTTGGGGAGATAATTCACAATTTGAGATTCATTTCAAGGTGGTGGCTATGACAGAAGCATCTGTTGTGTTGCATGGGCTGTTGAGACAAAGAGTGTTGCAGCAACAGAGCACTGCCTGCCATCCACATGATGAAGCAGTGGAAGAAGGGAGGAGGGGTCCTTCCACTGGCCACGCTCCTTGGGCTCTGGTCATAGAATCATAGAATTGTTTGGGTCAGAAAGGACCTTAAGATCATCCAGTTCCAACCCCCCTGCCATGGGCAGGGATGCCTCACGCTAGACCATGACACCCAAGGCTCTGTCCAACCTGGCCTTGAACACTGCCAGGGATGGAGCATTCACAACTTCCCTGGGCAACCCATTGCAGTGCCTCACCACCCTCACAGGAAAGAACTTCTTCGTTATATCTAACCTGAACTTCCCCTGTTTAAGTTTGAACCCATCACCCCTTGTCCTACCGCTACAGTCCCTAAAGAGTCCCTCTTCAGCATCCCTATAGTCCCCCTTCAGATACTGGAAGGCTGCTATGAGGTCTCCACGCAGTCTTCTCTTCCCCAGACTGAACAACCCCAACTTCCTCAGCCTGTCTTCATAAGGAAGCCCCTGATCGCCCTCATGGCCTCCTCTGGACTTGTTCCAACAGTTCCATGTCCTTTTTATGTTGAGGACACCAGAACTGCACACAATACTCCAAGCGGGGGCTCAGGAGAGCAGAGTACAGGGGCAGGATCACCTCCTTCAACCTGCTGGTCACACTCCTTTCTACCCTCACTCAGAGACTGGCTGCCCATGCCGTGCTCACATTGCTCCATTCCAAAGCACCATCTTCACAAACCTTTCACCATTTCCCTCTCAACCCTCTTCCTCTGCCTGCTCTATGGTGGTTTCCCATGTTGGGATGCAGAGGGACACTCGCCCCAGCCACCTGGGAGCCAGCAGCCACTGAGGATGCCAGGGCTGTGGTTTCCAGCACAACAGAAATAACATCAAGGCTATCACCCTATTTCAGGATGGTTCCCTCATGCAGGGCTACCCGGCCAAACTATTCCAGGCTGCTACTGTACTGGCTGATGGACACTGCCTGCGTGTGCCCCGCATACTGTACATTCCCTTGTAAGGGCTTGCCCCATTCCCTGCTATGCTCTGAGTTGTCATCTGGCTGTTTGCCCCACACCTGCTGATGGAAAGGTCCCTTCAACACCCACTATTGAAAACCTGCTGCTAAAGCTCTCCTGGGAGCTCCCTGGCAGGCTACAATGGCTTCAAATCAAAGGAGGTGCTCCCAGGGCAGAGCTGAGATGGTTCATCACGGTGCAGAGTCATGGTGCTCTGGTCATGTAGCAATGTGCTTCTTTCTTACTAGGAAACCGGTTTAAAATCCAATCCTGCCTACTAGATCCTCTGCAGTCAGCTAGGGCATGGGAGGAAGGAGGGGTACATGGACCTTGTTGCTCTCTACAACGGCCTGACAGGAGGTTGTAATGAGATGGGGTCAGTCTTTGCTCCCAAGTAACAAGGGATGGGACAAGAGGAAACGGCCTCAAGCTGCACCAGGGCAGGTTTAGATGGAGCTGAGGAACAATTCCTGCCCCAGAGGGTGCTCAGGCATTGGAACAGGCTGCCCAGGGCAGGGCTGCAGTCACTGTCCCTGTGAGTGTTCACACACTGTGGAGACGAGGCCTCAGTGCCATGGGTTAGTGGTGGCCTTGGCAGTGCTGAGGAATGGTTGGACTGGATGAGCTTAAAGGTCTTTTTCACCCTAGTTGATTCTATGAGAGCTGGGTCCAACACAGGATCCCCAGTTCAGGTCTACATCAGAGATCCTGGAGTTGCAGCTTCCCTCAGGTTTTATCATCACTGACATCATTTATAACAGAAACCCAAACTTCTACAAGGTTCACAGAGGAGCTGCAATCATCACTCGGGAAAAGCATGAGAAAGGCTGTGCTGGGGTAACACCTTGTGGCATGGGATTCTGGGCCACCACGAGGTCTGCAGGGTTGGGTAGTATTAATGAGGCAACAAGCAGAAGAGAAATAAGTAAAAGCCAGTGGATTAGGGGCTTTCCAAAACATTTCACATCCCAACCCACAGCCGTATCACGCTCATAGCTGAGGAGCTGACAATGTGAGTGACACCTAAGCATGAGATGCTTGCACCTAAGGAGCACCATTCACTGCAGAACTTCCTTCCCAGTCCCCATCTGTGGGGGTAAGTCAATCAGGATAGCTAAGCTTTCAAAGCCAACAGAAGCCCTGTGGCTTTTTGGCAGTGATGTGTCCCTGCTGTCTCCGCGGCGCTGCTTCCAAACATGCACAACCTGCAGTCGAAAGCACCCCTCAGCACCAGGCACCTTCACCAGTTCACCCAGCCAAGCCACCCCACTGCCCCATCACCCCACATTGAGCTGAACCACTGTGAAATCTGGAAGCCATTCCCTTGACCCATCAGATAAGGCTGCTGCAGGAGCCAATTCCTCAGCAACAGCTCCTGGCCTGCAGCTGAAGCAATTCCTGCAGTAGCCCAGCCTGATAAAGCTGCTGCTAGATTCCTCCCTTTTTGGCTGAAGGTTTAATTCGAGCTCTAGCATCCCACTGTGCACTCCCCCAGACTTCCAAACCGTTCTTCTCTAAACAGCCTTCCCGTCTCGCGCTGCCAGGCTTTGCACATCTGGAGTCCAGACTTCGCTGTCACTGACCCAGCACTCACCATGGCAATCCTCCTCCAGCTCGGAATTAAACACATACAGTCATCCCGATCCCAGCACAACCCTTCTGCCAGGTGGTGTCAGCATCCCGACGGCTCCAGGTCCAACAGCTCACGTTTGCTTTAAAACGAAACAGCCCCAGCTCATGGCTCCCACGCTGAACGCCTAGGAACCCCACAAAGCCTATGCTGTGTCCTTAGGAATCACTACAGCCTCTGCATCTCTGTCAGTCTGAGGGTGAAATCAGGGAAAATCTATTATTGAGCTTCTTATTCCTCCCTAAAGTGGAAAAGCACTGAAATAGCCCTTGGAAATGCACACAGCTATCAGTAGTCAAGGGTTAAGTCCTGAGCAGTGGGAATCCTCTGCAGTACAACAGGCTGGTGGGTGTCATTTCTGTCCCCCACCATGTAAGCCCATGGAGTACTTGGAGGCATGGAGCAGTTAGGATCAGGCCACAAAGTCCAACAACCACCTTCTCCTCTGCTTTATTTATTGCTGAGAAAGTTACCCTGTGCCATCCCTGCCTTGTGCAGGGTGTTTTCTGCCTGTGTGTCACCCTGTTAGAGCCACCACATAGACCTCTTGCAGCCGTAGAGCCCTATAATGGCACAGGACCACAGGAAGAAAAGATCCACATTATACAGCTGCCTTGCTCCAACAGAAAACCCTTCCCCTGCTCCATATTCTATTGTGCAGTTTTGTATTTGCCTGCAGCTTCTGGTGACTTTCAGGATATCACTGGAAGCATCCAGGAGAATAAACCTCTGGCAAATAAAACCCCAAAATGAATCCCTTTGCTGGTGGAGCTTGTCCCCATCCTGACCATTCAGCTTACTCAAGCAAAACACTTCTCCAGGTGCAGTTTCTTCTGCTCCTGATTGAGGAGAGCATCCTCATCTTCTTCATCTTCTGCTCTGAATCATCACTTGTAAACCAGCAGTAATGCTGCCCACAAGGAGGAGTCTGAAGGATAGACTGGACAGATGCGCTGCCTTCAGAAGAGAGCAAGTAATGCAATACCCAACAGCAACAGGCTCTCTGAGAGGAGTGAGACTGCTATCTAGCAGCCCTTAGAGGAAAGGTTCAGGACCAGCTACTGTCAGCTTGATACTATGAAGTAAAAGAGAGAAGCACAGAGAGATCTGAATCCCTCCTTCAAAACCTCCTTGCAGCATCACCTAACCTGACCCTTGCTGTGTGTAAAACACAATCATTTTTGCTCAAGACTTGAATGCTAAGGTCTCACCCACCACTGGACACTGTGATGGCTGGCAGGACCATGTCCTGTGCATGTGTCTCTCCTCTTTAGCAAGAGCCCAGAGTAACTCAGTGCATCTGGTGCTGACAAAATGGGCTTTAGCATTGGAGAGCTCTTGGGTGCCAGAATGACAGCGCTGAAGAATGAGATCTGCTGCTGCTGCTGGAACGGGCGCTTGTTCAACACTGAGTCAGGAGAGGAAAATGCCACTTACTGAACCTCCAGTACTTGTTTCTCAACAACCCAAAGCTCTTGGAGGTCTCCCATCTAAATGCTAACCAGGCCTGTTGCTGTGCGGCTTTAGAGACCTCACAAGAACAGGCACAGTATAAGGAGAACACTGCTGTACTGGGGGAAAACCAGTCAATTTATAGAAAGACCCTCCCGGATCTTTAGTGGGCTAGCATTGAATGTTCTGTCTGAGCTCTCCTGCTTTGTGTTTCATCTGTCAGTGGGTCAGTGCATCAAACATGTGTGAGCATTGATGTCTGAGTGTGGTGCTTTGAGACAGGGGGTCCATGACCAGCAGGGAAACAAAAGGGAAGGGGAGGAGGTGGCTAGTCAAAGAAATGAGATATTGTTACCTCCAAGCACATTTTAGGGTGGTAGTTTTCTGCTGGCATCACCTCCCAAGGTCTCTGTCTGAAACCTGCTCTGAGTGTGCTTGTTCAGGTAAAAACCTATGGTCAGAATATGGGATTTCATCTGTGGGTCGTGTCGTGTCATGTGTGTCGTGTCGTCCCCCCCCAACTCACTCAAATTGTGCCAAAGAGAACTCCTCCTTAAGAGCTGTTCAAGGATCAGCACCGTGCAGGGATCTCTTGAACCCACCCCATCCTCCCAAAGACCCACAGCAAGCTCAGGTTTTATGAGCGGGGGAAACGGGAGACTGAGCCTTGATCCTGCCTTGATCCAAAGCAGCCTGGCCTCATCGCCTCATCCAGCAAAGCCCTTCAGCATGCGGCTGAACTGGCCCGGGATCGCTGGCTGAAGGGCTCTGGAGAAGGGAAAACAGCGCTTGGGGTGCGCCGTGCATCTGTCTGCCAGTGCCCTCTGCCGGGCAGCGCGGCGGCCTCGGGACCCGGGACATGAGCGGGGCGAGGCGGCGATGCTGAGGATGCAAACCCGCACCCATTCAAGGCCGGCTTGGAGCAAGCTGCTCTAGTGGAAGGTGTCCCTGCCCATGGCAGGGGGTGGAACTGGGTGGGCTTTAAGGTCCCTTCCAACACAAACCGTGCTGTGAAATCTTAGCTCCCTCCCGTACCATGCAGAGAAGATGAAACCCAAAACAGAGCAGCAAGCAACGCAGATACACCAACGCATGAGAGCCCACCTAACCCATGCAGATGCCTACAACATCCATAAAGTATAAACACACTGGCCAGTGCAAGATTAACATTAACTTGTCCTGAACCACAGTATAAGCCTGCTAAAGTAGTGTATCTGCAAGAGCATGCGGGTGCTTTCTAACACTGATGGCACAGCCAGACACAACGTTGCATTTGTATGTCAGAGCTGTGATCACCAAGGGGGCAAACACAGATGATGTAGGCACATTTAGGAGGCAGCCCAGCAACAAAATGCACCAGAGTGAGGCCAAGATAAACATAAGAGGATGCAGAAAGGCAGAGCATCCCCTCAGTACAGCAGGAGGATGGCTGGCAAGACAAAGAAAACAAAGTAAGGGTATCAGGAGCAGTGGAACACACCACCACCAACCTTCCTCCTTTTGGGATTGGACAGTAGTGTAAAAACATCAGGAATTAAATGAGGGAAAACAGAGAGAAAAAGAAGAGAAAAGAAGCCGTTTGGTCCTGACTTGCTCTCTCAAGCTTGGGTCACCTGGAGGCACCAAGGCTGCAGCCACCAGTGCTCACTGCACAGCATTCATTGGTTATTTGCTTTTACAGCTAATATAGAGTCATAGGATAGTTAGAGTTGGAAAGGACCTTAAGGAATCTGGAGACTGAGCCTTGTACACGCAGTGATGCTGGGTAACACTGTGCCAGAACTGGCCATCAGCAAGAAGCCTGTTGCAAATCTGACAAGTTCAGTTCTAGAGTTCAAAGCTGACCTCATGTGCCAGTCTTCTAAATACTCCCATTGCAGCCACCTCCAATTCTGCCATGGACAGGCAGACTGATCCATATGAAACACAGGGCTCTGCTAGGGAAGGACCACAGGCTCTATAGCATTTCACTCCATGCCTGCTTCTTCAGGTACCAAACACCTCCCCTGTCCCCAGGGCAAAGCAGCCAGGTCCCAAGCAGGGAACTGCAGCTGGGAACTGTGTTCTCATCCATTGGTGAGGACAATTTGGTGGCTTTATTTGTGCAGAGGAGCACAGCCAGTGACAGAGGGACAAAATGACACTGTGGCCATCATGTAGTTGTCACTTACCTGCCTTGGCACCTGCACAGGTGCCTTATTCTGCTCCTTGCTCACAAAGGGTTTGGACCCTCACACAACCCCTTCTTAGCCCTGCAATACAGGTTAGGGAGAAGAGGATGAGAATTGTCTCCCAAACGACACAAGGAAATACTTCACCTAACCCCAGCATCCAGCCTGCGCTGGCTTCTTCACTCAGAGAGCTGAGAGAAGCATGATATTGCTTGCCATCCTTCAGCTAGTCTGCATATACTGCAAAGGGATAGCCACAGCAAAGGAAACATGGATCAGAGCCATGCTTTCTCCAGCACACAGCAATAGGAAGGCACAAGAGGACTTCAAGGAAGATATTTGGGAATATCTCAAACATGAGATGCTCCTCCTAAGCTCTAAGCGCTAGGGAACACCTAAGGCCTGAAAGCACTGTTCAGATCTGCTCCAAAACTTGTTAGCACAATCCCTTACGGGTCTGGACTAGTGCTGTAATCCATACAGAAATCCAACCTCTTTTGAATCTTGCTAAGTGCCGAGAGCTCAGCAATACTCCGCAGCAACACGTTCCAGGGAAGGATTGAGCTTTCCATAAGAAAACCATGTTCCGATGCCCCTTGAATGAGGTGTGTGACATAAAAAAGCAGAGTGCAAGCACATAAAACAGTGGGAGATCCTTCTTTTGGAAAGCACAGCAATAGTTCACTCATCTCAGAAAGGAAACCCTTGATGCTGAGGCCATATCCTCAGCCTGGATATCACCTGCACTTCTCAAACCACATAGCCTTGGAAGCAGTGTCGTTGATAGAGAAGCAAAACCCACCTCTTTTTAGCGCCTCATCCCTTGTTTTCAGCTGGAAGGAAGCTATTTCAATGCTGAGCTCCAGCATCCAAAGGCCACAGAGCTGGGCAGCGAGCAATGGAAAGTCTATGTGAGGGTGTGAAGGAAAAGAAGCGCATTCACACAGGGAAATCTGGCATCAGCAGAAACAAGAAGTGAGACAGAGAAAAGGGTATTCTCTCTTTCTCAAGGGGAAAAAGCATAAGAGCTATCCCAGCAACTTTTATAGCCTAGCCTTGCAGCCAAACCTGGAATCTCCTGGCTGCTGTGACAGGCTTTGTGAGATTCCCCCAATACACGCACTGAAGTAGCCTGTTTCTTACACTCCACTTTGTCCCTTTTGATTTATAGCCCTCAAGCTTTATCTGCTGGAAGAAAAACAGAGCCAACAGCAAGTGAAGTGCTTCAAGGAGAGCACAATTTCAGCAGGGCTGCCTTTTGGAAGGGCTTTGGGTTACACAAGCTGTATAATCACAGCAGCAAGAGCACAAGAGAGCATCCCATCACTTCTGCTATGGAGCAAAAGCGACGTGCAAGACAAGAGAGGGTGAGCGTGGTCCTTCCATTCCCTTCCAGCCCAACCTAGTGATGAGGCTGGCTTGTGTTTCCTGATCCTGACACGATTCCCTGCTCACTGCTAACAAGGAAGCCATCAAACCCATTGGTTCGCTCCGGAAGGATGAAGCTCTTACCTGCAAAGACCCCCAGTTGTAATTTCAAGCGACATCTTTCCAAGCAGAATAGAAAACACCACAGATTGTGCCTACGCATCCCTAAACTCACTCGTGAAACTGAACCTGCAAGAGTCCAAGTGGGAAGCTCTGTGAGCAGCAGGATTAAGCAAGCCTGGATTCCTACCAAGTATCACAGCCAGAGCTGGCTGACAGAAGCAGGGTGGGAAATGACCTACCTTTTTCCTCCCCTACCCAGGCAAGGACTTTTACCTTGTTTATGAACTTGTAATAGCTTTAACAACTCTCCCCATATGTGAAGTTTACGTAGAAGTGGCCATGAGCTACACAGGGGACCAACAGGCAGAGGTCACGTTGTGTAATCCTTGTTTCTTCAGTAAACCAGACGAAAGAAGAAAGAAATATGTGTCACTCAATGCATCAATGACTTGTTCAGGAGCACAGTGAAAGGCAGATGCAGTCTACAGCAGAGGCAACACGCTGAGTGGGACCCACATCCTTCCTTACCTGCCCTGCCTGCTTGAAGGCACATCAGCAAAGAAGCGCTCTCGTTGAAATTGGGACCCAACCTAGATGGTGAAAGCAGAATTTGACCTGCTGAAGATCCATCAGTCTAAAACTCCTCTTAGTGCTCTCCAAATGCAGCTGGAGGTATTCCATGGTTCTCCTATGGGAATCCACTGCTGAACCTGCATCCTCCTGGAGTGATATCTACATGCGTTCACTGGATGAGGAGACTCAGCACCCAGTTGCCTCCTTGTTTCTCTGTAAGAAAACACCTGCACAACCTCTCCCTTTCCAGGGAGCTGGGAACAGAAGGGATGGCCTCAGGCTTTGGGTGATACTGAGGGCTTATGGTTTCAGCTGCTGTCTGACATAGATGGCATGTTACACCTCTGTGATGTTCCTGGTCCTTTCTTTCATGCAGCCCTTTGATGGGATGATGAATTGAGCATTGTTTAGTTCTCACCTAACAGCTAGCCCAGATGGGAAGAAGTCAGAGCCAGAATAAAACCATTCCAGGTGTATTTGCTTCATTCCTGCATTTTACATCAGTATTCCTAGCACCACTGGTTAAGAAATGTATGGGTTTGGCTTACACATTCCCGAGCAGCTTTACACTGGGAAACATCCCCGTCAAAGGAATGTGTTTTGCTTGGAGCTCTGTGTGCTGATGATTGCCAGCTGCTGGATCAAACATCAGGATCTCCTCACAGGTACATCAGGAAGCTGTTGCACTACCAGGTGTGATCACTTTATGTCTATTGTGACCTGCAGAGAGAAAGACAGCAAAGCTCTGATCTGGCAGCGCTGTTTGGAAGAAGAGCAATGGTATTCTCTGTCTGGCCTACGTATGTTCAACAGTCAGTTTAGGGTTCAAAAGGATGAGCCCTCCAAGCAACGTCAGCCAGAGCAAGGGCCTAAAAGAAGTCATTGCATGGCCATAACCCACTGCAGCCATCACCAGCAACTAAACCAGAACAGGGAGGAGACTGAGCTGTCACATGTGGCAGATCAGGGTCAGGCTACATCCCTCTAATACTAGCTAAGGGCAAGAATGTAAGCCAAGAACAAATAATACAGGGTCACACTTGCAAGTCTACCCCAAAGCAAGAGCAGCAGTGGCATGTGTGCAATCCCTTTATAGTCAAGGATTGAGCCGAGGGTCAGAGATAAGCAGAGCTTGGGGAAAAAAAAATCACTGAGTTTTCCTTGCCAGGGATTTAACCAGTTATGGTATTTTTCCTCTTTCTCTCTTCACTGATACAGAGACCAGAAGCCTTGGAGCAGAGAAAAAGCAGATGGCTTTCAAGCACAAGGGAGAGATTCTCCAGGGACATGGCAGAAGTGGCTGCAGTTGATATCAATGGGTGACCCTCATCTTGTTGGCCATCAATCTGCCTCCACCAATGCAAGTTTGTGGCTGCAAAGAACCCACCTCTCACCTCGCTTTCATGGCCAATGTGTGCTGTGTGCAGCCCAAAGCACACCTCCCACGCTCATCTGTGCTGCAGGTTTCACGTAGGAGCTCCTTCAGTTGCCACCATCACCGCAGGTGTGAGCAGCAGCTGAAGCAAGATGCCAGCTGAGAGTGCAATGAGCCATGGAACAAATCCTCCTGGACAGGCTGCAGGCAGGATTTAGCAGGGAAGTGTTTTACAGCGTCAGGGTCCATTGCATCCCTTGGCTCCAGCTGCCTTCTCCAGGTTTCACATGTTATTTACATGAGAGGAGAGAGAAACCAAAGGGAAGTGCAGGGAGCAGGTTCCCTGCAGGTTTTGAGCATCCCCTTTACTTCTGCTTAACACAGAACCTCTTTTGTCCCTAAATCTCCTCTCCTAAGCTGACATTCCCAGTCATCACAGGTTGGAGAGAGCCTTGGGCAACATGGTCTAGTGTGAGGTCCATGGCAGAGGGCTGGAACTGGATGATCTTAAGGTCCTTTCCAACCCAAACTGTTCTATGATTCCATGAAGAAAGGTTAATTCAAGCCCCAGTGCTCAAACATTAATGAAAATGCCTCTGCCACTCAATAACAACCTCTGCAAGCTGGAAAACTGCTTTTTCCAGGATTAAAAACTATAAATCAGTGCACAAGATGCTCTAATTTTGGCCACAGTGGAGTTCAACACGTAGCTCCTTCCAAATCAAGGACTTGATACCCTCAGCATCACCCTTTAGCTGACAGGGGAGAATCCATCCCCAGTTTTATGGCTGGGCTTTGCTTTTCCACATCATGCCCTATAGGAAGAGCTGGAAGTGCTTCAGGAGGAAGGGCGAGTAACCGTAATCTCAGCATCACTGTCTAATATCATGCATCAGACTGAAAGGGCAGAGAGGGGCTGGAAAGAACACTCCCTTCCTCCCGCGGGGGCAGCTAAATCCATCCCCTGCCCACAGCGGGATCAGCTGCAGCTGAAACAGTCCTGCCTGGAGCTCATCCAATGCAGCCTTCAGACTTTCCAGTGCTGGAAGACCTCCCAGAACAATCCATGCCAATGCTGCTCTGGTCTCATGTCAGAAAAGCCTTCTTACGGAACCCAAACCTCCCAGGATGCTATTTGTGTCCTTTACATCTTGTCCTTTCCCTGGGATGATGCAGAGAAAAAGGAACCACCCTGTCATTGACCCTTTGCATCATCTTCTCTGGACTAGCTGGTATCTGTTTGCTCAGGTATCCTGGCCAGATGTGCTTTAGGAGGTCTTTTGTCACCCTCCGAGTCTCTTTGGGGGCAGAGAGGACTGGACAGACCTCCAGGAATTAGTCCAGCTCCTTGGGAAATGGAGCAACCCACAAAGTTCATAGCAAAGCTCCCTCTAGAGCTGGAGACTGTTGCCTTTCACAAAGCTCTATGCAAGGTTTATAGAGCACATGCATGTGCTGTTCAGGCTACACAGGTCTGGCTTTTCCTCCAACCCAGAGTTTTCCTTAAAATTGAGCTCCATATTTATGAACACAAAGAGCTCAGACTGAAAGAGACGGTCCCTGCAGAGCAGCTCTTCACAAGGGCATACAGTGACAGGGCAAGGGGGAATGGCTTTAACCTGCCAGAGGGGAGACTGAGATGAGCTCTTAGGAAACAGCTCTTCCCTGTGAGGGTGCTGAGGTGCTGGCACAGGGTGCTCAGAGAAGCTGTGGATCATCACAGCATGGTTTGGGTTGAAGGCACCTTAAAGCAGTGTTCAAGGCCAGGTTGGACACTTTCCACTGGAGCAGCTTGCTCCAAGCCCCTGTGTCCAACCTGGCCTTGAACACTGCCAGGGATGGGGCAGCCACAGCTTCTCTGGGCACCCTGTGCCAGCGCCTCAGCACCCTCACAGGGAAGAGCTTCTGCCTAAGAGCTCATCTCAGTCTCCCCTCTGGCAGGTTAAAGCCATTCCCCTTGGCCTGTCCCTACATCCGCTTGTCCCAAGCCCCTCTCCAGGTTTCCTGCAGCCCCTTTAGGCACTGGAGCTGCTCTAAGGTCTCCCCTTCAGGAGCCTTCTCTTCTCCAGGCTGCCCCAGCCCAGCTCTCTCAGCCTGGCTCCAGAGCAGAGCTGCTCCAGCCCTCCCAGCATCCCCATGGCCTCCTCTGGATTCGCTCCAACAGCTCCAAGTCCCTCTTGTGCTGCTGCCCCGGAGCTGAACGCAGGACTGCAGCATTGGGTTAATCAGCGGTTAAGGATCCTTCCTGGTTTGCTCCTCCAAAGCAGTGCATTGCAGCTGCAGAACAACCCCGCTGCACCTGTGCGCATCCAGCTCAGCAGCACGATTCACACCAAGGCACTAGATGGGGCTGCGCGCCCGCCTCTCACTTCCAGCCCTTCCGCAAACGTGGAATGCTGCCTTGACGCTCAGCTGCATCTCCTGAGAACCGGGAGCCCTCCTTGGCACTGCTGTCATGGACTGCTTCACGGCCGTTCCTTTTATAGCACACCATGAAATTCAGCATCTCTCGGCTGTGAGCCTCCATCGGACACGGGAACGTCTCTTTTGGTACCCAGGTATTTGAAATCACTGGCGTTTCTAATGCAGCATGGGCTGCTACAAGCAATGGCTGAGGCTTTGCAACAGGAGGTTCCAGCCCAAGACACCCCAAAGCATGTCCCCAGGCTGCAGAGCTGCAAACTCCAGATTCACCCAGCAGTGGACAGACCCAAGGACAACTCAGCACTAGTGCTGGTTGGTGACACGAGGAACGGCCCTTATGGGGGGAATCGTAGGCTCTCAGCCTGATGAAAACAGACAGGAGCAGCAGTGACAGGCTTCAGACCTTCATGACCATGCAGAGGAAAACCCCTTCAGGTTTGGGGCTAAGGCATGATCTGTCCCAGTTAACTGCCCCTATAAATAGGAAAGGACCTACTTAGAAACAACCCTAGAGCTCTCCACCAGCCATTAAAACTGACAACACTCTTTCTTTTTGAAGGTCTTCATTAAAAAAGGCATGATGTGAACCACTGGTAACCTGCAAACTTCCTTCCTGGACAGAGCAGCAGAGGGGTCATAACACTGCTCCGGACCCACATCCTGACCTTTTCCTGCAGGTACAGCAATCCCTCAAAAATCACTCTCCTCACCAGGATACCCGCTGTCTGCAGGAGAAAGAAATTGGCCAAAAGCTTTTGCCAAGGTATTTTTTGTGGTCATTGATGTTATGAACACATAACATAGTATGAAGCATTGTATGAGCAGTATGAAAGTCCCAGGTGCACAGTGCCATAGAGGGATAGCCAGGCAGCTGCCATGCTGCTGCAGAGGCATTCCTCAGGCTGCACTTGGCTGTTCAAAGCAGATGTATGTGTAATCCTGCCGTCTCCAGCCCACCACCAAGCTCCTGGTTTCATTCCCCTCCAGGTCTGCTTGTCCCAAACCTCCTCCCCACTTGCTTCAATTCCTAGAGCTACAGAATGACTGTTTTAGCAACAGCAGCAAAGCCAAGCCTGCTGAGAAGGGAGTGCTCATCACTCAGCCTTAGCAAATACAAGCATCCAAGCCTGTATTTCTAGCTCTCCTTTGTCAGAAAGATGGAAAAAAGAGGTTTGTTTTCCTGTGGCTTGCCCATCATATTATTGTTGACCCTTGGCAGCCCCTTCCAACAAGTAGCTACAGCATCCAAGCTGCTTCCAAAGCCAGACTGTGCAACTGGAAGCACATCCTTCCAAGGCCAGGGCTCCTCAGTGCCCATCAGAAGGGAGCAGGACTGGCTGCACTGAACAAGAATCCCAGACTGGTTTGTGTTGGAAGGGACCTTAAAGCTCATCCTGTTCCAACCCCTGCCACGGGCAGGGACCCCTTCCACTAGAGCAGCTTGCTCCAAGCCCCTGTGTCCAACCTGGCCTTGAACACTGCCAGGGATGGGGCAGCCACAGCTTCTCTGGGCACCCTGTGCCAGCGCCTCAGCACCCTCACAGGGAAGAGCTTCTGCCTAAGAGCTCATCTCAGTCTCCCCTCTGGCAGGTTAAAGCCATTCCCCTTGGCCTGTCCCTACAGGCCCTTGTCCAAAGCCCCTCTCCACGTTTCCTGCAGCCCCTTTAGGCACTGGAGCTGCTCTAAGGTTTCCCCTTCAGGAGCCTTCTCTTCTCCAGGCTGACCCAGCCCAGCTCTCTCAGCCTGGCTCCAGAGCAGAGCTGCTCCAGCCCTTGCAGTATCTCCATGGCCTCATCAGGACTCGCTCCAACAACTCCATGTCCCTCTTGTGCTGCTGCCCCAGAGTTGGATGCAGCACTGCAGGTGGGAGTGGAGTAGAGGGGAAGGATCTCCTCCCTTGACTTGCTGGCCATGTTCCTTTTGGTGCAGCCCAGGATGTGGCTGGCTTTCTCGGCTGCAAGTGCACATTGCTTGGTCACGTTGAGCTTTGTTCTCCTAAAAAGAGAGGCTTTGTACTGACACCTCATGACACAAAGACAGCTTTATTCTCCTCAAAGGCATGTGGAGGAGCTTGGAAACAAGTTGGTTTTGGCTCAGGGACAGGAGAGGCAAGGCTGTGAAAATGAATGATCAGGGATATGACCCCAAAGGGAGGTAAACCACCTACATTCAGCCTTGCTGAAGCCTCCAAGCCTGAGCAGCTCTAATTCCAGTTCACAGGGTGGAGATTGGAAGTGTTGGCAGGTATGAGAACTGAATCTTTCAATCAAGATTCAGCCACAGGGGGGTTTTGTTACACCAAAAGAGGTGATGCACAAGTGCTCGGGCAAGAAGAAAAGGGTAAATCAACCGTAACGGGCAGGTAGGTGGAGGTGAACAAAGCCTATGGGTCCTGCCTCTCCACACCCCCCCTGAAAATCCAGTCCTGAGGATTCCTGGTTTGCTTTTCAACATAACCTATACAACTTGTCATAACACAGTTGACTTAATGCCACCTGGACTGTCAGAGCTTCCCCTGATCATGTCAGGACCAGCTGATGAAGAACACACACCAGGTCCCCACCAAAAGACCTCGCCATGCTTCAGACCCTGCTCACAGCGTTGTTTTAGGGAAAATAAACCAGGATGGGGCAGAGAACGCAGGGCACTCTGCTTCTAGCAAGTGCCTCTGAAAGGTGATTACACAATGTGTGAGCAAGCCCCTTGGGGACTTGATGAACGGGTCACCTCCCTTCTGACACCTGATGAGACATGGGCAAGGCTGATGCTGAACCCCTCAAACCTGTTGCGACCAGGATGTGTTCATAGACATAAACTTCTCGAGCTTCGAGAACTTCCAGGTCAAGACCTTCACTACTGCAAGAAGGTAAATGTTTGGACTGAAGTAGCTGCAGAGCAACAGGGCTGCATTTCACAGCTGGGCTTGGCTGTCCCTCTTCAAACCATTTCATCCTGCTTGGATCTGGTCAAAAGTGACTTCAGGTAATGGTTTCTTCAACAGTGCCTAGGCTTTTCAGCAGCACCATTTTCAAATATCACAGACTGGTTTGTGTAGGAAGGGAGCTTAAAGCTCATTCAGTTCCAACCCCCTGGATTTATGTCATAATAAAAGAGCTATGTGGAATACCATCACATACAAAGTTCGGAAAGGCAAGAGCCTTTCCAGACAACAGAAATTTCAGAGGGCAAGATCCCAGAGTTAGTAAAATCCATTTGATATTTCAAGTATCAAACCTTGCTGCTGGCAGGCTGGAGGCAGGAAGTCACAGCATCACATTGGTGTTAGTCTTAAGAGAGATGCAAGAGCTCTTCCTTCATCTGCCCCTTACAGCAAGCACAGAGATCCCACTCCCAGTGTGCAGCTGCCTCCTCTGATCCCCTCCCATCTCCTGCTGTAGATCCAACTGCAGCACGAGAGCTGAAGCTATCAGCACACATCCATCTGCTGAAGAGTCTCAACTGCTTTCTTCAGCATCTCAGCAGACAACCCTATGAGCTCAATGTCTAGCTCCAGTGTCAACTGCTCACAGACTGCAACCACCCTCCTCAGCACCCTCCCATTCTGTCAAGCAGCTCTATGTGTCTTCTCATGCAAGAACAAACAAATCATTACCTGTGGTACTCTTCCAAGGAGGCATCAGTTTGTCTCCAGCCGAAGATAAACCAGCTGGGTGCAGGACTCCTAGAAACACTGCAGAAACAGCACCAAAAAGTTCCACTTGGTAACTCAAAGCTCCCGTTTGTTTGACCAAAACAAACACCCTGTTCATGTCCTCTGCTGTTCCCTATGTGGGTCACACAAACCTGAATACATTGAAAGAAAAAGCTACACAGGTTATCTAAATCTTCAAAACAGTTTCAGAATTGTTTAGTCCTAAGAGAGTTTCTACTTACCCCACCTGAAAGATGAAAGCATAACAGATAATGCAAGTACTTCACCACTCTAAATCCAAGGGAGGACAAAGTTGAAGCTATGTTCTCTGGCAAGGCTTCAGTATCAGAATAGGTCAGACACATATTTAACTACGATAGCTCCTACCAGAGTTACAAAGAGAATTCCTGATGTGGAACACTACTATCACAGCTCCAGATTCTTCGTTGGCTTTTTAAACAAACACCATTAAAGCCTATCAACAAGGGATGATGCAGATTCTTTGCAAAGCATAAGATCTGGGGCACAGCAACACAGAGACACAAACAGCTTCTGTTCATAGATCACCTCCAGCAAGACTGAAGCACAGACCAGATGCTGCTTCCATCACTGGAGGAGACACAGCCTTAAATTTAAGTGCTATAACCCAGTCTCATCTACTTGAAGTCACAATCCTGGAAGCCTATGACACGGCCAGTGTTGACATGGACTTTCTCTTCCAGGCATCAAGAGATGTAACTACACCAATAGGTATTAAAAGGTGTCAATAAGGGAGAAAGAGTTGCCATCAGTCACTAACTCCCCTCTTCCCCAGTGCCTGGGATTGCATAAAGCCTTTCAGTTGGACCAGTAAGACATGTAAAACCCTTAAAGGAGGCAGAACAAATTGCAGGCAGACAACTACAGAAGTAGAAAGTGGTTTCATCAGTTTATTGCTTTTTGCAACCTGAACTTTGCTGCTATTCCACATATGCTCAAGCCTGCACAGACATACTCAATGCAGCACACACCACCACAAAGAACAGTGTTTTATCACGAGCCATAAGACTAGTGGGAAAACAATTCCAATCCTACCTCGACATCATTTGAGGGTTTGACAGTAAATAGAGCATCTCCAAAAAGCTATTGACATTTACATTGATAGATCAACTGATTACTTTTAAGTTACTGGATAAAGCAAACTGGTGAGGGACCAAGTGCTTTGAACACAATTTGGTGCATTCAGGATGCCCCCCAATGCACATGTTCTGGGATCCTCCAAAACTTCAGAACACCAAATGAAACTAAGGTACTTTGCTTCCAGTTTAAATACCAGGAGAAAACAATAAGCACATTTTAATATATTAACTCAAAGACTATCTGTATAAAACTCTTCCCACTTGGAATATTTTTAAATTAAACAATATAATTAATATACTTACAAGAAATAAAATAAGAGCTGAAATTTATTGCTAGTACAAAAACTCATGGTTTTCATGGAGAAGTTAGATTACTATTATTGCTATAAACAGACAGTGCCAGAGACAAGCATTTGTTCCCCATCCACAAGTGGCTTTCAAGGACATGCAGTTACTCAGGACTTAGGAAAGATGAGGTCCCACAACTCTTCAGGGTTACGCTTTATGATCTGATGTTATTTTACTGCCTTTCAGTATAACAGTGAGACTCAGTTTGCTGCTCCTGTGGTCTAACAGTATCATACATTAGATCTTCTCTCCGTGTAATTAAAACCCAAAAGTAAAAAAAAAATCCAACCACCCTCATCTTGCTCTCCCACATTCAGAACTACAATTACATCCATAACTCCACCCATAGCAAAAAAATAAGTGCGAATGTTCACCATGTGGAGAGTCTCTGACAAAGAACAAGGTTTCAAGGCCAAGCTTTGATCAATTTGCTAACAAGCTTTCATTCCCAAAGAAAGCTTTTCACACAGAGATTAACATTACTCAGTGCAAACACAGTCATACCTACTACTCTACTAGTAACAAAAATGAACATCAAAACCTTGCTGACAGATCTGCAGAGTCCAGTTTCTTTGCAATGCACTGATCTCCAGTCACAAGAACATGAATCTATAGCTTTGGGGTTAAGGATGCCGTTTCCAGCAGGTATCTAGCTTGCTGCTAGTTCATACTACTTCCTCAATGTGATTTTGTTCTTAACTTACACTCACCCAATTGTTGACTTAAAAGCTGATACAGGAAAGCAAACAACTCTACTTCTCCCTTCAATTAAACAGTCAACACTAGAACCCCTAAGGGTTATCACCATTGTAAACTATTAAGGTTACAGTATCTGTAATGTATTACTTAAGGATCATACAGTAAACCAGTGGAAATTTTAACCTAGTCATAGATCCTGTTGCTCCTAACTGGAAGGTTCATGGAAAACAGTGTTCTATAGAACCAGCAATTCTCATGTCACTTAAAGAAAAGAAAAAGGGTAGATTTTGTATTAATGCCACTTTAACTGGGCCAGCTGAACTCTGCTGCACATCAAGTAGTTAGAAGCATTTATCTGGGTCTTAAGAAATGGAAATGACAAGTGATCTGGTTCAAGTGAAAGCCTCCTAGTGGCTAAATCCTCATATAGTGCACCCTGGGCCCAAACATGCCTCATGATGAAGCAGGATTCTAACCCAAAACGTTAATGCAATGATTTTAATATAAGTCATGAATGCCAAAGCACCAAAGTACTTACTGTTCAGTTGTTGCCATAACAGTTCCTTTTCCTTCACCTTCAATCCCACATTCCTCCTTCGCATCCCTCCCCCCAAAAAATATTAGTACAAACCCAAATGAATATAAATACTAAAGGAGGAAACACAATGCTCAACCTGCAAGAACTGGGAGACTTGAGAAGCATTCACCTTTCTTTTCATGGCATGCATGAAAAGGAGTCAGACACCAAGAACTGGATCAACAGAGACAGTAGTTCAGTGGAGAAAACCCTCTTGTATGCTGTTAGACGACTCAGGTTTAGCATTGTGCGTACTATATACATCTGAAAACAGAAACCTCTGCTTTTCTTCAGACAACTTAAAACATTACATATTTTAAATGAATATCTTTCAAATCCAAGTCGTATTTACATGGTTATTCACAAAAAATGTGCAAAGTAAAATCTGACAGCAAAAGACATTTAAAAGTCCAACAAAATGACATTAAAAAAAAAGCAGAGATTCCACGTCCAGTTTATACACACTTTAAATACCTAAAGACAGTGAAAAGGTTGCTCCAGCTCCACCTCTGGAAGTTTAACACATCCAAACCACACTGCACTTCAATCACTAGCTGTCTGTGCCACAGAACTCACAATGTATGCCACCAGTGAGGTCTTTGACAACCTTTTCTTTGATCAGTTTCTGCAGGAATTTGGTTTCACTTGTCACATTGTGCATAGTTTGTCTGTTCATGGCAGCCATGCAGAGGTTGTTGTAGTAGTGTAAAGGTGTGCTGGGCTGATCCAGGTCGTAGCCAAATCCTGCTAAGCTCACTTCGTCACATAAATGCGTGGCCAGAACAACTGCTGTGACCCCAATTGTAGGTACATTCTGAAAAGGGGGGAGATAAATGAAGCCTGCTGAATTGAAACATTCACCTTTGCTGGGTTTTGGAAACACTAACGGCTTTGTCTATTCTCTCTCCTCACTTAAAACTGAGATCAGTTGAACAATCCAAACTCAAATCACTTACAACTAAAGAATCAAATAATCAAGTAAAACTAAAAACTTCCGGGTCAAATACTAACACAACTTGAGTATTTGCCTTTAACAAGACTTTTGGCTATGAATACTGACATTATTATGCAGGCAACGTGCCCCATTACTGTGTAGTTAAACCACAAGTGAACCCTCGCTCCAACCACTCAGCTCCCAACATGCAGCTAAACTTGACATTTCCTGATGTACTGCAGTCTTGGGCAACAAGCTCTCTAACAGGATTCTTCAGAGTATCCCACTGAGCAGCCTGTGAAGAAGGCAGGTATACTACAATTCAACTAAAAGATAGCTTTATGCATTAGGTCATTTTAATAACTAAATGTGAGAAGATGCTTTACACATTTGTGCGCTAGCAATACCATTAAATGCTTTCCCATAAGAGGTACAAAGATGATGGTTATTTTCTCACAGTTCAAGAGAACTAGTGACACCCAATTTCTCAAACAAATAATGAGAATAACAAAAATGCAGTGTGTAATTAGACTGGGTGATTCATCACTCCATACTATGGCTAGAGCAAAGGACAGGGAGGATATACCCATGTGGCCAGCCCAGCAGCTGGAAGGCTGCTTTCCGCTGGCCTGGTTTTCATACTCTCTGCAGCTGGGGACACACCTGTCCATAGCTAATTAATGGCTTGATTTAGCAGGGCTGCTCTTAACACATTTAGTGTACATCAAATGCTTGTTTTGAATATTTAACACCAGTCACAATAATGGGTGAGTGAACAAACAGTACTGCAATGAATTTATCATAGACTGACAGAATGGTTTGGGTTGGAAGGGACCTTAAAGCTCATCCAGTTCCAAGCCCCTGCCACGGGCAGGGACACCTTCCACTAGAGCAGCTTGCTCCAAGCCCCTGTGTCCAACCTGGCCTTGAACGCTGTCAGGGATGGGGCGGCCACAGCTTCTCTGGGCACCCTGTGCCAGCGTCTCAGCACCCTCACAGGGAAGAGCTTCTGCCCAAGAGCTCATCTCGGTCTCCCCTCTGGCAGGTTAAAGCCATTCCCCTTGGCCTGTCCCTACAGGCCCTTGTTCAAAGCCCCTCTCCAGGTTTCCTGTAGCCCCTTTAGGCACTGGAGCTTCTCTAAGGTCTCCCCTCCAGGAGCCTTCTCTTCTCCAGGCTGAACCAGCCCAGGTCTCTCAGCCTGGCTCCAGAGCAGAGCTGCTTCAGCCCTTACATCTCCACAGCCCTTCTCTGAGCTCACTCCCACAACTCCACATCCTTCTTGTGTTGGGGACCCCAGAGCTGGACACAGTATTCCACGTGGGGACCCATGAGCACCATGACATTTGACGTCAGCATGCACAGGCATAACGCCTCACCTAAAAAGGTGAGCTGAAATCCTACTTCAATTTCACACAAGAAAACACAACAGTCCTTTGAGAGCACATTAATTTCCTATTACTCGAAATCAGTTCTGAAACTCCCCAGAGAAAACATACTGAAGGAAGAGCCCCAAATGTCTACCAGTTCCTCGTTTTACTTTCTATTTTACAGTTTCCCTCACCTAAAAGGAAGCTTCTTACCTTATCCCAACCCCAGAATTTGGATCGAGGTTCAGGGAACTGTAGAATGTCCAAAGCTGTCTCTTTGATGATGACTGGATTCAGAATCCGAAACTGCTTTGATGCAAAAGGAATTTTCTCAGCAACCTCCTTCCAAAAGAAGAGTCTCACCCACAGAGGCTGAGAGAAAGAAAACACAGTTCAGCAAAGGGAAACTGAGACTGCAGAGTGTCTGGCAGACACAGCACACAAGTGCTAGAATTCATCAGGGATTCAGTTTCTAGCTGAGGTGGTTCAGAAACACCAGTGTACCTCAACTATTAGGTGTTAAACTTCACAAGCGGGCTTCTCTCTCAATCATAGAGCACTTTTTCAATCTGTAGCCAGAAAAACCTAGCTACTGGTTTTCACCTGGCAGAAATGATCTTCCCACAGACCGAAGGAGGTGGAAACCACCCATTTAAATAGTTTCAAAATATGGAACTTCTCTACCAGTTCCTTTGGAATCTCTGCACTTCTTTAAATAGTCAGTGAGAAATAAACAACCTCTTAACTTTGGAACCACAGAGAAATGTGAACTAAGAACTGTGATGCTTCAATCACACATTATGTATGTGTGCATGTATGCCTATTGTAGCAGCAGACTTAGATGGACTGGAATCCAAAAATTTCCTTTCTATTTCAGGCTCTGAAGACTTGTTCAAGTCACTTAAACCAGATGTGAAATGAATCCAACTTTAGTAAGCACTAGATAGGCCTTGTAGCTTGGTGCAAACCACCAACAGCTGCACAAAAGTGTTACTGTCAGCATGGGGCTTCAACATGAATGCTGGTACTACCAGTAACTAGGAGACAGAGCTAAAACCATCACAGTTACACAAAAGATCCTCAGTACACTAAACCAGGAGGTAAGAGATCAGTCAGCTTCTTCACCATTAGAAAACAAACTAAATTCATACAAACATAACAGTGCCAGGTTACATACCAAGGTTTCGTTTTTAACCATTGCCTGAAGCCAGTTGAAATCAACACTTTTAAACAGAACAGCCACAAACAAGCTAGCAGGAGGGTACTCGTGTTCAGAGAGAGGGGCTCCTTCTGGGTAAGTCATCCGGATAGTAGTTTTGTTACCAACGTGATCTGTGTATCCTTGAACTGGTGCATCATTTAACCTAACAACAAAACCACCAGAACAGAGAGAAACTGTATTTAATAAGCATAGGTTACAATCTCATGAGAACATTAGACACTGAAGCAAAGAACTTTTATCTGGCCCAGATAAGAGTGGAGTAGAGTGTTTCCTCAGTATCTCAGTGTTCCTTATCTCGCTCATCCATCCCTGATCTTTGGGAGGATGCCAATCCTATGAATAGATCATCTGGCACAAGTGGAAAACTTCAAGAAGAAAAGCTTGGATTGGAAAGTAAGCAGTGCAAAGTTTAATATCCATTGCCTTGTGCCAACTCAGAGGGGCTTAAAAAGAGGAAGGGAAAGAAAACACACAGGAAGCTGCCTGTGTTATCTTTTTTTACATATATGCACACATGAGTATTACATAAAGACATTTAAATTACCAATGCAGTGTAATGCATCCTGTGGATTTACATCATTCCAGCTAACCTAAAATGTCACATGTAGCACACTGCTGACAAGAACAGCATCATCCAGCTCCATGTGTAGTTCTACAGAACAGCCGAAGTCCCACAAACTTTTCTGTATCAGCAGAAAAGTCACCTTCATGCTGCCAGCTCTAACTTCAGAGAGCAGCAAATGCAAGTTCCCTGCCCCTCCATATGCTGACAGGTTTGTCTGCCTTTGTGTCAGTGCTTTTGACTCACTGTATAGAGCACTCCCCTAAACACAGCAATTAACAGAATCACAGAACAGGTTGGGTTGGAAAGGACCTTAAGATTACCTAGTTTGAACTTCCCTGCCGTGGGCAGGGACACCTCACACTAAACCATGGCACCCAAGGCTCTGTCCAACCTGGCCTTGAACACTGCCAGGGATGGAGCATTCACAACCTCCCTGAGCAACCCATTCCAGTGCCTCACCACCCTCACAGTAAACAACTTCCTCCTTATATCCAATCTAAACTTCCGCTGTTTAGGTTTGAACCCATCACCCCTTGTCCTATCGCTACAGTCCCTGATGAAGAGCCCCTCTGCAGCATCCTTTTAGGCCCCCTTCAGATACTGGGAGCTGCTCCAAGGTCTCCACGCAGCCTTCTCTTCTCCAGGCTGAACAGCCCCAACTTTCTCAGCCTGTCTTCATATGAGAGGTGCTGCAGCCCCAATCATGCTCGTGGCCTCCTTAGTTTACAAAGCAACCTGGGGAAATGCTGGTGTTAAGTTTATCTGTGACTTCACACAATTCAAAATAAAGTTCAAACAGCAGCATTCAGAAGGCACAAATACAGAGCATGTGTTCCTTTCATTCACATGTTAGAGAATATGGGTAATCACAGAAAGCACACACTGATGTTGTAAAGATAAGGAAAGATAAGCATGCTGTACAGTGTGTAAGCAAACTGGACGCTGAAGCACCAATTATTTTTTTACTGTGTTTGAAAAAGCTGTTATAAAATCCTTCAAATAGGCATTCCAACTAACCAAGAGGAAAAGACAGAGGCGAGTCCTAAAGCCTGCCTCTGAAAGCTTGAACATTTGAATGGATAATGCCAGGTTTGTCTACCTTTCTATAATTTCACTGGTTTCCATCTCATTTCTGCCCATGGATGTTTTGCATGTGAAGTCTACAGGCTGAGAAAGTTGGGGCTGTTCAGCCTGGAGAAGAAAAGGCTGCATGGAGACCTCAAAGCAGCTTCCAGTATCTGAAGGAGGCTACAAGGATGCTGGAGAGGGACTCTTCATCAGGGACTGTAGTGATAGGACAAGGGGTGATGGGTTCAAACTGAAACAGAGGAAGTTCAGGTTAGATATAAGGAAGAAGTTCTTTACTGCGAGGGTGGTGACACACTAGCACAGGTTGCCCAAAGAAGTTGTGAATGCTCCATCCTGGGCAGTGCTCAAGGCCAGTTTGAACAGGGCTTTGGTGATATGGTCTAGTGTGAGGCATCCCTGCCCATGGCAAGGGGTTGGAACTGGATGATCTTCAGGTCTTTTCCAACCCAAACTGTTCTAGGATTCTGTAATCACACTGAATTCCTGTCTTGTGAACAGGACAATTTATTTTGCTAATAAAATTCCAACTTCCATCAAATCACAAGTAAATTTCTCAACAGCACTTTCAGGAAGTCTTATAAGCTGCATAAATGTTGATAAATACTTCCCCCCTTAAAACCCAAAGTCTGCTCATAAAATAAAGTTGAAGTAGTTGGAATCTTTAAATGGAAAATACATACCTTATAACAATATCAAACTGATTCAATAAGTGACCCAGCTCTGATCCACGAAGAATTCCACCACTGCCAACAACCACACAACGCTTACAGTGCTTTGACTTCAAATCTTCTGGTAAATCATGCTCAGGTAAGAGTTCAAGGAGATTTTTAAGCTTATCAAAGAACTTGTGGAATCCAAAAGGAGGCTCATATTTAAATAAAGCTTCATCTTCATTTATAGTTTTCTTTACAAAAGGAGATACATCCATGCTGTATTTCTCTGCAAATAACTTCCCCATTTCTTTCTTTACATACGAAGGTCGACATTCCTCCTGCAACGCAGCTCTGGCATATTGTTGTGCTCTCTAGAACAAAACAGACATGGTTTCAGGCAGGAAAGCCAGCTTCAGGAACATACAAAGTCCTCTTAATGCAATCTACCAACAGTTTAGCAAAAGAGGGGTTTCTAAAGAAAGCTTAAAGGAGGAGATAAAAGACATTTTAAAGCACTCACTCAAATGTAGATGCTAACCAGTGCAGGGTGAAAACCTGCAAAGGGAAGTCCCTCCATCCAATCACTTAAATCTGGAAAGGCGGTTTTCTAAAGAATTAATTAGGTTAGTAAGAGTGATAGGTAGAAAGAAGTCATTTGAGAACATCTGTACTGTTACTCACAAAATCAGATGTACCCCTACCCATCTAACTCAGCAAGGCAGCAAGCAGAATTCCACTCCATTGCTCAACTGCATGACCCAAGTTCTGCCTGTGGAAGGATTTTACCAGAGACACATCCACTGGGGAAAAGCTCTGCAGTGCCAGGCTGGACTTGCTTACTAACCAAAATGAAGAAACACTTCTTCCATAAATACTGCTAAAGTAGTATTGCTGTAATGACTAAAACCCAACTTTGAAAGGAATGCGAGGTGGGGGGTGTTTCACATCTTCACTATGACAATAGCAAGGCGCTTGCAGCAAGTGCCCAGAGAAGCTGTGGCTACCCCATCCCTGGCAGTGTTCGAGGCCAGGTTGGATGGGGCTTGGAGCAACCTGCTCTAGTGGAAGGTGACTCTGCCTGCAGCAGGGGGTTGGAACTGGATGAGCTTTAAGCTCCCTTCCTGCCCAAACCATCCTGTGATTCCATGATTCTTTCAAGGACTAGCACCAAAACAAGACTACAGTTCCACACTGCATAAAAAGATTAAGCTGTCAAATGAAACTACACATTTTACCATACCAACGTAACTACTCGTGTAGTTTTTAGAAACCTGTAGTGGCAAGCCAGTATCTGCTGTAAGAAAGAAGGCAAACAGCAAAGGTATTATTTTTATCAGTTAAAATAAAATCTTTTCGTATGCTCTCTTCCCCCAATCAACTCTGATCTTTTCTCCCCTAAAATTAAAAGAAAACATGAGCAAACACAGGACTCCGACTCAAGATTCAAATCTAGTACTAACTCAGTTGTCCATCTGTGCTGTTGAGGAAAGGGAAGTGTGTACGTAGGTGTACCAGAAGGGAAGCTGTGCTTCTTTCTTTTTTAACCAAGATTCTTCTACAGAACTGCCTCTGTCACCCTTATAAAGGTCTCTGCAAGTCTGGCCATGAACACCACACTTCTTCCTGGGCAAAGCATGACTGAGAAACTTTGTGCTGTACACTTCGCAAGTAACACTCAGTGCATCTTTGGAAGAGCCTCATTTTTAAGGCTAACAGTTGCGCCTCCAATCAGCAAAAAGTAATGCCAGTCACTTGACAACTGCAAAGTTGTAATCAGCTTTGTAATCAGCTACTACCTAACTAGATAAAGAGCAATGCTATTTCCTCCTCCTGCACGCAACACAAACACAATGAATCATGAGACAGCAATAAACACAGCCCATGCAGTCTTTAGGTTTGCTTGGCTTAAGGTGTTTGTTGTTTGGAAGCAAGAATATATTATTGTGAAAAGAAATCTGTCAAGGGAGAAGAAAAGGGGAGGCTAAGATGCTCAGAAGGAGAAAAACATGCACTGAAGAAGGTGATGAGACCATCTTAAATCAGGGCTTTTGCTCCAAGTTGTGCCTTGGCATTGAGACATCCGATGACAAAACTAACAACTCTAAGCCAAGGTAAGCGCTGTCATAAAGAGCAAACAGGCTAAGCAGTAAAGGCAAGGAACTGTCATCAACAAATAAGGGAAAGTTTTATTGGTGTCTGTTACACCAGCTTAAAAGCCATACCCAAAACTGTAGCTGAAGTAGCTGCTACCTTAAATAAGTCAATGAACTTAAGAGCCAAACCCTCTGGCACATTTGCCCCACATTCCAAAGACATCTTAGCAACTACAAGGCAAAGCAGGCTGGGGAACTGGCTGAAGTAAAATATACCTTTGGTTTCATGTGTTGGCTTTGGGACTTGAACTTTTCATCTGCATCCATTTTCTAATCTACACTGACACAAAATTATGGTAACATGTTTCGTTTCAAATTCTTAACAGTCACAGTTATCTCCTTTTACCCCTAAAAATCCACTTTCTCAATGCACTTCTGCTGTCACTCCACAAGAATAAAACCCAGAAGTTCTATGGCATGAAATGAATCAGAACCTATTCTCAAGGCCAGGTTGGACAGAGTCTTGGGTGACATGGTCTACTGTGAGGCATCCCTGTTCATGGCACAGGGTTGGAACTGGATGATCTTGACATCCTTTCCAACCTAAACCATTCTATGATTCTGTTTCCCCTTCACAGGATGACTTCAGCATTCTAATTCTCTCTTATAGCACCTGTTAACTCCTTTATTGTCAATTTTAAGTAAAAATAAAAGCAAAAAAAATACCAACCCTTACACGCTCGAGGTCCACATATGGCATTTTTGTTCTGTCACACTCTTCAGGGCCAAAATGTAACTTGAGGATATAAAGGAAACACCCTCCAACCACAAACAGTGCAAGAAGTCTAAAAACAAACAGGAAGGGGCAGGGGTAGGAGAGAAAAGAAACATATAATCTTGTTTTCCAGCAATCCATCAAGTGTTAAATCATCTTTTTTTTACACAAATTTAAGACAGTTGAACATGCATTTTGATTCAAACCAAGACAAACTATTGCTCTATTCACTGCAAGTCTTTATCAACTCTTCAGAGCCACCTGCAGGAAAGTACGAAGATACAGAGATGCTTTGATAAGGAAAACATTACATGTTGTCACTCTGAATTATGCAGTTCTATGCCTGCATCATACACTCTAAATGCATCTCTGATGGGTCAAACAGCTCCTAAAAAGCAACCAAAAGGACCTTCTGGGTACCTTCTTTAAAGGGCCACTCTATTTTGAAACACATACTTTCACATAAGTCAAAAAAAGGATGAGACTTCCAAATTCTTCAAGATTTAAGGTAAATGGGCATCACTCACAAATAAAATGGCCAAAACGCAGAATTTACATACTCGGGTTTAAATTGAGAAGGCCAATTTTATTATTTACACCCCAAAAAAAACATGCAGAAGGAAGAAAAAACCAAGCACAACCAACTGGAAAATTGAGTAATATAGACCATGTTTTTGATCTACTCATTCCTAAAGAATCTCACTGTTGATCTCCAAATATTCCCCTGCCTCATTTCATGTCTAAACCAAGCTGCAAGAATTGCATCATTATTTGCTTAGAGTCGTGGTTGTTACGCTAATATGAAGTTTGAGCTTTAGAATTGATTTCCTTTTCCCATGGCTTCCTAAGGACTGGACGTTTGTTGCACATACAACCTACTGAGTGCTCAGTGCTTCTTGAATACAGGCTTCCAAGATTATTTGTGCTTATAAAAGCTTGTAGCACATGGACTAATAGATGCAATCCTGGGACTCAGTTTGCCTGTGATGCAAACAAGGTGACCAACAAAGCAGCACTGTTCTCACATCTGATTTAACCAGGTCAGATTTAGCACTGACAGGAGGGCTAAACCTTCATTACAGGTTGGGCTGCAAAGATCAGCTGACTGGCAGAAAACAGGGGCTCACAGCAGATGAATAAGGCTGGGTTTCATCCATAGAAGCTCATCAACTATCTCTACATTCAGCTGGGGCTGCACCACTCAGGTGCTCAAAACACCAGTGGATGTAGCAGTTTGGCTTTGAGAGGTTTTGCAGCTCTAAGACCTAAAAATTCACATGGCATAGAGGCATCATGGTAGTGAACTTCTCTGGTTTAAAACATGGTTCTGGATGTGTATTAGCACACACTCAACTCTAATTTGATGTCAAACTATAAACAATGGAGTGAGATTGCACTGATAGGTCAAGGGGGAATGGCTCTAAACTGCCAGAGGGGAGACTAAGATCTCAGGCAGAAGCTCTTCCCTGTGAGGGTGCTGAGGCGCTGGCACAGGGTGCCCAGAGAAGCTGTGGCTGCCCCATCCCTGGCAGTGTTCAAGGCCTGACTGGACAGGGCCCCAGGGAAGGCTGTGTACCTAACTCCCCACTCAGTTCATGTGGCAACCTCATCCCTTGATTTTTACATCCTTTTTGTAACTGCCCAGACAAAGAGGGGAGGAACCGACCTCCACGTTGCTGCCACAATGACACTTACTTGCGAGTACCTTTTAAAAACCAGCTTGGTCTTCTCATCTTCATGTGCAGCCACCTTACACCATTGCACAGGAGGTGAGCAATCACTTTTTAGCTTCACAGAGTTATTGTCACTCAGCATTGCTGTGAAAAGAAATCACTTTTGTTGAACTGGAAAAGCAAGTTGATAGGATATCCAATGACTGTTAACTTCCTGCTTCCCACAGAAGATTCTTAGTTATGGGGTCATTGCTCCTGACCTCCTTGTGATCAAGAACATACTCATTTCAGATGTACTACCAGGATGTGACTCTAAAAATAAATACATACGGCCAGGTATAGTTCTTTGCATTCTTCATAAGCCTTAAGTCTAATAGTTGCAATTCCATCAGTTACTGTCAAACACTTGTTGGATCTTGGTCAAGCACCACTTAGTTTGAGCACTTACTAGACTCCAGACAAGGGATCTATACAGCATACTCTGGGTATTTAGGATCTCTGAGTCAAAGCATCCAAGTACTATGGTTCCCTGCAGGCCTCAAGCATGCTCCCAGCATGCAGAACCTGCACAAACCATCCCATCCTCAAAAGCAGAGCCCATATTTCAAATTAGCTCCCCAGTTTCATCGAATCATGGAGTTATTTGGGTTGGAAAGGACCTTAAGATCAGCCAGTTCCAACCCCCTGCCATGGGCAGAGACGCCTCACACTAGACCATGTCACCCAAGGCTCTGTCCAACCTGGCCTTGAACACAGGCCAAGATGGAGCATTCACCACTTCTTTGGGCAACTTGTGCCAGTGCCTCACCACCCTCACGGTAAAGAACTTCTTCCTTACATCTAACCTGAACTTCCCTTGTTTCAGTTTAAACCCACCACCCCTTGTCCTGTCGCTACAGTCCCTGATGAAGAGTCCCTCTCAAGCATCCTTGTAGAGCCCCTTCAGATACTGGAGGGCTGCTATGAGGTCTAAAGGTTTCACCAAGGTTAAGCAAACCCGTCTCATCATCGGTCTGAATGTACTGCTGACCCCTTTAGCAGCCCCCAAAAACACGGTCAGCAACTTCAACAGCAAGCACCAAAGAGGGTGTGCAGGAAGTTCTGCCTGACACACAGCAGAGGCTGCCAGCAGAAGGCACAGATCCTGTGCAGGGCAGCAGCTCCCTTCCCACAGACACTGTGAATGTGGGAGTGCATAGGACTCCCTCCCAGATGGGCTGCTTAACTGTTTGTGAGCTCCAATGAGTTTTTATCAGCATGCTTCAGTGCTGATTTTGGAAAGGAAAACGCAGGCTGGCATATCAACTTCTCACAGGCTGCTGCCATTAGCTAAAGATGAGGGCAAAGAAGGAAACACCATGCAAAGGCTACCCACGAGCTGCTGATTTTGCTGAGAGGAAGGGATCCAGGCAAGGGTTTTTCCCTGCCTTACCGACCCCCTAAAGCAACACCCCCTTTGATCAGCAAGCCAGGAAGGGTGAAGCCTGATCCTCTGCAGTGGAGGATTTCAGCCCTACTCCTTCCCTTTGATCTCAGGGCTTAACCTTCTCCACTTTCCACTGCAAGTATGTTCACACTTTTCTGTTCTCTTGCCAAGAGCTCTGTCACAAGAACTCTTAAAAGAAGTAGGGCTAAGGGGAGGCTTTTATCTAGCGACGATCTTCTACATTCTCTTTGCTGCTCCAACTCCCTTTTATTTTATATGGCAACATGACCCATTTGAACTAGCCTGTATTAAACACCAGCATGAAGGAGATGATGAGACAGGGGTATCCCTTCCAAATCATATCCAGCCCACTGAAATTCCAGGGGTATCTAATTCAAACACCACCTCAAAGTCAGTCTCTCCTTGCAGTCACACATCATTTCTCAGTAACAAATTTAATATAGTAAAAGGTGAAAAGCCACAAACTGTTATGAGACAGAGTGGGACAAGGAGAGATAAAGATCAACACCATCTTAAATCCTTTGAAGAGCAGAAAATAGGTACAGGATGCTTTGCAAAGTCACCTGCAAGTGATCATACCCCACAAAACAAAGCAGAGCAAAAGAAAAGATAAAAGCCTAATGTTTTTTGCCAGCAGCAAACTTTACCACTTAACTCAAACACAGGTTACTTGGTTATTATGATAGTACTAAGAACTTCAAATTACCCACCTAGCTGTATTTATTACTTGCACAGGCTCCCTGAGCTGTCACAACCTATTTGTAGGCCTTTGTCACAAAACAGCAAGCCCTTAAACATCTTCCAGCAGATCTGAAAGCACTGTACAACCAAGGTCAGTATCATTACACTGGTCTTGGAACAGGGTATACCGAAACCCAAGATCCCTCAGAATGCTAGCAGTTAAGCTGGATAGCAGCTGGATACCAGCTTAACTGGAGCAAATCCAGCCCCAGTTTTCCCCACAACCTGTCAGGACCCAAGCAGCAGGTCACAGGGAACCTATCAAGCTTTACAAATTCATAATTTTCCTCAGAGCAATGCCTCATATTTACTGGCTGCATCTATACCACCAAAACAGCACTGAGGAGCAAACCTGGGTTGTTGACAACATCACAACCCTGATCATCACATTACAAGTTCGCTTTGCTCTCTGTGAAGATCTATAAGAAATCATAGAATGGTTTGGGATGGAAGGGATCTTAAGATCATCTAGGTCCAGCCCCCCTGCTATGGGCAGGGGCACCTTCCACCAGACCAGGTTGCTCCAAGCAAGTCCACACAGCATAAAGGCGTAGGGCTCATCAACGATATTTGTTGCAAGGAACATACCCTCGTGCTAGTTATGGGTCACAGGCTGACCTGCTCTGCCTTGAGGTGTCCAGGTCGCAATCACCTTATATTCCAGATAGGATACACATCCTTCCTGACACACTAAGCAGACAAGACAACCAAGCACCCCTCATTACCGCATTACCTCATTACCCAGTACCTTCATACCAATGCACCTTGAAGGGGATGGGTACCCAAAGAGATTATGTTGGCAGCAGGCAAAGGGAGCAGCCCTGGTTCACGGAGCCTGTCAGCACAGCCATACGTGGCACGCAAAAGCAGTGATTAGAGGATGGTGCAGAGCTGTGGAGCAGAGTGTGAAGATGGCCTGCAGACTACTGGGCTACTCCAAGACTGCTCCACATACTACACAGAGTACACACAGCCCAATCACTGGCTCAGACCAGCACAAACAAGGGGCACTAGGCACTGTCCAGCAGAAGGGAAGGTGATGGAGTAGTAATCTACGGCTGAGCACCCCAAATACCTAAGCTACAACGTACAACAAAACGATCCTATGTAGAGTTCCACAGATCTCTACATACACAGCTGTGGAGAAGTATAAAATGGAACTTTTTTAAGAAAAAATACTGAGTAAAAAGCAGGAAACAAGCTTCGACCATTTGCACTGGGGAACAATTGCAGGCAATAATTCTCTCTCTGGTGAACAACGACGAGGTAACTTGAGCAGAGTCTGTAAGAACCTAAATCAGAACAGATCCAGCACAATAGAGTGGGTCAGCGTCAGTACCAGAGGATCCTGTTACCAGGAAATCATTACAGCAACATACAAAGGGACAGGGTTAGGTAGGGCCATGCTACTGGTGACATCTATGAGGGAACACACACCAGCTTAAGCACACATTTTCCACAAGTTTTATACCCGTAAAGTTTTACGGTTTGAATTACAGGGGTAAGGTTAAAGCATCACTGCCTTTGCTTTGTTCAAAGCAGGTTTTTCTTCCTTTGCACTCACCTACTCCTGGCATCATCCTGCAGCACAAAATGACACAGCCAGACTCCTCTGGTATATAAACTGTCAAAGAGTGCTCTGCAAACAGCACACCCGATTCATTTCTCAGGGCGAGAATGTCCCACTACAGAATTATACGCAGAGAACCTACAAGAGATGCACTTCTCACGAAGCTTTTGAAACAAAGGGAAGGCTGCAAGAGGTCTGAAAGATGGAGAAGGAAGTGAAGAGGTGGAGAGTGGTGAAGACAGAAGGGGATTACCAAGGAATGCGAGATGCAATAAACAAGTGCTATCACAGAGCTTTCCCTGCCTCTGAACAAAATAAATTCCAGTCACCCCCAAACGGTTGATTCACCCATCCTGGATATGCAAACAGAAAAAAACAAATGCAGAGAATTTGATTCATCACCTTGTCACATCCTTCCTGTGTCTAACCCTCGGTACTTGGTGTGCTCAGTGGTTTTAATTGTTCACATAATTGAAATAAGGTCAGGTTGCATTTCACTTGCAACAGTTTACTTCTGTTTACTACAGATGGTTCCTTTCTTGATCAAGTCAATAGATAGATCAAGTCAAAATACACCTGTCCAGCACAGCATTTTACTAAAGTTACTCAGTATTTGATCCCACACTCCTTCCTAAATCGATAAGCACCTTTCACTGGCTGGAATGGTGCTAAAGAGTGCTCAAAAGAGCAAGGTCAGCAGTACCCAGCACTTGAACACCTTTTCCAGAGTCATCCTGAGCATCAAACATAACTCTATGAGTTTATAGAGTGTGAAATACAAAGTCACTCCTCTAAATGAGATAAGAAGGTTTTACTGAGGGACAAAGTCAATAAAGCAAAAGCAACAGCGCTGGGTGCATGACTGTAGCCAGAGGCGCAAGTGATTAGTATTTGTTACACCAAATGCATATTTCGAGTCAGTATAAATAGTTCCCTTCCTAGGCACTAGGTATTCTAAAGCTCTTTTCAGAGCATATAGCTCACACACTTGAGCAGACCAATCTGAGGGTAATTTCCCTTTTTCAATGATTTGCATCATTTCTCTGTTAACTAGTGCATACCCTGACATCCTTTTTCCCCTGTAGAAATCTAGACGATCCATCCACCTATATTCTTTCACCCTCCGGGAGAGCCTGTTCCATCAAATCCTCCCAAATCTTGGTCTGGTATTGTATAACTTCTAAACAGTTATGGGTTAAACCTTCTTTTTGCTCCCCAGGTAAGAAATGAGCAGGGTTTAGGCTTTTGTCCACCATTAATGTTAAATCATCGTTATTAATTAATATCACTTCATACAACTAAAAGGGTTTGTTCAGTGAGGGTCCAGCAAGCCCTCAGTCCCGTTTGTCAGCATGCCTGTTCCCACTTGTCTGCCTGCCCCAACACTCATCCCACGCTCAAACACAGGAGCTGCGCCAGGTCCCCTCCTTTCCCCCTTGGTTTTCCACAGCTGTTCACACTGCTCTGCAGCGGCTGCAGATGCCTGCCTCTGCAACAGCACTTCTGTTTTAACCCCTTCTTAACTCTGCTGTTTGTTGCCAGTGACAGCAATCTCCTCCTCCTTATCAATATCAGATAGGACAGATACAGAGGGTGCGCCTCTGATAAGGCTCTGATACCTGATTTTTCAACCTATCTTCGTGATTACTCTGGGTTTGTTTTGTTTGTTTGATTGATTTTAACTTTAAACATCTTTCCCCAGTATCACAGGCTGAACAACATCTCTCCAGCTTTCTGGTTTTCCCTGTCCTTTTCCAAAGCCAAAATTAAGGGATCTGGCTGAGCTATATTAATTTCATATGCAGTCTGTCAAGCCGGGTGGTTTCTTAAAGTGAAAAACATGTCTGCATACATCACTTCATCCCATTTTCCTTGTCACTTTAAGAACAACATCAATTGTAACAATGTATTATAGTTCAAAAGTTCCATTGAAGGGCAACATCTTCCAATTTATATAAAGGCCACCATCAATTACAACATTTGATCAGGGTTTTCTTATTCACACTTCCTCCTTGTGGCACCCCTCTATCTTTCCAATGAGCTAAAGTGCAACCTAACAGGCTCTTCCCCCACTCTGCTGTCCTCCCATTGTAATCCTTTAAAGATATATGATACGGCTAGCCCTACAACATTAACATTTTTCCCACAGTAAAAGGTATAATGGAGTGCTGCACCCACAACGTATACACCTAAATTCCAAACAGTTCTGTAAATAAACCTCTTGTCTCCCACCAAAAGAGATAATGTATTTTGAACAAGCAGGACACTTAGCTTGGATATACAAATTACAGTGATGACAGATAGGGCAACAGCTAGTTCGAGCTCCGCGCCAGGGAGCTTGAACACTGCTTTGACAGTTAACCCCTATATTGCTCTACTGGTTCTTCAGTTCTCCCAAATTCCCACAAATTACTTGTACTCATTCACCTGAAGGTTCAATCCGGTCCCAATCAGACCAATTTGCCGGGCAATTAACACACCAAAATCCTGACCAGATTTCACAAGCACTTTATCCTTACAGAAAAACACTTGAAGATGAAAAGTGGTTCACACAACACTAGGGTGGACAGGACACCAAACCTCAACAATAGGTTCAATTTCAAAGGACACATATGCTTTGTCCGTCTCTGGCCGCTCTCCTCGTGGAGAACACGGAACCACGGATCAGGACTCCATACTCGCTCCGTAGCTATGCCCCATCTCACTCACACAAAACACTCATTCACACGAGGGCCCGTCTCCCAATCACCCACTTCACACAGAATGTCATCTAAGCCAAAAACTGGTAACACGTAAATCTTAAGCCATTGTTTACCTGCCAAAGGTTCATAAAGCTGTTAGCACAGTTACCCTTGTACCAAACCAACCCTTGGGGCGAGCATCCACACTCTTTACCTCGCGTAGGATGTCTCCTTATGACTTATAGGTATCCCCTTTACCTGATATTCCCCAGGAGGTAGAGCCCCTGACACCCCTAGTCTTGTCCCTCCTCCTGTTGAATTTCTTTATCTTATCCTCCTGTCAGCTAACATAATCCCCAGAGGACTGTCCAGAGGTATTTCGGCCGGCATTTCCTTGCTCCCTTTCTTTCCCAGGGACTCGACTTACCTGCCCCTTGTCCTGAACTTTTACCCTGGGGGGGTCTTTCAGTCTTTCTTCAGTTACTTGTTCACTTCATCTCTTCACAGGCCAATTCCCTCACAGGAGATTGGAACCACAGTTAGAAAGACTCCACACTTGCTTCACAGATCCCGGCTACCTGGTCCGTGTCTTCACAGATCCCGGCTACCCGGTCCGTGTCTCATCACACACTGATCACCCCCATATTCCCACTTAAGGGAACAGTACTTACAGTCCATTTTCTTGTCTGGGTCTTCATGCACACAGTCACCTGTAATTCACAGTTTCCCTGGGAGCCTTCCCCATTTTTGCTTTATGAGTCCCCTTCTTTGCCCAGGATATAACCTGCAAGCGCCGATGAGACCAGAAGAAACCAAGCAAACTGCCGAAATTGGGGTAGAGCACACCTTTCGCTCGGATTCCCTCCCCTAGGCTCACAGAAGCAAAGCAGGCTTTATCCCGGACGAGCCCGCATTTGTGAAATACAAACTCACTCCTCTAAATGAGATAACAAGGTTTTACTGAGGGGCAAACTCAATAAAGCAAAAGTAACAGCGCTGGGAACGTGACCACAGCCAGAGGCACGAGTGATTAGCATTTGTTACAGGTTTATATACTTTCACTATTGCATTAGTCACATATATATATTGATAATTCCCGTGTATAGGTGGGGAATATTATAACTAGCTCCAGGAACTTATGATAATAAGTTTCCTCCTCTTGGCATCTGCACACTGCTCTCCGGTGATTGTGGGCAGGGGTCTTGAGGATGAAGTAAGCAGTCTTCCTCTTGTGAGTAGGGGTCTTCGAGATGAAGTAAGCAGTCTTCCTCACAGTGCACTTTTCACCTTTGGCACAGTTGGATGCCCCAGTAATCACACAACTAGATGAAACCAGCCATATCTGTAATGGTTCTGATAACCAGCAAAGATTTAAAACAGATTTAAAAATCTGTTTTAAAAATTTAAAACAAAGATTTAAAACCTTCCTGCAAAATTTATTGTAGGATGGGCAGACAAGGAGTATCCAAAGCAGGCGATGCTTGAGAGGCTCTGTCTCTAAACTAACTGATAGTAGAAGGATGGTGTGAAAATAACTCATTCATGTTTAGCAGTGCCACTAAATCCTGTTATCTCACCACAGACTTACAACACAAACATTGTTCTTTAAAGCTAAAGATAATTGTTTCACACTAGTCTTCTAAAGTAAGTCATGTTTAGTGGGGCCACTAAATTCCACAGGCTTAACAACACAAACCTTGTTCTCTTTCTACAACCTAAGTTAAGGTAAAAAGTACTTTATGTTTTCCAGGCACTAGCTTTTCTTATATCAAGACACACACACACACACACACACACCCCTTCTTTCTTTTACCTTTACAACTTCTTTTGCTATGCAACTCCATTTTGCCCAAGAGTTCTGGCCATTTTCAACTTGTTGTCTAATCTTGGGTCCTTAGCAAGCTTTGTTTCTATTATTGTGAACTCATACACTTCTATCCACATAGCCACACCTATGATTTGCGAAAACCAATACATTTATGTGTTTATCACACAGAGAGAACCATGGTCATCAAAAAACCAAGCACCAAAGACAAGCCGTGCCACTGTTTAAACACCACTACAGCCTTTCAGGAAGAGGCAGTGCTATAGTTGAGGAGCCATGAATGCCAACGCCTCAATTTGCCTACAAAAGATGTCTTAGTAGTAAGGCTGCATTACAATCAGGTTTTGCATTGACACTGTAGCTACTCATTGTGGTGTAATTAGCGAAGACCCAAGGGACTTAGATTTCCTTTTCATTTACTGAACTTCAGTGATCTGTGTAAAGCTGCTGTGAAAGCCAAATCGTCCATCAGCAGGAATACACTCCAAAGCTTCCTGTGGTATTATTCTTTTCACCATAATTTACTTTTCTCTCATTGTTGTTCGAGATTAGGCAAAATTTCCACACTTGGAGTACTTCAGAAGCAATTACTTTAAGTCTTCAGGATGTCTTTTTATGTGTGAATGCTAAAAACTATAAAGCAGCATGTGTCAAATTGTACACCCACCACCACACACTGAAAAACTGTATTCAGCTACATATAGCACCTGGATTTAAAAAAAAAAAAAAAAATAAAATAAATCACAGAATGGTTTGGGTTACAAGGAACCTTAAAGCTCATTCAGTTCCGACCCCCTGCCATGGGCAGGGACACCTTCCACTAGAGCAGGTTGCTCTGTCCAACCTGGCCTTGAACACTGCCAGGGATAGGGCAGCTACAGCTTCTGTGGCTATCAAGACAGCTAAAGTTACCCTTGTCTCCCCTCCCTGTTCTTCCTGAAAAGCCTGTATCTTTCCATTCCAGTGCTCCAGTCATAGGAGACATCCCATCACATCTCTGTAACGCCAATAAGATCATAGCCCTTCAAGCATGTGTATGTCTCTACCTCCTCTTGTTTACTCCCCAAGTGATGTGTGTTTGCATAAAGGGACTTAAGTTCTGCCCCCATGCCAACTTACTGGCTGGAGGGGCAGGAATTCCTTTGTGCTGCTTTTCAGGCACTCTCCTGCTGACCCGTGATCCTTCTCCAGGCTCCGGACATCTCCCACTGGCACCAAACTGGTAGGACTGGGACAGATTGAGGCTCCCCTTCCCAAACACACTTCATCTTTTACCCGAAAGACTAGGACTCTGCCCCTATTGTTAGACTGCTAACAGTGTTACCAAGCATGGAGACAGGACCAAAGCAGCCGAGATTCAAGTGCAGAATGAAGGATATACCTACATCCCTGTCTGGCTACCCTCTCATTGAGCCCCCAGAACTGTAACCCTGCACAGGGGATGTTTCCACTTACCTTCTTTGCCCAACCAATTCAAGCACATTCCCACCTCTGCAAACAGAGTGTCCAGTTTGCAGCCTCCATGGATCAGCTCAGCATTTTATGTGTGCAAGTACTATTCCAAAATAACTGTCTGTGCAGGCATGGACCAGAGCCATAGAGGAAGCACCGTAATGAACAGTTATTGTCAATCAGAAGCTTATTTCCTGGATCTACACTGAGTACCTGCATGTGGGCTGCTACTCACCACTTGGTCCTGCCTGAGCCTGCAGAGAAGCTACCCTAGGCAAGCCACTGCTGAAAGCCTGGCAGGAAGAGATACCTTCAGTTCCACAGCTGAGTAACATCTGTCACAACATGATCTTAGATGATACTTGAAGCTCCTAGGAGCTGAAAATACAAATACCACCAGTAGCTGTAGGAACAGCCAACTTTACAAGTCCATCCCAAGGTCTTGCTGCACAATGCAGCCTTTCATGTTGATGTAACAAGATCAAGTAGTTGGAGAAAGCCCACAGCAACTGAAACCTGAAGTCACACCTACATAAAGGAATTACTAATAAAGAACAGGGCTTGAGCAGGCAGTGAAACAGAAGGTAAAACTACAACAAAAACTTCCCAAACCACCTGCTTGTTTCATACCTCCTCCTCTAAATCACATATGTGTTAATTACTTAAGCAGCATACTCCAAAACCAGCAAACAATAAAATGAAAGCTAATTGAGTTTGAGCAACATTTATGTTCAGAAAAGAAAGGCTAAGTTAAAAGGCAGAGAATGCATTTTCACATGGGATAAACTTGAGCAAGATACTCTTTATTGAGATGCTGTGGACATTTTCAGCAAGGAATTCTGCATGAACTTCCCATTCCGAGCCTCTTCAAAACAACAACAAACATCCCACTGGCATAGTGCAAAACTTTATCCAGGAAGTTAAAACATTTAAGAATACTTCAACTGGTTACAAATTGTTTCCTGAGACACATTTGGGGCAAACAGATGGTAAAATATTGACAACTACAACACTAATGCCTCTGACTACATTGGAGAGATGTGCCCATGAAAAGATCACACATTTCAACCTATCCTCATTACCGACTAAATAGTGAGATATTAATTTTCATGAAGGCTTTCAAGACTGAGACAATATCTGAATAGAATGTTATTTATTTACGTTAACAAAAGAATAACAGTTCAGTAAAATCTATAGTTCGGATTAATTCTGTTTGCTTCTGCAGTACCAAAACACAGAGAGATGAAACACAAGGGCTGAGACGTAAAACACAAAGAAAAAAATGGTTAAGTAGGTGGCAGTTTTTGGGGGTTTGGGTTTTTTAAACAGATTTAAAGCATTTAAGAGCCATCTGTTAAGCAGAGCCTCTCAGTTAAAGAAACATAAGAATATGAAAAATGTAGCTGCTTTATCTTCTGTTCTTTAAGAAAGTTATTAAAAATTCCCAATTCAGAATTCACTATAAAATACTTCCTGTTCCCTCCCACATGTTCAACTCTTTAATTGGCAAAAATCTTGATTCAAGGAAATTTTTAAGTAATATAATTTGCTGTCAATTAATACAACTTCTAATCCCCAATTCTAATATTGAGAAAGAGAAAACAAGAAATTTAAGCCACAAGTAAACGCCTTTCATTCCCTTTCTGCAGGCGAAACTTAAACCAAACACTTCTCCTCCTCCCCTTCTTGTCTCCCTTATTTCCCTTATTTTTGCCACAGGTTCCACAGAGTCTGTCCCAGCTCCTTCACATTTACCTTTATAAATCAACAATGGATCAAGCCCCTTCCCAATACTAATCAGGGAGAAAAAATGGTAATACAAAGAATAAAGAAGTTGAAGCTAAGGGCAGTGAGCTGTGCAACCCATTATACACGGAGGACTATGCAGCTGCAAGTGTTGTACAGTCAAACTGCTCCGTTACAGCTGCAATGGATTAAAGGATTTTCTACCCATCCAAAACACAGAGTATTTCCTAAACACAAAAATCATTTGGAAACAAACTCTTTCATGATTTAAATAATATGTTATCAAGAAAACAATTAACCTGGAACAACATACAATCATCCTCTAGCAAGAGGCACCCCAGAAACTGCAACACAGCAAAAGAGCAGAAGGAAATCCAAAGTTCTAAGCCAAAGCCTAAACACAGATTTAACAGACCAGCAATGCTAACTGAAAGCTGCCCAGATGTTGAAATTGGATTTAAAACCTACACAAGCAAAGTAAAAAGTCTTTTATCTGAACAGGCCCATTTGCCAATAGTGACAAAATACTCAGGGGAAAGAGAGTAAAGGAACAGACAAGTTTTCCCAATCAGAAACAGCTCCTTTGGGATATTTCTTTCTCTAACACAACAAACACTGAAGTACCTTCTTTAAGACTCTTGTTCAATGGTACATGACAGAAAACCCTTAGAACCACAAGAAAGAGGAAAAATTCCACAGATATTGAAGATCTGAGGCAAACTTACCAGGGATACGCTGAGGCACAAGAGAACTCTTGTGTTCTAATCTGTAGCAATGTATGAACCATTGGATATTTATCTTCCAATAACTCACTGATCATCATTGTACCACTCCCTAGCAGAAATGTTCTCAAGACAAAGAGACAGCAGCCAGGGAGCAGATGAGTTACTAACAGCTTCTTGCCAGAGGAAAAACAGGAACTGAAGTAAAAAATTAAGAGACATCTGTCAATTATTTTTTTTGATTGCAACCATACAGACCCCACAGTAAAGTTGGTACTTTAACATATTTAGACAGTGGATAAAAACTTGCTTTGAATATTATTTGCTTAGCACCTATTACTACTGAATGAAGAAAAGCATTTGACAGATATGCCTGTTGTGATGAGCAGCAGAGTCAATTGTTTTGGTTAATTTAATAAAGTCAATAGAAAGAATACACCCTTGATGGCAGAAAGAAGTTTGGCCTATAATATGGTCATAAGTACCTACAACAGGATATTGATTACATTAGTGCATAATGTGTCTTGCAAAATGAACTTTCATAGAATGATTTGAATTGGAAAAGATCTCAAGATCATCCAACTCCCTGCCATGAGTGAAAGCCAACCATATCCTGGGCTGCATCCTGTGACTTCTTGCCCCTCTACTCTACTGTGCTCTCCTGAGACCCCCCTTGCAGCACTGTGCGCAGTTCTGGTGTCCTCAACACAAGAAGGACACGGAGCTGATGGAACAAGTCCAGAGGAGGCCACAAGGATGATCAGGGGCTGGAGCACCTCCTGTATGAGGACAAGCTGAGAATGTTAGGGCTGTTCTGCCTGGAGAAGCCTGAATGGAGACCTCATAAGGACTGAAGGGGGCCTATAAGGATGCTGGGGAGGGACTCTTCATCAGGGACTGTAGAGATAGGACAAATCTTTGACTATTAAGGCTTCGTAATCAGGTAATAAAAACTAAAAACCAACAACATCTGTACAATCTGCAATTCGTCTAGTCAAGATCTGTCCCCTCAAAAAATGAGAGCATAAAAATGAATCACCACACATGTGGACACTGTTGGCAAAAAGTGAAATAAGAGACAAATGGGCATTTCAGAGCAGTTTACAGACACTCTCAAAGGCACCAACACAGGTGAAAATTATTTTGCCTGGAGCCATGAATACCAGCCAGGTATTCATTGGTACCTTACTATTGGTAGGCATCATCATTTTTCTCTCCTTGCCTTATGATGCTCTCCTGGTGTTTTCTTCTTATCATTTAATGGCTCATTCCTACAACCTCTTTGCAACATCAAGCATCAACTGACTCATGAAATCACTAATAACCTTACACTATGGTATGTATTTGCTAAGTCTTCCTTTAGGAAGGCTACACATAGGTAGGCTATAACTTGCTCTTAAGGTCGAGTCATCCAGACTGAAGACAAAATAATTGGTTCCAGCTCAAATCCAGTCCAATTATTGGCTTAATTAGATATGCTTAGCATGTAACACCATCACTTCCTTTCAGCAGCATTCACAGGAAGCTTTCTGGCTATTAATAGTGTCTGCTACAATAACATTATAGGCAGGAACTCTTAGTGAGCTCAATGTTCAGAGCAGGGATCACCCTCTTGATTTCACTTCTCCTATGGCACCCTCTTCTCTAGTCAAGCTTTCTAAGCAGTTCTGTGAAACCTCTTCCAGAAGCTCTAAAGTGAAGAGCAGCAAAAATCCATAATACATTAACACAAGAGGAATCAACACGTTGCGCTTCAACACTTAAGAGGGCAGCAGATGCTTTCTGACAGATGAGAACAGTATCTCATTTTGGAATTTTTCTGACTCCCAAATGAGCCACAGAAAGCCAGCATGTCAGCCAAGCAGGAAGAAAGAGGCAAGTTAAAGCACTGCTGTTAAGAGCAGTGGTATTAAAAAGATATGTTTATTTCTTGCAGAGGAAGCTTTTGAGCCCCCCTCATGCCCTCTCCCCGCCTTCTGGTTTTAGGGTGTATTTTAGAGGAAATCCCAGTTTCCCCTTTCATTTATCTGTGTGAAAAAGCAGTGGCCTGCCTGCTTGGGCTGTTCAAAACCTGAGGCAGCCACTCTCCTCAGCATCTGCTGAAATCAGCAACACACAGGAAGAATGAATCGCCAGCAGGCAGCTGTTCCTCACAAACCCTTCCTATGCACCTCACAGGCTCCTTTCCCAGCACATCCTCCTCCCCAAGCCTGCAGAGCCTGCATTTGTAGAAGCAGGGATCTGTTCCAGTTCTTTGGGGAAGAGCTGCGCCAGCCAGTAGGGGAGGATGAGAGAAAATGTGTATCAGCACATCACCCACCACAAGCCAGGCAAGTTTATCCAGCATGGGTGGAAGATATTTTTGAACCCCACCAAGAAGTCAAAACAATGAGGTCTTTCACCTTACATGGCAAGTTGGAGGAATAAATCTTCCCTAAAAGAAATGGTCGGAAAAGAAAAGGCATAACATTAATCTTTACTGGGCTAAGGAAACACGCCAGCAGACTTACACAGCCAAGATGTTTCATATTACATCTGAATTATGCAGCAGAATAGCATCAAACAACTGGTAATTACGGAACAATGTTAACAGTGGAGCAGCATTTTTACCACGGTTATCACCTAACACTCAAAGAGATCAAGATAGAAATCACACTTGAGCCTACAGAAGCAAAAAAGGAGACGCCAAAAGCCTCCCATGAAGAGAAGGCTTAAAAGGAAATCACAATACAGGACAGAACACTGTTGGAACCAAATTTAATGCTTAATTTCTGAATTCAAGACTTCAGGTTGCAGACAGACCTGGTGGGACAGGTGAAGTGCTGCTCACAAGGAGAACAGAGAACTTGACTTGTTTAGCTTCACAAAACAGGCAGAGATTTTGTCTTTAGATACATGAAACATGTAACACCAAAGCTGAAAGCAAGCAATTCAGACAATCCTAGCACAGAGGAAAACGTGGTCATAAATAAATAGGGACTATATGGAGCAAAAAGCTCCTGAGCAGCAAAGAAATAGCCATCCCATAGGAGTAATGGCAAATTGCAATTTACACAAGCTTTAAGGAAGTCTTTAATATTTTACAAATGCTCTTATGAGAGAGAGTTGTCTTGCAACAGGGGAGACCCTCCATGATCTAGAAGTCCTGAGTCCAAATTACTACTGTGCGGTTCTGAAGTGCAGATGCTTTAATTTGCTGTGTTTGAGCAAGTTTCGTTCAGACTCACTTATAACGTGAAAACTACTCCATGGCAAGTTAGAAGTACTGGCTGGGTCATGTTCAGTAATACAGTCTTCATCAAAACTCAAACCCCACCTCAGTTGTCCGGGCTCTCTTATCTAAATAACCCACCCTCCAAATACACCAGCTCCACAGCATCTAGGCATGTTCCACGTCCATCACCTAACTGATACGTCCAAAAGAAACAGAATTCAACGCTTTTAGCCCCTTTTGCTCAGTAAAAGGAAGCTTCTGCTATCCCGCTTTGGCTTCCTACATCCTGCCCCTAACTGCCTGTTAATCATTTGGCCAATTCAAACAAACTCTATGGAAGGGAGGATGCTAAATCCCAAGGAATTCCAGGAAAACAGAGGCCAGAACAAGCTCATTTCTCATCACCCCCGAGGAAGTGATGCACTAACTCTGCAGCTGCATTTTGACCTTTAAATGAAATCCCCTGTGTTTGCTACCCCTTGCCTGGCTAGCAAAGGGCTTGCGAGACAGCTCAAGGTTTCCTGCTGAGCGATCCATAAGGGAGATAGGAACCTCACTGCAGCAAAACAGAGTCTGCAGGAAAACCACACAGCACTTCTAAACTGCACCTGTACAGTCCCTTCATAAGCTGCATTTAACAGGCATCCACTTAAGAAGCATAAAGGCCATTTATCTCAATAAGTCTTCTTTAGAGAAGTAAGACATATGCATCTTTATTTACCCTTTTTCTCACAATGAGACAAAACCAGCCATTTGCCACAGGAAAGCTGTTTACCTCTGGTAATTTTATGAACATTTCCCATTCATTTCCATAACTAAAGCGAGCTGCAAAACAAACATCTCTCCTTCATCAGCCTTGCATTTTGATCTTATCTACTGAAACAAACAAACAAAGAACCAAACAGCTCAGCACACAAAAAAGACTCCTGCTGAAGAAAAGAAGGTTTTGCCAGCAATAGCAGAAGTTGTTTCATAGTCACAACGCTCCCACGACAAAAATGCTCTCGCAACCTGCAGACAAGTGTAAGCCTATACAGAAGAACATATACAGAAGAACAACCCCAGCTACATTCCTCTCCCTCCCCGGAGAGGCCCGAGACAGACTCAACCCCATCTCCTCAAGAACCCGCAGCCCGCACCTCACCACCCAGAGACCTCCCAGGCCTGGCGTCCCTTTGCCCTCCCCACGACAGACCTCGTGGGGTACATCCTAAACGCCTCAGTCCCCCATAGCAGCATGGGGGGGGGGGGGGCTGGCCCAGGTGACCCCCGAGACCTCCGGGAACGCACAAATACCACTGGGACGCCCGGAAAACACCCCCAAACGCTGGTGCCTTCGCGCCTCAGCGGCACCTCAGCCGCTTCTCGGCGGCGACAGAGGCCCCTGAGGCGCCTCAGAAGGCGAAGCCCCCTCCGCGCTACCACGTCCCCCCCACCCGCCGAGCGCAGGCCCCTCGCCGCCGCACCGGCCCTCACCACCACACCGAATAACCGCCACCCGCCGCCGGCCCCACCGCCTCTACCTGCGCCGGGCCGGCTGCGGGCGCCTCGGCTGCGCATCGGGGCGGGCAGCGCAGCCCCGCCGCAGGTAACGGCTCCGCGGCACCCGGCGGACGGAGAGGAGGGGGGGGGGGGGGGGGGGAAGGCGGGGGCTCCGCGGCACGTGGCGGAGCGCAGCCAATGGGAGCCGAGCGCGGGGGGAGACGGCGGGGGGGGACGGCGGGGGGGGGAGAGCGGGGCCTGCGCCGCTGAGGAGAGGCAGCGCTGCGGTCTGTGTGGTGCTGCAGCGGTTGGGATCCGCGGTCTTTAATGGAGTCATTTCCAGGAATTAACACTTCCAGGCCTTTATTTCCTCAGAAAATCGTAGCCTTGGGGTTATTTTCCGCCAAGGGGTCGAGCGGGGGGGGGGGGATCCGAGCCCTCCGTCACCTCAGCCCCGCAGCCCCCCACTGCTTCATCTCGCCTTCTGCGCAGCGCTTTATGTGGTAAAACGAGATCAGACCCCAAATGACAGCGTTTTTAGTTGCTTCTGTTGTACCTTTCACCGCCGGGAGCTTGGGTGCGTGAGGGTTTTCAGGCCTCTCCACAGCCGCCTTAGGGAATTGTTTTCCTGACACGACGCTGCCACAATAAGCAGGGAAACAGATCTGATTTAGGGGTGGGATGTGTAAAACGGCTGCTTGGGTTGCAGGAGAGGAGGAGCAACTGTAGAGACACCTGATCATGGATGTAGAAGTCACCAGCTGGACCGCAAAGGAAAACATAAGAGCTGAAAAAACACTGGAGCAGAGCTAGGAAGCCAGACACCGGCTGCGGGAGACAGATGGTTAAGCAAGACAACGGATTAAGTCATTGCAGATGAAGGCATTGCATTACAGCGCTGGCTAGGAAAATGCATTTTTGTTTTGTTTTTTAATATCTGGGTTATTGCTGTGATACCTAAAAATTACCCCCTAGCCTATATGGTTGCTGCAAAACAAGAATAGCATAGAATCATGGCATCTACAGTTGGAACAGACATCAACAATTATCTCATGCTCTCTCATGGAATCAAAGAAACATCATAGAATGGTTTGGGTTGAAAGGGACTCTAAAGCTCATCCAGTTCCAACCCCTGCCATGGGCAGGGACACCTTCCACTAGAGCAGCTTGTACCAAGCCCCTGTGTCCAGCCTATCCTTGAACACTGCCAGGGATGGGGCAGCCACAGCTTCTCTGGGCACCCTGTGCCAGCGCCTCAGCACCCTCACAGGGAAGAGCTTCTGCCTAAGAGCTCATCTCAGTCTCCCCCCTGTCAGTTAAAGCCATTCCCCCTTGACCTGTCCTTACAGGCCCTTGTAAAAAGTCCCTCTACAGATTTCTTGTCCGATCCTTTAGGCACTGGAAGCTGCTCTAAGCAGATGTAAATAAAGACCCCAGCTGTGCAGCCAGGCATGCACAAGGGTGTCACAGGGCCCATCATGTGGGGAAACAACCAGGCTTTGCAAGCAGCCTTGAAGAAGAGTGGCTGCAACAAGGAGACATTATATTAACTTCTTTTACAAATGTGGGAGTTAGCAGATCAGAAACAAAACCTTAATAGATCTCAGAAAAAAACATCACTGTAAGAGAAAATATGGCATCCATGGGGAAGAAAACATAAAAAAGATAAATAGCAGAAAGCATTTCAGAACGTGTTCACTTCCACCAGAGTTTAAGAGTGCTAGAAACAGATTAAAATCAGTTTTCAACTGCTATATTTGCTGCTGAAAGCACGTCACTATGGCAGCTTTGACAATGGTAGTGTAATGCATCGTGGCAACAAACACGTTTCGATGTGGGAGCTGACAGAGGTGTGGACCGTGCTGCTGCTGGCTCCTGCTGCTGCTGGCTCCTGCTGCTGCTGCATGATGTGGGCTCTGAAACACTGCTCTTTTGTGAAGGGAGGCAGTGGAACGGCGATGGTTTGGGGTGTGGGTATAAGAGGTACACACAGTGGTGTGCCCATAGCTCACACTGCTGGGCCATGCTGGAAAGGCGGATGGGCAGAGAGGCAGCATCTCATCAAACATTGTACAATAATAGCTCCCATGATCTCTGAGATATGTAGTTATGGACTTAATGATTCTCTGAGACATTTAGTTGCTTAAATATACATGGAAAGGGGGTTTTAAGTTATCTGGGCACTTCTCTGGAAGTGGGAGTTAGGCACCAGAACAGTTCTGGAAGCCCCGTAGCATTTATCCTCAGTATATTTAAGCAAGCCTGAGAGCACCATGCCCTTGGCATCAGCACCAGCTGCTAAAAGAAAATCATTTAGTTGGGTCTGGTTTTAGATTTGTACATACCTGTTATTTTCTCAGTTGCTTTTTTTCTTATAGAGTTGCCTTCTTACCTGTATTGCTATTTTAATTCTGAGCTTTTGTCTAGCTGTTTCCACAGAAACCTTACTCTTCTGTAGAACTGGGCCCCTGATGCCTTTCATTTTTTATCAGTGAATAGGATCAAGCCATTTCTGAAGCAGAGATCTCAGAGATTTCAGCTCTGAGCATAATTAGGGCCATGTAAGAAAGATGTTTTCCAGTTCAGTCATCAATTTTGTCTTCTAGGAAGGACCCTGAATCATAAACACTGCTGCTTCCCATGTTCCTGCTTTGATGGGTGAGGTGAGGTAAATCATCACTTTAAAAGAATGCTCCATTTAAGTAAATGGCTCTCCCTTATTACCAGTTTGCAATTATTTCTGTGGCACAGCTCTAATGGTTTTATTAAGCTGTGTTATGCTTTAATGTTTATTCTGATTGACGAGTGAATTGCAGAACAGTGACACTGCTATTGTACTAGAGTAGAAATGCTTAAACAGTCCCAGTGTCCTTCATAGGAGAAGCGTTTTCTCGACAGAGTGCTTTTGTAACTAGGTGTTTGTTGCTAAAAATGCTATTCTCCACAATAATTTTAAAAAGTGACGTACCTGCTGGGGTTAGACATCAACTGTATACCTAGAACAGTATATTTGATTACATCAGTCATCTGTGTAAGTGGGACTTGCCCAATTTGCATGGAGGACAAAGGCAAAACCACATGGATAATGTAGAATCATAGAATCACAGCATGGTTTGGGTTGAAAGGGACCCTAAAGCTCACCCAGTTCAAACCCCCTGCCACAGGCAGGGACACCTTCCACTAGACCAGGTTGCTCCAAGCCCCATCCAACCTGGCCTTGAACACTGCCAGGGATGGGGCAGCCACAGCTTCTCTGGGCACCCTGTGCCAGCGCCTCAGCACCCTCACAGGGAAGAACTTCTCCCTAATATCTAATCATCTAAATCTAATCTTCCAGTTTAAACCCATTCCCCCTTATCCTGTCACTACCTGCCTTTGTCAAAAGCCTATCTCCAGCTTTCTCTTTGTCCCCTTTAGGCACTGGAAGCTGCTCTAGGGTCTCTCTGAAGCCTTCTCTTCACCAGGCTGAACCAGCCCAGCTCTCTCAGCCTGGCTCCATAGGTGAGATGCTCTAGCCCTCTGAGCATCTTTGTGGCGTCCTCTGGACTCACTTATCTGTCTTCTTCATATCCAATTCCACTCTCCTACCTGGAAGATTATTTCTTCTATAACTGGATATGAAAGGATCTTTGTGCCAGCACTAAGAAATCAAAATACATTCTAGAAACAGATAAGGACAAAGTAATGAAGATAGGACTCCACTGTGGAATTCCACACATCCCAGCTAAGCTAATAGAGAGCCAGTTACTGGAATCATTATGCAGGGGGTATGTATGCGTATACCCCCTTGCCAGGAGCACCACATGAAACCATGACCTGCCTGTCTTCTTTCACACTGAGGCCACAATAGTATTAATCTCAGTGAGAAGATAACCTCAGGTTTTGAAAGCTAATCAGAAAAGTCAACAATCAAATTTGTTCAGTATTATATTGCTAGATATAAAATAAAAGGCAGAACAAGGCATGCCAGGGGATGTTGTATTTTAAAGAAAGTTTAGAGAATCTTCCAGTTACCAGTTAAGTTTGTCAATAAATCAGATTGAGTCTCAGTGGTTTGGAGTCCCAGAAATAAATAGGGAAAATGCAGTGCTAGGACTGCATCACCAGGCTAAAAAGGTGGGGATATTAGAGAGCCTGCAGGGCAGAAACACAATCATAAGGACTTCAGTAACTCAACCCTGGGTTGGGTAAGTGCCGTGGGAGGGGGTAGTGCTGTATTTAACTGTTTAGAAACTGCTCTTGACTGCTAGTTGAGAAGCCAGAAGAGAAAAAGCAATTCCTGTATTGGTCCTAAACAGTGTCGTAATATTATTGGTAAAGAGCTACACTGTAGAAATCCAGGATTCCACACCCATGTAGTACCAAGAAAAAGAAAATCAGCAGTATTCTGCTTTCTATCAAAAAAGAGGAGCAATATAAAACAAGACATTAAAAGGGGCCTAAAAGGAACACCTAAAAGAGAAAATTCTTTGCAAGTGGCATGGACAGTGTTTAAAGCTGCTGTTCTGGGGGCAGAACCAATTCACCAGAGGATGTATGAAAGGAAGACTGAGTAAAAAGCATGGTAAGGGTATTACTGGATGAAGAAGGGTTCCTTCAACAAGCTGTATCCAAATTAGGAAAAGAAGGGACTATAATCTCTGATGGCTAAATACAAAGTCATGATAAGCAGCCAGAAGGAGGTTCTAGGGTCAACTTGCTAAAGATACAAAAATAATAACAAGTCTTTCCTGGAAAGATCAGGGAGCCAGCCACAGTTTGTCTGCTCTTTAAGGCAAATAGATTGTTTAAGAAGCAGCAGAAACATCTGGAGAAGAGACAGGCACAAAATGAAAGCCAAATGAATTTTTGCATTTGTGAGTGGGCTGGATGAGTTTGGGTAAACTCCAGTACTGGGAAGCTTCTTTAAGGGGAGTAATTGATAAAACATGTCTCAGATTAAAGTGTAAGTATAAAAGATGAAGCAACACGTTAGCAAAATGAGCAGTAGCCAACTGCTGAGACCAGATGGTGTTCAACTGCGAGTTTTCAAGCAGCTCAGAGATGAAGTGCCCCATCCCTGCAAGTTTATGCCCCATCCCTGGCATTGTTCAAGGTCAGGTTGGACAGGGCTTGGAGCAACCTGGTCTAGTGGAAGGTGTCCCTGCTCATAGCAGGGGGTTGGAACTGGATGAGCTTTAAGGTCGCTTCCATCCCAAATCATTCCATGATTCCATGATGATTCTATGAAGTACTTCAGGTACCAACTTCTGTCTCTAGCTTCTCACTTAAAGCTCCCATGGCATCAGGGGGCTCTGGTGCTCATGTGGCACCAGATTTTGGAAAGGATTTCAGGGAAGATTTTGGAAGCTGTAGTCCCAGGAGCCTGATATTCTTACTAGAAAAATAAGTAGTGTAATTATGGTAAAGACCAGAAAAGACTTAGTGGGCACTGGGAAAGATGACACATTAGGGAAGTCATTAATGGCTTTTTTAAAGCAAATTAGTATTTCAGAAATCTGTCAGCTTTCTATGAGGAAGTCAACAAGTTCATGGGCCACAGAAGATTCAATTAACCTCCTATGATGATTTCCAAAAGCATTCAGTAAGACTCCTCCCAAAAGGAAGTAAAAAAATAGGTTGCTAATGGATATGAAACATGGACAAATAACTGGTGGAAATGGAGGTGAACAGTGATTTATAAAATGTGTTGATGGTACTAAGCTTTTTTGGGTAGGATTGGCAGAAAAGCTGTGAATGATTTTATGTTACTGATAGATATAGGGACAAAATGGCAGGTGAGATTAAATGAGAAAGGGTAACTAGGGAAAAAAATCCTAACTTTACATGTATACTGAGGGAAAAGGCCTTGATGTTATAAGGTGGCTTGGGAAGTCATCAACTCAGGGCTCAGCAGTGACCAAATGGAAATTGAGAACTGTTAGGATTATCATTAAAACTTATTAGGAGAGAAATAGAGGCCAAAAGAAAAAGAATAAGCATGCCATTGTATACCCTGTTGCATCCACATCTTGAATTCCCCACGCAGTTCTAGTATCCCCCCCCATCTCAGAAATAATACAGTGGAACTGGAGCATGGTTAACTCAGTTGTGTCTCTGCAGTGGAGGGAAGATAGTATCACAGGCTATATAAAATCTTCAGTGGTCCAGATGAACAGGAATCAAGATTGTTCACTAACTTATCAGACACGAAAACTGAGGTACATCAAATGAAAATAGAGCTTGGAAGGCTCACAACAAATGAAAGGAGATAATGCTTCTTGCAGTCTATAGTTAAGGAGAAGTCTTTGATTCAGGATATTGTGGATACCAAAACTGCATGGGCTTAAAAAGCACCTAAAAAATCATCAAAGACTCTTGATCTGGCTCAGCAAGTTCCTCACTTGTAAGTTGCTGGAGCTGGAAAGGTATTTTGGGAAATACAGAACGTGTTTGCCCTGTTCTTGTTCTCTTCCTACTCACATCCTCTCAACTGCTGGCAGAAGCTGCTGAGCTAGATGGAGCTTTCATCCAACCCAGTATCTGGTTTTATGTACTTCTGATTATTTTAATGCAGTGGTAGTGTTACCTTTCAACCCCAGCTCATCCAACTGTTACAGTCTCCCCAAACTATTTCCAATCATTAAGTGACTGTATAGGGTTTCTGCACCTCCTGTTTGAGTTAATTCCTTCACCATTCCAAGTACTTCAATATTATGTTCAAGCCCATATGCATTTTTGGCACTGCTCACTACTTTGAAAACCATATCTCATTTAAAGTCTTTAATGTGTTCTTCCCAGAAGCATTCAAAACAAATTATATCTTGTAGGTGTACTGCCTTTCTCACTTCCAAGGCAAAGCAGGTTGTCAGTGCAATCCTAAATACAACTTAAATAGAAGAAGTAATGTTGTAGGTAGTGGGCTGCTCTACAGGAAAATAATATGTTTTATTGTGGAGAAGCCAGTGTCAAAATGAGTGGATGCAAAGCAGTTTGTTATCCTTCAAACATCTAAGTTGGCTTGGTGAATGAAGGGAACACAGGTTAGAAATATACCTCCCACATTAAATGTTGCAAACAGGCTTAGGACTATTGGAATAAAGAAGTATCGATACAAATGTGTAATCTATCCTGATGATGGACCAGATACAAGTTGTGTCCTTCTGAGTTTCTTTTTCCTGGAAGAAAATGTTTTCATGCAGTTCGTATCGTTTTAAATCTATTAATAATTGTACAAAGTCTTAACAGCAGAGATTGTAATGTATATATTAATAATGCATTTGCAGAGAAAAACATATTAATGCTTTCCTAAATGCTCAATTAAGCAATTACCTAATGCCACAGAGCATTAGTAATAGAGAGCAAGGATAACCTTAAATTGTTTTATGAGATTGAAGATGTCTGAGAGTTCTTCTAAGAAACCTAAGAGATGAGAGCTCATGGAGTCAAGCATCTGAAAGGCAAAGAGCCTCCAGCCTGCTGTGACAAACAGCCTGGGGAGTGTCACAAGCTCTTTCTTCACAGCTCTGCTGGTCAGGAGGCATAGCTCAGCCACAAGGCTGGCTATGCGCTGCCATTCCCAGGGATATTAGATATTATCACAGCAGCCTGAGCCAGAAGGAACACTTTTCTGGCTTCTTTCTTCCCCTTCTTTTTCCTTTGCCCCAGCCCTTCCTGGCAATGCCCATGTTAAGATGGAAACTGAATCAATCTAAACACCAAGCAAATGGAGCAAGTCTGGATTTGTTCAGCAAGCTTTCATTTGTCTTTTTTTATCCTAGACCATTGCTAATTCCTGTGCAGCTCCTGGAGCAGTTACCTTTGAAATCCAACAAAAATGATGGATACAATTTGCCATCTTTTCCTAAGTTATTTAGGAGGCTAATAGATTTCTTCAGAGTAAAGCATAAGCACTTATGTCCTGCTAGTTTAAATTTTAACACTCTGGTTTTGATCGATCTGTTTACTTAGCATACGAACTGTAACCTTTGGCAGGGACCTAAAAAAGGAGTTAATGGGAAATATGTACACACCGCAGAGCACACTCTTTCTGTGCCATTCTCTATCAATAAAGCAAACTTTCAAGTCATCTTGTCTGCAGTGTTTTAGATAAGCTACTCTAGAGGTAAACTTAGATTACATACATTAGGATCATAAGGAACTTCAGGTTAGAATGGGCCTCACGAGGTCTCCAATCTCCTCCTCAAAGCAGGGTCAGCTCTGAGGTCAGACCGGGTTGCTCAAGATGTTTTCTAGTCAGGGCTTGGAAATCTCCAAGGATGGAGTTTGCACAACCTCCTTGGGCAACCTGCTCCACTGCTTGGGTGTTGTCACTGTGAAAAAGTTTGTCTTTATGTCTAATCAGAACCTCTTGCGTTTGAACTGATGCCTGTTGTGCCCTTCCTCACACCATGGACCCAAGTGAGGAGCCTGGCTCCATCTTCTTCATGACCTCCTCACAGACTCTGAAGGGCTGCAGTCAGATCTCCTAGGAATCTCTTCTCCAGGTGGAAAAGTTTCCATTCTCACAGGCTAGTGAGGCTGTGATTGAAAGGCACCTGCTGTCCCTTCCTCTCTGCAGCCCCCAAGAGCATCTCTGGTACCTGGGCTGTGCTCAAGATGAGCCAGAGCACCAGGGCAGAAAATACTTACTTAGTGTGAGTAGCAGAATGGCAACGTGCTATGAGTAAGGCTAAACTGCTGCAGAGAGTAAACAGATAAAACAGAGAACTGCGCTAAGGCTACAGCTGCCAGGCACGAGCTCTGTCAGAGAAGACATAAAGCTGTTGTAGAAGGGGAAAGTGGTGATAAGATCCAGGAAACTGAGCAGATGTGCAAGCTAAAGATGTGCTTTGGTGTATGCTTTCCCCAAAGTGTTTCTTCCTAATATAAAGTCCTAAGTTAACTGTCTGGGTGTAACAAACATAACTCATAACTGGGCAGCAGTGCTATGACTGCTGAGCTGTAGCCACATCTGCAGGGCAGGTCCCAGGGAGCTGCCCTGGAATCGAAGTCTATGGCTTTGCTTTGGGGTGGAGGAGGATTTTTGCTTATGGGAGACACTGGTGGCAGACCATTGACCTCCAACCAACCAAACACCCCCAAACGTTTCTGTTTCTGTTGCCATGTGTTGTATTTTCTGTGCTTCCTGTGAGCTCAAAGAAGTAATGAGGAGGAGGAAAGATGTGATTTAGCATTGCCTGACAGACTCAAGAGCAATTACCAGAACCCATCAAGGCTTTTCTCAGCTGCAGAGAGCGTGAAGAGCATATTTTGACAATGTGCCACAGGCAGACAGGGTCCTGCTTTGTGTTACGCTGTGAATAAATAGTGCCTGGCTGTGTCCGGAGTTTATGCAGGGTTTTCGGGGTATGCTGAGGATCTGTCATTGAAGAGTTTCTTTTACTTCTCTGAACTGCATAATAACAGAACATAAGTGTGTTCTCTGCAGCACAGTTTTATGGTGCCATAACAGGAATCAGAGGAGGACAAAACAATTTAAAAGGTTGAAAAGCAACAGGCAAGATGAAGGCCGTGTGAAGGATAGATCAAAACTGTCCCATTTTAATACCAGGGAGATGTGAGGCTGCTGACTGGAGCCCAAAGGGGAAGGATGCAAAGCTCGGAGACCATCGGTTTATCAATGCTGCACTGGGCAGTGATGGCACATCTCACATATAGAGCATAGAAATCCCACAAGTGATCCCTGCTCTCCAGAAACAAAGCCGTTTACTCCACAATTTACCCCAGAAAATGTCTTCATTCCTCCGGCCATGCCAAGCCCAGCAAAGCAGCACGGTCTAGGACCCACCATGCATGACGTCTGTGTGCTTGTGTCTGCCAACATGTGGTCAGATGCGTAGCCCACACATGACCAGAGCATCTTCTGAGCAGGTCCAAACCATCTCCTTTCTTTCTTTCTTTTCCCCGTTCTCAGGATGAGGTTTTCTTTGAAGGAGTACTCATCAAAGGCAGACCACTCCACGTCACTGTTAAATCTGAGTCATTTGGTTCAACAGCTCAGGGAAAAAGAGCTTCCTCCCACTTTTTCCTCAGGAGATCTGGGTAGACGTTACAACAAGAGCCAGTGGTCACATCTTGCCATAATTATACAGAACCAGGGCATTTAGAGCTGGGGGCTCAGCAGTGCTTTTAGGACCCCCCTTTAGAGGGTGGACTCACCTGCCAGCCTCTCCACTGCAGTAAGACCACCAGTGATTCCTGTGTGCAGAAGATGCTTTAGTTTGACAGCAGAAACAATGCTGCTTTTCCTAGAAATGTACAAGTGTTAAATCACACCCACAGTCTAATATTGCTGAAGTTGTGCCAGAGAACAAAAGAGACACCTGGGCCAAGATAAATCAACACTGAAACAGAGAAGAGCATTACTTGCCAGCCAGGCTGCTGAGCCAGTTCATACCCAAGCGCCCCGAGCCAACACATGCCATCTCTACCCTTCCCACCGCTGCCAAATGACTAGCTTAAGATGTGGCATTTCAGGTCGAGAAGCAGAAATTGTGTGGGTTTGACAGTGTAATAGATTTAGAGAGGATTCTTCCTGCAAAAGCATGTGACCTGAAAACCCAGTTGCAAGATTGCTTGGAGGCATCTTTGGACTTTCTCCAATGCTGTGTCTTGTCATATGCCTTTACTTCAACTTAGATTTGTGTTGTCTATTCTTTCTATTTTTGTTCCCATTTTGGTTTTATTTCCATTGCAATGTAAAAAGAAAAAGTATCTTTGGAATGCAGGTTGGTTTCTGAACATTCTGCTGAAGAATTTGCTCCTGAGAGACAGTGGCTAAAGCCTGGTAGCTCCTTAGAGAACCAGAAGTATAAATGCAGCTCTGTAGCCAGACCAAGAGGAAATACTGCCGTGTAGTTTTCCCTTTCAAGAGGAGTGTTGAATGAGAAACCACCACAGTAGTTTGTGGGAAGGATGCTGGGTTTGAAAACACAGTCAAGAACATATTTTGTTATTTTTGCAATGTTTGTTATTAAAATAACTGTCACGCACCTTACTTGGACATTATTTTTAAGCCTTGTATAATCATATGTGTGATCTCTGTGAGCTGACAGCTACAGGACTCTAGTTCTGTAGGAACACAGTGAATACTCAGGATGTACGGATGTACCCTGGGAGCATGTGAATATGTCAGCAGTTCACACTGCCTTGCTTTGCTGAGAACTTTCTGCTTAGTGGTGAGAAGAGGATGTCACTGAGTCTCTTGCAGTGTGCCACGAAGGCTGCCCCTTCCTGCCCTGCATTGCAGCACTGAGCCTGAGAGAAGGACCAGGGCTTTTCCTGGCTTTCCCTTTCTCCCTAGCAGTGCTGCAGCATCATCCCCTTCACCAGCACTGCTGTTTCCTTGCCCATTTCTATCCAAACAGCAATTCCCATCCCTCTGGCTGTGCCCACAGCACTCCCTTCCCTGGCAATCTGAGCCAAGCCAAGACTTTGCTTTCTCTGGGATGCAACCCGACGTTAACCAAAGCCTCTTTTATTGTTAGCTGAGACTTCAACTGGGCAGGAATCTGCGCCCTGAGAATGTTAGCACAAAGAGAGGTCATTCCAAAACCAATGGGAAGTACTAAGGGTGCAAGAAACTGGTTGCTGTTCTGCCCCTTTGCAGGCTTTTCTCTCCCCTCCGATTAGAGACCAGTGAGACCTTTCTTAGCTGTAAAGTTTTAGGTCTCAAGCAGTGTTCAGCAGTTCAAGCAGAGCACTTCAAGCATGGCACCGCTGTGGTGGTGGTGCTGGTACTGCAGTGTCAGGGGTACCAGAACAGCTGAATGACACTGCAGTTCTTCCTCTGCAACTGGTTCCAATTCACTTGTCAAGAGGTTTTTGTGGCACCGCTGAAAGCAAAGCAACAGGCAGCAAGCTTTGTGAGTACAACCTCTGGATGTCAGTCTGCCCTTTGGTGTTGTAATCCCTTATAAAGATTACAACTGCTTTAATTAGTGTATGAACTTTTCTGTTTGCTTGGGGTTTGTTTTCACAGAGGCCTCCTACCACAAAAAGCCACAACTATTTTAGTATAAACATGCCCACATCATTACAGTGTATTTGCCTCCCCAGATGGAAATGCACTTATATCACTATTAAATACTCACTGCTTTGAAGTTTACTAGTTTAAAAGCATTAGGGAGAAAGCAATGCATTAACAAGTGTGAGGGCAAAGTGGCTTCGGAGGAAATGCAGCACTTGTGTATTGCCCTCTCTTTCCGCTCCATAATGAACAACGAGCACTAAGGACATTCACCCCTGCTGTGGTCATAGGGGCCAGGCTCAGCCTTTAAGCTTGGGGACTGAAAAGATGTTAACTGCACTTGCTGTGGTTATGCTGATAGATGTCCCTACCATAGCATGTAATGAAAAGACCTAAAATTCATTGTAAATTATCCCATCCCCCTTAATAAGAGATGTTTGATGGGGTCACAGATGATTGTGGGGCTCCTGCTTACAATGTGGGGGACTCCTCACCCTGCTGCAGATCTCCATAATGGAAAGTGAATCCTACCTGAACTGTGCCTATTTCTCTTGGCTGCCGCAGAAGGAAGCCCAGGGCCTCTGGCTCAAATATCCACATCACTGTGGGAAGCCTGGAGGCTGGGTCAGATGAACCTCAGGGGAAGCCAGCATCAAATGTCAGGAAAACAGATACACAGACCTTGCCTTAAGCAAGGCTGAATAATATTAAAAGACTAGAGTGGAAAAGAGGAACAAAGCTCATTTAATTGGGTATTACAGCCTTTGATGGATAGGAACTGGGATCTGCAGAACTGAAGAATGGGATGTTTGAGATGGCTCCTGCATGAGTGTGGCTATAAGTCACCTATCTGCAGCTTCTCTTCAGCAGTGGCAGCAAGCAGAGGTAGACAAGTTAATCTTAAGGAGCAGCCTGTTTGCAAACCACACAGAAGAGCCATGGAATAAGGCTGTTTAAATCAGAGCTGTAAATTTTGCTGATAACGTGATTGTATTCTCTAGTAATTATATTCATAGAATCATAGAATCATAGAACAGTTAGGGTTGGAAAGGACCTTTAGATCATCTAGTTCCAACCCCCCTGCCATGGGCAGGGACACCTCACGCTAAGTCATATCACCCAAGACCATACCTACATTCTTCTGATTATTCACCCTGTGCTGGAGAGGGTAAATGTCTTATTGCTTCTGGTGAAACATATTAAGACTAAAGGGAACGATCTCAGACAATGAAGTCTTTGGCTTTCTTTTAAATCAATATTGCTACTATTTATGTAGTGGAAAGAAGACAGAGCTCATTTTACTTGCCCCAGCCACCTTTACTTACTGCTAGCAAAAAAGTGGCCTTTTAACAGCGCATAAGATCTTGTAAAAGGTCTGCTGAAGACATAATGTCATCCAACATCGTCACCCTTAGTGCTTCCAAACCGTGTCTTTGGAAACGACAGTTTGATGATCCTCATGTGTAGAGATGAAGGTGGGATGAAGAGATTTTTGCCTAGAAATCCCATGGGGGCTTCTCAGCACCAGCTTCATAAACCCCCTGTGTCCCCAGATACAGGCTGGGTAGAGGGCTGTTGTTGGTACATGCCTTGTGTTAGCACCTGAGAGCAATGACTTCATTGTCTTTTTTTACCCCAAATGACTGCAGTTTGTTTTGCTGTAAATTTGCCAGAGGTTTTCATTAGACAATGGTCATCTGAACCAAACAAACTAACAAAGACTTACCCATTTTAAGCCCCTTTATCATCATTAATGCACTAAAAGTGGTATTTGCACGCGTCCTTTTAAGTGACATTTCTCTGGCCCTCCTACAGCAAATAGGCATGTGAGACCTTGAATCCCTAGGACATCTGAAATACTTTGGCTCCTTTTGTCCCCCAACAGTTACTGTGGTTTCTATGAAATTAACACCAAAACTAATTCAAGAATCAGCCTTATGTTTGCCACTAAGGAAAGAGTTCACTTTGTTCAGACCTGCCAGGTGAGGCACACACAGTCCTCTGATGTTTAATCTTTGGCTTATCTACAGCGGCTTCTTAACTCTGCCAACACTAGAAGAATGCCTGTGGAGATTCACCTCTTTGGCACTATTTACTTCCTCATCACAGCTTGGCACCATCCCTCTGGTTTTGCTGCCACGTTCGTGTCTCCTGCATTAACCAGGCTGTTCCCCAGCCTGCACAGTGTGCCCGGCTCAGCTCTGCATAGATCACAGTGCAGGCCTGGTCCTGCTTCCAGTAGCTCTCTGGATGTGCCTTCTGTTGGCATTCAGCCTGCTTTATTTGCCCTGCAGTACAACAGAAGCAGAACCTAGGTCAGGCACAAAGTGTTTACTTTCTCCTTCCATGCTTTGGCTGTAGATCAGGTGCATTGATCATCCAGCCTCACAATGACAGCTTTGCTGCTGCAGTCCCGCTTACCCAGCCTGTGTTTGTGGGGCTGTTGCAGCAGCAGAGTGACTCACTGCCATCTCCTCATCATTTTCTTCATGAACAAGAACAATGGTCCACCAGAACCTGTTTTATCTGTACCAGGACCAACTGTGTAGTGACCTGGCCCTGCTTCTGATAGCAGAGTACACCGATGCTCATCCTCCTCTGCACAGCAGTGTTGTGGTCTGTAAAAGGTGCTACTGACTCTTAACCTCCCATAACACTGTCTCTTCCCACCTGGTTTCTACCCCATTCATGGGATGAGGTTCTTCTGCAGCTGGCCATGCTCTGCCTCACATACCACTGATGCGTTACCCATGGGCATGATCTGCAGGCTTGTGCTGGCCACCTTTATCTGCCCAAGTGCTTTCCTATCGAGACTAGCAGCAGATACATGACTGTTTGGTGTCTGTTTTGAGTGTCCTAGTGCCTGCTCCTCACTCATTTCCTTCTTCTGTTCCTCCTGGGGCTTTATCTCCACATATTCAGCCTCCAAGCAAATCTTTGGGGGCTTTTCCACTTCTCACTTGTATTTATGTTTCTCTTCCTGTTTTCTGGAAGGAAAAAATGATACTTGGCTGGTGGGAGGACAGCAGGGAACTGGAGGTGGTGCCTTTATGGACCTGGAGGAGAATTCAGCCCATCAAAGCAACCAGGAGGCAAAGGAGTGATGGAGTTGCCATTTTCAGAGGGATGGAGTGACACAGCAAGGACTTTTCCGTCCCTTCAACTTGGTCTTCCAAACCTCAGATCCATCCCTCAGAAAATGTACTCCTACTTAATGAAGTCTTAGTGCTTTGGAGAGCACTCGTCCATCCAGCTCCACTCACTGCATGTTCAGAAGACCATGAAAACTTCATTGATGGCTACAGGGGTTTGTAACATGGTTGCATGCCCCAGATTCATAAGGGAAGACCAAGGCATGGAGACACCTTTCTGAAAACTCACCTTCCCCCAGAGCTGTAGCAATTTGGGAAGGAAAACCACAGAGCAGAGTAGTCAATAATTAATTTGTTTAACCCGGAACTGTGCTGGGTTTGAATTCCCAGCTAAAGAAGTGTTTGGGAAAAGTACTTCTGTGTGATTTTTGTCTCTCCTCATGCAGTGGTTGGATCGGCTTTTCCTCCACTCCCAGCCAAACTCCCCAGCTGCAACATTTACATCTCTTCATAAATCACGTTTCCCACAGCTTTCCATCACCACAATGTGGCTTTTCCAACTCAAGGCTTTGGTTTTCAATCCTTAGCAGAGCCAGAAAAGCCACAGCATTCGTTTCTCCAAAGAAATCCCTGCTCCACCTGTCTACCCAGCTGGATGGAAAGGCAATCAGTGCAGTGCTGTGGGGACATCAGTCTCAGGAGCTTCACTGCTGCTCATTCACCACCTTGCAAAGGCACCACCAGTGTAGCTGTCAACCCTGCACACAGTGGCAGAGCAGTTGCACTTGCAGGTATTCAAGGAAATGCCAAGGAGATATTTGCATGAACAGTTAGTCTTGCTCTGCAATTAACATCTTCATTACTGGGTGCACTCGTTTCTATGTGTTTGTATTTATATGCATAATGGGATGCATGCTGTAGGTTTGTTTAAAGCTGGATCGATGGGTCCAACAAAATATGATTTGCTCATCAGGTGTATTATTAGCATTTCATTCTATCATGAAATGTTAAAGTGCTGCAGCATAAAGTGCTGTCCTTATATAGCATGGAATTATAGAATCCTAGAATGGTTTGGGTTGGAAGGGACCTTAAAAATCATCCAGTTTCAGCCCCCCTAAAGCCAAATCGGCAGCGGGTGAATCAGCTGCATGTCTGCAGGTTCCTCAGCACATGTTGACTGACAGCACAGGGGGAGGAGACAGACACCATCAGCAGTGATGCCTGGGTCATGGGTAGCATGCTGAGAGGTGGTGGGAAAGATGGGGATGCAGCCAGAAATGCCTAAGGAAATGTCTGAATGCCAGGGCAGAGGGACACTGGGAATGCAGGACATCTCAGTCAGGGTCCTCCAGCCCTTGCTGTCCCCTCTCTGGGCTGTGCTATGCAGAACAAGGACAGAGCTGTGTTGACCATCATCCCCACATGGTATTTACAAAGTAAATCAGGGTCTGGCATTTGTTCCAGCATTTGATTATTACCTCTCTCAGCTCACACTGGGATCCAAAGGCTTGGCCAGCTCTGAGAGCTGGGTAGACCTGGTGCCCACCCAGCAGTGCAGGGTGGAGAGGGTGGACATTGACTTTCTCCTCCGCTGATGCTCAAGACCAGAGCTCGAGCCTCGGGGCCACACCAGCATTTGCCATTCAAATCCACACCAGCACATTATGCAAGCAGGAATAAAGGGCCATATCTGGGAAAGGCACCTTCCTGGCAGCTCCCACCAAGCCAGAAGCCAGAAGGGTGGTGGAGGAGGTTGGCTTGGGAAGGCAGTGGGTAGCAGAGCCTCGTGGTCTAAGCTGTCAGCAGGAGGTTGGTGGTGACAAAAGTGGCCCAGGACATGGTCTAACGCTGATGCACCCACAGCTACAACCCAGCTGGATGGATTGATTGGGTCTTTTTGGAGGCCTGTGGTATCTCAGGAATTGATTTCCATCTTTCCATTGAAAGGAAATACACTGATTTGCTTATCAGAAACCCAGCTCATTAATTCATAGAATGTTTGGGTTGGAAGGGACCTTAAAGATCATCTAGTTCCAAAATTCTTTCCTTCTATTCATTCACCTGTGTCTTTTTCCATCTTTCAAGCTCTTTACCACTAGTTAAATGAGATATTTCCTTATTTTTAGTATTGATGATCCCTGATATTCATAATCTGAGGCTACCTCCTACCATAAGATTTCCTAAAGGTTAAACACATTTAGAGTTTCTACCTTTAATGATCCGAGCTCACATGTTGATCCTATGATTCTGTGTGCAAGAAATTGAGTCCTTAATAGTAATTGTCCTGGGTTCAGCAGTAGCAGTCAGTTTTTCTCCTTCTTGGTAGCTGGTGCAGCGCTGCGTTTTGACTTTCAGCCTGGGAATAGAGCTGATAACACCGATGGTTTTAGTTGTTGTTAAGTCATGTTTACCCTGACCAAGGACTCTGTGAGCCTCATGCTCTACCAGGGAGGAGGGGGAGACGGGAGGAAGCAGAGACAGGACACCTGACCCAAACTGACCAAAGAGGTATTCCATACCACAGCACGTCATGCCCAGGATGTAACTGGGAGTTACCCAGAAGGGCTGGGGGACTGCGGGGTTGGAGGAGGTATCGGTCAGAGCTTGGTCGGGCTGCGGGGGGGCGAGTTATCGGTCGGCTGGTGGTGAGATGATGTATTCTCTTCCCTTGTTATTTCCTTTATCATTATTATCATTGGTGGTAGCAGTAGTGATTTGTGTTATACCTTAGTTACTAAACTGTTCTTATCTCAACCCGTGGGAGTTGCATTCTTTTTGACTCTCCTCTCCGTCCCTCCGGGAGCAGGGGGAGGGCAAGAAGGGGGGGAGTGAGTGAACGAGCTGCCTGACTGGGTTTAAACCACGACAGTTCTTTTTGGCGCCCAACATCCTCATCCAAGAAGAAACTTCCTCTTTCAAAATGAAAGCTATTTTCAAGGAATTAAACCTCTAAGAGAATCCACCCATCCGCACATGACGAGAACCCATAACAGTTATCACCACTGAGGCTTTCTAAAGGGGGAAGCTGTTGCAGCTGGAGAACCAAACACAGACCCTACATGGGCCCTTCTTGACCTGGACACTGAGCTGGCTGTGATCTCATGGGGCTGCCTCAGCTGCATGGATCCCCTCAGTGAAGGAAACAACCTGGGATGATGCTGGGAACACTCCCTGGTTCGCGTTTAAGCATAACATATTCCCAATAGAAAACTCCCTAAATCTTGTTTCCAGATGCCCTCCATTCATGCAGCATACAACCATCCCCAAGCCCATCAGATGGAGGATGCAAAGTGCTCCTGGGGCTGCCCACACCTCCTTCCACACCTCTGAACAAAGAGCAGTCAGTGGGCACCAAGCGTAGCCTTGCAGGGCATGGGACCTGGCCATGGCTTAGCAGAGCCTTGGGGACCTGTGCTGTGCCACACACGAGCTCTTCAGAGTGACCCTACCACAGCACATCCAAAACCAGCACCCAGGCTGCTCCTCAGAGGGTACTGAGGGAAACCATTCACCTCCATGGCTTGTTCACATCAGCGCTGAAGGAACCTCTGAGCACATGCCACCACCTCCGCAAATCATCGCCTGGAGGAAACGAGGTGAATGGGGAGGGTTCAGCACATGGAAGAGTCAGCCAGCAAACATGCTTTGATCCCTATTGCATTCCGAATGGGACTCAACACTTGCATGCCCCTATGGGAGGAAACCCCACACCACCATGGCCAGTGTGTGTCTGGCTGAAAAGCCTTGGAACCCTTCTTACAAAACCATGTGCAAAATGGTTTGGGCTCATGGTGGAGGTTGGTCCTACTCAGAGGGAAATGCTTTGGCTTGGGCAGTGCTGCTTGTCCTAATAGTGAGACTTCTGAGCTGGCATGAGAGCAGGAACAAAACCTCTGCAGAAGTCATAGGGGAGAAAAGAAGTCCTGATCATCACCCAAGTCCTACGAACAACCCCAAAGTAAGCTCCTATGAACAACCCCAAAGTAAGCTCCTATGAACAACCCCAAAGTAAGCTCCTATGAACAACCCCAAAGTAAGCTCCTATGAACAACCCCGAAGTAAGTTCCTATGAACAACCCCGAAGTAAGCTCCTATGAACAACCCCAAAGCAAGCTCCTATGAACAACCCCAAAGTAAGCTCCTATGAACAACCCCAAAGTAAGTGTCCCTGCCATGGGCTTTGGTTTCTGGAGGTAGGTGATTTCTGCTGTAGGGTTTTCCACACTATACAGGAGGCATCAGCTAAAGCTGGGAAGGATATAGAGAAGTCATCTAAGGCAGCATCGTAGTAGGGTGATGCTAAGTCGAGCTTTCAGTGGTGCAGTGATGGATGTAGCTCTGGTGGGTCTCTAATCTAAGCTAGTGCCTGATGAAGCTTCAGACTATTCCCCTGGTCCTCCCCCTCATGGGGTTTGTTGCTTCCTGTGTATTTGCCTTTTGAAAGGTTCAGTGTGAGGAGTAATTGCCTGTAAGATACTGATGAGACCAAGTGTAATTGATGCCTGGGAATTGAGTTAAAGCCCTTCAGTGCATCACTGAACCTCTCTGTCCTGGAAGGGGATTATCTGGCAGATGGAAACTGCCTCTGGATGCACTGCTTGCTTCCCAAACATGCTGCTTTTCTCATCAGAGCAGAGCAGATGATTGCAGTGTGCAGGACACTAACACACACATGTAGTGCCAAAACCATGCCCGAGGCCTCTGCCACACTCCCATGGTTAGCAGAAATAGCATCATGCATCCCAGAGGCACTCCAAGCTGGCCCAAAACTGAATGGCAAATACAAACAGTAAAGAGGCAGAAGGAGCCCAAGCTCTGGGTCTTACCTTGGATCCATCCTCCTGGGGTCCAGATGGCTTTTGATGGCTTCCTGGGATAGGAAAGACTGGGAACCCTTATGCTAAAAGCACAGCCTGTGCTTACTAAGAGCTTCTGTGCTAGGAAATGTTCTCTCTCACTTGGACCAGCACACTTGTGCATGATGAAAACGGAAACGCTCATGGTCTCCTCTGTCTTTAACAGGACACTGTAAGAAGCACACTTTAGGCAGGCTGCTTCCTAACCAGAAGTTCTTTTCTTGCCATGCTGAGCCAAAAAAGAGGATGTGGTTTGCAGGGTGCTAAACCAAGGACTGACTCGAAAGTGCCACCAGGATCTGCACAGGGCTTTGCGAGTGAATAGGACAGCAGCATGTCTTTGAGGTGATCAGAGCTGAAGCAGAAATGGGCAGCAAATGCAGGAGGGGTTTATGAGGCTTTGCTCATGTGGCTTCTGCTGGCAAATCTCAGAGTGCTGCAAAGTGCCGGTATTAAAGAAGCATCAACTGTGCTGCTGCTGAGCCCCCCCCCATGTGTAGAGAGTGATGTGATTTGTCTGAGATCATGAGACATCTGCATTGGAGCTGGGAACAGAGCCCAGACCTTGCGAGCATTAAAAACATTTGCTTTAACCACACAGCTTTTCCCTTTTGCTTAATGGAAGCTTGGAGCTGCTCCAGACTCGCTGCATTAAATCAACCTGTAACAAGACCAGGGTGGCACAGGGTGCCCAGAGAAGCTGTGGCTGCCCCATCCCTGGCAGTGTTCAAGGCCAGGTTGGACACAGGGGCTTGGAGCAAGCTGCTCTAGTGGAAGGGGTCCCTGCCCATGGCAGGGGATTGGAACTGGGTGAGCTTTAAGCTCCCTTCCAACCCAATCCACTCTATGGAAGCAAGGGCTCAGATGCTCTGCCCTGACCTGTTGTCCTGGCACTGATGAGGTGATGCCAGTTCTTCACCTGACCAGAAGCTAAATAACACAGCAAGAAAAATAGAGCCAGAAATGAAGACACCACAAGCCGCAGCAAAAGAACACCCACGAGGGCTTAAAGCTCCCCAGAGCATTGCCACCCCATGTGCAGTGCTCTATACCGCAGACTCTGTTCACTGCGTTGCCTTTTTGGGTGGTGCACCAGGGTAACTCATTACTGGTTGCCCGGCAGGTACCTGTATCCCTGCAGAGATGCATAGTTATGAACTCATTTTCTTCCCCAGTGCACACAAGGGTCAATAGCCAATGTATTTTGCTGACATAATGGAAAAGCTTGGCAGTGACACAGTCACCTTCACCCCACTTTAAGGATATTAAACCCAGGAGGGTTGGCTTTAACGGGAATGACAGGGATTTAGTGGTCCTTTCCCCTTCTCTCATGGAATAGTAAGGTTTGGAAAGGACCTTAAGATCATTCAGTTCCAACCCCCCTAGTACAGCTCAGCTCAATGGGTTTATTCCTCAGCCAGCTGTCTGAACAGCCACTGTAAAGACACTCTTAGAGGCACCCATCTGGGTTCATACCAGTGTCACTCATACAGGTCTGACAACTCTTTTAAGCCGTGTGAGGTGTTGCTGGAAACCAGAGATGTGCCACAGAGCTGCTGCTTTGTGTGTGTCAGGTACACGTAGGATGCGGTGACCCTCAGATGATGCTTCTGGCTCTGGGATGGAAAAGATGTGCTGGGAGCACTTTCCATGTCTCCACATTCCCCAAGCCCTTGCTTATCCAAGATGGTCCCTGAGCTAACAAGGAGCTCAAATGATGCATCAGCAGGAGTGGTACATTCCACTTGCCCATCCATAAAACCTTGTTTTAAAGGATCAGTTCTTGAACAGACAATGCAGTACTCGGGAGTCCGAGTCCTCCTGCACACCCTTGCACTGCGGTGAAGAAAGCTTTGCCTCCCTGGCACAGCTCAGCATATCCAGGAGGAAAACCCCATCCCATTTTATACACTCCCTTTAAAAACATACCCGCAAATCCCAGGAGGAGGAAGCGTTTGCCTCCCATGGCTCTGTGGGACTGTGTGGAACCAAGTCCTAAGTTCACCATCAGAGAGGCTCTGGGAAAAAGAGATCCCTGGGCTGTAATGTCAGGATTTAGCTGCAATGGGTAAGTCCCAGCCTGGCTTTATGCTCTGTGTGGGCCACCAGTCATACACTGGTCTCAGTGCTGGCCTCCCATCTCACCCCCAAATGAACCAGCAGAGATTCAATCCCGTAAATAGCTTAAAGCAGAAGCAGGCTGGGATGACAGATGGTGGCAGAAAAGAGGAAAGTGTTCAAAAAAAGAGACCCAATTCATTTCAGTTCCTTGAATTCGAAGCAAGGGAATTTCCATGGAAAGAAGGGGGGAAAACCTCACATCAGCTCCTGACAGGCTTTGTAACCATCCCACAGCCGAGGAGCAGGGACCTTCTGTGGTCACCAGCAACTTGGTCAAACCAATGTTAACCATGGGGAATGCAAGTGGCTGCCCCGTGGTGGGCTTCTGGTGAGGATGATGACCACCAAGCGAGGGAGATGCTCTTGGGAATGCTGGGATGGGGACTCAGTTAAGCTGGACACAGGTAGGTCTGGCTTTGCTGGAGCTTCAGCTGCAAGAGCTGCTTGTGCAAGCCAAAGCAATACCTACAGACCCTCTGCAAGTGAAGGGGAAAGCCAGGAGCCTGTGAAATCACTGCCTGGGGAGGAATTGGCTTCAAGGCACTGAAGCCAAATGACCTGAAGCCAGTCAATGAGGGTAGATCATACCCATGCTCCCACCATGTGCTCTGTGGCACTGAGTCACTGCGGGCCTGTTCCATTGGAGCGTGCCCATGGGCACCAGCTCAGTCTCGGATGAAGGAAGATTTGGCTGTACCAAAGATAACTGAGCACACCCGCAGCCTGGTGGGTGGAAGAGTGGCTGCATCAGCACCTTTGAAAGAGCTGTTTCAGCAACGTCCTCCTGCCCAGAGCTCTGGCCTGGCCCCAAAACATGAGGCAAAGAGCTGCTGCCTTGCTGTAAAACGATGTTGTGTTGTCCCCAACACTGGTGTTTGTGCAAAGAGGGGACAAAACGGGCACTTACTTGGCACCAGCCTCAAACCCCTGAGGATGGAGTGTGGCAGGAGCAGGGATTCAGACTGCTCTGTCCTTCCACTCGTAATTCACCTCTGGAGCTCTATCCCATATTAAAGCAGATCCATTCCATCACAGCTGGTTCCCAGGGGCGGCTGAGGGCACTGCCCTGGCTTGAAGCATCATTTCCATTCACGAGGCTGTTGGGTTTTACACTCATCTCAAGCTCTGCATCTTCCAGAAATAATCCAGGCAGAGGAACTCCAGTGTAACCGAGAGCAGAAGAGCCCTGCACTGAAGCACTGAAGGGTTTTACAGAGCACTGATTGCTTTCCAAGGTACAGCCCTGGGATTTTTCTGCAGGGCTCTTGTACTGTCAGCACACCATTTGCTCTGCTCACACGCTCAGTTTTAATGTGCCATTAACAATGCAGCTCTGTATTTACTGCAGTTCACGTTACTGTTCCACTGTTACTCCTTGATCACTCCTTATCCTCCCTGTAGTGCCAGGCAAGGCTCCAAACCCCAAACACCAGCAGCAGTGTTACTACAAACCAAGCCGCAGCCGCACCAGGTCTGAGGCAGGGATCATTTATCTTCCCGAAGCTGGCACCCAGGAAAACAAGAAGAGCTCCACTTCCTCTCTGTCTCCGTGAGCAGACCTAAACCTTTCCAGGGCAATGCGGACAGTCAGCTCTTCTGAGGGATCTAACCCAGAAAACTGGAAAACATCATTAACTTGCTTAATCCTGGCTCTACAGCACCCGCTGCAATAGGAAGGGGAACACGCTGTCAGGCTGGTCCAGCAGCACAGGCCTCCCTGGGGGATGCTTTGCTAATGATGCCTCCCTTGATCAACTTTGTGCTCCTAAAAATCACTGCCTGACCCTGCAGCCAGCATTGCTCCTCATACAGGCCCTACGCCTCCAGCTCAGTATCCAGGCTTGGCCTCGCTTTGGGATTACAGTGCTCATCATCACAGGGCTGCATAATCCTCTCTGGCCTGAGGGATTTAAAACAGTCTTTCGCATCACAGGAAAAAGCTTTAAATCATGGAATGGTTTGGGTTGGAAGGGACCCTAAAGCTCATCCAGTTCAACCCCCCTGCCACAGGCAGGGACACCTTCCACTAGAGCAGCTTGCTCCAAGCCCCTGTGTCCAACCTGGCCTTGAACACTGCCAGGGATGGGGCAGCCACAGCTTCTCTGGGCACCCTGTGCCAGCGCCTCAGCACCCTCCCAGGGAAGAGCTTCTGCCTAAGAGCTCATCTCAGTCTCCCCTCTGGCAGGTTAAAGCCATTCCCCTTGGCCTGTCCCTACAGGCCCTTGTCCCAAGCCCCTCTCCAGGTTTCCTGTAGCCCCTTTAGGCACTGGAGCTGCTCTAAGGTCTCTCTCCAGGCTGAACAATCCCAACTCTCTCAGCCTGTCTTCACAGAAGAGGTGCAACCGGGCCAGGCTGGATGGGGCTTGGAGCAAGCTGCTCTGGAGGAAGGTGTCCCTGCCTGTGGTAGGAGGTTGGAACTGGATGAGCTTTAAGGTCCTTTCCAACTCAAACCACTCTATGATTCTGGGGCTCCAAATTTCTGAGGCCAATTCATTACCATAACACAATCAAAGCAACCTCTTAAGCTTAATTAGTGTGAACACCTGGATGAAAAGGTTATTTAGGTCAGGACTAGAGAACTAACAAATGCCACATCTCCAGATGCAAAATGTGGCAAAGATGCTCCTCACTGCAGGACTGCAGATACCTCGTGGGGCTCTTTCTCAGCAAATGGTCTGTAGCAGCCCAGACGGTAGCCTGGAATTGCAGGTGGTTTTGTGACCATGTTTGTTCTTTCCCAACTGCCCATTTGCCAACTGCATCCGACTGATTTCCCAGTTGTTCGCAGGATGACATGTGTTTGACAAATACCTACCAGGTGCTACAGCTGGAGGAAGGCACAAGGAAATCTCTTATGAACATTTGCAAAGTGAAACCAGAGACCTACCGAGCTAATGCATTTGGTAAGCTTCAGCGCCATGTCCAGTACACTGGATACAGATTTCAGGTACTGGGGCAGAATGCAGCCCACTGAGTTACTCCACAGAGGCACCTTCACGATCCCAACGTCTCCCCCTGCCTGATGTGATCCCCTTTAGCACAGCTCTGCTGGAAGCAGGAGCTCCTCAGCAGGATAAATGCGCTCTGGCACTTCTCCACCAGCTTTGAGGTACCACTGAGAATGATCATGGGTTGAAACTTGCCTGGATGGTGCTGAGCAAACCCCAATGTTGACTTGTGTGCACTGCATTCTGATTAAAATCAATTGCATAAACAAGAAACTGATGTCTGAAGAGTGGCTGACAGCTCCCAGCCATCCCGTTTCTAACAGCCAAAGTGATGGCTGTTGGCTGCATGACAAAGTTCCCTCAGTTACACAGCCATGTAATAGGACCTTCACAATATTCCTTTATTAAATATCCTCTTTGATACAGAATATTGAAGCAAAAATAGCTTTAAAGCTCCAGTTTGATAATTCTTACAGGAGTCTTTTGTGTAGCCACTGTTACAGCACCTCACATTGCCACTGAAGGAACAGATCTTTATCAAATGTCAGGTTTCTCCCTGTGTGGAGATCTGTTCCATACAAAGAAGTCTTAAAACATTGGAAAATGCTTATAGAAACCATGAAAACTCTGAATTCTGGGCTTCAGCTAATCAAGAAATCTAACAATTGTGTCACAGACACATAAAATTCTATAGAACTGAATTAGCAGAACAGGAAATGCATCCTCAAAAGCTTCTAGAAGCCATGGCAGTGCATGGAAGCGCAGCAAAAGAGACGCCTCAAGCACAAATGCTTCCATACAGTGCTGAAGCTTCAGCACAGCACTGCCCAAACCCACCTCTCAATGTGACTTCCAATACTGGAAATCCATCATTTACCATCCATGTGGCAACAGGCACTACCCCCAAGATGGGATTCTGCCCTGCAGAAGTTGTTCAGCATCAACAGGTTCTGCTTTGACTTCATTCTGCCACTGCTGTTGTGCTGTTTGAGACACAGATGGTCTCCTTCATTTTATTCATTTCTGTGTAAATCAGTAACCTCCTTTGTATCATTAATGAACAGTAAATTAATGTTTCTTTGGCTCAAAGCTCCTACAGCTGCAGACATTCTCACTAAATAGATAAGGCCCCTCAGGTATCCAGATTAACATGGATACCTGATTAGGTATCCAGGTCCTACTGGCACAAGAAGACGACTGGGGACCCAGTATGTGCCACTGCTGCAGAGCTGTGGAGCAGATGTATCTCTTGTGATGAACATTCCAATCAGAGTCCTGAAGTTATCACCCAAACACTATTTGAGGGGCTGCTTGAGGTCAAACAAACCAGTCCCTCCTTTGACAACTTTTCCCACCACGAGGCATGCAGAAGGGGATCGCAGCTCATCATAGGCACCTGCAACAGAATTCAAACAAAACTCCTATCAGGATGTTTTCAAAGGATTCCCAAAGCTCAGTGCTGAAAAAAGCATTTTGGTTTACATGGTTCAGCCCCTTTGGTTTGAGAAAGGCACTGCCACCTACTGTTCAGATTCCATTTGTGTATCTGAGAGCAGGAGCCCAAAACCCTACCCCTCTTACATTATCTCGTCCCAATCCTTTTGTCCAAGCAAAGAATTTAGCCACACACTACTAAGCTCTCCCTATTCAGCATGAAAAGACAACGCGTTCTGAAGCCTAAGGGAACACAGGTCTGACCTTCCAGTGAACACATTTTGCTGATTAAATACATTACTTCAAAAATGCATGTGAGGCAAAACCAGAAAGATTCCCTTTTCATTGCTGCCTTTTTCCTTTGTTAAGAGTGAATCCTTTTGATGTGGATTTTAAATCCTTCTGGCTAGATATGAAGAGCACATTTCACTGGAGAGACATTCCATGAATTCCTTTGATTCTGTGGTTACTCACTGTAGCGAAATAGTGTCACAGCTATTTGGAAGCTCTCTAGATGACATGTCTGGCTAGGACTGGTTTGCTTCCACTGGTTTTCATAAGCACCCAGGCTGGTTTTCATTCATCCTAATGCTGGAATTCTGTCATTGGAGCAGTTGGAAGATTGGAAATAAAACTGTTAAACTTCTGATAAGTTTATTCTACAGAGCAGGATGTACTGAGGATGGGGTAGAAGCTGCACCATGGCACAGTGCATGGCATGAGCTGCTCTGGTCTCAGCTGAATAACTACATAGCTGCTCCTAAATGTGTGCCAGCTGAAGAAAACCAAGCTCTTTTGTTAGATCATTAAGCAAAACAGTCAGAACTGTCCTGTTTGCTCACGTGGTGTTAACAAAGAGTTATTCTCTGAGCAAACAGCCAAAGGGGTCTCACTTCGGATACACCCCAAACACTGGTCAGCACTCTGATGGGTCACCCCACACTCTTAAATGATGCTTCTCACACTGGCTGTGCACAATGGCCACAAGCCTTCTTCTTTCCTTCTTCCTGATCACAGCAGGCAGCCTTGCAGCATCTCTTTAACTGTACAGTCAAGTGATCAGTTACACTGAAGCAGATTAGATCCAGACCGCTGCAATCCACATTATGACTTTGATTTCCATCGTGGTGAAAACATTAACTCCCTTCACTGGTAACCAGTGCAGCTTTCCTGCCAATTCATGGTGCCCTTCTGTCAGTATGCACTTCCTGTCTTTATTCATAATGGTAGCCATAAAGATAATTACATTTCACTTGGCAAGGAACGTACTTCTAAGTCAGTGGGTGATAGAATGCAAATCCAGAGAGGGAGTGCAGCTGTTCGAGAAACAGTTCAGCTTCACCCTGATTTACACTGTTCCTGTCTGATTTTCAGGTGAATTAAGTCAACTGTAACCAATGCTATTAATTAAAACCCAAATTACCTTCACAGAAAAGGTCTAAAACTAACGAAATTCAGGGACAGAAGTATGTGTGACATCTGTGCAAGGCAGTTTAAGGTACTAACTGAAGAGATCATGTTGAGAGCGTTTCCCATTTGTAATAGGTAGCAAAGGCAGCACAGTGGCGCTCAAGAAGGAAAGCATCCAACTGGCAAGTGACAGAAACCAGGACTATTTGCAAAAGGGAGACACAATCAGTATCCAAGGATAAGATCACACAAACTGTGTTTAGTGACAGACTTAAAGCACCAGCTCTTTTGACAGAACTCATGAATGCAGGCGGCTGCAGCTGTATTTCAGATATCCTGCACAATGCACACAACCATTGACCTCTACACCTTCCAGAGCAGCAACTGGAGCGCAGGAAGGATGCTCTTGAGCACCTCACATGGCACCACTACCATTAGACAAATGAGTCTGTGATTGAGGAAACAAGCAAAGACAGTGAAGTGCTAAAGCAGAAGAAAACCAGAATCAAAGTCACAACCAGGAGGCCTGTTCTCACAGTAAAACTCTGAATAGAGAAGAAATGAGAACATGGAAGTCTTATTAGAGACATGAAAACAAAGCAGAGGTGACAATTTTAACAGCAGAGGCAGATTTAGCAGTGTGTTATAAAGCTTTGCTCTAACAAATCTCAACAATGTTATAAAAATGCCTATCCAATTCCTAAAGAAAGGAGTCGCAGACCCCACAGATGACATGCGGGAGCCGACTTCATTGGAGCTGACAGAATTCCATTAAAAACATCTGGAACATTTTCCTAGGCAAAGGCTTCATGAAAATTCTAGCCTCTGGCATATTTTGTTTTCCCCTAATGCAATTATCCATCACTCAAAATAGGGGAAAGTTACAATGAAAACAAAGCCTATGTGAAACGCTGCAGCCATCGGTTTCAAGCTAAACCACTTACCCATCATTGTTGCTTCCTTCAAGAATTTGTAGCTGGTTTCAAATGTCATCTGCTGCAGAGGGGAGGAGTTGGACTGAATTCCATAACGATTCAGTGGTTTATAAAATCCTTCAAAACACATGTAATCTGCCACGAGGGAGAGGTGCCGAGGGTCTACCACAATCCCTAAGAAGACAACAAAAAGCAACCATCAGAGCACTCAGGGGCTAAGGTTTGGGGGTTTTAAAGTAAATTAGGCCTAAATTAAACACCCCTGAATGTAATCAACATGGAGAATATCTCTAGTAACAGTCTTCTGGCAGTTGTACCTCTTTGTGAGTAGCTGGCTTAGCTGCCCCCCTCAAATACACAAGAGAGACAGACCTCACCCTAATATAAACCAATCTCTCTCCAGGGAAGCTAAACCATCAAGAATGCTGTAAGGCAGCTGAACTGCTCTACATAAAATCACTGAAGTCTGCTTTATGCAGAAGGGGATCACACATCATAGAATCACAGAATGGTCTGGGTTGGAAAGGACCTTAAGATCATCCAGTTTCAACCTCCTGTAATGGGCAGGGAAGCCTCACACTAGACCATGTCGCCCAAGGCTTTGTCCAACCTGGCCTCGAACACTGCCCATCCACTTCTGATGGGACAGAGCTCCAGCCCCTCACCTTGTGGCCTGCATTAGCAAAGCACAGTCAAAAAGGTTCTGCTATTTTCTGTGCATGATATTAGGCACCCACAGAAAACCCCATTTAGGCTGAAAAGAAACAGCACTTCTGTAAAAATAACATGGAGTTGGTGTCATGGGGGATCATTAACAGCTCTGTCAACATTTACCCAGCAGTGCTTGAACCACTTGAAGGTCAGACCAGTCTGGCCTGCCAGCTGGCAAACCTGTTTCATGTAACTAGTTGCTAAAATTCCCACTGTATTAACTTCCCTCTTCTCAGTAGTTAAATTCATAGCAAGACTTAGCTCACTTAAGGCAAATTCAACATGCCTAACTTCAGCAGGCTGTGAAGTCAGGCACCTTCCCCAAGCCTGGACTGCATACAGAGAACATTCACACAAGGAAATGCAGCTATTTTAGGAAAGATATTAAAACTCAACTCAAAAGGGAGCCTGAACTCCCATCATTAAAGAGCTAGAGTGAGGCAAGGTTAATCCTATTCTCAGGGCCTCTATACAAGTCTAACAGCTTCCTCACACATCAGCAGTTAATTTGTCTGGACCTTCCAGCTTGTAAAGAATAAATGGACCAGAACAGAAAAGCTCTGTGAAGGGGGGATAAATTCCACCTTGTCTAGTAAATTTTCTCCTGATTAAATGGAAGCTAACAATGAACTAACAAAGTGTTCACAGCAGGCACTATAATGATTAAAATAATGAGAAAGTGCAACTTCAGAATACACATATAAATGAAAAGATCATGCACACAAATTTAAGCACTGTGGCTGGGCTTTCCCATCTTTAATGATAAGAAAGACTATCTTAATAAATACAAAGAAATCTTACCGTATACAGCAAATACATCTTTTATTTCCTTAATAATCACCCTCAGGGCAGACTCTATTCCATAGTTCTTAGCCATGGCATGAATATCATTGGAATAAAGTCTGTTCAAGTCCAAAATCTGAAAGCAAAGAAACCACAGACACAAGTTAGGACAGTAGTTACTCTGTAGTTCCAAAGAACTTCAGCCAAGATAGCTTTTTTCCTCTAGTTTTCATTAGCTTAAGCAGCACCAACAGTTAGTTAACAAATAGGCAGCAGCTCAAATACAGACAAAGATTAATTCTGGGGATTTGTGTTTAAATCAGTGATCACAGCATTATGTACATGAATAAGATACTGGAATCAAAACTCACCACAACAGCAAATTAGCTGAAATTAGAAGCAGCAAACTAACATCTCAAGCAGCAGAGGAACATGTTAAAATCTTCCAAACACCACAATGCAATGCCCAGGCTGGCTCAGCCAGCCAGAACTTCTAGCAAAGCAGTAGAGAAGATGTAGCTTGAAACAATCCTGTATTTGTGGAGTTATGGGCTAGATGGCATAGCAGAACTATTCATCTCCAAGTGCTGTAATCTGTTTAGATGGAAGAACCCCCTCAAGTAACATATAGAGAGACAGCTGGAAGCATGGTGTGAAATTATGTGTCATTAGACACTGGGCTGCTGCACAAAACTTGATTTGCTGCCGTTGAGAAAAGGCTCTGCTGAGCTACATCTGGGGATAAAAAAGGAGGACGAAGAGTGTTTAGGCTACACATCACCCCTGCTACATTAAAATGGCATCCATCATCCACTGTCTCTCCCTAGAAGATGGAAGACCATTCCAGTCTGGGATTATAAACAGATTACATACATCAGAGTATCTGAACAGCTCTGCAAGGTTTATCCCTTCGGTGTGCAGAATGAGTTCCTTCTCTCCTTGCTTGTTGGTACTTTCATTCAACAGGCATCGTGTGATCCCCTTCACCTCGTGAATAACTGTGTTCCGTGCGAGGGAGACAAGCAAGGAGGAGAGGTCGAAGTACACCTTCATCAGTGGGAGCGCCAGGGAAACCTAAGAGTCAAAAACCAACATAGAGTTGTTGTTCTGTGAGCAAGCTTGAATCTGGCTCAATAACCAGCCTAGTTCTTTTTAAGGCTAAAAGTAGACAACTGGAATTCCCCTACTTGTGTGTTTAGGATCATAAACGTCTGACTAGAATTACAATTGAATGATGCTAGTATGAACATGCCACCCCAGGAGCATTCGTCCACATTGCTTTCTGGTCTCTGATCTTACATGGATTAGTTGGTTTAGGGTGGCTTTTTTGGGGGGTTGGGCTATATATTTGCTGGGGGTTTGCTTGGTTTAAGATCTTTTCAACAGCCCAGCAGTCACTTTTATTCATCAAGAGCCACACAGTGGTGCATCATTTGATGAGGCATTGAACCAGCTGCCCAGGGACCACCATCCCTAGAAGTGTTCAAAAACTGCATAGAGGAGGCCTTCAGTGACATGGTTCAGTGGTGCACCTGGCAGTCCACGGTTAATAGCTGGACTTGATGATCTTAAAGGTCTTTTCTAACCTAGCTGATTCTATGATTTTGTTCTGTGATCATACATTTAAAGATTAAAGCACAATAAACTTGTTAGAAACCTGTCTTTATAAAAAGAAGTTTCATCAGGTGTTCTAAAAGTTATAAATTACTAAAAATTGCATCAAGAACTACACCTGTACTGCCACTTTTCTGTGTTAATGAAAGATGCTGAGACAAAACAGCAGCACTGCACTGAAAAGATCCATTTATTACGGGAGCTATGTGCAACCACAACCACGCAGAGATGCTTCCAGCTGCCATCAACTTACCTCACACCAGAGTTCATGTTCAGTGTCAAATGAGTAATCCTTTATAGATGGGTGGCTGTCCACAACAGCATTTACTCGCAGCTCTGCTGACTGAAGTAGTCTGGCTTTCTCTTTTTGAGTATGAGACATAAAGGACAGATGTTGAGACTCGACAACATCTGTTTCATTATGGTTCTCTTCAGCACCAGGAGTCTCTTCTTCTTCGTCTGATTCAGCCTCTTCATCTTCCAGATTCTCATCAACATTTTCTTCCCCATTCTCTTCTTCACTCTCATAATCAACCTGCAGAGAAATAATGCTCTATTTATCTGAGCCAGAACATGTACAGAAACTAAGTGTTCAATGCACAGTTACAGTCATGACTATTCTCCGCAGCTGAGTTGTAAGTATCTTACCTATTACCCGAAAGTGTAATTCTGTTGTAAAGGAAATACAACAGATTCAGCTGTCCCTATTTCTTTATAGTCTTGGCATTAGAATCATAGAATAGTTAGGGTTGGACAGGACCTTAACATCATCAAGTTCCAAGCCCCCTGCCATGGGCAGGGACACCTCACACTAAACCATCTCACCCAAGGCTTTGTCCAACCTGGCCCTGAACACCACCAGGGATGGAACATTCACAGCTTCCATGGGCAACCCATTCCAGTGCCTCACCACCCTCACAGTAAAGAATTTCTTCCTTAGATCCAATCTAAACTTCCCCTGTGTAAGTTTTAACCCATTACCCCTTGTCCTGTCACTACAGCCCCTAATGAAGAGTCCCTCCCCAGCATCCCTATAGGCCCCCTTCAGATACTGGAAGGCTGCTATGAGGTCTCCACGCAGCCTTCTCTTCTCCATGCTGAACAGCCCCAACTTTCTCAGCCTATCTTCATACAGGAGGTGCTCCAGTCCTTGATCATCCTCGTGGCCTCCTCTGGACTTGTTCCAACAGTTCCATGTCCTTTTTATGTTGAGGACACCAGAACTGTACACAAAACTCCAAGTGAGGTCCACAGTTCAATTTTCTCCTCTTCAAAAAGGTCTTCCCACAATCCAACTCCAATGATGGGATTCCCCTCGCATTTTCAATTGCTCTATCCTCCTGCTGAATTACACCAACCCATCTTTTAAGCAGTAATTATGAAGTAGTGAACATGGAGAAACATGCAGAGCCAGAGAGAATATTTATTAAGAACCACAGAATTAACATGTGGCAAAGTTAGGCATGGAATTAGCAAGTGGTAAAGTTAATTACAGCACGGCCTGGCTGCCACACACATCTCCCCAGTGCCTAAAGAACAAGGCTTTGGACAAATCCAGATCTCTTCCATCTCAAAGCTGCATGGTTCTGCGTTACTTTTAAAGGACAGCAGCGACCAGGCTGAACTATGATGACCAGGCTCATGGCAAGTCTCAGCCCGCATCATCTGCTATAGTATTGCCCCCATCCAAATCAAAACTGAACATCACAAAGCAGAGACTTCCCTATCTCCTTTCAGATGGGGTTTGGATTTTTCCAGCGTTTTAATGGAAGCTTTCCTTCCCAACACAAACCAAGCAAAGGAAACTGGGAATTAAAGTGCAGTGCTGAGCACTTCTCATTTCATTACCTCCTCTTCCTGATTCTTCCTCCGTTTTGCTTCTGTAGCATCACCATCCCCTTCATCAGCTTCTGCATCAACAATGTTCTCTTCTTCCTCTGCTGCATCATCCTGATTATGCTGTGTCTAGAAATCCATGACAGACCAGATAATCATAGAATCATAGAATAGTTAGGGTTGGAGGCTGATTGTGAGGAAGCATCACTTCCAAAAGGCTTTAATCAAACATATGCTCAATGTTATACCTTTAAGATCAACTTAATTTCTATGAGGCCAGTATTACAAAGAAATAATGAACTTATACTCAGTTAACATCAACGTTAAACAAGATGGATGTTTACAAGCTGGGTAAGCTATCAGCCTGCTTATATCACAGTCCTTGACGGAAGAGAAGTGGCAGAAGAACACACAAAAGCCTTTCAAAGAGAAAAGAATCTTCCCCAAAGTTTTGACAGCCACTGCTACATCAGGACTGATCTGGGAGCAAAGAGAGAGTAATAAGCTTGTATCTCCATGAAGCTAAAATCAGCAGATTTCAGAGTAAAGTCTTAAGGAAATTAGGATTTAACAGACAGTAACTGTAATTTCCCTGTTAATCTTATGGAAGTGCAAAGACAGTTTAGGCATAAAAAAAACATTTAAGAAGTAATTTAGTATTCACACATTTCATGTTCACATTGAACATGCTGAGCTCTTCCAATGCAGGTTCACAAAAGCAGCTAAAGGAAGTGAGGCATTTTTCAGGTAATGTTTTTCTGTACCTTGTCTTCATCACCATCTAAATCTCTCCGAGTTGTCTTCCTGGTGCTGACTTCAGCAAAAGAGGCCATCTTTGCACTCTTCTTTTTAATTGCTTCCAGACAGATTTTAAAGAACCTGAAAGAAAAAGCAACTCAGAATGGCAAAGCTCAGCACAACCACAGTCAATTGCAAGTTGTCCAGAGATTCATTTATTTGGCTTAAGAAGCTTGTCAGCTCATGACAGGACATGACAGAACATCTGGAGTCTTCACTAGGGACTGTAGTGATAGGACAAGGGGTGATGGGCTCAAACTTAAATAGGGGAAGTTTAACCATGCCAAGTGCAAGGTCCTACACCTGGGTCGGAGCAATCCCAGGCACACCTACAGGTTGGGCAGAGAAGAGATTCAGAGCAGCCCTGCGGAGAAGGACTTGGGGGTGTTGGTGGATGAGAAAATGAACATGAGCAGGCTTCAGTGTGCGCTTGCAGCCCAGAAAGCCAACCGTATCCTGGGCTGCATCAAAAGGATTGTGACCAGCAGGTCGAAGGAGGTGATCCTGCCCCTCTACTCTGCTCTTGTGAGACCTCACCTGGAGTACTGTGTGCAGTTCTGGTGTCCTCAACATAAAAAGGACATGGAACTGTTGGAACAAGTCCAGAGGAGGCCATGAGGATGATCAGGGGCTGGAGCACCTCCTGTATGAAGACAGGCTGAGAAAGTTGGGGCTGTTCAGCATGGAGAAGAGAAGGCTGCGTGGAGACCTCATAGCAGCCTTCCAGAACCTGAAGGGGGCCTATAGGGATGCTGGGGAGGGACTCTTCATTAGGGGCTGTAGTGACAGGACAAGGGGTAATGGGTTAAAACTTAAATAGGGGAAGTTTAGATTGGATCTAAGGAAGTTGTTTACTGTGCGGGTGGTGAGGCACTGGAATGGGTTGCCCATGGAAGCTGTGAATGCTCCATCCCTGGCGGTGTTCAAGGCCAGGTTGGACAGAGCCTTGGGTGACATGGTTTAGTGTGAGGTGTCCCTGCCCATGGCAGGGGGTTGGAACTGGATGATCTTAAGGTCCTTTCCAACCCTGACTATTCTATAATTCTATGCTCTCTGGTGGATGCAAAAGTACTTCTAGGATAAGGCAAAGAAATTTTCTTCTCCTTTCTCATTCCGTTAGGAATCAAAAGGTTGGTATCATGTCTCTTACAATCATAGGTGTAGCCATGCATCAAAAGATTCAATTATGATCTTACATTATAATCTCATCTGGACATAAACTTTGCACATCAAATTGACTTGCCAAACGGATGCTTTACTACTGGACTTTTTTCTTTCTCAAACCAGCAAGCACATATTGTTAAATAAAGAGACCCAGCTTGAACTCATATGGCCTGAAGGAGGAGGAAATCAATGACACATTTTTATAAAGCAAAAATAGCTTTCAGTAGAGCCTTGTCATTAAATGGTCTACTTTTATCTACACAAATTTGGCCACATATGGGGAAGGAAGCAGGAGAAAAAGAGAGAAGGGGGGCTCGGGAAAGCCAGCCTTTTCTGATTTATCTTTTAAAACTAATCTTACAAAGTAATGTTTAGTTCCATTCAATGAGAGCACTGAGGGACACTTAAAGAATTCAGACATTTTTTGCTGGTAATGTTTAAGCATCCAAAAGCAAATAAGATGATGCTTAAATGGCTCTTCTCAGATATGTGAACGACCTGCCTTGATTCAATTCTGTACTGTCACCACCCCACAGATCCACATTTCTATTCAAGACATAAAAAGCAGCTGTGTAGATGTTTCTGTAAGCACATCTGCAGGAAGCTGTTGCTCTGAAAGCCATAGTAACAGCAATAAACACCACACAGTGATGCTTAATGCACATGGAAAGACAAAAGAAGAGCAAGTATTCAAGTATCTAAAAGCAAACTTACCTTGTTTCCATGAAGTGCAAGATATCTCTGGGCTTCACACACTTCTCCTCTTGGTAATATTCATAGGGCAAGAAATGGAACTTGATTTTGTAGAGGCGATGTTTGTCCTGCTTGCACTTCACATGCAGGGATTCCTCTATCTCAACTTTCTGCAAGACCTGCAGAAGTTCCAAGCAGGAATGTTACTCCTTCAATAAAGATGCTTCATTTATTTCTTTCAATTCCAATGCTTTCCCCACAGGAGACCAGAATTACACAAGGCTAATAGGCAAACTTTCCTAGAGGCTTTGTGGCAGCTTCTGGGCAAAAGGACTTTTTCACTTCCCTATTGCACTCTTTTTGGCTTAAACTCCTCCCAACAAACAGAAAGGTCTCTGCTATGCCAGTCGCAGCGACATTAGCTTGTCTCAAAGACAAAACTCCTCCAATGCAGGAGACTGACAAAAAGAAGCTTGAGAAAAAGCCAAACAAGGTTATGGCAGCAAACATAAACCCTCCCTGCCATTATACTACGGCCATATGTGAACAATTACCCTTCCTTTACAGTCTATAGATTTTTGTAGCCTGTGACAATGCTCTATAGGTTTAAACTGAATTTACACAGTAACTGCAATTCTTTTCAATAGCCCGCTTCCTAGCAGGTATCACTGGTTCAGTATGCAGGAGGGGAAAAGAAAGGACCCTCTCATCTTGCACCCACAGATAAGCCTTCAAAATAGGAAACTGCTACAAGGCCAGACTAACTGATGAGCTTAAACAGGACATTCTGGTTTACTGCTCTCCAAGGACACTCTGAAGAGGAGGCTCACCTCAGCTAAGCACACCCTTGTGAGCTGTTTCTTCAGGCGTTTCACTTTCTTGAGAGCTTTTTTGGTACTCAACACAGGAACACTCATCGTTGGTGTTTTAATATTTGCACTGGCCACCATCAGTATTTCCCGCAACCTTTAAATAAAGAATGATCTTTCCAGTGAAATGATAAAAGCCCTCTGCAATCACATAAATACCTGGTTCATTTAATTAGGCAGCATGCAGCAACTGCCAGTTCTATCAGAGCCATATGCATCAAGAGCTGTGGTCACCATTGAGCTGCTCCTTTTCACTTTCTTGGTTCCTCTTCGGGGCAGCACAAAAGCAGCTCTGCTGCCTCAATCACATTATCATCCAGTTCCAGGAAGAGAACAGAAATGATACTAAAATGTTCCCAGAACAGAAGATCAAATGAAGCCTTTTTCCTACTGATGCATAGTGCATGCTTCCTCATGCTTCCTCCCATTCCCTTCTCTAAGGTAAAGCAACTATCACCCATCTAAGGCATCACACATCTAACCACAAAGCTGGGGTGAGCACCCATGTTATTCAGAACAAGCAGATGACTGGCTGTTAAACATGTGTGTGCTGATAGACACTGTCACCAAACAGAAGAGCCAGGGAAAACCTGGCTGCTATAAAACAGGTCTCTTCCTCCAGAGGTGATAATACTAAACATACCTGATCTCATAGGTGAGGTTTGGTGTGTGAAAGAAATAGGTTTAATAGTAGGGGAAGATGAGGTCCAACCCACAAAGCACGATTTCTTTAGGCTTATACTGTATTGACTAAAATACAGCAATGAATAAGCCATTTGTTATACATCAGATAAGAGTCAGGGGCCTTCACAGGTATTTTCTATCTGGAAAATGAACCAAACCAACTGTCAAATTGCAAGACTTAAAAACAGTTGTGACCAGGCACAATTTACAATTCAACTGAAGAATCATTTGCCCTCAGGATTACATACACACCTCCGAGTGACATTAAGCATTATTACCTAAGTGCCAAAAATGGCAAAGGACCCACTGAGAATACAGTTTTCTCACCTTGGAATACCCAATGTGACATTCATTTCACCCCTGCCAGCAAAGTGGAAGGTGTTGAGAGTCATCTGTGTGGAAGGTTCCCCAATACTCTGAGCTGCAAGGAGACCCACAGCTTCTCCTGGGTCACAGAGAGATCGCTGCCACTTTAAATACAACAAATCCTTCAATCTGAAGACAGGAAATGAGAGGTTTAGCTCACTGAGAGCTCAGTGTAGCTCAATGTACAAAACAAAGAACATTGCTCAGGTCAATAAATTTACCTCTTTCAGACAACTTCTCCTGGAATTTTATGGATAAATACACTCAAGAAGCTGTAAAACTGTCAATCCCAGTCTGATCTGACAGAGCCCATCAATACAGAACTGGGGCCTTGGCTTCTGATTCCGATTCCCAGAATGTCAAGAGAGTCCATGTGCTCACACTTTCTCATGTTAACTACTCTGCTAACTCCAAAGTGTGGCAAAAGCATGTTTTGGATTTTAAGTATTACAGTAAAGTATTAGTTTTTATGTAGGGGGACAATATATCACTGTTATTTCATAAAGCCTTTGCCCAAACCCTTAGCAGCATGGAAAATAAAGGTTTGGAAGAAAGAAATGAGCAGGGCCTCTCCACTGCACACTAAGCTCACCTGGCTTTCAGGAACCATTCTGAAACCCACTACTTTGTTTCACAAGGTCACAATAAAAGGAAGAGTTGAGAAAGACTTTTCATCTTTAGCAAATTCAGTTAAAAATAGGTATTGTGGTTCTTGGCTCAGTGCAAAGAAGTAAAGACACAGAAATTATTACCTATCAGAAGAAATTACTGGGTGCACGTAACTTTGTCTGTTTTCAGATTCCCATTTGTTGATATAATCTTCAACTCCATGTTCAAATGCTTCTGAAACAGATGCAAAGTAAGTATCTGGACGCCAAACACCAAGGCTTGGGTCAGGGCACTTATCTGTCTTCTTCATATACTTCCTTCGTTTCTTCTCATCTAGTTCATACCACATCTTCAGTAACTGAAAGGGTGAAGCAGACTGGTTTATCCACAGTAAGACCAAACCCAGCAGCAATCAAGCAATAGCGAAGGAGAAGATTACCTGTCTGAAACTTAAGGGTGTAACACAGCAATCAACTCAACTACAAATATGTTTTTCTTTATTTTCTGGTACTTAACACTTTTGATCCTAAATGACTTCAAGAGTCTTTATAAACAGTCTAACCATACTAGTGAAATACAGCCCTCTAAGAATGATTTTAACATGGGAGTGAACTCCCTCAACATACTTAAACCTTTATTTCTAACTGACTATCACCAGTAGCCTAAAGCTGGCATGACAAAGGAGCTTCTCTGATTTTCAGTTCATACAACCACAGAATGGTTTAGTTTGGAAGGGACCTTAAAGCTCATCCAGTTCCAACCCTCTGCCATGCACAGGGACATCTTCTACGAGACCAGATTGCTCCAAGCCCCATCCAACCCCAACAGTCCAGCAGAGACTATTATCTAACATAGCCTCCATCTTTCACACTGACCAGTTTTATTTCTGTTCTTCAGTCTTTAAGTAATGTTTCAAACATTGCATTTAATAAAGGAAAAAGTTAATACCTACTTAAAAGGGAAAATCAATACAGAAAATGAGCTAAACCTATCGCTTATATGCCTTGCTTCTTAATGATGGAAGAACTGGCTTGCGACATGAAAGTCTGTCCACTGAGCTTTAGAATATATTAAGACAGAAGGTAGCCCAAACAAGTGGTGAATGCTCCATCCCTGGCAGTGGTCAAGGCCAGGCTGGACAGAGCATTGGGCGATATGGTCTGGAATGAAGTGTCCCTTCCCATGGCAGGGGGTTGGAACTAGATGATTTTAAGGTCCTATCCAACCCAAACCATTCCCTGATTCTATGTATCTATATCTACCCATCTACTGAAAGACAAAACAAACAACGAACAACCAGTAATGAATCACCAAGCTAAATTGTTCTGAATGTTATCAGAAGTACCAACAGCAACACAAATTCAGCATAGCTAAATAAATGAACCGGTGATTAGGCAGAGCATTTGCAGACATGCTCACAGAGTTATGTATCTCAACACCTTCAATGTGGAGTTTCATGCTGTCTATGTTCTACCTGGGTAAATTCCTTGTAAAAGCGAGGCCATGAAGCAGAACCTGTTTTCATTCTGGGTTCATACATATAGAACCCAAAACATATGCATTAGTGCCCTCATGTCCAAGAGACTTAAGCAAGAGTACTTTTTTGACACCCTAGGCAGCTTGGATTTGATCTTTGTACTTAAAACAGGCTCTCATCCAGCTAGCAGGTGTGTGTCCATCTAAGAGATATAATTCTGTGTCCATGAGAACTCAAACAACACACCACTAAACAAACAAAAACAATCACCAGAAACCACCCACATCCATGGGCTGGTTTTAATTCTGTTTTTGGCCTCTGTCCTTGCACTGGTACCCAGAGACTTCAATAAATGAATCTCAGCTTCATCACCCACAGAACTGACACAGGACTCCTTCAGAAGACAGCTGGTATAGTTAGACCATGAAACACTCTGCAACTTGTTTAAAGAGCTTGGTGAATTCAAGTGCTTCTGTGTTACCTGTAAAGTAGCAGCATCTCTTCCATTTTTGATTTCACCCCCTGGAATCTGTGCTTTTACACTTGCCATTTTCTTTTGGGAAAACATCAGAAAACCTCCTTCTCTTTGCACTGAGTTTTGGTGCTTGGCTTGCCACTTTTTGATGGCTTTGAACTGCTGGCTAGCTTGGTGAGACTCCATCCTTGATAAAGCTTCATCCAGATGCTTTGTCTTCTGGATTACCTGTAAGAAAGTTATTTATATGATTATATGAAAGACAAACAGCATTCAGAGTGAATACTACAGAAAACAGCTTTGTATCATCATTATTCTTCTCCCTATGCTCGTTGTAGCCGAAAAGGCAAAGCAAACTGAAAAGGTCATCTGCTGCCACTCAGTATGTTCAGCTGCTGCAAAGCAACTTTCAAAACTGATTTTCAACCAGGGGAAAAAATTATGTGATAATTGTTATTCTTTAATAAGCAGTGATGCTACTGGTAAAAGGAAGTTACTCAAACCTGACAGACTGAAGAGTAAAGTCAAAGAATCACAGAATGGTTTAGGTTGGAAAGGACCTTAAGATCACCCAGTTCCAACACTCTGCCATAAGCAGGGGGGACTCACACTAGACCATATCACACAAGGCTCTGTCCAGCCTAGCCTTGCACACTGCCAGGGATGGAGCATTAACCACTTCTTTGGGTAACCTGTTCCAGTGCCTCACCACCCTCACAGTAAAGAACTTCTTCCTTACGTCTAACTAAGTCATGTGTGTTGAATCCAAGTGCAGAGTTAGAACAAGGAAAGGGCTTGGTTCTCTGCTGAAACTGGACTGCTTAAATCATGCCACAGACTTCACATTCACTTTCATATTTTGGATACAATGGCAAATAAAAACATAGGTTAGTCTGAGAGTGACTGAGAGAAACAACTATGCCGTGGGATCCCTAACAGCTATGCCAGATGTTAACTGTGAATTTCAGTCTTCCCCTTCACCCCATAAGCATACTTCAGATGTTCTACCTCATAGTTTTCTGCAATGAAAGGAAACTGCTCAGGTTGCAAGAACTGAGTTTTAGGGATATCAAGCCCATCTTCTCCATACAGGAACTGCACCACACTGCCATCACTATCTCGTACAGTCAGGTCATACTGAACAACCAGTCCTTCCAAATGCTTTATGATACACCTGTCCCGGAGGAAAACAGAAAAGAACATTACAAATTTGAACCCTGTTAAGAGGATACATGGCAACAAGGATGATGTAACTCCAACATGAAAAATACTGTTTTCATTAAGATATTAAGCACACTGATGAGAAATTCTGGAAGCCAAAAATCACATAGACACGACACACAAGTGAGATGTGCAATGATATTGAAAAGCTTTCTTCATGTTGCTTCCTGCAGTTTTCTTGGATGAAGTGACTTAAAATGCAACAGCAAATTACTCTCTATCTCTGCTGTCACTCCTGAACAGTTGGCTGAAAGAAAGAGGCATCCCTCCTTTATAATCCCCCACTACCCTCTGAAACAAGTAAAACTTTCCATCTTCTTGTGGCCAAGACAAAGTAGAGTTGCCTGGAATTTGCACATTTTTACTTGTACCAGGAAAAAAGTTTCTCCAAAAGGAATAGTTGTTGCTGCTATGTTCCAAAGGTAAGTTAGAGATGATGAAGTTCCCCTTGATCTAGTCCTCTAGCAAGTAAGCCCGTCCTGGGTTCAGCATTAAGCCACTTTCTAAGTTCAATAAAATCCCTATCAACCAACCAACAGGACCTTTTAAAGGCTCAAATCCCAAAGCAAACCTCTTACCTTTGTAGGTACCCAGAGCGGCTGGTTTTGACAGCTGTATCCACAAGCCCTTCCCTGCCAGCCATGCAGTGAAAGAAGAATTCCTAAATAGAAGCACAGTCCCATCAGCATCCCGCTCAGAAGCACACCAAGACTGGCAATTTATGCTCTTTCTCAAACACTACATATGAAAGTAGGGTGAACAAACTCAACTGATCTCTAATTGCAGACACTCTCTATTAAAATACCAAGATTTAAGTAACTTTCAGTATAAGCAGCAGCAGTATTGAACTTACAGAAGGTTTGATGCCAGTGAGAAACCTGCCAGTCACAAATCCTCCTGAGCTAGGGGAAAAATCATAAGGCTGGAAACATGGCAGGGATTTGCCAGATGCCATCAGTGGGGGTCTTCGACCTTCCAGCTCAATCTGGCCCAGCAAGCAAGAAATCTGAATATAGAAAGATAAAAAGGAAACATCACTTTTCCATCCAGCTTTTTGCTCACTGAAGTTCACCAACTGCTCTTGAAAAACACAGTAAAAAGCATTAAAATGTTCCCTAAATATTCTTTAACTAAATGTTGACATGTTCATTCAATGTTCTTGCTACTACTAGGCAGAAAAGACACGTAGATCTCACCCAGTGGTTTTAAGTTATGTCAACTCCTTGACTCATCCTCAGTATTTCCATTCTCATTCTGTATGTTCATTTGAATACAAAGAGATGTGAAACTGAAAATAACAGATGTTTTTTAGGTCCCTACATTCCCCTCACCACATCTCAGCATCAGTGTACTAAGAACAGAAAAACCCAAAACAAAACCCTCTCTTAAGGTCATTCTCTCTCAGAGGCAGGATCTTTAGATGGCCTTTTTATAGGGTGTTTCTTGCTTGCGGTCTGTGTTGCAGAAAGCAAAAAGAAAAAGCATCCTTGCCATTTCTAACAAAATCAAAGCAAGATTTAGTTCCTATTTGGTAGTGGGAGAAGAAAACAGAAGGGTCAGTTTCCAACAGAGGTCAGGAAAAGTTCTTTCTCCTGTAGTAGGTTTCTTTGTACAATCCACAGCATTTCTTCTAAAAAGAAGGTCTGCTGTTGCTATAAAACCCAATGTACTGAGAACTACCTTCAAAACACTAACTCTCCTCCATCACCCACTGAAGTCTTTATTACATTCTTGCAATGTTTTTCCATGCCAAAAGCCTGTATTCCCAAAGCCTGGAATAAAAAAAATCTGCTTTGGTATGAAGTTATCCACATAAGAGCTTCTCGACAGCTTATATTCTAGGACAAATCACATCAACAAATACAGCTGCTAAGTGCTATCATTACCTGCATTGTATTTACAGTGGATCCTTTGGCTCCTGACTGTACCATCAACTGCAAATTGTTCTCTGGAAAGCTCCTGTGGAGACCAAGGGGCATACAAACCTAAAGAGTTGTGGTGGAGTGAAGGGAACAAAACCAAACCATTACTAATAAAATAAGAAATCAAAGCAATTCCTGTTGAAGGCTTTAAAAAAGTGAAACAATAAATAATCACAACCATTCCTATTGATAAGTTTAAAAGTATCTTGGATATTAAACCCTCTTCTCATTCAGGGAAGAAAAGGTGGAGATGGTGAGGCAGTACGTGAAGCCTTGTGCTGAGGACAGATGGAAAGCTTCAGCCTCCATAAGGGTAAGGCACCCCTCATAGACATTACATTAGCTCAGTAAGCCTCCAAACAAGTGTACACAGATGCCTTGATGCCAACCTTGTTAACTTCGTTGTTGTAATTGTTTACTTCCTCCTTGAATTTCAGATCAACCATGTTAAAATCCCTCTGGTCTTTGCAGAGATGGGCATCCTGCCACTTCCCTTGAATCTCCTCACTTGATGCTGTTTCTGGCAAATTAAGAGCAGCTCGAACAGCCTGAGAGTAAAAAATGGAGGGGGGGGGAGGTGGGGAGTTAGGTGCTAAGCAGGAGTGATTAAATAGGGCAGGACTTCAAACAGCTTTAATTATAGAGGGAAAGAAACTGTGCAAGACACTCACTTCAATGCCACGCCGGCTTGACTTCTCAATGATTTTGTGTCTTTTGTGGTCTGCTTCAGGTTTAACCAAAATATCTTCAATCCCTGTTAAGGAAGACAGAAAAAACAGATAATGATGTAAGCTGAAAAAGAATTGAGGGAGGAACAACACTTGGTGGATTTGGAAAGCAAAGAGCTGGAAAAGAAAGTCACAAGTAAAGATATAGTAATTGTTAAACTGCAGTTTGAGAAGGGAAACAAAAATTGGTGGCTTTTTGAGGGAGAAGGCATAGGCTATCAAAACCCCATGCAACATCAACTAAGCTTAGCATTAAGGGTGCAAAATCAACTCCCTAACTTAAGAAGTCTTAACTTTAACAGCATCTATAAAATCTTCATCAGTGCACTTGCACAAATGTGTTCCAGGCGAAACTCATCAAACTGGCGTTCCTCTTCCATCCACTTCAAGCTTCCCATTAGATGTCATTTCCTAGCTTTTTTCAAAGGGTAAACTAAAAATACAGGCCTTTGTGATGACAGGACCAGGAGCACAACAGTTTAGAACAAATGAAAGGTTGGAAGCCTGACTGCTGTAAGCTATTTGTAAGGAAGGAGTCTTGCAAAAGTCACTAAAATGGTCACTAAAACGGCTGGAGCATGCACTGGATGAGGCTGAAAGATGTGTTTGCCCTTTAAAGATATGAGGAAATAAAACTTTCTTCAACAGGAAAAGAAATGTTGACAATGTACACCATCAAATGCTGGCACAGGGATGCAGGGAGGTGGTACAGTCACTATCCCTGGAGATATTCACAATTTGAGTGGACACAGCCCTGCACAAGCTCCCCTGGCAGCACTTGCTTTGCACAGGGAGCTGTGTTAGATCACCTCCAGGGGTTCCTCCCAGGTTAAGTGTACAGCAGGTGCAGGAGGACAAGTGGGACACACTATTAGTGAGCTACACACATCTTTGCAAGGCAAAGGAGTATATGGTCCTGTCACATGCTCCTCTATCTTCACTCTTTCTGTCCACCCCTGCTCTCCTTTTCCCATTACAACCTTGTCTCTTGTACTTCATCTCCTTCTGCTGAACCTTATTTATCTCATCCCAAAGTCTTATTTTGCTCAGTCTCAAATCATCTTCAGCAAATCCCACACTCCTGCTCCAGTCCCACCTCTCTCTTCCTGATGTTTTAGCTACCTAGTGATCCCAGGCTCACTCCTAAGCAGTTTTTGCACCCTGGCTCTCAAGACATATTTTATGTGCCTTACAGTCCATTAATCACTTTCTTCATTTCAGATGATCTCCTTCCCTTTCCCTCTGCTAACAGCAGTCTGTTGGTTCCTCACTACTGCTGTCTACCAGCTGACTATGTCTGAGTAAGTGATCACAACTCTAAATGATCAAAAGCCAGTTGTGTATGTCAGGAGGTGCTGCACTACAGCACTGCTGAATTAGTCCTTGTGTTACTCACCCATTGTAAATCCCCTGTACAGCTGCAGATAAGCAGTAAAGAGGCGTCCTAGGCACGTTAGCACTTTCCCACTAGTTTCACCCCCATAGATTTCATAGCAACAGTGGACCAGGCCATAGGCAGAGCTGCCAAAGTGAGCTTTGTCCAAGACTCCACACAGTAATTCCCCTTTTCTGATAATAACCTGAAAAATAAACCACAGCTATTCAGGAAAACAGGAATTTTGATCTTATTGTGATATCTACATTTTTTTCTGTGTAATCTACATTAACATAGGTTTAAGATGAAGAAGCCCACATCCTGGAGAACAGTTAAATATGGTCAGATTATCTGTACTTCCAGAACTGATAGCAGAAGTAAGACTTCTAACACCACCTGCATTTTTCCTCCTGTAAAGTCAAACAACGAAGACACATGGGTCTAACAAACCCAGAGGGAATCTGTATCAGTCAGGATCAAAACCGTTTGTCCTGACGATCCACACCTATCCTCCAACTACCACCTTCTGGCAGGAACTGTTGCTGAACATCTGCTTTTAACCTTCCTCCGTTCCCATTCCTCCATTGTACATACAATTTTATCACAGTACAGCACAAGCTCCAGAGTTGCTGTCCCAGCATACCTGAGACTCACACATGGAATCAAGATTCAGACATGTGTCTGCAGGTCCCTTTACCCAGGCTCTTCCACCAATCTTGGCTTTCCCAGTCAGATTCAGTGGGACGTGGTTTTCTGGGATGATGTTTATTAACAGTGTAGAAACAACCTATAAAGAAGCAGGAAGAGTAGCAGGAACTATTTCCTATATTCCCTTCTCCATGTAAAGAATTTGACATAGAAATGTCCCATACATATCTTCCCCATTGACAGCAAAGCTTTGAAAGCTTGGAATCTGAATTTATAGGGCAGGAATATCCTCTTCCTACTCTAATGTTTGAAAGATCAATGAGCTGTGACATAATTATTCAGAAATGTAGTACCTGGATTGAATGTTAAACTCTCCTTAATAGTAGAAAATGGAGCACTCACTTCCCAGATATTACATCAACATAATGATGATCTCAACCAAAAAGTCAAATGCCAGAATATTCACCTACAGCCTTTAAGTTCAGAGATTTAAATGCATTGATTGGCATAACCTAGTTTACTCTGACCAACAAATTCCTTTTCTGCTTCCATGCCTGTAAACAGCATCATTATGCTTTTACCTGCAACACTGCAGGGCAACAAGTTAAAGTACTGTTCAAATTCATCTTTAACTGAAAGATGACTTTCATGGCACAATAACACATAACAAGATCTATATGGTGTTGATTAGACAATGAGATCTAGCTTTTCAACCGCAGCAGCACTGGTTTTAACATTAGCATTCTGCTTCCTTTGGAACCAGAGGCATTCTTTAACCCAATACATGATGAACTACCTGCTTTCCTGTCCATAACTGCTGTGGTTTCATAATGGCAGGAGGAAGCACTTTAATTCTCCCTTTTTTGTCTGTTAATCCTCGGTAAACAAGCTCCATGTATTGCTCTCTGGTGAAGAAGCAGCCCCGGATTGTCATGCTGACTCCAGAAATCATGTGATCCTGGATCAAGCCAGGAAGTGGCTTCCCATCCTAAAGAGGTTACAAAGAAAAAGGATTGGAGGGGATAAGTCATGTGCTAGCAGCTCCCAGAATGATCCCAGCTGGATAAAAGCACTGAAGCTATTTGCAAAGAACTCTTCATCAGAGCACAGCTCTCTACTAAATCTCTTCTGGACATTGATATAAAAGGAATGAGGTTGTTTGGATGTGCTGGGCCTTCGCTAGACAAAAAGAACCACAAGTGGAGACATAACAGAAACCTGGAATAAATTTCAAACCCAGAAATCTCATTAGACAAAGCCAATCAAGCAAACAAACATCAAAGTCATTCCAGGTAGGAATAGATTTACCTGCCAGTACTCCTTACCTTTGGGACCAGATACTGCTCATCAGTAAAGGCTAAGGTGTAAGCTTCTGCTCTTCCCAGCTCACTCTGTGGGAAATGGGCATTCATTTCATCCCCATCAAAATCAGCATTGTAAGCCTTGCAGTTGGCATAGTGAAGCCTCAGCACTTTCTCTCCCGGCAGGATTCGGGCCCGGTGAGCCTGGATGGAAGGTCTGTGGAGAGTGGGCTGGCGGTTCAGTAAAAGGACATCTCCATTTTTAATATGTCGACATACCTGCAAGGGAATTTTGGTTGCTGCCTACAGGGCATTTCCATGCATGCCTCTGGAAAGACAGCACCCTTAAGTATACACGCACACTAACCATTTTCTCTTAGTGTTAAGATTCTGCCTTGTAAGAGAATCAAGGCTACTCGCCCCTGAAAACCCTCTGCCCTCCACCAAACCACACTCTAAGGCTGCACATCCTCCACAGACCACAGTGATCAAACCAAGTTAACAAAGCTTGCAAACCACACTCTACCAATCTCTCCTCTCCCTTGGCATTACAGGGATCACAGACTGAAAAGGAAAGAAAATGATGTCATTTGTAAATGAGAAAATAAGCTATTTAACCAAAGCACACTGGGCTTGATAATACCTGTCACCATACACCTAGCAATGGATAGCGTAGAGTAAGGTAATACTATGACCCAGTAGCTGAAGCAGAGGCCAGGGATCTCCAACTTAAAATTTCAGGTTTGAATACAACACAGTATATTCTTATCTAGAACAGAGACTCTCAAAAGAGTCAACAGGAGCATGGTAAGCTGTTTGTACAGTCTAAATACTGTTGGGCTTATCCCTGTGGCAGGTTCCGAGAGAACTGGCATCACAGAAACACTCAGTCTTAAATATTATATCTCTACCACATCTCTAGAGACAGGGGTATACATAACAAACACTGCCAAGACTATTCCAATACCTATTCCTTCCAGTACTTAAAGGGGGTCTACAAAACAACTGGAGAGGGCCTTTTTACAACAGCATATACTGACAGGACATGGGGAAATGGCTTGAAACTGGAAAAGGGGAGATTTAGATTAGATACTGGGAAGAAATTTTTTACTGTGAGAGTGGTGAGGCCCTGGCACAGGTTGCCCAGAGAAGCTGTGGCTGCCCCATCACCACCCTCAAAGTAAAGAATTTCTTTCTTATATCTAACCTGAATCTCCCTGTTCAAGTCTTAAACCATCACCCCTTGTCCTGTCGCTACAGTCCCTGATGAAGTGTTCCTCTCAAGCATCCTTCAGATACTGGAAGGCTGTTCTGAGGTCACCACACAGCTTCTCTTCTCCAGGCTGAACAGCCCCAATTTTCTCAGCTATCCATGTGATATTCAGGATAGAAAAATGGGTTTTAGCATTTAAAAAGTACCAACCTTTTTTCCTAACTTTCCTAACACCCCCAACTTTTTCTTGGCCACCTACTAAAGGCAAGATAACTCTGCCCTGGGGATCTTTGTGAGCAGGCCCATTGGAACCACAAGCGAGGACAAAAGCTACCACAGATGTAGGAGGGCTCTGACAAGCCCTTTGTCATACTCACAATCTTCAGCCCTGACTGGGGAGCACCTGAAGAAGGAGTGAGGAGCTGCTTAGCTATGGCTTCCCTCTGGGTCAGGCTGTTCGCACTCAACACTGTACGAGATCCATCCTCATTAATGACCATGGAGGCCCCAGGGTGAACCTTTGGGCCATTTATGACAGCCTGCCGCAGCTCTTTGACATTCCAAGGAGTGACTGGCTGTGGATAAGTCAGTTTGGTAGCAAATACCTAGGGAGGAAGGAAAAGAGGTGAGAAGTTGTTCAACTTTGGCTTAAAACAGTAGTAAGTCACCAATAAACCAGTGTCAAATGTTAACTCATACAATGTAAACACAGATTATTCTCAGCTCCTGGACGCATCTCCTCAATCTACTGTCATGCCAAATAAATACATTTCTGTTTGAAAATCCTCTACCATAAGAATAGAATTATGTCCTTTTCATGACTTTCTACTGCAGTAGAAAAGGAAAACTCAATTAGCAAGTAAAAAATGAAGGGATGATTTCAGGTTCTACAGAAGAACTGACAAATACAGGGAAAAAGGTGCATTATCACCAGGTCCACTGTTTGCAGACATGAAAGCAGAAAAGATAATGTAATGCAAAACTCAAATTCAGGCTTGCTGTCACCTCTCTGTGGTTAAAAATCATTAAGGATGAATTAAGCTGGTGATCTTATTACGGCTTTTTCTTAAGGCTGCCATACCTGTCACAAGAGACACTGTACAAAGACCACAGGAGACACAGGATCTACTTATAAAATTTGCACTAATTCATAATCCCAGGAAGCAAGTACAGCTTTTGCTTTTCTTGAATCCTCTTTCCCAAATGTGGTGTTCAGTATAATGGTAAGAATTTCCTGCTCTTCAATACTTCTTTATTAACACACAGCTATGACACACTGGGGAGCAAAAAGTCTAGAAGAATCAAAAAATCACTACATTTTCAGCTGCTTGCTATGTAGCTGAGTGTTACAGCATAGTTCAGTCCCCAGCTGCACCAAAAAGAAACACTCCTTTGTTGATTCTTACCATAGGAATGCCAATCTCATTGGTACCAATGTACATATCGGGGCAAATGACTGATCGAGCAGCAAAATCCACACGCTTTCCCATCATGTGCTTACGGAACAGTCCTTCCTTTTTCTCCAAGAGCTTTGAGAACAGAAGTTAATGGTTAAAACATGAAAGCACACAACATCTGCTGCATCACTGCAACATCTGTTACATCTCTGTAATATCTGCAGACAGACTCTCCAGATATTTGTAATGAGTACCACGAAAATGCCTATGTACTAACCACAGATATTCCACTTATTTCATATTCCATCAATTTCTCATTTTAACTCTGAGACACACAGAGTCCAGAATCTCTAAGATTCTGCCTGCTACCCACCTGACGAATACCAGGGTATTTTTCTGTCATTAGTTTGTCCATATCACTATCAAATACAATGTTGACATGGCTCTGAAGACGAATCCAAGCGTTGTACAGCTTGTCTGCGATGCTCTGGCCTGGAATCATTGTCAGCACAGAACGGTCCAGAGGTTCATTATTCTCTTGTGTCTCCTACAGGAACAGAAATCAGAAACTTAGACTTGACAAAAAATGCCTTCTTTTTACTAGCTGAAATGATAATAATTATATAGTTTACTAGGCTGAAGTTATATGTATTAAATAGCAAATGAAACACTGGCCACTATTTTGCACCTCATTCAAGACACTAAATAAATAAAAGAAAGCATTAACAATGTCAGCTTAACTTTCAAATGAATGCAACCAAGTGCCCCAGGCTGTCAAGCTTTTACAAACTGATACAAGATCTCCAAAGACCACAGCTACATATACCAGTAGGATTTCAAAAGATCATTCCTAACCCATTAGTTCCTGGTGACAGTCTTCTTTCCAAATCAGATGTTACTGGTTAGTAAGTGCATGCTACGAATCACTTTGCTACCAGAAAGTTCTATTCTTAGGTAACAATAATGTAAATCCAAGAGCTGTTATCACTCACATCACTTTGTTTTAATAGTCTAAAAGTTGATATATCAGTCCCATATGAAACACATTAGACTGTCACGTTTGAGAACATGCCTCCACCTACTGGCTAAATGCTGAGTAACTAACAATGTTTTCAAACTGGTTTACATTCCAGATGCAAACTAAGTTCAGGGGAAACTAAGTCCAGTATAAAAGAACCTTCAATAGAACAACTGATGAACAAATAGGAAAAGAGGCATGGTTGTTTACTACTATATGACCACGTCAACTGGGAGATAGCAAACAAGCTTTGTTACTGATTAATTTGTGAATTTCTTGGTTCTATTTAGACATAAACAGTCAAAAATAACCATGATCACAAATGACTCTACTAAGCATACACGATAAAGTGGTTTCCCCCTCCCATCATTTTTTAGTGATGAGATGCCGGAAAAGTGTTATTGTGAGCTGTTTGTACTGCATGTATCTTATTCTCCCGTAACAGGAGCCCATTGTGTCTCACACACAGTAATCTAATACAAAACCCATGACTAAAGGAGTCTGCATAAAATGTTCTTCCCTTCGCACCAGGTGGGTGAGCAGGAAGAGACATGGGAGGGTTGAACCTATGTAGAACACCTCCAGCATTACACACTCCAACTGTTATGGGAACAGTTTAAATAGGAGCCTACCTGAGTTCAACCCACACACCCAAAAAGCAAAGACTAATATAACCATCAACTCTTACTGTTTGGATCTGTTCTTCCGTAAGTTTTATTGTCTGGCATTGCTCCTTTGCCATGAAAACCAAGAGCTTCCTTATTATTCTGGCATCTTTCATAACAGCCTGCAGGTTCACAGTCTGACCATTTGTGAACAGTCGGTCTCCAACGCGATTTACGGGACGGTACCTATAGGAGACCAAAATCACTTCAGAAGATTAAAGCCACAGAGAAGTAGCATGTTAAACCTCATTCATAGAATCATAGCATAGTTAGGGTTGGAAAGGACCTTAAGGTTATCCAGTATCAATCCCACGGCAGGGACACCTCACACTAAACCATGTCACCCAAGGCTCTGTCCAGCCTGGCCTTGAACACTGCCAGGGATGGAGCATTTACCACTTCTTTGGGCAACCCATTCCAATGCCTCAGCACCCTCACAGTAAAGAACTTCTTCCTTATATCTAACCTGTGCTTCCCCTGTTTAAGCCAAGTCTTCTATGCATGAAAAACAAACCCTATAAACTAACAGTGAGCATTTAAAAATGCATATATTCCATTGGGATAGTCATAAAAGAGGAATGATTCCTTAATAAGAAATTCCACCACTATTACACAGTTACAGTATTCTATAATGATTTCAAATATTAATACTAAAATACATTTTTTCATAATTAGTATTTTAGTCCTTTAACAAACTCATTTGAAGTTACAATGAAACTTATCATCATGCTGTGCTTTTAGTATTAAATATTTAACACTCTACTAACACGTTAGCAGAGCAGTATCTGCAGTACAGGTGTTTGCATCTCCAACTCCTGCAAAAAGTATGTGCTAAACCCTGTGGTTTCTACAAAGGTTTAGGGGGGAAATTTTACCTTGAAGGTGGTACCACAAGTAGATCCAAAAAAAACATGTCTGGGCTGAACTCTGAACTCTCATTGGGATCCATCCCAGGGAAGAGATGCCGCAAAAAGAAGCCTAAAAAGATACAATAAGGAAAAGTAAACTCATTTTCACTGTTACTTGTTTGGGAATCCAAAAGCCCAGACTGGTACATGATACTGCTTTGTTTTTCCTGGCAACTGCAGACAGATTCAGAGCACAGGGAACTCAGAAGAGACTACTAAATCCATTCTCAGTCTTTAACCAGTGGTGATTCATAGAATCATGGAACGGTTTGGGTTGAAAGGGACCTTAAAGCTCATCCAGTTCCAACCCCTGCCACAGGCAGGGACACCTTCCACTAGAGCAGCTTGCTCCAAGCCCCTGTGTCCAACCTGGCCTTGAACACTGTGGGGCAGCCACAGCTTCTCTGGGCACCCTGTGCCAGCACCTCAGCACCCTCACAGGGAAGAATTTATTCCTAATGCCTGTTCTCAATCTCCCCGCTGTGAGGTTAAAGCCATTCCCCCTTGTCCTACCATTACATGTCCCTGTCAGATGTCCCTCTCCAGGGACATCTTTCTTGTCTCCCGAGAGCCTTCTCTTCTCCAGGCTGAACAAGCCCAGCTCTCTCAGCCTGTCTCCATAGGAGAGGTGCTCCAGCCCTTGGAGAATCCTTATGCACTCCATTTTATATTAGAGGCAGCACCATGTGAGCATCAAATTCTCTATAAACACAATTGTGATTTGTGGGGAGCCACAATCTGAGAATAGCTCATCAAACTATTCACTGAATCCAGCTCCCTACAGTCACTAGCCACCAATCCTTCTGCCACACCATCTATTTTGCAGCCAGGAGCACCTAAGGCAAAAGATAAAGACTTCATAAGGAGTTCACAAGGGAACATTTGCAGACTTTGTCCACTAAATAATATAGAAACCAAAGTAACATTGCTCTTAACAACCATTACCTTCATTCTTCCACAGAGCCAGGATATATTCCTTGGCAGTCATGGGTGTCAGGTATCCCCTCTTCCCGAACTGGCTTTCATCAATAACTGAAAAGTAATAAAAGGAATAATCAAAATAAATCTCTCTGGGAGGATGAAATGAACTAAAGAGCTCTTTCAGTATGGAAAAAATAAGCCACTTCTGTGACTAATGGATATCAGTATAAGTAACTGAAACAAAGCTCAGCTTTAACATCTGAAGTGTATGCTTTATTTCATTAATGGTGAGATGGACCCCTTCTTTAAGTGATCTCATCCACTGACCAACACAGAAATCAAGTGTCAGCCTGCAGCTGGGGAACATGGAAGTGGGATTCAAGTATTACCAGTGAGATCAAGGTTCCCATGAAATACCCAACAGGATGAGACAACAGCATCACCAGCAAGCCATCTATATTATAAGTTAGAGTCTGGCTTAGCTGTATTTCAGTGAGGAAGGAAAACAAGTGGATTTGTGAGCAAAAAGCAAAAAGATCCTTTTTATTAAACAAGCTGGAGACATCAAGTCTCAGTTTCCACTCCTCCTGCAGGCCAGCAGAACCTTGTGTCCAGGGAAGCCAGAGCACACAACTTGACAAAGAGCAATTCTCCCATGACCTCAGATGAAGTTTTCTATTCTTGCTTTGGCTAAGGTCCATAAATCCAGATTTTTCCACCCTGAAATTTCAATGCCCCATTCCTTCCCATAGAAAACCTTTCAATCCCTGAAACACGAAAGCAGCAATGGCAAAGTTAAAAGTACTCCCTCCAAGATTCAATCCAATGAGTGACCATGACACAGCCTATGCAGAATGTAGCTGTATAGTCCATCCCATTTCAGAATACGTAATACTTTGTGTAATTAACAAAGTGGTGTCACAGCCACTGAGGACGGGCACAAGAAGGCAGGAGGGAGCAGAGATGGGACACCTGACATAGACTAGCCAAAGGGGTATTCCATACCACAGCACGTCATGCCCAGTATATAAACTGGGGGGAGTTAGCTGGAAGGGATGGATCGCTGCTCAGGTTGAGCTGCGTATTGGTCAGCAGGTTGTGAGCAGTTGTGCTGTGCACCCCTGCTGTTTGTTGAGGGTTTTTAGTTTTGTATCTCTTTTTTGTTATTTCCCTTTCCATTCTCAGTAGTAGTAGTGTGAGCATTATATTGTGCTTTAATTACTAAGCTGTTCTTATCTCAACCCATGGATATTACCTTTATTCTGATTCTCCTCCCCATCACACTTTGGAGGGAGTGAGTGAGTGGCTGTGTGGTACCTAGCTGCCAGATGGGGTTAAACCATGACATAGGTACTCCTTTTCTGCTGAGCTTCCTGGTTTATGTCCACTTTTTATAAAGGAGTCACAAGTGCATAGCTAGGAATTTTAAATACAGGAAGGTAAGTGCAAATATGCTTGAGAAGAAGACAAACATTTTACCTGCTGGCTCATCTGTAATGCTTTCTTGTCCTGACTTACGGCGCACTGTAGAAGGGTAGACTACTGTCAGCTTGCTGTTGTGCTCTTTTCGCACTAGTGATCTCCTAGATCTTCAAGGAAAAACAAGAAAACCAGGGAAGGTGGACAAAAGTTAATACAAATGTTCACAATAGTTAACTTTACACCAGCTATTTACTTCCTCATGCAGTTAAACTTACTTGCAGCTTGGGCATTTCTTTGAACCCATATGTACTTTCCAGAACTGTGCTATTAGTTTATTTCTACACTCACAAACATTTTTGACCTGATAAAGAAGAAGAAAAAAAAACAACTTTAAAATAATGAAATAATAAATGAAGACATTTGATATGAAAAATTCATTAAACATCACACAATTATGTTCATTATCCACACAAACATGATGTAGTATCAATGTACGCAAGTCCTTGTATTTATTTAATTCATGCCTTGATCCCTACTCTTCTTCCATCATCTTCCCATATTTGCTGGAAACATACACCCCTCAGTGCTCACCATCCTCCTTTTTCAATTTATTTCAGAAACAGACTTTATTTTTCAAGGCAGTACTGAATTTTAAAGCTTTTCTCTAATGTGATTTAAGAAGGTAAAAGATAGAGAAAAATTACTTCTGTATAATTTACACAGTGCTTAAGGTTAGCTCTGAAACCAGTGATTAAGGAATTAAACTTGGCTTATGAACAAATATGCTCCAGGATGTTAGAACTTCAAATATCTTCTTCACTAATATTTTCCTTTAACTAACAATGTGCATTAAACTGCATTTAAATTGAAATTAAAAAATCAATTACAAAACTCTCTTGAAATATCTCAGTGTGAGTAATCATGCAGATTTGGTAGATGCAACAGTGCTCCAACCAGCTGCAGCAACCCACAGAGAAGTACCAACATCTACGGGTAATGTACTGACAGCAGTTTCACATTATTCTTATATGAAATTTGCACCATCAAAACACTTCCCTACACAAAGCATACTTTCCAGAAAAAACACTTCCCTACACAAAGCATACTTTCCAGAAACTAATAGTTAAACTAATAGGAAATCAAATCTGTTTAAGCTTAATTTCAGCCATTTCACTCCAAAAGTCCTCTAAGTATAACACAGTTCAGAACTCCAAAACAAAATCTGGAGTCTACACAAAGACAGACTTTCTTGCACATCACTATTTTAGGACAACAGAACCCAAGATCTCAGGAAAGGCACTGACTGTACTTACATTTGAACATTGATCCTTTATTTGATAAGTCTGTAGTATTTCCTGGACGTGGTGATTTAACTCTTCTTCAATTTCTGAACCTGTTGCATCTGCACATTGCTCTAAAAACTACAAGAAAGAGAATACTAAAAAACTAAAAGAAAAGAAATTAGGATAGCTCTACAGTTACAGGACTACCCCCTCAAAAAGGAATGGGGAATTACACAGTACTTGCCCTGTTCAGAATGACTTCAAGATCATGGACAGCATGAAGCAGCCCTTTCTCCAGAACCTTCAGCTGACTCAGCAGTAAGTGAACCACAGCTCGAGTACATGTCAGCATGTGACAATTTAAACAAGAACCTCGAATGAGGAAGTATAGTTTCTGGAAAGAAAAGGGGAAAAAAAGTTATCCTGGTATATTTCCTAGCTTGTTTTAATTTAAAGAAGGTGCTGCTAGAATTGAGAAACCAGACTCATTAAAGAACTGGACTGGGGAAAAGAAATAATTCTTACAACCACACAAATTCATATGCAAAACATGATCTGCAGACAAACTATCTGCAGGCTGTCTAAATAACAGATACAGGAAAAGCCTCTCATATTTATAGCAACTCTGGGATCAAAGCTGCTTTTACACAGCACTGTGATTACAGCATCTAATGGCTTATGCTTGTTCTATAAAGGACAATGTGGCACCCAAAACTCAACACTAGTTAAATGAAAGGTTCTGGTCACAAGTACAGTTCTGGTGTCCTCAACATAAAAAGGACATGGAACTGTTGGAACAAGTCCAGAGGAGGCCACAAGGATGATCAGGGGACTGGAGCACCTCCTGTATGAAGACAGGCTGAGAAAAGTTGGAGCTGTTCAGCCTGGAGAAGAGAAGGCTGCATGGAGACCTCATAGCAGCCTTCCAGTATCTGAAGGGGGCCTATAGGGATGCTGGGGAGGGACTCTTCATTAGGGACTGTAGTAACAGCACAAGGGATAACGGGTTAAAACTTACACAGGGGAAGTTTAGATTGGATCTAAGGAAGAGGTTCTTTACTGTGAGGGTGGTGAGGCACTGGAATGGGTTGCCCAAGGAGATTGCGAATGCTCCATCCCTGGAAGCGTTCAAGGCCAGGTTGGACAGAGGCTTGGGTGACATGGTTTAGTGTGAGGTGTCCTTGCCCCTGGCAGGGGGCTTGGAACTGGATGATCTTAAGGTCCTTTCCAACCCTAACTATTCTATGATTCTACTATCAGTGTCCCTCAAGATTCTTCATGCAATCATATTCTCCTCCAGCTCTGGGAGGAGATCAGTGATTTTTATTATGCAGCATAGCTCTGCACACAACTGAAGGCTGGAATTACTCCTACATGATTTTATTCCTTGGTGAAATAAAGTATTTTACTGCAAAGGTGGGACAAGACTAGAAGTGGGATGGAACTCATACTAACTTCAGTCTTCTGAAAGTGGGGGGCTAGTCTCAACTGGCAACCTATGCAGGAGCCAGCTACTGTGAACAAGGAGACCAGACCCTCAGGAGAGAAATTCATCACAGCCCAGGTTCCTGTTACAGACCAGATGAACCTTCCTCTCCAAATAGCAGCACTCCTCAGACTCCAGAAAGAGCTAAAAACTACAATCAGATTAGATTACAGAATCACAGAATGGTTTGGGTTGGAAGGGAAATTAAAGCTCATCCAGCTCCAACCTATCATGGACAGGGACACCTTCCACTAGAGCAGCTTGCTCCAAGCCCCTGTGTCCAACCTGGCCTTGAACACTGCCAGGGATGGGGCAGCCACAGCTTCTCTGGGCACCCTGTGCCAGCGCCTCAGCACCCTCACAGGGAAGAGCTTCTGCCTAAGAGCTCATCTCAGTCTCCCCTCTGGCAGGTTAAAGCCATTCCCCTTGGCCTGTCCCTACAGGCCCTTGCCCAAATCCCCTCTCCAGGTTTCTTCTAGGCCCCTTTAGGCACTGAAGCTGCTCTAACATCTCCCCTTAAGGAGCTTTCTCTTCTCCAGCCTGAACCAGCCCAGCTCTTTCAACCTGTCTTTATAGGAGAGCTCCTCCAGCCCTGAGCATCTTCATGGCCCTTCAAAATAAGGCAAATACCACCCGCCAAGAAACGAGTCTGACCCAGAAGACCCCGTGTCCTTCCGGGTAACTCCCAGTTACCCACCCCTGGGCATGACGTGCTGTGGTATGGAATACCTCTTTGGCTAGCTTGGGTCAGGTGTCCTGTCTCTGCTTCCTCCTAGCTTCCCCTCCTCCCTGGCAGAGCATGAGACTCACAAAGTCCTTGGTCAGGGCAAACATTACTTAGCAACAACTGAAAACATCAGTATTATCAGCACTGTTCCCAGGCTGAAAGTCAAAACACAGTGCTGCACCAGCTACCAAGAAGGAGAAAAACTGACTGCTACTGATAAACCCAGGACACCTATCCTTACAGCCAAGAATCCTTTCTTATTTACAAGATGACCCTTTGAAAAAACACCCACATGAAGCACTTCAGTGAAATGTGCAGTCTGACCATCCCCAGCATACATACATCAAAAAACAGGGGGTTGTAGACAGTCAGGGGCAACTCTATATGGCCAAAGTGACCAGGGCAGTTGCTGAAGTTCTGCATGCAAGTTGCACACACTTCTCTGGAGTCTGGAGGTCCCAAAGCCAAGTCATAGAGCCCATTAACAGCTGGATTCCCGACACTGTCCAAGTACTGAGGATTTGTTATGGGTTTTACACTCAGCTTCCTGAAGTTGGGAGAAAAGAACAAAAATCAGTGGCAGCAATGTGATATGCACTTGAATGACACAATGAGCTTTGACATTGTGTATCTATGTAATTTTTATTGATGAAAACATCTTTTTGAGGGCATTTTACATACACAGCGGGACTTTCTGTATATTGATTTCATTGTCTGAGCACAATCATTCATACCACAGCAAATACTTTTATACCTTTAGCCGTGCTTTAGAAGTGATTTTGTCTGTATGTCCTCTCAAGCAGTGATGCAGGTATAACAAAACACCTAGATGACGAGAGCTGCATGTCCTTGACTATACAGGTACAGACCCCACACCACCACTAAAGAAATGGTGACAGCTCTCTAGAACTCCAAGAGACAACGTGCTGGGAAAAGCCCCAAAACCCCATCTGAAGCAAAAATCCCAGCTTTGCCATACTTACACTGGCATTAAATACCCAAACCTTTTCCCACTGCTGAAACCAAGTGAGGTCTCTTCTGTAACAGGACACTTGGGATCAGATCCCAGGCCAGGTTTCCCAGAGCATGCTCACCAAGGAGCAAGCCCAGCCTTACCAGTACAGGGTTCCTCCAGGCTCTGGGGCTGCTGCTGAGGTGCCAACATTGGGGGAAGTCAACACATCCCCTTCAGGGGAGACGCCCCAGGAGCAGCACAGCCTTTGCCCTCATGAAGTGAGCTTATGCTGCACCTCACAGCCTCTGCCCTAGGAGCACATGGAAGTGCTTCTGCTTCTCCTTCCAGATTTGGAAAGTGATTGTCCTCCTGTGCTGGGCACTGGTGAGGCCGCACCTCGAATCCTGTGCTCAGCTCTGGGCTTGAGGTGATGGAGCGGGGCCAGAGAAGGGCATGGAGCTGGTGCAGGGCCTGGAGCACAAGTGTGATGGGGAACGGCTGAGGGACCTGGGGGGGTTCAGTGTGGAGAAGAGAAGGCTCAGGGGGGACCTGATGGCTCCCTACAAGTGCCTGACAGGAGGATGGAGCCAGGAGGGGCTGGGCTCTGCTCCCAAGGAACAAGTGATGGGACAAGAGGAAACGGCCCCAGGCTGTGCCAGGGGAGGTTTAGATTGGATATTAGGAACAGAGAGGGTGCTCAGGCATTGGATCAGGCTGCAGGATTCCAGGGCAGTGGTGGCATCGCCGTCCCTGGAAGTGTACAAAAACTGCAGACCAGACCCTGAGTGACACGGATGAGTGGTGGCCTTGGCAGTACTGGGATGACGGTTGGACTTGACGAACGTAAAGGTCTTTTCCAACCTAGTCGATTCTACGATTTTAAGATTTTAAGTGGCCACACTCCCCTCGACTTCACTGTCAGCGAGGAGCTCTGCTGAGAGAGGGAGACAGGCCGCCTTGTCTCCTCACAGACCCGCTTCCTCAGCCCCCCACCAGAAACCATACACCCCCCTTGCCGCCATCCTAGACGGCCAGGGCACAGCCGGACTACACATCCCAGCAGGCCGTGCGCCTTCAGCCCGCTGAGCCTCCCCGCGCTCCGCCGCATGGCACGCCGGGAGTTGTAGTCCTCAGCGGCACCCAGGGCGGGGACCGCGGACAACGCAGCGCCTGCCGTGTTCCTCACCTTATCTCCTCGGCCGTATACATCCCGAAGGAGACCCCGACCAGCCGCCGCCACGGCACCACTTTCGGCTGCCTCATGGTGAACAAACGAGTCCTCCCGGTCGACACTTCGTCCCTATCTGCAGGCAGACGCCACAGGAGGAACCACGCGGTCCCGGCGGGCAGGGGCAAGCGAGGCCGGACGCTACCAATGTCGCGGAGGGGAGGCCTCTCCCCGGCACTGCGGCAATGGTACCGCCCAGCTTCCCAGAGGGCAGTGCGGGAGTGCAGGCATGGCGGCCCGGCCGTTGGGGTTTAGTTCCTGGCAGCGAGTGTTATCGCTGAGCCGGCGGGGCTGTGTGCTGGGTTGGAGGAGAGAGTGCTACCGGTAAGGGTCCCGCAGCGGAGGGAAGCGGAGGGAAGGGCAGGGCGGCGGAGACACCGTGCGGGCATCAACGGAGGAGGGGTGGTAGGTCGGGGAGGTGAGGCGCGAAAGACTGCGCATGCGCGGTGGTGGCTGAGGCTTGTGGCGGCGTGGCCTTAGTGTCATGGCGTGGCCTTAGGGGGAGTCCCTCTGCAGGGCTTTCCCCTCCTTTTGGTGGGCTCAACTGCTTGGAGCCGCTCCGGGAGTGATTTTGAGCGGTTAAATGCTGCCTGGAGCTGAATCTCACTGATTGACGAAGCTGAACGTGAGTAGCTTGTACCCAGGCAGCCAAGAAGCAAACAGCGTCGTGGCCTGTGTCGGCACCAGTGTGGCAGCGGGGCCAGGGCAGTGGTCATCCCTCTGTACTGGGCACTGGTGAGGCCGCGCCTCGAATCCTGTGTTCAGTTCTGGGCTCCTCTACAGGAGAGACATTTCGGTGCTGGAGTGGGGCCAGAGAAGGGCAGTGGAGCTGGTGCAGGGCCTGGAGCACAAGTGTGTTCAAAAGCTGTGTAGACGAGGCCCTCGGTGACATGGGTTAGCGGTGGCCTTGACAGTACTGGGGTAACGGTTGGACTTGATTATCTTAAAGGTCTTTTCTATTCTACTTGAGTCTATGATTGTATGAAAAAGCAGGTGAAGAGGGGAGGTTGCTTTCAGGGTGTGCTTCAAGCAAAAAGGTCCCACTCCACTGGGTACTCTGCAGGCAAAATATAACATGTAAAATTATACCTCATCATAGGTTTTTGTGACGTACAGGAATACCTAGAGATTCTGCTTCACTTCTAGGTGTTCTAGCAGTACAGCTCTTGGGAAGACTGCAGACAATGCAGAAGGTATGATGTCTTAATTAGTAGTTTCTTGCATGTTCTTTTAACACAGTGTGTCTGGAGATAAGTTGTGAATGGAATGTTCTCTTTCCCCTTCATGGATTTTCTTTCCTGTGTCTTCATTGTGGAGAGATTTTCTGGCTTAACTTGCGTTAACTTGAGTTCTTTGCTCCGGGAGCATGAACCGAGTTGTCCACTTCCATGAGTTATCCAGTTGCCCTTTGAAATGGAATAAACCATAAAAATAAAAAAGGGTTTTTCCACCTTGATCCTGACAATTTTCTTCATGATCTTGCTTCTTTGTATTCCTTCCCATATTTCTACTCTGAGTTTTGTGAGCAGAGTGAGCTGGGATGCTCAGAGCCACACTGCAGGTGTGAACAAGTTTCTGCCACTCACTAGCAGCTTGTGGAAGTATCAACACAGAGGCAGTGGGAAAAGTGCCTCTGTAGGCCCTGGTTCTGGGGGTTGTAATCAGGAGGTTCCACATGTTCCTCTGAATGCATTTGCTAAGATGCTTTACCAACAACCTTTGACTTATTCATTGTGGTTTTGTTGTCTTTCTTTATTTCTCTTTGGGAAAACCTGGGAAAATTGATCTTGGGGTGAAAGGAACTGAGCAGCTGGAGCAGAAACTCAAAAGGGCACTCTACTGAGCTATTCAGACACCTTTTCTACTACCATTGCAGTGAATTGTGGCTTACGTTAAACTGTGGCTTCAAATTCTTTGCTTAGTGCTTTGAGCTGTATCAGCTTAAATTGCTTTTCATGATATTTTGGGGCATCTGTTTGTATAAGTATTTTAATATTGTTTTTCATAGTTGCACAAGAAGAAATAGTGCTCCCCCGAAGGAAAACCTGGTGAGTGTTTACTGCTGGAATTCTCTTGACCTAGAAGAAGGTCATTGTTAGACAGCTAAATGTAGTCTGTCCGCCAAAGTTGAACATGAAGATTCAGCTGCTGTGTTCTTGGGTTTAATGTGTCTCTCCCTGCTGACTGGGAGCTCTGGGAATATTCCAGTGCACTCCATTCCTGACCTTGTTTTAAAAACAGTTATAAGGACTGTATTTTTAAGCATAGTTCTGTTCCCTTTAAAAGATCACATCTGATAGAAATCTGTAAAATCAGCTTAGTTTGACTGTCAACATGTGGGTGTGTTTCAGCAAAATAAACTTGACTGTTGATAGCTGCCTGAATAAATCCACTTTAGAAATGATGCATCTGAGCAAAAGCTAGAACAAAAGCACTTAAGGTGAACTTGCATGACTGCAGCAAAAACTAAGTTTATAACCAAATGGTGCCTGTATGTCAACCTAAAATAAGACCACCTTCACCTAAATGCTCTCACTGGCCTTGCCTTTGCTTTAAAAATGAGCAAAGTCTTAAGGAGTCCTGCAAAATCTAGGTTTGGTTGGTTGGGTTTTATTTTCTTCCCAAGACATGTCTTGGAGAGGGACTTGTATCCATCTCTTAGAGATGAGGAGCTCTGAGAAGAACATTCCAGGGAATTCTATGTTCCTTCCCAGTGTTCCTTTTTTTCAATCATGTATAAGGGCAGGAGTGGTAACAGCAAACACATATGCTTTTCTGGTTTTCCTCAAAGTCTTTTTTGTGTTTTTTTCCAGAACTGAGACCGTTTTAGTAGCTGAGTTTTTCCTCCTTTTGCAAAAAGTGATCTTTTCTAAGTGCAGCAAAAACCTATTTCCCAGAATTGAAAATAGGATAATGTGCTTGCTCTACATAGAGTGTAATGCATAACATTCAAAGTCTGCAACTGAATATTAATTGAAGCTCCTTTATGTTTAGGGACAAACTGGCAGTTCTTCAAACGTTGGCTTCTACTGTGAAAAGGGTAAGTAGTTCCCTTGATCATGGAAATAGGTCAATTTGTCCATCTCAAGTGACAGCCTTGCACTCTGGGGGCTCTTACTTCTGCTTAGTCCATAAATGAAAGATGGGACTTTAACATCCATGTTTTACAGGGTTTCACTTGCTCAGCACATTTTGCTGTGTCCTTAAAGCCTCATTTTAGTGCTAAGAGAGCTGCAGGTCCCAGTGAAAGCTGTAATACTTCAATAAGGTGTTTGCTAACATCAGGAGCAAGTTCCTTTACCAGTTCAGTTGCCAACCCAGATTGCCTCTTCCCAGTCTCAGTCCAGAAAGCAAGCCTTGCAAAGAGCAAACTGCTGTCACTGTGTTAGCTTGTGTGTGTGTGTGTATAATGGCAATATTTTTAAGCTCTTTCCAAACAGGCTAAACCCTTTTGAACTAGAGAACTTTTGTAAAGTAGGCATCAGGTGGTGATTATGTCTTGAATTCCATGAGGCAGTATGATATTCCCACAGTGTCAATGTGTACATAACTGAACATTTCAATCCTTGGGTTTTACTTTCTACAGGATCCTACTGCTGCTCATTATATGTTCCCAGATGACCCTTACTTTATGCCAAAAAATGCAGCCCATTTTGTAAGTATTTCCTTTCATATCTTTGATAGCAACCCCCTTGGGCTTCCGCAGTTACAAAACAAAAGCCATCAGATTTCTTTTCTCCTCTGTGTATTTGTGAATGCATAATGACAGGAGCATTTCTCTGCATGCTAAAGAAATCCACCCTGTACACACAAAGTGCTCTCTTCCTGCCCATGCAGGGACCTTCCAGTTGATACAACTCTGTTAACGTTCCTGCAGGTTAGTGGCTTACTTGCTGAGTTCTGTTTCTCCATGTTCTGAGAAGAGTAATTCTGTAGGTGAGGCATTAAAACTGTGTTTACAGACTATGAATTTGTGGTGTTCCAAGAGCTGAGATTTTGTGCTTACAGTTAAATTAAATGTATGACTTCAAGCAGATAAGATCACCTGTCTGTGTGTGTGTGTGTGTGTGTTTGTGTGTGTTACTACGTAGACTACATACTACTAGTTTACTGTCCTAGCCAAGCCCCAGGAATTTTAGTTGTATCACAGAGCACAGCTATTTGTTAACTTAGGCTTATGCAAATAGAAGTGTTAAGATGATAATAGAGAAGAAGAGAAAGTCTCCCCCTGATGTTACCTTTGCCTAAGATTAAAGAGCATGAAGCTGAGGTGGGAGAAAGCAGAACTGGAAATGAGGGCAAGAAGGAATGTGATGTTAATTTAAGTGTAATGAGAGAAGACTGGGAGCTGAGGTACATCATTGCAAATCAATGATGTGGCTACCAGAGGGCTTCAGTTCTGCATATCAGAGGTGAAGCCGTTGAAGAGACAGAAGGCAGCAATCAAATGTGAAGAGTTTGAAAAGAAACAGGATTTAGAACTTGAGGAGAGGAGGTAAATGGGAATCAGACTGTGGCCTTGGAAATGAAAGCCAAGGAGAGAAATATCCAAGTGCCGTAACTCTAAAAAGAGAGCTTTTCAGCTTGAGGCAGCAGTGCAGCATTTCACATGCCTGGTACAGAACTCTGTATCTTGACTAAGTAAGAAGGAAGGAAATGACAGTCTCATTAAAGAACGGACATTCTTATATTGGCATAAATACCAGAATGCTTCTCTGGAACATTGTCTTGTGCCTATGTTTTTACTAAGAGTTGAAAATAAAACAGGAATTCAGTTTTGATTCTGTCAGAATGCTCCGTGTTATGGAAGGTGTTTTAATGACTTATTTCTTCTCTTGTTCTCTCTCATTCCTGTGCAGCGGCTGTTTGCATTGTCGAAGGAGTCTGGGAAAAATGCTGCAAAATTCATTATGAAGCAGTTTCCTCAGTATTTTGACAAGATTACTGTACATCCCGCCGTAACAGTAAGCATTTGGATTTTAATTTTCATTGTGTCTGTGCTTTGTCAGGTAGTGAAATCAACTGTCTGGTCCAGAACTAACATTAAAAGGATTATTTTGTCAGCTGTTTTGCAGACAGCTGTGAAGGCATTACTGTATTTCCATTACGTTTCTGAAATGAACGTTTTTCCTTAGGAATTCAATCTCATATCAGGTTCTTTAGATAAAAGTAAGAAAAGAAATGTTTAGATCTTTAGAGAAGAGAAGCTGTGTGGAGACCTCAGCGCAGCCTTCCAGAATCTGAAGAGGGCGTTTGAGGCTGCCCGAGAGGGACTCTTCATCAGGGAATGTAGCAGTAGGACAAGGGGTGATGGGTTCAAGTTTAAACAGGGGAAGTCCAGGTTAGGTATAAGGAAGAAGTTCTTCACTGTGAGGGTGATGAGACACTGGAATGGGTTCCCCAGGAAAGTTGTGAATGCTCCATCCCTGGCAGTGTTCAAGGCCAGGTTGTACAGAGCCTTGGGCAACATGGTCTAATGTGAGGTGTCCCTGCCCATGGCAGGGAGTTGGAACTGGATGATCTTAAGGACCTTTCCAGCCCAAACCATTCTGTGATTTTTATGTTGACTTATTAGCATGAAGGTGAGAGATCAGGGTGTGTGTGCTCTTTCATCACCAAAAGGGCTGCTGTTGTTGGGCTAAAGAGGGTTGAGAGACTATCAAAGCAGTCTTGGGTGAAGAGAAGGGTATTGAACAGGAGTAAGACCTTTGAGCAACCAGGGAAGTGGAATGTGTCCCTGTCCATGGCAGGGGGTTGGAACTAGATGATCTCTAATGTCTTTCCATCCTAAACCACTCTGTGGTTCTGTATTTGATTAGTTATTTTAGCAGTGATTTAGAGAAGGTTTGAGCTCTTGTCTGACTTGCACTGTTTGCTTTCAGTGCTTTATGCCTGAGATTCTGACACCTCAGATTGAAGGAGTGAGTGAGGAAGCTCTAAAAGAGCGTATCCACCTCAGAAGGGTGAAGGAATCTGTGGACCTGTTTGATCAACTTGTACAAGCAGGTATGTGTTCAACTGCCAGATTCTGTGGTGGAGTTCTACTTCAACTGTACCCAAAATACCTTAGTAGCTGGCGCAGGCTATGGAGACAGTCCCATGACTACATTGCTGCCCCTCACAACCAACTCATCTGGTGAAGTGGTTCTCCAGAATCACTGGGCCCTCCTTATCTACTGCATGTCTGACATGTCATTTTGATGATAAGGAGAGCAATTGATCTCTGATCAAGAAACAGATGATATGGTGTGGTGTTCATCCTTCTCTTCCAAAGTAAAAGAACTGTGATGTAGCAGAGCAGGGCCTGTTACGGGCAGATGTTCTGTGATTGAGTGGTATCATTCAGCCTTCAAGTGCCCTTTTGCAGTAGCCTGTTGGTTGGTGTAAGCTGCATCTGTGCTGAGCACTTTGCTGCTGTGCTGGACTGGTGCAGCATATCAGCTGAGTGTTCCTTTTGTGGACCTGCCTTCAGTAAATGAGTCTTAGTTCTTACTTAATTTAGACCCTATTCCTGTTATGGTGAATGAGGAGAAGGCAATAGAAAACTGTAACTGCCACAAGCCTCTGAAGGAGGAAGGCTTACTGGGAAGGAGACCTCATATCCACTAAAAGGTGGAAAGGAGACGATTCAATCAAATAGGTCTTTGTTTTGGTTGGTTTTAAATCTGTTTCATAGGATAGTGAAACACACAAAGTGGTTTTCACAGCAGGGTGTATCCTAGGAGTAGTTCTGAAAAGCACTGGAAATTTCAGATGCTCTGTTGGATATATGCTGCTTCACAATTTCAGCTGCCACTTCCCTCTTCTACTTGGTCAGGAAAACTACTCTTCAGATAACTGTAGTTCAGTGTTATCCTCTGCTGTGAATGAGTTTGCAGAAGAACTGGTGTTACACTTGCTAGGCAGTGCCTTTGTGTTGAAAGAGAGCAAAGTGGTGTAACTGGGTGTTCAGAAGTTTTCTGGTACAGCTGTAGAATGGTTTGTTCTTAACTTTCTCTGTGACTGTTTGCTCCTCGTTTTCTACAGGTACTTCTGTATCTCTGGAGACCACAAACAGCCTTTTAGATTTGTTATGCTTCTATGGAGATGGGGAATCTACACAGGAAAAAGAGGAAGAAACAAAAAAGGAAGAAGTAAAAGAGGATTTGGAAGAACCAGCGGTATAAAAAACCTGTTGATCTCTAGTTCTTTATTTCTTTCATACATAATGGGAGTGTATCAAGGTGATGTCAGGATTTTTGTCCTGTGATTACCTGCATGGGAGATGGGGTGGGTCAGATGCAGTCAACATTCTCAAGAGATAGAGCAATTATAAAAATCCAGTGTTTGACGTAGTAGCAAATAAAGCTGAACTTAGTAACTGGAACCCTGTCTTGGCTTAGTCCTGCTGAACTTGTTTTTATAGTTGCCTGCAAAGAAGATCTCTAGTGCAGATCACAAGTTAATTTTCTTCCAGTCTGAACCATATTAACTAGGTTTCAGTGAAGTTTAGGGCTCCTGGTGTAGTCTTAAAAGCATCAGGTCACAGGGTACCATAGTAGATGTATTGCACACTATGTCCCTGGGAAGACTGTTGCGGAAGAAAGAGTGTTGCAGAGTATTTGCTGTAGTCTAGTGATTCCTACCAACTCCACAAACACTTATAATTTACCTTTTATTATGTTTAATAACATAAATATTAATCTAGTTATTGCTTCCTGAGAATTATAATAGAAATTATTTCAATATAACCCAGTAAAACCAAGCTTTAGCAGCATAGAAATTGCGGCTTAACATCTGTGTTGGTCCCAAATAATGGCATTTGATGTTGAATCGTAACTTTGACCTCTGAGAAACTTATTTCTGCCAAAATCTCTCCAGGTGAATGCTTCAGAACAGAAGGCTCCAAAGAGACAATTCCAAAGAGGTTTGCAGTCATCTGGCCCTAGATGGAGGTATAGAAAATAATGCCAGTATTCCCATATTCAGTGATTTGTGCACATGTGTTGTTATAAAACAGACTTCCAAGACATTTTGGCAGCCCATACTGGTAGATATTAGTTACTATATACATCTCTAACCTTTTAAAGTATTGATGGAGATTGAATAAGTGATTGTAGAATAGCTCAAAGTATCACAAGTAATATATTTGAATGTGAGCCCTTGGGTGTACAGCCCATTCCTTTGTATTCTGCATGCTGAATCTTTTTCTTAAAGGTATCTTCTTCAGCTTGTTCATTGATTCTAGGGAGAACAACAATGCTGAAAGGATATTCAAGATAATGCCAGAGAGGAATGCACACTCCTATTGCGCAATGATCCGTGGGATGGTGAAGGTAAAGTTATCCTTCAGTGGTGGGAGGGCTTTTTTCAGCTTGTGCAATCTCACACAGTCACAGAGACTCTTATTTTTGTTGTTGTTTTTTTTGCAGCATGGGGCCTTTGTTAAAGCTTATGACATGTACATAGACTTGCTGAATGAAAGACACAAGGGTAAGTGTCTCTTGGTTTTACTTTGTAGTCTTCTAAGTAACAGGAACCCATTGGTGGGTACATGAGTGTTTGCTTCATGGCAGTGATGATTGGCGCAGGGGTACGGACCTCAGCTGGATCATGGGAGCTGAATGCAAGCTGTTTGTTCCAGTGCAGCTGGCATGTGGCTGGCTCTCTGGAACCAGGTTTGCATGAGACTTCGCCAAAAACTGAGCCATGTCAGCACCAACTGTTCCCTGTAGAATATAATTGTCAGTTAAAATGAATCATCTTACACTTTCCAGCTGATGTGCACACCTTCAACGCACTGATTTCAGCAGTCCCACATCTGAAGGACAGGTTCTTGGAAAGATGGGAGTTAGCCAAGGTAAGGCAGTAGAGCAAAAGAGAGGGGAAAGGGGTAAGAGTGTAGGGACTGGGTCTGCTGTATCAGTAGAATTTTGCAGTTGTTAGAATACTAAAAACAAGAGCTTTGTACAAAGATACTGATAATCTGCTGTGAATGAAGTCCACTGGTTTAAACATAGGAGGTAGCTATTGAGGAGTGGAAAATGTACAAAGTCCAACCTTGCCCTTGCAGAATGGTTTGCCTTGTGAGAACATAACCTGATTCAAGAACTGCCTGGACAGAAAGCAATGGGGAAATCATGCTGGGAAATAAAACCAAACAAACCATTTTAGATAAAACCTCTTGGAATTGTAATTCGTGCTGCTTGGGATGGAAATGGAATTTTGAGGGGTAACATGAGAGGCTCCAGTTTTAATGACATAACATCAGTAAGGAAAAATTGTAAGTTTAAGAATTTCCTTGATGAGACACAAATCTCCAAGGTCTGATCTGATGTAATTTTGTAGTCTTGATTTTTGGTTAAATTAATTAAAAATTAGATGGTATTTCCTTAATAAATGATCAAGTGGAGTCATTCACTTGAGGGGAGTGAGAAGCACTAGCTTGAGGAAATGCGTGTATACTACATGACACCTGAATGTGATCTGTAGCATGCAAGACACTAAGGATTTGGGGATTCTTCTTTAAGGACTTCCTGAATCACATGGCTCAACAGGAAGTGCAACCAAATCTGCTAACTTTTAATGCTGTACTGAAGACCCTGAGAAGATGTGGTGGTGTAGGCAGAAGTATGTCGTTATTGGTAATAAAGGAAATGGAAGCACTTGATATAGGTAAGAAAATGAGGGTGGTTATTACATTCCAATGCCACCTCCAGAATAGTTGATTTAAGAGTTACAGTGATTCCTAGTTGGAGGGAGGAAGTGTGGAAAAAGCATTTCTCCCTGTGTCCTCAACTTCACTGTTTGTTTCCTTGTGCAAGAGAACTGAGAAATAAAGATAAGTACTAAGCTGTGGCCACTCAGCAAGCCAGTGCCTGTGGATTTCAAACTGAACCATCATCTTCAGTCCTTGTCAATTAGTAATTTCAATACAGTGGGTGCACTTAGCCCCTTAGGTCAAATAATGAAGCATTTTGGTGCTGTGGTTAGGAGCATGTTTATCATGACATTTTTACTTCTAGCTACTTAAGGTGTGTTCTGGCCCATAGGCTCTTCATCAACTGGGTCCTTATTGTAGTACTGTAGAAATTACAGTAAATTTATGCATGCTGCTTAGGCATAAAGCTTAGCCAAGAATGTTGAAGTAACTTCAGTGTTTTTGCTTTCCAGAGCCTAGCCTTGCGACCTATGAGCATCTTCTCTTCATGTTTTATAGAGGCGGTACGTGCGTTTTCAACTAGTTCATGAACATGTCCTGTTACACATCCGCTTTAAATGCTTTCCAAATGTGATGGGTGAAGGCACTTGATTCATAGGTGAAAAGACAGCTTCCAGTCTGTGCAATCCCAGTGTTACACATGCAGTCTGATTCTACTTGGGTGAAGAAGAACCTATAGAGGGTCGTAATGCTGCTCATTGGAGGGGGTTTGAACTTGATGAACTTTGAAGGTCCCTTCCAACCTAAACTATTCTATGATTTGATGATTTTATAACCTTACAGGGAGGGAAGAGTCCTTCTGTTTAGCCTTAGACAGCGCTGGAAAGAGCCTGTTTCCTTTTGTGGCCACAAATTGCTGAAGCTACAGATGCTATTTTGTCTCTGAGGAGGCTGGATCTGACTACAACACATACGCTTTGATGCCCTATTATGCTGTGGAAATCCAGCAATAGTAGAGCAAATTTTGGAGCAAATAAAATTGCAGCTAATGTGGAGCACCATGAGAATCATGACACTTGTTTGAAGTGATGGTGCTTGTTTCTATTTCCATATTGCATTTGCAGGCTGATGCTCTTCATTAATGAAGTGTCTGGCACAACTGAGATGTGATGTTGCTTGTCTCTTTTGTCCCACAGTTGAACTTCATCCATCAGGTATCATCTCTGAGGTGCTAGATGATGTTGAAAACAGGAGCTTCACTGCCGAGGACCCTGATGATGGTAGGGACTTCAATATATCTCGCTGTCTGCATTGATTAAGCTTGGATTAAGTTAATTATTACATCTTGCAAGGGAAAGGGAGGTGTATTGTACCTAATGGCTTTAAGTAAATTGCCCCCATTTTGATACCCACAGCCAGCCATTGCTTCAGTCACTGATAACATCCAGTGTTCTTGTTTCCTATCCAAGACTCACCACACGAAAGGAATGAGATACTGAGCAGGATAGTTTCTGTTCTTCCTCCCACTGTAGCTTTCTTTGCCTCCCTCAAGCAGCATCAGTCTCTGTGCTGCTTTAAAATGTCACTGACAGAAACCAAAGTGTCATGAAATGGGAAAGAGACATTTTCAGGGGGCAGTTGTACATTCTGGGGCAGCTCTGGGATGTTCTAGAGACGTGGGTAACCTGCCATGAGCAGCACATGCTCTCTTCCGCTGGAGGAAATGGAGGTCAGTGATGTGGCTGCCTTTTTTGTAGTCTGTATATTAGGCATATAATGCTGTCTTGCAGCAAACAAGAGGCTGTAGCTTTTGTAAACCGAAAGTCAAGCAGACCATCTGCTTAAATCCGTCTCCAAAGGCATGGCAGTACAGCTGCCTCACAACACTGGCTAGCAAAACTCAGGCCACACCAGAGTCTCTACAGATAAAGTCTTCACCAAGCAGAGCTACAAATTCAGCTCTCTAAGTGAACATGTTTTGCCTGTCCTGTGGGAGGCTGGGTTAATGCGCTGCTGTTTGTGTCATTCAAAGTTTGAAGCTCACACATTCCATTTTCTTCCTTTCAGCCAACTTTTTTATCACTGCAATGCAAGCGGTAAGTGCCTTGTCCCTGCAGTCAGAATTCCTTTGAGCCCTCCAGCTAAGACTTGCCTGGGAGTTTTCCAGTCTGTCATACAAGATTTAGCTCTCAGTATCTCCCTTTTTCACCTGTGCTCATCACCTCCTGTAACTTAACCTCTATGATTCTGCAGTTGTTTGCTTGATACCTGCTGCGCTGGTAACCTGCATGCCTGTGAGAGGCGTCTGTTGCTGGCAGTGGCTACATAAGTCTCTGTCCACTGTGCCCTACCTCCTGTTTCTAGTGACACTGCAGCAGTTGGACAGTCTCAGCACCCAAAGGTGTCAGTTTAGGTCAGAAAGCTCTCACCCACTGGGAGAGCCACACATTTGTCTCATTTAAACGGAATTCCTGCGCAGTCATTGAATTCATCCTGTTAGAAATGTTTGCCATCAGCTCATTACTCTTCATACTCTGTGAGTCTCAGAGGGATGTATTGGGTATTGGATTTGGAACCAAAATCAAACTCATCTCATTACAGTGCTGTGATCTTAAGGACATCAAGCTTGCCTACCGGTTAAATAAGGCCCTGGAGAAGGGAGACAACTGGAAATTCTTGAGTATGCATCACTTAAATACCTACTGGTGAGTGAAGTGCAGCTGATATTGAGAGTCTCGTGTAGTGGTGTCAGTTTGAATACAAACCAGGATTTAAACATTGCAGAGGGTGCTTTGGTGAACACTGGTTATTGTATGCACAGTTTGGGAATTAGGTCCCTCTAAGAACAGTGATAGCTTAGGGTTTATCTTCAGTTTGTGGCCTTGCCCAAACTGAATTGTCTTGAAGTGTCAGTTTAGCTTAATACCCAACAAGTATACCAACCAGTTGTGTTTTCTTCAGTCCTGTTGTCCACTTAAGATGGCAGCTTAGGAGGTAACACCAAAACAGTGTGCGGGTCAGACCTAGCTCTCTGCATGGTGGTGTTGAGAGAAGTTGCAGCACAGCAGGTGTATTTAGGCATGAAATTCCCATGTAGTTCCACAATTTGATGCTGAAATCATGGCATCTAAAGTATCTCCACCAACGTCATTAAGTGCTGCAGTCACTGAACATAAGTAAGTAAGTGGAGCATACTGATTTGAAGAGAAGCCTGTTAAGGCATTGGAGCCAGAGATGCTCCTGTAAATTGATAGAATCATCATAAGAATCACAGAATGGTTTGTGTTGGAAGGGACCTTAAAGCTCATCCAGTTCCAAACCCCTGCCATGGGCAGGGACATCTTCCACTAGAGCAGCTTGCTCCAAGCCCCTGTGTCCAACCTGGCCTTGAAATTGGTGAAAATTATCATCAAAGCAAGATGCAGTTTCAGAGGTGGATGATTCAGACAATTGCACCTTATTTAGCCTTCAAATAAACCAAGGGAAATTTAACTTCTTGGTGTAGGGACATTTTTCCTAGCCGGTGCGTTGGGTCAGGGTCCCAGGTGTGCATTGTGAACCTGTACAAGTAACAAGGTTAATTTAGTTCACTTCTTCAAGTGGCTCTTAACTAGAGGCTGTATTTGACATAGATTCAGGTACTTCAAACCTGGCATCAGGCAGGGAGATTGCATTCTTTTGAGATTTTTAAATGCAGTGCTCTAAGTTCTGGTTGATTCTGCCAGCTGCCTAGTGTCAGTGTTCTCTCATAAAAATGCTATGCTTATTTAACTGTATGGAGCATTGCAGTGATACAGTGAGGTCTCCCTGATCCACATACAAATCTGAGCAGAACACCGTCATTTGCTGGTGTTTCTGTATGGTTTGGTTGAGCTAATCCTAAATGAATTAGAATGTGTCTCCCCTCCTCTAGGTCAAAATTCTTCTCCTTGTTGTGCATGATGGAACAAATTGATGTCGTGTTGAAATGGTACAAAGAAACGTCCTGTTCAGTAAGTGTGTGCTAGGGTAAGTTTCAGAGCTTTGGTGTGGAGAGGTGGAACAGTTACAGCTTACTGAAACAACTCGCTTGCTTCACCAGCTCTTCTATCCAAGTCCTAAAAACATATTGGAACTCCTTCAAGCACTGGATGCAGCCAGCTACTTGGAAAGGATCCCTTCAGTCTGGGAAGGTTAGTGATAACCACATGGCTATGGAGGCTGCTTGCCTGCTAGAAGTCAGGAGCTTTTATCCCCAAGTAGGAGGTAGCTGGAGGACTTCCTACTGCTCAGAATAGCCACAGTTGGGTGCTTTGGCATGAGGGATGTTATTTCTTAGTGCAGTGATGGGGCTATTGTGGTAGAGAAAGGCAGAACCCATGTTTGGGCCTGCATAGACTACCAGTGTGGCTGTGTCATAGTTAAATGTCAACGTCTTGGAAAACAGTGCTTACCAGAGAGCAGCACCTTAACCAGCAGCCCATGGTTAACTCATTTAAACTACTTATCTGTTCTTTACCCCTTAAGAGGAGACAAGAATGCAGATACAGGCTTTAGCACCCAGAAGGTACCTTATTGTCACCCAGAGGGGACAGACGGGTTCCTTTAGGGATCCTGGGCAGAATGATGACAGCACCGATTTGTAGTTAGAATTAAAGCTTTATTTTCTTAACAGGATTTTATGATTAGCGTAGAATTGATAAGCAGAATAGCACAGGATTTCTATAGGCAGAATTAGTGTAATACAATTTTATATAAGTAGCAGAATTTTATAGCACTGCTTAGCTTAAGGTTTCTAATCATCTGGACCCTCTGCAGATGGGGTCAAGTCTCAGTATTTGGTTTGCTCTATAAAAGAATACAAGTCACCACTTGGTCTTCAGAGGAAGCAGACAATGGTGGAGATGTCTCTGACCACTGAGAGTCATGGGTCTCACTATCCAGCAGCAGTTCAGGTCCATGTCCCACTTAGGACCTGTAACTGCTTGATGTTATTGACAGTGCTCTGTGTGCTGTTACCTTCCCTGTTCTGTGCCGTGGTCATCACCAGCATTGGGCTGGCTGGGTGCTGGGCACCTTGAAGGCTGTTAGCAAGGGGAACAGTCAGCCTGGCACCCAGGAATCTGCAGGCTGGCAGAAGAAATCCTTTTAGTTCATGTACTGGGTGCACATGACCTTCAGGGCATGATAATGAGGGGAAAGGGAACTAATACAGGGCCTGCTCAGTCACAGAAAATGCTTTATAAAATGGCATTCATTACACTGACCTTAATACCTGGAGTTGGGAGCAGAGGTACCAGCCAGGCATACCAACTATTGCCTTTCTCTAACAGATGTAAAACAGATGGGGTTTAATAGGAGACCAGAACTGTTGGAAGAGCTCCTGTCTTTGATGAGCAGGGAGCAGCACCCTGATGAGGTAAGGAAGCTGTCATGGTTTAACCCCATATACAGCAAAGCACCACACAGCCACTTGTTCCCTCCTCCCCATTGGGATGGTGGGGAGAATCAGAAGGGTCAAGTGCAAAAACTCCTGGGTTGAGATAAAGACAGTTTGATGAGGAAAGGAAAACTGTCTGAGCAAGCAAAGCAGAACAAGGGATTCATTCACCACTCCCCATGGGCAGGGAGGCAGTTCAGCCATCCCCAGGACAGCAGGGCTCCATATGTAACGGTTACTCAAGAAGATGGATGTGAACGTCCCTCCCTTCCTTCTTCCTCCTCCAGCTCTATATGCTGAGTGTGATGCCATATGGTGTGGAATATCCCTTGGGTCAGTTGGGGTCAGCTGTCCTGGCTGTGTCCCCTCCCTGTTCCTTGTGCACCCCCAGCCTATACTTTGTGGAAGCACTGTTCAGCAGTAACTAAAACATCCCTGTGTATCAACACTGTTTTCAGCACATGTCCAAAACAGCCCCCTACTAACTGCTGTGAAGAAAATTAACACTATTCCAGCCAAAACCAATAAAGAGACTCTGCGAAAAGAGTGGAGCTCTCCCCATTTCTTTGTGCAGCATATAGACTGTATTTAAGTGCTGATTTATCCTCCTTGTCAGTCTTAGTTCCAGTGCATATGCTGTTCCAAATTTCCAGATCTATGTGAGCTCATCCAGGCCTAAGCCCTTTGAATTGTCTTCAACCTCCAGAAAAACCTCGGATTAACACAGAAGAGGATGACATCCTTACCTGGGTTTGGAAGAACAGTCCAGCCCAGACAGCCACATCCTTGTGAAATTCAGGGATTTTTGCCAGAGATGTTGTAGTAACTGGCTCCTCAACCTAAGGAGAGTTAAAAGCTTCTATGTACTGCAGAGCTCTCAAGTACCTGCAAAGCTGTCTTGGAGCTGGCAGAAGTGAGCATCTTTTTGTGAGGAATAACCTTTGTTAATGGACACATTTAAACCACAAACCTGTAGGAGGAATTGCAGTGAAGGGGGGATGTTAATTCTAGAGGGTTTGGGATTAAATGCACAATCTCTCCACAGATCCAGCAGGCGTTTGCCAAGTGTGCTGAAGACATCAAAGCTGTGCACGAGCAGAGCGGGAGGGAGCAGGTCCAGTTACAGTGGACAGGCAGCATGCTGGGCTGCATTGCTCTCCTGTTTGCCAGGGCTGGCAGGACCCAAGATGCTTGGTACGTGTGAGGCTGCTGTGAGCATTTGGTTGCTGACCCTGTAACTCAAGGCTTAATCCCAAAAATCCATTGCCTTGGAATGCTGATGCAGGCAAAAGGAGGGGATAAATCCTGCTGGGAATGTGAGGAGGGTTCCTTAACTTTACTGTTCATTCTTGGCACCAGGTTACAGTTGTCTGTCTTGGAAATGGGTTAGAAGTTAATGCAGCAGCTGGCTTAGAGCATCTCACAGCTGCTTATGGCAAGGTGGGGTTTATCACTTCACTAAGCACTGCTGACTGCCTGCAGCTTCCCATTTGATAACTTCCAGAGCCCTTTGAAATTCAAACTGCTCAAGAGATTAATTAGAGTTTAATTAAACCTTTAATGAACCCTAATTAGACCTATAAAGAGAATACGTTTAGAACTAGAATTTGCTGTCCTGCCTGCTCTCAACTTGAAATGCTGGTTGAAATAACTAGCTTCCAGTTGAAGGTTCTGAGCTGTTTTCTGTTAAACACAGATGTTCTCTTTGCACTGATTCATTTGAAACAAAGGTTTGGCAAGTACCCTTCTAAAAATACATCATACTTTAAGCTTCCCATCAGCTACACTTGCTGTTTTCTCTGACACTAATGTTAAGAGTTAAGATATTTTGTGTTAAAGCCATCAATGCTGGTAGCTGGCACACACTGCATCTGTGAAAACACAGCATGGGGTGTGTTTCAGATCTGTGGGGAAGGTTGTTTCATGACATTGAGCTTGCCTGTGTCTCAGCAGGGGCTTGTCTTACCCAGGAGATCCAGTATCTGTCTCTTCCTGTGGTTTGTGGTGTGTGAGGGTTTTTTAGTGACTGTTTTGGTTTCTTTTGAACAGGAACACGATGGAGCGTTTCCAGCAGATCAATAGGATTCCCACGTAAGTACTTTTAGGTTCTGACTTCAGGTAGAGGCTGAGATCTTGCATTTCTATTATAGAATATCATAGTTGGGGTTAAAAGCTTTATGCTGGGATGGTTGTTCCCAAGTGCACCACGTTGGTACAGGGTGAAGACTGAGGTGAAATTCCTGCAGGAGCAGAATTGGGCTGGTTGAGTGATGTGAGGATCTGTCACCTCCTTTCCCTCTAAAGGAGGTGCTGTAAGTTAATGGCCACCTCACCTGGGACCCTGTGAACACTCTTTGCATTTCTTTTGCAGTAATCAGGTGTTGGATGGGTTCTGGAACTGTGCTAAACAAACCAATAACCCAGATGAGGCGATTAAGCTGGTAAAGCTGGCAGCATCCCTTGGCCATCCTGCATCTCAAAGGCTTAAAAGCAAAACGGAGAAGGAGTTTGAGCTCTCTGAAAAGCAGAAGTAAGTTTAAGTACTTCATGTTACTGCTGAAGGGATATAGCAGGGTGTTGGAGGGGTAATTCCTGTGGAAAGGTGGCACAGAATTGGCTTGTGCGTGGACTCTGGTTGATTCACACTCCCAAAATGGTCGCTGCTTTTGATTCCACGCTGTCCATCCCTCCTAGAAGGAATGGTTAGTGTTATCCACATCTGCTTCCACCTTTCTTTCCTAGAATCTTCTCCTAGCTGGGCCTGGCCACCTAAAAGATACTGATTGCAGGCTCGTAAAAGCAGGGAATGGGCACAGGATGGGCCTGCACATGGCTCACAGGTTCTGAGGGCCATAGTTAATCTTCAGTCCATCTCACCAGGCATCACTGTTCATCACTGCAGCAAACTACTGCAGCCAAGCTCAGTTGCTGGGTTTAGCCTTGAGGGACCACAGTATGGAGCCAGTGGTCTGGTCCAAGGGAATGAATAAACGGAAGTTCAGCATCCTTGAGAAGCTGGCCCATCACTTCTGGGTAACTGAAGTGGGTTTTCCAAAGTGTGCTTCCACCAAATGTTGGGTAGACCTGTCCTTTAAGGACAATAGGTGTCAGCCCATAACGTTCTTTTTGGAGGGGGTTTACCCTGTGTTTTACATCTGTCCTTTCAAGCAGAAGTCACAAGATGTCACTGATCACTGAACTGTTTTACACATGCAGGAAGACATTGGAGAGCATCCAGCCAGACAGCGACAGTGACAGCGACAGCGATAGTGACAGTGACCGTGAGTAGCTGTCCTTGCCTTCCTCACTGGAAAACTGGGAGCAGCTGCTGCCTGGATGCCAGGAGTCTTCTGTGAGAACTGAAATGACTGAGGGGAAGTGTTTGGGAGGTGCTGCAGCACTGCTGAGCACTTTAGAGCTCTCCCATACAGAACCTGCTTTGCAAGAGGACGCTGTCCTCGTTGGATCAAGCTGGAGTGTGTCCTGTTTGGTGACTTCAAACACAGTGTGCCCTACACCAGCACAGTTTCTTCCACACCCCTACCTGCATGAGCTGGCTCCCAGCAGTCATGACCTGCTGTGAAGCAGGGGAGGGCTGCAGCAAGGAGTGCGCTTCCTGGGACTACTCAGCACATACAAGACATTGCCAGCTGGAGCCACTTCTCTTGGGCCTCCTGTGACTTAAATCTGTGCCAGATTTAATTCCTTTCCAGCCACCTTCACTGAACTACTTAAATACGAGGTTTACTCTGTATGTAAACACTGCAGATGCAATACTCATCACCTGTGTGTTGTTCCCCATCTTTCTGGGTGTTCTGGGACAGGCTTTGGACTGTTGGAAGATGATAAAACTACAATTTGTACAGCTGGAGACTGCATGTAATAAATGGCTGACAGAAAGCTGGCTGCATCCTGGTAATCCCTGAGCAAACACTGTTGATTGACTACAAAGTGTTGCTGCTCTGTGAGAGGGTGAGTGAAGTTCATGCAGAACACAGTAGTAAAGCTACTGAGGTGGCTGGGCAGACAGAGGAGTGGGGTTTGGTTCTCTGCCTTGGAGGTAACTGCTGCTCACAGCATGGTGCTGCATCAGTGTAAGTCAGGAATGAGTTGAGGAAACAACAGCTGCTAGAGGTAGAACAAGCCATAGCTGAAAGGGTGGAAGTTCCCCATGGTACAAGAACAGAGGGACTTCACTGCTGCTTGAAGGCAAGACTTGCTCCAGAAGGCAGACATGCCTGTGCACTGTGTAGCAAGTGCTGGGTGTAGCAAAGAAAAAGGGATTTTGGGGTGATGTGCCACCAGTTTAAAACTGGATTAACAAGTGGATAAAGCCACGGTTACTGATTTCAATCTTCCTTCACTGATGATAAGAAGGGAAAAAGGGGGAAGAAAGAGGGACAAAGGAGAAAAGGGATGGAAAGAGCTTGGTCTTTATGTGAGCTCTCACTGTTGAATCAAAGTCTGGCTTCTAGAGAGAAATACCTACTTGTCTGCAACTACAGAAGACCAGGTCTGACAAGGGTCAGAAGTCCACCAGGGCAACCAGGTTAAGTTACACACCTAAACCTATATTCATCCATGGATTTTTTTTGCAGCTGTATAAATGGGCAGATGGATCATATCTATAATCTTGTTCCTTTAAAGATTCCAGGTCATGGAGGAAGGCTGCTCTTCATAGAATCCCAGACTGGTTGTGGTTGGAAGGGACCTTAAAGCTCATCCAGTTCCAGCCCCCTGCCATGGGCAGGGACCCCTTCCACTAGAGCAGCTTGCTCCAAGCCCCTGTGTCCAACCTGGCCTTGAACACTGCCAGGGATAGGGCAGCCACAGCTTCTCTGGGCACCCTGTGCCAGCGCCTCAGCACCCTCACAGGGAAGAGCTTTTGCCTAAGAGCTCATCTCAGTCTCCCTTCTGGCAGGTTAAAGCCATTCCCCTTGGCCTGTCCCTGCAGGCCCTTGTCCAAAGCCCCTCTCCAGGTTTCTTCTAGGCCCCTGTAGGCACTGGAAGGCTATATTTGACATTGACATGAGACTGAACAGCAGGAGAAAGTCGTTGAAGTCTGGTTTTATTGAGCTGACAAAGTGGCAAATTGTTAATGGCAGGTTACAAACATGATTTTGGTTGACCACAAGCCTGCTTGGTAAGATGGGGAAGAAACAAAACTCTTACACCAATTGTAGAGAAGCTTCCTGAAGCTGGGTGTCAGGATAACTCCAAACTGACAAAAATACAACAGGTTGTGAAGTTAAATACAGTGCAAGGAAACAAAGCCTGCACCCGTGCTTTGCTTTCACACCTCCAGCCCCTGCCAGTGGCTTGCTTTGCAACCCTCAGGAGACGATGCCACTTCTTCCCAGCACATTCCATCACTGAACCACCTCCAACGCCACAATCCTGCCTCACTGCACTTGAGTTGTTCCCAGCCCCACGGCACTGGCGTACGCCGTCAAGATCTCCACGATCTGTTTTGTTTCCAGGGTCATGCGAGCCTCGGTGAGCCAGTCGTGGGCCACCCTCCTGGACTCCCCTCTCAACTGGTTGACAAACTTGGCCGCCAGCTCCAGGTCTCCGTGTTCGATGCAGTAGGAAGCGTAAGACAGTAACTTGAAGGTGTCGAGGTCGTCAGGGCTGAGCTCTGCAGGCGGCTTCAGCTGCTGAGGGTGAAAGACAAGCAGGGACTGCAGGTAGGACAGGAAGTACTGGTACAAGCTGTTTCTGGTCTCATCGATCATAGCCACCCGTTTGGCCAGTTTTTGGACCGTGTAGAAGCGCGCTCTGAGGGCCTCCTCGCTGTAGACTCCCCGTGTCAGGGACTCCTGCGGGAGAGCCGCTGTTAAGGCTTCGGTGAACGCGTTGTCAGCACAACTGGCTTTGATGGCCTTCACTGCACTCTCCAGGGGTTCTGTGGGACTGTCCCCAGAGGCTGTTTTCATGCAGTATTTGAGTGCTTCCACAGAGAGCCACAGCTGATGGGCCTTCCTGGCCTCCTCCTCTGCCACTGCGTGACCTGCAAGGTTAAGCCAAGAATGAGATGCTCATTTGGGTGCACACATGGGAAGTTGTGAACATGAGCAGCAAAAGCCACCTCTAAACACTCTGCTTTGACAAGCACTCACTCCCACAGCACTTGATCCTAAATCTGATCCATAATTCAGGATCAGAACAAGACAACAGCAGTTTGGACTCACTCACTAATGTGGCAAACCCAAGACCACAAGTTACGTGCCCAAACATGGGTTTAGGCACCCAGGTTGGGTAACACAACTTTAGTCCTTAGAGAAAGGTGATTTCAGTGCTCACTCTCGACTGCTTGCTCAATTCCCTTCAGCCTGGCGAAGGCAGTGTTGATGTCCATGGTGAAGTTGTCGAGCTGCTCCTGATTAAGGCGTCTGAACTGTATTTCTTGTTCACTGAGTTTCTCTGCTAAGTTCTGAAACAGAACAAGACACATCAATCAGACCAGAAACAGCCACTTCATTACAGGCACCTGATTTTTAAGGGGTGTTTCTATAAAGCTCTTGTCCCTGCTAGGGTCAATGCATATAGTAAATACAACAGACCAGTGAAAAGCCTTACTAGGGTGAATTTAACAGTTATTGCACTTGGAACTATCCAAAGTTTATCATTTATGGTAAAATCTTTAGAGACCTTGTCAAAAGTCCCTCTCCAGTATTCTCATGGGCCCCCTTTAGGTATATGAGAGATATCCCCCTAATTCCCTTAGGGACTCTTCTCCTTTACCTGCTCAAATTCCACCTTCAGGTCCTGCTCCTGGACCCTCAGAACGTCCCTGATGTGGTCTGTGTGGGCAGCCGCCTGCCGCCGGAGCTGCGTCCGCATTTCACCCTCCATCACCTCCCGCACTTCTTCGATCTGCACACACAAGGGGTTGTTACAACAGTGCTAGTTTCCAACTGCTTGTCGCAGGTGGTGATTTATACAACATCACTGATTACCCAGAGGGTATTTTATACAAGTGGCATTGATAGGGCCCATGTTTCATCTTAAAAAGCTGCTGAGGTCCAGTTCCATAGCTGAGCCTTTTCCTGTTCAAAAGCAGCTTCACAATCCACTAATGCCAACAACTGCTGATTACTCACCAGGTACTTACTGCGGTTTAGCCACAGAAAGGTTTAATTTATGGTGTCTGTATCTACCCCAGACTGGTTTGTGTTGGAAGGGAAATTAAAGCTCATCCAGTTCCAACCCCTGCCACGGGCAGGGACACCTTCCACTAGAGCAGCTTGCTCCAAGTCCCTGTATCCAACCTGGCCTTGAATACTGCCAGGGATGGGGCAGCCACAGCTTCTCTGGGCACCCTGTGCCAGCGCCTCAGCACCCTCACAGGGAAGAGCTTCTGCCTAAGAGCTCATCTCAATCTCCCTTCTGGCAGGTTAAAGCCATTCCCCTTGTCCTATCTTTCCAGGCCCTTGTCCAAAGCCCCTCTCCAGGTTTCTTCTAGGCCCCTTTAGGCACTTTAGGAGGCTGCTTTACCTTCTTCTCCTGTTCCAGTTCAATCTCACTCTTGTGATGCTCCAGCGCTTTGGCCACAGCTGCCTCAAATGCTTTTTTATCTTCAAGTTTCTGCTTCTCCAGGGCCAGCTCAATGTGCTGCTGCTCCCGCACCCGCTGCTCTGCCAGCTGCTTGTTCAACTGGTCGATGCGGCGATGGGCATGTGCAATGAGAGAGTTCAAGTCGTCTGTTGATAACTGGTCAGCTGAAGAACACACAGGGTGTTAGGGAAGGTCTGCAGGGAAGTGGCTGCTCTACTGCATTGTCCACCTCCCCCTCAAGCACTCTGAGGCTCTGTGTGGTTGGCCAGTGAGCATGTTTTATGGGGATCCCTGAGCACTTCAAGCCTTTGACCTGTGCTAATGCCCACCCAGAACTGCTCTGAACCCACCTACGGGCAAGGACTTCCAATCTAGGAGAGAAATTCCAGACTGGTTTGTGTCTTAAAGCTCACCCAGTTCCAACCCCCTGCCACGGGCAGGGACACCTTCCACTAGAGCAGCTTGCTCCAAGCCCCTGTGTCCAATCTGGCCTTGAACACTGCCAGGGATGGGGCAGCCACAGCTTCTCTGGGCACCCTGTGCCAGCACCTCAGCACCCTCACAGGGAAGAGCTTCTGCCTAAGAGCTCATCTCAGTCTCCCCTCTGGCAGGTTAAAGCCATTCCCCTTGGCCTGTCCCTGCAGGCTCTTGTCCTAAGCTCCTCTCCAGCTTTCTCATATCCCCTTCAGGCACTGGAGCTGCTTTCAGGCCTCCCTGTAAGGAGCCTTCTCTTCTACAGGCTGAACCATCCCAGCTCTCAGCCCCCATCTCCATAGGACACTGAACACTGATACCTCCAGGTTGGTCCAATCTTATAGAAATTAGATCCTGAAAACACTGAATTCATTGTGAGAGGCAGCCACAACTTATCTTCCTTCACCAGTCCTCCAGACCAGCAGTTCCCAGTCACATTTCTTACCCCAATCTGTACTTTCCATGTTTGGCCTCTCAAAGAGCTGTGGGGGTCACAACCACTTTGGATTTGCTAACAAGTTTGCTATTTTGCTGCCTGGAAAGGAGGAGGACACAGGCTACACCTGCAGCATCTCATGACCTTACATATGGGGACCTGAGAGCTGCCCAGGCTCTGTAAAATGCTGCAGCTCACTTTGGACTGGCTGCCAGCCCCGTTTTCCATACAGGACTACTCAGGAATGCCTGCCTGCAGGGTCTGAAGCACATGAAATTCCACAGTGCTTCAGCCACCCTGCTGCTGAGTGCTGGGGAGAGGACTGGCACAGGAGGGTTCAGTACAGTGGTGCTCAGCAGGGAAGCTGAGCAGCAGCACTAAGCTCAGTGCTGAACTTACACTGTTATAATGAGGGTTTACTGCACTCCAGATTTAAATTACATTTATTTGATTGAAAGAATATAAATAATAATCAAGCTCAGAATCAAGGGGTTAATCAGAACTGAAACCAGCTTGAAGATGAAATCTGGGCAATCAAATCAGCTTCAAATGAAACTGATCTGGGTTTGGTGGCCCAGCTCAGAGCAGCCCTAGTACTGAAGTGTTGTGGCAGGGCTGGCAAGAGCTGCAGTATCCAGTATCTCTGCCACCAGGACTGCTGAGGTGGGCCTCCTTCAGGACAAGCACCACCACAATATCAACTAGGATTGGTCTTCAAAGGGTCTGCTTCTCACTGGAATCTCAGCAGCACAAAGACTGGCTTAAATGTAAAGTCATGCGCCACACAGATATGAAAAGGGACAAAGAGAAGAGATGACATGCACAAGACAGAACAAGTTAACTCACCTAAGTCAGTTATCTCTGCAACAGAAAGAGGAGAGGTTGGAAAAGTTAACACACATTCACTACAACAAGTCAGTCATGCAGAAGTAAAAGAGGAAACTAAGAGCTTATCATCTACAGTGACTTAAACAAGAGTTCAAGTCTTGAGGAATTCAGGAAGAATATAGAAGTCTCTCTATTACAAGATACAGCCCAAAACATCCCAATCACCGAAATCCCCTTTAGAAACCTGAAGACTGATGTTTAACCAAATGAAACATGCACACAGTCATGGTGCCATCAGAGACTTACTTAGCCCCTTCCAGCCAGGCTTGACATCGGGGGTGATGCTGTCAAGCTCTCGCTGAAACTCTTCTCTAGCCGTAGTCACAAGCTCATGATATTGAGCTACAATCTTGGCCTCAGATTGTGCTGCCTGAACCTGTAACAAACCCAAATGAGAGGGGTTTAGTATTGAAAAGGGAAGCATAGAGAATTTACAGCCAGGCTCTGAGTTAGTGGGTAACACCATTTACACACCAAGTCATCAGCACACATTGCTCCTGTTCCTCCTTAACCTCACACTAAATTCCTCTTGGAATCAAAGAGGAAGAACAAGTTGCCCACAGAAAGGACTGACTCCAGTCAAGCTGCCTGGAGACTTTCAGGAGAGAGTTCAAGCTCTCACAAAGATCTTGTCATGGCTGATTACTGGGAGTACAATCAGCTCTGAGACAGAGTATAGCTGGAACAGGATGGAACTTACTAACCTACCACAGAGGATGTGGGGATGGGAGACCTGCACAAGTTGCCAGGCACTTACAGTCTGTGGAAGCATTACCTTTTTCACCACATTGTCCAAGTCAACTATCATATGACGAAGGTTTTCTTCTGCAGAGGTAATGTGAGATTTGGCTCCTGCAATCTGAGACTTCTTGGCATCCTCGATTACACCTTTCATCTTCTCTAACTCCTCTCTGAAAAGAGAAGCAGCTGCTAATGATAAATAACATGTACAGGTCTTACAGCATAACCCCAGAGAAAGGTTTACTTCATGCTGTCTGCATTTACCATAGACTGGTTTGGTTTGGAAGGGAGCTTAAAGCTCCTCCAGTTCCAACCCCCTGCCACGGGCAGGGACACCTTCCATTAGAGCAGGTTGCTCCAAGTCCCACCCAGGCTTGCCTTGAACATTGTCAGGGATGGGGCAGCCACAGCTTCTCTGGGCACCCTGTGCCAGCGCCTCAGCACCCTCACAGGGAAGAGCTTCTTCCTTATATCTAACCTAAATCTATTCAGGTTAAAGCCATTCCCCCTTGTCTTACCACTACATGCCCTTACAATAAGTTTAATATTGATAAAATTATCCAAGAATAACACTAAAAGGATTGTGGATTATTTTAATCTTATTTGAATTTACCACCACTAGATACAAGCACTAAGGGAATAAACAAGTTCTTAAAACGGAATAGGACTGTTTCAGACTCCTGGGTACAGTGAGGACTGTGTGCACAGGCACCCAAGATAATGGTACAGCCATCAATCAGAGAAAGGAGGGGTGACAAAGGAAAACAATCAGGTGTACACACTGCAAACTGAAATGTTCATTACTGTATGGAACCTGGTTTTGATTTGGCACTAACACATCAGTGTGCCTGCAGCAGTGACTGCATCCTTTCTAGAAACTCATTGGGTGTCTCCCAGCCCTCGCATGGACAATACTATCTCACCATTCAATGAGCCTTAAAACCCAGCAGCTCACTTGGCTTTTAGAAGGGCATCAGCAGCTTCGTCCACAGCTCTCCTCCGATCCTTCAGTGCTTCCTCCAGTGTGCGCCACTGAGAGGACTTTTTCTCCCCAGCATCCTAAGAAGCAGATTCCTAATCAGGGTCACTGCAATCACTCAGTGAGAGAGTTGTCAAAACAAAGTCTGTAGAGATTTATAGACCCACAGAATGGTTTGGGCTGGAAAAGACCTTCAGATCATCCAGTTCAACCCCCTGCCATGGGCAGGGATGCCTCACACTTGACTATGTTGCCCAAGGCTCTGACCAACCTGGCCTTGATTCACACATTGCTACAAATTCCACTTCTTGCTACAGATTTCACTCAACCTGAGCAATATCCTTGTGTTTTACCAACAGCAGGAATTATTCTCCTCTTCCAATGTTTTAGTTTGGGTTTGTTGGGTTCCTCACCTGATCAACAGCCATTTGTACATGCAGAAAAGGCTGTGTGGATCACTATGGTGCCACAGCGGTTCACGGCGAATACCTGCATGTATTAATGTACTCTAATACCTAAACACTGCTTTTAAGCTTAACACTTAAAGCATCATAATACTTTTAAGTTGCTTAATGTTAAAGTAAGCTTAACACTTAAGCTTAAAAGCAAACTCTTAAGGCATTTGTTTTACTAACCACTAGATTAAATCTTGTGTGTGTTTAGTTGCCCATATGCTCATTGATTAACAACTAAATGATATCCTCTGATCCAGAACTCAATAGGCAGCAGCAGTTCCCCACAAGTATTAGGTTTATTCCAGCACTGGCGCACCAGAACCACAAATGCCATCGCTCATACACCACCTGCTCATTTCCAGGCAAGAAACAAAGAACCCAGCAAGATTTGGTAAGGAGAAGAGCTTGACAGAATTAGCAGGGTGGGCAGCATGATACCCGCACTGTACCTGGGTAAAAAAGGAGCTTGGGAATTAAAATACAACGTGAATACTTGCAAGCAGAAAAGTGCAAGTTAATAATACATTAATAAAGGGAAATAAAGGAGTTGGGGAAAAATAGATCATTCAAAAGCAAAGCCACCTCATTCACAAGTGAAACATGACTGATAACAGTGAATACATTGCAAGAAAAGCTTCCAACTTCAGTTTTAGTTGTGAGATCAAAGGTTGTTTGGTGTGGGGTGGTTCTTTCAGTGTGTGCAGAAAAAGAACAATATTGTCCCAGTTCACCTCAGAATTGTCCATGGCCTCCTTCAGTATCTGTGAATGGGCATTGACTGCTTGCACAGCAGACTCCTGGGCAGTAATGGCCTGAAGGGTTACACGAGCTGTTGTGCTTAGAGCTCCTTCAAGAGTTGCTGCAAGGGCTGGAAAAACATGAATTAAGTCAATTAAACTATAGAGAAAAGAGTTTTAGAATCAGTGAAACGACACCTCATATCCTCTGTGCCTCCTTATGCTATTTTCTATGACCCAAAACAGTTCAGTTCAGGAACTGCAATATAGCCTCCAGATGAAGAGTCACCAAACGCACTTCCTATTTAGAAAGGGAGTTCTAAGGTGCAAGTCTGCACTTACAGCAATAAAATTCCTCCGTGGAAAACCTTCACCATGCTTTTGCACAGGAACGCATTTAATCCAAGAGGTGTATCCCATCACATAGAGGGAGGCTGAGCCAAAAGAAGAGAAGCTGAAGGGGCATCTTAAGTGATGCCTTCCACATCTAAAGGGCTGTTACAGAAAAACCTGAACCAGGCTTCTCAGAGGTGGCCAGAGAAATGGAGAGAGGCAACAGATCCATGTGGCAGCAAGAGAAATTAACTGGATGCACCAAGTTCTCCATCTCAGGAAGTGCTGACAAAACTGCTCAGGGAGGTGGAACAACCTCTATCCTGGCAGAGCTCCAAACCTCCAGGGAGGCCTTGAGCAACCTTCCTGTGGAAGGATCATTATTTATACTTTCAAAGGGTGCTCCTAGAGAGGTGGATGATGCCCCAAGCCTGTCAGTGTTTAAGAGGCCTCTGGACAATGCCCTTAAGAACATGCTTGAACTTGGTCAAGCCCTGAAGTGGTCAGGGAGCTGGACTTGATGATTGTTTTAAGTCCCTTCCAACCAACCGAGTCTAATCTATTCTAACCTGTCCCAATTCCCCATGCAGGGAGATGGACCTTGGAGATCCATTCCAACCCAAAGTTTTCCATCATTCTTTGACTATCAGTTACTTCATAGTGAGTGGAAGAAGCTTCAACACCACTCACTCTGCCAACCCAACACAGAGACAACAAAAAGCTGTATAAGCAGCTTAGAACTCCAAAGCCAAGAGAGTCCAACAATTCTTCTGTCATGTACAACACAGAGAGGAAAACCAACAGCACACTCACATGATATCTTCTCTTGCTCCTCTTTGTCTTGCTGGGCAAGCCGGGCTGCAACTTCTTCTGGTGACCGTTCTTTTACAGCATGGAAACCTTCATGTACTTTACCTACTCGGAAGTAAAAGAGCTTGTTTCAGTGGAGAGCCCAAGTTAGTACCTGGATTACTTGCAGGGAAGTCACTTTCTTTCCTGCACTGATTTTTATCATCAGGATCACATTACAAATCTGACTTCTGCACAAAGCCATGCTGAAACTACCTCAGGCACTTTTATATCTGTAAGTAAAGGCCAGGTTCACATCTTCTTAAAATTAAAGATGGTAGCATGGACACCTCACCTGCATGTGTAGGTTTGATGTTGACCAGATACAAAAATACACAAGATTCAAAGGCAAAAGGCAAAGCAAGAAGTGAGAAACATCTATGGAGCCAAGTTTAATTTTTAAGATAGTATCTTGGGAGTTTTTAGCTCCCCTATGGCATGCTTAGTGTCCAGTTAAAATAACAAGAGATTAGTGAGCAGGTTATGGTGACTCACAATTCTATTCTATTCCTTAGCCTAAGGCTATTTAAGAGTGAGCATTCACTTAAGTAATTCAAGACCAACAGCAAGTCTGTATCTGTACTGAGGAGACAGCCCAGACCTCTCAGACTCAGGTTACCTTCTAATAATGCTGATGCTAACTCTGAAGAATGTATTTGCTTATTGCTGCTACGCTTGTTACGAGATGTGTTCATACATAAAGAAATTAATATAATCCCATCTCAAAGAGACCATGATAGAGAAGCTGGTGCTTCTTGTTGAGTTAAGCAATGTTCTTCAGTTGCTCCACTTGGCCCTGGGCAGACATGCTTTTCTGAACAGCAATCAGAAAGCCACAAAGAGCACAGGCAAACTGGACTATGCAAGTTCCAGTTCAGCATAAAGGCTTCCCTCTTGTGTTCACACCTATACCTGTCCCAGGTATCACTCTCAACTTCTTAGTATGCTAAAACTCTATTAACAGATGATGGGAGTGTCCTTCTGTGAGAGGCACAAAGAATCCTTTAAAAACAAAGAATCCTTTTAAAAAGCCTTTAAAAACTAACAAATACCAAGACAGGAGTAAGAGTTTATGCACTTGAAGCTACAGGATTTGGGGTTTATCCATCACATTCACATGATCTTTTTCACCTTCTTCAGTCTGTATCCCAGGAGCTGGCACCGACACGGCTACCCCTGTTGCAGAGATGATCTGTGCTGCAGCCTTGCCCGCTGTTAAACACAGTTACAGAACAAAACCACCCAGTAAATGTGTGTTAGAATGTTAAGAACAGGGATATAAGACTTCATTATTTTTTTGCCTCTAAAAACATTCTTTTGGACACTGATATTAGTATTGCCAGAGAGCTTCCTGGAGACACAGCAACCAAGTATTACACATACACACACACATGCAGCCATGAAATGTACAATGATGTCAAAACTGCTCCTCTCTAAACCAATCCTGTTTGATCTGGCTTTGCAGTAGCTCAATCATTATCCAAATGAAAGCTTCTTGTGCTTGCAAGCAGAGGTGAATAGCCTCAGCACCAAAGTGATCATCCTGCTGAGTCCCATATCTAAAGTTTATCTCACATTCCAAATAGTCTATAAAGTAAATTAAGAAACAAAATAGTAGGAAAAAAGAAATCTAAAGCCATTTTAGGCAAATTTTCCTATGACTGAAAATAACATTAATTCTCAGAAATGAGAGCATACTTATCATCAACCATTCCAAAGGACTATCTTAAATCTCCCCTAGCACGTATGACATAGACCATTAGGATCTTTTGCTTCTCTCCACACGATACTGTATAACTTTACCTTCTTTTTCCTCTGCAGGAGCAGCAACCTCTGTTTTGCTGATGTGGGATTTAGCGGGCTGTTTGGACTCTTTCATTACTTCTGCTACAGATGAGATCTTCAGTGGGCCTTGCTGTAGCTTGAAAAATCAAAACCAAGAGACCCCATCAGTTTTCCAATCAGCTTGTGTGGCACTGCTTCCATCAGAATGGGAAAGCACATTTCCACATCTAGATGGCTGTAGCATAAATCTAAGCTTCAAGGTACAGATGAAAACAATAGCAAGGCCATGCCATTTCTTGCCTTGATTTTTATTGTAGAAGGAATCTTTACAACTTCCACCTCTGGAAAACTGAAGGGACAGCAGTGCCACAGGTTTCTTTATAAATGTTTATTAAGGTATGAATAAAAAGCAGGTAATTTCCTGCCTCAAGTGTTCCAAACACTTCTGAGTCTGTTGAGCACTACAAATAACACAGAAACTATAAAAATCACTCACATGAAGGTCTGAAACCACTCCAGAAAGCAGATTTAAATGATTTAGTCTCTATAAGATATCTTAAACTAGTTCAGTTGACACTTCTCTATTTCAAACCTCTGCAGCATTTATTGTCACAACAAGTGAAGCCATCAGTCTCCCCTGCCCAGCTTCAGCTCTTTAGATGAGTGCTCCAACAGCCTGCCCCTCAACTGTCAAGCTTTGCCCCACACACTTCTGGCAGTCACCCCTCCCATCCTGACCAGTTTCTAGGCAACTCCTTCTGAAGCTCAGTGGAAAAGATAGGAATTGTTATTGCTCAGGCTATTGCATAGCTCAAGATATGTTTGAATTAAAGAACAAACACAGTGATTTGGTCTGGGTATCACTGAATGATGCCACAGGCACGGTGTGGGATTGACAGGTGTGAAAGGAATCAGATTTGCATGATTTCACTGACTGCGCTTTGAAAGGATTCAGACGCTCATGTTCAGGGCAGACAAACACTCAAGAAAAGAGTATTGCAAGGTTTTATGATATTAATCCTTTAATATCCATTACTCAAAGCCACAAGGAATTAAGAAAAGCATCTGAGTTAGAGCCATGACTGCGCAGGTGATGACTTTGTCAGCCAGCAAAATCTGCTAGTGCCTGGGAGGCATGAAGAGCTTGGGTGAGCACTAGGGTGTCTAAAGCCAGAAAAGAGGCAGTTTTGGTGAACTGATCTCCTCTTCATTAAAAACAGCTTTCTTAAATGCCAATTTAATAACTTCTGGGTTTCTTGCGGGTCAAGTGGCTTCTGGAAGCTCAGGACAACCACAGCAGAGCAGCTCTTCAGCATTCTTGGATAACTGAGAAGCGTTTGCTTTCAGATGTAGGAACAGAGAAACTTCCAGATTCAATTTCCAGAAGGCAGCGTCAGGTTTCCCCTTCCCCATGTTCATGCCACTAAGATTTCAAAGGGTGATGCTTACTCATGGCTCTGTACCACGCAAATCTTTACTCATTCCAGCATGTTTTCAGTCCTCTTTAAAGTTAAGTTCAGCTCAGAATAAGAGTTTTCTAATCCTGCTACATCTACACTGAGCCTCTAGGAAAACAGTTAAATTCTAGCACATCACCTACCCCTCTCTCTGCCCACTTTATGTCTAAGCAGAGCAGCTATTCAGTTAGGAATGGGAAACACTTACTGGTTTCTTTGGCAGCGGTGTGCTGTAAGGTGCAGGACCAAGTGCCATCTCAAAGAGTTTATCCGAGTAGGGAATGGCCTTCTCGACGCTCTCCCGGAACTGGGAATCATAGCTGGCGTACAGGACGGTCCCCCCCACCCCTCCACCCACAAACAGGATACCAGCACCAATGATTTTACCTACAGAAACACTGAGGGGGAAAGAAGAGTCAAAGTTATCAGCTGTATTAGTGAGAGTGATGTAAAGTGTATTATATGACAAACATCAATCAGTTTGTGAGACTTCAGCTTCTGGCTGAGGACAACCACTCTGTTCTTGCCAATAAACCCAGCACCCACTTTAAGCCACTTTCAGCACCAGCAAATCCATGCTCAGTCATGACAAACCCAAAGGCAGGATGGCAACTCACAACCTTCCTTGTAACTACTGATCATCTCGATGAGCTTCATTTACATTTGACTGAATCAAACAAGGAAGACACAAAACTATGAGAATGGAAGTTACTCAACAAGTCCCACTGCTACCAATTTGCTCCCATGTGAAACTAAGGAGCAGATTCCCTCTTGGACAACGCAACAGAAGAACCAATTTATGGACTCACAGAATTCTTTGGGCTGGAAGAGACCTTCAAAGCTCATCCAGTCCAACCTCCCCTGCAATGAGCAGGGACATCTTCAACTAGATCAGGTTGCTCAGAACCACATCCAGCCTGGCCTTGAATGTCACCAGGGATGGTGCATCCACCTCTTCTCTAGGCAACCTGTGCCAGTGTTTTACCACTGTCATCCAGCCTGCGTCTTCCCTCTTTAGTTTAAAACCATCACTCCTCATCCTATCACAGTAGGCCCCCGTAAAAAGTCTGTCCCCATATTTCTTATGAGTCCCTTTTAAGAACTAAAATGCCACAATAAGGTCTCCCTGAAGCCCTCTCTTCTCCCAGCTGAATAACTCCAGCTCTCTCAGCCTGCCTCCATAGGGGAGACACTCCTCTGGATACTCTCCCATCAGATCCATGTCTTCCCTGCGGACTCCAGAGCTGGATGCAATAATCCAGGTGGGGTCTTGCCAGAGAAGGGTAGAGAGGCAGAATCACCTCTTGACCTTCACATTCCACCCTCCAAATCCCCCTACGTACCCAGACTCTCCTGAGGAGGTGGCATATCCACGGTACAGCTGTAATGGACGGAGTGATGCCCTCCGGCACCGGCTATTCTGCAAGGGGTAGAGGAGACAAGAGTTAAGCAGTGAGCACATTTAGACTCAACAGCAGTATCCCACCAGTCTGCTCCACGGCCACACCTCACACACTCTCCAAAATAAAGCAGCAGTTAAAATCAGAGCAGTGATGTTGGACTCTTGTTTTCCCTAAACAAAGCAGAGAGCTTTTTCATAGAGTCACAGACTGGTTTGGGCTGGGAAGGATCTTAAGATCATCCAGTTCCAACCCCCTGCCATGGGCAGGGACACCTCACACTAAACCATCTCACCCAAGGCTCTGTCCAGCCTGGCCTTGAACACCACCAGGGATGCAGCATTCACAACCTCCCTGGGCAACCCATTCCAGTGCCTCACCACCCTTACAGTAAAGAATTTCTTCCTTATATCCAATCTAAACTTCCCCTGTTTAAGTTTTAACCTGTTACCCCTTGTCCTGTCACTACAGTCCCCAATGAAGAGTCCCTCCCCAGCATCCCTATAGGCCCCCTTCAGATACTGGAAGGCTGCTATGAGGTCTCTAATGCTATGAGGTCTCCAATGGTTTCACAGGGAGCTTGTAGCTTAAGAGCTTTTTAAGTGGTAATGAGGCATTCTGAAAAACAAGGAGGAAAACCAAACCCTGCCCCAGCTTATTTCTGCCCTGACTTTGCCCGTTTACATTCGCTACCCAGTACAACTGGGTTAATTCAGATTCTCTTTGTCAATCTCAAGACAACCCCAAGCCCTCAGCTGTGAGCAGAGCAGATGACAACAGCAGCTGTTTAAATACTTTAAACTATTAAAACCTCTATTTAATACTTCCAACTGCTTTTATTTCTGAAGACATACGAGCAGATCTTGAGCTTCCATACAGACACCTCCCCTTTACAAGAACTAATCACAGCTTTCCATAGAGACATCAGAGTAGAACATAAATTGCTATATGAAGAGTTATATTTTGTTGTATTCTACTCAACAGAACCCACATTACCCAAGATTTTTATCTATCTCCTTTACATCTGAATACTCCGATGTACCAGAAAGACTGGTTAAGCTACTATAGCCTACGGAAGGAGAAACACCATCCCCTGTCAGGTGTTATTTTCCCCACACAAGAATTGCTAAGACAGAAATCAGGACTCATGGAAAACCACTCTAAAGGCACAAAAAGAACTTTTCCCACAGATAAAGTATTTTGGCCAAGCAGGGAATTTTCCTTTAAATAGAAGGAAAACTGGGAGATGCTTCACTACAACATAAGCCCCCAAAGGAAGTTTCTCTACTTCCTTTGGCACATGGCAATAAGTAACAAGGACAAATCTTGTGCTTTAGGTCCCATCCCTGCCCAACAGCACAGAGAGGAAAGGCAGGAACACTGAATTCTTAAGTTTTTCCAGAAAGGCAGCCAACACATGTTTAATGAGTAACAGGAGCACGGGTACAGCAACAGGAAACGTGCTCCTCTTCCCCCTGAGACCTTCCCGAGCCCTCTCTGGCTTCCAGGGCTGATTTTCTGGGTTACAATGGATAGGCAGCAAAATCATGCATATATTCTGTAGTGGTTTTGATTATTAGACTTGATTGCCCCAGCAGCACACACTGAGGCTTCACTTGTCCTTCCAAGGGGAACTTCACGACTAAAAGCCTTGGAAATCATCTTGTAATAGACCGCTGGCCATGCTCCTGCCTCTCAATAGCTCCACACCATGACACACAGGATGAGCAAAACACTTCAGCATTGTGTGTACAGCTCAACCCAATGAAATGAGAAGGGACAAAACCCATTCTTTTCTATTCATCAGACTGAATTTTCAGTCCCTTCCAGCACTTTGGGTTTAAGTTATTTTGCCTGATGCTCATCTGGAAACAAACTGTTGCTCCCAAGCCCTTCAGCAGGCTCTCCAGAGGTTATCCCACAGCAAGAGGGGGTTTAAGGCGACTCACTCTCACACCTGTGCTCGGGCTGGACTTGCCTTCTAGGCGATCCTGGAGGCTGCCACAACCATAACCTTGGTTCCTGGGGCAGTTCTTCCATTTGCATGTTGGCTAAAGCCCCTTCTTACCCCGGTGATGGCAGATAACACCCTACCCAGTCAGTTCTCCCACCTTCAGCAAACACATCTGTTCCTGCATTGGGAACAGGCTGTGCTTAGGTAGCTAAGGGAGAAGAGGGGAAAATATGCTGCTGGTACCTCAGCATTTATCCTTTGTATACCAGGAGGGTTTTTTTGGTGGGATTATTGGTTTTAGTGCAGATGCTCTATGGACCAGGTGATCTTTGTGGTCCATCCCAAGAAGGGATGTTCTATGATCAGCCAAATCCCCATTTACTGTTCATCAAGTTGAGAGGAAGCAAAACCCAGGAGCTCTGCCTACAATGTTGGACTCTCACACTAGTGTACATGTAGCGATGGGAGTGAGAACTAAACCTAAACCCCAACAACTCTTTCCCTCAAGATGCTGCAGCAAGCAGAGGCTCCTGCAGCTGGCCAGGAAACACCAACCAAAAGTCTTAGGTATCAATGTTTTATGAACCCAAGCTCAAGTCTGATTTCTTTCCATCACATCCAAATACACTACACTAAAAATATCATTGATTCCTCAAAAATCCTTCTTTTTTTTAAAGAAGCATTTTCTCTTTTGGCCATCATAATAATATTGCTTGTATTTCCTGTATCACTGTAATTTGGAAACTTACAGGTAGTTTGAATCATTTCCAGGACTTTGTCAGGTTTTAGACCCCTGTTATATATTTGCAATATTAAATTACAATGGATTTGGAAGAAATAGATGGCACATGCTTTGTTGCTATGCCCTGTGAAAGGCAGAAATAACCCTTTGCTGTCCTGCAGAAGACAGAGAAAACCATTTTGATAAAGCATCACGCAGACAGATCCCTGTAGCAAGGGCACTGCAGGGCAGCAGTTGCCATTTTCTCCTCCTCTTCCAGCAGTTCTATGTGCTGTTTGTTTCACCTAATTCCTTAGCTGCTTATTATTTTACATTCATTATACACTATTATATCACCACAAGAATCACTTTGCAGTGCACATCATACCTTCAATCTGGCTAATATTCAGAGCCCCAGTGAACCGAGCATTTGAGGCTGTTGCTTATACTTCACATGTAATTTCAAATTACAGAATCCCAGACTGGTTTGTGTTGGAAGGGACCCTAAAGCTCACCCAGTTCCAACCCCTGCCACGGGCAGGGACCCCTTCCACTAGAGAAGCTTGCTCCAAGCCCCTGTGTCCAACCTGGCCTTGAACACTGCCAGGGATGGGGCAGCCACAGCTTCTCTGGGCACCCTGTGCCAGCGCCTCAGCACCCTCACAGGGAAGAGCTTCTGCCTAAGAGCTCATCTCAGTCTCCCCTCTGGCAGGTTAAAGCCATTCCCCTTGGCCTGTCCCTGGAGGCCCTTGTCCAAAGCCGCTCTCCAGGTTTCCTGCAGCCCCTTTAGGCACTGGAGCTGCTCTGAGGTCTCCCCTTAAGAGGTCTTCTCCAGGCTGAACCAGCCCAGCTGTCCCAGCCTGGCTCCAGCCCTCTGAGCATCTTCTAGTACCCAGACACAGGACACACCACCCTCTGCATTCATTCAGTCCCAGCTAAACCTCTCCCAGTCACCAGGCTCCAGCATGCTGCCCCAGAGCCTGCACAGAATGAAGCCTGTGCTGTTTTCTGCCGCACGGGATCTGTGTACTTAAACAGAAAGAGGAAACCAGAAACCTCAGAGGAAGTTTATTATGACAGAGATGAGGTGGAACAAGGGCATCTGACCACAGAACTCCAATTAATTTCCCATCATTCAAGACCTCGCAATATCACACCTTTTACAAATTAAACCACAGAAATACTCCAAATAAGGGAAGGTCTCTGACCCATCCTTGCATACACCTACAAACAAGGCCAAGTTGGACGGGGCCTGGAGAAACCTGCTTTAGTGGAAGGCACCCCTGCCCGTGGCAGGGGGTGTAACTGGATGAGCTTTAAGGTCCCTTCCAATGCAAACCATTCTGTGAGCCTAAGAATATGAATAAAAAGAAGCAAAATGTATCAAAAACCCCTTTCATTGCATGACTGCTCTTGTTGTCCAAACTAAATCTCTGTTGTGTTTAGTCTCATCAGGAAATGCGAGTGGGGATAAAGGGAAAATTTAACACATGGGTTTTTTAAGTAAGGAAACAACCAGCAAGGACACAGACAACAAACTTCAGAGTGCTGTGCCTTCTTTGTCTGCACAGTTCTTCCACACAATATTTACAGACCAAAGACACGCTCCCAACCTGCAAAGCACAATGCTGGCATTGCCAGTGCTGTACAGTCATTCCAAACACATCCTTCTAAAGCCTGAACACATACACATAGCCCCAAGTGATAAACATCTGCAAAAGCCTGTTTTCTGTCTTCCCAACTCCCAGCTAAAACATTCCACAAGCCTGCAAACCCAGAGCCTTCCTTTGGTGATCTGCACCAGCCTTTATAAAGCAGCAGAGGAAGCACCAATGGCTGCACTGGAAGAAGCTGGGAGCTTTAAAGCAGTTACCTTTCAGCTACAGAGTTAGTGGGGGCTGAACACACACCTGAGCTGCATGAATAAAGAGTAACAAACACTGAACACAGAATAGAAGATAAAAGTGATTTGATCAGATGATTTTTTAATCACTGTTAACAGACACCTGAAATACAAGTTGGGGCCTTTGCAGAGGAGCCACCCTCACCTATAAACTCTTGTGGCTACTTAAAGCTGGCCAACTGACGGAGGGCATGGAGCTATGGCTCTGCATATATGTGGATACTGAAACAGAAAAGATGCCAGGTGCTTCTCTTATGGAGCCTGGCTGAGAGAGCTGGGATTGTTCAGCCTGGAGAAGAGAAGGCTCCTTAAGCGGACACCTCAGAGCAGCTCCAGTGCCTAAAGGGGGCTACAAGAAACCTGGAGAGGGGCTTTGGACAAGGGCCTGTAGGGACAGGCCAAGGGGAATGGCTTTAACCTGCCAGAGGGGAGACTGAGATGAGCTCTTAGGCAGAAGCTCTTCCCTGGGAGGGTGCTGAGGCGCTGGCACAGGGTGCCCAGAGAAGCTGTGGCTGCCCCATCCCTGGCAGTGTTCAAGGCCAGGTTGGACACAGGGGCTTGGAGCAAGCTGCTCTAGTGGAAGGTGTCCCTGCCCGTGGCAGGGGTTGGTACGGGATGGGTTTTAAGGCCCCTTCCAACCCAAACCACACTGATTCTGTGCCTGCTTCACAAGGGCTCTGTAGTGTATTGTCATCCTCATCTCTGCAGATGCATGAGGGCAAAAACCCAGGCACTTCATCCCACGGGCACATTTCCCCCTGGCATCGCATATTCCCTCCTCTTCATGTCGTTCTGTGAGGACCGAACGCTTCCCCGTTACAGCTGCTCGGTACCACAGCCTCCGCACCCGCCACTCTTAGCACCTACGGCCGGACCCACCGCGTCAAACCGGGGCAGGGCTGTGAGGGGCCGGGAGCCGCAGGCGCAAGGGAGGCCGCGGCGGGGAAGGCAAGGTCACGTCCTTCCCGCCCGCCGCCGAGCGGGCCCGGGCGCTGCGACACCCCGGAACCGGACGGCTGAGAGCCGCTGCCGAGCCCCGCCGCTCCTCCGGGCTGCGGCCACTGCCCACCGGCTCTGCTGAGCCCCGGGCCGGTGGGACCGGCGGCACCAGGCCTGGCACCGGACACCGCATCCCCGCCGTGCAGCGCGGCGGGCACCACTCGGCCCGGCCCGCCTCCTACCCGCAAGGCCGCAGCCGGTAGGCGGCCCACGGCGGACTACCAGGACCGGC